>NC_135480.1:80949196-82277196 GCF_052094955.1 Ictidomys tridecemlineatus | reverse complement strand
TCTCACTAGGTTCAACACACACTGCTTGCACATAGGCCATTATAGTGCAGGGTGGGAATTGGAGATTTATGAGATGAAAGGAGAAGAACTGGAGACTGTGGGTATAGGTATTTTTAAGGAATTATACTATATAGAAATGAAATGGTAACTGAATAAAGATTTCTAATCAAGAGATTTTTATTTTTTATTTTAAAAATAAGGGGGCTGGGATTGTGGCTCAGCGGTAGAGTGCTCGCCTACCACGGGCAGGACCCGGGTTCGATCCTCAGCACCACATAAAAATAAAGGCATTTTGTTGTGTCCATCTACACCTAAAAAATAAATATTAAAAAAATAGGAAATACAGCAGCATGTTTGTATGCAGGTAGGAATGACCCAATTAGATGGAGAAACAGGTAAAGAAGGAGAAAACAGGGAGAATTGCTGGGGTGAACGCATTGAGTGGGAGAGAAGAGGTTCAAATGCATAGGGAGGCAATGGTTTAGTTCCAGATAAGAACATGGGTTACAGAGAATAGAGCAGTGATATGTAATAGAAATATAGTGAGAGCCACGTATGTAATTTAAATTTTCTAGCAGCCATATTTGAAAAATAGAACACTCTTGGGAAATTAATTTTAATAATTATATTTAGTCCAATTTGTGCAAAATATTAAAACATAGTGCATATAAAGCAATTACTGAGGAGAAATCCTGCATTCATTTTAAAAATCTGGTGTATTTTACACAAATAGTACACTTCAATTTGGACCATCCAGATTTCAGGTGTTCAGTAGTAGTGACTGACATATGGAAAAAACAGGTATAAATAATCAGTTACGTGGTCAGATACCTTGATGTGAGGTTGTTGGTGAGGTGAGTTTCTCTACTTTTTCACTGAGATAGAAAGCAAGTTCATTCAGCAATAGGGAGTAAGATTTGGGAAGAAGGTACTGGAGGTTTGAGGAGAGAGGAGATGGTATGAAATAGTGATGTAGGAAAATGACACTATAATAAAAACAGAAGAATGTGTGAGCACTGGTGCAGCACCCCTGGTCCATTTGAGGTAAATGGTCCAGAATTTAAAATGAGAGTAGTCATTCTGAGTATATGTTTTCTTTAGCCACCTTCTGTTCTGCAATGACAGAAGGGGTCTTCTGCAAAGTAGACAAAGTTGGATTTAAACAAGATGAAATTAATTGGAAAGGACTTTCCAATCTGTCACTTCAGCAAAAAATGGTCAACCTTCCCCATAAGAAGCTTGACCTTTTTCCTTTCTGATCTAGATTTTATGCATGTGGGTTGGGGTGCATGAGATGTGTAGGCAGAATCTAAAAGCACAGTTTGTTGTTTTTGCCACTAAACTCCAGTCTTAGAATTCTTCTCTTATCAAACTCTTCTACAAACTCTTTCTCTAGGATCATTTATGTGCCCTCTTTCCTTAGAAGTCATCAAACCAATTTGTTATTTTTGTATGGTCTGGATTTGATATATATTTGTCAAGATTCAATGGAAGTGTTGAGCTACTCCATGTTTTTTGAATGCTCAGAAGATGTTAATGAAGGCTTTCTGTTCTCTGCTTGTAACCTGAAGCTGCCAGTCAATAGAACAAATCAGAGAGTTTCCAGCAACACACTGAGGTCCTTATGTAAGAAGGATCACACGCAATTTTTGTCTTTGCAGAATTCCTCTCAGTATAATTATTCTTTTGATCATGCTACACATGAAAAGAAAAGCAACTGGGTATGAATCATGTCCTTGTTTCACTTGGAATTAACAATTGAGACAGGGTAAGGAATCTGTGAGAATGCTAGTCTGAGGGAGGTGGTTCTCTGCTCTTAATTGACAAATTTTGTGCATTTTCATAAGGATACACTCAGTGCAGACCTCCAACTTTATATATTACATTGACAGTGTGAGAAACTGCAGTCCTGGATTTGATATTGACTGCAGTGAATGCAGTTTGAACTGTGCATGTGGGAAGAGTTCATTATTTCTTGCCAAATAGTTCAGGTACATTCGACTCCACTCAGACTCAACAATGCAGGAATTTTCTCATTGGTTTTATGTCAAAGGTATCAAGCACTTATTCTATGCTATACCTTAGACAGCTTTCAGAACTGGCAGTTTATGAAGGGAGTGATTGGATACATTCAGGAAGCAGATGACCTGCCTTCTCTTCTCTCTTCTATGACACCTCAGACAGAACATGATGCCTTGTGCTTCTACAGTATTTCCTACGTACTCCAATCATGTCCCAAAATGTGAGATCCCTTTCAGAACTTCATGTTTTTACATGTGGTGTAGTTCTGTATTCCCTACCCATAAGCATCTCCTTACATAATCATATGTTCTTTAACAACAGGTATATTCCTATATCTCTGAACACAGCATCATTGGTCACTTTTATCCTTGTGAGAACTTTACAGAATGTTCTTGCACAAAGTAAGATGGCTATGATGTCACTAGGTGATATAACCTTATGGGACCACCATTATATGTGCAGGCTATTATTGACTGAACTGTCATTATACAGCCCTGCACTGTACTTCAAAATCCAGTAAATATCCAAATGAAATGTTTTGTAGAAGAGATAGCCTTCCCTGAATTAATCCTCTTTCTAAAGAGTCCCAGCATACTTGGTTTATGCTTCATTTTTGCTGCTGATCCAACTCTTTTTTGGGGGGAGGGGCGGGTACCAGGGATTGAACTCAGGGGCACTCAACCACTTAACCACTTCCCCAGTCCTATTTTTATATCTTATTTAGAGACAGGGTCTCACTGAGTTGCTTAGCACCTCACTGTTGCTGAGGCTAACTTTGAATCAGGGATATTCCTGCCTCAATCTCCGGAGCCACGCTGGGTTTACAGGCATGGGCCACCACACCCGGCCTGATCCAATTCTTTCTTTACCTGTTGGTATCTTTCATAGAGTTTACTGATCTCTAGCATAGGGACCATCAGTCCTTTTGTGTTTATAATGTCTGACATAATACCTAGAATGTGGTAAGTCCTTCCATTTTTGTTGAATGTGAAATGCCAAGAATGCGGTTCAGGTGAACATAAAAATAGCCAGTTTTATAGCTCATTTAAATTTGTATTGAAGTAAATCAACCAAATTGTACATTTCAAAATGAGACCTCAAAATTGAGGGTATACATCCCAAAGCATAAAGTTTATATAAAGGATGTCATCTTTTGTCCCACATGGAAATTAAACTGAAAAGAAATCTAAAAATCCATTTGTAGATAATTTCAATTTGAGGCTTATAGTTATGTAAGAAAGATGTATTTAAGGTTTAATAACTAAGTTTTATGTAGACTCTTGTTTGGGAAAGAAAACTTTCACATAGCATTACTATGCCATAAATTGCGATTTTTACAAACATTCTTATGCCCTGTCCAGAGTGACATTTTAATACTGCCAACAGACTTTCCCCTGAACAAGAAAATGCTAAAATTGACAAGATAATCTAGCTAGGCATGTTTTGTTTTGGAAATCTGCTATTTTCTCAATGCACCTTGAATTTATTTTTATAAATTCTTTGCAAAACTCAAGGAAAAATTGATCTTTTGAGAGATACCTTGAATGTTAAGTTCTGTCTGTCCAAGGAGTATTGAGTTTGTTGTTGATACCAGTTTCATTGACTTTTGTTGTTCTTATTCGGTTTCTACAGTTCTGTATGGATCTGTTATTAATCTTATGTCTAATGTGGGACATTTTAAGAAAATGTTTGTTATATTTCTATTGGATAAAGTAGTTTTTTTGGTGTGTCATGTATGTCTTTGTGTATGTCATTTTTTTTTTTGCTTCACTGTGAATTTCCAAATACTAAGAATTTCAAGTTAGACTGATGGATTGGATAGATCAATAATAAATGGATAATGGTAGAGTAGTGTATGTGTGCTTGCAGAGTCCTAGTGTTGTTTTCAAGTCACAGCTTTTGTTACCTACTACCTTCCTGGGCTATATCAAATTAATGATATAAATCTGTTTCTTCAATGTGATGATAGTTCTACACAGGGTTGTAGAGATTAAATGAAATAATGCATGTGAAGAAGTTTGCTTTTATAACTGGCACGTGGTTAACTGACACATAGTAAGTGCTCACACATGTTGGTTGTTGTTATTCTTAACAATAAATGACTATAACCATATAACCCATTTTATGACATAAGGACAAATTAAATACAAATTATGAATGTGCTGATTGTAGTCCATTTGGGAATACCAGTAATTTTCTAATCATTACAGCTTAAGTATTTTTTTCTCCATAAGAATATGAAAAGTATAGTAACCAGGGGCCTCCTCAACTACTTATAGAATTACAAGAATTAAATATAATGTTCTTATGCTTTATACCATAAAACAATAGCAGGTTGTATTATGTACCCTGTCTGATTAAAGCAACGTCACTGTAGCTTAACATGCTTATAAATTCTAGTTGAGTGTTCTTAAAGCAGGTATCTTTCCTCCAGGGTGACACTAAGGTTTCCAAGGGGAGTGAATTGTAAAACATCTGGAATCTGGTTAAGACCAGTAGGCAGCAAAAGTTTTTACTAACTTTGACTCCAGTAAATACAATTTTTAGGCAAAGAAATAAGGCCAGCGATGTCTGCATTGGAGTCAGTGTCCCAAAGTTCGTCCTCGCAGAGAAATGCTCCAAGGATGGTTGATCTGAAGGCACTTTTCAGTTTTTCTCATTGTTTTAACCTTTGGGTCTTCCTTGATGGCAGCGTGGGGTAAACAGCAGCCTGTGGCTGATGAGGAAGGGCGGTGGATCCCTCAGGTGACTGCTCAAGGGAGTGTCAGCTGGGCTCCAGCCGGATTTGGCGCGCGTGCACACGCGCATACTGTTTTGAACTCGTGCAACGCCTCCGGCTCTCTTTCCACCCGAGTTCTGTTTGTGTGGAGCTGGCCTCTTCTGCAGGAAGCGCCTGCCATTTAAGGAGTGCAAGCAGTTCCCCACAGCCAAACCCCCTCCCCCGCCCCCAGGCTTTGCTTCCTCCTCATTGGCCTGGAGGCCACCGGGGCTTATCCCAGCGAAGGTTCGCATTTTAAAAATGTCTTCTTTTGTCAGCTTGATATTTTCCAGAATTTAAAAGCGGAAAGGCAGAAAGGAGAACAAGGAAGCTATTAAAGATATATTAAATAAACTCTACTGGGAGCAAGTGTGTGTTTAAGAGAGAATCTGTAACTTTTGCAAGGGAAGTTTTGGTGATTGCTTATTATTTTAACAAAGAGGTGTGTGTGTGTGTGTGTGTGTGTGTGTGTGTGTGTGTGTGTGTGTGTGTGTGTGTGTGTCCCTGAACTGGAGAAGCAGATGTTTAAAGGAGACTGGCAGGAAGCAGCTCTGACAAATGAAAGGATTTTTGATTGAATTCATGAGCTAAAGTTTCCTGCCAGTAATTCATTCAACCCTAGGCTACATAAAAGAAAACTCCATATAATTGAAGTTTAATCGCCCAACTTTTAAACATAGAAGCAGAACAGGGAAGTGCAGTTGCCACAGGTAAAACTGAAATAATGCTGTATGCCGATTTTAGATTATTATTTATTGGTAGTTTAAAAAATTATGACTCCCTTCCCTTCATTTTGCTCCTCCTTTCTGGGTGCTTTGGTGCCAGAGGCTACCCCTTATTGTCTGTATAAGTTAAAATCCTTGGTGCAGATTTTTTTTTTTTCTTAAGCTGTTTTGTGAGCAGGTGCAGATGGCTTTCATGAAGTGAGCCAATTGAAATGCTCTGTTTCAGCCTGCAGAAACTAAAGTGTTTAAAAATGAAACAACTGTGTTTTGTGCTGTACCTATAATTCAGCTGGAAAATGTTTTCCCTGTTTTATGATGAAATCTGCCACCTCTGTTTCTCTTTTTTAATGAATTTGGTTTGTTTTCAGCCTTAAGGAAATCTTGTCACTAAAATCCACCCTCACAACTCCTCCAATATTTTTCAGTCTGATGATTTCACAATCGGAGCCATTGCAAAATAAGGGTAAATGGGCATTTAAAAATCTCAGGAGATTTTTAAGAAGTTTTCTTTTCTTTTTTCTTGTTTTTTTTTTCATAATATATTCAAGTAAACAGCTGCAGGAAGACTCAAAATGTTGAGACTGCTGTACCTTTTCATAAACATAGTATGAATTAACCTAATTTCCGTTATCAAGTCTTATAATTTTAAACCAAGCAACAGAAAGTGGGGAGTCACTATATCCTGAAAACTCTTGTTTTGGTGTTTGCATTATTGAGTCCTTCTGGAAAACAGTAGAGTGAATTTATTCCCTAGGAATCCAGAAAGCTCTAGAGGCCTGGCTATGGCAGTGATGCACGTTAGCTTCTGCTCCAATCACAGCCCTGTGGGCACTAATGCAAAGGCATGAAACAGGTAACCATGATCAAAAGCCAGAGTCACTAATTTGCTGAACACTGAAATGAAAAAAAAAAAAAATGTATGTTGTACCTGTACCAAAACATATCCAAAAATAGATCAAATGAAATAGCTCAAACCAGAATGATACTTTCATATTTTCTAAAACCATTGAACCAAGCAAAACTAGGATTTAAAAAAAAAAAAAAAAAAAAAAAAAACCACCAATATAACCTAATACAAACAAGGGGCCAGTTGCTTTGGATCTGTGCACTGGTGTCTTTTATGAGATCCCAGCAGGAAGGGAAGAGTTTAGACTTTGCTTTTCTGTTGACCTTCCTCATAATGACTGTCCCAGGGACAGCCAGGGTTAACAAGCAATACTTGTAATGTTGTTGGACACAGAAACCAATAGGCAAGGTTTCTTGCTCTTGGTACTAAGCACATTTCAGATTAAGTAAGTCCTTTTTGTGTGGGGGTGTCCTGTGCATTGTAGGATTTTTAGCAGTGTCTCTGGTCTTTACCCACAAAGTGACAGCAGGGCTCCATGCTCCAGTTATAACCATCCTGAATGTCTCCAGACATTGCCTGATATCTCCTGGGAAGGGGGGAGATAATCACCCCTGTTGAGAACCACTGCAACATTATAGTTATCAGCCTCCCACATTGTTTCAAAAGGGTTTTCCAGTAGATGTTAGAAAGAGAAGCTATATACTTCCCTTCCCAGAAGGACCACCTAGTAGAAAAGAAAATGCAATCTCTATAAGTCAGCATTTCTGAGTTGGTTTCTCTGCTAAAGCAAGATAGCCTTTATGTTGAAAAGACAATGTATGCTACTATCAGGAGGCAGAACTAATGAAAATACTGTTATTGAAGACATTTGTAAATATATATTTCAAATTTAAATATATATTTCAAATATAAATTTTTACAAATGTATATTTGTAAATATAAATCTTATTTGACAACAACTTAAGATGCTAGACATCAAATGATTCCAGAACCTTCTGACTGCACTGCAATCAGTGTTTATCCTCATATTCTGAAAGGATTTGCAGAAACATTTAAATATATTGAGTCTAATAGTGTTTCTAGTTCACCATGTAGGGAGAAGCTGTGTGATCCAGACAGCTTGCATACCCTACGGTGAATTATTATATATTAAAGTGCTATTTCAGGAGAATTAGACATCTTAATTATAACTTTATTTTTAGTTTGTGTATATAGTGTATGGTTTTGCAATGAAATTTATAGTTATTCTGCACTTCAATGAGACTTTTCATTTTTGTATAATATAATAGTACCTTTCCATTGGCAGTTTTCATTTGGTAGGAAGACTCATTTGTACATCAGAGAATTATTTGGAATAGTGGATCTTGCCAAGATAATAATGTGGTAATTGCATTTAAAATTGAGCTGTGCCAAAGCATTGCAAAAATAATAATAATAACTCCACTAAATATATAACACCGACATAGACAATTCATCAGCTTTTCTTCATACTGTTAAAAACAAACCAAAATTTCTATTTTTTGTACATGAGGAAAACCTGGGGAAAGAATAAGCACAGTATAAAATTGAACAGTCAATTGAGTTTTCTAAATGATATATTTTAATGGTGACTTAGCTTCCTAAGGCACAGACCCTTAGTTTTTGTTTGCTTTTTGTCTTTGCATGTAGATTACAATCAAAGAATGGCATATCAACCAAGGAAAAGGTTATTGGTTAATATTTCCTCATAGACTGTATCACTGATGATGATGCCTGTGAAGCTTGTAATGAGAAACATTCCCTTAATCATAATTGATCTCCACAACCACCCTGTTCAGAATCAATAGTTTCCCTGTTTTACCAATGAGAAGAACATAGCTGTGAAATGTTGAGAAGGGATGGGGATGTTGCTCAGTGGTAGAGGACTTGCTTAGCACACGTGAGGCCCCGAGTTCAATCCCTGACACCAAAACATAGAAAATAAGAAATGTTGAGAAGACATGAATAGGTCAACACAGCTATGGCAAAGAGTGATAGGAGGTGTTGGGAGAGAGTATACCACTCTGTGAGAACTTACTGGTGTACCCTCACTGACTGCCATTCAATTCAGTGACATCACCCTCATTCTGCACTGGGATGTAGATACCATTGTTCTGTTTCCTTATGGTAAAACACAGATTCCACTTGGATTTTCCATCTGGAATTCCACAGATTCCACATGGAAATTCTAAGTGGATTTCAGTAAATGGTAGCCCAAACATTTGAAACCAAGACTTCCAACTTCTTTTTTTCTTGATTTTTCCTATGTCTTGAATTTAGAATCATAAAAAAAATCCTCAAGATATATCAATTCACACTTATTAATATATAAATTCTGAACCATGAGAAAGTATAATCACAGTCCAGTCTAAGTTTTTAGGAAATCCTGAGCTCAAAAAATTCTTGATTCTGGGGCTGGGGTTGTGGATTCACGGTAGAGCGCTTGCCTAGCATGTGTGAGGTGCTGGGTTCGATCCTCAGCATCACATAAAAATAAATAAATAAAATAAAGATATTGTGTCTAACTATAACTAAAAAATAATATTTAAAAATAATTCTTGATTCTGTCCCAGGAATCTGTTCTTACTTTGAAATTGATGAGAATATCCATAGGCTTTGCGTCACTCCCTTTGAGGCTTCCTGAGGAGAGCAACCTTGGAAAAATAATAGCCTTGATGGTGATATCCTTCAATAAGAATAAATAGCTGTTCACTTCTCTCTTTTTCTTGGTCATCACCCAGGAAGAAAATTCATCTTAATGAGCTGCAACTTAGAACCTTTTCTGTTTCTTTCCAAATAGAAAGTCATCCAGACTTACCACTCATTCTCTGTTAGCCCTTTAGAAAAACAGCATAGCACTGACTTTTAAGGTGGCCAAAGGATTGAGATGTACCACATCATTGTAATGGGAGACCAAGTATTCAGTGGTCCAATTCTGACTTCATCAGCACAGTTTGCATCTTAGTTGCAATTCTAGTTGTTTCTTGCCCTGGTTGGTGAGTCTGTGCTTCTCTGGTGCAGCCCTTCTATCACCTGTTGTTTCTAACTGAGACTCTGACCAAAAAACATCTTTGTTTTGTTTTATCCACATATTCCTGAAGCCCAAAGCAGCTACTTACTTCTTTGGATAATAGACCTTCAAAAATTCTATTTTTGAACTCCTTGCTTGGTTCTGTTTCTGCAAAAACCTTCCATCAACTGTATTCAGTCAATGACTCAGTAATGTTCTTCCTCATTTCGTAAACAGATTCTTTATCTGCCCAACTCTGTTCTTACCAGACAAATAAATTCACATTTCTTGACTTTGCTCTTCTAAGTAATTTCTGGCCAGTTAAAATATTAGCAAACCTAACCTTTATAAAGGATTTTTTTTCCTTCAGCAAGAATAGCTAAAATGATACCTAACTTTGCGGGGGGGCGGGGGGGGATGTTACAGATTCAGGAGTTGAACCTAAACTTCTTTGTGAGGGAGTTTGGAAAACCAACAACCACAGCAGTCACAGCCATGCTGTTGTGGAGACCAGGAGACTTGAACTCACAAGGGAGATTTCATTCAAAATCAGGTTCTTTTTCTCTGGTCTCACAAATTATTTCCAGAGGTTAGCTACTTATAGAAAAAATAAATCTTCTCTTGCTTGGAAGTAAAAAATATGTTATACGACTTAAAACATAACACAAATATTCCCTGGCTGATTTTAATTTTGTGTCTGCTGAGCTTAATATCACTCTTTTCCTTTACATAAAACCCCTCACCAATTTCATATGTGATGTGTCCTAGCATGAAATACTTAAATCAAACTCTATAATACTGTAAATAACAGTTTTATTGTCTTTTTCATATTAATGGAACCCACAGCTAAACAACTAAAGCTCTGTACTAATTGCTTGTCCTCAGAGCTGGATATTCCAGGTCTAATTCTCTCTAGAACACCAGCTGGCATGGAGAGGATGCAAAAGCTCCTTTGGTTACTTTAACTACTTAGTTACTAATTTAGGGGCCTGGAAAGTGTTTCGCAGTGTCCATACAGGCAGAACAGAGCAAAATGTTGAGCAATTTCCCAAATTTTGTCAATGTAGTTAAGTCAATTCAGTTAATGTTGTTTTAGTTAAAACAAGTTTTAGTTGTCAGGATGCATACAAAGTGTTGGTTGAAATAAACATTAGCCTAGCAGATTGTTTTCATTGTGCAAGCATTCCAAGTTAAGACGAAGGTGTAAAGTGTGTAATCTGTGAGTTTTAAAGAAACTGTGCAAGCCATAAAAGATTATGTAGTATTCCAAATATGTTATATGCACAGATTCTATACACGACTATTATATTAATGAATGAAGGAGTTGTTAAATTGTTAAACTTTGTAATCATTTTGGTTTGTACGTGATTCACTAGTTAAATTTAATATTGCTGATAAAAGTGAATTTTATACATTTTCTTCCTTATGTAGCTCCTCCTTTAGATATTTAGATATTCTACTTTGCAAATAATGACTTAAACAATCCCTTCCTTTGGCCCTGATATTGCATGCATTTATTAAAAATTTCCCATTGGGGATTTCACTATCTACACCATTACACTCTCTCTCTATATATATAGATAGATATAGATATAGATACATACATATATATATATATATTAATTTTAGTTGTAGATTGACACAATAACTTTATTTATTTATTTTATGTGGTGCTGAGGGTTGAACCCAGCGCCTCACATGTGCTAGGCAAATGCTTTACCACTGAGCTACAATCCCAGCCCCACTTTGCTATTTCTGATACAAAGATTTGGTCTGTAACCACCCATGATACAATGGTCAAGCTCCATGACCTTTCAAAGAACATAAAAACTACCACATTTTTTAGATATTTACTATGTATATGCTTAACAATTTGCTAGACAGTATGAAAAACAGCCCCATTCCTGAGAAGCTGATGATTTAAATGGAGACCAAAAGCCAACTCACATGAAACGATTATAAAGAAGAAATGAAATGTATTTTGTGGTACAGGCTATTAGAGCCAAGGGTAATAAGGTGTTAATTGTGTGGGTTAGGTGGTAAGTCTCAAAGGAGTTAAGGAAGGTAGAAATCAACATGGGCTGAGGTCATCCAGGAAGACTTTCAAAACAAACCAACAATTTTTATGAGCCCCTTCCCTGATCAAAGCATTGTGAGGGCTAGCGAGAAGTGTGATCACAGACATGGAACTTATACAGGATCTGGGAGGATGAGAAGAACATTGACTAGCCAAGAGGAGAAGGTAAAAACGCTATAAAATTCAGAAGTCAGGGGAGGGGAGTGGAGCAAGGAGACCCATAGCTGTGATAATCAGCTTAAAATCGCAGCTCTTCTTTTGAAACTCCTTAGACTGATGCAGATATGCCAGCTTAGATTTTTTAATCCATTTTAGTTCATGCTTGGTCTGCAAAATATTAGCATCTAGTTCAGAGGTTTCTCTCTAAGAGAGAGAAAAAAGCAAATAATGCTGTTCTTTGGGATTTTGGAAGATGATTTAGCAGAAATGATAGACGGTACTCACTGGCATCTTTTCTTTTCTTTTTTTTTGCAAAGAAAAAGCACTTACTGAGAGAACAAAGGTGCATCCAAGCCAAATACTGTGTAGTAAATGCTATACCGAGAAGATGTTTTCCATGAAGATAGTAACTAAGCTCTGAGTGTCATTCGTAGGGTCAGTTCTCGCTTGGTTTTGTAAAAACTCTCAAGTGGCTTCGTTTGATTGGCACTCCTTTCTGTTTTGAAATATAATGTTTTAAAGTGTGCTTTCTAGAGTCCTTGTATGCTTGTTTCTACTCAAAATCTCATGTTACAGAGAACCAGTCATTTCTGGTTCAGAGATCTGAAGACAACCCAAGACACTTTTATTTATCAGGTAGAAAGAATGTGTAAAGAAATGTTTAGTTTAAAGATAATAGTCTTCAGGTTTTAAAATCATAACTATTAACATTGAGATCTTATACATTTTCTGGACTCTATTTAAAGCTGTTAAGGTGATTTTGTGTTTGAGATAACATAATACCTCAAATCTTTTATTCTGTCAAGATAGCAATTGCAAAAGATCTTTTGACTGTTGTGGAGATTTTGGAAACGAGGAGACATTTCTTGCTGTACTATCATTGTTTTAATTTGGCAGGTTATGTCATATGTCTATGAAAGGAATTGTATAATGTAGAATATGCCAGTGGCACCCAAGTTTTTGACAGTGAGCAGCGCCATTCCGACTGAAGCAAGGAAGTTTTGCCTTTGTTATGGATTCCAAGTGCTCTTTCAGTTATGATGACTCCTGTCATTTCCCTCAGGATCCCAAACCTAAGCAGAGGTAGACTGCTCACTTACACAACATGACACAAAGGAGCATTCATTTCTCGAGTTAGTCATGCAGTGCCTATATTGTAGGAAAGTGTGGGCATGATGTACTGCCTGGTCTAAAACAGATTCTGTGACTGTTTACACTCTCTCTAGCTCTGATCTGAAGCCTCAGGTCATTCTACAGCCTCTGGCATGACCATGGTGTGGTATCAAAGGAATATCACTTCATCGTTGCATACTTGAGACATTATGAAGCATTTCGGTGTAAACTGGGGCTTTGCAAAAGACTTCTTTTTAAATTGATTTGGATCCCTTATAAAAACAATGTCATGAGGAAAAGGTTCAATCCCTTTGAACACAGACATTTAGAGAGAATTAGTAAGAAATAGATGATCACCTGGGTGGGTTCTCCTTATTTTACAGAAAAGCAGCCAAGCCTGAGAAAAGTAATCACTGTCTTCAGGTTCCACAGCATTTATTGGTAGAATGAAGTGGGTGTAAAATTCGGGTATCCAGAATTTCATTTCAATGGAGTGATGGAAGAAGGAGCTTGTTTCTCTAGATCAAGGGTCAGCAAACATTTTTCTGTGAAGGAGCAGACAGAAAATATTTTAGGCTTTGAGAGCTGTATGGTTATTATCAGAACTAGTCAGTTCTGCCCTTGGAGCACCAAAGCGGCTATAAACAATATGTAAACAAAAGAACATGCCTGTGTTCCAATAAAACTTTATTTACAAAAAGAGTTCATAGGCCAAATTTGGACCTAGGGTCACAGTTGGCTGACCTTTGCTCCAGATCTGGAGAAAATAGTCTTGGAAGTCTTATTGGAAGCATTTTTATGAGCCACATCCCAAATTTGATCTGTCATGGAGAATGTCAATTTTTCATAGGCCCAGAGGGTGCTGTTAGTTAGATAAAATTGCTCTGACTCAGGAAAAATTGACTCTTTTTATAGCTTTCCCAAGAAAAGGTTGTTTGTGAGAATTTCTAAGTATTGAAGAGTCATTCTTCAGGATTGTCCTTATGTCACTATTGTTCCACTTAATTGAGGAAGATTTATGTTTCTATGAGTTTTTCACAGGTTAAATACACTGACAACAGAGGTCTTCTATTATCACTGTTACATACTGTTGACTTGAATAATCTCTTTAAAAAAAAATCTAAACAAAAAATCGAGAAACATGATTCTAGAGTTTTATGATTTAACAGCAGTTAAGAAATACTAATGAAGTAAAGATTTTCTAAAAGCTTCCCCTATTTTTATGAAAAATTGCTCTTGGATAATATATAAAGCTTGAAGTTGTTTTTCATGTTTGCAGGTATGTGCGTGAATACATGCATGTCTGTATGTAGCTGTGAGAGACAGAGACATAGAAAAAGGGAGGCAGAGGGAGAGAGGGAAAGACGTCCCTGTGAGTGTAGAGACGGTGTTGATTGAGGCAAGAAGTGGAGATGGGGGTTTGAGTTCTAGTTTTGCAAGTCCACCTACCACCACCTCTGAGGTGATACACACTGCTCCTGCTTCCTTCTGTTTCCTCCTTCCCCTTTGCTCCTCTTCATTTCACTCTGCTGCTCTTCACTTACACTCTCTTGTGACGGCCAGAATACTAAACACATGCCAGGTGAACAGGATTATGGGTCAGGACCAGGCTGGAAGAAAATAATTTGATTCTTTTCTATTTCCTTCTTCATCTCTTATATGCTGAGCTATTAGGACAATTGGGGAAAGCACAGGAATGGCCAACTTCTCCCTGATAAAAAAGTTGCATTCTCAAAGATAACAGTTTTATCTGTCTGTAAAGATTGTTGAAGAGTATTTGAAAGAACAATTATTTGATGGTCTCTTTCTTTTTTTTAATATTTATTTTTTGTAGTTGTAGTTGGATACAATAACTTTTTTATTTTATTTATTTATATGTGGTGCTGAGGATCGAACCTAGGGCCTTGCACGTGCAAGGCGAGCGCTCTACGCTGAGCCACAACTCCAGCCCCTTGATGGTTTCTTTTAATTAGAAAATAGTTAAACTTCCTTTCATATGGTCACATTAGTCTACAGAACAAATTCAGTATATTAAAAAGTTTTGTTTTGGCACTCATGGTTGCTTTGCTTTTGGTAACGGTGCTTTTTTCTTCAGTTTGTTTTAAAATTCATGTAAATGTTCTCATTGTACTAATGTTAGCATTAAATAATTAGTCTTAAAAATTTAGCAAATAATTACAAGGTTAATATCCTTCCTCTCACACTGGGTACCTTTATAAGGTGTTGGATTTAATTTTGTTTTGTTTCATTAATGCCTACAGGTCAGAGCTTTAAAAAGAAGGGTTATTTCTCACTTTTCTCTTCAACCTCCATGTTTTATTGGGAAGGAAGAAAAAGATATGGTTTGTTGATCTGATCGGTAGTTCTAATGCTCCAGTAATATGACTCAGGATTCTAGCCTCCATATCTGTGCACCCAGTTCTTCCTGTTAGAAATGTCTCTCCCCTCTGTCTACCCACCTTCTACCGAGACATCAAATTCTATTAAGACCCTAGGCCTGAGGGTGGGGTTGTGGCTCAAAGGTAGAGTGCTCGCCTAGCACACGTGAGGCACTAGGTTCTATCCTTAGCACCACATAAAAATGAAATAAAGATATTGTGTCCACCTACAACTAAAAAATAAATATTAAAAAAAAAAAGACCATAGGCCTTTAGGAAGCTGTCTTTGGATAACTGCCCACCGCAAGAATCGTTACTCTCTCAGAATTTCTGTAGTACTTTTAGTTTGTGCCAAAAAAATTCCTCACTTAATTATATGTTATCTTGGATCACTCTCTAGTGGCTTAAAGCATAGCGTTAAGCACATAATCTGTGCAGTCATTGGAAGAAAATGGGCAAATGGGTCATGGACAGCCAGAGTTGTGATGCTTAGGGAAGACCACAACCACGCACGGGGAGGAATCATCTTTAGGGGAACTCATTAAAGTCTAACTCTAGTCCTGATGGCTGGGGTGTCAGGACACCACATCAACCAGAGGCAAACTCAACTTCAACTGATTGATACAGGCTGATTAGAACAGCATTTATTAGCACTCAGAATGAAGTGTGTGGTCTAGTATAACCAGACACCCAAGTCCTCAGGCTTTGTATACCTGCAGGTGAGCCACGTGAGCTCAGTCAGAGCTGTCAGAGTCTTGGTGCACACAATCAGGGGAAAGTTGGTTGGCAAATGATTTGAATGTTTGAAGAATTAAACAGAAAGACTGGTGAGACATTTTTATCAAAGGATATACCTGTTCATAGAGCTTGGCAGCTGGTGTCGTTCTGCGGGATCAGCTTGGACATTGGTCAGTACTTACTTCAACACTCATTCTCCCAGGAAAAGTGCTAACTTTTCCTGACAGTTAGTTACCTTGCAATTCTCTCAATGTTCTATGAGTAGCCAACTTTCTTTCCAACTAACAGCTGTATTTATTTATTTTTTTTATAAATATAGCTGGTTAGTTTTCAGTTAAGTCTTACTGTCTTTCAGTTAATTTTTTTAAATAGTCTCTGCTCTTGTATTTAAGTTTGTCATTTCAGTCATTTACAAGTCCTTAAGGTACTTTTCATTGTTGCCTTTCTCTACTTCCTATCACAAGTACCACTGAAAAATTGAATGATTAATTATCTCCCCAGCTCAAGTATAACATTCAAATTGCATAAATGATGCAGTTATTCATTCCACATTGAAGAAATAAGCATATTTAACATCGACTGACTTCTGTCATTAGTAATGTTAATAGGGAGATAAAGATGAAGAAAATGCAGTCCCTTTCTTTAGGGACTTCATATTGAAAATACATGTGTATGAAACAAGTACAATGAAGTATGTAGGGTACTGTAATGGGAACAGATGGTGAAACACTATAGAGGAAATAATTGATTTTACTTGTGGGAATTAGAAGAGTTTTCAAAGAGAAAGAAATGTATTGATTAAGATCCTTCATATAGGTATTATTTTTTGCTTATAGATTATGTTAGATTCCAAATCAGTTCTTTTTCATTCATGTCCATTCACTTGTTATTCAGTACTCGTGCCTAGTCTAAGTTTGGAATGAAAGTGTCACAAGACTCATCTTTCACTATTTCTTGGTTTACTAAACATGGAAATGCAGCTCAGGATCTGAGCAATTAGTGATCTCATGTGATCATGAGAACATGAAATAAGGAAGGAAATGCAGAAGTGAATTTGATGATCTATTACAAAGGTCCTGTTTGGGCAGAGAGTTAGGATTTTAATTAGCCAGGCAAACGTCAGATCTTTTTTACACATATGATAGCATATTAAGTTTAGTGTCATCCTCTTATTTCCTGAGAACCACCCCTAAAGATATATTCGCATAAAATCAGAGAACCTGGGGACTTTCTCCATCTCATTTTGGCCAAAGGAGAATCAGCATAATCTTACATAGGCTCTCCTGGCAATCAGGAAATACAAGAGACAGTTATCCCAATTAGCTTTTCACTTTACCCATTTGAATAAAGGGAGCTAGTATGTTTAGTCTTCCTCACTGAATGTAGGAGATATAAAGTAATTCCAATACAGTTCTGTTCTTACATTTCACTTTTTTATTTTGCTATAAGGAAATGTATATGAATTATGGAAAAATAATATGTATAAACCCTTAAAAGAACATTAAGTGAAGTACAGCATTTAAATTGAGAACCAAGATGTATGACTATGTATAAATATTTACATATTTGAGAGAGAAATGTGTATGATTTTTAAAAACTATATCAATAAATTTTAGGGTATCTTTTGCAAACTGGAAAGTTTTACACAAATGTTGTCATCATACCCATATTCTATCCCAACTAAGTCTGACCATATTCATCATTCTATGTTCTAAATAACTCAGGAATTTCTTTCTAAAAGTGAGACAATCATATTTTGAAATTGTCTTCTTTAAACAGTCCATATTTGACTAAAAATCCTTTTTTAGAGCTATATCAATTTTCAGGTTATTCTCTAGAGGATAATAATTCTGAAAGCTTGCTAACTGCTGATAAAAATAATACATGCATTCTGACCATAATACTTTCCTATCTAAGAAAAGGTTTCAGTGATTCTAGGACTTCAAATGTCGTAAATAAATTTCTTGTTTTTCCTATCTACCTCTACCTGTCTGCCTTTGAGATCTGTCTGCATTTTGTAAGAAAGACTACTATGTTAAAGTTAACTCGAGGTTACTATATTTCTCAGCAGCTCCAAGAGTTCACAGTTTCTCCAAAATTTAAAAAAATACCCCCAAATAATTGAAAATGTCTGGTACTGGGGTCTCTATTTTTATTCCTGCTAATGGAATGAAGTGCTCTTTCAGATTTTTATCCTCCTTTGTTTTGAGTAAGACGTTTGTTAGTTCTTAAGTGAATCAATCCATCCAAGGCACCATGGGAGGCCCTGTGGGGATGCTACAAGTCTATATTTGTATATAGGGTGCCTACAGTCTATAGTTAAGTGAGAGTGACTGGCCACATGGTGGCAAGTGCCCTTTAACAGGACACACAGCTGTTATCTAATGGAGCATCTATCTACATGGAGAGTGGGGACCTCCTGGAGGAAGACCTAGAACCTCTGGAGGAGCTTACCCATTGTTTCCAAAAGAAAAATAATTAGGAAACACCCAAATGTATATAATCTGTATTCCCAGGAAATGTTGCAATTTATTTCTTTAAATGTTTGACAACATTTCAATTATATATTGCTTTCTTTTTACCATTCACAGATTTCTTAGTGCTTTGGGGTAGCATTTGTGCTTTTCTCCCTTTCTTGACTTATCTGAGAAATTCTGGCACTAGCCAGGTTTGGGATGTTTTTGCTCAGACATTCTTAAGTTATTTGGTAAGAAGTAAAGTCTTTGTTGCATTTTTTCTGCTGAGAAACTGCTTTTGCTTTTTCTCTTTCTTTGTCTGAATCCTGAGCTTAGTAAAGGCTCTTTATTTCTATAGATTTTCTGCAAACTCATACCTTTGATAGTGAGGGAATAAGGTACTCTTATTTTACAGAAAGAAGTAGCTGTATTTTGTGAAAGTAATTAATAAATTCCCAAAATACCAATTTTACAAGAGAATGCATGAACATGGTTACATAAGAGAGAGCCTAGTGCTTTCAATGCCCATATCAGCAGGCCTCCAATTGCTTATGAACAACTAGAAAGTATGGCCATCCGCCAGCCAGGCAGCATCACCACAATGGAATTCAGAGTTATACTGTTAAGACTTAATAAATACAGTGAGGGTCCGGGAGCCAGGGCCTTCTGGCAAATCAGGCTTGTCTGGTCTGGTCTGGTCCAGCTGACTTAAGCAAGCAAGCAAAACTTCTCCTTGTGTGAGGATTTACTCAAGTGTTAGTGACTAAATGTTTGTCCCCATAGCTAAAGTGTCCCATGGAGTAGGGAGACAGTGACCATCCTTCTCCTACCACTGCACTAGTTGGGGTAGGAAGTCATCCTGAGGAAATTCAGGAACACATTGTTGTTCTGGGGACAGTGTCTAAAAAACTGTGGAAGGGAACCATTTTTAAGTGTGACTTCATTTTTCTTCTGGCCTACCCCTTCAGAGAAGCTATTTCAAATGCTGGGAACTGGTTGCTATTGTGAAGGAGAAAAGCAAGGTAAATCAAAGAGCTCCACCTCTAGGGAATCAAGCATGCATCCTGGCGGGGGGGGGGGGGGGGGGGGGGGGTTTGAAATGAGCTGATACAGCAGGGAGTGAGCCAGGCCCCAGAGGTAATGGGAAACCAAAAAGGACCAAGAATAGGCCGACCAGAAGGTTAGCAGAGGTACACCTGTGAGCCCTTTCTCCCCTCCCTGCCTGAACAAGAAGAAACACGACTGGGGATTTGAGTTGGTAGTGAGTGTATGTAATAAAGACAGGCTTGAATAACAACAACTATAATATTAAGAACTTATTCTGTGATAAGGTATTAAGTGAAACACATTGTATGCATCTTCTTGTTTAAATTTATGATAACCACCTGTGGACTTGACTATTATTATCTCCATCTTACTCATGAAGAAACTGAATCTTAGGAAAAAGCATGTCAAGGATCTTATAACTGATTCTGTGAACACTCTTTGGTACATAATATAACTACTGATTTGTCATGTTTATTTTTTCAGATTCTTCAGTTTTACCTAAGATTTATTAGTGTTTCCCAAATGATATTATCCAGAGATATTTTCACTGGTCTTTATGCAATTTTCCCTTATTTATTTCCTGATAATTTTATCTGATTTGATCATCAAGGTTTTAGAGGAGCAAGGGCCACATCTGTCACTGTTGTGTGTAGAATCTCTAAGGTTACATACAATTAGGTTGGCATTTTTATGATAGAGAAAAAAAGGGATAGTGAATGTCAATTCAGGGAATAGCAAAATTTAGTTGCTTTTAATGGATATGCTCAATTAGGAATTAACATTGCCTGCAAAGGATCTTACCTGTATATATTCTATGATATTAGAAGTAGATTCATTTTTTAATTTTTGCTAAATGAGGATTTTTTAATATTCTTTAAAACTAAAATGGAAAATTTTCCAAATTAATGCTCGGCAGTTTGGCATGTAGGGGAAAAAAAAAATCTTTCCTCTCAAGCAGCTTTTCCAGGGAACAGATTAGTGTTAATTAGGGGATGTTTTACTAATGGAATATTTTTCTTCCCATTAATGTCACAGTCCTTCATCCCTGAGGATGGCATTATTGGCAGTGATTGCTCTCAGAGGTGGACAGACCATTTCACATAATTCCATTTGTCACCCACCCCATGACCACTGTCTTTTGTTTAAAAGCCTGAGGCTTTTTGTCAGCCCTGGCATTATTTGGGATCCTACCTGTTAAAATTGCAGTTAACCCAGTTCCTTTTCTCAAATTCCACCCAAATTCTTATTCCATTACAAAAAGAAAAAAAAAATAGTTCTTACTTTTTCATAAAATAAGGGGTCCACAGAGTGACTTCCCAGCCTGGAACTCTCTGTGGTAAATAACGTGTCAGGGGATACTCGAACACGAAAGCCTTTAACAGCATGGACCATACTTTGTATTTTCCAGGCCTACCACAGTGACTGGCTAATAGAATACAATTAGTAAGCATTTGCTAAATGTGTTATTGACTGAATGAATGACAGTCGTATCCACGGTAGTCAGCCAGAGGTGGGTTGGTAACCAGTTCAATTTTGTTGTTTGTTTGTTTGCTGCTTTCCTGGATTGGTAATCATAGGTTTAAAGCCAAGAATACCTCCACTGAGAATGATCATAATATACTATATGTATTAGTTATCTATTGTGAATAATGACTTACCTCAAAATTTAGCAGCTTAGAACAAATGGCATTACCTGGCATATGGTTGTTGAGAGTTGGGAATCTAGAAGCATCTGGGTGGCTCTAGTTCCAGGTCTTGAGTGAAGTTGTATTCAAGCTGCCTGTGGAGGCTGCTGTCATCTAAGGCTCAAGTGTGGCTGGAGAATCTCCTTCCATGCTTATTCATGGGCCTGTGGGCAATAGGTCCCACCATGCAGGCCTCTCTACATCCTCATGACAAATCATCTGGCTTCCCTGTAGCAAGTGATCCAAAGAGAGAGCTAAGAGGAAGCTGCAGTGTCTTAGGCCCTAGATTCCCAAATTCCATACCATCACTTCTGTTTACTCTGTTCCTTAGAAGAGGATCACTCAGTCAAACCTTCACTGAGGGGGGAAGGCAATTCGTTTCTATCTTTTGAAGAGAGGAGAACTAAATAATTTGTGAATATTAGGAACCATTAAAATTTATAAATATTAAATTTCTTCCAATATATTTGCATAAATCGTTTGTTATTTTAAATGGCCCAATGTATTATAGTGTTCAATTCATCAATAAGAAGTGCTTTTAAACAAAGTGCTTTTCCTGGAAATTGGCAAACTGTCTTAAAAAGTTATGTAATGCCATTTAAACCCCCCACAAGAAAACCTTATAATCCTGAAAACCATTCACCAGTACTTGAAGAATCCAAATAATTGACTATTTTTTTTTCTATTTTCTTTTTATTCTTCTGAAGTAGATTCAAAAATTAAAAAAAAAAAAAACTCAGTGTGCCTGCTTTGTACCAAGTACTGTGTCACATGCAGATGTGCAAAGGGTGAAAAAGACACAATATGTCCCAAAGGAGCCGACAGTATAGCAGAGATGATGGACATCTACACAAAACCATGTAATACCAGGTTCACTGTAACTAGTCATTTAATAGGGCTACAGAGTAAGTGTTATGGGGACACAGGAGAAGGAAGTTCATTGAAATAGGAGGATGAGAAGGCATCTTGGAGGAAGTACTCCTTGAACTGGGCTTAAAAGATGAGAAGCCATACAAATAACGGGAATTGGGGTAATCAGGGCGTAGAAGTAGGGAAATATTGGTCTCCTGGGAAAACCCTGATGAGGTTGGGAGATTGAAAGGATGAGTTGGAGCAGTTTGAATGCCATGGTAAGGTCAACTCTGGGCAGTGTAGTTAACCAGTGTCTTGAATAGGGTGTTAATGACTGAAGGAATAGCCTGATAGTTTAAGAATTAATGAATGTGTTACACTGTAGTAAAAAAAAAATTGTTTGTTTTTTAAATTATAGTCTGCCAAGCCCATTACTTGAAGGTGTTTTCTTTACCACTTCACTGATAAGAAAACTGACATAGAGTTGAGATAAATCACCCTGCTAATGAGTCCTTGAATGATAGTTCAAACCTAGGGTTGTCTGACTCCAAAGCCTGGTATTTTTAACTCTGTCCTGTATTATGAACAAAATAGTAATATTAGTGTAGAATAATATAATTCCTTTGTTATGAATAAAATAAGGACCATACTAAATACAAATAGGTTATCCAAAAGATATCTTGGGGAACTGATGTTGAGGTCAAAGAATTTGATGTTTGTGTTTTGTATTTGCAAACCAAACTACTATTGAGACAGAGGCACGTACACCAAGTGGCAAAGGAGAAATCCAACTTTGTTGCACCTAAACCAATCATAATAAGGAAATAGTTCAGAAGGACAATTTTTCTTCAAAAAGAAGAAAAGATCTGAGCAGGTCTGTCCCTACCATTTTAAGGGCACAGAGCAAGTCAATAGAGGTCTTCCTATCATATATCTAAGTATTAAAAAGTTATAAATCAGACCAAACAAATGGTTAAGTAAAATATGCTTTATCTTCCTGCCTGGACATATAAACATTTATAACGGCAAAATTGGAAAAGTGTATGGACCAGCTACTCTAGAGGCTGTGGCAGAAGGATGGCAAGTTCCAGGCGAGCCTGTACAGCTTAGCAAGACACTGTCTCAAAATAAAAAAAATAAAAAGGGCTGAGAATGTAGTTCAATGGTGGAGTACTCCTGGGTTCAATCCACAGCATAGCAAAAATAAATAAATAAATAAAAATAAAAGTCAAGCTATGGTTCTTGAAGTCAACAAAATATCCATGATGACTAGAATTATTTATTATCGTGCACATCTGGATATTCTCTGGTTGGGTTGATGATGTTTCCATGAGTAATAAAATTAAGTCATACCAAATTAATATATTATTAATGAATCCATGAAGTTTATTTTTGTCCTCATATCCAAAAAAATCCCTAATAATGTTGTTTTGATGAAGATTCTTATATAACTTCTATTGACAGTAATGATATGAACTTGAGATTTTCGAATATTAAGATTAAAATGTGATTTTTTTCGAAGTGTAACCAACTCAAACATATTTTCATCAAAAGTGTAAATTACACATGAAAAATAAATATTATTCTTGCATTCTCAAAAGTCATTTGTCTTCTTATATCTTCAGTTCTTTGGAAAATAAAAGATAAAGTTCAAAGCATAACTAATAAATGTAATAATTTATATATTTAAATGAATCAAAATTTTATTTTTTGAAAATTTAATTAAATCTTATTAAGTATTTTTATAAAGATAAACTAGTAGCAATTCTACATTCCATGTTGATCTGCTTGCCAAAGAATCTCTATCACACAGGTCACTCCTTGACCTATGTATAGTCAACTTCAGGAGTCATAAGAATTGTTTAATGCTGTAATATGTTCTTCTGCCACAACCTACAGCTGTTGGGAATATCATGCTGATGGGAGAGTACTTCTGAAACTGTCAATCAGAACATGAAAAGCAGCATCATATGGAAGCTGGGTTCTACTGGGAAATGATGCCTCACTATCCTTTGCATTCATGCCGAGTGCAAAGCCTTGACAAGTTAATTAATTTGTCTTTTTCTTACCTAAGTGCTTCAGCTGCTCAGCTCCTCCCCACCTTCTAAAGAAGTGTTTTTCTCTGACATGGGCAGCATTGCAATAAGAAGAAAACTTTGTGCCTCAGGGGAAGCCATGTGGACTTCCAAGAGGAAGGCAGATATGCAGAAAGGCCTTCTGTAGGGTCTCTTTCTTGGACAGGTGTTGGCAGGGTGATCACAGTGTCATGCAGGAGAGTCATAAAATGTCATGCACCACTGAGCGTCACATTTCAGGTGACCACATATCTTTTGAAATTTTATGTTAGTGTGTGTTTATGAAACTTGTGGATCCCTAAGGCAAAAGACCCATACCCAGGAGTGACCCTGTTCCAGAGCCCTACTGGGCAGTTTGCAGTAGGGATCACATGTTAGGTTGAGGTGTGGGCCAGGGTGGCCATTGGAGGGAGAGGCTGCCAACATGAAGACTTCACCTGCAAACATTTTCCCACTGAGAAACAGTCTGCTTTTAATAAAAGCTGCCAGATTCCACCAGAGAAAAACCAGAGATTACAAGGGTCCAAACGAATGTATGACAAAGTAGAGTCGGAAATGGGGCGGAAATGAGGTGAAACATGGGGAATGATATATTGGAAATAGGGAATAAAAACCAGGCAAGAGTAGAAACACCTGAAAAACAGTTTTGGAAACTTCTCGAACCCTGATGTATGAGACCTGGTCCTCCATGTACTGACTTTGTCCTGTAAAGGTGGCAAAACTTTGGCTGTTTTATATTAACACTAAAGTATTCTGAGACGTTGGAAATCTTCAATGGCAAAATCCAAGCCCCTCAAAATACTAAAATAAATAAATAAATAACTTGGTGGAACTGCCACTCAGATCTTGCCAGTACCATGTGGAAGCAAAGAGAGCTCTACAGTGACTTTGATTTTGTGGTTGAAAACAACTACTTCTGAAGTGGTTCATAGTTGTCCATATTTCATCCTTGTAATTGAAACAGTATTCCCTGCTTTTCCCAGAGTAATAATTTTAAAGGTGGAGTCTCTAACCTTGGGCACAGCCTGGCTCTCACAGTGTTACACTGTTCCCAAAATGACAGAGGACACAGAACAGATGGGTCACACTGAAATATGCAGGATTGGGATTTTGCTCATGCAGCTATCGATGGTAAAGGAAAAGCTCACGGCTGTCTCTGGATCTTGATGAGTATGGAATAATTTTAAAGTTATTAATCAATAAAAATTGGATAGGTGGGAACTTGGGAACATAGTGTTCTCTGTGGGTAGCAGTGGGAATGGCAAGGTCAATTGCTTTGAGTCTAAACAATCAGAAACTGTGAACTCTCTCACCCAGATTCTCATAGTTTATGTCATGACTGGCTGGAGGCTGCTCTACATAGAACATTGTAGTGAAATCTTTATTTATGAATGACAAAGTGATAATAACACTATATTGTGAACTTGTTCAAGGGTGATAAATCTTCTTGGTCCTCAGTAAATACTTGTTGAATAAATACATATTCATTAATTGACCCAACAAATGCTTGTTTAAATACCTGTTATTAAAAAAGGCACTGGGTACTAATATAAAAATACAGCCTGAGTGTTCCAAGAGTTTCCTGCATTGTGGTTGTTATGCTGATGAAAGAAAGACTCAGAATAGCACAGATGCTGCTTTTTTCCCCCATTTTTTATATAAAGGATTTTGAATTTGGATTTTAAAGAAAATTTGTAAGAGGTTCAGAGATATCCTTGAAATTTTGTATTTTTTTTAACTTGTCCCAATATGAAGAAAATTGTACTGTTCTATAAGTTACTGTACTGATTATAATACAAACAGAAGCAGAACATTAAAAACCCAATCTCATGCATATTCCAGAATGCCAAAAAAAAATCATTTGGCATTAATGAGAGCACTTTCCATTGAATATTATAAGAAGTTACAGTAAGAATGTACATAACATGGAGGACTTCAGATTGCAATAAAGAGAATCCCGCTTAGCTAGCCTTTCAGTTATGCAACTTCCTTACTGATGACTGAGAGAAAAACAGAGAGGCAGCAAATAGTCAATAAAGACTAAGGCAGGATGTGTGTGGTGTCTTGGAGTCCCAGGAGGGTTCACTGTGTCCGGTGCCATGAAGGAAACAAATCTCTAAGGCTGTTAAAGTTTTTCCTGCTCCTCACTTAATCCCAAACAGCACGAAGCAGTGGCCCAAATTTGTAAAGTTAAAGGAGTATGAAGGATTACAGTAACAACAGAAAAAATGTCTGTACCCTATAGTGTAGGAATGAGGGTCCCTCAGATGCCCTAAGCAGCACTGCTCTCTATGTGAGCAAGCTGAAATTTGGAGCTCCTTTCAACTCTGAAGCTCAGATTATGTAGTTCATTCATATAGGGCCTGATAAATATTGGACACTGTAGAGGATGAAAAGATAATATGTTACATGTACTAAAATATGTTGATAATAATCCTTAACAATGCACCACCATTTAGTATCTTGTTTCTCCAGAATTGATGACGTACATGTTTAACATTCATAGCAACAGTATTATTAATCTTATTAGACTGAAGGATAAAAATAAGAAACTGAGACTTACAAAGCTAAGAAGGGAAGATCAGTGTTCTGACTCTAGGGCCTATGCTCCAAATTGCAGTGTTAGGCTGCTGTTACTTGCAGTTCTCCTTGGGAGATTCACAAATGGAAGGATGGTCAACAATGTTAAGTGTTGAAGAAATGAAGCAGTAGAGAGCTGCCTTCCTGGGGGTTCCTTGAATGAGGTGGAGTCGCAGTAGATTCTGGAGAATGATACATGCTTCGACTGAGAGGTGAGAAGTATTCAGGCTTGATGATTAGGATATCATGTTGTAAGTTGATTGGCACTAATGAACATTAAGGATTTCAACAACAACAAAATAATAGTGAGCACTCATTATGGGGAAAAAACACATTACTTTTGTTGCTTTAAAACTTTTTATCATATTTTAAAGGAGGGACTGCTTAATCTCCACTGTCTAGATCCATTAGAACCCAAGCCAGATGGCTCTGTGGGACCTTTGGGAATGGCCTGTGGGACAGTTTCCACTTCAACACACACCCCTGGAAGGAATGGCCCCTTGGGAATTGTGTAGCCCTACCATCTGGAGATAATGCAATTCTGATCATAATTCAAATGCCCCCAGATGTAAGCTTGCCAAATTTCGCAAATAAAATACAGGAGGCTCAGTTAGATTTGAATTCCAGATAAGTAACCGGTAAATAATCTTTGAGTACAAGTATGTCCTAAATATTGCATGGGACTTACTGGAAAAAAATTCATTGCTTGTCTGAAATTCAGATTTAACTAGGCTCTCATATTCATCTGAACACACAACCCAGACAAAGAATTAGAGGAAAATTCTGTGATTTGAAATTGTTTGGCATATATAAATACTTTTCTGTTTGAGAAAAGCAAATCACTTAACCTCTACCCCATCACCCCTGGAAAGAAAGAAAAGAAGAAAGTTTCTTTAGTGTCATCCACCCCCGTGTAATGTGTTCCAATTTAAAATGAGACTAATGGAGCAGGAAAAGTAACATCATAAAAAAAAAAAAACTTTATGGAACTAATATACAATCTCAATTTTTTATACCTTAAATACTCAAGACATTCTGACCTTAAAATAAGAACCAGTGGTGACCCACAGAAGTCACTGGCTCTGCATCAGGATAAAAGTGCATTTTATTCCATGTACCCTGAGGATAAAAAAGGACATGCTGAAAACGGGATTTCAAAGTGACCTGCATTAAAGTTGACAATTAAGTGGGGTTCACTGAGGAGGCATGGTGCCTTAGGATGGAATTGTAAGAATGATGATTGTTTTTGGAGTTGGGGTCGAATATCAGCCTTTAATCCAAGTGAAAGCCAGTGCTACAGCTGCCTTCTGTCACTGACACTGCTATAGAAAAATTTAAAAGGCACACTCGAGCATTTTTTTTCTGAAGCATTTTTCAAAACAACTTGAAATTAATGCAAGTGCCCCCAAAGCAGAAAGCAAATATATTTACCTATTTAATGTCTAGCCTGCCAGCAATCATTTGGTAAGAAAAATTATTCTGGAGGGAAATGTTACTTTGAGAGAATGCAAAGCATGAAAGGTAAAATGGAATCTTGAAGTGTGTGTGAGGGGGTAGATAGCATTTTAAATCACATTTATACATAAATCTTTTCGGGCCTTGATTCCCATAGATGATCAACATCTGCTAAGCTTAGGTAGTTTATAATCACTAAAATTATTTTAATCTTCCTATGGAAGATTCACTAAAGAAAGACTGACATACATTGGGTTAATGGTTCTAAAAATGAACAGCCAAGAAAATTGTGCACAAATGAATGTAGCAGCTACGTAGCAAAAATCTAATGTTTATAACACATCTGAACCAGGCCATGGTTATAAAAAATTGCCCCTCCAGAGTGACATGTCCTCAGCTATGTAATTGCCTGAAAATTTGCTGACCATCATTCCTCTTCACCCACTCTTGCAATCTTCTCTGGACTGTACTACCCTTTTTTACTTTTGAAAAGAGGGGAGGCTTTAAAGCCTTGGATCCATAAAATGGGGAAGAAACTATAAAACAAAAGCACATGACAGTGAAAGAAGGTGCTGGAATACATCATCAACGAGGGGAAATATTTAGATTGAAGCATGAGATTTAAATGGGGTATCTCTGGGATTGCACCTTTGCACTATGGTTTAGCCATGAGCAGTGTAGGGCGACATCACCACCTGGGGTAAGAGTCACCATATTCTGTTACATTTTTATTCTTCCAATGGACAATGCTTTGGCATTCTGTGATACTTTTGGTAAATGCATAGGAATATGCACTCCCACATTCCTTTGCTGCATTTCACGGTTGAAAACAAAGTATTCCAATGATGTGGAAGTATAAATTGACCAATTATGAAATAGCTAAGTGAATACTATATTTTATTAGGAACAACAATATAATAAACACTGAATAGAGTGATTAGTTAAAACAGATTGGCCTGGATTTTCACCCTGTACACCCTTCTCCTTGCTCTAACAACCTCGGGCCTCCAGTCATACTCAAAATTTTCTAACACTGTACTTCATGGTCTCTTACGAACCTATTTGCATTTACACATCCCCCTGCCCCTGCTGGAATTCCCCACTGACCTGTGTCTCCCTGGTGAACCTTTGTTTTTCTTCAAGCTGCAAATCAAAAGTCCCACTTCAAGGATCACTCCCCAATCTCCCACCCAGAGTGAGGCTGCCTTCTACCCACTGTGCCACCCAAGCTCTGCTTCACACACTTTGTGAGAAAGCAGCATAACACTGGATTCTGGTCACTGGTTTTTCTGGTTTTTCTCTTTTAGTGGACTCTGTACTTCTAAGAACAGGGACTGTGCTTTTTCCTGATTTTTTTTTTTTTTTATTTTCAGAACTGAGTATGATATATGGTGTATGCCGGTGATCAGTAAGCATTTGTTCCATGAATGAAATATCAAGTGTACCACTAAACTGAACCCTCTATAAGGGTATAATATAAATGTTTATAGAGACCAGACTACCAATGTTGAATTTCCAAATTAGAAAGCTTGGAATTTAAAGGTACCAAAAATGAAAATTGCAGCAGTCCAGAGGAGCAAGAATAAAATTCTGTAAGAAAGACTTGGAAAGGATTCATGGAGAAGGTAAATTTCAGGTAGGCTTAGAAAGTATTAAAATGGGAGAAAGTAGTGGCCATCTCTTTCTAGGAAGATTAACAGGGACCTAGACTTTTGGACAAAAAAGCCAGACACAGACTTTAAAGAGAAGGCCCCATATAAATGTAGAATTTAGATTGAAAAGTAAGTTAAAATCTTCCAGGTTTTCAATCCTTGCAATAGTAGGAATCTTCTTCCAGTGTCCAACTTTATATCTTCTTCCTCTGATCAGAGCATTCCTAAAAGAATGCTCTCTGACAAGTTTTGCAGACTGTGTAGTTCCCATGAAATGGGGATACACGGATCTGCAAAGATGATGCTGATTTTTTAATTTGAGTATGCAAATCTGCCTCAAAACATGCAGTAGTTGTCTTAGCCTTAAACTTGTTCTCCTGTTCTTTTGAAAATAATTTTATGAAATATATTTGGGGTTTCTTTATATCTTAACAGTAGAAACCTGAAAAGACATTGTCATTGCCCACCTTTGTTGTCACAAACCATGGCTCTTCAATTTATGGACTTGAATATGTCATTTGACTATAGAGGGTCAAAAGTCCCAGGGTCAGAAGAAATGGGTACAGACAGAGAGCAACTGCCATAAGCTGAGGCAGCGGAGTCCATGCTGGGGGCGAGGTGGGGGGAAGAAGTACAGGAGCAAGTGGCACTTCAAGGTGGTGGCAGGCTTCTGTGGGCTTGTCCAGTGAACTGCTCACAAGCGCAGTCTGCCTCCACCTTTCTACACCACACGGAACAAGTCACCCCCATTTCCTACCTCCTATTTCCTCATCCCAAAAGAAGGGACAACAATACGTATTCATAAGAGGAATGACTGCCCAGTGTCTCATTCAGAGGCCGCTCACAGAATTGCTAGTTAAAGAACTTTGAAAACATGAAACAAAGCAGACAAGTTAAAATAACAGGAAGTGGAGGCGATCTCATGCTGTGACCCAGAACGTTCTGCGTGTTGTGTGCTGGTGACAGAGAAGTCATAGGCCTCGATAAAGATTTGTTACTCAGGAGGATGGTAATGCTGGGACTTGGTCTCTGTGAACCCAGCAATCTGCTCCAGCATCTGGAGGAGCATTTAGTCCTCTCACTTTTTTCTGCATTGGAGTAGCCCCAGCCACATCCATCCCCCTTTCCACTTTGTACAAACTTAAGTGGCCAAATAGCTCTACCACACAAGTGACTCACAATTTCATGAGCTACAAGCAAGCAGTTCCTTAAGCAGCTTTTCCTTGTCCCTTGTACAAAAACAGGGTGGGGGTGGCATATAAAGGCATGTCTCTTTGGGACTAGATCTTTTCAATGTGTGAAATGAAGAAGGTGAGGGAACAGCTAGACCTAATCTCAACTGCCCAAGATCAGCTAAGACAACGAGACACGTGACTAATCTCAAAAAGGCATATGGTTGTTTCTTAAGCCTCAGCCTATCTTCCTAGTTGGACCAAAGTTTAAAATCCCAGTTCCCATAGAAGGTCAAAGCATGTGCATTTGGGGCATTTTTATACAAATGGATGCAATTAAGAAATTACAGAGGAAAAGGTTTCTTTCTACAGTTTTCAGCACACATCAGCTACTTGACATCTACTAAAATGTAGCTGCCTTTAGAGGGTAGCATGGATAGCCAACCACAGCTATTTGAGATGAGAATTTTGGAGAAGGACCTAAAAGCAAGTGTACAGTGTGTTCCACATGACTATGAGTATTTCTCATCTGGAAGATAACTGCATCAACAATTCCTGGAGTTTGCTTGGTTATTTAAACCTTCTGCCCTGGAATTGAATTTATGGCTTACCAGCATTAGCAACTGTTTCCTATTTGGTTATACACTATCCAGAAGAATGGGAAGCCATAGAGAAAAATGGGAACTAATGATCCTGGAGAGATTCTATCTCTTGTCACATTTAATCTTTATATTAACCCCCAAAGTTAGGGATTTTTTTCTTTAAAAAAAAAAAAAAACTGAAGCTCAGAAAAGTTAAGTAACTTGTCTCAGTGTAGCAAGCACTAAATGAAAGTGTTGGGATTCAATCTAGGAATTCTTGACTGAAAAAGGTTGCATTCACCTTATCAGTTTATTGGAATAACCTGGGCGTTGCCTTCAAAAACCTACATTGGAGTGTGCTTTTTCCTAGTTCCAAGGAAGCATTCATTCTTTATTATTCAGCTGTTTAGACTGCATGTGTACTACATTCCCTAGAAATTCTGAACATTGATAATAAACAAAACAAGAGGGAAATACCTTGGAGATACACACACACACACACACACACACACACACTTTTTTTTTTTTTTTTTTTTTTTTTTACAATTGTCTCTTTGTTCCAAGGCTGGGAATGAAAATAATTAGAATTTGTAGCTGGGCATCTGTGTCCACTTTAACCTGATCTATTTTGTCTAATGTTTCTTTGCAAAGCTCTCGAATGCATTGTTAGCCTATCTGATCCTGTCGTCTGGAGACCACAAAGTATTTCACATCTTACCCAGGGAACCGATCACATTTTAGGATGGGAGAGCATTCTTTACTGACTTTTCCTAATTTAAACTCATTGAATGTTGTTTCAATTGCCATTTTAAGGGCAGAGAAAAAGCAATGCATCTGCAAAGAGCTCTGTCACTTTTCTCCATGTGATGACTAATGGTGGGGAACTTAAAACCTTATCCTTGGTATCTTTTGGAGTCCAGACAATTCAGCACTCTCTTGGGATGAGTAAATATCAGCCTGTTCCCAGGAAGATTAACTAGTAAGATGATGGAGGAAAAGCTGCTACTTTTTAGAGGGCTGTACTTAAACTGCCATCTATGCCTCTTAAGGCAGAATCTCAAATGATTTATTTCCATGGTGCTATGATTACTAGAAAGAATAGATATTTTACACAGTTTTAAGAGAAACAGTAGCTTCTTTCCAAGACATTAGTTTTGGTCACAAAGTTAATGTTTGCTAATGTAATGTACTACTGACCTTTAAAAGACCATTTAAAAAAAAGAGAGAGAGAAAGATTATAGTTAGGAGACCTGTATTCTAGGGATCCTCAGCCCTGGGCACATATTTAAATACAAATTCTCAAATTCCTTATCTGTTGTAGTGGTAGCAGTACTGCTCCAGCTTTCCTCATAGTATCACATTAAGAATAAAAAGGAAATAAGAAGAATATTTCAGTATTTGGAAAGCGGGAAGAGTCCCAGTGGGAAGCATAGCATGGGCTCTAAAATCAGAAAGCCCCAAATTTGACACTTAGATTTGCTACTTATCACTTCTGAAACCCCTATATCTTGGTTACCTCACTATAAAATGGGTTTAAAATAATCTATACCTCATAGGATACTTTTGAGCACCAAATGAGCTCTTGGTAGGTGTGGGTTGGAAACACCAAATAATACTTGTCACCACTTCCCCTTATTATAGGATGAGGCTTGGTTTATCCAATACCTTTCCCAAGTTCATTTACCAACAAATACTCTGGAATTATTAGCAATAGTATACTTGCAGGGATTTGAACTCTGTTGCTAAAGTTTCCAAGCTACCCTTTTATTTATTTATTTATTTATTTATTTATATTCCTTAATGTCAGAAGGAATGGAAATATTACTGACTCTTGTTTGTGGGCTGATGACTCATTTGTGAGTTATCTAAATGTCTTGCTCCTTCTTTCTTCCTCTTCTGCCATCTCTGTTATTGGACCATTGTCCTTCTGCTAGCACTTCTGTTAGAAACTGTAAAAGTGGTGACAGAGAATTAACTCTATTCGCAGCCCTGTCTCTTGAGAAGGCTCTCACTCCACTGCTGTGACTGATAGGGTCGTGACAGTCTGTTTCCTGAAACGTCATCTCCTTTGACTTCTGAATTGCCACTTGCCTCCTTCTGCTCTAATTGCTCCTCCTTTGTTGGATCCCCATCTCTAGGAATCTGTCCTTGTCTTCCCTTTGGATATGCTTGCTTTCTGTAGGCAATCACATATATACTCTTGTGTCTTCAGTTACTGTCAATCAATTTCTAAATCCATGATCTTTAACTTGAATTTCTCTCTCAGCCTCCAGATCCAAAGGCCTCTCAGACATCTCTGTCTACATTACATGTTTGATACGTTCTGTTGGCACATGGAACATATTGTATCCACAAATGAGCTTACTAATTCCCCATCTTGGAACACACACATGAGCGCATGGCTTTCCTCCTTCTGTAGGTTGGTTAATGAGGCATTGTGAACTCCTTGCCCATCCGTGCTCCATAGTCTTCCAGTTTGCAAATCATTTCACTCTATCTTGAAATAACTCGTGAATCTGTCATCCCTTTGCTGTTGCTGATGCAGTTGCCTCAATTCAGCACTCGTCTTTTTTTCTTCCTCTACTATCATAATAGCTTCCTAACTTTTCTCAGTGGCATTCTGTCTAATCTGCTTTTTGCATACTGACAGAGATAATTTTCTAAACCCAAATTTGTCTTTGTGGATCTTCTATTGGAAAAATGTATTAGATCCTCATTGCCTGCAGAATAATCCAAATTAATATATTAGCTGTGTTTCCAGGATGAAAGCTCCAAGCTCTTTCTACCCTTTCCACTAGGTATGTTGTGAGTTATTGTACTCCATTCACAATGAACTTGCTGATCTTCCCTACGTACTTACCTTCTCAACAGCACTGCCCAGGCCTCTTCTTCCCTTCTCTAAAACTCACCCTAGTACCATGTAGATCGGCCTTTAAGTCGAAGTCTTTTTAGATCCCTCTCACCATAATTATTTGTTCTTCCTTCTGTATGTTTACAGACCTGCATTTATAATTTTAAATTATACTTTTTACATCTGTCTCTCCCCAGTAAGACCTTGAGTTCATCAAATTGAACAATACATTGATAGTGTCTATCAATAAGACACTGTCATACAGGACAATGCCTTAATACAGAAGGGATTCAATAAATATTTCTTGAATGAATCCACATAGGACTATTATTAAGACTCAAGGAAAATTTATCATTCTATTTTCATAGTGAAATGTTTTATACATTTTTTAATCACCAAATAAATTCCCTAATATCCTACAAACTAACTAAAAGTACCTTCATAAATTTCCTTGATGTCACATTAAGATGATAAAAGTTTAGAGTTAGGATTTCAATAATATCCCCAGCATGGTGGCGCACGCCTGTTATCCCAGCAGCTCGGGAGGCTGAGACTGGAGAATTGCGAGTTCAAAGGCAGCCTTAGCAATGGTGAGGTGCTAAGTGACTCAGTGAGATTCTGTCTCTAAATAAAATACAAAATAGGACTGGGGATGTGGCTCTCAGTGGTCATGTGGCTTGGTGGTCAAGTGCCTCTGAGCGCAAATCCCCAGTTACCTCCCCTCACCAAAATAATAATAATAATAATAATATCCCCATGAAGGCTAACCCATTAAATTTTTATCACAACCTTAAGTTATCAAATTGGGCAGCTGTCAAAACTGCAGATTCTCAGGCCTATTCTCATAGATTCTGACCTAATGGGTTTTGCGAGGGGACCCAGGAATCTGCATTTTAACAAACATCCTGATGATTCTAATTGATACAGGTGGTTCTTTTGGACCACACTCTGAAATACTCGCCAATTGGGTAATTCTCACATCTAGTTGTTAGCAAACACAACATAGACACAAAAGTAAAAAAATAAACTGGCAAATTACTAAACTCAGTACTCACTCCATTTAAAATGTTTCCTAGCTCTAGCTCAGCCTTGATTTTCAGGTTATCTGAACCTTATTGCTTGAAGTATATCCAGGTGAACTAAGTGAAACAAGAGCTCTTTAACTGACTGAAAACTCAGAAAAGAAAAAGACTTGTTTGTTTCCAAATGGTTCTTTTTTAATAGTCCCAGAAATCAGCACTGAAATGCTAAAATTTTAGAGCAGAATGTACAAAACGTTCTTGAATTATATTTCATTCTTGGGTGCCAGGCACACTGGCTTTGTATCACAAAACACTGAAATAATAAAAAGCAGGTGCCCTGTCAAGTTGCTTTCGTAATTGGGAAACTAAGAGTTGATATATTTTGCCAAGAATTTTGACAGAATAACCCCAGTGGATGAATCCAGTGCCTTTCCTATGTATTGAATACGATACAGACTAGGAGATGATCTAGTAGTTAAGAGTATAGTAGATGAAAAATTAGACTAGTAACACTTTTATGACTTATGGAGAATAAATCTTTTAATTTTTTAATCACAGCAATAAAAAAAAATGTGGCCAGTTGCTAAGAAGAGCTTGTTCCATATGATGGAGACTCTAAGTTTGGGAACTTAGAAAAAAACCTTGCAAGAGTGTTATTATGGAGAAAACAGGAAGACAACTTCCTCTTTGAACATACACCATTTCCTGAGGAGGAAATGGGGGCTTTTAAAAAAATGTTCTTTGTTGGCTCTATAACAGAGAGGCATCTATTTAATGGTGACCATATATGTTTATACAAGTCAGGACATCAACCTTTCACAAAAATAAAATTCCGAAAGTACCTTTTTTTTTTTTTTTTAATGTGATAATGGCAAGATTCAGAGCTCTTGGTTTAGATAATACAGCATCTGTTGTGTTTTGAAATCACCATGAATTTACTCACAGCCACGTATATACTTGCCTGGACAGTTTTTAAGGGACAGCAGTTGAACACCAGTGTGAAGTATATTTGATCTGTGCTCTTCTTTTGATTACATTAGCATGCCCCGAGGCAGCCACACCCGCTAGAAGGCACAGCACACAAGCCAGGACACATCCTCACCAAGGTGTGCATAGGTAAAAACAGGCAGCCCTTGGCGGTGATGTAGTGGGAAACAATCTGCGATTAGTTTGGTTACTGGCTGCAACTTGTTTATAAGTACCTTTATTTTAGGAAAGAGCAGTATCATTAAAATGACCACAATTTCCCAATCAGTTTGGGGAATTATGTGCATAAACCGCGAATAGTGCAACCCAAATGAGTCCCAGAGTCTAAGATGGTACTGTACATTGACTTTCAAATAGTAACTTTGGTATTCTATTGAATGACTGTCCTTTGGACAGAATTTGCCCTATAAACCTTTAAGGGGCTTAAAAGATGGGCCAGCGAATAATTGAAATGACATCCTCTGTAGCACAGCCTTACACACCAGAAAGAGAACACAACAGAAAGCTGTGCTCAGGGTAGCCCAAAGCCATAGATTTCCCGATTACAATGGAGAAGTCTAACTGGTGCAGTTACAGGAAAACAAGTTCTCTTATAAAGGACAGAGTAAATCTCTTTTATGAAAACAGAAAGGGAAGCAAACTTAACATCTTTCCTTAATTTACCTTGAAAGAATGTTGTGGTTCAAAGTTACTGTGTTTTTTTCAGGAGATTGGATATCTTTCCCTCTCACTTTTTATCCTTATAATATTTAATTGTATAATCTTTATCTTTCTTTTATTTAACAAACTTTATATTTTTAAAAGGTCCATCTAAAACCATTTAAAAGATTATCTAAAACCAGTGTTTCTTTTTAAACCCCCATTTTCCCCAGAAGTTTTCAAAGTATTTGATAAATAACATTGTGGAACTGCACAAACATCCATAACAAAGGCAGCTCTTATTGTCTTGTGTGTGGAGTTTGTAGCAAAGATAAAAGCAAAAAAGCATCTGTGTCTTTTGACTTTAGGTCTAGAAAATGCAAGAGGCAGCAGGGTACCTGATGATCCTTGGCTTAGTGTCAATCATTCTGGCAATTTCTATAACCCTATAAGAATAAACTCCTCAGCAGAGCTATTTGCTCTTCTCTTGTATCACCACTGATCAGTCATCACAATTATCCACTTTGCCTGAAATAAACTTATTGTTAATGACATGCAAACTAAACACATTTTCTGTGTTCACAAACCATTTTGAAAAAATTAAGGAACTATTTCTATATGAAAGACCTTTATTGCTGAACCTGCTCAATAAAGAAAATTAATTCCATCAAAACACAAATTAGGAAAGCATTTAGAACCAGAAAACTTACATAAGGTATTGTTCTTGCCAAATATATCAATGTCTCTTCAGACATACAAATAAACCTATTTCTTTTAAAATGTGTATAAATCTCCTGAGGGCTGATGTGGACCTGTGAGCAAAATACCTGAGAGTTTGGAAACAATATGCAGTTTTGTTTCCTTTAAAGATCCACACCTTAATGATTTTGCTCCAATCCAGAAATTAGGAGATCTTTCCAAAGGTCTAAGGAAGGTAGGAGTAGGAGGAAGATACAACTTTGACTTTTGAGACAAAAAGAAAGGGTTCTGATGGCAGGTGACCTCCAGCTGTCAGCCCAATAAGTTAGAAGAGCAGAAGGCAGCCAGTCCTTTAGAAGCAGTGGCTGAGCTGTTGCAAGTATAATCATACTGGGCTGGGGATGTGGCTCAGGCTGTAATGCGCTCGCCTGGCATGTGCTGGGCGCTGGGTTCGATCCTCAGCACCACATAAAAATAAAATAAAGATATTGTGTCCACCGAAAACTGAAAAAATTAAAATTAAAAAATTCTCTGTCTCTCTCTCTCTTAAAAAAAAAAAAAAGTAATCATACTGCATGCCAAGTGCATTCAGCCTGTGAGCCACAGTGCACGTTACAGGCTATAGTCAAAGGAACAAGAATCACACAGCTGCACTCCTTACTGTGTTTATAGTGGTCTCTTTACCAGCTGGCTGTGTTGGCACCTAGTATTAGTCAATGAAAATTGGCTAATTGAATTAAATTTTGCCTGAGCATCTTGAAGGAATGACCATGTCTTTATATTTGTATCCCAAATGTTCTGCCTGAAACATACTAGACCCTAAGCACTAAGTGTACGCAGAATGATTAAACAATTAAGGAGAATCTGCAACATGCTGGCATCATGCTAAAGCCCAGGGATGGCCTCCGGGGGTTTATTCACAGTCTTATAGAAATGATTAAATGGAATATACTAATAAATAAACAGCATGGAAGTACTCTGAGTAATTGTTACTAACAAAACAATAGATGGCAATAATTAGGTCACTAAAGCAATTGCTCAAAGAACAATTCACAGATTGGAGCATTCAGTTATGTGGCAACCAGATGGTTATGCATTTCACCGTGTTTATATCATAACTGTAAAATTCACACATTACATGGAAAGAAATTGCACTAGGAAAGTACAGGCTACCACAAATGGAAGAAAAACTAGTATTACTGAAATTTCCTGCTAAGCAGGACACAGGGATCTGAGCTCTCAATGCTTGAGAATTTCATTAATGCCGAGTTTGAAAGGCCTTCTAAGCAATGTGATAAGAATGAAGGATAAAAGATGAAATGTAGTAGAACAGCGCTGAGAGGGGAAAGGGAGCTGATTTAATTTACATTCAGCTAAAACTACCTCTACAACATGTAAAACCTCTGAGACCCACCTGGCAGGGAGCCAGGAGACCTGGGTCCTTGTTCTCTCTGTTCCTAAGTGGCCATATAAACTTAAGCAGATTTCCTCACCCTAACATGAGGGCACTGAACTACTTCCGATATGAGTTGGGATTTAAAAAAAAAAAATTGACATCTTTGCTGAGACCTTTTAATGCATATGCTTTTATCTGTATAAACATATAAATAGAATTATAGACCTATAATTCAGTGACCTCTTTATTATCTTGAATATAATTAACTTGATAGTACTGGTAAGTCTGTGTCAGCAATTTCTTAATAATGTCCATTTCAAAAGGATCGCTCCTCCTCCGCCCTGTTTTCTCTACTCTTTCTCATATTTCTGTTACAGAACTTGCCTGAAGCATTATATCTTAGTCTGTTTGTATGTCTGTCTTCACACCAGGCTCTGAGTTTTTTTGGGGGGGCAAACACCATGACCTGCTCCTCTTCTGCAGTTCTTGCATAGGATAGGAATTGGCACATAGGGAATGCTTAGTACATATTTAATGGCTAACTTGGTTGGGCAATGGCATAATTGACAGATACATCATTGTCTTCCACTTGCCCCTCCACTCAAGTTTCCACCCTTTCTCACTTTTTCACCTTCTCCTCCAAGGCAGCCTATTATACAGGATTGTCTCCTTCTTACATCCAGAAATATTTCCCTCCCCAGTCCTTTAGTGTAGGGGTGGTGCTAGCATCTCTGTATTCACCCTGAGTTCCTGTTAAGCCCCCTGGGAATCCCCTACACTTGTATACTCAGTCCTTAACCCGTCCACAAATTTTCCAAATTTGAATGTACCATCTATTTCCTGTCAGATCACTCATCAGTGCAGAAGAATGGAAAAAGATTTCAGTCTTAAATGTGTTTTTGTACTCACATTATTGAGAATAACCACACTGAATTTTTGGGTAAACTTTTCCACAACTCCACCCTTGCACAGACTAAGTATTGTTATATATAGCCCACCCTTGCTGAGTCTTCTTTCATTCCAAAGTAAGATGTTACAGTTTCATTTCAGTGTCTATACCACATATATATTTTGCATTTGAAGTAGCAACAATTTGTGTTTATGGTTGGCCATTGTAGGTCATTGTATCTAAGTGTACTTGCTTGTGACTTGTGGCCTCTTGCACTGGATATGTATAGTGAGTGCCTCAAGAGATAAAGCAAAAGAGCACCACCATTTTCTTTCTTCTTCTCCTTTTTTTTTTTTTTTTTTTTTTTTTGCTAAAGTTTTGCTCCTAACAGTTTTTTTTGGCTGAACAGTTTAAAAATAAGCTAGATATCTATGTATTATAAATACAGCCTAATAATCATAGAGCCATATCTGACAATGAACATTTTGCACATTTTTAAGTCCAATCTGATATGACTTTGTTGCATTCTTTCCAGAGCCAGCAGGAAGTAAAATAACCAGTTGATTAGTATATTCCTGGTGAAATTATTTAAAGAATCATTAAAATGTCTGTTCTGTAGAGACCATTAAGCATACTAATTCAGGCACCTGTCCAGCTGTACCAGGCCTTTATCCCTGATATGTAAGCTCCATGAAGACATTTTTCTGTTATACATACTGCTGAATTCCAGGTTCTTAAAACATACCCTGACATTTACTGAGTATTCCATAAATACTTGTTGAGGAAATGAATATATTTGGATTTAGTAATATTATTCTTGTCTATTGTGTTTGGATTTGTGATTGCTTTGTCATCTTTCTAAATGATGAAAAATGCAACTTAGAATCATTTTTTGACAGATATTTATTGCATTCTTACTGTGTTTAAAACGCTGTATTGAATATTTCTTCTGGAAAGGCACATTCTACAGGTGAAAATATCCAGTGGAACACAGTGCAAACACCCAGCAGATTCATTCGGCTGGCTTTTCCTTCTCAACACTGCTCAAAGCCAGCCTTCCTTCACCTTCCTCATCTCTGATTTTTTGCACCCTTTGAAGAAATATACAGAAGCATTTAACACTTATCCTAAGAAGTACCTGTTCCTGTTCTGGGATTCTGTGACTAGTAACCATGGTGTGCCTTTTCTTCTATGCTTGATCATCCAATATGAGTGCTGAAAATCTAGCCTTTCTTGCACGATTGTTTTCCAGGTCATCCACAGTGGAAGAAAACAGAATCTTCCCAACATTTCCTCCGGTACATAGATAACATGAAACCCTCAAAGTGTTGTGATACCACTATACAATTTTCTAAGTTCTTTTATTAGTTCTTCACTGTATCTATGTAATTTTTATATCCATAGGCATTTTGATTTATTCATAAATAATTGTTTGGCTACAAATAGGTCTTTGATGCAAGTCATTATAATGGTGAATCTTAATAGTGTCAGGTCTTGAAATGTCTTGAACAAAACTCCAAACTTGGAGTAATTATACCTTAGTCTAAAAGATTTCCAGAGGATCCAGCATTTATGAGGGGATTGTATGTGGGCAGATGCTGTTAAAATTGGTGAAAGCACATTCCCTTCAAGCAATTATATATCCTCCTCTTGCTCTTCTGCTCTTTCTCCTTTTATTCTCGAGTACCCAGAAATCAACTCCCTTTACAAAAACTGGAGTTTACAGGTAGAGAGAAATGTTCTACAGACACATCAAGTAGGTACAAGTAGTTATGGCAAGTAGTTACAGGCAGCTATCTAAATATCAATTGCTCTGAAGATATGTTCATAAAAATCCTTTCTGTTGTGCTTTAGATTTCATGTGATAAATGAATTAGTTCTTTTTTTAACTAAAAAATAGAGGGGAAAGCAATCTTTTTTTTCAAGAGGTAAAAGACATTGTAATCTTATGTAATATTGTTTCCAAACCATAAACTGAAGAAGCTCAGAAGTCAAATTTATCATCCTGGTTGTTTTTGTTATGTGGGATTGTCATTCCTGTTTTTTACCCTCCACTGTCACTTCTCTGTCATGTTGTATGAGAAATGGATGGAACTGTTGCCCTCTGCTTTTATTTATTTATTTATTTATTTTTGCTGGTGGTCTCTCCCCTGAAACGGCCATTTTCAATCAGAGCTATTTCATTACTTCTCCTCCCACTGCCTACTTTTTGCATTACTGCAGATGTTAGCTTGCTGCAGTCCAGAAGTTCCTAAGATGTCAGCAGGAAGAAATGACAAAGTGAGGCATTGCAGTGACCTGAAGGAAAGAATTAAATTGCAGGAGTGCTATGTGAGGAACATACTAACTTAGGACATCGTCCTCTGATGAAATCTGTCAGGCTGTTAGTTTTCCAAATGTGGGAACTTCTATACTTGTTTTGCTCTTAGGCACAGGATAAGTCCCAAGAGAGATTCCATTCATTCCTCATAGAGAAACAGAAGAAAAAGAATGAAGTTGCACTGAGCTTGTTAGAAAGAGAACTGTGCTTACTCTGAGATCTGATTCAAGAAATGGATTTAGAATCTCTGCAAGTCCAAACAACAGATTATATCCATTTTGCAGGTGAACCATGTAGAGCTCAGCCATGAATTCTCCTGACCAGAAGAGTATTGCAGTAATCTAGAACATTATGTGTGCTAATCAGCATATACAGAGAAGCTAATTGTGGACAGAGTCACTAGTGACGGTCATATTTATCTTTTTATTGTGACAAATCTTACTTCTGTTTGAACTGAAGTTCTCACAATCTTCCAGAAGGCAGTAATAACTGAATTTCTCAGATACATGTGAAGTACCCACACTTTCTTAATTCACCCAAATTGATTCCTTGTCATCTACTCCCTCCTCGTTCCTCAAGAGGTAGTTTTCGGTAATGTTTAATTTATCCTAATGAGTGATTCCCTTCCAGGTGAAACTAGATAGTGAACCCAACTTAATGAAATGGTCAGTCTTCATTTTAGTTTGGACTAATGAAACATAGAGGGACTTTTGCATTCGCTGTTTTACTCATCTTTTATAGAAAATGTGGGGACTTCTGAAGGATCAGTTTGGCGTTCTGCCAGTTAGTGTTGCCACTGTTTTCCCCAGCTGCATATTCACATGAGTCAACAGAAATCTTTTTGACTAAGCAGAGTTAGATTTAGCAAGACTGTGTGCCTAAGAGTAATGGATGAGGGGGAAACTAGAATAATAGGGGCCTGTGGAACCTCAGAAAGAATACCAGCAAATAGTTTCCCCAAACAGTAGAGTCACACAGCTCTGCACCACATCCCTTCTCCCCAGAAAAAATTCTGCAAGGTGAACAGAGATGTGCTCAGCTTCATCTTTCCCTGCTAGTAGATGCACAGCCAGAAGAATATGGCACCTGGCTCTTATGAAAGATACAGCCTCCTTGAGGAATGGGGCCCTAGCCTGGTACCTCATGTCCACTTGCTCCTTCCTGGAAGCCAGTTTTCCTATGAAGACTTTTTAAACAAATCATTCCAGTGAAGAAGCATACCACTTAATAGCAGCTCAAGGGGGAAAACTAAAAAGTATTTCCTAATGGGTGTGTGGGTGTTTGTGTGTGTGTGTGTGTGTGTGTGTGTGTGTGTGTGTGTGTGTGTGTGTGTGGTAGAAAGGGGTAGTAGAAGCACATCTTAGGCTACATTAATAGAAATGAATTATCTGAGATAAGAAAGGTGTTTTCATTCCAGGAACCATGGTGCACATCTGTATTCCCAGCTACACAGCAGGCTAAGGCATGAGGATTGCAAGTTCAAGGCCAGCCTTGAAACTTACGAAGACCTCCACACACCCTGCTTCAAAATAAGATAAAAATTTTTAAAAAGGGATGGGGCTGTATCTCAGTGGAAGAGTGTTTGCCTACCATGTGCAAGGCCCTGGGTTCCATCCCCAATACCAAAAAAAAAAAAAAGGAAAAAAACAGAAATGAAGGAAGTCACATCAGCAACTTGTCAGTCAGACTTAGGTTTGGTTGTGAGTGACAGAAAATATAAACTACAGCAGGTTAAACAACATAAATATTTCTCTCTTGTAAAATAAGGGCCAAGGTAGATTATGGTGAAGAGGGAGACAGTTTACAGTGTCAGGGATCCATATTCCTTCTCTCTAACTCTCCAATGGCTTCCGTTTGTGGGACAAGGCAGCTACTGGAGCTAGTCAGAGGGCAGAATTAGCAACAGCAGCAGGGACCCCCTCCTTACAGACCTTTCCAGAAGTTACACATTACACTTCCCTGTAAAACTTTACCACACCATCATTCCTCCTTGCAAGAGTGGACAAGAAATGTAGACTTGATTTTGTGTAGTTTTGTGACCAACCAAAAATCAGGGATGGTATGACCTGCACAACAGAAGGCAAGATGCATATCTTTCTTCCCTCTTCCCAGGAGATGAGCAGTCTCTGCAAGAGACGTGAGACTTTCCCTACTCTGTCCACAGCACACTTAGGGTTTGTCTTTCAGTTCCAGGAGTTTACAAGATATGCACACACACACACACACACACTATAATGTGTGTGTGTGTGTGTGTGTGTGTGTGTGTATCTGTTGATGAACTCAAGGGAAAATTACCAGGATGGTGTGAGAACTGGGACCCTTTATCTACCCCAGTAGGGCTTAAAATAATTGATCAGGCTTGTCTGAGGAACAAGGGAAGAATTGTTAATGTTTAGCTGGGAATTTATTGCTTTCTTAGAAAAGTTATAGAAGGTTGTGAGAGCTATTCTGGATGCCCCCAGCTGGTAGAAAAAGAAACCCCAAATCAGTGAGTCTGACCTAAGACACTATATAAAGGATCATTTTTCTGATCCTAGAGCAGTCCCGGGATCCAGGGAGCTATCTCTGGGGAGAGTGAGCTTGCTGTCATGGAAGAGGTAGAAGCAGTGGCTGTGGGGCAGATGATAGCTTCTCATAGTCTTCCTGGCTCTACCTCCTCCCTACCCCTGTCCCTTCTCCATACAGCCATTGCTGACTGTTTCAGAGACAAAATAGGTCCTATAACTTCCCAGATTAATTCTTTCAGTGGCTTTCTATGGGCCTCCTGACCTGCTGTTTACTTACTCTGAGTCTCCAGACAGAATTCCCATTTCCACAAATGTGTTGAATTCCTCTGCCTGCTGGAACTTTGCCCATATTCCATGCTTCCCTTTCCAGAGCACTCTCCTGCATACTCACTCTCACACCACCCACAAACTCTGACACATCCTGAGTGTTTGCTTGTCCCTGACATCTTGAAGCCCATCTTCTCAGAGCAGGGATTCCCATGACTTTGTATATGACCCGCAGCGCAGCACTTGATACAGTTACTGCCAGTAGTTCTGTACACAATGTATAGTATTCTCAAACTTAGCAGGCTGCCTGACAATGGTAAGTGAATGATGACAGATAATGTTGAATGTTATAGAAGGTATTTAAGCATCAGCTGAAGGGAGATGCAGGTTAAGAATGAGGGAGAAACAATAGAATTAAGAGTCATGAGGACTGGAAAACAAAAGATTTGTCTTTTGTGCTAGTCCCCTTTATATTCTTTCCAGAGAGGTAGGATTAAAGCATGAGAAAGAATTGCTTCTGTTTACTTGTATTACCTCCCAGCCCCCAAAGAGTCAGAGCAACTGTTAGAGTGGACTTTGAAATACTAGCTATGTTAATGGAGGTCAGGATTGCTGAGAATGGATTTATAGCTACAAAAATTGACCTAGATTTATTTTCTATTATTCAAAATTAGTTATGTTGAAGGAGGACCAAGGGGCTTCTTGGTATATAGACTATTGCTAATGTGTCCCTGGACATAAATCTTGCTTGGTTTTTGTGATATATCCTGAGAAATGTGAAGTTGGATCTCAGTAAGTGGGGAGGTGCTTTGGGTCTTTGCTGCACCCAGAGCAGCATGTGATATGAGCAGCTATGGCCTCTGGGGCCTGCATGACATAGGACAGCCACTCATTCTGCCTTTTCTTGGAGTGATTTTTAGCAGACACTGAATAAACTCCTGCCGTCAAATACCTTCTGTTTTGGCTTTCTGAGGTTTAACATTCCACATTTATAGAAGAGGTCTCAAATCAAGGACCACAAATATGACATACTGATTTAAATTCCCATAGAGGTGTATTGGGTCCTTTTAAAAAAAAGGAAACAATGGGGCCTAGAAGGTGTGAGGGGAGAAAGAAAGGGGAATATCTGAGACAGGAAAAACTTGGAATTCTAAGTAGGCTGAGGATAAACTGCATTTAGGCTATATTTTTGCTTCACTCTCTTCACCCCAAGCATTACAAACAGGAGTGATTTCTTGTTTGGGACTCAGGGAGCAGCTGAGGAGTAATTCAGACCTAAGGGTGGACCTTTGCTACTGGGATGAAAATGCTAGAGTTACTCTGAGATCCACTAGGGTTGCTATAAATTCTCCAACCTGATTTGTCTTTAAATGGGCAAGATTACACTGGTTGACTTGAGTGATCCATTTCTCCATGGAATTTTGTCACATGGGTCTACTTTTCTTGGTACTCACAGACTATCAGAAAGGTGGTGTCCTGGAACACGAGACAGCACTTCTCCAAGAGGGTACAGTGGGGGTTATGTTCAAACAGCCGACAACAGCGATCACCTTGAAAAAGATTTGTTAAGTAGAGTCATTTTCTGAAGCTGATTTGCCGTGACAAACCTTTTCTAGAATTCAAATCACCCAAGACACCAAGATGAACTCTTTTATTTTCCTGATTGCTTCGAAGAAAATACATGAACAATAATCTATTGTCTCCTTCATTTTTGTCTTAAAAGGTATGCAGTTGCTAATAATGTCATGTGTACAAAGCATTAATTAATAATGGTCACTCTCTAAAAATGTAATTAATTGTTTTTGTTTTAATGTTCAGTTTGTTCATCTTGTCGCAGGTGGTATATCTATTGTGCGAAAATATACACTTTTAAACAGAGAGTCATCAGAGAGGTTTAATTCTCTTGACCTATACAATGACAGTGTTTCAATTCTATAAACAAAATCTGTTGGTACAATTAATCATTAACCTACTTGCTTTAGGGATTACCCGAGAGGGAGAATGTTAACTCTTTCATGACATTGTAAATCAGCAAGTGAGCAAAGATGGTAGAACATGTCATTTTTGCTACATTTTCTGTGTATTGATAATCAGTGTAATTTTAAAATAAACTCCTGATACCCACTCTCAAGTATACACATCTGGCCACTGCGTTTTTGCTGTCACTGGACTTGTACAGGTGCAGGTGTCCAGACTAGGGATGTACGTGCCCTGCCTATTTCCACAGTGTGAGTTGTGCCTCGTTTCTGTTGCATCCTGGTAAACCATGCCTCACTCTTTTGCTACTTTCTGCCTGTGTATTTGGTAACAGAAATCAGTCAGTATTTTCTTGGTGAAGCAGACATCCGAAAGGCACAGAAAATTCCTATTTAGCTACCTTGCCCTGTAGTTTATTACTGGAAAAACGGAAAGTTCTGTCATCCTTGAATCTTTGTTGTGAGCTCTTTCTCTGATCTCTTCTCCATTGGCCTCACTTCAGTGCTGTTGGGAAAACATTCTTAGCCCTGCACTGGAGCTCCCCAGCACTACCAAGCAGTGAAGCAAGATGATTCTATAAGCACAGGTAAAAAAACCTGAGTGCAGTGTAAGGTAAAAAAAAAAAAAAAAACAGAGAACACTGTAGCAGAATCTATAGATTCCCTGAGTTTTGCAGAGAGGACACTATGTTATTTTCTTTTTTCTTTGAATGCATGAATGGTCAGTAGCGTGATTTGTGATTCTATCAGAGGTCAGGTCAGTTAGGGGTGGGGAGCTTATAAGTGGGGGAAAACAGAAGGCAGAACAATATAGCTTATATGTCTTGGATGTGTACACTGTTCAGAATATTTAGTTCTTCCAAGTTTATTTTGTCTGCATAGAAATGATCAGAAAAAAATAAGTTCTAGGTCTGAATATCTTAATCTGTTTTCTAAGCATATATAACACAGAATTATGTCTATTGTCCTTAGGAATTCTTAATCCCTTTTATCTAAATATGAAACCTCACCTACTTGACAGTGTTCCTTTAAATGTCAGAGAAGCTGGAGAAGTTGAGGGGCAGGGAGGGATCTTGAATTGAACCTCAGAAGGATTTTAATGCTTTCCCTTCAGCATCTTTTCTTCCTGAGAATAAAGGGAGGGAAAGGAGCCAACGGACTCAGCCCTATAGCAACATTTTTCCCCAAGGAATTTTGTATTTAGCTCTTGTGCCTCTAGCTAATAAAGAAGAGACGCATTTAGCTCTGTGAACAAAAGAAAGCAACATTTCAAAATGTGGTTCTTTTACTTGTAGATTTTTCTGGATTTTATCTCATCCAACTTCAGTTGTAAACTGAATAGAACAAATGATTTAATACAACAAATGTATTCTCTCTTTGTAGTAAATATTAAGATGGCTTGTGTTTTTGTTTGTTTTGTTGTTTTGCTCAGAGGAAATGAAACAGAGAAAAAATAGCTATGGATTCTAATAGAGGAAAGAAGGGAGAGAAACAACTACAGAATTTGAGCCCAAAGCTATTCCATTTCCCAAATTGTCTGGGGAATTTCTTAAACTCTTACCTTTACTTTCACAATTCCGACATAGACTTCAACTAGGTATAGACTGTGTTCAAATCCTGGGACTGAATTGACTCATTAGTAATGTCACTCAACTGATCTAGTTTTGCCACCTCCCACTCCTCACCCTGCCACTGGCCTCCAATTCCATTGACCATTTCTTTCTATGAATTTATTCTACTGACCACCTGGCTTGCTAGTCCAGAATCTAGCCTTTCTTTTATTTCTATCAATGTTTGTTTCTTACTTTGAGACCAGTTTCTAGATTTGTTTTTTGCCATCTGATGGATCGGCCTTTTCTTCCACTCAAGTACACAAGTACAAGTAGTAGGACGGAGGCAAAAGGATGCTTGGGGGCAAAAGGATGTTTGGGTCCAAGTAACAGGAGGCCTGGGTCCACTCCTCTGTAGATGCAGCCACAGTGAGAGTTAGAAAAGAACAAAGAAAGGAGTAAAAGATCTCATGGAATTTATCCAACAGCTTTTGTTGTATTTCTTAAAATGCAGGTCAAACTGGTTTAAAGTAAATGTATAAGTCAAATATATGTTCATTACATTTCATAAGAAATAAGATAAATAATAAAGAAAAAAACAAAGCATCTTGCTCTTCAAAAGAGAAATTTCCATTTTGTTATTAGAGAGAGAGCTTCATCTCAAATTGGTAAATACATTGCTACTTTGCATATGTTCCAGAAAATATAATTTGTCTCTTTGAATATCACAGGATTATATATTTTATTACTGCTGCTGCTTATTTCTGGAGCTAAGGATGTTATACCAATAGGAAAGTCCACAGATGTCTATCAGCATGCCTTTAACATGGTGTTCTGCCGAGTGAATATTGCACTCTGATCAAATTGACAGTGTCTTTCTAGCTGGGGAAACACAACACTACACAATTTCGGTTCCCAGGACATTGTATTTTAATCAATGGAAGATGGTAAGAGAATGAATCAAATGGCTTTCGAACTACTTACTTGGGTTTTAATATTGCACATAAGATGTGTTTCCTGGGTCCACAGTTTTGTAAATTATTCTAAGGTATATGCTCTACCAGAATTTTGATTTGAAAATAATTCAATTAGGATGCACGCAGAGGCTGTCAGATGGCCTGAAAGCCAGGTAAATCTCCATGACTCACAGTCACTAGGCAATGTCTCTTTGTCTTTGATCATTCATGCTGGCCTTGGTTCCAAGTCTGGGTCAGCCCGAGTGTTGAAGACCTCCCTGACCTTTTCAAAGCCCAAGACAGTCTTATTCTGCCTCTAGATAATTTGAAAGCTAGGAGTTGTTGGAAGAACTCATCCAAGGAAGGCCAGTGTAGAGACAAAATTCTTCCTGATCTTTTGAAAGCAATTCTCTTTACACAGTTTAACAATGCCAGCAAGACCTGGGGTGGACAATAGGGGATATGATTATAAATCACAAAATGTGTCAAAATTGATAGCCTTCATTTTTCCTAGAATCATTGATTCTTATGATTGGAAGCCTCCACAGAGATCTCTGTATCTTGAAGGAATCTGTTTCCCAGTGACGTTAATGCCTGATCTAGGGCTCCTTTTTCCTTGAACCTAGTTGAGAAACATGCCTGTGATAAGGATACTTCTAGCAATGAAGGAGCACAGAGGGGGATTTTACAGAGCTGGTTTTGGAAGATGGAGAGAGTTGTGTGGGTGTTTTTCAAAACTGAAAGCAAATCTCATCCTTCCAGAAACCATGTGGCTCCTTAACTGCTTCACCTGTGTCTGTGTTTTAGTGTCTTAGGTTCCCAGCTTTATTCTTCTGTCAGCCGTGACCCTTGGCTTTGTAGAAGGCATAGCCTCCCTTGACTTTACAGCCTCTAATCTCCTCCTTAATTTACTCATTGGATGGGCAACTACAGACATCTAACCTTCTCATAATGATAGGGATTTGTATACAAAAACTATGTATCTAGTCAGTTGAACACCATTCCATGCAGGGATTTCTGCTGGAAGAGCCCCCACCTAGTAGTTTTTCAAATGGGCTTTAACACTGTGGCTGACAGAGCTCACAAGGCCACAATTCGGTTCTTTTATGACTCCATATTTTGTCCTTAGACAAGAATTTGGGTCTATACCTAATAAATTGAAACCTTCTTTCAGATAGTAGAACTTCAACTAATTAAACTCTTCTGCTTCCCCTAGGGTATTTCTTTTGTAACCTACATATCCTGAATCCTTTTAGATTTTCTTATAATATGGCTTTCTTTCTATGTAGCCTGTTTTCTGAACAAATATTAGTTTAATTATTCCTCTTAAGAGGGAGTACACAAAGTTAAGCACTATGTTGCCAGTAGTCTGACAAAAACACAGTAGAAGATTAACCCTATAAGTGAAACCTCAGGTAACATTAGTTGTTTTGGCAGCTACCTTGTATGATTGATATTGAGATTACTGTCAACTGAAATCTTAGAATAGTACCCTCAGTAGATTTTTGATGACTTGAATCAAATTTTAAAATGAGCCACTGCTAGATTGCTTTTCTCCAATCCTATTCATTTTGTACAATTGATATTTTATGGTCAAGTACAGGGACTTGAATTTATACCTGCTAAATGTCATCTTTAGTTCTGGTTCATGGTTTCAGTTTGTTAAGATGATTTTGACCCTGATCCTACCATCTCAAATAGTTTTCATTGGTTCTAATTCCATATGCTTTTACAAAGTTTACCAAGTCATCAACACAAATTATTAAACAAGACAGGAAAAAGGTCAATTCTGTGGCATACCAAAGAGCCTTCTTCTATGAATCAGCTTTAGGTATAGATACGTAATTCATTACAAATCCACATGAAAGAGGTGACCAGTAATATAATCGATTCTGTGGTCAAGCAAACCTGGGTTTCAAAATTCAGTCCCTTCCTGCACTAATGGTGTGCCCATGGACAAGTTCATCAAACTTTTCTATGAACAGATCCCTCATCTGCAACAATACCCCTGTCCAGGACCGTCAGATGGACTGTGTAAGGCAAAGCCTGTGATGTACATACAATCAGTGCTGGGCACAATCTTATCTCTCATCAATTCCTCTCCAAACCCCTCCCCTACATAAAAGATCTACATCTTGCATACAAGGATATTTCAGACGCTGGGTTCATCATTGAAAGTAAACATTCAATATTCTATTAAAATAGCTTCATCCATGGTGGTTTTTCTATTTCCTTTTAGCAAATTTTTAGTGTGAAATAAAGGGGGTAAGAAAAATAGGAATTAAGATTGTTTTTCTTTTCCTTACGTTGTCTAGTAACATGCACCATTAACTTTAGTCATATATAACCTCAGTGTGCTTTTACTTTGAACTTTAGAAGGAAATTTTGTTTAGTCATCTTAAATATTCTATAGTTATAATAATGATAAATAATCATGATGATAATAAATAGAGACAACTGAATAAAAATAGAAATATCCTAATGCCTGTTTTTAAAGCTATTTCCTCTTGTGATGGTTTCTTTCTGAATGAAAAATTCACTTTCCACAGATGTTTCTGGATAATTCAATCAAAGACACCTACAATCAGATCAAAACAAAGAGGCCGAGAAACAAGTAGATTGGAGTTCTAATAGCTTATGTCGTGTGTCTACAGAATGGATATGACGAAACATGACAAGAATTAGTAAATCTGTCTAGAGGAAAACAGATTTGCTGTCACACGTTAACCAGTTGTGTTGCAATTTCAAAGCTGTAGATTTTCAATTACATAAAATTAGTCATAGTGGTAAGAGACCACTTTTCTCTCTAGTCTCTCTCACAATAATGTTTAAACTTGTTTTAGGTTTCAAAGGCAGAATTTAAAACATCCATTTGAAATGAGTTTGAAAAGTCTTTGTTCTCCTAGGAGTAACTTTTGGTAATTAAAAACATTAAAAGACAACATATAAAGATTTCCTAGGTAGTAAATTATAAGCACAAAACGTGCTAAGCAAAACAGCTACTCATTTTTCTTAAAAGAAAAAACAAAACAACTAGTTTTATAAAAAGACTACATTAGATCCTATTGGCTTTAATCAGATAATGGGAATCCATTTTATATGCATTACCAAACTCTCATCAAATCATACCACAGGGCAGCAAGAGGAAAATAACCTCTTGTATTAAACTAGATATGTCAGGAGAATATGGGTACAGAGGTGGTCATTTCCATGAGTGGAACCAGATGTAGAAAAAATTCAGTGCCCAGCACAGGACTGAAATCTTTTCTGCTAATGGGATGGGACTGGATTTCAGGAATGTTTATTCAGTTAAAAAAGTAGTAATGGGGCTGGGGTTGTGGCTCAGTGGCAGAGGCTTGCCTCGCACATGTGAGGCACTGGGTTTGATCCTCAGCACCAGATAAAAATAAATAAACAAAATAAAGATATTGTGTCCATGTATAACTTTTAAAAAATAAGAGTAGTAATGGCTTCTCATCAGTGGCTCTGTGGGTGTTTAAATCTTTGGCTTGTTTGCTTAGTAGGATTATTTTGGTTGATGTTGAACAAACACGCAGCAGTTTTCATGGTGCTGACCAACCCGGAGTAGAATGCTGCCTCTCAAGTTTTTCCTGTGACACTTCCTTTCAAAGATGTTTCACGTGTGCTTTTTCCTTCTACGCACACTGTATTCACCACCAACTTTCCATTGTTAGTCCCCTCCCACACACAATTTCACTCGCTCACATACTCCTCCAGCCTTAGAGCAGTACAAGCTACCACTCACATTTTCATTACATATTATAGAGAGAAAAAAAATTTCGACTTCCTCAAAAAGGGCATAAAAGTTCATGTAAAGGATTTAGTATTTTTTGAGAACATTTTCTCCTGTGAGGTCTCTCCATTCCTGTTTATTGTGCTTGCAATAATAAAAATATATGTTCTCTTTTAGCTGCTAGGACCCCCCCACACACAAGCCTGTTGACTGGTTTTCCCATCAGAAGTTCTTAATTATGAGTCAATAAAATAATACTCTACAGTCACACCCCCAGGGAAGGGAAGGATTGCCTAAGTATCTAGATTATTCAGGGAAGGATGGAGACAGGGAGATTTTTTGGCTTCCCACTTATTATTTAAGCAAAAGCAGATTTTAAAATCTGAATTAGGAAGGATATAGGAAAAGCTTAAATCATACTTTTGTATTTGTGTTATGAACTTCCAATTTGGGAAAGTTTAAGAAAAAGAAAACTAAGGTGTCAAACGTGCTTGTTTTAAGCACAAACTTGGCAATGTCTCACGTGGCTCTAACTAAACCTAAGCGTTCTCAAACAAGTGAGGTCTGTTTTCATCACTTTCTAGCAAATATTAAATAGCAGGGTGCAGAAGAGATGACTATTGTTACTAAGATTTCATTGCCGAATCAGAAACATCAGAGGAACAACTTCATTTAACCAGAGGCCAGGGATAACCTCTGCCACATGAATTCGAGGCCAAATGCTAGCCAAACTAATCAGCATGCACAGTGCTGGCATCAGGAGCAAAGGCATCTTTTCGAGTGCTTGGTCCACAGACCAGTGTGAAAAAGATCAGAGCAGAGGAGAAAGGCAGTAATGGAGGGGCATCCCTAGTCAGGATGCTGCCATTTAAAAATTCTCAGTCGCTTTGGATAAATGATACTGGAGTTCAAACATGTACTCCCAACATACCCTGGGATCATATCAGCAGTGATTCCTTTAGTGAAGCTTTTACCTAATTCTTTTATTTATTTGTTTATCCATCTAAAATACAAACATTTCTAGAGCACTTAATGGGTCAAGGAAATAATAAATACATATCTTTTTGCATGGATTAATATTGAAGTCTGAGAAAGACAGCAACTGGAATCTAAAACAGCAGTATCTTTTATTAATCAGCTACTATGTGCCATGCTTTATATATTATCTCATTTGGCTCCCTCACTTTACTTCCAAAGAAGTAATCAAATGAGTGCACCGAGGTAGGAGAGGGCCCTCTGAGGACCACTGATAATACAGGATATTTGGGATGAGGTCAGAGGAAGGTAGTAGCTCAGAGCATCAGGGAAGTCTGGGGAATAGACTACAACTTATTAGCAGGGAGGCCTCTAGACACTATTCACATTTGTTTGTGGGAGCTACTATCTTAAAATCAGTGAAAACTTATTGTGCTTGTGACATTTATGCTTTTAGTAGCCTTCCTGCAAAAGGTCTCTCCACAAGAGACAGTGAACTACACTTATTAAGGGATCTGAAGCCAGATACTATAGGGTTCAAATTGCCATTCTGACAGTCACTAACTTTCCGACCTTGAGCAAGTGACTTCAAACTCTCTGCATCAGATTTTCTGCATCAGATTCTCATTTGTAAAATGAGGCTAATAATAGTTCCTACGTAGTGGAGTCATTGTGAAAATGGGAGGATGGCTGTGAGTTGCTTAACTTGGTAGCTAATATTCACAGAATAATTATTCTGTCAGCCCCTTTTTCCATTCCATACTACTATTCTAATTCAGTTTTGTGCATCTATTCTTTCCAGGGACTCCACAAAGTATTCCAATCCCCCCGTGATTTCATAGGCAATCTGTAAAAGCTAATATATAATTCATTTAGGAGCAAAATCTAATTATGCTATATTGTCATATAATTAGCAGGTATCTGATGCAGCTTATTAAAGTAAGAAAGTAAACTATGCCATCTATCAGGAATGAGGAATTTTGAATTCTAAACATCTGAGCTTCTCAGACAATAATATGTGTATGATGCTTAAGTCTCATTGAAATGCAGATTTTAATTTAGTATGTCTGGGGAGGGTTCCAAGTTCTATATTTCTCAGGCGCTTTCAAGTGATACCTGTGCTGGGCATCTGTGCACCATACTTTGATGGTGCCCTATCTGAATTATAGCACAAAACAAAAAAATGCAGGTTCTCAAGGCTGAGAAAAACAAAGACCAGAAGAGCAGTAAGCTGGAGGGCTCAGAAACAGTGAAGGACACACCAAGTTCTAATGACAAGTCTGGCCTTCACATGCATGGTGGAGGAACACTGAGCACTGGCATTCAAAAACTGCAAATCTTATAAAATGTAGCTTCTTGTTCAGCAGACCTGGGGCAGAGCACGAGAGTCCACATTTCTTACAAGCTCTCAGGTGATGACATGTGCATCCCACATGTCAATCTGCATCCCAAACTAGTAGGGGTGACTGCATGCATGAGGCTGGATGCTGCCAGTCATGTGGAATTTTCCTTAACAGCAATGTTTTCTGTGGAAGACTAGTGCTCAGCCCCCACAAGCATGGCAGATCCTCCTGAAAGACAGCACCCTCCTATGCTAGCACCTGTGAGAATAGTTTGGAAATAGGCTTACAAAGAAAAACCTGCTTCGTGACACCCGGGACAAGCACAGCTGCTCAGTTGTTACCCCAGTTTTAACACTTTACTGCTTCTTTTCTAGAAGTTCAGTTCCTCCAAAGTCTCGTTTCTGGCAACCCTGTGCAACCAGAAGTCCCTGAGACTGCTGGACCAGAGGGTGGATGATGACAGGCCCTCTCTGAGCTTTGTCACTACAATGAGGGGCAGACCCACTAAGGGCAGTGCTGCATCTGTGGACCACTTTTCCTCATTCACCTCATAGATTGCTTTAAGTGAGGTACTCAGAGTCTTCATAAAGTGGATTTGGGGGACTAGTTGGCCTAATAAAGCTCAAGGAATATGAGGGAGGGACTCTTAAGTCTCTGCATTATTTCCTATAACAATTCCTCTCGGGGGAGGGGTATCATAAACGCTCCCTAAATGATTTAGTGCCAAAAAACATATCCTGAAAAAAACTGTTTTTTTTAAATTTAGTTTTTAAAAATCCTAGAAATATTGGACAAATATAGAAGTAATGACTATATTCAGTATCCCTTGCATTCCATTTGGAATTTGAGATTTAACACAGGCTCTGAATTATAAAGTGCTGAAATCATCCCCTTCACCACTGTGCATGCATTTTCTTCTAATGTTTCTCCTTAGGGCCTTGCTGGGCTTGGCCCAATGACAAGAGATGTAGAGCTGCCCCAGGAGCACCATCCTCCAAGGACAAAACTGAGTGCATAATCTCTCTTTGCTCAGAAGAGTGCACTTGCAAACTTTTGGCCTCCATATATTTGAGGTAGCTTTTCCAAAGTCAGTACAAAAAAGCAGACCTACACATTTATTTCTCAGTCCCATATTCAATGCTAGTACTGGGTATGGTAATTTTTGATTAAATATAATAACAAAAAGCATAACAGGAATTAATGAAAAGGATGCTTTTTAGTTTTATAGATACAAAAATAGTGTAAAAAGTGCAAAGTTTAAGAGAGAGGTATGTTAAACTCTGTAATTTCTGCATAATTTTACTGTAAACCTAAAACTGCTTTAAAAAATAAAGTCTATTAATAAAAGCAATGCAAACTTCATAGTCTTGGAAAATATAAGCTGATATGCTGAATATAATATACCTTTAAAAAGAATGTATGAAAACAGAGTTTCCAGACAGTTTCCTATTATACACGGTAATTAATTGGTATATATATATTTTTCTAAACATCCACTCCTCTGGTGGAAGGTAAGGAGATCCCCAATTCCTGCTCTAGCAAGAGAAAATATCCTGGAATGGGAGCTTGTTGGAAGACCTGAGTTTGAATCCCAGGTTGGCATTCTTACTAGCTATGTGGCTTTGGGCCAGCTACTTAAGTTTCCTTGACCTTAATCATTTATAAAATAGTAATATTGACATGTGCATAAATAAGTTATTATGAAGATTAAATGAAATATTGTCAACAAAAACACTAGCCACAGTCTGTGTTTAGCATATATTAGTTAAGTTAACCAATTCTAGAAGCAATGCTATTTTGTGGTTTAATTCTATGAGGAGGGCAATCATGTCCAGTAGATGGGATGTCAATCCATGGGGAAGAAAACACAGGGAAGGACAAAAGATGCAGGTACATAGGCAAGTGTCTAGCAATCTGCCAGACATACTGTGGGTTCTTAGTAGCTATTTGTTGACACATAAGGATCTGGACAGGGAATACCTATAGTTGCATATCGTTGATTGTTTTTATCTTCAGTCCCATTATTCTGAAGTTTACAGAACACAGTGCTTTTACACCTATCTGATAAAATAAACAGACCCAAACCTGGAGGTAGGTAAGGCAGGTCTTAAATTCTCCTTAGTAGAAATGGAAGCAGAGAGAAACAGAACAACACATGCAAGAGACTTAAGAAAAAGAATCGAATTTAAACTCAGATCTTCTGAATTTAAATTCAGATTTTCTAACTTATGAAAACGTCCCACTGTATTTATTGAAAGTTTTCTTGTATATTTTCCCCATATCCACCACCACTACCAAAAAAAAAAAAAAAGACTCATTCTAAATACTTAAGAGAATGAGACTGAGACAAAAAAAATATAAAAATGTATTCAGGAAATTTTGCAATATAAGGGTATATTTCAATATTTCGGATGAATTCTATAGTGGTTTCTGAAGACAAATGTAGAAAAGAATTGATCAGTGACCATATATTACACAAAAGTGTCCTTCTCCACATGGTTTTACTTCATTTCTTTCAGCCTGGGATTTGCTGGTCACTCATGACCATTATCTATGGCACAAGTTTTCAGATTTAATGACTGTTCTTCTGTATGCTGTCTTGACACTTGGCCAAAAGCTATGTTTTTTGCATCTTAGGCAATTATTCTCAAATAACATGCTGTGAAGACTTGATGGGCAGTTCAGGGCAAGGAGAGGAGAAAGTAAAGGGAGGTTTTCCTAGTAATAGAAGTTTTTCTTGGTCAGTACAATATTTACACACGTGTACTAGCCAATGTTTGTGTAGGTCCAACAGAAAAGCACAAATCCTATGTTATTGTAAAGGAGGAAATGTAGTCTTGATTTGGTTGGTGGCCACCTCCTAATTATAATAGGAGTAGTTGCAGTAAAGCAGCTTCTGTCTTTATCAGTTGTTCAACAACTAGCCCTAGAGTTTTTTGTGAAGGTGCATTTCCCTTCTAGGGGCAAAATTTTAACATAGACGGTGCAAGTGCCAGTTGCTATAACTGTATAATAAATTACCCCCAAAGCTTGCGGCTTCAAACAATCACAACATTTATTTTGCTCTTGAGCCCGTAATTTGGGCAGGCCTCAGTCTGAGGTTGGTTGCATTTGGCTTCTGCTGGAGCTGCTTGCAGGCTGAGGGCTGGAGTCATCTGAAGGCTCACTCTCTCATGTGTTTGATGGTTGATATTAATTGTTGGTTGAGACATTAGTTGGAGCTTTCAGCCAAAATAGCCACATGTGGCCTTTGTCTGTGCCCTGGGCTTACAGTATGGTGATTGGATTCGATCTTGAGCATCCCAAAAGAGAGAGCCAAGTGGGAGCTATATCTTTTCTGTAAACTATTCTTCAAGTCACATTGGTCAGAGAATTATATGGTCCGACCACTCAGAGGAGAGGAGTGTCAAATTCACATGGTCAGAAACGCATGTAAAATGGAAATATTGTTGCTGTGGCCTTTAAGAAAAATTCAGTATCACATGCCCAAGAAGCCTTCCTTTTCCTTATTTGATATCATTACTACCCACACTAGGTCTTCATCTGTTCCTTTCTTAGGCACCTCTATATTCTTCACCCTTCCTTTGTTATTCTCAAAGAAGATCCAAACCTATTATTTCTCAAAATCTGGACTAGTCCTTGGAGATTTCATAATCCCTGTGCTTCTGGTATCTGCCTTATTTGATTAATGGTCCTCTATGGATCCCCTAATGCTGGAAGGCAATGCCAGGCCTATGGGCCATTGAATTGAACTATGGGTTGGCAACTTACCCAAGGTGACTGCTGTCTTAAGAACACAAGACAGCAGTGAGAGGAGAATGTGCTAGACACATCAAAAGATGCAAAGAAGTTCTGCAAGAGACCCCATAAGGCATAGAAGAGAGAAAAAGATGGCGAAAACTTCCAATTCTGAAGCTTTCCAAATCTTTCTAGGCTACATATGCTAAGATGGCCTTGGGTAGAGGTCCTGGAAATATCATCCAACCTCTAGAAACCTAGGGTAGGATTATGACTTGTCCAGGGTCATCAGCCAGTCAGTGAAGGAGCCTGATTCGAGTCCTGAGCATCTGATTTCCTTAATGATGTTAGATTCTTTCCTATTTGTATCCTTGGGTGGGAAGAATCAGAAATATTAAGATCATTAAGAGTTTGGGGGAAAGGGTGAAGAAACAAGGAAGGAGAATGAAAAGTAAAGAGCAAAAAAAGGAAAGGCTAGGGACCCCGAAGTCATGGTTTTCCCTTTGATATTCTTACTTGATTGTGGGTATCTTCCTCCATTCTCTGGTTTCTGTAACATCTATTCATATCCTTTCTTTTGGACATCTGAACTATTTTTCTCTCTTTAGATTGAAGGATAGCAGTTGGCATATCTAGTTATAATGAGCCCTGGTGAACCAGACATTTCATTTGAAAGGTGTTTGGAAGGTAAGGTCATTGTCACAACATGCAGCACTATGTTGCTGGACAGAAATACAATGTCAGGCAGAATAATACAGACTTGACAGTCACTCACACAGACTTAGCACTCCGGGACAAAAGGAGATGAACCTTTTCTCAGGATGCTGCCTAATCAAACCCAGGCATGTGTACAGCCTGCAGCTCTGCAAGGATGACCATTTCATTGGGCAATGATTATTAAAATTAGATTCTTTTTTCAGAAGAGGGTCAAAATTAGAATGCTGCAGAGCATTATCTTCTTCTCCCAATAGCCATGTCATTTTATAAGAGATTGTATTGCCTGGAAATCCTCCTGATCCTTTTGTTCTTCCTCACATCTAATCCGTGTTCAAGTTAACAGCCAAACCGGGTACCAGACATATCCAGAGAAGCACAAGAGACAATTAACACCTACCCCTTGGAACATTGGTGACGATTAATAAGATATTGTGCTGCAGCTGCGTATGTTTTTATGTTTTTCCACAATCAAGCTTGATTAAAGCTGGCTTCTGTGACTCTTCTGATTCCTGTGGTGTTGTGAGTGTTGGGTGATGGGTTGTCCAGCTCCATTTTTCACCTCACAGGAAATCACTCCTGCAGCCATTTCCTGGTATTCTCCAGGGATTAACTGATGTTGCTCTGCGGCTGGTGGCTTACGGCATAGTAAGGTCATCCCTAAAAGCTGTCTGAGGGAGAATTTAACTCTTCAGATCAAATATATTTATCCCACTGCTGATTCTGTCTCCTGATCAAAGTCAGGGGTGGCTTTCAGAGACGTGGCCCTTCCCCCAGTCAGATGCCGTATACCTGCTCTATCTCCACGGGCATAAGAAACCAGGTGCTGATGAGAAGCCACATCCTCATCATGGCAGCCGACCTCAGTTTATCACAGACCCGAGGCCCACATCTTTGATCCTCCCTATAAAACTGTCTGAGAGAGTTGCACAGACCCAAGATGTCTTTTATTGTTTTTCTAATCACTTTTAGTGTGTTTTCCCACAGTTTTTATACATGTTCCTGTCTCAGCCTGACCAGGTCAGCAAAAAATGAAAGGAAGAAAAAAAAGATCCCATAAAGGAACAATATTTCAATAGTGCAATGTATTTTTTTAAATTTAGAGAATATAAAATTGTGAATATCAACAGGATTTAAATTGCATCCCAAATGCAGGATCTTATTTAAATATACACCCCTATACCCATATAACCAGGGTCTCAGGGTACTCAATTTTTCTCACTTCCCTTAAAAATTCTCTCAAAAACCATTGTCTTTGTTTCCCAATATGAAGAAATAAATTTTCTCCAAGTTGTATTCCTTTCTTAAATGTTCCTTTCTCTCCGTCTTCCCTCCTCTTCTATTTTCTATGGATATCCTTTTGATAAAATATAAGGCTGGTTTCTAATTATTTCAGGATAAATGTTTAGATTTAATACAAAGATATTTGAGAGCAATAGAAATGGGGTCAGTGTCCTTGGAGCTTCTTTATGAAGGAGAATATATTTCTAGGTGTATTTTATGGCCTAGAAAGACTCAGCCCCCCCAAATAAGAACCCATCCCCCCACATTGTCAGATTTTTAGTATTAAACATCAATATACCTTGTAATTTTGGCAGTGGCCTGTCATTTGGATAGTTGTCTGCAAATGCTACTAATGCTATTTTGGATAAAAACTGCCTCATTACCATGTAAGTTGTGAAAAGAAATGAACTCACATATCACCTGCATCTCTGCCTCTCTCCCCATGTCAACCCTGTCCTCTCGTGATACAGTTCGGTTCCCAGGGGACTTTAATGCCCCTGAAAATTGACAGTCACATTCTATTATAACATATTTTTCCCATTTAATAACATGGTCTAGGTAATGATTCATAATCCTCAAAGGGCCTCCTGCCAGTGACAACTGAACTCAAGTAATTGAGAACACCATGCAATTTGGCGGTGACTACACTTTTATGGTTCAATCAAGAGTTAAAGCAACAGTATATCTGGAGAGACTTTCAGTAAAATGACATTCTCCTGATACATTTCCATGTCTGTTTTACATATGTAACTCTGGCTTCTTTAGGCCTCTGTGGTCTGAAACAGGACCGTGAACGGTATCCCTATTTTCTGCTAGACTGTAAATCCTACAAAGATAGGGACATTTTCTTTTTTTCACCTCAGTATTTTTAGTGCCCAGAACAGTGCTTGGCATATAGTGTGCTCAATCATTATTTTCCCTGTCTATCTAGAAAATAGTCTTTGACTTTGAGCGTTTGCCCCTTAGTATCACTATAGCCATATTCTCCAAGGCCCCATTTAAGTACCAGGAAGGATTAAAGTGGCTGAGATTATCCATCTGGCCCTCAACAACCTGTGCTATTTCCTTCCTACTACCTGGTGGCCTTAATTAGGAACTCGATGCTATTTCCATAAATGCCTACATCCATTTTCCTTGTCTGATATAGCTCAGCTGCAATTAAATCAGGCTTTTAAGTGGGGGGCCTCCCTTCTTCTGTTTTCTCAGGTCTCTGGTAGAGCCAGACTGGGTCTGAGGCTCTCTGTGTGGCAAGAAGACCTCATGTTTCACTGAAAAGGATTCCTCCCTACTGACAGAGTACCACAGAGTAGCTCTCTCCAACTTCAAGAGAGCTGCTGCCTTACTCACTAAGGTGCTACATTTTTTTCCCCAACATCATTTTTAGGATTAAGCATTTTTATGTGTATGAACCACATAGTTTCTCATCCAGTATATTTCAGTAGGCACTTAATATTTGATAGCTTATTATTTTCTGAGTTAAACATTGAAATATATATTTCATACATTTGAATTATAACAAATATTAAATTCCTAGTATCACCTATATGGAGATAACATCATGGGATCAAGTTAGGGTGGCTTTGCCAAAGAAACAAACCTGCCTTCAAGTCCTGGCTTTGATGGTTACTTCCTCTAAGACAGCATGTTAATGACTCAACATCTCTGAACCTCGTCTTCATCTGAAGAATTTAGGTCACTATACCTACCTCACTCAGTAGGTATAAGAAATTTGGAAGATTATATGTGTGATTGCATCTTTTAAACAACAAAGCACCATGCAAGTTGAAGCATTCTTCTTCTCCTGTGCTCCTGTGTGTGTTATGTCATTTGGGGCAGCCTATATTTTGCATTCACAATAGGCAACTCATAGAACTGAAATTTCAGAGAGCATCGTTATAGGCATGAGAAATTGGCTTTCCATTTCCTTAGCATGTGAAGGACAAATATTACTAAAGATACGGAAGATGGAAAAGCCCAAGTCTTCTGATTCTCTGAACTGTATGACAAACTCTGTGCTACCTCTCTTTTTGCAGGCAGGGGCTGTGTGTGTGTGTGTGTGAGTGTGTGTGTGTGTGTGTGTGTGTGTGTGTGTGTGTGTGAAACAATTCAAGTATAGCCAGGGAGTTTTATGTTTTGCATCTGAGATATGTTTTTTTTTTTAATTTTCTTAAATTGTTGCTGGACTTTTATTTTATTTATTTATTTATTTATTTATTTATTTATTTATTTAATGTGGTGCTGAGAATCAAACCCAGTGCCTCACACATGCTAGGCAAGTGCTCTACCACTGAGCCACAACCCCAGCCTGAGATATGTTTTTAAGTTGCAGAACAAAGTTTAATTTGGTTTCCATTTCCCTAGATGAGGAATAGCATCTCTACTGCAAGAAAACCTGACACACTCCTTTATTCTTGCAAGGATGGTAAAATTTTCTGGGTCACAAAACAAGCAGTAGAGGAAGAAATGAAGGTGCATGCAAGACTCCTAAAATAAATATTCCTCTGTGGTTATTATTAGAAGGCTTGGATTAAGAAGATGTCAGCCCTAGGAGTTTAGACCATCTTTCCCTCTTGCTTTTCCCTCTTGGCTTTGTTCAGTCTTGTTTGTGTAATATGCTAGGAAGGAGCTGCTTGGCCCCACATTTTCCAAAATGCTCGGAAATGCTGAATGGCAATTATAAAACAATGCCTTAGGGTTTTGGGGCTCCAAGAATATTACTCTAGCCAAAGGCTGAATCAAGAAAGTGTTCCTTAAAACAAAACCATTGTCAGAGGGAAACAGCAGCAAGAGATTTGAATAATCATGGGTGCCACAAGAGGCATTTAATTCAGGTTATCAATTAAATGTGTTGCAAGCTTTGTATGTGTCCCCAAAGTATATGACACAGTCCCTCTTCTCAAAGAGATTATTGTTTCACTGAGGATATTAGATTGCTTTTAAAAAAATAAAATGGTTGATGTCTAAATGTTGACTATAGAATTTCAGATGAGGGACATTGCTGTAGACTGGAGTGTCACAGGGAGATCTTCATGTAGGATATGCAGCTGGCATGAATCTTCCAGTGCAGAAAAGATGACCTCGTTCATTCAACCTTTTAGTTCCTATGTGACCACCACAAATGGGGGGAGCTGGGCAGGGTTTTCAGTCTAGAGAACTGGGCAGACTCAGAAAGGATAATCCTTCCACACACCATGTAGAAGGATTGCTGCTAAGGTCCTATCACAAATGTAAGTTTGCAAAGTGCCTGTACTTTTAAAAACAAGAGTAGAAGACAATACTAGATGTCTTCTATCTTTCTCAGGAGAAGCAGGTCTGCTCCAAATGCTATTGGAGTGTTGGGAGCTGGACAAAGTAGAGTTATGATCTGTGGGCAAAGAGGGGAAAAAAGGAAGGCAAGGAAACACTTTTGCTTACCCTTTGGGCACCACTGTGGCCTCTGCCATTGTCAATGGTCTACTTTCTGACTTCCTCAAATCCCTTCTCCTTGCATGATATGCAAGGGGCCTGTCTGCCTCCTCTTCTGCTTATAAATCCTTCTGCCTCCGTCATTGACATTCATCTTACTGACCCCTCCTAGATGTGGATGGCACTTAAATTTCCTCCCCTTCCCTTCCTGCAAGCTTCCATTTCTGTGTAGATGGCCCTTGAAGTCTTAGCCTCTCCAGACCAGACCTGATTTCTGTCCTTAGCTCTAGCCCTTTATCTCTAGGGCTTCCAAGTCTATTCAAACAACCTGTTAAAAATGTAAACTCCATCCCACTGAAAATCAGCTCCCGCCTCCAGTTTCTTATTTACAAGAGCATTTTCATCAGAATGTTTTTCTTCTCCTTTGCTTCCTGAGTGTCAGAATACAAATATAAAAGTTACTCTCCCTGTTTGAGATTCCTCCTTCAGGGTGAAATATTAAAAACAAAACAAAAAAAACAACTTTGTGGCTGATGGTTGTAGTGTGTGTCCAAGTGCACTGCGACCCACCTCACCAATAGCCCCCTGGTTCTCAGAGCCCCCTCTACAAAAGGGAAGGAGGTGTAGTGTGTTTGATGGGCAAAAACCTGGCAAGGAATGACTTGTAAATGCCAAAAATTATTGTGCTGGGGTGAAAGGAGGGGAAGGATGTTAGGAAGGAAATAGAATCTTATCGTCCATGGCAATTGGCAAAAAGGATGCCCATTAGAAAGGCACTTTGGCTGTGATTCAGTGTGTGGTGTTCTACATATTGAGAGGCTGGAAAGCATATGAAAGGGAATTACTCATGTTTTTCCATCTGTACACATGTGTTCCACTGGTGTTAAATTCTTGTTGTAAGAGTCTCTCATCCCATAATATACACATACAAAAATAATTCCCACCATATTTTTTTAAAAAACATTATTATTATTGAAACCAGCTGAGTAAATTCACAGAGTGTTGTAAGAGAACAAGTGAAATGTAAACCCACATTCTCTAGGATTATAAATTCCTTTTACACATACTACTTCATGTGAAATTTCTTCCACCACCAGTATTGTGTTTTCATGTCATTGTTTTCTAGGGTGACATTTAAGGGCAAAAATGCACAACTGGAAGAAGGAGTTTTATTCTGAATTCCAAAATAGAGTAATAGTCTCAGAGTCTCCTTCTTCTGTGAAAGGATATGAGCAGAGACCAGTTCGAGGAAAGAAGTTAGCCTCTTGCCTATATCTTGAAAAGGAGCTGGCTGATCTTGCTTTACACACTAGCAATGAAGTAGCCCAAGTAGGAGACTTTCAGAAATCTACCAATCAGGCCTCCTGACTCTCAGAAATCCACCAGGCAGGGGATGAAGCAGCTGAGTTAAGGCTTATTGCTAACTTTTGCTTTGTTGAGGAATTGTGAGCTATCTTGGTGAGGGTTAATCAAAAAACACTACCCAGAAATACCATTCGGTCTCCGGCTGTGGACAGAATGGCCTGCTTTGAGGCTTTTAACACTCATTTATTCATTTAACAAATATTTATTGAGTGCCAATTATGTGACAAACAACAGGTCAGGTCTCTACTGTTTGGAATCATCAGTGCACAGAAAGAAAAAAGATCGCAGACCTATTGATCAGAATATATTACACTTAGTGCTCTAGTCAAGTCGTCCACTTACTTCCCTGAAAGGGGCACTGTGGCAAGTGACTGTTCAAAGACACAGAAGGATGGTGCCTGCCATCTAACAAGTAGCAATCTAGCTGAAGTGGTCAGATTGAGGATTTAGTATCCCTGTCTTCTTGTCAGTAGCCATGTTTCTTCTGAGGGATACTGTTGAGAACAGAGGAAACAGGCAAGGCCTCCCACAGAGGCCCCCACCCTAAGGAATGCACAGCTTCCTTTACCCTTCCTCCTTTCATAGGAATTGCCTATACCTCAGCCCCTCTCCCTGGGCATCTACCATTCATTATTTGGTTTCTGCTACCACTATGTCTCCCAACTCTGATTTGCTCTTTTTACTAGATGTTGGGGCATTGTTTAGTCTCTGATTAGAATTTAACAATGGACAGTACCTATGTTCTGTTTTATTGGCCTGCACTGACAACCAGGAGGGACATTGTCCTTTGTATGAAATTTATTTACATATAGTTTTATTCATTTGTTCTTAAATATGTGTGTTGAACACCAGCCTCCTTCAGTGTTTTACAGAGGCACAGGGGCTAGACATACCCCCATGGATTGCAGAGTGGAGTGGGGGGTCTGGAAAATGAACCAACCTTTAAATATATTTCAACACAGAAGGGGAACATCCACCTTGACCAAGCAAAGTCCTGACGCAGAAGGAGGTATCAGACAGGCACAAGCTATCTCGTGTGATGAAGTGCTTTATCACCTTGGGACAGGAAGTGGACAGCATGTCATTCTCAGAACAGATGGTGGACAGCATGTCATTCTCAGCTCACACACAGTCTGACATCCCTGTTCACTCTCCCCTCCAATGGGTTTTATCTCCCTCCCCTGATGCTCACCCATCAGTTTCATAGGGGACAGTAGGAAAGGAGGAAGAGAGGAAGTGGAGGGTGGACAAGTGGCCACAGAGGGTGAAACTAGTTCTCATCCCCTCACCAGAACTGAGAAAAGTGCAGACTGCATGCGGAAGCTGTGCTTTCTCGCCCCTTCTCCTCACAGCTTTAACCAAGAAACCTCAGCCATTCACCACCTGGTAATCCACACCTCAAATAATCTAACCCTTCATGAAAGGGAAAGAGAACCTATGCTCACTGTCCTTAGCTTCCTGTCAAGATAGAGGATGGAGGAATAAGGGAGATTCTTGAGCCAGCATCAGTTTTCTACAAAGCTTCAAGAGAAAGCAAACCATATCGGCAATAAGACTGAATAAACTCACCAAGAGGCCCATTTTCTGTGCCTTTTCACTGGAATGATAAAATGATTACAGGCACTCAGGTGAAGATGAGAAGCATTGATTACCTGTTTGCTATCTGTGTCTGATTAAGTTTTAAATGGGGAAACATTATTACTTAATCAATGGAATTTGATAGAAAATCTTTCACTACATGATATGGTACAGGAGAGAGAAATAACAAAGGGCTGGGATTCCCTGGTTTGTGCAAGAGTGGCAAACGCTAGCCAGGACAATGAGCTGTGTGATGCTGGGTATGTAAGTCTTCTCTGAAACTTGGTTCTTCCAGAACAGTCAGCCAAAAGGCACACACTGTGGACCTCTCTCCTGGTATAACATACAGCAAAACAACTCACAGGCAGAGACGCTTCAATATGTAAGTTAACACTGAACAAACAAAGTTTTACTTTATCTCACATTTATCTTTCTTGCCCAGTTGCTGGCATAACAGAAATAAAGGTAATAAAGGGAGTCAGCTTTACAGAAAACCTGTCATGACTTACTTTTGATAACACCTTTAGATTTACTCCGAAAGATGTGACCAGGTGACTTTCTACAAGTGAACTCCGCAAGAAAGACACTTTTAGGAAAGGGTACCTTAAGCACCCACCCCTGAGTGATCTATCCTCAGTGCCTGAGGGTGAGAGAATGCACCCTTTGGGGAAAGTGCTAGATGGTGCAGGTTGGCTGCAGGCAGAGCAGGGAAGGAGAGAATAGCTCTTTGTTTCAGGTGTGCTTTTTCATTCCTATTATAGGTAAGTGCTGGCTTACGATGCACTGTAGAGCTGGCACTCTGTCTTCACCTTTAAAAATCCAGGTGTGTTGCTATTGATTGACATTTGGAAACTGACCCTGAGGTCAATACAGAGTAAACTGTTCTCTCTTAGGAAGGGCATTAATTCTTTCAGTCTTTCAGGCAGTGGTGTGTAGTTCCCCACATGGGAGTGAGAACAACAGGGTAGGAAGGAATCTTAGAGACGTAATAACATAGTCCACTCATCATAAAAAGAAGCCCAGAAAGGCACTGACCTGCTGGATGTCAGATGCATAATTTGTGACAGATTAATAATAATAAAGTAACCCAACCTGAAATTTGTGGTGAAGCTCAGACACGAATAGCAACACTGAGGTGCCCTAAATACCATTGCTGCATTACCAGTTCTTGGAAAATAACCTGAGCAGGCTAAAAAGCTCAGCCCACTCCAACTAGCACAGCCTATGGAGTTGATGATGTCCACAAAGCAGGTTTTACATACTTCATTCCTCTCTCTTGTCTTCTACAAGGGGATGCTTGAGGGTCTGTTGGCACTATACCACCGTGATCAATAGGACCTCTCTAGTCCCTTCATTCAGGGTCAATGTGTGGTTCCAGGACACTCAGCAGAGAGGGAGTCTAAGATATCTTGCCAAAGGGCTAGAGTTTCTCAACATATGGTCGAAGGTCTATCTATGCACACAGGCTTATTAGAAATGCAGGTTCTGAGATCTATTCTTAAATAGCTAAATCAGAATCACTGTCTTGTGCTATCTGGCTTTCATCTCTGCTCACCATTCTCATTCCTGAGAATAAGCTGATATGATTTCTTTTCTTTCTTTTTTTTTTTTTTTTTCAGTGCTGGGGATTGAACCCAGGGCCTTGTACATGACAGGCAAGCACTCTGCCAATGAACTACATCCCCCACCCCTACTCCTTGATATAGTCTCTGTCTAGACAGATAAATAGGTCCTATTATATTTAAATAGTAACTTTCCACTCATTCAGTCAGATTTTATTGAGGCTTTCTGATATGAGGCACTGTAATGGAATTAATAAAAGCGGAGTACAATCTGTACTAATTGCTTTCATATCTTAACTTCTTGAATCCATACAACTTTAAAGTTACTACTATTATTTTCCTTCAACAGAGGAATGAACCAAAGCACAGAGAGAGCAAGAACATTTTCCAAAGTAATAGAGCTTGTCACTAGTAGCAGCAGTGTTTGAACTCAGGTAGTCTCTTCTAAAACCTAGGATCTTCACCACTATGTTCAATGGCTTTATCAAATATACAGATGGGTAGGCCTCAATCCTTGCAGCCTCGTCAGGAATCCAGACTTCACATGTATACATATGTGATTACATTACGGTTTGTTAATTATTATAACAATCGTGTGAACAGGAAAGAGGAAATATTAACTGCCAAAGGTGAGGAAAGCCTTGAAGGAAAGTTCATAACCCTGAAGAATAAGGATTCTATCTGGCTTCCCTTAACACAGTGTTTTTCAAATGCTACATCCTAGAAGTCATATGTCAACTAAGTGAATGAATTAACGAATGAGGCCACTTGTTTCAGCTGCTATTGAAGGATAAGGAGGGGATCTTGTGGCAAGCATGCAACCAGGAGGGTCATGAATGACTAAAAATCCCTTGTTCTAGCAGTAGAGATGCAGTGTGACCAGAGCAAGGCCTGAGGGAAGGGACGGAGTGAGAGGGAGGAAGAAGAGGAGCATGGTGGTGAAAGGTCTCAGGAGCCATGTCAAAGATCAGTCCTCTGGGCGGCCATCCACAGGCAGCCCAGAGTGACATTATCCGCTTTCCTAGGCAGGAAGATGAGGCCAGTGTGGAAGGCTTGCAGTGGACTGGGGTGGAGGAGGAAGGCTAGCAAGGAGAGTGGAAGTGGTGAGGACAGGAGATCTGGAAGGTCTGGGCTGAGGCGCAGGCAGTGGGAGGAGAGAAGGAGGACCCATTTTGAGGCCCTTATCTGAGACAGGATCCAGTGACCATGGGAACAGAGAATCCAGACAAGAGTTGAGATTTTCCAACATGAATGGCACCAGCATTAACTGAATTAAGGACTCTAAGAAGAGGAAGTTGAGGTGGAGAGAGATGAGGAGCTCAGTTTTTAAAAGGTAAGCTTTGAATGATCCGTTGGCCCTTCCAACGAAAATGTACTCCCATGTGGCATTTACCAAGGCCAAGGAGCAAGTCCTCACTGAGGGTGGGAATTGAAGCCACAGGGACAAGGGCAGAGACCATCTCTCAAGAAGAAGGTATAAAGCAAAAAGAGAAGAACACTAAGGAAGTATCCATAGCACACAGGTTTCAGAGGGTGACCAGTTAACAGGGCAGGACAGGGTACTGCAATTCCTGGTCATGCTGGTCTAATGGAAGACTACCTGGTCTAATGAAAGAACTTAAGGAAAATGAAAATTTTCTCAAAAACTAGGCAGTTTACTATATCCCAGGATGAAACCTAGAGCAAACTGCCTGTGTGTTGGATGTACTGGGCACCAACTCCCTTTCCCTCTGCAAATATATATGACATTTCTTCCTAGTGAAGGCCAAGGAGCCCAAGAAATCTTTAGCCATGGATATTTGACCTTAAGCCTTCTGTGGTGGCAGCAATCAGCAGCAATTCTCTCTCCTAGGGTCTTTTCTTCCAGTCGTCCCTATACAAGGGGAGCACTGTGCAGACTTAGCCCGTGCACACCCACAGCAGAGCAGAAAACAAAATGAAAAACTATTTAACTTAAGTAAAATAACCACTTTCTTTTAAAATTAAACTGATCACATTTAGCCTTTAACTAAATCCAATTGGCTGTTTGCTTTAAAATTGACTCACTAAATTCAGTCACGAGTTTTCAAACTACTTCATTTTCCTAGCTTTTAATGGGACGCTCCATAGCCTGGAGATTCTTCACAATTTGAGGTGTGTGTGTGTGTGTGTGTGTGTGTGTGTGTGTGAGAGAGAGAGAGAGAGAGAGAGAGAGAGAGAGAGAGAGAGAGATGCTGCTATTCAAAAAGAATTGTAGGAAATACTTTATGTAGGATGTCCCTTGTGTCTGCTAGTCTGTCATTAAGATGACTTGTGTCTGCATGGTCTTAGGTTATAAATGATACATTTAAGCACAAACATTTTGCTTAAGGCAGAACCGTTCACAAAATCTTAAATACCAATGCCAATAAAATACGTGAGGGAAAATGTTCAACCTCAATTGATGTCAAAGAAGTATAAATATAAACAACAATATTACTATGTTTTTCTCTTTTCAATTTGGTAAAGCTCTTCTTAAAATTATGATATTCTGGGTTGCCCCAGGAAGTCAGGAAATGAGATTCTCATCCTCTGCTGTGAGAACATAATTATGTATAACAGAGTACAATTTCTAAGGTGTATCAAAAACCTTTAAGAAGTTGGTAATCTTTGACCCAGGTATTCTTTTTAGAATTTATCCCACCAAAATCAAATATTTGTACACATAAATACACAGATTTTAGTGGTATGTGATTATACCTCAACAGAGAGACCTCTCTCTCTCTCTCTCTCTCTCTCTCTCTCTCTCTCTCTCTCTCTCTCTCTCTCTCAAATGGAGAGAGGCAAAAATAACAAATTTTTATCACATAGTATTTATAACATTTTGAAATGAGGCCTAATGTCTTTTATAAGAAACACTTGCTCAAAAGAATACAGCCATTTTTTCCTCAAGTTATGTTGTACTACAACTGACTCTGAAGGTATGCTCCTTAGACCTACAATATCAATATCTTCTGAAAACTGATTAGAAATGCATATTATGCACCACCACCCTATAGCTATTGCATCAGAAACTGAGATTGAAAGTCAGTACTCAGTTTTAAAAAGCCTTCTAGGACTCTGATGTTCACTAAAGTTTAAGAATTGCTTAGGGAGAAGATATGTTCCTGATAAATTGTGATGTGGGAGAAAAAAGAAACACAACAAAACAATGTGTAATGATGTGAGGCCAATGTAAGTGAAAAAAATGCCTGTGTATTCACGCCCAAAAGAAACACTGGTAAGATGTATATCTTTAAAAATAACAGAATTTATAGACAGGTATAGATATATAGATCTCTTTTACTTTTTTTTTTTGTAATTTTCTGTATGCTCCAAACTTTTTCTAGTGGTATTGCATTTTTTTATAGAAAAAAAAACAAATTACTATTCTAAAACTTCCTTAATTTCTGGGCACTCTGGTATTTAGAGAAATATAATGTACAAGTTCAGGGAAGAGGAAGAAGAAAGGATGGGTGGGTTTCTTTCCCAATCAGCTCTGTGGGGAGGCTTATTGCCCTTTAAATAGAAGAACACTTTTTGTGCTTGTTTTGGTTATGAAAGCACCCCAGTCTGTGTCTTAATTCTCAGACATCAAAGGGTATATGATGCACAGTTACTATCAAATCTCTGATGCGACTTTTTAAAGATCATGATAAGGCAGTTTTTCACTTTTCTCTTTACCCTGTGTTGTTTCCAGGGATTTGTTGTACATTGGCTTATGCCTCCTGCTGTAGAAAAGGTCAGTTTGGGGCTTTGTTACAAACTATATCACCTAAACAAAAACTAAGAGCATTTTCTATTGTCTTAGACATTTTATGTAAAGAGGTAACTAGCAACAGTATTGGTGCTAGACTCCAGGGATGGAGAAAACAGGGCTAAATCAGCTGCCACAGGCCTTTGTTTCAGGACAGCATGACAGAGGGGAAAGGCCAGGCCCCTTACTCATTCTATAGCTGAGGGCAAATCTCTGGTATTTTCTGGGTCTTGCTTTCTTCACCTTTAAACTGAAGGAATTGATAAGATGATCTCTGAAGTTCCTTCAGCTCTGAATTTGTATGCTTTTATGACTAGATTCACAGAGACAGAGTGACCCATAACTAGAAGGTTATAGAACACTCTGATCTATTTCACGCAGCTTGGATTTGTGAAATCTCAGTGTGTTTTTAGAAGCTAGAACATCCTTTAATGGGCATTTTTCCTGCCCTAACACTGAAAATCTATTTACTGATACATAACTGAGCAATATTTTCAATGAGAAGTGGTGTTTTCAGAGAACTTTCCATAATAGTACTGAAGAGTTGGACAACCTAAAGATAAAAAATGGTCCTTTCTGAAAATGTTGAGAGCGATTGTGGATATGTGGCAAAGATCACCGGAACTATTTATTAAGGTTCCTACTTATTAGAAACTATCTGGTAGAGAGGACACAGTAGTTCTTTTGATCAGTTAGAAGACTTGGGCTCTAATCTTGACTGCCACCTTGTCAAAGTAACTTACTTCTCTCATTTGAGATATTTCTAGTTGGTGTCCAGGATTATTTTGTTCCTGATTTTTTTTTAAAAAATGAGTTTTATGAGTTTATGACTGAAAGAATAACATTGTGGGCATAAAGAAAGTTTCCATACTAGCCATTCCAGACAAGTAGAAAAGTTAAAGAGTTTGAGGAATCCAAAGGAGCTTCATTGATTCTATGAAGGCCCGAATCACTTCTACAGTATATAGGTTTTTCTTGACAGGGAATGGGAGATAAACACATATGTTGTCTGGGGCTGGAAATTGCCAATTTTTGCTTGGAATGAAGGACGTATATACTTAAACTGCGGAGACAGCCCCAGGACTGGGGAAGAGATTTCTGTGCATCCCTTAAAATTACAGAACATTTACAGTGTGTGCTCCGCTGTAAAGGAAGTCTGTGAAGTTTGCTTGGCACAAGGAGTAATGTGAGTAATGAAGTCTTGGCTCAGGCAGCGTTCTAAAGCTGGGGTTTTTGCAAAAGTTGCAAATCCCTAGAGGAAGTGCTGGAGCACAGAAGGCCTGCATATCATGGATTACACTAATCCAGTCAGGAAGTGATAATGACATAGCTATACAAGCAGTGCTTTTCATGGCTAATTGGAAAGGATGGTCATTTAATTAAACTATGGCAGACCTTGCGCTTTTTGTGTCTAAGACAACCTCACAAAGAGTCCATCACAGATCATCTTGCTCAAAGCAGTTAAGCTAAACTGTAAGTTCTATGAAGACAGGGTCTTTATCTTCTAATACCTAATACCTAGTATAGTTCTTGGAATAGAGCAGGTGCTAGGCCTACACGAAAAGATTTTTTATTAGCCCTGTAATAAGCTTTGTTTTGTACCAGACAGAGGAGTCAAGACTTGCTTTTATGAGCCTTTTATGAAAGCAAAAGCAAAAAAAAAAAAAAAAAAAAAAAAAAAGCCTGACTTGATTCTGCATGTAAGGAACTGGATATGTTTATTGCAAAAAAAAAAAAAAAAAAAAAAAAGAAAGAAAGAATAAAAAGGAGAGAGTTCAGAAAATGTTTCCATGTTGAGATTTTTAGACCACCTCCTCTTTAACTTTAGTTTGATTCTCATCAAACAAACAGAAAGCTGAGACCTGCAGCATATTAAGAGCTGAAAATGAATATGATGGCTGTATTGTAGGCTGTACAGTAGGGAAGTATTGAGTTGAGGGTTGAAAGAGTGCTGGCACCAACCTATTTTAAGACTCAGCTTCCCTTGTTTGTGAAATGAAGGACATACATTAAAATGATTCTGTTTCCCAAACCAAATCTCATTATCTAGTTTCTTATGACTGGGGAGACAGGAGTTAAATTGGGAGATCATTTGGAAGCTGAAATGGGGGTCATTCCTGAACATGGTGATGCTATGTGAACACTGGAGGAGCATATAAGCTTGATGCCTGTCGAATGTGATTCAGGACACATGAGCACTGAGCATGAAAACACCATCTTACATAAGGTATAAGATAGGCCCTGAAGTCATGTTTTATTGCTTCAGATTCTTTCTCCAGCAAGCAAGTAAGCAATTCCAGTAACTTAAAGCTATTCAGAGGCTCAGTTTCATATCACCCATTCTCAATCTGAAGTGACCCTACTGTCAGCCCCCTCACATGCTACCTTCCCCAGCTGCTGGATTTCAAGTTTCCTTTGTCCATCTTGTGGAGTCAAAAGGGAACCTATTAAGAGACTGAGAAAGATCAGAGCTGTTCTGTTCAAGGGGAATGAGATTTATGAGATGAGGTAATAGAAGTACAAATAGAAAAATACATTCTAAGGGAACTTTTCCCTCAAATGCCTATTTCCTTTGTGATTGATTTGTGTGGGGGAGGCTGAGGAAATCTAATTCCCCTGCCTTCCCCTCCACATCCCTACTGTTTCCGGGTCTGAATGTTCCCAGTTGTACTACACAGGCATCTTCTCTGAGACTGCTCCTCGGGGAGGCTCCCTGCTCCACTCAGCAATGCAGTTTCCAGAGGCTTCACTCAGAGACATTCTCCCTTCCTATAAACTCCAGAATTTTATTAAAATGGAAGATTTATCCCTGCCCACAGAAATTGGGGTCACTGATACTCAGGGACAATGTTGTCCTGCACTCCAGTTATCCTGTAGCTGTTTGTCAACCTTGTACAGTGATTAACAGGCAAGTGTTCACCAAGGGTCACTCCTAGCGGGTTGTGCACTCACCCAAACTTACATTTATAATGCATAATAGACACTGTATGAGGACCTGTGGGGTGGCACGCTCAGGGAGAAGGCAGATTCTTTTCATGCTTTTGAATCCTGTAAACACATCTGTAAAGTAGGGAATTTTAGTTCCCACCTTAGAAATGGGAACATTGAACTTAGGTGTACCTACTTGCTAAAGGCCATGGAATGTGAAAGTAACACGGTTGGGACTTTCTGACTTGGGAATCCTTCTAGCCAACCAGGTTCAAATGTCAATTAAGATTTTAAAAAATATTATATATTTATTTAAACAAAAAAGATAAAGCTAATATACATATATACATATATATGTATATTAGCTTTATCTTTTTTGTTTAAATAAATGCTATTTACTCTTTTGGATATAAAAAAAAAGAGAATATATCAGGGCTTCTTCCTCTTTGCCTGCTGTGTGGGGTCCTGGAAACAAGCACCTAGGGACTTTCTGCAGCCTCTGAAAATGGTTTCCTAGTTTCCTGCTGATTTTAACTTACAAACACTCTCTGATCTCTTCCCATAGGGGAAAGGCAGATGAGAGATACAAAACTTATTAAAACACATGCTCTTTCCTAATGTAAAGCAATAAATACTAGAGAACATGCAACTAACTGTAATAAATTTAGAATGTGATTTTTTAAAGTAAGATGGATCTAGTGTAAAAGTAGAGGAAACAGGGCAGGTAGTTTTCTAACTGTGGTCTCCAGACATAGTAGCCACAGCATCACTTACCTGGGAACTTATTAGCAATGCAGAGTTTCAGGCCACTCTGGAGATGGAGCTAGCCCTGCGATCTGTTTTCACAAGCCCTCCAGGTGGTTTAGATGCTACCAGACATTTGAGAAATACTGGTTTGGGGCATGGCTGGGAATCTAACATGTCTTCATAAAAGATAGAGAAAGGGCCTGACAACAAATTAGCCTGGAAAAGTGATTTAAGGCTGATGACTTAAAGGCATTGAACATCTTGCTAAGAAGATCTTATCCAGCAGTAGACAGCAAGGTTTACAGTTTAGAGAGACCCCTTCTGGGCTGGAAAATGCAAGGGCCCCTGTTTCAGTCAGCTTTTTTTGCTGCTGTGACTAAAAGACTTAATAAGAACAACTTTAAAGGAAGAAAGTTTTATTTGAGGGCTCATGGTTTCAGAGGTCTTGATCCATAGACAGTAAGCTCCATTCCTCCACACATATGGTGAGGTTGAACATCATGGTGGAAGAATGTGATGGAGAAAAGCAGCTCATATAATGACCAAAAAGCAGAGAGAGACTCCATTCACCAGATACAAAATATATACCCCAAAGGCAGTCCCCCAATGACCCACCACCTTCAGTCACTCACTTAATTCCACCAGGGAGTTAATTCACTGATTATTTATGGCTCTCATAACCCAATCATTTCTTCTCTAAACCTTCTTGCATTGTCTCACAATGAGCTTTGGGGGGACACCTCATATCCAAACCACAACATAACAGGCCCTGTATCTGAACCAAAAAAGACTGTAAGTTTCTCCTGTTTTTCATGCTTCTGCTTGTCTTTCCACTCAAGTTTCTATGACAACAGTTCTGATACAATTTGTATTTATGAAAATCACATTAATTTCACTTGGGCCTCAGGGATTTCTTACAAATCAATATTTTCCAAATCTGTGAATCATGAGAAACAGCAGCAGCCTTTTATCCACTTATTAATAGGAACAAAGAGAAAGAATTTTCCTCTCATGTTAATTGGAAAGGTTCAAAGGCACACCTTTTGGGATTTTCACACTTTCTTTCTTACAGTTTACCATTTCTCCCAAAGACTTTATTCTCCTAATAAGGCCAAAACTTATTTCCTTTCCCCAAAGTGATATTGAGAAAATGAAGCCTTACCTATATCCCTTTACAAAACTCTATCTTTACCTGGGCATCTGGATAATGCTTGTTCTAAATAACAATTTCAGTAAGGCCTGGAGAGTTGTTGGGCAGCAATGCCTCTGACTAGTTCTCTGCATAGTAATTTCACTTCTGACCATTCTATCTAGAAACTATAGTTCCTCTGTGAAATTTAAAAAATAAACGTTACATGTGAAATAGAATGTGCAAGTTCCATCCAAAGGAAATCATCAGATTTCAGGAATAATCTTGCCTACCTATTGTCAAAGTTTTCAGAGGCTTTAGGAGTGGAGTTTCATGCTAGCACTGGAGTCTCTCCCTAGCGGTTTCTCACGAGCTGACCTTAGCATCTGTGATCGCTCTGGACTTGCCCTGTGCCACACAGGAACACCTGGGAAGATGGTCTTCCTAGGCTGTATCTTGCTTGTTAGAGCCTATCTCCATATGAGGGCCTGGTCACTCCAGGACCAATAAAACAAAGCTAGAGAAATACAATTTGGTGGTCCACTGTATTAGGGAAACCAACACACACGAGCAGACTAAGAATTAGGATTCTTTCCTCTGTACATAAACTGATTTTTTTTTAACCAAATCGTGGAGTCTATGAGACTCTGTAGCATCTGTTATCTACATAATTTATTTTAGCAATAGTCATATCCTCTCAAACAAAGACTTTTTCTATTTAGCCTGTCTTCCCTACAGAGCTTAGAATACCTTGAGAACAGGAAGTGATTTATATTTCTTTTGAATACCAAACATCATAACCCTGGAAGCACAATAGATAATTCTCCTTGAACTGAGTTAAAATGGAATGGGATACAAGAAATGGGGACCACCCCCGATAGCTCAAAATAGGTAATTTTAAGAGAAAGAAAAGAAAAACAAAACAGTAAAAGTTAACCTTAATTTGTTGGATAGTGAGTTTACAGAAGCTGTTACCCACAGAAGTGACATAAACAACAAATACATAGTTTCTAGGCTTTCTCTTTATTTGGATTCTTTCTGGCCATTGAAGTATTTTGTGACTTCCCACAGCTTTATATGTACATATGTATGTATCTATCTGGTTTTCCAGTCTGTATTGAGATTAGACTTATCTAATATTGATATACAGAGAGTTATGTGTCATAGGTATAGATAAGTTGACCATTACTTGCAAGAAGAAAATTTTTTATAACAAGAGAAGCTTAAAAGGCAGTTATTTCTAATGATTTTTTATGCATATTACATGAGTATTTTTTTTTCTTGCCAGTCAAGATTGGGAGTGGAGGAGAGTTAACACTTAGACTGTCAGAAGGCTGACCATATTTTGCCAAAGTCCCATAAAGATTCATAATGAAAAATACTCTCCTCCCATAGCCCTTCTGTTCCTACACAGACAGCTAGTGTTTACACATGGACTGATAAATAATACTTTCTATATTTGATATGATTTCATGGGCAAAGCTCCATGATGTCTGAGAGTGTTTGAGATATCACTAGCTTTGGACATGAGGACATCCTGTAGGAGATCATCATTAGGACATTAGGAAGTGACACCTCCTCTCAGTGTCACTCCTTATTAAAAATGAAGATTGTACATCCTGCAGCTGATTTGTTCCTATATGCATCCTGACTTCTGAAGTTTTGAATCTTCATTGCATTCTCCAAATGCCAACTTAAAAACACCTACAAAATACAGAATGTTTACCAGTCTCTTCATGTAGTATCTGCCTTTCTGGTACTTTTTTCCTCTGCTGAACCATAGCAATACTTCCAGAAAAAAGGGTTTTGAATCCTCTCCTCTGCCCACTGCTGTTCCTAATCCAGCGCTACCTACTTCTTCCTTGACAGCCTGGTTGAGACACGGCAGAGGACCTTTACAACCACTGTGAATACAGAAAGAGTCCACCCACCACTACAAGCCAGACACAGGCCAAAAGAACATCAAGTTTAGGATTCTGCTGTGTATTGTTTTATTGCCTCATAATGCTAAAGTTCCAGCTCAGAGATGAAAAATTATATAAAGAGACCTGGGTTTGCTTTCACTGATAATTTGTTTTTCGGCACCAACAAAGTAGGTGAAGTTGTTGCTGTTTTTGTTTAGTCTTGGTACTTCTGGAGGGACAGTGGTCATTTTTTACCTCCTCTGGTCAAACTCTTAAGGAGATTTTCAGAAATTGGTTAATATGTCCTCAGATCACCCCCGTGAGGAAGTTGAGTATCTTTTTTTTTCCTAGTTGGAAAAAATGAAGCATAAAAAGCTTAGGCAATTGCCTGTCCTGTCAGGGAGGGAAGCAAGAGTTGTCACTGAGGAACAACCTCCTTGTTGGTGTCTTGGAGGTCACTCTTGTCTTCCAGTTGATGGGCAGTGATGTTTGTTTTACCAGGGCAGTCACGTGGGCACACAGAGCTAGACCAGGGTTCTGCAACCGCCTGCAGAGATGCCTCTCCTTTGGCTCACAGTTAAAGCAAATGACCTTCAGCTAAACCATGGAAAGTCCAAATGACTAATTTAATGAAGCTTTGGTGTGTGAGGGGTGGAGGAGAAGGCTGCCTGGGCAAAGGGCCAGTATGAGCCATCTCCAGTCCATGCAGGGGGTTGAGGACAAGAGGAGAGCAGAAGGGTCAGAAGAAAACCGGCTCCTCTATGTGGTTAGGGAAGAAAGTCTGACCATGTGGACAGATGGAAGCCCTGGGTTACGGAGGCGAAGCATGTCAGCAAACCAGGAGCGTTTCCTGTCTGCAGACAGGCAGAGGGCCAGCTCTTCGATGAGCTGGAAATAGGAACCAGTGGGGGGCGGTCAGAGTAACTCTTTTCCTTTGTGGGTTTTATGTAGTGAAGTGAAGGACCTTCTTATGTGGGATCTTGGGAGTTTTGTTTACATGCTGTGTTTTCTTTTGATTCTTCTTGTAATGCTTAATGGTGTTCAATCCACAGAGGCCACGTTGCAGTTTTGTCCCAGACATACATCAACCAAGAGCCATTGTTCAGGCTGCAATCAATTGCAGTAATGTGGCTAGAAATGTTGAGACCACAAGTTAATTCAGTGGGCCTCTGCTTCACAAATATATGTGTTCAAGGAGAGCAGGAGGAAGTGGGGCAGGGACGATTCTTTCTCTTTCCCTAGCTCTGAAGAGCTAATAAGCATACTTCACTAAACAACTTAATATGTACTAAGCCCTGTCCTTTGCAATATGGAAAGTAACAGCTGAGCATTGGACCAGGTTGTTCCAGTGAGCCAGAAATTCTCTTTATATTTCCATATTCGTTGTTAACAATACTGTGAAGTGAGTGGTATTGTTTAAAGGAGAATGGGGCTTAGAGACATGCATAGGATTGCATAATAGAAAACCCAAGCCTGCTTTAAATGACCATTTCAAGAAGGACAGTGAGCTGGGGGCTGGGCACTAAAGATTGCTCTGGACCTTGTGGACATTCTCAGAACTACTTCCCTTCACTACTGTCTGACTTACCTCTTTTCACCCTTTCTGACTCAGCTTGAGTGCTAACCTTTGTTGGACTTCCTAAAGGAGCCTGATACATAGCATCTCTCTTTCCAAGCTGAGTTCAAACAGATTAACAAATATCACTGTTGCTTATTTATTTATTTATTTTTTAAAGAATAAGATGAAGATGTACCTGGCAATTGGATTCCCAAATAAGGCAGACAGATCTCTGTGGTCCTTGGTATGTAGGAGAGACCAGTGAAGAAGGGGAGGATCAGGATCCAGCATCATTCAGCAGAGTGAACTGGGGGCCAAAAGGTCACAGTGTTACAGCTACTGGGTGGGGGCTTCACTGACCCTGGCCATAACCCTCTGGTGGAGAAGAGTCACTTCATCTAACATTTCCTCCAGGTCATCACACCTGGCATCTGCCAAGTAGATGCATGCCCCCATTCTGCTTCCTTACAGCATTCTTTGCACATTACTATTTTGTCACATATAGTCCTGAATTATAATTTAATATTCATGTATCTCTCTCACCCAAGGGATTGTGCAATATGAGTGAAAGTCTTGGTTTCTTCTGTCCCTGGCAGGTATTGGTGAGAATTTGCTGAACTAAACTGAACTGAGCTACTGAACCTCTACACCAACCAATATTGAAAATTCTTCATTGTTGGGTCATCTCTGAAACTTCTGCAGTGTTATTCTAAGTTTTCGTTTACTAAATCAGGATAAGCAATGATAAGACAGTGCTATAAGTTCAAAAGGAAAAACCATGAAATGAAGATAAAAGCTACAGAGACTATTGGCAACTGATTCTATTTCTCAAAATGAACCTATGCAATGGAGTTTGAGGATGTTCGTTTGAGTGACTATTTACAGTAAGCACATGCGCTGGTGATTAATTACAAATGTGCTGGCGATGGATGAATCCATGCTTTGATAGGGAGCCTTCCAATTATATTCTCTGTGGTTCAATTTAGGCCTCAGACCAGCAGCAGCACCTGGGAGCTTGTTAGAAATGCAAATTTTCAGACCCTGCTCATTCCTACTAAATCAGTATTTCTGGGGATCTAGGTCTAGGAATTGGTGTTTAACATGACTTCCAGGTGATCCTAAATGTTCTTGAAGTTTTTCTGAGCTGATTGTTATGCCTCCTCTAGTGTAAGAAGAGCAGATGGGCATAGTCAAGAAAGTAATAGTAAGAGCTCATGAATTTTGTAAGGTGTTGTTCTCGTGGCATTTTAAGTGTATTTTCTTCTTTATTCCTTTCAACAATCCAATGACGTAGTTTCTTTTTTTAGCTTTCTTTTGTAGATGAAAAAACTCAAGGCAAGTATCTCAATTGCTTCTGTTGAAAAAATTGAGTGGGTGCCAAAAACCTCAGTAATCAAGATTAAAATATTTTAATATAATACTTCTAAAAATTAGAATTAATGCTAATAAATTCATGATGATCAAAATATCAAAATATGAGAGACAAGATTCAACAAGCATAATTGTGACAACAGTTTACCCAGAGGAAGAGGCAGAGTAGGGACCTGAGTCCAAGTAGGTTGATATCACAAACCACATGCTCAGCTGTCACTTATGCACCTCTTATCATTTGAACCACTACAGATTTCAATGGGACAAGAAAATTATAGGCCCTAGGAGCAAGCATCATTTGGGACTAAGGGATGCCTTATTATTCTCAACTCACTGGGAACTCATGCAAAAAAAAAAAAAAAATAAAAATCTAAAAACAGAAGCAGAAAATCCAGATGGGTCCTAAATTTCACAGCTTGGCCATCTCTGAACTTAAGGATGAAAAAGGAAGATTTCCAAAGCTTCCTCCCAATTTTTCTTCTGGCTGTCTCCTGCTGGGAGAATCAGTGGGCAAAACTACCCTGCATTCTGGCTGTAGGAATGTGATAATTAGAATCACTTAATATAACCACAGTGCCCTCCTTGGTCCCTCCACCTTTGGAGAGAGAGACGGAGGGAGCATTTCTCCTGCTTATGTCCAATCTGTGCGATTCTGGCAGGCAGGCAGGCAAGCTGCTTGTCTTGAGGGCTTGTCATTGAGAGCTGGTCACCTAGAATGCCCCGACATGTTTGAGCTGCATTGTTAAACAACATTGGTATTCTCCCAGCAGAACTCCTCTCCTCCTTGAACCAAATCAGCATTCTGTGAACAGGATCTTTCCTTGCCTGAAAACATCGCAAGTTTTTGCTGCACCCATCATGAGTCTTCCTTGTTTTATAAAAAAAAAAAAAGACTGTAAGGAATATTTCTGGCCAGTGTGTTCATGTGTCAGAGCAGTGAAACAAATTTCACATGAGACACTGAAGAAAAGGTTGAAAGGGTTTATGGCTCACCAACCCCACGTTCTCTCTTTAGTTGGACTAAAAGAGAGGATCAGGATTCACTACATCTAGAATTCTTATGTGCAGAGTGCTTATATGATATTTGGAGGTGAGTGGGAAATACCAAGTTTAACACTTAGACAGTTGGACAGAATATTAATTGTCTAAGTGGTGGTCAGTCTTCTTTCTCAGTATGTGTTTTGGTAGCTGTAGAGTTTTTGTGAGTAAATTACTGCTCAGATTCATCATCTAAATCCAGTGGAGGTCATTTCTTTTCTATTAACAAGTAAGTGCTGAATGAGTTTACATTTCTTTTGGTATTGATAACAATGATGTGCTGATTCCTTTTTCACTGTTTCAGTTATAACATTTTTCTTTCAACAGTTTATCCTAGAAATATGCACTGAGCACCTATTACTTAAAATTATGAGGGATATATAGCTTAGATATTGTCTCCACCTCCAGGAGATTTCAGATTGTTAAAAGAGCAAGTTATTGATAATAACATTGAAGAAACAGTTTGGGAGATATTTTGATCTCAAAGTTTGGGAGAGACATATTTCAGCATAGCCCAGTGGTCATAAAGATTGGTGAAAATACACCTCAGACAGAAGAAAGAAATAAGCTAAGGATGGGTAGGTGGAGCGTGTTCTGAAAAAGCAGTGTCCTCTTAGATTGGAAAGAAGCAGGAATTAGTTGAGGGAGTTTGGGCTATATTCAGTAGGCACCAGAAAACCAGTGAAGGTTTTATGTTTCAGCAGTGATGGGACGAAAGGAGAACATGTTTTAAAGCAGTGCTTCTTAGACTTTAATATGCATTCAGTACTCCAAGGAGTTTGTTAAATGCCGTGTTAGTTTTCCATTACTATAGCAAACACCTGAGATAATCAACTTACAAAAAATATAAGTCTGAATTATGGTAGTGGCACTGTGTAGACCTACTACTTGCCAATAGCTCTGTACTTCTTGAGAGCAAGGATTTTCTTTTTCAGTTCTGTGAAATGTTTGATATATGAACGGTTGAGTGGAGAAGAACTAAGCTTCCCCCCCCCCCATTTAGCTGTGATGGCAGCAGTGGCTTTTGGTTTTGGCACCGTTGACAAGATAGTGAAGTAAAAAAGAAAGTTGTCTTAAACCTCGAATTTAATTTAGTTGGACACATGGTAATTTTGAAATGCAGAATATCCAGGTGAAAATGTACAACAAGAAGTTAGAAGTTTCATAAAATAACATAGAAGACAATTTACAAATAGCTACAGTGGAGTCATATGCATAGAGGTGACAATTAAGGGCTTGGCAGAAGATCAGAAAAAGACCAAGAGAAGAATAGACAGGCAGACCAAGGAAGAGGGAGATCAGCATAAAAGTAGAGACACAAAGAGAATGAGGCAAACAGACACAGGCAAATAGAGGGAGATGGAGGAACTGTCCTTTAATCTTGAAGATCTTCTGTGATGACCAGTAACAAGGCACATCATTAGGTTGTATGACACAGTGTAGGGGAAATGTTAGGCATAGAGGCCTGTTGGAGCCTTCAAGAGAGAAATGCTAATGTGAAGAGGTTTGAGATGTTCAGTCCTGAGTTAGGCCTGTGTGTGAGATAAGGATTCAGAAATTGACTTCACATCCATACAAAGGCCTGTTTTATACCCATCTAGCCGTATGCCTATAGAATCCCATTCATCAAAATGTAGATGGTCTTAAAGCTTGTCCCAACAATTCTGCCCTTTGGTTTCCAAACTGTTTGATAAGATCATCTAATGGTCTGTCTGTCTCTCATACTTGCACACGTGGGAGCTTGTGTGTGTGTGTGTGTGTATGTGTGTGTGTGTGTGTGTGTGCTTGCACACACATGTGTGCACATGTGCACACACACACACAGAGCTACTACTACTTTCTGTCTTCTCCTCTTAAGTAGCCTGTGTGTGTTTTGGAATTATAAGACTTTTCAGGCTATAAAGATTTTCCTGCTTCAAATCTGAACCCAAACAGTTATTGAGAGCAGCACATTAAACAGAAAGAAATATCCAACTGTAGGTGGTTATGCACCCCTCAAATTGTAGTATGGACAAGACCTTTAGAAAGAATGACGTCTAGACTTTTCCCCTGTTGCCCAGTGCAATATTTTAACAGACTTCTATTGTGTTTTCTCCATTCAGTTCACTTGGAGGGTGACATTTTGCCCTCAAATTCATATGCATAGTTGCTCTTAGAGACTTTCAGAGCTACATTCCTATCAAAATCAGACCTTCTGTTTTATCTGAAACCACCCTCCAAAGAAAATCATTGGATATGAATGAACAGAACAATTCTTTATGTCCATGGGAGACAGGCAGACAAAACCAATAAAAGCGAAGAAAGAAAGAGACATGGCAATGATTTGTTTTTCATAATTACTTATTCAGAGTAGAAAGGAACAGGGGAGGAAGGTTCCTTTTAACATGTCTGGGCGTGACAGATGAGGTGTGCTCATCACGTATGTGCAGGGGAGATGAATGCACTGCAGTTTTGTTAAAGGAGATGCTTCACATTGGACAGAGATATATTTCTATCTGGAATACTGGAGATAAACACCCGGCTTTTTACTTCTCATTTTCATTAGGCTTAAAGCCCCTCATGGTTCTTTCAGAGTAGCAGGTGATGTGACTAGCATTTATCAGACCCTTCTCGATGATGTCCTGTGGCAAAAAACAATCCCCCTTTCAAGACATAAGATAGGGGTACCTCCTAAGTAACAATACCCCCAGAGTGTGTGGGTGTAATAGATTCGGAAATCATACCAAAGTGCAAATGAACTACATCATCTCTAATTTCATTTTCCCTTCTTGTAACTGGTTTGCTTTGATACAAAATTTGCCCAAGGATAGTTCTAGCAAGAAATTAAGGGAAATTTTTTTTTAAAGAGAAATTTTTAACTAAATGGCCTTTGTTTCTTCACTTATGTGGAAAGGATAAGTAAACTCTTTCTGCTTAAAACACACTAAATTTCCATCACTGATGGAAAAGTTGAATCTAAAAGATTCTGACTTGAGCTATAGAAGCAATAAATCTGATTTGTGATGTAAAGAAACCTAATAATACAGTGTTTTCACATATCTGATTAAGGGAGGTTATAATGCATCATGAATCATTTCCTAAAACTGTTAAAAATTCAAGGATAAAGAATAAAAAAATGGTAAGTACAGGAAGTGTAAAAAATAAGGGTTATATCACACACTTTTTTGCCTCCCTGTTACAGTCATAGGAGGACCTAATTTGCACTTTAAGCCATGTAAATACATTAATTAAAATTTTGAAATTTGAGAGTATATTTTGGAGAAGATAGTCCACATCACTTATTTTATAGGAAAGGAAATGCTGACAAAAATAGTTTAGCCATATAGCATATATAGTATCATTTCTTCATCCATACAGATAATTTCTTACTCATTACAATTATTTAAAAATTTGAACCAACATGAGCATGGCACTATGGGATTAACACTGTACAGCAAATTTAATACTAACTTTTACGTGAATATTCTGTAAATAGTTGTTTTTTTGGTGGGGGGGGGGTTCTGGGGATTGAACTCAGGGGCACTCAACCACTGAGTCACATCCCCATCCCTATTTTGTATTTTATTTAGAGACAGGGTCTCACTGAGTTGCTTAGTGCCACACCTTTGCTGAAACTGGCTTTGAACTTGTGATCCTCCTGTCTCAGCTTCCCCAGCCCCTGGGATTACAGATGTGCACCATCTGTAAATAGTTTTTAAATAAACAGAATGAATAGGACATGATCCTACCCTGAAGAAACTGGGAGGTTGAATTAAAATCTCATGATCCCTAGGTATGCACAGGACATTTCATTTTGAGCAAAGTGTGTGCCCAAACAGGTTTGTCTGGCCCATTTTCCTTGGGGCTGCCACTTGCATCTTTTAACCTTTAAAGAATCACAGGAAAAAAAATAGTAGCCACCAGCATTTCGAACATGGAACAATTTCTCTCACACAAACCAGAATCAACAATAATTGATAGATAAGGAATCTTGAGGTTTAAAGGACATAATCTTACATCACTGTGACAGTTGAGAAGTCCCTGGGTATAATGAGGTGTGTGTAAAAAATACTGATGCTGCCATTCACTAAGCATCAACCTCACAGCAAGATCATGTTTACATGTGAATCTTACCTAATCTGCAAAATAACACTGTAATATGGTACTGTCCACTCACACAGTTTAAGACATGGAGGGTTAAGGAGACCAGCAGACAGAATCACATAGCTGGCAGGCAGTTACAACTTAAATTTGGAAATGACTATTTGGTGCCCAAAAGCTTTTTAAAAACATTTTAAAAATTTGTTCTAATTAGTTATATGTGACAGTAGAATGCATTTTGACACATCATATATAAATGGAGTTTAACTTCTCATTCTTCTGATTATACATGTAGAATCACACTGGTCATGCAGTCATATATGTACACAGGGTAATAATGTCTGATTTATTCTTCTGTCTCTCCTACCCCCATGCCCCCTCTCCTCCCTTAACTTCCCTCTGCCTAATCCAAAGTACTTCTATTTTCCCCTAGCACCCCACCCTTACTGTGAATTAGCATCACATATCAGAGAAAATATTTGGCCTTTGGTTTTGGGGGATTGACTTATTTAGCTTAGCATGATATTCTCCAGCTCCATTCGTTTACTGGCAAATGCCATAATTTTATTCTTCTTTAAGGCTGAGTAATATTCCATTATATATATATATATATATAATATATATATATATATATATATATATATATCACATTTTCTTTATCCATTAATCTGTTAAAGGGCATCTAGGTTGGTTCCATAGTTTGGCTATTGTAAATTGAGTTGCTATAAACATTGATGTGGAGGTATCACTGTAGTATGCTGTTTTTAAGTCCTTTGGATATAAACTTAGGAATGGGATAGCTGGATCAAATGGTGGTTCCGTTCCAAGTTTTCTGAGGGATCTCCATACAGCTACATGGTTTGTCCCCCATCCTGCCTCCCAGATTCACTATTAATCATAATAGGTATAATTTTCATAGTCAATTAACATATGCTATGATTTGGATGTGAGGTGTCCCCTAGAAGCTCCTGTGTGAGACAATGCAAGCAGACTTAGAGAAATGATTGGGTTATGAGAGCTCTAACCCAATCAGTGAATTAAAACCCTGGCAGGATTAACTGGCTGGTAGCTGAAGGCAGGTAGGGTGTGGCTGGAGGAGGTGGGTCATTGGGGGTGTATATATGTGTGTCTGGTAAGTGGCGTCGATCTCTCTGCTTCCTGATCTCCACCTGAGCTGCTTCCTGCACTGCCTCTTGGGCCACCGTATTAGCCTCACCTCGTGCCCCAAGGAATGGAGTTGGCTGTCAATGAACTGAGACCTCTGAAACTATGAACCCTCAAACTCTTCCTCCTCTACAGTGGTTCTAGTTGGATCTTTCAGTTACGGCAGAGGAAAAGCTAACTCAAACAAATGATAGGCAGTAGGTAGGACATACAGCCACACTGGCCTAGAGCATGGTTTCCCATTTCCTCTCCTACCAGGTCCCAGAGCTTGCCTGACATCCAAGAGATGGAATTCTGAGTAAGAAACCTATCTGGCTACCTTTGTATTGATATAGTCCTGTGACCAATGAGGTAAAATTTACATCCTGTCAGCTCCTGAACACATTGATCTGCACATGTGAGCTTTCCCCTTACCTCGGAATTAGGGTGTGGATTGAAAATCAGTCTCTGTGTGACACACGCCTCCAATCACAATCCCTCCTCTACCTATACGTAAGTCTACAATTTTTAAAAACCCATACGAATCATGATTTTATCAGGAGAGTCCCTTTTAAAGCATTGGAGAGTTTAAACAAGGGACAGATTATTCAGCTAATGAGTGGAGGAGGCGACAGGACCAGAACCCACACGTCTTAACTCCTGGATGAGTGTTCCTTCTATTATGCCAGGCCACTGAAAATTCCCAGCCTTATCATGTGTTTCTCATCTTTTCCCTGAAAAAAATCACAAGGCAGCATAATGTTATCTGGCCTATCACTGTAAATATTTCAGCATTTAAATGAGGAGGAGGAGTAAAGAGAGAAAAATGTTTCTGTAGAGATTTCTGCAGAGATAGGAGAGTTCTTGGTCTCTATCCAAAGATTTTTGAGCATTTAATGAGATTATTGTCCACAAGTTGGTGCAGGGTTTAGCAATGAGGTGGTAGCTGGTTGGCTGCTCTTGGTCTCCCTCAAGGTCTCCAGGGGGAAAACAGGAAGCAGGGCTTAGGTCTGGCAGAAGCTGGATTCCTATCCTGGCCTTAAATGAAGAGTGGTATCTCAGAGCCCCATTTTGTCACTCTCTTTAAAATGAGGGTGACAGTTCCCATTTTGCTTAACTTACAGACTTGTTTTTAAGAATCTAGTGAGGAAATGCATGTGGAGACTTCCTTGAAAATTGTTTGTATCAAGTGCCACATGGATGTAAGGGATTATGATTAATCCTGTTAATGGATCACAGAGATTCTATAGCACTAAGAAAACGTGCCTTGCACTAGAAATTGATGAGAGGAAACCTTCACTCTAAATGACACTTAATTTTTCCTCAGTTATTCCCAGGATCATGCCACAGGGCTCATTTAAGAGTTGAAATGCAATGTCTGTGAAGCACCTAGAGTAGTAGTACTAGGTATACATCAGGTCTCCTTTCCAAAACTTTCAGGGATGAAATCTCCCTCTCATCTGGCAGCATGTTTGATGACGGCAAATATGACAGCAAGTATTCTTATTATTTGTACTATTTCTGTTATTCTCTGATTTTACCACTATCTATAATTCCACAGTGAAAGAGATCTGTTCCTCAGATAATAAACCCCATGCTCCCTCCCTCTTCCAATGTCATTTATATGGAGGTATCTGTGTTAGTCACATTCCCATCACTACAACAATACCTGAGAAAATCAACTTATAAAGAGAAAAGGGTTGTTTGGGCTCACAGTTTTAGAAATTGCAGTCCACGATCAGGCAAGCCCATTGCTTTTAAACATCTGGTTGGGGGTGTCAGATGGCAATGGCGGGCAGTGTGTGGCAGAGTTCAACTGCTCACCTCATGGCCAGAACGCAGAAGAGATAAGAGACCAGAGTCCCACAACCTCCTTGGAGGATGTGCCCCTAGGACCAAAAGGCTTCCCACTAGGCCCCACCTCTCAAAGGTTCCATCTCCTCTGAATAGCCCCAAGCTGGGAGTCAAATCTCTAAAACATGGTTCTTTGAGGGACGTGTGTGTGTGTGTGTGTGTGTGTGTGTGTGTGTGTGTGTGTATGTGTGTGTGTGTTTTGCCAGGATCCAACCCAGGGCCTCCCACATGTTCTACCACTCAACCATGGCCCCAGCCTCCAGAGACACTCAAGATATTAACTATAGAAATGTCACAATAATATTGTGAAGGAGAGAGGAGAGTGGTGTAGACAAGGAGAGAAGGAGAGTGATTTAGGGCCCTAGGTCCATGAAATGGAGCTGATCAATTCCTGCACATATTGTTGAGCAGAACCCACTGCCATTACTTACTCTCCTGGTCCACCTTTCTTCTTTCCATGCCCTCATTTCTGGACAACTTGCCCACAACTCAGTATGCTAGCCAGCACTGGAATGTAAACACTGATTCTCTTTTTCTCAATGAGCATTCTTACCCACATTAGAAGAATTATTTTCTAGATGTGTATATTAAGTCCTTGGAGACCTTAATTAATGCTACTCAGCATCCACCCAGTAGTGTGCTTCCAGTTGCTAGTTGCTTTACCTGGTCAGTAAAAGGTCTTATCAGGCCATAGTCTTGAGACTAGAACTCCCAGCTTTGGATGACAGGCCAGCGCTCATTTCTCTCCTTGCCATTTCCAGCCATGAAATGACTCGACCCTCATAAACCCATCATTTCCATGGCTGTCCTGTTCCTTCATTCTCTGCCAGCCCTTCCTAACAAGAACTCCAGGATGATATTTAGTACAATTGCACTAACATCTTCAAACACTGCAGTTAGGTGTTTGAAAGAAAATGTGTAATTATGGTAGTGGAAAGATACATCTGATTCCAAACAAACCTCATGTTCTCCCAGCTATAATTAGAGAGCAAGGTTTGCAGAACAGATTTTTCCCAAGAAATTCACTTCAAGTGAGGTATCTGTTCTTTCTGGACTACTGGAGGTGGACGTTGTGATGAAATGATTTGATATTGGTCCCTGGTCCAAATTCTAAAGAGAGAGTGTGTGATCATTCTAGGAGTCTAAAAGCAAAAAATATGTGCAAGGAATTAAAGTTTAGAGTTTTGCATGATAATCTTCCAATTTATTTGTCTCTGAACAGGGACAAATTAGAACAGGAAAGGAAAGTTACAGACACCCACAGAAATCTACAGACCAAAGTGTACAGAAGCAAAACCTGCGTCTAAAATTTCTTCAAGGAAATTTATTGGTATGGGGAATCCCTCACGCTTTGGATAAAACCAGCACTGTTTTGAATAATCTCATAGTCCCTACAACCCCAAATCCATGATAATAGGAGTAAGGGAGAGATGACCAGGGCTCAAAGGTTTTTCCTGTTTCTGATTTTCGGACTGTCTATCTGAATTGTCCCCAAATCATGAATTCTAGCCTGCCCCTGGAAGGTTTTTTTTATTTAGGCATACTTATCTGTACCATATTATACCGCTACAGGAAAAATCCCATTTGTCAGTGTTTTTAAATTTTGCCAAATAAAGGCTTATTGGCAAAGGGCAGTGAACACTCTGATAATGACCCAACTTTAGAAAACACACACCCTGCTGTGTTGTATTCAAGCCACAGTTCTATTGAAATAAAAAAAGAGAGACAATGTCTGCTTTCAGACACTAGAGATCCTTTGTATTCCAATAAAAAGTCTAAATTAATGTTTTAAAAGGTTATTGCTATTTTTTTCCCACTTAGCTGGCATCATTTATAAGTTTTATTTAGACAAGGTCCTACATTATTTTACTATTTCTTTTGCACAAAAACTAGTATTTGATTGCATTAGATCATCAGCTTCTGGTTTTCATTAGACAAACCTGAAATACCCTATTATTATGATTAAACAAAAAAAAATCGTTGTTTTCTTATTCTGAAACCTATTATTTTGAGGCTACTCTGACCAGCAGGAGAAAAATCAGCTTTGAATAACCTGACAAAGGGACACTTCAAGAGGAGCAGCGTAACTTCATTAATGCTGCTTTTAGTTTGCTTTGGTAGATGGGGCCCCTTTCTGTCCTGTTTACCTATGTAATGCCAGCGACCTGGGGAGGAGCTCCATGGAGTCTGCAGTGACACAGCACTAAGTGCTATGGACCTGAGAGTTGCAAGGTCTCACATCTCCCTGTCACTAATGCTCAACCTGATGTTTTCCCAGGATAATTCTCAGACATTAGAAATGGTGGTTATATCTCCAGCCACACCACCCTTACAGGAAGAAGAGTCAAGGTATCTTTCATGAATCAGAACTTCTGTAATTGTCCCACCATTCAAATGGGAACTCCTGTCTCCACAGATATCTCCCAGATGGGCCAGATGTGGAATTTCATATGGACTCTTCCTTCTGAATTATTCTTACTGGTCCTTTGACTTTCACTTACAAACATATCTCCAGGAAACCACTGTTGCATGACAAAGAAGAGTTAGGTGACTTTTACGCTATGCCTGGAAATTGTTTTGGCTTTAATCACACATGGTAGTTGTCCCTGGACTTGTTGGTTTCCTACCCTTGACCCTGAGCAGCGTGATGTTAGGCACCCTGTCTTCATGCCACACAATAGGTGTTTAAATGAATTTCTCAGCAGACTTAACTTTCTTGATTGCCCTATGATCTTGGCCCGTTTCTTCTCATCCTGCCTGAGGTTGCTGTGATGACAGTCCCTACCAGCACTACAGAGGCAGCCCTGTTGGTGCTATGGACCAAAACGCCAGCACTGCTGCCGGTGCCCGCTGACACTGCACCGAGGCTGCGCATGCTTTGTGGTCATGGTGCTCCCCTGCTGATGCAGAACCCCAGGTTCCAATGCTGTTTTCCTGCTAGGCCGGTGTGGTTATTTTATTTGCTTGCTTATTTTATGCACTGTGTCTTTGTACCACCAGACCTATTGCTAGGACCTGGGCATGACGGAGGTGGGAAGGAAGGCAGTCTGAGAGCAAAAGGTCTACTGTGTTCAGAGTCACTCCTCCATGAGTCACTCCTCTAACTTGTGACCTTAAGTTTCTAAGCCTGAGTTTTTTTTTCTTTGTCTCCTCGTCTAAGTGGACTGTACTTGGATTTCTTTCCCCGATTTGACCTACTTCAGTATACCCTATTCTGTGAGTAAGTACAATAAAAGCAGCAGCTGGTGCCTCTCTTGAGCACCAAAGTGAAGAATGGTCTATCCCTAGGCACACTTTTGCCCCCTTGAAATTCAGAAGAGGTATCAAGCCTCCTGGTAGTAGAATTGCCAGATAAAATCTAGGAAACCCAGTTAAATTTGAATATCTGATATGAAAATTCCCATAATGCTTATTATATAAGTATATCCCTAATGTTGCATGGTACATACATGTTCTAAAGAAGTGCTGTGAAGCAGCCCTAAAACTAAGAAACCAACCACAACGATGTCATGTCATCCTCTATCCTCATGGCCTAAGCCTTATTTTAAGCTTTTGAATATTGGATAACAAACATTAAAAATAGAAATTATCAACAGTATGGAGAAATTGAGCCAAACATTGCATTAGATATGCTAAAAATGACTCATTTATCTGAAATTCAAAATTTCTGCATTTCTCTTTGCTACATCTGGCAACCCTAGTTCTAAGTCAGAAGCACCAAACAGAGCCATTTGAAGGACAGAGATAGTGATGTTCCCACTGTGTCCCTAAAATTACAGTTCCTAGGGGTTACCATGTTGGAATACATGGAACCAGTCAAGCATATTTGATCTCCTTAGCCAATAGGTTTGTCCCAATACAGAATGCTTCCTGAGTCCTGGGGTGAGGACATGACACCCATTAGAAGGTTTGTTCTGAACTTTGGATATATCTTTCATGTGTATTTTCACCATTGAAAGTAGTGAGAGGAAGGTACTTCAGGTTGCACAAGTTGGAGCTGAGAAGTACCTCTGCACAAAAGAGTCTGGTTTAAAGTCAGAAACATTCAGAGAGTAGCTTTTAAGTCCTCATTCAAAGAAAAACCGAACTCTCGTCTTCTGCAAGCCGTTCTGTCATCAGGATAGGCTTGCATTCACTGCAGCCTGTTCACGTTGGGTGGAAGTGCTGTGCTTTAACCCAAAACTAAGCACCTCACCAAAGGTGAGAACAGTGTTTTCACACCACACTTTATTCCACATCCACCTGGGCTGGTTTTTAGCTTTTGAGGATTGAATAACTAACAAGAAAAATATAATTTGTCAACAGGATGGTGAAACAGGCCAAGGTGAGAATGTGAAAATTAGTTGACATTAACAGGTAGACTTAATTCTTTTCCCTCTGTCCTGGCTTTTGTGTTTGCCATGAGTATATTAGAGGCCCAGATGAACCATGCCAATGCCTGGGCTTCTGTAACAAAACAAGAACAGATAAAAAGGGATGAAATCATCCATGGAAGCAGGAAGCAATTAACCACATAAAGAAAGTGAAGCATCATCAGTGATAAACCTCAGGAGCAATTTCCTAAGGTTTGGGAACTTTTTGTTCTGAAGGTTTTCAGTAAGTTTTCCTAGTTTTCTGCAGATTCCCTGATTCAATAGATTTTCCTTTTTAAATACAGAATTATGCAGTCATTACTGCCCACATACCCATGTCTTTATTGCATCACAGAGAGTAGATGTGGGTGGAAAGAGTGGGAATAGGCAACAGAGATGGAAATTATAAAGGTCCATAATGTTTGCTTTTGCTTGAGCATTTTGTATTCTTTGCCATCATCTGGCATTGCCCTGAGAAACCAAACTTCTGTGCTGTCTTTCTGAGAAACAATGAGAAACAACAGTTGCTGCTGACCAATATGATTAAGATGGTAAAGGAAAGAGGTAGCCCCAGAAATTGGACTCCCTGACATCAATCACCTTTTTCCAGGGATCAAGACTCTTGTGATTCCTGACAAGGAATTAAATGTGATTGGAGCTTTCTTACTCTTCGTACACATCAAGAGAAAGGAACTATTTTGTACACAATATTTAGAATAAGTATTGGATATGCTGCCTTTGAACACATGGTGAGTGGGTTATAGGTGTAATCCATCTGACCTCTGTACATGGTTGGGTTAGGAGGGATAATTTGGTCCATGATACATTACAAATGTACATATGGAAAGTAGTTTTATTAGCACATGATTCTGGCCAATTTTCCTTGTAAGGGATTGTAAGCATCAAATGTCAACTTAGGTAATGAAATTTGCAGAATAATTAGCTGTTTTCAAGAGTTCTGGAAGTCACTATAAGAAAAGGAACAATCGATTACTTTTCACATTTTCCAAAGGCTGAAGAAATTAATTTACAATTTAGAATGGATTTTGATTTTGTTTTTTCTTAGCAATATTTTATAGTAGAGGAAAGGATTCTGCCCCCACGATTTTAAGAATGATCCTATGTAAAGGTAGGGGTCAGTGAGAAATATCAAGGACAGTGTAAAGATTTCAGATGGATTTGCAAGTTCTGAGGGTCATAGCAACTTGCTGGTCTCTAACTGGAAAACTACTGGGGTTTCTTTCTTCCTGATCTCTGGTTCAGAGGTTCTTCCAATTCAGGCATTTTTAAGTGAGGATGCATTATCAAACCTAACCTCTGGTGGTTCACTCAGCAATCATTATTCACAGCTGCTCCATCTTTCTCACCCTCTCCTGCATGCTGGCTGCCCACTTGGGGGTAAGGAAAACAGGAAGACCGCAATAAGATCTCCCATTAGCAGCCATTAGGCGCTTAGCAGCCCCTGCAATAGATTTTTTCATAAATTTCCTGAGCAGCCTTGTGGAACACAAGAGCAGTCATTTTGCTCTCTCCTTTACAGATTGCATAAATACATTTGTTTGACCACAGTCGTTTAGTAGGAACAGAACAAAGATCTCCTAGACCAGAGACTGTAACATGAGCTCAGGTGGCTGCCTGGAAATTAGCACTAGAAGAAGTTGACAGAGGAATGTGTTTCAGGAATTCGGCAAACAAATAAGGGTATCAGCATGGAATACAGGAATGTGTAATTCATTCTTGGTGTTCCGTTTTTGCTTCACTATTTTTGGGTGTTCCGTGTTTGATTACAAAAGGAAGATCTCATGTCATACAAAAAAAAAAAAAAGGAATCTGTGTGTTTTTATTAGCTTAGATATATCAAGGACTTATTTTAGCCTTAATAATTCCAAATTGGGTAACATTTACCATCACCATATTTTGATCAAAATAGGAACAATAGAGGCCAAGAAGCCTACCAGGTATGAAGATACTGCTCTACATGAATATAGGAACACTAAAGGGGCAAGGTGGGAAGGAAGAAGCATTTCATGGCAAGAGACTGCCTTTTGGTATGATTAGAACATAAAAAAAGTTAACAAAAAAATGTCTTACAGACCAAGTATTAACAGCCAATAAATTTAATAATTTTCAGGTTTAACTCATAATTTTCAGGTTTAACTCAATTCAGATTTTAAATTCACTCATTCATCATCCAGATGATTAATATTAATAAACACCCACCCAGTTTCCTCTCTCTCCCTTCCCATTGCTCACCCTGACACACGTACATGGTTACACATAGTATATTAAAATGGAGACTGAATAGTCAGAGTGTGTGACCAATAACAATACTTGTTCTGCTTCTTTCATCTGAAAGGCAAGAAACAAAAGAACTCTGAAGCTTAGATCATGTGAGGGAACTCTTTCTGGTTCCCAGTAAATGTGCCGTCTCAGAACACACAAAGTAAACTTAAGATTCTTATTCAAAGCCTTTGCTGGGAAGATGAAGGAATTAGGTTTTCCCTAAAGATTTTCCTAAGCCGGTAAGATTTGCTTCTTTTGATCCAGGCATGTTAAAGACAGTAAGAGAAATTTAGTCTTGGAAATTACTATTTTAAACAAAGGCCAGAAAGAGTTGTATCTATTTTTAAAAACCTCCTCATTCCTCTCCTGTAACCAAATGTGAGATAATTTGAATGGTTTCCAGTGAACGGCTAACTTGATTTCTCTCTACAATTTAATAGTCTGTCCTTGATACTTGATTTCTATGATATCAAGTATATACAATGTTTCCTTTCCACATAGAATGTTCTGTGTATTGACATCTGCACTGTGGTCTGCCTGAACTCATGGAAAACTGACAACACTGAAAGAATTGTAGCTCAGCTTCCCCCAATGACATTTAAAAAAAAAACAGCAGTAGAAAAAAATAACAGGGCACGAGTCAGATGTAATTTTTGGCAGACACTTCAGGGCAAGCTGTTCAGGGCATCCCCAGAAATTACAAACCCTCAAAGGTGTTCAGCCTACAGTAAATAAAGCAAGATACAGCTACTCTAATGTTCATCTTATTGATTGCAGTTCTTTTCTACAAGTTTTTAGTAACATGAATTTTAATCTAAGTGAAAGGTCAGCTTTGAAGTAAGTGTAAAGTTATTTACAGGAAATGAAGCAGAAAGTGGGCTTTCATGCATTTTGAAATGTCCCTGTTATTCAGGATAAAATGAACTGTGTCATCAGTCAAAAGAAAAACAGATGCCTACCTCGTTATATTAAAGTTAAATAAATACCTACAATACCAGAAGTCTGCTATTAACTCTGAAATTTGAAATTCACTAAGGCCTGTTTTCCCCAACTGTGGATGTGAAAGCTGGAAATAAACAACTGTGAATTAAGGCTGTAAGTAAATATGTAGCAGTTGTAGTTTAGGGGGAGGAGGGAAGACTGCCAAAACGAGATAATCAGGGTGGGTTTTCTTTCCAATATGAGATGCTAACTAGACATTTTGTGATAACTACATGATCAACAACATCTTTAAATATTTAATTTCTTGTCAGTTGTTATCTAAATTGACTTCAACTCATGTTTATGTAAGTGTGTATGTATTGCATAGATACATATAGCTACATCTGTCTGAGGGAAGTGGAAAATTAAAGCAATTATGTGGCTTACTCTGCAAGGAGACAGGAGGAAGAGGAGAAACCTGATGGTAAAGGAAAAAGAAAATGTACAAAGGTGTGACTTACCATGCAGATTTATGTTTAGGTAGTGTGCCCTGTCTCACATGGTATATCTACCTGTAAGTCTTGGACTCCTTCCTATACTAGGTCAGAAAATTGGTTCCTAGGTGTGTTTAGACCTTGCATGGAAGCAAGTTCACTGGCATTAAATGTTGGATTTTTATTTATTGGGATTAGTTACCCAAGTTTATCTGTAATTGAGTTCAACAAAAATCCATTAAGTACCTGCTGTGTTCCAGGCTCTTAGCTAGGTGCAGGGGGTCTACAGTTCATTTCAATATCAACAACTACAAGGTAGTTTTGTTGTTGTTGTTGTTTTAAAAATTATTCCCCTAGTCTACTATCCCAAGAAGTAACAGAAAGGTAAAATTTGATACAAGACCCATGGCTTACACCTTACAGTATTTGATGCCCACAGGGGCCAAGGGAAATCAGGTGAGCCTAACAGGATTAATTTGGCCAAGAAAACCAGGGACAGTTAATTCTCCAAGGCCCTATTGCAAAGGAAATGCCACTGCTATGCAAGCATTAGAGTCCGAAAGTCTTGGGTTTCAAGACATGCATTCTCATATCTTCTTCCCCCCAACCCCAGCACTCAACACCAGAGAAAGAAACATATTGCTCAAAGGATGGGTGCTCTGATTCAAGAATGCATATCAGTATCAGGAATTAAAAATAGAGTCCTGAGCAGAGAGCCAGAAGAATCACTCCTTCATAGGTAGTGAAGACACGGTAATTGGGTGGGCGGGGCGGGGGGGGGGGATTTTGCTACACAAATAATAAGAAGAGCTCATCTTTATGTGAGTACCATGCAGTTATCTTTCATCTTTTGGTTATCTTTTCATTTGTAGCATGGAAATACCATAAAATCATTACCACGGTTAAAAAAATAAATAAAAATAAACAGGACCTGAGTTAGAACCTCATTTTTGCCACCTGGCAGCAGAGTGAATTTAAGAAAACCAACATCACTAAGTATCCGTTTTCTCCTCTGTAAAAGTGCAGTAATAAGAGCTAACACATTAGGCCTAGATGTGGAAATGAAATGCAATAACATATATAAGTTTGGGCACAATATCTGGCACCCTTCTGCTATAACTGGACAGCAGATGAGCTATAGAAGCTTTGAATCTAATGCTCTGCACATGCTTAAAAGTCAACTTTTAGAGGGAGCTCTTGTTGTTTATTCTCCTGATACAAGATAGAGTGGCAAATGAGCAAATAGCAGTCAGTAGTATTTATGACTTGCCATGGTAACCATTTCTGTTTACTCCTCTTAGCTGGAGAAAATAAAGGCAACACTGGCTGGAATGTTAGGAACATACCATTCACTTTTTACCACAATGTGGCCAGTAAGAATAAAGAATACGATTATAAAATTCCTATGTATCAAGGAGCTGGACATTGTCAGTATTGATTAATTTATATACAGCAAATTTTCTTCCACTCATTTTTTAATTTCAATACAATACTTGGAAAGAGTTTGGGTGATTTCAAATGTATAAAAAGCATAACCTTTTAAAAAAGTAAATAATTCCAGAATCTTACTGATGTTGCATAAGGAGAACACTAGAATCAGGACTTAACATCTTGCCTTAATTCATTCAACAAATATGTGTTAAGTATTAATTATGGGCCAAGGATTGAACCAGGCATTGGGATACAATGAGGAATAAGACAAAATATGGTTCTTGCTCACTTGTTTTTAGTTTACAATAAAAACTATAAAAGAAAAAAATAGGATTGTGTCCTGCCATTTAATAGCAATGTGTTCTTAAATAAGTCATATCCAGAGAATAAAAGAACTTGAAGGAGTCTTTGAGATCCATTCAAAGGCCTTATCATTTATTAGGCACTAAACAAATAAAATGAATCATTATGAGCAATATGGAATTATAAACCATTATCATCTGTTAATATAAGAGTCTTTAAAGGTTTCAGTTATACACTCATAGTCCACCTTTGAAGTGCAAAGATGTTCCTCAGTGTAAAACTTATTTCTAAATTTTAGTATTTTTGCTATTTGGAATTGGCTTTCTGCAGAGTGGACTAGCTTCAAAGACGCTACGTGTTCACACAGGACTTTCACAGGGAAGAGAATGAAGGTGGTTGATGACTACACATTCGCTCCCACTGATGTGCATGAAGACATGCAAGTGGCTGAGAAATAACAGATTAGGTGCTTATGAAATTTTACAATCAATAAGAAAATAATAATGACAGATAAAAATGATAAGAAAATGTGACAGATATTTTAGTTTTCAAATATATCCTATATTCATAAAAATGCATCAGATTATAGATTTCAAAAAAATCAAGATGGGAACACATTTACTTCTTATTACTAGAACCCTTGCTTGTAATGTTTTATATATATATATATATATATATATATATATATATATATTCAGTATTGAAATCAAAACTATTTCCATTAAATAGGAAACATTCCACTAAACATCAAATAAATTCATAGCCTCACTCTTCATTTAAAATTCTGAATGTCATGTCATATTCACAGACCCTAATTAATATCTGTAAAATGCTTTAAGTACCTTCACTGGAAGTTATCAAAACATACTTTTACTCTGGAAAGCCCACTTGAGGGTGTATTCTCTTATGTATCCTGTATCCACGTACCTCCCAGAACAGTATCATGCATACAGAAGAGATTCATCATATATTATTATATGTTTAGTAACATTTAAGTGGTCATATTTCAGTTTTTACTCAAATATTTCTTCCATAAGCATCAGAGAATAACAGTATCTTGGGCAGGGTCATCATGTTCCAGGATTTAGTGTGAATTTTACCAGACTTTCTGAAATAGCTAATACTACAAAACTCAGAAGACATTAACATATAAACCAAAATAACAGTTTAGATCTTTACCATGAGAACTGTAACATATAGCAGACCAAAAAATTGAGACTCACTTAGGAGCTCATCCTTTCCTAAAGTGTAGAGAAGACAAGTTGCAAAGTAAGTTGCCTATTCAATATGAAATAAGATGTATGATATTTAGTAGGAACATTTTTTTATAACTCATCTGCAGTGGAGGCTTATGGTTGCAGAATGGTCAATATCTTTGTTCATGGGCAATGCTAAGATGCACTAGCAGATTCCTATTTTTGAGCCCCAATTTTGGTCGATGTTGCTATGTTAGCCATCTAGTCACATATTGTTTCTTCAGAGTGGGTGAAATCAAATGATTATGCAATTGCTAAGTACAAAATTGCTATACTTGCCATCTTGTACTTGATATCTGAGATTGAAATATGGTTGGTCCTGAGGCAATTAGACTTACTAGGGCATATACTCTGCAAACAATTGTCTGTCTTGTTCACTGTTGAATCTTTAGCATCTTGAAGAAGTCCTGGCACATAATAGGTCCTCAATAAATATCTAAGAGATGGATGACAATGTAAAAGTTATTCTTGTAAATGCCTAATTCTGCATATTCAGACTCTCGAATTTCCAGCTGAATTTTCAACTTTCTGGAGGTCTTTTTTCTGTGTAATGTAGGCGAGAGTAAAATATTTAAACACATGTGCCATGTATTCTGTTCCTTTGCAAATCATGTGTGAATTTTAAAGTGTCAAATTCATTGGACTTTTTAAGTATATTTTTTAAATTGTGCAACCATTGCCACACTCTAATTCCAGACATTTTTGTTATTCTATAGAGAAACTCCATGCACATTAGCAATTCCTTCCTATCGGTGCCTTCCCCTGGATTCTTGTGACCACTAATCTATGCTCTGTATTTATAAAATTGCCTGTTCCAATTATTTCATGTAAATGGAATTACAAATCTGTGGTGCATCCTAGAGAATGTTTCATGTGCACTGAAAAAAGCATGCTTTCTGTTGTTGGTGGTGGCACATTCTATACATGTCAGTTAGATCTACTTGGCATATAGTGTTTATCAAGGCTTCTGTTCCCTTTCTGATCTTATGCCTACTTGTTCAGTCCATTATTGAAAGTAGAGTATTATTATTTGTCCGTTCTACCTTCAATTCTGTGAGTTTTTTCCTTCATGTCTTTCAGGCTCTGGCTTTGGTGTATATATATATATTTTATAATTGTTATGTCTTCTAAGTAAATTAAGAATTTATTATTCTTGACCTTTTTTTATGCTATTCCCTTCCGTAAGAATGTCTGGACCATCTTTTCATCTCTACCCTACTGAAATTTTACTCATTCTTCCAGACACATTTAAAATGCTGTCTCTTCTAATGGAGTTCTCAGTCTTTCTGCTAGTTCTGATGACTTTTTGGGGGTTTTTTTGTTTGTTTGTTTTTTGGTAATCTGTGTCTCTATTATGGGACTCTTTGTATTTCTAGTACTAATTCAAGAGACTTTTTTGTCTTTGTACTTCTAGGATGATGAGCATCTAGTAAATATTGTAACATCAGAAAGAGATTAGGGCTGGGATTGTGACTCAGTGGTAGAGTGCTCCCCTAGCATGGGGGGGGGACCCGAGTTCGATTCTCAGCACACATAAAAAAATAAAATAAAGGTATTGTTGTGTCCGTCTACAAAGAAGATTCTCTCTCTCTCTCTCTCTCTCTCTCTCTCTCTCTCTCTCTCTCTCTCTCTTTTTCTCAAAAAGAAAAAAAAGAGATTAGATTTGTTTTGAGTGATCCAATATGATTGGTAGGGATTAAAATAGAAATTAAAAGCAAGTATATTTTCATTGCATGTTTAAAACTAACATTTTAATAATTTAAAACAGCCCAAATTTAAACAAACAAACAAACAAACAAACAAACCCAATTTTGGCATGTAGACTCTTTCCCTCTAGGTAGTAAAGACTGAAGGACCACTTATAGGAAATAAAGAATTTTTATATTTAGAAATAAACAGTCTATGTTTTTCCCCTTTGTAGAGAAACCTCAATCCTTGGGTGTAGGAATGGCAGATATTCAAACTATAGTAAATCATTTTTAAACTAATGTCCAAGTTATAGATATTACTTCATTTTTTAAGTGCCTGGATGAGATCGTTTCTCCTAGATTAAAACAGCAAACTGTGGTACGTATTATGGCTTGGCAAACTTAGAGCATTTTGGAATCTTTCTTCTTATCCCTGTCTAACTTCTTGCCAAATAGAAGACAGTGATAAGGAAAAAAGAGAAGCTGCTGAATGAGGAAGGAAAAAGAAGTATGATATCCCTCAGGTTTCTGGACCCTGTCGTGATTCCACTAGAAAAAAAAAATAACATTCTTATGGAAATCAGTTTGAAAGTGGGCACTGTGACTTAATGGTGTAGGTGAATCCTCTGGTTTAGCCTTCTGCACAAGAACCCCCGCATTTGAGAATTGGAAGACGGCCTCCTCCTATTTGGTGTTTTAGTGCCAAATACAGACAGTATATGCTAGAAAGATAATCTTCAAATTAGATGATAGAGCTGAAGTGTTCCACAGACTTCTATCTCCATAGCCATGGAATATCTTACCCACCCATTATTTTGATCAGTTGTGCTCTAAGAACCATTATAATATAGGTAGGCTCATGTGAGCTGTAAGTTTGATTTTGTGCTCCTCAGCTGCAACAAGATAACTTTTCTATTACACCTGTGAATTTTTAGTCTTATCTGAACATCAGATCCACCTAGAGAGCTTTAAAAATTATTGATAGCTGGGTTCTACCTCTGGAGACCTTAATTCAGTCTATCTTGGTTGCAACACAGTGTTGGGATTTTCATAAGTTCTTCCAGATAATTCTAATAGGCAACTAAGAATATGAACTAATGATCTAGAACTGTGGTTCTCAAAGTATGGCTAGGTCTATTTTTGAACTTGGCCTATTTTTTTATTTATCCAACATTCCCATCCTTCTTAATATACTAAATAAGTAAAGCAACAAACACCCACTAAGAATTGTACAAATCTTATGTCAAAATGAAAAGCTTTGAAACTTTGGATTTGAGTTTCTTTTGAAGAAAAATTAAGTGGGAATCGGAGCAATTTAGTATGTTTATATTGGGATGGGGGTTCATTTCCTAGACCAGTATGAGTAATATATATTTCTAATGTTAATCTAATGTTAATACAGTAGCTAGGCTCCTTTTTTCAAATGTGTTGATTGATAAATCTTGAATTAAAGACTATCAAGATTTGTACCATGTAGATGGCTTATAAGACTAATATATAGCACATCAACCCCTGCCCCACCAAATCCCAAGAACAGATTTTTCTCAAAAATAGACTACAATGTGAATTTTCAGCTTGTACTATTCTAAGACATCCCATTTTAAATAAATAAAAATTTTGGACTTCATATATACTCTGTATGATTTTTGTTGATATCACATATCAGTGGAATTTTGGTTTGCCTTGTGCTGATGATTTACTTTCTTTTTCAACTATATCCACTTTCTTAGTTTTATTAGAGTTTTATGGCTATTGGTAGTAGTTGGGTTCATCCCAACATACTCAAACACAGATAGGATGATTTACTTTTGATTTGTGCTTTATACGTTTTAAAGAGTAAAGATCAGTCAAATGCTATTTTGCCCTAGGTTGAGACATTTATCTAACTCCGCATTTGAGCTATTAACTTGTTTACTTATTTGTTACCTATTTACTTGTTTATTTGATGTGATGATTGTAAATTGAAAGCATCACGAAAGCTATTAAAGAGGCCTAGTAGCATCATGTGCACAGGCCTGATGAATGGGAAGCCATGTGGTATTTTCATGTGGACAAACTCCAGCACGTGTGTGTGAAGCACAAAGATGATGTGGTAGCACTTTACGGGTGATGTGAATGATGATTCCAAAAAGCAAATAATGATTCCATTTTCTTCTTGGACTACTAGAGTGGAATGTGCTACTGCTAAAACAAGTGGTCCCTGCTCCTTTCCATTCTGGTGTTTCCAAACTAGGACCTTGCTACTCAAGATAAGATCTGTGGACCAGCAGCATGAATAGCATCTGGAAGCTTTTTAGAAACAGGTCCTCAGGTCCTATCCCATATTTGCTAAATCAGAATCTACAGGTTATCAAGATCTCCAAGTGACCTGTATGCATGGGAAGTTTTGTTGGTGGTTTTTTTTGTGTGTGTTATTTTTGTTCTTGTTGGTTTTTTTGTACCAGGTGCACTTAATCACTGAGCCACATCCCCAAAACTTTTTTTATTTATTTATTTTTTTTATTTTGAGACAGGATTTCACTAAGTTGCTTTAGGGCCTCACTAAGTTGCTTAGGCTGGCTTTGAACTTACAATCCTTCTGCCTTAACCTTCAGAGCCAGTGAGATTACAGGCATGTGCCACCATGGCCACTGCATGTAAAGTTTTGAGAAGCACTGAGCTAAAGATGATTTCATGCAATGAAGTCCATTTTCTTCTTGGACTACTAGAGTGGAATGTGCTACTGCTAAAACAAGTGGTCGGTGCTCCTTTGCATTCTGGTGTTTCCAATGGAAACAATAGGGCCACTAGGATGGGAGGTCAGCAGAAACAGCTGACCAAGAAAGGAAGTTTAGGTTGAATAAAGGTTTGGTTCATTTTTATAGCCCCTAGAGGAAGAACAATACTGTACAGAAGCTGTTAATGATGGGCTGGATTTGAAGGCAGCAATCTGTGCCAAAATCCAAATGTGTTTTTACTCTAAACTTCCCTCCAGATGTCTAGTTATACTGCAGAGTTTCCAGCTGGTAAGAACCCCACAGAAATGGCCGGACACTTAAATATATTTAAATATAAAATATATCCATATTGACCTTATTTTCCATTTCTTTTACTCTTTTAATAATTTCATTAACTTCCATTAGGCAGCAAATTATTTGGCGCTGATTGAAAATATCTAGTTGACCTTGATGGAGAGATTTTAGTGGAGATTGCTCTGTTTAACAGTGCACACAGGTAACTATGGCAACTCTCCATTTCAGTTATGAACATGTCATACAAATCCTAAGTGAAAACAGCTTCAGCTTATCAGTCCCCTTTAATAAGTAACCCAACAATAGCAGACCATTCAGTCCAGAGAAAAGACTTTCTTTTAACGGAGCAATAATTGAAATGGCACCATGCAGGGAGAGCTATGGTGTTCAAGTATTGGCCAACCTGTTAGCATGACTTCCTTGTGTGCTGTTCAAAAAATCACCCAACCAGTTTATACAGATAAAGAAAAACCACATGTCACTGTTCAGGTAATTTTCCTCATCTTCTCTGCACCTTTCAGACTGAGCTTTGTGGAAGGGTTAAGAAACAGTGAGTATGATTTCCCTAATTTCAGATGGAAATACTGAGTCAGCAAGAAATTAGGAGACTATTCTACGGCAGCCTTCAGGAACAAGGCCTAAAATGACTGCTCTGGCTGTGCTTCTCAAGTCATTGTCTTTCATCCACCATCTGGTCCCCCATGCCCTTCCACGAACACACTGTCACCAAGCCTAGTTGCATGCTCAGAAACACTCAGTTGCTCCCCTCTGCCTTTAGCACAATATCCACATGGCACTTAATTTCTGGTCTGCTCTCTGCCTCCCTCATCCCGTCATGTAAGAACTATACACCCTATAATCCAGTCTCACTAATTCTCAGATAAGCCAGTATTTTCATTCCTTTGTAACTTTGCTTGTGCCCATCCTTTACCCTGATGTGCTCTTGATCTCCATATTGGAATTCTTCGTGCCCAACTAGAATATCTTTCCTACAAAGTTCTTCCTAATCACCACAATCAGAATCAGGTGCTTCCAGTGGACTCCAGGAACGTTTGGTTTATGTCTATTGTAGTGTCAACTATGAGCTGGGTCACTCCACAGTGAGGTTGTAAGCTCCTTACAGGTAGGACCAGGTCTGTGTTGCATTGTTTTCCTCTACATTCTCAGTGCCAAGCACCTGAGAAGTTGCTCAACAATATTTGTTGCATGAATTAATTTATTCTTGGCCTTAAGTTGAATTCCAACCAATCTCAAATGCTTGTCTTTGTCTCCATTTCAGAGTGCTTCCAGGGTCCAACTCAAGCACAATGTATTGCCTGATGCCTTAAGTTTCCAAGTCTAATATAATATCTCCCCCCATCAGAACCCTGACATAGTACATTTGTCTCTCAGTATCTGAGCAGAATTGGTCCTAGAGAATATCAAAATCCAGGGATACTCAATCCCCTTATATAAGATGAAGTACACATTATCCTGTGTACTTTAAATCATCTCTAGATCATTTATACCTAAAACAATGTAAGAACTATCTAAGTGGTTGATATAAGAACAAGGGGAAAAAGTCCGTACGTGTTCACTATGGACTTTTTTTTTTTTCAAATATTTTCTGTCTGAGATGGGTTAAATTCACAGGTGCAAAGCCCATGTATACTGAGGACCAACTATAATTGCTTTCTCTACTAGAGAAAGTAGCTATCGTCATTTTTTCTCGCCAAAATCTTTGTTTCTTTTTCTATATAGTTTATCTTTTCAACTAGATTTTTGTTCCAGGAGACCAGGAACAATACCCTGTGTTTCTCAGAGCCCCTAGCATAACACCTTGCACAGTGTAGTTGCTTATTACAGTTATGGCTCATGAATCAGCATCTCAGCAAAAGCATTATTATCAAAAGGAAGTCTTTTTCCTGAAACCCATGAAGAAGTTTCTGCTCTATGTATGAATTAAGAATCTAAGTAGACTGGGGACCACAGTGGGCCTCGTTCCTACTCTAATCCTGTCCAGTGCAGTCACTACTAAAACCTATGTCCTTTGCTTCCCTGCAGGCAGGTGCCCCATAAACAGTATGTTGACCCTTCATTTTCTCTTTCAACTTCAAGGCCAGATTCGCCTTATTGCTGAATCTGTAGCACAAAAAAATGCTGTTCTGGAGTATGACAAGGAAAGTGAGGAGGGGATGACTCGGAGCCCCACTGCATGCTCCCCTTGCTGGAGGTCCCTTATGCAGTGCCTTTCACTTCACCATCAGAACAGGTCCAGGGCTGCTGGGACCACAAATAGCACAAACTGTTGGTGACACAGAGAATAGGCAGATAGCAGTGATGTTGCCTCTTCCCTTCCTACCTGTCAGCCAGACCCTGGAGAGACAAGGCATACAGGTGTCTTCTGTCAAATTGACACTGGTCTAGTTGAGGTCAGAGCCGCCTCCAGTAGCAACCACCCACTGTGTAAAGGTGTCACCTCGTACTTATCCTGCACTCTTGCCATAACACCACCCAAGAGGCTGAGTCTTTGCGGTAGAGGTATTGTTGTGCAATCTTTGTACACTGTGGCTCAGGAAATTCACAGCCTAAAGGTCACCCACAAAAGGGAAAGTGTATATGCTTGAATAACCATAAACAGTCTCTGTCCAGTATCTTCTTTCTTGCCGCTACCAATAGCAATCTGTATAAATAATGAACTTTTAAAGTTAGCAAAAGCAACTCATTAACCCCCTAAGAAAAGCCAGCAATGCCATTTTTTTCCTAAGTGGTGGCTTAATGGCCAGAAGCAGATAATATTTTTATCAATAGGTTTTAATAAAATGGGTCCCAGTTTAGAGAGTAGGTGCTGATTAATACAGCCAACACCCATTCTTACCAATGAATGGTATAAGGGGAAGCAGAAGCAGCCCAGAACTGAGGATATCTTGAGAAAGCTGCATCTAAGCTTAATACATAAGCACTTTCTTTTAGCAAGCATATAAGTTTTAGCATCTGATTCCACACTGTCCCCTCTAAAGTGTCTGTGATCTATGACTCTCTCCCTCCTCCTTTTATGCCCTTTTATCAGTTATGCACATATGTGCATGTACAGTCTCTCTCCCTCTCTCTGTCTCTGATTCTTCTCGTATTCTAAAAACACATATTCGAATTTAATTAGGCAGAAGCATGATGAGAAGGAGGAACAGGAGGAGGAGGAGGAAACCTAGTAGCTATTGAATTTTATCCTTTCCAGTGTGCTTTTCCATCGATAATCTCAATGTTTAGAAATAATATTTGTTAGGGAAAGTAAGTGTCATGATAAACATTTTACAGACAAGGAACCTGAGCTAAAAGATAAAAGTAAAGCCAGGATTGGACTCTCCATTCTCCTTCTTAGGTGATTCTCCTACCATACCCCACTGGAGTCAGACTGTGTAGCACACTGTGTCATAATTACTGGTTTTCACACCACTCTTCCCAGACTGGTTGTGAATGTTGAAGGGCAGAGACAGGTCTTATTCATGCCTGTCTCCCAGGCCTAGCGTAGTGCCCAACAGAGGCGTACTGTGTGTGAGAGGGAGGGAGGGAGGGAGGGTAAATGCCTTCTGGAATGTTGGCAGAGCAGAACCTCCAGGGGACAGGGAGGGAATCGGTGACCCACAGGATTGCAACAGTCACTTCTAAATCATGATACCTCCTGAGGGTACCCCTAAGTCCTGCCTGTGAAACCTGTGTCACACACCCCCACACACATCGTGTTTGCACACTGTTTCTCAGATAAGCCTCTTATTCATAAAGGCTACAGTGGCTGTGACTTCCCTTATTTGCCATCACACCAACTTGTGATTCCAGAGAGATCCTGAGTAACTCTTCCAAAACTCACCCTACAGCAGGCTCTAAAACTGTCACCATATAGGAATTCAGTCTTCCACAGGACAGAAGCACCCCTAGCACAGTTGGATACACTGCATGTGACCGCAAAGCTAAATGCATGTGAACTACTAAAGCATGCCAGGGACAGATGGTAAGTTGCCAGCCTCTTTATTTAATAAGGATTATTGAGCTTTTACTAGGTGCCAGATACTTTGTGAGGTGGTGAGGACACCATGAACAGCCAGAGAAACCCCCCCCCCCCAACCTGAAGGAGCTCAATCAAGTGCAGAGATAGTCAGATATGTGATTACCGGGAGAAAAGACTTTTGATGTCTGTCAAGTACACTTCATTCAGTTAGACTCTGATGGCACTCTTTAGAGATCTAACAGTTCCTGCCTCAGGGAACTGCTTAGAGGCATGTCACAACTACAGTCAATGGCATGAATGGGCGGGAAGTGAGAGGGGAAATGCTTTCAGCAGTGGGGTCCATACGAGATCAAGAGTGAGACAGAGGTGGGCATCTCACCATTGTGAACAGTGAATCTTTCTCAATCATCCTGTACACAAGTGTTTTCAACAGTTGAAGGACAGACCCTCAACACTGAATAATTTTGAATGGGTGGAGTCAACCAGCCTGTGGGTCAGCTCAGGTCCCGGAAATAAAATGACCTCATTCAGAAATTCTTGCTCATCACACCCATTAGGCAAGTGGGCATTAGCCCTGCTGCTCCAACACCAGTGCTGTAAAAGATAGTCACGATGCTTAATGCAGGTTTGCAGCTTGTGTTTCCTCTGCCCTGGCCATGATATGGCTCACATTTCACTTACACGGGGCTTTCTGAGTACGAGACTGGGCATGTAAAGAATGGGATAATTGATCTTTTCCCTCCTGGCTGGAATCTGTGGTTGCATTCCCTCTAAACCACACAGAATTCCGATTTGCTGCCTCGGATTTTATAGGGTCCTTTGTGAGAATTAAAGCCCACAGGTGTGATGCTTACTGCAGCCTTGGAGATAGAATTGCTTATGGCTGAATGGCTTGCATTTTCTCTGGAAAACATACATACACATTCACCTGAAAGATTTTTATCTGTCCAACCTCCATTTCTTATGCAACTCCCTCCTTTGTCTGGTTTTCTTTCCCTCCCTTTATGGCTGCTCCGGAAGAACCCATACACAAGGACACTTTATTAGACTGAAGGACTTTTTGCAACTTGAGTATTGAGCAGAACAGTTTTGAGTAGCATCCTAGAAAGCAAAACATAGATTTTCTATGAGATAGCTAGGTATGTTGGTTCATATCTGTAATCCCAGTCACTCAGGAGGTTGAGGGAGGAGGATTGCAAATTCAAGGCCAGCCTGGGCAACTTACCAAGACCCTGTCTCAAAAAGTAGAAAGGGCTAGGGAATGTAGCTCAGTGGTCGAGAACTTGCCTAGTCTGTATGAGGTCCTGAGATCAATCCCCAGTACCACAAAAATAGGAGAAGAAGAAGAAGAAGAAAGAGAAAGAGACAGAAATTCAGAGAGATTATCTGCAAATCAGGAGGCCAAGGCAAGGCTGTGTCTATATGTTTGAAGGAAGGTCATGGTGAGTGAGGGCATGGTCTTGTATGTCTGTAATCCCAGTGACTCAGGAGCCTGAGGCAGGTGGATTGCAAGTTAGAGGCCAGCCCCAGCAACTTAGTGACACCCTAAGGAACTTAACAAGACTTTGTCTCAAAATAAAAAAACAAAAAGAGCTGGGGGTGTTGCTCAGTGGTTGAGCATCCCTGGGTTCCATCTCTGGTATCCCTCTACCCTATAAAGGAAAGTCAGGCTGATCTGTGCTATCCCCCAGGTCAGTATACAAGCCAGTATACAGGCCAGTTAAAATCACTGCAGACAGGAGTATGGAATGGGCCAAAGCTAAGAGTACCTTGACTTCCCATCTTTTTCTTTATATTCTTTTCTGTTCTTTATGCTTCTAAAAGGAATGCCTTTTGCTGTGATAAAGTAAAGCCACCAGGGGACTAACCCATTAATCACAACAATTACATGTTAATCCTGGATGAGTTCATTATAAGGAACATTTGAAAAGCTGATATTTATATTTGAAGTAAGGAAAAAAATACTATGATGTTTCTTTGGAATATTTTTATTGAGGGTTTATGTTCACTGCCCCAAAGTACGTGTCTGTTAAATGCTTTTTTTGCCATCAGCTAATAACATATACTGACCTTCTCATTAACAGGGAGAGCCTATTAATGACCTCCCTCTTAGGCAGTGTAGTTCATAATTGAGCAAGATTTGAAGATCTCTTTATCAACAGAAACACATTGTAATAAATATTCCTGATGTTCCTTATTTCTGACCAAGATCTGAGACCACTGAGCACCCTTCCATTTTCTTTTTCTTTCTTTTCTTTCTTTCTTTCTTTTTATTTATTTTTTATTTTATTTTTTGATACTGGGGATTGAAACCAGGGGTGCTTAACCACTGAACCACACCCCCGGCCCTTTGGTTTTATATTTTATTTAGAGTCAGGGTCTCATTAAGTTGCTCAGGGCCTTACTAAATTGCAGAGACTGGTTTTTAATTCACAATTCTCCTGCCTCAGCCTCCCCAGCCACTGGAATCACGGGCATGTGCCCAGTGATTACTATACTCAACCACCCTGTCATTTTCAATGAAACTCTGTCAGGATCTGAGTGCCTCCTGGGAAGCCACATTGTCCCAGGGCCAAACAGTGGATGTAGGTTCTCTTCAAAGCTGGTAATAGTGGGTATGGACTGCATAAGATACAACTTGAAACAGAGCTGCAGGAATCTTTCTTGCTGTCTGTCCTAACAGAAAGTGCCCTGAAATCTGCATCAGTATCCAAACTGTTTTCACTTGCTCTTAACTCTGGCTGCCTTCAAATTAGTACTTATTCATTGTTATGAATCTGGTGACTTCCCTGGGGCCTTCTCTTTCCACTGCTTTCCCATCTTGTAGATTCAAAATCATAGCGCTTGCCCTGGAATTACTGTGGAGAACAAAGCACTATCCCTTGAGCAATCTGGAGACAAGAACTAAGTAAACATGGGGCTCTTTGTAATTTGTTTCACTTCCTTCTCTAGTTTCTCCTTTAGTCTCTGGGGATCCTGATCCTCTAGGTCAGTGGTTTGCAAACCTCACTGATCATCAGCACCCAGGGACCCTCTAAATATACACATCTTGGTCCCCATTTGGCTGAAGTTCTAATTCCAAAGGTTAGAGAGAGGAGGGGAATGAGGACAAAGAGGGGGAAGAAAAAGGAGCTGCAACTTGCTCACAGGGGCATCTTGCCCCACAGCCCTTCATGTAGTGGTTTACTTTTATTATTCATTACAGAGTTAATGATATGATTATCCAAAAGCAATTAGATGCAGGGTAGAAACAAAGTACATAAGGGCTAGAAGATGGGTGTACAGACTGGAAGAGTGAAGGAGTCAAGTGTCTCCAGTGTGATCTCTTGGGATCTGAGCTTCTGGCTTTACCCCTGAGCATGTTGAAAGGACCTTTGCTCAGGCCCTTAGGGGCAGCAACTAATCATGATGGACTCCACTTCCCAAGTAAGCAGATTACTCCTGATCCCTCAGGTCTGAGTGGATGTTGGACCCTCATCTCAGCCCTCAGTGTCTCTGCTCAGCTGTTGCATTTTTATATCTTAAGGGTGTGACTCCCAACAAATATGTATTGAGCACTTATATGTGCTAGACACTATAAGAGGCAGGAAGGATTCAATGGTGAGGTCTGTCTCAATGGTGAGACAGACAGGGCCTCTGTCTTCTCATGAAACTTCTATTCTGGTGAGAGCACATACAACTAATAGTCAAATAAATAAAATCATTACAAATTATAATTGACTTGAAGGAAACAAACAAGGAACTGTGATAGAGACAGTATACTGGGAAAAAAAAGTAGTAATCAGAGGATATGTAGTAGCTCCTAGAAAGAGCCAACAGTTAGATACAGCCCAGCTTACCTGGATTCTAGACCCAGCTCTTATAACTGTGGTCAATGTGAATTTCAACAAGTTATTGAACCATACTTGTATTAGTTTCCTGTTGCTGTATGGTGGCTTAAATAACATCAATGTATTGCATGACAGTTCTGGAGGTCAAAAGTCTGAAATGAGTCTCCCTGAGCTATAATCAATGTGGCAGCAAGGCTGTGTCCCTTCCAGAGGATTTAGGGAAGAGTCTGTTCCTGGTCTTTCCCATTTTGAGAGACTGTCTGCATCTCTCTCCAATCATCTTCAAAATCAGCAACCTAGCATCTTCAGATCTCATTCTGACTGTACTGCCTCCACTTTCACTTGTAAGGACTTTTGTGATTATATTAGGTCCACCTGGATAATCCAGGATAATCACTTCATCTCAAAATCCTTTACCAAGTGACTCATGCATAGTCTCTTTTTGTATATAAGGTTTCACATTCTTGGAGCCCAGGGATTGGGACATGAATGTCCTTGGGCAGGAGGGACATTATTTCATCTACCACAATGCCACACCTGCCATTCCTCATTTTTAAAACTTTCTTGGCCTACCTCACCGGGTTATTGAGAGAATCAGATATGATAATAGATAAAGTGTCATTACAAGTTGTAGTTGATAGATTTATGGGGAGTTCTTAAGTTCCTTTAGTGTGGAAAAACTATGGAAGGGTTCAGAGAAAAAGCAAAAACATGAAACAATGGAAAAAAGGTACTAAAAGGAAAAACTGAAAGAGGAAGTTGTATTTAGTTGGTAGAAAGCAGATAAAAGGAGTAATTTTTGTTAGATATTTGGTCTCTAATTAGATAGAAATATTATGACTAGGATGTTCATCAGACATATTTGTATCCCTAAAGAGCAAGTAAGAGGCAGGATATTTTCCTGAATCACTATTTGACTCATTCTGTTCCTCCTCATTCTTTATGTTAGTGAGTTTTTCACTGCTGTGACCAAAATACTTGACAAGAACAACTTGGAGGAAGAAAAGCTCATATTGGGGTCACTGTTTCAGAGGATCAGTCCATGGGCAGTTGACTCCAGTTGCTCTGGGCCTGAGATGAGGCATAGCATAAAAATGGAAGGTCACAGAGGAAAAATATCTGCTCACTTCATGACAGCCAGGAAACAGAGAGGGTGGGGGGTGCAGAGAATGAACAAAGCACTGGGGACAAACTATAATCCCCAAAGTCATGCCCCCAGTGACTTACTTCCTCTAACCATGCCCCATCTGCCTCTGGTTACAAACCAGTTAGTTCTTCCATCAAGTGAAATGCAGTGATTTGATTACAGTTCTCAATCTAATCATTTCACCTCCTGTGTTTACACATGAGCTTTTGGGGGACATCTCATATCCAAACCATAACACACTTCAAGACCTAAATCAGACTCAGAAGATTGTTCCTGACTTCCTTGTTGTGAATCCATCTCTCTGTTTTATTTTATTTTTACCTTTTGTGTATCTTTCTCAGTTCAACAAACATTTATCAAGAAATTACTACTGGGGGCTGTGGTTGTGGCTTAGCGGTAGTGCACTTGCCTGGCATGTGTGAGGCACTGGGTTCAATTCTCAGCACCACATATAAATAAATAAATGTCTATCAACAACTAAAAAATATATTTTTTAAAAAAGAAATTACTACCATATGCTGGGCATTGTGCTAGGCTCTGAAAATTTAAAAATGGAAAGTCTTTGCCTTTAAGAAGCTTACAGTATAGCATGCTCTCCTACAATCCTTATCACTCACTGGTTTGATTTATAGTTACATGTGTACGTGCCTGACTCTTCTGCTAGATGATGGCCTTCCAGAGCATAGGCATCATATATAGGTCATCTTTGCATCTGCTATGACAAAGCCCAGTGTCTTACAACTGTAGGAAAGTTGATTGAATTAAACAGAATGGTAGTTCTCGGCCATCAAAATTATTTCTTGCCATAATGAGAGTGGTTGTTGAAGTCTTTCAAGTGTATATATTTAAGAAGACAATCAAAGTCTCTCTAAGTGGTTTGAAATCATCCTGGTAAGAGGGAACATCCTGGATCACATTATTTCATAGCTCCTTTCCCGACTTCTTTCATAAGTTCTATTGTTCCTTGATTGCAGTTTATTCATTGTTTGGTTAAATATAATTTTGAAATATTGGGGTGTAGTGGGCATTTGGCATACTATAAACCATCTTTATCCTAAGACTCTTCTAGTCTAATATAAGTGGAGGGTGATGTATCATGGAGGGAGTGATGGGGTAGATGTTTATGATCACATCTTGGGCCACTTGGTTCTGGTATAGAACTCGATCATTCCTCAGCTATTACGGTTTAAATGGTAGGTGTCCCCCAAAAGCTCATCCAAGAAAGTTTAGAAATGAGATGATCAATTTATGAGAGCCTTAACCTAATTAGTACATTAATCCAGTTGAATGGATTAACTAATTAGTAACCCTAGGCAGGTAGGGTGTGGCTACAGGAGGTGAATCATTGAGCACATGCTCTTGGGGCTTATATTTTGTGCTTGTTGAGCAGAGTTCATGGATTGAGACCTCTGAAATCCAGGGCCCCAAATAAACGTTTCCTTGGGTCTTTTGGTCACAGCAACAAAAATGTTTAATAAAACAAAGAGTGAAACAAACAATCAGCAAAGAGCATACTGAAAATGCCTCTGCAGCATGACAGGTACTGGGTATATCAAGGATTCCAAGCCAGCCCATGTTATGAAGATAACCAAACTATGGACTTTGCAAAACCAGTCTTGTGGCTAGGCCTTATTGATTTTCATATTTCGTTAATTCCTTTCTCCTCTTATTTATTCCAGATTATTCACTTCCCTTTGGAATGCTCTTTGCTCATATCTCTACTTATCTAAATTTTATCCTAAATTTCTCCTGTGTAGTCCCAGAAAAGAGATTGCTCTTTACCCTTTTGGGCTGATCTGGTTCATTCAGATATCTGAATTAATAGCTGTCAATTCAATTCACCACTTATTATTAGTACTCATTAACTGCTTGCGACATTCTTGCCTTTGTTCTTTGAAAAATAATGCTACTTAGTTCTTATTTTATTGTTATTTTAATGGGCTGTGAATTTTATTTCTCTAAATGACTAGTATAGCACATTGCACTTAGTAGGCACTCAATATATCCATTTGCTGAGTTATTCCCTTGAAAAACTAAGAATTGAAACCCTGTTTCTCTTTACCATACATAGGAATCGACACCATATTCCACTGAGTGGAACATGCTTAAGCTAGAAGAATCATTTGCTTATTAAAAACATTTTTCAAACCTGTTTTATTTTTCCACCTTCCCCCCACCCCTGCCCAAATCCTGCAGAGATTCTGAGAGTTCAGCTCCATATGTTCCTGTGGCTCAACACCAGAAAACTTAGCAGTTGAGCACAAAACCTGTCTCTAAATTACACACATAAGCCAGGACCTCCTACTTGCCATGTTGTCAGACCAGGGTAGAACACAGAAAAGGCACATTGTGCTACAGGCTGACTGTTTGGGTCTATTGAAGTTCTGGGGAGGCCAAGTGACTCAAAATCCTCCAAGTCACAATATGGCCCTTCTGCAGTTTGGGTAAGAACATCTGAGCAGCATCTTCATCATCTCTGACTTTTCAACCCCACAGAGTGAAACATACAGTACCTGGAATTCCCTTCAGACACCCACTCAGTAGGAAGGGACATGTATAAATTTTAGTGAATAGTTAGAGTCCAATAGGAGTAAAAAGCATGTGGAGTTTCAAATGGAAGTGTGTTATTCACTCTGACAGTAGTGTAAAGGGAGATAAAACTCCTATTTGCCCATCCCCAACTGAGAAAGCATACATGATTTACAGGAGGTTGGTGCCTCTCTGCTGTCGATGTTGCAATGTTCAGATCTCATTAGGCACCCAGCTCCCTGACCTCAGACTTGTCAGGTGGGAAAGAAAGCTTCCCAGCTTTTAGGTTATGCTGAGGTAGCTCTTTGGGTGCACCATATCCAGTGTCTACAATGCTCTGAAAACATAGTGGGAATTGACACTAAGACTTGGGATCAGAACACTTGTCCATTCGTCTCCTCAATGTCTTAAGACCTGGTCTTGGAAAGCTTGTAGGTGACCTCTTCCCAGTTAGGTGTCTGCTCTCTTACCACAGCCTAAGAGCAGGCTTTCCTGACCATCCTATTAAACACAGCACCCTCTCTCCTGTTCCTTTATACTTCCTCTGAGTATTTATCGCTTCTTAGCATTTTATATTTATTCATCTATTGTCAGCCTGTCCCCATAGGAGCTAGTAATTCCTGGAAGGTAGAATACAGGTTGTCTGCTTTCTTATAATGAGTGTCACATGTGCAGGACAGAACCTAACACATAGATGCTCAGTGTTGAATGTTTGTATTGACCAGACTCTGCGGGAGACAACAGGTGAGGCATACATTTAATTAATTTAATCTCTGAGCCAAGATTACTTGGAGGAGTAAGGTCAAGTAAATCCACTTCACACCACCAAACACCTCATCACCTCTTCTCTCTGCATGAAATTCCCAATTGTGACTTGAGCCAACCTGTGAATCTGCATGTCCTCTCCTACCTCTGGATTCTCTGATTCAGAAACTCATCTGACTGAGTTTCAGATGAGGCTCCACATTTGCTGTCTGTGCTTCAGCGAAGATCCAGATCACTTTGTACTTTATCCTAGCCCTCTCACCTCTCCCGTTTCCACCAGCCCCACTCCTGATTACTTCTATGCCTGTTGGAATCAGAGTTATTGGTTCTGTCCCATGTTCCTGGTGTACTAAATCTGTGCCATGGTTGCTCAGTCCATGGGACCTGAGCCCCTTCTGCTGACAGGACACCCATGTGAGACCTCAGGCCTGACATTTAATCAGATCCCAGTGGGTCCAGAAGGAAGGGGATAGTCAACATTTTTCATTATCTACAGTGGCCTTTCATGGTGGAACCTCTCCATTTGATGAAACTTCAGATGTTACTTCTTTATTTCTAAAAATATTCTTGGCTTTCCCATCAACACAGTGAGCAATAGAAATCAGTAAGGGTGTAAGGAGGTACAAACGTGTGAGATCATAAGCTACAGAATCCAGAACACTGAGAACTGGACTTGCAAAAGCAGAAATACTTGGGGTTGCTTTGCATAACACATGAATTTGAAACTGAGCTGGGAGGGAAGAAGGAGTGAGAAGGAGCAGGAGTTGAGCAGATTCATATCAAATGATAAATCTTGGTGACAGAAGTTAAAAATCTGGTACCTCCACCCTGATTCCTCACCAAGAAAATATCTTTTGCTCCATGGCAAAGTCAGAGCAGTCAAGCAATGAATCCCTTATAAATTTTTCAAATCCTACAACTCTGGAGATGGTCTGCCAATTCTCTAGAGCAAGACTTCATCGAATGTTTTATTTTTATTTTTAATTTTTCCAGGAGGTGTTTCTAATTATATCCTGGAGGAGTGATTCCAAATACACTCTCCACCTGAATAAATGAAGCATTGTATACTTACTCATACAACTGCCTTCATATGCTTTCAGTGGTTTCAGGCCTCCATGGAGTTTAAAATGTGTAGCACTTCATCTTCCAAGAGGACCATGGAGATGGGAGAAAGAGGAATCTGCTCTCCCTGGGGTCCAAACACCCTGGATTCTTTGATTTTTCATAACCATTTCAAATGCAAACCCACAGAAGAACACATTCTCTTTATTCACCCAACAGGGATGGAGAAGCATTAGGAGCAGAGTAAAAGCTGTTCAGTGTGCCTGGGTGACTCAGTCTAAAATAGTATTATAGCTTGGCAGAAAATCCACTTCAGTGAAGCTGGTGGGAAACTAAAATAAAAGTAAAATTGAGGGGGTAAATCATTTTATCGGGCTTAGGATTTTTACTTGATATAATGAGATTCTCATTGTAAAATGAGTTAATATGCCTGCCTAAGGGCATAGATATTCAAGGAAAGAATTTGAAAATACAGACTCAAAGTAACTAAAGGTCTGAAATAAAACAATGCCAGGCAGTGAAAATTCTCCTCATATAAATTTTGGCACAGTGTATTTCCTTTTGAACAGTATGATTAATTGTGAATATCCCTTGCTTGTCATTAAGAAAAGAAAAAAGTACAAAGTGGTTTTTTTTCTTTTAAAAACTCTTCTATTGTGTTCTATTTTCCTGCTCCTCTTCCTCCTTCTAATTTATCTTCTAGAGAGACTATGTTTGTTTTTACACTGAAAAATGCGAGCTGAATTCTGATTGCTCATAAAAGACAAGGCCAAACATATTTCTGCATTTTTGCCTATTGCTCTCTGATTTTCCATGACTCAAATACAGAAGTGGGCCCACAGTGCAAAAGACAGAACTTGTGCTTAGCCTACAAACCCACAAAGGGAAATCACAGCATCTTTGCTCGGCAAATGAGCTAGTGGCTTTAAGACTTTCTCTTAAAGAGTGACTCTCCTTTTCTGTTCTTTTCTGAAAACACTTTCCATTAGGCCCAGAATGTTCCTTATGTCACATAGAAGTAATGAGTCCATCAAACCTGGGGGATATATTGCCAGTTATTTTCTCAAAACAGAGATTATAGGAGGATGGGGCTGGTTCATGCTCAGATATCACACTGATGATGATGGAGGGTTAAGTTGGGGCGAAAGTGGAAGATCAGAGGCTCCCTGCTGCCTAGGAAGTAAGTCAGCATAGGTCAGAACAATCTCATTTTGTTTTGCGATCGCTTCCTTTATCACACTGGCACTTCATAGACGGTAAGGATCTCAGTACAAATACTCCTGGGGACATTTGAGGTAAATCAAGGAGCATACCTAATTTCGGGCTCCTTGGTCCAGCTGCCTCCAGGAGAGCAGAGGGGAGGTTCACAGGCTCTTGGGTTGAACCTGCTTTCACTCTAGCACCACCACAGAGTGCAGCCACAAGGCCACTCTCTCCCACTGGACACTGCTTCAGGTCATGCTGCCTACCACACAGCATGGCTACTGAGTTCTGAGCAGAAACTAGAGAGCTTCAGGTTCTCTTTTGGAAAGACTTAAGCCCTGTTTCCTCTTTGTTGCTCCTTCTAGACCCTGTCAAGCATGGTCACCATGCAGGTTTGAATAGCTTTGTTGTAGAGAAACAGCCAGGATAGGTTTAGTGTGCCCTATCCAATAGAAACATCCACAAATGTTTCCATTCCCATTTTTAAAATAATCTATTGTTATCATTTCGTTAATCTTTTATAACTGAGAGACTGATGTTTTTCTCTGGCCTTCCATGTGGTACACAGATATGCTTGTTCAACAAGCAGCATTCTTAAGTACTCAAGTAAAAACCCTGTGATAGGTCGTCGTTGCTATAGTAACTTTTTTAAGGAAAAAAAGAAAAAAGAAAAGAAAAACTAACCTTGTGAATGGACACATAAGAAACCATAAGAAATTAGATTTTTTTTTTCCTCAGAGCAGAATGAGGATAGAATGCTGAAGTTCACCTCAGCCTCATAAAAAGGTTTGTGTGAACAATTTTTATGCTTTGAATTGGGCATAGCAAACTGTGGGCTCTGATTCCCAGAATAATGTTTTAATGTGAAAATCAAACACTTCATTCTTTTCCAAAGCTTTTCTTTAATTATGGAGGAGATGGCCAACGTGTGGGACAGTGTCACTCTCAAGCACCTGGAGGTTATACGTGTGCAGCATCTTACTTAAAAACCCTACGTTCGCATCTTTTAATGTGTTCCACCAATAAAGATGTGCTATTTCCTTTTCAGAGCTATGGTCTTAGCAACTTGATGTCAGCTTTTTCAGCTCTCACAGCAGGGAAATTCAGGTGAATTCCAAACTGTGATTAGAGAGATCTGAGTGGAGTTAAAAGAAGTCAAACAATGGGAAAGAAGAACACTCACACAGGCGCACATGCACACAGACCAGCTGCGTGCAAAGATAAATTGCATCTGCGTATGGCCATGTTGGCGTTTGTCATAAAGCAATGAATTTGCTAGGAATAGGTAAAGGTCAACGGGAGAGGGGGGGAAAAAAACCTCTCTTTCTACTGCCAAAAGTAATAAAGAGGAAGAAAAAGGCACCTGTGACGCTAGATATCATGGAGGAAAAAAGAACGTTACTAAATGATATTGAAAGTTTAAAAATACGACGAGACATGAAATGATATGTGCTTGCTAGGTGAACAGGAACAATGGAGAATGGTCTGAATTGATGCATAGATGGGTCAAGGGTTGTTGAATTGTTCTCTCCCTCCCATTTCCCCCACTGCCTTATTTTCTGACTTCTGACTATATTTTCTTTGATGGAGAAAATGATAGCCTTGATAATACATGATGATAGGCATCCAAAGATCAAACTTCATTAGATCTTTCTTATTCAATAGCATAAAACTGTCTAGTCAAAAGCAATTCCCATATATGACCTTAATTTAGCAAGCTATTAGATCCAATACTGATGCTTTCAAATATCTTTCGTTATCAAGATCAAGTAGGATACTATTTAAAATAGGTTTTTAGTATCCTTAGGTTTCCAGAAATCTACATTTTACTGGAATTTTCATTGAAGCCACTCAGTGGCATTCCATTTTTTTTTTTTAAAGTTTTCCTTGGGGCTCTTTTTGTTCTCTAAAGAGGATTTTACCATACGCCTATGTTCACTGGGAAATTAAACCTAACCAATAGAATACCTGAGTGTAATACAGATGTTTTCAGCATCTGTGTTCCTGGTGGCCTGACTTCCTACATGTCTTTTCTGCTTCAGAGGCACACTGAAGTTCCTGTTCCTAAATACCTGCTACTTGTTTCACCTCTTCAGAAGAAACAGCAAACTCTATGCTTTCTCTTTTTTTATTATTTTTATTTTTAGTTGTAGATGGACACAATACCTTTATTTTATTAATTTATTTTTATGTGGTACTGAGGATCAAACACAGTGCCTCGCACATGCCAGGTGAGTACTCTACCACTGAGCCACAACCCCAGCCCCCCTCTTTCCTTTCTTTAGTCAAGTTTTAAGAAGAAACAGCCACCCACCTTGCTTCCCTTTTGGTATCTGTCCCCAACCACCATCAAATGCCAGATGTGATAGATAAGGCTCTGCCTTGTCATAGGTGACCTCTGCAGCATTTCACCAGGTTGCTTACTCCCTCCTTGAAAATCTCTCTTCCTTCATGATCTTTCCACTGTTCGCCTTCTGTCCTCCTCTTCACCCCTTACATCTTGATGTTCCCTGAGTTCCAGTTCCATCCCTTTTCTCTTTTCATCCCTCTTTCTCTATTTGGACACACACCACATTCTTACCTTCAACTAATGCTTATGGGCATTTCTATTCAATCTAGACAGCAACGCTCTCTCTTGTCCTAACCACCTGAATATCTGGTTGACAAGGGGACACTTCAGTTAACATAGCCCACAGACATCTCATATTCAACCTGCCCAAACCAGAACCCATCATCCCTGTTACCCGCATCGTGAAAGATGCTCCCCTCCCTTCCTTTTCTCAGCAAATGGTCCTATTGTTTAGCCCCCACTAATCCAGAGATCTGAATTTGATCCTAATTCCTCTCTCACACACACTTCCCACATGCAATTAGTTAGACACTTCATTTAGTTTCTGGTTCCTAAATTCTTCCTTCTGGTCTCCATCTCCACTGCCACCACCTCACTTAGCTCAAGTCCAGTGGTTACTCTCGTGCTGAATACCAAGTCCTCACTGCCCTCTGGCTAAAGCTCTCCTATCTCCAGTGCACCCACAAATATCTGGTTGTTAGTTGTTTTTTCTAAAATACATTGCAGATCATGTCACTCTCCTGCTTGAAATCCTTAAATGCTTACTTCTGGTCTTCATAATTAAATCCATGTTCCTCTGCGAGGCATCTAAGCCATTCGGCCTTCTCCTGCATCCCACCGAGCTTCACTAATTCAGTCCTCCTAGGGCTGCCTCATGCTTATCCGGGTCCTTAATGCACAATTCCTTGAGAGCCTAGCTGTTGTGTCCCTGGAATAACCCCCAGCATGGAACAGAAATTCCCTTCAGTGAACACAAACTTGTCTTATTCAATTACTGTATGGGCAACCTTCACCAAGCCACTTAGTCTCATTTTTCTCATCTTAACTTTATATATACTTCCCAAGATCGTTGTAAGGATTTTATAATCATAATAATAGCAGCTGATATTATTGGGTAATATCTGTGTGTCAGGGAGTGTTTTAAGCACTCTGCACATATTCATTCAACTTTACAATTATAATTATGCATATTTTACAGATGAGAAAATCAAGGTACAAAAATTAGATAACTTGCTCAAAATTACACACTTAGTAAGCAAGAGAGCTGTGATTCAGTGAGATACACCTAGAGTAGTCCCTCAATAAATGCTGTTTGTTCCTCCTCTTTTCTGCTGTATGCTAAGCCCTCATTCAAGTGGTATGGAAGACTCAGAAGACTAAATAAAAGATATAGTTGAATTTTAAAACTGGGAAAAACTGAAGTGCTTTTCCGACTCTCACTCATCACAGAATACATTTAACATAGAAAGTGTGAGAGGATTTCCCCATACACTGACTGTATTAGTATATTTTACTTTGCTATGACAAAATATCTGGGGCTGGATATTGTGTAAAGAAAACAGGCCTATTCAGGTCACAGTTTTGGAGTTTAAAAGTCCAATATCAAGAGGCCTCTGTTGAGGGCCTCAAGGCGATAGCATCACGGGAGTCGTACGCAAGAGGATATCGTGGTGTGTGGGAAGCCAGAGAAAAGGGAAGAGCCAAGTTTTCTCTTTTTTGTAACAACTCTCATAAGATCTAACTAGGGTCCCATGAGAACTATGTTAGTCCTTGCTGATGGCAGCAGCACCAATGACCTAGTTGTACTCAGCCCCACCTCTTAAAAATTCCAGTAACTCACTATGACACATTGGGTACTCGTCTTTCAATACATGAATCTTTGGAGGACAAAACATAGGCATAAACAATTTACCAGTAGACACCACTAAATGATCTACAATTTAACTCAATTCTGACACTATCTGCTTGGAGATAGCACCAGATTCCTCAAATTAAGGGCTCAGGCCCACAGGACTATCTGGAATTTCAGGTGCCAGTTGTGAGCCCTAGGTTGTGACTTAAGTTTCTAGCTGACAAGCTATAAATCAAGGTTCCCAGGACCCCATGCTCAGCTTGGATTAATTTGCTAGAGTGGCTCACAGAACTCAAGGAAACACATTTACTAACTTATCATAAAGAATATTACAAAGGATGCTGATTGACAGCCAGATGGAAGCCATGCACAGGGCAAGGTAGGTGGGTGGGGTGAGAAGGCACCTCACCCTCTCTGGTGTATCTCCCTAGGAATCTATACATATTCAACTCTCTGGAAGGTCTCCAAACCCTGTTCTTTTGGGGTTTATTGAAGCTTCGTTATGTAGACATGATTGATTAAATTATGCTCCTTGGTGACCAGCTCAACATTCAGCCCCTCCTTTCTTCTCTGAGATTGGGGGGTGGGGCCAAAAGTTCAGACTTTAACCCAGGTTTAGTTCCCCTGGCAACCAGCCTCCCTTCCGAGGCCATCCAGGAACTCCCAGCCATCACTCATCTCATTAGCACTCAAAAAGACATTTATCATTTAGAGATTCCAAGGGTTTTAGGAGCTGTGTGCCAGGAACCAGAAGCAGAGATCAAGTGTTTCTTAAGGCATAGCACAACATCACACGTACATTTATTAAGCTTTTATTTGCCACATTTTGAATTACAGACTTTGTAGACATTATCTTGTTTGAGTCTCACTACTGCTTTACTAAACTGAAATTATTATTCCCATCATACAGAGGAGGAAACTGAGACTCAGAGAGACTAAGTAAGATATCCAAAGGCTCCTATTTTGTAAAGAATAGAGCAAGGACTTAAATATAGTGTCTGATGCTACATCTTGAGCTCTAAACCACTATAATATATTGCATCAAAAAGACATTAAAAGTCATGAAGCGGTATTTATAATCTTTTCTGGGGGATTGAAAAAGGCATAATAACAGTTATAATCTAAAGAACATTAAACTAGGGAAGAAAAATCACAGATAGAGTGGCTGATGGGTATAAATAATAGAGCATTGGTTACAATTAGTCTCTAAGAAGGAGAGAATTTTGAGCTTTGAAGGTAGTAAAGAAAAAACACTGGTCAAAGAGAAAGACTCTCTATGAGAGTATAATGGTATATATAGAGAAATGAAAAGTGTGGAGAGGTGGTCATGGGTGAGGAAACATTTTATCCTCTAGAAATCTAGCGAGTGGATGTAAGATATTGTGAGGCAGGTACAGTGAAGAAATGTATGTATTCAGGGCCTAAAGTTCCAGTCGCACCAAACCTGCTGACATCTTGGGTTAAAAGCAATTTGCAAGGTTGCCATCAATGAGTTTTCTCAGTTTCAATCCGGCCTGCAACTGTGTCTAAAGGAAAATAAAAATGACAAGGAGCAATATTTTTGAGGATTAGGAGATTCCTGAGTTATGACTGTGCTTTTAGTATTTTAAGCAGACTCAAGAAGCACAGTAAACAATTTTCTTTAAAACATGGTATAGAATGAGCTTCTTCACATGTCTGAGGATCCCATACCTATTCACTGTGGTGTAGACAGTTCTCTCTCATCAGAGGCCAGTTAATCCAATACCCAAGGACCAGGTTAACATTCTCTCCCTCCCTTCCTCTCCCTCTCTCCCAGATGATGAATGTTTATTCATCATGAAAAAATCTACAGGAAAGAACTGAAACATGTTCTTGTTTAAAGACAGGTTTCTAGAAGAACGGAAGCAGGTTCTAAGAAGCAGCAGTTCTCACATGGGGATGAGCTGACCTCTCCTTACTGCTCTCCCAATCGCCATTGATTCACAGCTTTGGCTTGTTAAAAGTTTTATTTTCCAATATAGGTGGAATGTTTTTTCACCCTCTTCAAAGAATAGGGCCACACATGAAGAATTCGAATCTGTCAGGTGGATTATTCATCTCAGTCATATAATTACTAGGCTGAGCAAGTTAGATCAAAGTGCAGGCATTGTATTGCTATAGGACATTGCTTCAAAGAGTAGTTGAACTGCAAAGAAAATAAAGGCTTTATTATCTCCCATTTAATGTCATTCAAATAATCAAGAAACATTTCCCATTAATGTATGACAAATAATGGAGTTTAATGCCTATTTGCAAAGTCTGCATTCAGCCCTTCTTGAAAAGAAAAGGAACTTTTCTATCTGCTATGTTATAAATTCTCATTTTCTGGTATAAAAAACTCAAACTGCTAAGAGTGTAGGTTTGGGTTTGTTGTTGTTAACGTTGTTGTAGTTTTCAACCATAACCAAATATCTTTGTAAACCTCTGCATGCTTCATAGAACTTATTAGGCAATTTTCCCTTAGATGTGTCTTTGTTGTGAAAATAAACAGATTGGAGTGAAAGTTGAGATACTAAGAGAATATCTGTCTGTGGTTCATAGTTACTCGGGCTAACGTTAGACCAGAGAAAACATACATCAACACTCTACATTGAACCTAGATACAGTTGCTATAAGAAAAATATTTCTTCAAAAGTTTCAAAAGAATGATGACAGCAATGCCAAGAACATCAAAGGAGCTGTTTGGTGCTTTCAGGTACTTTGCCAAACTACCTTCTAAATGCTGCTTAACATTCCTTTGTAATGGAGTTAAAGATGAGCCTGAAATTGCAGGGACCTTAAAAGGTCTGCTCACACTGCCTCTGTCGCCAGGTGATCACATCCCAACCAGTTAAAGCATTGCAGTCCTGGTTGAAACATGATTCCTATGAAGTTTTGCTTTCAGTGTCCTTGTGCATTGAGAAGAGAATTGGTGGCGATGTAATCTCCAGACCTCCTTTGGGTATGCCACATAGAGATATGTGAAGACAATAGAAACCCTGTTGGAATTCTGCTGTCATGGAACAGCAGGTCTTATTCTCAATTCATAATGTTCTTCTTTCATAAAGGCTGTGGAAGAGCTGAGCTAATGACCCACACATGGAAAGTGAAAAAGAGAAACCAAAATAAATGTGTGCATTTAGCTTTTCCTCAGCTTTTCAATTTTAATCAGTCAAGAAAATATGCACTTGTCTTATGAAAAATTCCATTTGAATATAATTATTGTATTTATTGTATCCTTGTTTCAGTTGGGAGTTCTTTTTTGCAAACAAACGGAAACCTGGTTAAAACATCCCAAGCAGAAGGAAAAATAGGTGTGTGTGGGAGATTTAGCGGATGGTTACTGGGTATTTAATTATAGGAAATAAAATTGAGTCTCCCAAAGTATTAGACTCAGGGACTGGAAAGCTTCAGGAATCTCTGTCTCTCCCTCTCCCCTCCACCCCTCTGTGTGTCTCTCCTTCTCTCTTTTCCAATCTATTTGGAAATTGTAATAAGTTCTGTAAAGGCAATAATCAGGAAATTGAGATGGAAACAAAAACAAAAGCATTCTTTAGATAGGGTGGTCATCATAAAATTTCTGCTAGCATTATCTTAAAGCAAGGTTTAAAGAATAGAAGGGGATTAACAGTGATCAGAGTCGGGGGATTGAAGGAAGAAGAGCGAATGGCAGTCAGAGGGAAGAGGACATGCAAAAGGCCTGAAACTGAAAAAAAATCTTTTTTATTCTTAGAATACTACCAATAAAAGAGTAGTGTGGCCACAGCTGGAGCGTGGGTGTGAGAAGTGGGTGCCCTTTGTCACTACATGGAGAACATGTCGGGCAGAGGGAAGTGAGCCCTAGGGTCATATTCTCAGAATGTGGTGGGAAGATCTTCAGCTGCCCCTGTACCAAAGTAGGGGAAGACTGAAGAGGGACAAAAAAGGTGACCTGAGAGGAAGAGACTGAAAGGTAGAGGCCCTCGATCCCTGTCTGTAAAAGTTGGGAAGCACCTGACCATGGAAAGAGAAAGGCCATTACGAAGTTAAGGGTGGCTGTCTTTTCTTTTATGAAAAGGTGAAGGTCTTTGGTTCAAAGTCCCAAACTAGGAACAGAAGAACCCTGGAACAACGTTAGGGCCAATATTTTGTAATGAGTCTAATTCTCACCAACACAAGAAAACAAAATAGCAACCTCTTGGAACAGCCACACTTTCTCTGCCTCTCTAACACCTTGCCGCTCTGTCCCATTGCCCAACATGTCTACAATTGAAAAACTGTTGTTCAGAATTAGTCACATGGCTTATAAAGGGGTGTGGTTCATGACCATTGGCAGAGAAACATAGACGCCCCATAAACAGACTTATCTGATGTTCCCAGACCACAGACTGCCCAATGAGACAAACCATCATCCAGTCAGTGAGCACTTCCCTGAGTGCCACTGGGCTGAGCTTGTGGGAGGACATGAGAAGCACAAGGTACTCTCTCTTCCACTGACTTTTGAAATCACGCTGAAATGAAAACTCCCAGACCTGCACCAATGATCAAGAACAACATAAGACAGAAAGTGCCAGAACCAGGAAAGCAGGGACAAAGAACGTGAAGGAAAGTGGAATGGACTTAGAGCTAGGCCTTTTAGAGAAAGCTTTCCAGACCAGGCCCTCTGAGCTAAGGAGGGGAGAGAAGCCACTTGATTAATGATACTTAATTGTACATTCTGCTGAGGAGGACGTTTAGAGATTTCAAGAGAATTGCCAACATTTTAGACATAGCATTTACTTTGGATTCACTTCGATATATTTTGGGCAAAAAAAATGTGAGTCATGGCTAAAGTATTTCATACACAAAGCAGCTGGGTTTTTTTTTTTCAGGCTTTTATAGAATATTATGTTCACTTCTGTGTTAAACACAGAGGGACCATTTCTGAGTTATTCCTGCTGGTCATTGCCTTAGGGTTGCAGTAACTAGTCAGGATGACTAAGGATGAAGTCAGCAGGTAATCAAACTGGTTATCACTAGTGGATCTGGAATTACATTGTTTAATGCAGTAAACTATATGGGAAAGTAATTCTACTTTGAACTTTCCCTTGTTGTTGGGCAACAAGTTTAGTTTATGCTGTCACTAGAAGAATAACTAGATATCATGAAACATATTCTCTGAAGTATCTGTGGGGTGCTTCACTGTCAGGAGTGGGATTTCTTTCACAACTTCCCCAGGCAGAGTTCCCTCCCCTCTGCAGTTATAATCTTTGCACACTTCTGCAGAGCAACATCACATTGCATGGTTGGTTTTATTTGGTATCCAGTAAGACTGGTAAATTCTGTTTGTTTATTTTTGTTACATCTAACAGTTTCCGAGTATGATGTTTTAGGAGCATGTGCTATGTTCTTTCTGAGCTTTAGCCACATAGTTCTTGCAACTAGCCCATGACATAGGAAGCATTACAAAATAAGTATCCTAGTGCTTAATTAGTATTGTTTGAATGAATGAGTGAACAAATTCCAGTTTTACAGATGAGAGGGGATATTAATTTTGTTGTCATCATCTCTTTTTTTTTAACATATGCCTGGCCCCTAGGACAGACAGGATGACAGTAGGAAGTGTCTGACAGAGTTAGGTTCAAGTCTGCCTCTCCCGCTGAACAAAGAGCTACTAGTGATGGAGCTCTGCAGCTCTGCTCGGAGCCTTGAGACTCTTGATGTTTTATGTACACGTTGCTAATCTCTACCAAAAGCTCAAGACATCAGTACAATTGTCCCCATGATACAGCTGAGGAAAGTAGCTGGTTTAGGCTCATGCAGAAAAGAGGAGAGCAGCATTTTGAACCCAGGTTCACTAGCAGAGATCCTACCACCTTCCATTTTACCTTGATAAGGAAGGATTTCTCCCTGTCCAAGATGGTGTGACACTTATTCTCTTCCCCTTCCCCTCTGTGAATGTTTTGTGAGCTGATGATACGCTTGGAACATTCTCCAAGGGGAAGTGATGTAAGGATCCACCCTGAGAAGATTCTGCTGGGAAGTGGCTTTTCCCTGCCCTGTAATGATGAGCATGAGCATGTTTCTGAAGTAAATTATAAGTCTTTTAGTTAATCTTTTATAACCTAGACATTAAAGGGGGAGGGGAGACATCAAAGAAACTTAGAATGTGAGTGAGCTTGGCATTAAGTATCTTTTAAAAAAAATAAATTTGTAGTTGTAGATGGACACAATGCCTTTATTTTGTTGTTTATTTTTATGTCATGCTGAGGCTCGAACCCAGTGCCTCACATATGCCAGGCAAGTGCTCTGCTGCTGAGCTACAGCCCCATTTAGTATCTTTACAAGGAGAGTGATTTGACTAGCATTCCCCTACACAGATCCTGAAGTTGTAGAGCTCTTTCTTCTGTATGAAACTTTATCTTGCGTTTCAAAATGAAAGGCTATTCTGTTGACTCAAGTAATCACATTTCTCAGAGTCCAAATCTCATGGAACAAATTTTGCAGATAGATCTAACATACCTTCTTCGACCATTTACAAATCAGCAGCAACAACAAAACTCCAAATCAACCAATCAACAAACACAAACCTCACTTTTTTTTTTTTTCTTGAAGGAGTGAAAGTAGACATTTCTGAAATTCTTACAGGAAAGTGCCCAGCATCAGGAAGGAGGAGCATGGGAGGAATAGATGAACTCTAGATAGGGCAGAGGGGTGGGAGGGGAGGGAGGGGCATGGGGTTAGAAATGATGGTGGAATGTGATGGACATTATTATCCAAAGTACATATATGAAGACAAGAATTGGTGTGAATATACTTTGTATACAACCAGAGATATTGTGCTCTATATGTATAATAAGAATTGTAATGCATTCCACCATCATATATAAATTTTTTAAAAAGATGTATTCAGTATAGAAACATGTGAGTTAATATGAAAGAAAGCCACAATGTCTATGTTTTAGTTATTACTACTCCTGGGGCAAGAAAAAAAAAATTTTATTGAACTGGCTGGTTACAATACAATGAGATTAATTTATCATCAACATTTTCAAATATAATCAGAGTAAAAACATAAAATTTTTTTAAAATTTTTTTAATCAAAAAAAAAGAAAAGAAAGTGTCCAGCCTCCTCCCCAGATGCCGTGCTTTCACTGGGGTTGGGCTTGGAGTCAAGATGAGGTTTAAAGATGCCCCAGCTTTGGAATCTGACCAGGAGGCTCAGCACCACCTTCAGTCCATCACATGCCTTTGCATAGCCCTTCAGTTGGGTTCATCTCAATGGTGACACATTTTCCTCATGGTTCTAGTTCTCAGGACTTCACATCCCCTTGAAGAAAATGACCATTCAAACAAAACTCCAATGGAACTATTAAATTGCTTGTGAATTGGGCATGAAAATGTTCCCCACAGACTTCTTACCATAGTTTTACTGCTCAGTAGCTAGAAGGATCCAGATTCCCAAATAGCAGGCTCAACAAACTCTTATTTCAACAGCTGTGCTATGCCCAGCAGGGTGGTAGATACTGAAAGGAATGCTAATGAAGGCCCAGTGTCCACGCTTGAGGGCTTATAGTCTGGTTGGGTACACCTAGCTACTTGATGGACATAGAATAGTGCTGATCAATCAGGAAGCTCAGAACACTATAGGACCAAATAAGCAGGGAGGGCTTTTTTTGTCTTTAACAAAAGCTAAAATCTCATTCATTTTGTTTTTGTGCCAGAGAAACACAGAGGGATTATTCTGGCTTCCAAACACTGTGATGAACTAGAATTTTCTATTCCAAGATCCCAAACATTTTTACCTCAAGAATCAAATCAAGAGAAACACATTATCTTTTGGGTTGGTCTCCTTCTAATGTTATCTGTTCCCACCCCTATCTATAATCAGCCGTGAGTAAAATGGCCTAAGGAAAGTTTTGAGATGATGGGACCAAGATAATCCCTTGAGGATCCAGGCAGGGGCCAACTTGGTTCTCATGTGTATACCTGGTTGAAAAGACAGAAATGTACTTGTGGGGGAAAACGGGACTTATGGACTGAATTGTTACCTTTGTGTGGCACATTGCCTGTTTCTAGGACAGCACAAGAAACAAAGAATGCATTTATTTTGTGGGAAGGGATAGGGGACAGGGGAAGAAACAGAAACCAGAGGATTGTGCAATAACAACGACACTGTCACATCCCCCCAGGAAGTTTATGTTTCGAGTCCTTTGGAAAAGTGAAGCACAGCTGTTTAAAAAGGAGTTTGCTGAGGACCCTGGCCCTGCTTCTGCAACACACTGTGGTTTCCTTGGCCATAGGTATGCTACCTCCATCCCCTCAGGGCAGGCAGGCCACAGTTTCTGGACCCCGTCAGAGCAGACCAATGCCTACCTCTGCAATGACTACAGACCTCAAGTAGCATCAGGGTATTCAAATAGCAGAAGGAGACAGCTTGCTGAATCTCAGCAGGAGGAAATGATGATCCCTGTGTTGTATCCAAACCAGACTGGGCCTGCTGGGTTGAAAATCTTTCCCCCAAGAAGCACCTTCTTCAGATGGCTACTGAAATGCTGACATTAAATACATAATCTCACAAATTAAACCTAACAATTTTGGGGTGCAGATTTAACGTACAAAATAAAAATGTGTCTCAGTCCATCTAGGTAATGGAGGAAGTGTAAATTGTGTGAGGCAGTGCCAATTTGAAGGCCATCCTGCCACTGGCTAGTCATCTGCAAATTTCCTTTATGCTAGGGATGATTTGATGAGTGTGGTTCAGATCTCTTCTCTGGAAGCTTCATTAATCTTTTCGATGAGCTGAACCATCCATGGTCTCTCTCCTTTCTCCTACTGGAGCTTCAGGGGTGAAGTACGAAGCTTTCAACCTCAACCTCCAACCAATGATGTCACTTCCCCCCCTCCCGCCATCCTTTCCTAGGTGTTCTCAACACCCTCACCCTAGCCCTGGACACGCAGTGCCTCTGCATTCTACTTCCCTGTTGTCCCATCTGTGTCCACAGTGTCCACTGCAGTGTTGACATGTGGCAAGGTGAAAGCTGAAAAGGAATCAAGCAGTGGGGTCAGCAGCTGAGAAGCAGGACACTGGAAAGAGACAGGCCTGAGCTGGCATCCTGCCTTCCTCCATGTCATAACTGCATAATCTTAATAGCAAGATCCTCAGTGTCTTTGCCTATCAAATGGGGACGAGAACACATGCTTGGGGGGAACTGTGAGAATAAATGACAGGCTGCACTGCAGAATGCCTATGCAGATTAAGCATTTCTGGAAAAAAATATTAAAAATTGTATTTTACAACTAGATTGGCATGAAGATAAATAAATTACATTAGATGTGAAGATATTTATTGAACTTAATCACTCACTTTTTTCTTCTATTTTGAATAAACTAATACATTTTTGTAGGCTCCAGATTCAACTGTGGCCCTAGGAGCTATGTCTTTCCCATAGTATCAAAGTTGGTTGTAAGTTGACCCTTGGTGAGAGATCTGTACTGGAGATGCTTTCTCCAATGTGATTAACTGCTTTCTGGAAGTTGCTGCTCTCTGACCCTCAGAACATACACTGCCCCTACAGTTTCCCCAAACTTATCTCCCCTCCTTCCCTGGCCCCAGCCATCCAAAAAGTCTACACTGCGGAGCTTCCAGCTCCTCTAATCCTGCCCGTCTCCTTCTCCATTGGAACCCATGTCTTAGTTGCCAATATCCCTCTAATTGGGTCTTGTTCCCCTAGGTCTCTTATTCTTGTTCTGATAAGTCAACATTGAATTTTCTGACAAATATTTCTTACCGAGATATTAATGATAGTTTCTCCTCTCCTGCTTCTAGAGTGTTTCCATTTTGACAAGGATCTTTAAGAGCTCTATATCATAATTCAAAACCATGTATCTGAGGGAAAGATTTTGTCTGATGAAGGAAATACTTTAAAGCAAACAGTGAAATTTGAAAATCATTTATATTGTATCGGACCAGTAGTTTGGTGCCTACTATATCTGTGCATTCAGTGGGCTTTGGTGACATAATTAGAAACTTTGAAAAGGCAGGACACAGCTTATCTCTGGCACAGCCTATCACCAAAATTCTCTTGGTAAATTATTATCCTTACTGGAGTATTTTTTAATGATGCCTAAATTACTCAGAATAGTGGCATTCACACATGCACTGAACATAATTCGATCAATTTCATTCCCCAGTATCTGTCCTTTCTCTCCCCTCATTCCTCCCCCTTCACCCCTACCTCTACCCTGCTGGTCTTCCTTCTAAGTTCATGATACCCCTTTTTTTTCTTTTTTCTCTTTAGCTTCCACATATGAGAGAAAACACTTGGCCCTTAACTTTCTGAGTCTGGATTATTTCGCTTTACATGACGCTCTCTAGTTTCATCCATTTCCCTGCAAATGACATAATTCTGTTCTTCTTTATGGCTGAATAGAACTGCATTGTGTATACATCCCACTTTTTTTTCCCATTCATTGGTTGAAAGATACACCTAGACTGGCTCCATAGTTTGGCTTTTGTGAATTGTGCTTCTATCAACATGAGTATGCATGTTTTGCTATAGTATACAGATTTTAGTTCTTTGGGTAAATACCAAAGAGTGGCATTACTGGATCATGTGGTGGTTCCATTCCTAGTCTTTTTTTTAATCTTTATTTTATTTATTTATTTTTATGTGGTGCTGAGGATCGAACCCAGTGCCTCGTCTCTGCAAGGTGAGCGAGCAAGCGCTCTACCACTGAGCCACAACCCCAGACCCCCCTCGCCCCCACCCTGTCCCTAATCTTTTGAGGAACCTCCATGATGATTTCCACAGTGGCTGGACTAATGCACATTCCCACCGACAGATTATAAGTGTCCCCTCCCCTCCCCCGCCCTGCCTTCTTGCCATTGGAGTTTTAATGGGATCTCTTCTATCCTCATGGAGCCACATATCACTTTTTCTTAAGCCATCCCCCCAGCTATGCTTGGTGTGACCTGCCATCCCCATTCATAAAGAACAAACTTCACCACAGTGCTCATTATTTTCTGGGCTTGGGCAGGAAACAAATTTCAGGGATAATGTTGTATATAAAGGAAAGAACTGTGGCCTGGAGAAGTGAAGTTTGATTCCTGCTTTCATTGCTTACTATGTGTATGATACGTAGAAAAGTTATTCAATCTTTACAATTCAGTTTTATTCATCTGCAAAATGGGGGCAAGGGTACAAATAGTATCCACCTTTACAGCTGTTGTGCAGAATCATAGAACCAAAGTATCTCCTTTATACTGAAAGAATTAAATGGCATTATTTATACAAAAAGCTTACCTAGAAGCCTAGTGCACATGCCCTAACTGTTATTACTATTGTCACTTCCACTACAGCTATTGCTAATTCTCTTGCTGCCTCCACATTCCTGGTGGCCTAATGAGAGAGTTGGCACTGTTTCCCAGAGTGTGCACTGAACTGCCTGGGAGGGGCCTGAGCACTGGGAGAATCTGGCAGAACAGGTTTTTTTTTTTTCTTTTTTTCAAAAGAGTGGAAAAATAAATCAACGGCAACAGCCCAAATCTGGAAAAAGAATGTACTCTTTTGTTTGTTCTTTACTAGTTGCAAAAGAACCTTCAAATACAGCTAATGCTGAAGTAAATCAAAAGCAACGTGACTGAATCTCTCTGGTTTGTGCTCTTCCTGATCTGGGGAAGACAGACTGTGGCAACTTGAGTTTCTGCTGAATGTGGTGATGGCTGACATAGTTCTAGAATGATGTTGTCTACACCAGTAAGTAGACAAAATTAGGAGTCAGCAAATCAGAGAGACAGCAGAGATGGGGAATGGCAGAAAGCTTTTCACCATGGTGTGTGTGTCTTTGTTCCTTGCTGCAAATTTGTTCATCACTGAACACGAAGTCTCAGGGAATTTGGTTAGAACTCTTGGTTGAAAGTAACAGAAGCTAAAGTCAGCTCAAGCTAAAGTTAGCTCAAGCAAACAGGGAAATTCATTGCAGATCTAACCTGGGATTGGAATCAGGCCCTCCATGTGTCTTTCCTTTCTGCTTCATTCTTCTTTCTACAGACTTAATTCCTCTATGGCTTTGGTTGACATCATAACAGCTCAGAAGTTTTGTATATCAGTGCACATCCATCCAGGGAGAACCTGGTCTCACATTCTCCAAATCTAGAATTCTCATGGGAAGGATTTACTGGGCCACCAGGGTCAGAGTTCTGTCTGTGGTTACTAATCAACAATTGTAAAAGTCAAAACCTGTCATACCAGCATTGCACACACATTATAATTGCATACACACCATAACTACACACCTCCTGTGAGCAGACAGTTCAGGCATGGGGTAAGGAATAACTGGAACTGGTGTTGCTTAACTAGATCACAGAGACATATCCTTCATATTAGGCTCTGGGCTGCATCCTGACCTTTCCCAGATTTCTCATCATTTTACCTGTGGTCTAAGATGTGGCTATACTCACTGCCCCTGGTCCCTTTATGCTAGGTGGACACTGTGGGCCTAGACAAGCTAATTCCACCATATTAGAGTGGGTATGACCCAGGCTTTAGAACTACACAGACACTGAATTAAAGTCTAGGTCTACTGCTTACTAGCTATGTGACCCTGGACAAGTTACTCTCTAAGCCTTGGTTTCCTTATCTATAAAACAAGGATTATATTACCTATATAATGGGATAGTTGTACAGATTAAGGAAAATAAAATAATCATATTTAAAATACTTGGCATAGAATGTATTCTCAGTTAATTTTTCCTTCTTGATTAGGCTACCTACAAATTTTCAGGAGGGTGAGGGAGTGGCTATAAGTGAGAAGGAAAGACGTGGTAGAATTTTCCATCTGGGAAGCATTATACCTCAGGTATTTTATGGTTATCCTGAGCAAACATGAAATAATTAAAGTGGGTCAGCAGCACTGAGAAAGCCACGCATTGAATGATAGATTCTCATTTTAGAGACAAATCAACAAGGACCAGAGACCCAGTGATGAATGTTTTATCCTTCTAAGAAATTTATCAGTGTAAGTGTATGGTCCTTAAATCTTTCTCAATAACTTTCAAGTTTCATAAAGAAAATCTAATCACTGAGTTCATGAACTACTTAAACATGTTGCCACTTTGGAGACATGCTCCCTTTCAGAATATAACAAGCCATGCTTTTTCTATAAACTACCGTTTATTGATTCATTACTACAGCAAGCACTGTGTTAAATTTTATATGCATTACCTCATTATAACGTAAGTGCTTGCCCCCTTTTCCAGATGAGGAAATTGAGGCTCAGGTAAATAAGTTGCCAAGGTTACATGACGTTCAGAGAAAGAATTGGAGTGTGAGTTTGGATTAGTCTGATCCCAGAATCTGAACTCCCCTGGCAACTGTATGGCACTTCTTCTCAACACCTTGGTTTTCGTTACAAGATTTAGAAACAATCAACAGAAGAAAGGAGTTCCTGAAAAATGTATACCTAGAGTGTCTCACTGAATAAATGGTAATCTCATGGCTCTGTGTATCCTTACAGTGTTGCCCCTTCTAGCATGAAGGGGCCAGGGGCAGCAAGCATGGAGACATTCTCAATCTCAGGTAAAATGATTACAATCTGGGAATGGCCAGCATGGAGCAGAGGGACAACTGTGAACAATATGTTTTGTCATATGCCTGAATGCAAAAGTGGTGGGATTATAGGAAGAAAATTAGATGCACAACAGATAGAATATCTACTTGGACCTGAGAACTATTCTAATCACCTACTTAGAGGATACTAGTGATGGCAGGATTGAAACTGTGGGGTGGGGGGACTAGAAATTTTGTCAGCTTTAGACCTGTTTGTGTTTTCCCAACTGGGGCAAAATGTGTGCATGCTGATCACCTGTAGCTTGTGTATGCATGCAGGAGGACTATTTTGGCCTGTTCCAGAAAACAACTGGCTTTAGTGACTAACCTTAGATACTGTGAGTAACTCCTTCTGTATTTGAAGGGTTCTTCATCCCTTGGCCTGTGTACCAACCAATCATGGAGGCCACAGTGATCTCTGGCCTAACTGACATGCTCCTTCAGAAACATTTATTTTGTTCTCTTTGTGCTACTGTGAATTTCATTATATTCCAGACTGTGCTTCAATTGTGCTTTTGTTAAAAAATTGAATTCTGTGTGTAAATGAAAAAAAACAGTTTAGATATTAGTTGATCTTGATTTAAAGTATAACTGAATTAATATCTCAATTTTTTCTTTTTCATTCCCCTTCTGTTTTTCAGCTTCAGGGTTCCTTGAAAAGAAAACAGGTAGTTAACCTGTCTCCTGCCAACAGCAAGAGGCCCAATGGCTTTGTTGACAACTCTTTCCTTGATATCAAAAGAATCCGTGTTGGGGAGAATCTCTCTACTGGACAAGGTGGCCTCCAAGTAAATAATGGACAAAATCAAATTATGCCAGGGGCCTTGCCTATGAGTCAGGCACCCCCGAGAAAGATTAGCACACTGCCATCCCACATACATTCTCCTGGCAATGCTTTGTTTAACATGGGCTTAAAAGAAGTGAAGAAAGAGCCAGGAGAGACTCTGTCTTGCAGTAAGCACATGGATGGCCAAATGCCCCAGGAGAATCTTTTTAGTAATAGGTATGGAGATGACCCTGGAGAGCAACTGATGGATCCTGAGCTGCAGGAACTTTTCAATGAACTGACCAACATATCTGTGCCTCCCATGAGTGACCTTGAATTGGAGAACATGATCAATGCCACCATAAAGCAGGACGACCCATTTAACATTGACTTGGGTCAGCAGAGCCAGAGGAGCACGCCCCGACCCTCCTTGCCCATGGAGAAGATGGTGATCAAAAGTGAATACTCACCTGGCCTGACTCAAGGCCCCTCCAGCTCTCCTCAGTTAAGGCCCCCATCAGCTGGCCCTGCATTCTCAATGGCCAATTCTGCCCTCACCACTTCGTCCCCAATTCCTACAGTCCCTCAGAGCCAGGCTCAGCCTCAGACAGTGTCAGGAGCAAATCGGGCCCTGCCAAGCTGGCAGGAAGTATCCCATGCTCAGCAACTCAAACAGATTGCGGCCAATCGTCAACAGCATGCCCGGATGCAGCAGCAACAGCAGCAGCAGCAGCAGCAGCAACAGCAGCAGCAGCAGCAACAGCAGCAACAGCAGCAGCAGCACCAGCCTACCAACTGGTCAGCCTTGCCCTCTTCTGCTGGACCATCCCCAGGTCCATTTGGGCAGGAGAAAATTCCCAGCCCTTCTTTTGGTCAGCAACCATTCAGCCCACAGGGCTCCCCTATGTCCGGGGTAGCTGGCAGTAGCAACCAGTCAAAAGTAATGGCTAACTACATTTACAAGGCCAGCCCCTCAACCCAGGGTGGGCATCTGGATGTGCTCAGCCGAAGTTTTATTAACAACCCCCACCCAGCCCTGGAGCCCCGTCATGGCAACACCAAGCCTCTGTTCCATTTTAATTCAGATCAAGCAAACCAGCAGATGCCTTCTGTTTTGCCTTCTCAGAACAAGCCTTCTCTCCTACACTATACCCAACAGCAGCAGCAGCAGCAGCAGCAGCAGCAGCAGCAGCAGCAGCAGCAGAGCTCAATGACAGCTCAGCAGCAGCAGCAGCAACAACAGCAGCAGCAACAGCAGAGCTCTATTTCAGCTCAGCAGCAACAGCAGCAACAACAACAGCAACAGCAGCAGCAGCAGCAGCAACAGCAGCAGCAGCAACAGCAGCAGCAGCAGCAGCAGCAGCAGCAGCCACCATCACAGCCCACCCAACCCTTATCAAGCCAGCCTTTGATGAGGTCACCCTTACCACTTCAGCAAAAGATCCTGCTTCAGAAAATTCAGAATCAGTCCATCACAGGACTGGGCTATCAAGTCTCCCAACAACACAGACAGGTAAGGGCTCTACCACTCCAAACATAGAGTTCCCAGAGACCATTTAGCTTGGTCAATATGCTTATGTTGGGGCATTATCAAGACCAAAAGCAGTGGTAGTCTTGACGGGTTCACATGAAGACTTCATGAGCCTATTTCTCTTAGGGTGTCTAAGGGCAAGGGCTAATATTTCCTTGTGGAGCATTGTTATTGGGATGTATAATGATCAAAGGTTCTTGATTATTAGGAATTGTTCATTATTAAATAAAACAAAAAGTGTTGCTATAAATCTCATGCCTTTCATGACATATCCAGTTGCCAGTCAGATTATGATATGCTTGATGTTCATTCATCCAACCAGTTAATCAGTCATTGAGTCAATGTCCACTTCCCAAGTGCCTACATGTATAAGATGTTGTGATTCATGCTGAGTATTAGAGCAATGCCAGAAGTGATATTATGAGTATTCAATGTCTGGACTATACCTCCACCAACTGACTGTAATATCTTAATGCCCAACCTTCATAATAGATCCTGCCATAAGTGCATTTGGTGCATGTGTGCTGATTACCAGCACCAAATGAGACACGATCCCTGTCTACAAACACAGTCAGAAGAGAGTGACAAGCTTTAAAATTATCATTTTAATACTAGACGGGAAAGAGTAATGATAAGAGAACAGAAGTTGGGTATCTTCCCAAGAAAGAGGAAATCAAGGGAGGCTTCTGGAGAAAGTAGTGCCTGAGTCAAGTATTAACTGTGATGGCCTCATGTCCTTTGATTTACATAAAATAGAGATTTACTCTGTCCTGATAGGAACAGCATAAAGAGAGAGCCCTGTGCCTTCAGAGCACATACAGGCAAGTAAGCCCTGATCCCCAAGGAAGAAACTCTTCCTGGAAGGAAGAAAGTTTGAACATTGCTTTGACATATTATTTGACAAGTCTACATTATCTGTCCATGCTCCAACATAGCACATTACAAAGTAATACGTTGGGGTAGTACAATGGAGCTGAGCCTAAGGCCAATAGCATTCTGAGAGTAGTTTCTTTTTTTTTTTTTTAATGTGTTTTTTTTTTTCTTTTTTCTTTTTTTTTTTTATTGGTTGTTCACAACATTACAAAGCTCTTGACATATCATACTTCGAACAATAGTTTCAAGTGAGTTATGAACTCCCATTTTTACCCCAAATACAGATTGCAGAATCACATAGGTTACACATTCACATTTTTACATAATGCCATACTAGTGACTGATGTATTCTGCTACCTTTCCTATCCTCTACTATCCCCCTCCCCCCCATCTTTTCTTTCTATCCCATCTACTGTAATTCATTTCTCTCCTTATTTTTCTTCCAATTCCCCTCACAACCTCTTTTATGTAGTTTTTTATAACAATGAGGGTCTCTTTCCATTTCCATGCAATTCCACTTTTCTCTCTCTGAGAGTAGTTTCATGGCAGCTGCCCAGAAAAGAATACCATGAACACCACAGGCTGTGTCCAAGCTGACCTTTGCCCTACATAGGGGCCAAGAGAGAACTAGATTCAAGGAGGATTCGAAAGCCATGTGCCAAGTAAGACTTTCAGCTCTTAGACAGTTAAGAAACCTAAACAAACAAACAAATGAAAGAAATTTTAGAATTATTTAAAAACAAACTGTGAAACTGCTTTTTAGTGCTGTAAGAAGGTATTTGATTTGGATGAACACAGGGTCAGATCTTACTCTGACCTGCCTAGCTGTATGCAACTTCAAGCCTCTCAGAACCTGTTTGGACTGCTTCCTTACCTGTAAATAAGGGTCCTAATGGTATCTGCTGGGTTCTGTTGAGAATGAAATGACATAATTCTTAGCCCAGAGTCTGGAATAAACTGATTATTACTGTGATTATCACGTAGAGATACATAAATATCAAAATATTATTTTTAAACAAGGACTATTTTTACATAGGAAAGACACTAGATTAAAGTAATGGGAGAAGAAATTCTATATACACAGTAATATATATTACAGTATATTACTATCTGTAATTCTTTCCCTGTGCAGCAGTGTAAGTATGTAGCAATTTGCACTCCTTGATCCAGACTTCTGACCATACACATGGAAATTAAAAAATAAGATAGTAATGAGTTAGCATTTATTGAGTACCTACTCAATATCTGGGATAACTTCTGTTGCTCTTACTGGCAGTATTTTATCTCACCCATATGAGGAAAGTACCATTATTTCCACCTTATTGATAGGAGACTTGAGGTGCAGAGAGCTTCAGTAATTTTCCCAAGCTTACACAGAAATTAAATAGCAGAGCTAGGATCCTGATGGTCTACTTTAAAGCCTACACTTTCAGCCACTAGGATATAACACTCAGAGGTAGGATTTGTTGAGAAATGAATGAACTCTGTAGACCACTGTAAGGATTCTCAAAAACAAAAAGGGTTTCTTCTTATATTGAGCCCTATTAATATAATCTACAGAGAAGATTAAGACTTTGGGGGATGAAAAAAACCTTACGTCTTTAAACTTCGAAGAGGTTAAAGAAAGAAAATTATAAAAATGTGTATGATCGTGGACTTTCCTGAGAATAAATATTATGGAACTAGCCAAAATTCACAATTTAGAACAGGAAATACACATCATTCGTGTCCCATCAGATATTTTTTGGGAGCATTCTTGCTATCTCCAATATCCTTTGTCCTGTTTTGGAGCATAGTGTTGATATCAGCAACTGCACACATACTCCTCCCTTAGTCTGCATTCAGGCTTCCTAGACACAAGCACACCAGTGAGTGATGAGGACCAAATCTGCAAACATCTTCCAGGGCCCCAAATCACTTTTCACCTTTTCCAGTGCACATGATGCCAAGAAATTTTTCTTCTCTTCAGGAAGGCCCTTAGAAATTGGTAGAAACAGTAGTATTTCAAGCTAAAGGCCTCTTCTATATAAGCAGGCACTAGCTACACATTTAATGTTTTATTACAGCTGTGTAGAGGGAACCACATTTTCCCTTCCAGCCCAGTGATTCTGTGTGTGACCCAGCGGTAGTCCTGCATCTGAGTTTTAAGCAAATAGACCAGAGTTCTGTAATCAGTAAATATTCCCCTTTTGAAGGCATCCAGCTGAGGGCTGTGCACATACCACTAATGGTGCCATTGTTTAGTATAGCTACAGAATTTTCTCTAGGGATCTAGAGCACTACAGCACATTTGGTAGATTATTGCCAACACAATAATATTTTCGAAAACAGTTACAACTGGGTAATGTTGCTTTGGGTCAAAACCAAGGAATAACTATGATACCTCAAGGCTGTGTTTCAAGGGTGGTGTGTGAACTTTGTCTGAAGGCAATAAAGAAAATAGATGAATTGTTTCTCAAGATGATAGTTTTGAGAAGCAATTTTTGTGTACATATTTCTAAGGTTTTTCTGATTCTTATTGTCTCATCCAGCATATTGCCAACTATTCTTAACTTAGAAAGAACAGTTTTAACATTGCCATCTATACTAAACAATAAGGATGTGTATTCTTTCGCCAGAACAGCTAAATCTCTGTGACTCATGACCAAAGTCATGGGAAGAAAGGATTGGGAATTAGATAACTATTACATTTATCAACCAAAGCATCTTACATGAAAATACTAGTCAAGTAATTTTTTTTTCTGCTTGTCATACTCATTTTTCGTCAAACATGGGAATATTTACTGTGGGATTTGCTAACTAGAGCCCTGTAGTCTTAGAAATGGTAGAAATCTTGATTCTCTGCTGCCAAATGGTAGGTTGAATTTGTTGATCAGTTGCTTGAAGTTCACTCAGTAGATGCCACAAAGGGGGGTCTTTCTTTTAGAACTCTAAACTCAGGCAGGTCCAGGCACAGGCTGAGAGCATTTGGGGGAGTTCCCAGACCCATCTTCCTTACCTGTGTACCCACCTCTGTCTCCTTGATATGAACAATGCCTGAGGTGTGGGTGCACCATAATCAAATTGTTGGATGTAACCTTATTGCTCCATGGCTTTACTGGGAGAACACATGGCATTGGTGTTTTACAAAACATTTTCAGTGGACTCTTGTCTTGCTGATATTTTGAGGCTCAGCCAATAGAGATACCTCCTGGTTATAATTTTCTTCTCTTCCCAATTTGAGAGTCATGAGAAAGGACAGCACAGTGATATAATATATGCGTTGCTGATTTTCTTCATGTCACTGAACACTTGATGAAGTGTGAGAGTTGGTGGTTGATCAGGGCTCATGAGGGTTCAATTCAAGTCCTCACCTCTTGAACAAACAAGTGATATTTTCCACAGCTATATAATTAGTCACTTAAAAGTGTGAATCTTTTCTAACATTAGATCTATGCAACTCAAACAGATTCTATATTCATTTTAGAATCCTTCCATGTCTGAAACTTCTGGGAAGGAAGGCAGCCAGTGAATGGATGGTTTGTTATGACTGAAACATGAATTTGTACATTTTCTCCTTAGTTGAAAGCCAAGCTCCCCAATCATATGTTATGAACCTCACCCCAGCCTCTCTACCCTGCCAAGCTGATTCTTCTTTACTTGATTTAACCTTGGGATAAATTCAGCAAGTGTCCTAATGTCCTCTTCCCCCTCTTCTTTAAAGTAATAGTGCATATCTGATATTAAAGATGAACACTCAGGAAATTGTTTTCAAACAGGCCTGAGTGGTGGTGGAAGGAATCACTTTAGCTCACATATACTGACAGTACTTCTAAATCTTTATTATTGTCTGATGAAAGTGCCAGAGACAGAAGACAGAAACCTTGTATCACTAAAATTCCCATTTGAATAGGAAAATCTGGAATTCAGTGCTTTGCAATAATGTAACATCCAAGCCAGGCCATTGCTGGAGCTAAAGTTTGGCCGAAGGTCATTCACTTAAGCTAGGTTCTGCTTTAGAGGCCTGAACAAGGTTAGAGGAAGTCAGGAGCAGGGAAGGAGCGAGACAAAAACCAAGCCAAAGTCCTACAGAGGCTAGAAAACAGGATATTCAAGACCTAAGAATGAGGCCAAAGGATGGTGGCAAACTTCTGGTCAAAGGCAAAAGTAAATAACATGAAATCTAGAGTGAAGATGGGATAGAGACCCAAGAAAGATCCAAGGGTCCCTGCAAGTGACTTCTGACCATTTGGTGACCTCCATCATGACTCACCTTGGCTGGGTCTTGGCAAGAGTGGAAAAGGTTGACAACAAGCACATTGTGGGATGTGTCAGGCCAGGATATTTCATCATTTGTCTTCTAAGTTTACGAGGGAAAAAAATTTTTTTGGTTTTAATACTCCATGACACTGATGGACACAGGATGCAGTGAGTTTCCAGATACATAGATTCATATCATTGGTGCTAAAAAATGTTTATTAGAAAAATTAGCAGGAGGGGTTTTGTTGTTTTGTTTTAACATTAGCACTCACACTGTGCTGGGTATAAATAACCCAAATGATAGATATTATCATCTTTACAGGCAAAGACATGAGGCCCAGAAAGGTTAAATTCCTCATTCAGAGTTACAGTAAATAATTGGCCTGATTTTAAAATCTAGGGCTGTCTACATACTATGCTCCCTAAGTAAAGAAAATTGGTAGAAGAGGTTTGGATTGTGCTGTGTGTGTGTGTGTGTGTGTGTGTGTGTGTGTGTGTGTGTGTGTGCATGTGTGTGAGAGAGAGAGAGAGAGAGAGAGAGGGAAGGGGGGGTTGAAATTCTACTATTCTCTACATTCCTAGGCAAAAACTGTATCTGTGGTACCATTTAAATGAATTCTGCTGTGGAAAGAGATTTTCAGTCAAATTCACTGAATTTGTTTATCTGATCTCTAAGCTTCCTGGTCTGCATTACTAGGAGCAATGAACTAAAGATTCCAGGCTAAATTGAGGTCTGCCTTGCTTTTAACTCTGGCAGTAGCTTTAAACACATTCATTCATTCAAAAAAAAATTTTTTTTTTTTTTTTGAACGCCTGCTCTGTGCCAGGCACAATTCTGGGTACTGATGCTACAACTGAGAACAAAGAAGAAGTTTTGGTGCAGCAAAGGGAAGCATAAAAATTTTAAGGTTTTAAAAAAATTAAATAATCAGCATTTCTAAATTGAGCTATTTTTATCATATTGCAGGCTAATATAGCAATATTCTATTGCTAGACTAATTTACTGGTGGGCTTTTTATACCTCTTATCTGAGATGAAAATTAAAAAATAAAAAACAATCAAGGAAGAGGGCATAAAATTTAGTTTTTAAAGCAAAAATTCTGGAGTTTTATTAGATTTTGTAATGATAAAATATTGTTTATTATCTTTTTTTAACATCATGCATTAGGATTTAAGAACTCATTCAAAGTTATTTTCATTTCCTCAGTAGGGTAAATCCCTAATTCTTGCAATTATTCATTCATATGATGAAAGTGTATTAAGCTCCTACAATGTGTTGGAAACTGGAGAATCAACATTAAATGACCCTATTTGTACCCACTTAATCTAAAAAATTGAGAAGACACGGTACTTTACCTTAATGAGCTTTCCTCCTGAAGGAGGTATCTGTCCTGCTTAGATTCCCATTGGATGTGTACTCTATACTGTCCTGATCCTTAACAACCCAATATAGAATAGCAAAAATCACAGAGGCATTTTCCCTAAGTCAACAAGTTCAATTTGTAAACATGCTGTTTTAACCTTTTACAGAGTAGAACTCTATTTGCTAGAAATTCTACTTTTCCCTCTTATTTTATTTTGGTATTCTAGCTCAAAGCACAATGAAGTTAATTAATTAAAGTAACAACTCCTGTATCCTTCAATAAAGAAATAAACACAATAACAGGAAGAACATGTTAGCCTTAGGATCCTAATACATAGAGTTCAACTCCACAGTCAGGGAAATGGCTTCTATTCTCATTCCAAGGTCTTTGTGTGTCACATCCATCAATAAGAGCTATGCATTTAAAGCATTAGTGTGTAATTTAGCCTGTTGAATACCAAGTTTCCAACTAGGGAAAGACAGGGTATAGGGTTAAGAAATGGATTTGATCCTGGAGCTGGAAATGAAAGAGGGTTAATGGAAAATCTGACAGATATTTAACTGTAATGTGCATTAATGTAGGTGACTCAAATAATCCCCTTTGCACCCATTCTAATTAGTTTTGCCTTTTCCAGGCAGTTCTTATTGGTTTGGTAGAAGAAGGAAGTGGTTTCCTTTGGCGAAATGGAAGGAAGGAAAAAGCAGTTTAGTCAGTGCACTTATCAGTAAATTTGCACATTAATGGTTAAAGTCGGGTGCAAAGCCTTGAGATTCAGAAGGTGTTTACTTTAAGGAGTTTTAGGTCTGAAACAAAAGAATGTACAAATGTTTAGACTGCTAGCATCGACAGATGTAATGTGAGTGAATCATCTTACTCTTCTACATTGTGGTTTAAGCAGGGAAGATCCAACTTACACACACACACACACACACACACACACACACACACGTGGGAGCAGCTCTCTGGATACTAATTAGAGAACCCTAGCTGAATATTTGCATTTGATGCAATGAATCTGAGCAATAAAATGATGCCCTATTCTCCAAGCAATAAATTGAATTGAGCATAATAGAGGGAAGCCAAGACTGCTTTCCTGTGCATCCTGCAAAATCAAATGTTTAAGGTCTCCCAGGATGAAAGAAGGGGGTGGCTGAGTTTATCTTTCTTTATTCTTCTAATTCCTCCTCCCTGAATCACAAACGTTTCCCACAGTTTGTGTTTCACAGGAGCTTAAGTTCAACTCCACCTTTAGAAAAGGAACTTCACAAACAGGGAATTGTCTTGGCTCTCTTTTATTTTATTTATTTACTTTTTTCCTTTCTTCTTTTTTTATGGTATTAGGGATCAAACCCTGGACATTGCATAATGTTAGGCAAGACAAGGCAGGATTTTTAATTGGTTGTTTTTTATTGTCATTGTTCTGTTTTTAATTGAAGAGGGACACAATACCTTTATCTATCTATCTATCTATCTATCTATCTATCTATCTATCTATCTATCTATCTATCTTTTCATTAGGATCAAACCCAGTGCCTCACACATGCTAGGCAAGTGCTGTACTACTGAGCTACAACTCCAGCCCAAGGCAGGTGTTCTTTTACTGAGTTACATTCCCATCCCTTTTTTAAATTTTTATTTTGAGAGAGGGTCTTGCTGTTGCCGAGGCTCACCTCAGACTTAGTCAGGATCCTCCTGTCTCAGGCTCCAGAGTAACTGGAATTACAGGTCGGTGCTTCTTGGAAGTCCACAGGTATACAGGTCTGTGTGAAGTAAGCACAGGAGTGTGTGTGCCTCACGTTCTGGACTTTGGCTCACATCTCTATTGTCTCTGGATCTTCAGTAGTTCTCTTCTTGGTGCCACCCCCATCTCCTTTCACCCTTTTTTCTACAGACTGATTTTGAAGTAGCCTCTTTTCCCTGAACTTGAGGTCTGTTCCATGGCAAGCCTTGAAAGGGGCAGGGCAGGGACACAGAACTGCTGGAGCTGTTATTGACAATAAGGATGAAGACACATTTCCTGGAAGAGGATCCATGTTGAGGAGACTCATGAGGCTAATGAGCTGGCCGGCCCATCTCATATCCCACAAGCCTCTGGCACAGATTCATGAATGCTGAATGGGCATGCCCGTGGGCAGAACACATCCAGAAAGCTTCTGACCATTGTCCCTTCTTGCTCAGGTGCTTGCTAACTGGCTTGCCTCCTTCAGGTCCTGCCAATGTGCGACCAGAGTGAGCATTCCTAAACAGGAATTTGATCATGTCAGCTGCTTAAACCTTTAAATGGTCTTCATTTTCCCAGGATAAATTCTAACTCCTTATGTAGTTTATAAAGCTCTATATGATCTAGCTGTTGCCAAACATAGGATTTATGTATTTCATTCCCAACTTTCCCCTTTTCTGACTCCCACTCATCCACAAAGCCTTCCCCCAAACTCATACTCACTCTTCTCTCAGTTCCCTCCGTAATAAATGTCCTCTAATTCTTGAAAGCTACAATGCTCTCTTCCACATGCCCCACCCCTGTCTCCATATGTACTGTTCCTTCGGCCTAGAACACTCTTCTGCTCTACCCTTTCTGGCTAACCTCGTCTTAATGTATCTTAGCTAAGACTGCAGTTATTTCCTCTAAAAGGTTTCCTTGACCTTCAGATCTGGGTTAGCTCCCATCTTATTGGCTCTGGAAGCTCCTTCTCCTTCCTCTCTTGAAGTATGTGTCATTTCTCACATAACTTCATTCCTGAGTGTATTTTCCCCAACTAGATGCAGGCTACTTGAAGTGGGGGATGTATCTGTCTTGATCACCACTATATTCCAATCACTCGCCCTCTACTGTGTTCTAGGGACCCAAAACATATTTGTCAGACTTATACCACTGGCCCTTGATTCTTGCCCCTGTTCCAGGGATTTGAGAACATCAAAAGAATACTCTTTCTTCCTCTTCCTCAGAAGGAAAACAGGAGCTGGCCCTTCCACCTCCCTCCACACCAATTCCACTATGTCTGCCTTTAAAGCACCACTTGCCCAAGAACCTGCAGTCCTAGTTCTTCCAGTTCCTATTGTCAGCGCTGGAAGCAAGACACTTCCATCTCAGATGCCCCCTTGGCTCAACCTGTGGGTGGGAATTCTGAAGAGGCATTTTTAATGGAGGCTGAACTGATCTATAACCTGAGGAATCATATGGATAAGGGACAACTAGGAGTTTTATCAGGGATATTTTAAGTAATGATTTTCCATTATCCTGAAGGCAATGGAAAGTTGTAGAAAAAAAATACCGGTTGTTTTTTTGACAGAGGAATAACTTGTGTCTAACACAAGGTAGTTGCTGAATTCATACATGCTGAATGCTATTGAATCCGATTTTCTCTCTAGAAAAGTTGTTCTAGTTGCAGTATAGAGAACCCTCTGAAGGGGCTCAGGTCAGAGATAAGAGGACCTTCACATCATAGATAGATAGATAGATAGATAGATAGATAGATAGATAGATAGATAGATAGATAGATCTATCTCAAGAACATTTCAGAGATTTTGAAGTGCAGTTTCTTTGGGCCATGGGAAGAACCTCATAGAATCTTTGAGGATTAACCCATTCTTATATCTTGCTTCTCTGGCCAACATTGTTCCCAGAAGATTGTTTCCATCAATTCTTATCTCTTTTTATCTACACTCTTCCTTTCTATCTTCAAACATGTCAAATCCCCAACATCCTTCAAAAGCAACTTTCCATCAACTCTCTACTTCTTTGAATTAGGCTCAGAACCTCAGTGATCAACATAAGGCTCAGAACCTCAGTGATCAACATAAGTTCTGTCTCTTCTCCCAGGGGCAGTTTCTGGTATACTGCATGACCATCCACGTTCCACCTCTTTTCCATCTCTGCTCCCGACACACACATGCTCTGACTATTGTAATCCTTCCTTCAACCTCCTTCTCTTCAGCTACCTTTCATCTTCCCAATAATGTTGGGACAGTGTGCTGAAGCACCTCTGCCTTGCTGCATTCTCCTTGGGGCTAAAGCCAGCAGCTGGGGTTAACTGCTATCTCTGATGCTTTTGCCAGGCCTCCTTCCTAGAATTGTAACTTACCCAAGATTCAGCCATTCCTTGGGGTCCAACTCCACAATATCAGCTCTCCCTTTGGCCAAGCACTGCTGGATTCCATCTTTTCCACCATCTACGTCAGTGCTGGTAGGTCTTGGAGCCTCGGGACATTTACCGTCTCTGTCCCTTCTTCAAGTGCCTGAGTGCCCAAATGTTCTGCAGCCACCTCTCCTCAAGCTTTGAAGCAGGCAGCATTTTTTTCCTTCCTTAGTGTCCACAGCATAGTGCAGAGATTTCATTTAGTTCAGGTCTTATCATATGTTATTATGATCTTTTTTAAGGTCTCTGGTCTAACCAAATTATGAACTCCCAAAGAGTTGGACCAGGGGATTTCTTATGCTTCTTTCTTAATTCATAAAACATTCTCTATTTATTACTGCATCCGCTATTTTCTACCTTACATGGTAGAAAGTTAAGTCCATACCTTAACCTCTATACTAGACTTCAAGCTCCTTGAGATCAGGGTCTTTAGGAATTCATTTTTTCTTTTCATCCTCCATGGACTAACAAGATTATCTGACAGAAAAAAAATATCAACAAATGGACAAATAAGGAGAAGAGGGAAGGCAAATGAAAGAAGTTGTGGTGTGTGTGCGTTTTCCTACATGGTCTCAAAATCAAAGTAAATGAAATGAGTTTAAATAATTTCTGATATCAGTCTAAATATAAAATGGGTAATGGGTGCGTTTGAGAATTTACACATTACTTCCAAAATGTTGTGAGCATCTTAACAATCATATGACTTTGACTAAGTTATTTAAATTCCCTGAGACCAACTGTGTTATCTGTAAAGTGAAAATGGTAACATCTATTTTACAGAATTGTTGAAATTTTTCCATGAAATAACCCATGAGGCATTCAACAAATACAAGGTCAGCACTTTATAGGCAATTCCCAAATGTTAGCTTGCTTCTCCTTGCAAAGTAACAACTTTTCAATGAAACAATACAAATCAAATGCCAGCAGACACCTGCAACGGGGATTTTCAAAACACCTTACCTCTAACTCTTGTGTTTCTAGGCAACTAAGGCAAAAAGAAGTCCTGTGGGGATATAGATGTTTTGTTTTGTTTTGTTAAATACAGAAGTAAGCATGCAGATTCATCTATGAGAGGCAAACATTTTCCTGGAAATGAATTCAATGGTACATTTATCATTGGAAGAATTAGGTCACATAAGGAACTCCATCTTCCATTGGAAATTTTGCAAAGACACTGGCATCATTTACTTTGATGTTTCTGTTAGTAAGCCGGATTATAAAGTCTGAGGCCAAAATCTTAGACTTTAATTCTAAGTAGTCTTTTATCTGGAAAGCTGAGATAATGTAGTTACAAATACAGTGTTTTCTAAAGACCACTTCAGTGTTTTTCACACTTGGCTTTAGCCAAGCACTACTTTCCTACCCCTACTTTACCTTTTCTAGTTTCCCTGTGGCACCTCCCACCTACCCAGAAACAGGATTTATTGACCTCATAACAATGCATAATTAAAATGCCTGTTACATTGCCTAGCTGAAATATCAACTGTCTGGAATGAATTTCTGATGAACCCATGCATTGTGTGAGACGAATTAGACCTGATGAATGCCTACCTCAGAATCAGATTGTAGGGAGGACTTTCTAAAACCCCTCGATGTGCTCTAATTTTATACCCCCTCCCCATACAGCTCTCTCTCCAGACCAAACTCATTCAAAATCATCATGAAAAAATTCAGCAATTAGCATATTACTTATTGCTTGAAAATATTTGAGCACTGCCTATATATAGCAAGCTGTTATAAGAATTGTAATATATGAGCTTTATCGTGTGGGAGCAGCACCAGAATTAGACACACACGAAGTCTGGACCCCAACTTGTTGCTAAGTATTTTCCTACTAGTCCTCAGGCCTGGTCTACTTTCTTTGTTACCATTTAAAAATGTAAAATCAAAATACATTTATGATTCAAAATGCAATTAATCTCTTTTTTAAATTTGGATTTTTATTTTTATCAAAGTCACACATGCACATAATTTTAAAAGATGATGCTATATGTGGAAGCAATTCCCTGACCCCTCTTCCCTTACTCTTCTTAGTCTCTGGTAGAATTTACTTTCTTCATTATAAGTTGGTTCTTAATGGTTTTTACCATTGTATTTCTAAATGCCTATCATACCTGTGGTCTCTTGATTTATTAATTTTAGGCAAGATCTAATACATCTTATTATAGTACATGAAGATTTTAGTTCTCTTTCCAACTTTCTCCTTCTCCCTTTTCATCAATATATCTAGTTAGATTTAAAAATTCACTTCAGTCCATATCAGTGCTTTCAGAATTGATGAAAAGATAAATAATGGGCTGGGGATGTGGCTCAAGCGGTTCGATCCTCAGCACCACATACCAACAAAGATGTTGTGTCCGCCGAGAACTAAAAAAAAAAAAAAAATATTAAAAATTCTCTCTCCCTCTCTCTCTCTCTCTCTCCTCTCTCACTCTCTCTTTAAAAAAAAAAAGATAAGATAAATAATATTTACTGCTGAGATGGGCTGTCTACTGTAATTATAACTCCTATCCAGGAGTTCAGTGTTTAATTTTTTTTTCAAATGTGAAGTTTCTTTGACTTGCCTGCTAAGTTTTCTCTTACCATCTAACAACTCTGCAGAACATCCCTCAATACACACTTCACCCTGATTCCTCTAGGCCATCTCTGTTCCATTTCTCTTCCAGGGGTCACCTCCTCAGGATTCCCCATTCTTCATTCTCTGACTTCATTCTCTGAACCCCCCTCACTCCTATTCTATAAGGGAGTCTTTATTTTTTTATTATCTTTTATTTCTCTGTTTATTTACACTCTCATTTGGGTGGACTATTTTTGCTGGTGGCTTCCTGGAAGGGTGTGCAGAACGCAAAGTGTTAAAACCTTTAGAGGGGGCTGGGGATGTGACTCAAGCAGTAGTGTGTTCACCTGGCCTGTGCGGGGCGCTGAGTTCGATCCTCAGCACCACATAAAATAAAGATGTGTCCACCGAAAACTAGAAAATAAATATTAAAAAATTCTCTCTCTCTCTCTCTCTCTCTCTCTCTCTCTCTCTCTCTCTCTCTCTCTCTCTCTCTCTCTCTCTTTAAAAAAAAAAAAAAACCTTCAGGGAGCGAAGTGGTAGAGCATTTGCCTAGAATGCCCAAAGCCAGTATTCAATCCCTGGCGGGAGGGGGGGGGAGGGGGGGGAGAATATATATACATGTATATATACATACACACACACACACACACACACACACACATACACATGTATATAAACTCATATGAGGTGATAAGGAAAAATAAGCATTAAAAAGTATTTATTTAACATAGAAAGGGCGATAATAGTCTGGTTGGTGTCACAGAGTAAGCAAAGAATGGATGAGATAGGAACCCTCATTGAGCACCTACTCTAGATCCAGTGCTTTCTCCATCACATTCCTAAGAAATAGGAATAATTGTCTCCTCTTTACAAATGAGGAAGTTGAGAACAGAGTGGTTTGGTAATTTGTTTAAGGTCACACAGCTAGCAGATAGTAGAACTGGAATTCAAACCCTTGTGGGTGAAAGCATGCATGCATAATCCTATAATCTTTGCCCTCAAGGAGTTTGCTCAATCTTTAATCCGGTATCAAATGATTATTATTCTATGGCTCACTTTTCTTTTTTTGCAATGTGTGTGTATGTGTAAAACTTAACTTTGGTTAATGCAACATCTGTTTTTGTAGTCCTCATACATTGAGTTTTATTATTATATTTTTCCATGAACTTCTGGAACAGTTATTTCAAAGGAGGTTTCAGTTCTTTAACCCCCCTGTTTCCCAGGCAGTGAGCAGTTACAATCTGATCTGGTTATAACTGAAAATATGCTAGTGGTTTTGCCCTTCTCCCTGGTGGCTTTTGGTTTTTATGCCAGTCAGTTCATTTGCTGACATTTATCACATTTAGCTCCTGCCTAAGGGACATCCAGTGTTATTGGTGGGGAATTAACAGAGTAGAAGAAATGCTGCATAGTTCTGGCCGAGTACTCTATCAGCAGCATGTTACTCTAAGCTCCCGTTCCTTGAAATATGAACTGGAATGCTTCACAGAAATAAAGCTGAAGAGTAAATATAAGGGGAAGAAACATAGGAAAGGATTTAAAATGAAGGAAGGAGGACAGTATTATTGGTCTGGTTGTTGTTGTTGTTAGTGGATAAGTTGAGGGTAGTTCTAATGTGCAAGCTAATTAGTACCACTGGGTGTGTTTCATTCCTGAGGGCACAGTTGAAGCCTCGCCTACTGGTCTTGACACTTCAGCCCCGCCTCTCTTTACACAAGGGAAGCTGCTTGGACAAAACAACAGGACAGCTCTCTGTGTGTACTCATAGCACTGTCCTCTGGCAGCATCCTGGTTGCTGCTCAAGTATTAATTGCTCTCAGAGGCAGAAATGCTTTCATACAATTAGACATTAGAAGCAGTTACTTGCTTTCTGAACAGTCTCTGCTTTTGAAAATGTTGGGTTCCAGCAGTTCATTTGTAATTTGGTTGTTTGGCACACCTTGTGCTTTTTTTTTTTTTTCCATAGGAACATTAAAAAAAAAAAAAAAAGACTTGTTCAGTGTACATTGATTGAGCCAGGCACAGTGGGAGAATCAGGAATACAATCTAATTAGTGAAATAGAGAATTACACGGCAAGAGACAAATATATGTCCCAGATGAGCACTTTGCTATGAAAACCCCAGAAAAGGAGCATCTTCCTCATTCTGACTCCAGATTCTAAATAGAGAGACTAGCATTTTCAGCTTCACCTTCCTGGAAGAGAAAGCAAGGCTCCAGACCAAAGGAACGGGCAAAGGAGATTAGCCAGAATGAGGCTAGTGGAGGAGCATAGAGCTCTTCATTTCCAGTGGTCTTTACTGAATGGACATTTGTGACCCGTTTCTATCTGTTACTGCCTGTCCATACCAGTGTTGGGACCTGAATTCTGTTTATTTCATTTATCAAAATTAGGGAAGTTGAGTCATCAGTTCCTAGTCAATAATCTGTGAAGAAAGAAATGAGTTGGTAATAAAGGCCACCAAGGCCACCTGGCCCAGTGGTTCCCTAGGCTATATTCAGGACTCCACAGTATCCCTGAGAGGCAGGACTCAGTAGATGAGGCTGTGTTTTGCCTATGTGAAGGTGATCTACAAACCTGTTTGCTTCTGAAAAGGCAACATAGTCTTACAGTAAAGATAATTTCTAAAATCAGGCTTTACTCCACATATATGAAGAAGTTGAATTTGCCTACATACCTAAGCCAAAAGGAAAGGCAGGCAGTCAGAAAGATGGAGTAAAACATAAGAAAGAGAGATCCCCAGAGAGAAATGAAAGGAAAATTGGGCCCAAAATGCATTTCTGATCAACTCTTCTATGTAAAGGCACTTTATAAGGCAATTTTAAATCTCTGATAATTTCCCCATTTCTGTTGGCAAATGCAGATTAAGTCAGCCATTCCCACAAATGTCTCCATTTGTTTTTTCTTTTTTATGTTTCATTCAAAAAAAAATTTTTTTTTATTTTGAGCTGGAAGGATGGGAGGATTCAATTTTGCTGTCATAAAAATTTTCACATTTCTCTGAATGCTTACAATGGGGGGCAAGTCTACATAGATAGGAATTCAACATGGATTCCAAGGTCCAAAGGTCAGGCCCCACTTGGATAGTTTTGCTATGTACAATGCTGCCAATAGTCATTTTTGTAAAGCAGCCTGAGGGTGGAGCCATGTCTGGTGAAGATGCACATAGATTTCACTTTCTCCACACTCAGAGGCAAGAGGTTTCTAACTGCCTTCGGGTCTGCATGATTTGAGAAATGGAGACCTCTCCTCAGTCAGCCTTGAGTGTACATATTCTCCAGGGTAGCCACAAGCAAATGTGAGAACCATGCCAGGTTCTTCCTTGGGGCTGTGAGGGCAGCCCTGACTTCCATGGGAATGGGATTCCCTGCCAAATTCAGATGCCGAGCCTTCCCTCAGGGACCACGGGCCATCCTAAGTGAAGGAAGTTGCTGTGAGAAGTTGAGCAAGCAGTTTTAAAGGGCTGTGTTCATGTCTCTGTGTGCATGGCCACATCAATGCAAAGAAAGCCGCTCCCCACACCCTGCACACACCCCCTTGCTTGCATTATGGTATACATAGAATCATACAAAATTTCATAGCAGGAAAGTCACAAGAGGGAAGCTGGTTTCTCTCTCCATGGCTGGCATTTCTGCTTGTGTTTACTTTACAAGATGCACAGCATTCCTACCTCCAGGTTTCAGGTATCTTTCTTTCACCCTTCAACATCTCTCAGACTCAGCCCAGATGGTATGTCAAATGACAGAGGATCCTGCATCTCAGCAATGGAGTCAGAGTAACTTTCAGTTTTAACTCTTTTAGAAGAGTTACATTTAGCCATTGCGCTGAAGTGGGAAAGAGGAGAATGCATTAACAGATTGATTCTAAAAGTAGAGACAAAGTACCCACAAAGCAGGTCTGACCAAGGTCCTCTTCAGTGTTCAAGTTTAGGGAAGCATGAGAACACTGCACAGCAAGGCCCAGCAGCTCAGGCAAATTAGCATATGATCAGCAGCAAAGGTGCTATCTGAACAGCAATTAGTAAGAGCAGAAACATTGACCATTGTAACAGATGACATATTAAATAGTACGTTCCCAGCCACAAACCCCACTAGCCTTTCCAGTAATCTGAAAAGACAAAGAAGACTTGGGGAAACTCCTATTCATCAGTCAGGTTTCCCCTTAAACATCACTTCCTTTAGGAAGCTGGTCAGACAGATCCACCCCCACCCAACTTCCGCTGGCTCAGCTCTTCTCACTCATTATGTTCCGCCTTCCAGAATTACCTATCTTCCTCACCAGTCTTTACCCTTCAGTCCCCAGCACCCAACACACTCCGGAGCACTTTGGAGGCACTTAAATATATGCTCAATAATTGATGAAGTAGCGAGGGCTTGTGTTAGGTCTTGGAGGATACTAAAACGAAGAAGACAGAGAATCCTTGCCCCAAGAGGGAGATAATAAGCCATCATACAATTTTCCAAGCTTTGTAATCCTGTAAATCTAGTTTCTTTAAAGGAGGACAAAGGGAAGTTTGAATTTTGAGCACCTAAATGATAAAACAGAAAACTACATCAGCTGCTTTTCTGATTCATTAATTTTACTAACAAGAAATAGACCACGGAATTCTATTTCCTTACATTTCAAGTTTGCTACCTGGGTAGGACACACATCAATACTAATAGAAAATGGTTTCACCTGCGGAATAATATATCAGGCTGAAAACAGAAACTATCATCAACATCTTCTCGAGAAATCTATTAGCTATGTGGTAACTAACATTCAATCTCTGAACTTCAGAACTGAAAGCTAATGCATGATTGGCTTTGTAGTACAGAGTGAAATTAAGAATCATGCTCAAGTTTTGGGTATGTTTCTTTTTTTTGCCTACTCCTTTTGCCACTCTGCCAATTAATTATTTTTTTTTCCAGAGGAACAATTAAAAGTAAAATATGTTACGCCCACTTCTTGGCTCCTATACTCCTTATAGCATTATTTATTGAACACTCTTGGTGTGCTTGGCATAAAAGAAAGCAGAAAGGAAGTGAGAGCTCTTCCCTAAGGGTTTGCTGACTCAGTTAGAGACAGCCATTTAAAAAGATATCTTGAAATCTCAGACACAGGAGTCTAGATTTTATTCCAGTGCCACAAAAATTTGAATTTTTTTTTTTTGTATCAGGACAGTTGATTGTACTCCTGCTATTCCTCTCACAGCATATAATGACTCTCTCCATGCTTTTTGTGGAAAGAAATATAGATCCCAAATGTGGTTGCAAAGGGGAATGACTTCAGGTGGCCTTGAAGTCACCACTGTAATCTGCACAAGAATTGGACAGACCACGAATCTTTCTTCCACCTTGACCTCTCCAAGGACAGAGTTGATGAAGAGGTGTACCTTTGAATATCATTTTCCTTGCTTTTTGTTGCTTTTCGAGAGAGAAATTACCGTTTGCAAATGTTAACTGGACCCTCATGTGACGAAAACAATTGCGAACAAGAGTTTTGTAAACAGAAAACAGTATGATAATAGTTTCTGATGACTCTTAGAATTGGGTCCTATAGCATGTCCTGTCCTTCATACACTACTGTTATTTTGAGAATCTAAGCTTAACTACAGCCACATGAGTTCAGTGTCATTGACAAGCTGGGTGACTCTTGTAAGCAGATTCTGCCTCAGTTTTCCTAAATATACAATGATATAGGTGATTAGATCAGATTCGTGTTTTTCCACACTTTTCTATTTATGTTAAATAATAGGAGAGACAACATAACTTTTCTATATTTCATTTTTCTATGTAAAGCCATTAAAAATCAAAACAACTACTGCCTACAATTATTATCTTTTCCATTTTAGCATTTAAAAACTTGAGAACAGCCAGGCAGAGTGGTGCCTGCCTGTAATCCCAGCGACTGGGAAGATGAGGCAAGAGAATAGCAAGTTTGAGGCCAAACTTGGCAGGACCCTGTCTCAAATACAATTTCTTTTTTGAAGAAGCTGGGGATGTAGCTCAGGGATAAAGCTCCCCCGGTGCTACACACACACAAAAGGGGAAGAGCAATGTAACCTCAGAGTGCAGTAAGTAATGGTTCTTGACAGTAGACACATTTACCTATTTGGTAAATTGATTGTGTGAACCTCATTTTTCTCAGTTCTTGGTAATGAATACAGGTCCACAGAACAGCATTAGACCAGACGATCTGCATGTTCCTTCTACCTACACTATTCTGAACTTAATACTGGAATTTACCAGAGAAATAAGTAAGTAAATAAATACTCACCCAGAGATATGTCACTTTCTACTTTGCTATAAAGGAGGCATTAACATTTTGCAGCACTTGGCTAAGTAGAATGTGGGAGACAGTGCTAACCACATCCTACTGCTGTCCCCCAAGACTGTACACCTGCTTCGCACCATTACATTGTCATTGTTTTCAACTAGGATGACTCTGCTTGTTACATGTGAACCTAACAACAAGGAAATCAAATAGAAGGAAATGGAGGGGATGTCAAAGGGACAGGAGAACACAAAAACAAAACGAAAACCTTTCGCAAGGCTTAACTGATGATTTTTCACAAAACACTAAAGGAAAAGATGTACAGCACAAAGAATGCAATAAAAATCAATTAAGTTATTCAGTGTTGTTACAGTATTAATACTTCAGCCCGAGTTTCATTGTGTGAATCAAATACACAGTCTGTTCCCTAAGATTGTACTCGGTTTCTATAATAGTTTTTTTTAATTCCTCACAGATTGGAAATATAAATATGGAAATTTATGGTTATCAATATTTTGAGCCAAATCTGAAGAGAAGGGGTTTGGACTGAGGTCTAAAAGTGCTTAACTGAAATGGAGCCACTAAGAGACAAGTTTAGTCTTGGAGACACATGTGAGAGGGTGACAAATGGAGTTTATCACGTTAGGAGACTTGTGGATTTGCCTTCTTGTTTCCTTTGGCAGTGCAGGGTAAGAGGCCGGCTTTGGCACCGTAGCTTTAAACACACAGTCACTTTGGCATGAGATCGGATCTCTGGTCCTGTTCAGAGCTCATTTTGTAGTAAATGTGTTTTTACAATGAGGCAGGTCTTTTAGAAAATATTCCTGTCCTTGAGGGCCACCTCTTTCAAATTGAGGAGAGTTGGTCTCCTTCTTCCTCTTCTCCACTGCATACAACCCTGGATCTTAAGGCAAAAGGGCTTAATTTATTTAAAGCATGCAAATGTTCAAACTTAGGCTCAGAATTTCAGAGGTGGTATGAATCTGGGAGATGTTTCTAGTAAAATCATCACTCCCTTTTTTACAAACATGTGAGAGAAATCCAATGGCTTCTCTCAGTTCATTCACTTGTAAGAGCCCCGATTAGAAACGTGATCAGTGCTGAACCCATTTGCACGCACAGTGACTCTTCAGACTTTGAGTATCAGTAAGTATAGATTAGACTATGGAAGAAGCGTGTAATGCTCCACTGTTCTAGAGGCAGTCAGGATTCTTTCTTCTTCAGTACTGGGTGTTGAATCCAGGGCCTTATGGATAAGCAAGACTTATGCTAAGCAAGACTCTACTACTGACCTAAATCCCAAAACTTTTGTATTTTATTTTGAGACAGGATGTCATTAAGTTGCCCAAGTGATCCTCCTCCCTCAGTCTCCTGAGTACCTGGGATTATAGGTTTGTGCCACAGGCCCCACCCTGAAAAGTTTCAGCTACACAGAAATGTGACCCTAACCTTGTATTAAGAACTCTCCTGGGCAAGTAGGCTAGACAAGAACACTGCAAATTGGACACAGTGAAACCCAGTGAAGAGTCAGAGGAATTCTGTAGCTAACTGAAATGTTCTGTTTTGTTGTTTTTAAAATTATTTCAAAGTTGGATAGAGCATGCATCTCTGTCCCACACACTCATACACCACACCTAACTTGGCTTTCTTTATTTTTCTAATGCAGTATACAGTTTGAGTATTTGTGGCATAGTTGGTCCAACAGCCAAGATAAATGAAGGGAGACTCCTCCCTAAGGATCTGCTGATGGAATTAGAGACAGTTTCTTCAAGGGGTGATTTTTCTGTGACTGTGACTAGTCTGATGTCCAGGAAGATAGCCAATCTTCAAAATGGGCAGTGTCGTGTTGGCTTCTTTAATATATCTTTGTATATTAGGCATGTGCAAGAGGGATTGAAGAACAAAAATAGAGCAGGGCTTTTGGAGGAATACAAATGGAGAAGATAAGATTTGGTGACTGGGGAATTAAAAGGGTGGCATAATATCTGGTGTAGAAGTCTCTTCAGGTCATCAGTACAAATGAGGTCACCTAACATCAAAACCAAAATCTCATAGATGGCAACCCTCCCACCCCGCTTCTTCCCTTGAGAATTCCTATCCTGTGCATAGTTACTCCTAGCCCTCCACACAGTAGGTATTTGGGAGTCCAAAATAAACATTTGAAATGCTTTCCTGAATAAGAAAAAACAACTAGCTATTACTTCTGCAGGTTCTCCTGACCATTACTGACGGAAGCCACACATCTCCACAGGCTGTAAATCCCAGAGTAATTACAACTTAAGCATGACATCTTTCTCTTTCCATACAGCTCTTTCTTTGCCCAGGTCATGAGCCAAATAGCTGATTCAGGACACTTTCAAGTACCAATTGCCATACTGGTAGAACCATGCCCCTCTGCCCCACTGGTCTTATTACTGACCACCCTGTTTATCTAGACCCTAAAATTCTTCATAAAGTTTTTTGGTGTGTGTGTGTGTGTGTGTGTGTGTGTGTGTGTGTGTGTGTGAGAGAGAGAGAGAGAGAGAGAGAGAGAGAGAGATCAAATCCGGGCCCTACTGCATGCTAAGTAAGATCTGTATCACTAAACTGCAGCCCCAGTCCCAGCAAAGAATTTTCTTTTTCTCCTCAGGAAGCTCCAGTCCCCCCTGACAACTTTGTTTCCACCTGATTCTTCTCCTATTCTGTATATATGTCTGAGGAACCAAATATTAATTAGGAATACAGTTCAAGCCTCTACCCACCTTCTTCCACTAGACACCCCTTGGTCTTCCTGTAAATGCCTAGAGGGAAGGTTTACCTATTTCTATCTGGCAGGTTTATTTGATTTTCAGCTACACAAGAGATGCAGTATACAAATTACAACAAATTAATCAGTGAAGACAGAGGTAAACAACAGAGAAGAGTCAAAGATCGCTGTAATCAGTACCCTGAGGTTGAAATGAGATGTGTCTGTTGCCTTCACTGAACTCACAGCTGTGTGTATCCTGTGGTTGCGAAATGAATTTGAAAATCTGAATTAATCAAGGATCATGGCTATGTTATCATTTTTGTCTATAACATATTTTTATCATCTAAAGTGATAGTATTATTTACCTGGAATTTTTCTTGCTTATTTCAATTAAAAAAATAGAAATGCTTCAGATAATTAGTCACTTCAGGAAAGAAAGAAGGAAGGAAAGAAAGAGGAGGGAGGGAGAGAATGAGTGGAAGAAAAATAAGAAAGAAATATTCCTTCTTTTTGATCTATACCTCACAAACTAAAAATGCATATTTTTTAAAAAATGCCCAAGCCCACCAAAGACCAACTAAATCAGCGTTTCTTCAGATTGGCACTGGGTCATCTATTCTTTGCTCTCTGTTTTTAAAAGCTTCCCCAGAAAATTCTACACTATATCAGAGTTGAGAATGACTGTCCTCGGGGAAGTACCGAGAGAGGGCGATGTTCACAGATTTGCTTTACCTCCATCTTTGAAAAGTCAGACTTTCTTATGTAATGTCAAAGAAAATCAGCCCACATAAGTTATGGTAGTAAAGAAAAATCATCAGGGGGAAAATTATCTTCCTTCCAATGGCTGAGTAAGGATTCTTGTAAAAACAGCTAATGTAATTAAGAACAAAACCTTTCCTAAGTGAAATGATATATGCATTATTGTTATGACTCAGGATACTCAGATAATTAAGCAGTAACACTTTTGTTGACATTTAACTACATTAAGAAGAAAACTTGTCAAACCAGAAATGTCAGTGGGTGAGAGATTTAAAAAAAAAAAAAAACTAACTTCGGCAGGTATTTTCTTCATAAAACTGCTTATTTCCTAGGAGAGAATTTTCAATTTATTTGGCACTATTTATAAGCATGTTTGATTCCGTCATCACCCTCAGGCCAACAAAGAAGGAAAAAATGTTAAAATTCTGTACAAGGGTCAAGAAGACCTTTAAATCAGCAACTTAAAACCACAAGCTTGCAAAATATGGTATTTGAAGTTGTTCTTTGGGAATGTATAAGTAATAGGGATTTCAAATGAAAACTAAGACCAGAGGCTGTGGTGGATATGCATTCTTCTATCCAACATCCATATTAGCATGAAATATCAAATTCCAAGAACTCAATAGACCCCAATAAATAATCATTTCCTTAAAGCCTCATAACAAATCTTTGAAGCAATTTTGCTATTCTAAATTTTATTTACCAATAACAGATCTTAAAAATAACTTTTTTAAAAAACCCAAATGGGATATAATTTCCAGAAGTGTTTCAGTGATTGAATCCTTACTGATGCTGCATGAAGAAAGGGGAACATGTGATAACTTTGTGTCTTAAAGGGTTGTTGCTGACATAATAGACTTACTTTCTGAAATAGAAACATTACTGTTGCAGGACTCTGATGTTGGCTGCAAGAAACACATTTACTCCAATAAAAATGGCCCCTTGTTACTACTCTAAATGCATGCTCTGTTGTGTGGAAGAAGGCATTTTTGAAGGGCAGTCCGTGTCTTGAAGAGTTGTTTTTAAAATAGTGTCAGGCTATACTAGACAGACGAGCATTGATTCTGGAGATGCTATGGCTTGAGAAAAATGTATGCAAATGGAAGCTTACCAGTGGAGGCCAGAGTTCTGAAGGGCAAGGACGGTGTGCTTGTTCTGAAAGACAAGTTAGATGTTTGTGATGTGCCACAAGGAACTCTGGGAAGAATGACCCTGTGTCCGGTCATGTCTCTGCCCTGTTCAGAATCCTTTACTGGTTTCCCTTCTCAACATGTACAGGGCAAAGTAGTCATTAGCCCCTACAAGATCTGCTTACAAGATAACCTGAACAAGCATGCACGTTTACACACACACACACACACACACACACACACACACACACACACACCTATCATAGCGTCCACTGTGCTCCCTATTTCTGTCCTCCAGCCACAATTGCCTTCTCAGAGTGCACCAAGTACTTGTCCACCTCAAAATCTTTACTATTCCAATTCCCTCAGTTTCCCTTTATCTCCTTTTATCTGGGCTAGTTCTTCATAGCTCTTACCACCTTTGGGATACCATTTGGTTTTCCTATGTTTTTGTTTATCCTGTCTGTCCATGCTAGAATTTAAGAATCATGAGAGCAGATACCTTCTTAGCTTCATTTACTGCTCTATTCTCAGCACCTCAAACTGTGTATGGCACATAGTAAATGCTGAATCAATGTTGAATTTTTTAAAAAAAAAAAAGACTTTTCATCTTGTTCCTTGTGTAAGTTCCAGTGACAGGTTTCACTTTAGGTCAACTGTTTATCCAAGGTAACATCATTCATGTGTTGTATCTAAAGATAGGTAGCTTAAGGCTAAGTAAAATATATCTTGTCCAGACCATCCATAAAATTGTGTTCTCCTCCTGTTTCCCTGATCCTACCCTGGTCCACAGTGTAGCTGAGGTTACTTAGTACTCCAAGGATTGGGAAAAAAATTCTCTGCAGATGAAGATGTGGATCCCATGCCCCTTCAGGAGTCCTTCCCTTGACAAAGATGAGCTCTGCCTTGTGCCCTCAGAGCCTCAGTGTGTACCAGCCCCAGTGAATCATTCAACACACAATGACACTAGTTACACACCTGTTGTCACTGTCACGTGAGGTTCCTGCAAAAATGATGTCCCAACAGCAAGGTTTGGGCAGTGCCAGGAAGAGCCAGTCTTGGGCAAAATCAAAGTAAGTTGCCCTTCCTGCTCTCTGGGAATGAGATTCCTGAAGAAGAACCATGAGCTTTGCTGCTTATAGAGCTCCAGCTCTGTGAGAAGGAAAATTAGGTAATTACTAGTCACTGACACTTTTCTTTGAGTGAATTCTCAATCTTCTTTTGAAAGAGTTTGGGGAGGGAAAGGAAAGGGGAATTAGGAGTCTGGGTGATTAAAGGGCCAACAACCAATTTCTAGATGGTGCCTGTGCTAAACACAAAGGCAGGCAGCCAGCTCTGGCCTTGGTGTCTCCCAGGGCAAGGCAGCACCCAGCAGAAACTAAAAACATCAGCTCTATAGTCAGACAGACTTTGGTTCAAATCCCGGCTTTGTCAATTTCTAGCTGCATGACTGTCATCAAAGTGTCTAAATTCCCCATGTCTCATCATCCATAAAATGAGAATAATACCTACCACATGTGATTATTATAAGGATTAAGTGATACCTTTTATGTTAAGCACTTACCATAGTTTTTGGCCCATAAAAAGTTCACAGCCAGTGGCAACTCCCCAGAACCAGGGGATCATCCTTTATATGGATATTAGAGAGTTATGGAATGAATCATGATTTTTCTCACTGGAGTTTGCACTGTCACCCAAGGAACTTTAGGAAGCAAACAGCTGACCTAAGTATCTTTGCTCATCTTCTTTCTTTTGTGTGCACATGTGAATGTATGTGTGTGGGTGTGAGAGAGAGACACAGAGACACAGAGTACTGTATATAAGGCTGGATTCAGAAGAGTTTTTTTTTTTTTTTTTTTAAACCCGCATACTTTGCCCTGCTGTGCCATGAGAACTTGTATCAATTGCTGTCCTGGGTACATTGCAAGAACATCTATTTCTTTATCTTGGCTTTGGAATAAATATTTGATAAAACCAGGGCAATGTTCTTGGTAACTTTTCATGGAGCATTTTTTAATGTGATTAAACATTTTTAAATCTGTCAGGCATGTATTCAGAACATTTTTTCAAATCATTTTTAAAAAATCAGATTCTTTAGGTTGTAGAAATAAGCTATTTCCTGTCCACTTTGACACAAAACATTCCTTCTAGTTTCTTAAGAATACAGTCCCTTGTTGAGATGTTGGCTTCTTGGTTTAAGGCATGAATTCTAATCATTTCTAGACTTTCAGCTTTTATTCTACATTTGGAATTCAAGTAAAATGACAAACTGTGATTAAGTGTACAAAATATGAAACTTCTAGATGAAAAGCTTAAAAAATCAGCTGTTTTTAGGATTATAGTAACAATAGTGATTAAAACCAAGTGAAGATTTATTCTGTGCTGAACACCGTTCCAATACTTTACATTGCTAATTCATTTAATCTTTACAACAATTTTTTTTAGGAAGTTACTATTATTTTCCACATGTTGCAACACATGGAAGTGCATGGAGGTTAATTACTTGCACAAAATCATGCAGTTAATAATTATATTATACAATCTGAATAAATTTTTTCATCAATATGATATTAAATTTAATTATTATGTATGAAAAAGGAAACTGAACCTAATAAAGCCAGAAATTTACCAATACATGGCTATAACAAAAGAAAGGGACTTGACTTAGATGCATTTTGAGTCACAAGATTGTTGTCTCTTTCCATATAAACTATGCAACTATTTTTAACATTCAAACAAGCCACCAGAATAATTTACATTTCATCAAATGTTTCCTCCCATAAGATTTGAAGGAACATTAGAAATTATCTTGTCTAATCTATGCTTTTTAGAGTAGCATTGATCCTGGTACAAATTATTTTCTAGAGTAGATTTGATCAATGGTTACCCAGTTAATGGGCCCCTCCATCTGTTCAGGAACACAGATAGTCCATTCCTGAATTATCCTGCTAGTTAAAAGTTACTTATATTGAGCTGCTGTACCTGATTTTGTATTTTTCATAATGGAGTAATTATTGTCATTCTTAGGAATCTTAATACTAACCTAGCACTATTCTGAATCACGCATCTTTGGAAAATAGTGTTAGAAGATTCTATATAACAGCATCCCAAAGCTAGCCAGTCATGAACCTTGGAACCTTTAGGTAGAAGATAACCTGGCTACCCTTGGCTTATTACAGACAACAAACTCATCTTCCTTCTAAGCTCACAGGTAGCAAATGAGAAGAACCCAGACCCCTAGTTGACCTCCAGTCCAGCAGATGTTGTATCAACAGGAAAAATAAAAAGGGGACTGGATTTGGGTGTAGAGTTTAGAGACATTTATTGGAATTAGGAACAGTATTGGAATTAGGATTAGTTTTAATCTCAGAAACTCAAATCAAATAAAACCAGAGATTCATAAACAAGGAGAAACCAATATATTCACAAGTTTTTATTTTTTTTTTCCAGTGAGCATTTGTTATATAGCTATTTAAGAAAAAATGTGGCTCCATAAAAAGCCACAGGCTTTGGAGTGACCAGTGTTGATCTGGATTCTAGAATTTTAAGTAATTTGGGCAAATAACAACCTAAGATTTTTGTTTCCTTGTCTATAAATCAGAGTGATAATACTTATAACAGGTAATAATGGTATCATTGTGATGATTTTGTGGCATGACATACAGCAAGTAGTTAGCATGCTCTTTGGTACATGGTTAGCACCCAGCCCAAAATGAAACTTATACCCCAAATGAAACTTACTGAGTTCTCATGTAATAGAACCATACATCCAAACTTCATTCCTTGGACACTCTAGGTACAGTGATTTCCCAGAACTTGTGGTCTAGCTGGGAAAAGAGATTCCAAACAAATAATGGAAGTAAACAATGAGTTATGAGATGCGAAGCATAGAAAATACAGGCATGCATAATGTTGTCTGGGGGTTAAGGAAGGGGTCCCAGGACAAGATTATGAGCCCTAAGGGAAGTCAGCAACAGACAGACCAGGGAGCAGAGATGGGTAGATGGCATGTCCCAGGCAAGGCAACAGCACACAAAAGGCCAAGAAGTGGAAGAGAGAAATGTGCTAGGAAAGGTAGGATCGGTGAAGTACCAGAAAGATCCATAGAGGAGTAGGCTCAAAGTGGAACCCCATTGTAATGAACTTTGTATAATTCATGCTAACGAGGCTTGTGGGGGTTTTATACTAAAGTTAGTAGGAAGCAACAGGACCGTATTTGGATTCAATACAATAGAGACAATAAGGCACTGTCCTTGTCACAAACCAGTTACAATTTCAAGGTGGGAGAAATTGAAGGGGAGGAAACAGTCACTGAGAAAAGTACACAGTTAAAGAAGGATGAAATATGCTCTTAGGTACTAAATTCTAGGAGAGATTTATAAAAAGGAAACAAATCCACCTAGTTGAAGTGGCCTTCAAGACAGGTCTTTAAAACAGCCACTCCAAGGATGAAGAGAGTGGGTGACAGTGAAGGGCACTTGCTCTCCTGGATACTCTTAAGAAGGAAAATTAGCTGGCATACTCTTAAAGTATTCCCAATTTATGTTAACTGCATTCTACATTTCCCTTCTTTCTATCACTCCATATTTCAGAATCCCTTTGAGGGAAAGCTCTGCCATCCTAGGGTAGCCCCTATAATCCATGTTCTGTGAATGTCAAATTATTACCATGTGTTCCACCCGCCTGCGTTCTTCCAAGGTCATTTCCATCTGGATGCCTGTGTAAGCTTATAGCTTTGCAGAGCACTTCCCCTGCACCCCCTCCCGCTGTGAACTTTTTACCTGTGCTTCACTGCAGTGTCTACATGGTTAAGGAAAAATTGAAACACTACAGGAAACACTACATCATCGCACTGGCATTACCAATGAAGTTGCCCAATGTCTGGGCAATGGGAGGTTCAGCCATTTATTATAAACGCCCCATTTCAGTAGTAGCAAATTTGTTTCCTCTAGGTCATTCTATGTAACAAAAACCCAGGCAAGAAAAGTGCCCTACTTCAACTCCTAACTTTTTAATTATTTTATCTTTATTTATTAAATTTGTGAAAAGAAAGACTATGAAAGCAGGAAAATCTTACAAGAAACATAAAACTTTTCCTTCACATAATGCCCAAAGTGGAACTTTTCTCTCACAGTGTGATGGTTTCTGATTTTGTTATGAGGCTTGTGCTCAGTGAAGTGCCGGGCTGAACAGAGCATTCACATTAATCATCTGATTCACCTTACTTGGAACAGAGCAGGTTTTCAGTAAATGAGTCCCACGCTGCTTTGAAGAGTCCTCTGTTCCTTGAGGTTAACTAACCCGTCAGGTCGCACTTCAGGCGTGTTGCTTTCCGTTAGTGTTATTGTTACCATGGGTGATCGGTTAGTCAATCAGAAAGCATTCCTGAGTGTACTTATGAGGGTCACACTACTCTAAGTGATAGGAACACCAGAGAAACTAAGAAATAAAGGCTGTTGCTCATTCAGAATTAGTAGAAAAACAGGGTGAAATGAGTTACTCTTTTCTTTGTATTACATTTCTATGTTTGGGGCATATTTATGTTAAATAAGGTTAATTTGAGATACTCTATTCTAACAGAAAAATTAAGAAGGGGGGAGATTAGAAGGAAGAAGAAAAATTAAAAAAAAGAAAAGAAACCAGTAAAATTTTGTTTGAAATGGAAATTCTCAATTTCTCACCTGAACTTTTTCTTTTTCTTTTTTTTTTTAATTATACCTTTTATCTAGGAAGATATTGTCTTATCTTATAGGACATGTGCATCCTGTAGTCTTTAAGCCATGGCTTGCTGATGTCAAAACTGGGATGGTGGTAGACAGCTATATGCCAACGAAACAAATCTGGTTTTCAGTTTTTCTATCTGCACAGCAGATGGTCTTAGCAAGGGAACTGTACTTATCTTTTCAAACTCATTTTCCACCTTTATGTTTTCCTCCCCAAGACATCGTTCAGAGAAAGGAACCTGGTTTGCATGGTTTGCCTGCCTTGAGCTCATTTCAAAACAGTATTCAGGTCCCTGCAGATGCTCTCTGTCATGTGAACTTCTGCCTTTCACCTAACTGTTGAAATTGTACCATTTCTTCATCCAGAAAATCCAGACAGGAAGAATAATCCAAGTAGACAACATCTTATAATCAAAAGATAGCTATCACTGCTTAAAATGAATCTAGAGATTTTCTAAATGAATCTCTAGGTGAACATTTTCTTACAATTAGCCAATCTTCAGATGAGTTCCTTAGGGAGAAATTATAGAGCAAATACTTATTGTTTCAAAATCACCAGATACATGGAGCTCAGTTGCCTCTTCCTTTTAGCTTCTTTCATCCATGTATCTGAATATACTTCAGAGCCAGAATAATTTGGGGCAACAAGAGAACTTATTTAAGGTCCAGCTTCTTGTCAAACCCCCATATCACTGGACCTCCTAATTTCTCAATTTCTCCCTTCATAACACTGAAGAATGTTAATAATAATAATAATAATTATTATTATTATTATTTGGTTCATGAAAAACAAATTTTGTTCTTTAGTAAACACAGTTGTATTATCCATAGAGCTACTGCTTTGCATTGTTTTGAAAGAAATAATTTTTTTAGATCCTAGCCACAAGAGTACCATCCAGTAAACTAAAGCTTAGCAGTGATTTTAAGGAGATTTTTATTGTCAAAGAGTCCTAATTTTCTCCCAGGGCATAGTAACATCAAACATATCACTTTGGTCTTCAGAAAGAGGGCCCCAGCTTTAACAAATTATTGCACAGTTGTGCTTATGGAAGAGGTTCAAGACCAAGGGATTTTCACTTAAATTCCTATTTTATTTTCATTAGGTATCTTCCTTTAGATGAAAGGTCTTTACATGGGCATTGTTTCTAGTTGACATGTCATAAAATGGTTATGGGAGTGATTTTGTACTGGGCAATAATTTAAATAGTGATATTTTCCTTAAAAAAATTTCATGATATATGGTCTGAAAAGTCTAAATCCACTTTTCAGAGACATTAGGACAAAAATGTATAAATGGAGGGAGTCCTGTTCCAAAGCACAAGAATGGGTTCCAGATCATTTGAATTCTATTTGGTATATCAGAAGCATCATTGGTTCATTGCAGTGTAAAGTTTACTAACTTTTTCCATGTATTTCCACTTCATATTTTGTCTACTTATAACTGTGCCTGGAAATTTAGTCATATATTTATTTAGTCATTGCGTTTATAAAAATGGCCATTGTTATGATGGAATAAGACACAAAACTATTTTACACTTCATTTAAAGTTCTTACCTCACTTCACCACATCAGCTCTTGGCTTCCACCTGCTGAATGTAACATGGGAGGCTCTTTCATTCCTTCATACCTTTGTCTGGGCTATTCCCTCTGGTGAAGTGCTCTTCCTCATCCCTCCTGGTTTTTTTATTCAATCCACAAAACCAAGTTCATCAATCATCCTCTCCTTCAGCACTTAAATGTGATGCTCCTCTAGCACCTTTCAGTGTATTTTTGTTTTGGCACTTAACACACTGATAGAGTTGTTTGCTTATAACCCTGCCTCTTCCCTGGGACTATCAGATGCTCAAAGACAAAGACCACCTTTTAAAAAAAATTAATTGGTTCTTTTTAGTTATACATAATGGTAGGATTAATTTTGACATAATTATAAAAGCATGGAATATAATTTGCTCAAATTCAGTCCCCAGTACTTCCCCTTTCCTTTCCCTCCTCCCTCCCCCTTCTCCCTTTCCTCTAATCTACTGATCATTCTGCTATTTTCTTATAATTTTTTCTTAATTAGTATCTTGTGGTTATACACAACGATGAGATTCTCTGTGGTATATTCATATACGTATGTAGGAAAGTTAGGTCAGATTCATTCCACTTTCTTTTCCTATCCCATCCCTCCTCCCTTCTCTTTGTCTACTGTACTGATATTTCTTTTTCTTTTTCTTTTATCTCTCCCTTATTTTGGATTAGCTGCCACATATCAGAGAAAACATTTGACCTTTGATTTTTGGGGGGGATTGGCTTACTTCACTTAGCAAGATACTCTCCAGTCCCACCCATTTAAATGTAATGAAGTCATTCTTCTTTATGGCTCAGTAATAGCCCATTTCCACTGTGTGTGTGTGTGTGTGTGTGTGTGTGTGCATACATACATACACATACACACATACACACACACACATATGTTGGCTCCATAGTTTGGCTATTGTGAATTGTGCTGCTATAAACATTGATGTGGCTGTGTCACTGTAGTATACTGATATTAAATCCTTTGGATATATACCAAGGAGTAGGATAGCTGGGGTGGTTTCATTCCTAGTTTTTTGAGGAATATCCATTCTGCATTCCCAAGTGGTTACACTAATTTGCAGTCCCACCAGCAATATATGAGTGCACCTTCCCCCCCACAACCTCACTAACATTTATTGTTACTTGTATTCTTAATAGTTGCCATTCTGACTGGAGTGAGATGAAATGTCAGTGTAGTTTCAATTTTCATTTCTCTAATTTCTAGAGATGTTGAACATCTTTTCATATATTTGTTGACCATTTGTACTTCTTTTGAGAAGTGTTTATTTAGTTCTTTTGCTGTTTGTTGATTGGGTTGTTTGATTTTGGGTGTTAAGTTTTTTGAGTTCTCTGTATATCCTGGATATTGATGCCCTACCTGAGGAGCAGATGGCAAATATTTTCTCCCATTCTATAGGCTCTTTCTTCACACTGTTTCCTTTGCTGTGAAGAAGCTTTTTAATTTGATTCCATCCCACTTATTGATTTCTGATGTTACTTCTTGCACTTTAGGAGTCTTATTGAGGAAGTCAGTTCCTGAGCTGACACATTGAAGTGTTGGGCCTACATTTTTTTTCTAGCAGGTGCAGGGATTCTGGTCTAATTTCTAGGTCTTTGATCTACCTTGAGTTGACTTTTGTGCAGGGTGAGAGATGGGAGTTCAATTTCATTCTACTATGTATGAATTTCCAGTTTTCCCAGTATCATTTATTTAAAAAGCTCTCTCTCCAACGTATTTTTTTTGGTCCCTTTGTCTAGCATCAGATAACTGTGTTAATGTAGATTTGTCTTTGTGCAAGGACTACTTTTTGTCCATCTTTAAGTCCTTGGTTACTAGGAGAATGTCTGCCCTTAGGCATCTCCCAATAAATGTTTTTGGAATAAATGAGGCAGGGAAGTCTTATCAAATTATAAATTCATTACATAATAAAAACTTTTTTGCTTTCCTCAGTATTACGATTCATATATAAGGCACACACAGAGAACATGGAAGTAGGAACTTAAAAAATCTGAATCAAGATCTGCAAATGGACAAGGGATGAGCTAAAAATAATCTATTTTTTTCTTAACCTTATTTTTTATCCAATCATCTATGACCATGCAGCTTTCATCTTATAACAGCTGTAGATTTGAAGTGCTTAAGGATTTTCCATTTAGTTGGGTATGGGAAGTCTGTGACAAAGGAAATTAAGCCAAGAGTCACAGTTTCTTACTGACTTACTCTAGGTGAATGACCTAAACTGTATGCAAAGTTCCTCCCTTAAAATGAGATAGTATTATCCACTTTTCCGAATCATTGTAGGGATACATGGAATCCTGTTACGTGAAGGTCATGGCTTGGGATTTGACAGTTGTTTGCACTATCAGGTGAAGCTGGATTGTTGGACTATAACTCTCTGGGACAGGAGATGAATTCTGGCAGGTTATAATACAGAGAACTGGGTTTAACCTAAACAGGATACTTCAAAGAGGCAATCTAATGCTTGTTTAAAATAAACTGCTTGGACTTAAACATCCCTGTCATTGATTTCTGCTCTGGGGATAGAATGAAAGGCTCAGTCGACTGAGGCTGACTAGAGCATTGCCCAGCTTGCCCAGCAGGCCTGGTATCCCCAGCCCTCCCTTTATCATCCTATGTTTGGAAGTAATCAGAAGAAAATAACATGGAATGTTGGTCCTCATATCTACCCATTAAAGCCAGCCATGGATACTGTGCCTCAGACTCTCCTTGAAAGCCTTACTGACTTAAGTCATATTAAGTCTGAGTTAAGACATAATTTTTAATGAATGCCCTAAAAATTAGAAGAGAGATTGTGAAAGGACTGCTGGAAGGAAACTTTAACTTTCATAAAAAGTGTTAAATGCCTGCTAAAAGGAGATGTGAAAAATCAAACTCAGGACTGTATTCCTGTCCTGTATGATAAAAGATGTTCCAAAGGATCACTCTTGGTCATGTGTTTTAAAAACCTTAATTATATTCGGTGTCTTTTATTTCCAAAGGCAGGGAAATATGAAACACACTTTAAAGAAGATTTCTTTTCAAAAGTTTTGGTTTCAGTGGTCTGCAAAGTTTACTTATATGGAACACCTCATTCCTTGCCAAAACCAAATAAATGAAGTGTTTCTGTATTTAGAAAATAAGGAAAGTGGAACATTTGTTGTAATAATGTGAATCTTTTTTAAAAAAATAGTTGTTAAGAACAAATATAGGCCAGGCACAGTGGCTCATGCCTGTAATCACAGCAGCTTAGGAGGCTGAGGCAGGAGGATCACAAGTTCAAAACCAGCCTCAGCAATGGTGAGGCACTAAGCAACTCAGTGAGACCCTGTTTCTAAATAAAATACAAAAACGAGATGGTGATATGGTTCAGTGGTAAAGTGTCCCTGAGTTCAATCCCCAGTACACACACACAAAGAACAAATATAAAGCTAGTGTACTTTTAAAAAGATTATTCAGGAGCAAACTCAACCATAACATGAGCTTTTTAAGGAATAGGGGCATTTTATTTTATTGAGCAGGTGTAAGTCAGAACCTAGCATTCAGAAGTTATTAGTTCTTAGATGGAGAGATATTTGAATGGATGAATAATGAATGGGTAGTTGGATGGACAGATGTCGGAGAGATGGATAGATGGATAGTGAAGTTATTTTGGCTAAAGTTGCACTTAGGAGAAATTTAAAGGACAAAGGAGAGGACTATGCAAAGATGTCAATTCTAAATCAGGAGAAAAATAGCTCCTAGAGAGCTGACTTCAAAGACAAAAATTAAATTAGAGACAGAGAGGGAGAGAGAAAGAAAGAGAAACTAAGGGATACAAAGGTGCTGAGAACCATGATAATCATGGACATATAAATAGTTCTAGTATGTAAGTTTAAAAACTGAGTTCCTGTACTATTTCTGCTACTCTCCACTTGGGTGATTTGGGGAAAATCCTTTACATCTCTGGGGTTTCAATTCTCTCATACGTAGACTATGGAAGTTGGGCTAGATGATTCTATGAAATCCTTCCCAATTCCAACAGTCTATGATTTTATAGGGAAAAATATCAGTGTCTTTTATGTATCTGGCATGTAATGAAAGTCTAAACTAAAGATGTGTATCAATATACCAAACAGCATATTTTATTTCAAGGACATTTGTATTCTTGGACTCCAGTTAGCATCATTTTGGCTTCACCTAAAGCACATACTATGCACAAACAAAATGGTTTGTCTACACTTCTTTCTTTCTTTCTTTTTGAATGAAAAGATTTGTGCCTCCCACATGTAGGGCTTGGCGTATTGTGAATGGTAGCCTACACATACGCAAATGAGAACTGGGAAGATAATTAAATCTGAGGTGGAAATAGAGTAGACTTATGAATGAACAAAGAAAATGTGTTCCTCTGGAAGCCAAGATGTCAAAGATATATTTTATTGGTACTGTACACTTTCTGCTTTCCATGTAAATCAGTATTCAGCTGCTTCAACTGTTAAAGCTCTGCATTTCTGAAGAATCCACTGTGTATATTAACTGTGACCCAGGCAGGATATGTCAGACATTTTAAAATTCCAAACTTAAGGAGATCCATGAATGTACATGAATGCCATACATAAAGAATCAAACAGTCAAAATACAATTTATTTTCAAGATAAAATAACAAAACATATTCATCTCCAAGATTTTGACTGCCATTCCTGGACTTCTCTTTATTTTTCTCAGAAAATAGCTGTGGAACCTTAGGGAGGAAGTGTAACTCCAAGGATTCTAAAATGTTTTCGCATCGCATACCTTTCCAATGGCTGCATTTTGACAAACTAGCGCCAGACCCTGCGACCCTTCAAGCTCTAACTGTCCTTACAACTTGCATGTGTGTTAAGAGGTTGCCCTGTGGCTGCAGGGACACCCATCATAGCAAATTCATGCTGAAAGTTAACCCAAAAGTCATTTGGGTCAATCCCCTATATTACATAGATGAAAACTGAGGTTCAGGGAAGAAAAGTGATTTACACATAGTAACACAGCAAGTCACACAAGTCTCTTCTCAGAGCCACATTGATCCTTGACAAATAATCTAAAACAAGGGAACCAGACCCTTAAAAAAAAAAAAAAGATTATAATGCTGTTACTTTTTTTCAAATGAACCATTGTTCACCTTTTCACTTTGTTGCTTTTGTCTTGTCAGCTTCTTGTAGAAAGATGACTTACTGCATGGAAATTCAACTTGGCATTTTCTTTAGACAAAGTGATCTTTTAAATGTAGCCAACATTTCTTTTGGAGTATGACTCCATTTCACATAACACATCCTAAGATTGATGTTTACTAAGTTGGTTGTTTAAATCATGTTCAGCGCTTGGTTACATGGGCTGCTTCTTTGTCTCTGTCTCTCCCTCTCTCTCCTTTTTCTTTGTACTTGACACAAAAGGATGGGGGCCCCAGGATCATCTGGAAATGGATCAGTGTATTCATGTGTGAGCTTTACAAAGCACTGGAGCAAAGGTGTCATTAAACGTTAGAAGTCACTCAATCACACTCATCTCTTCATACAAAGTAAAGAGGAAAAAGGCTCTGTGTGGTAACTATCCGGAAAGCTTTGTGTATTCATTTATTCTTTACTTCTTGAGGAGCTAGCATCCCCTCCCTTTCCCTTAGAGGAGAAAATTTGAAATTTAGCTTTGTTTTTCTGAATCTGTCACTAATATTCAGCTCCTGTTTAGTGCTGAAAATAACTAAAGTAATAGATTTTTAAAGAGAGCTTCTGGATTTAATTCTGATTGTGTTTTCCTTTCAAATTACTGAGGTTTTCCAAGGTTTCCACAATGCCCATGGCTACAGGAAGGAATGACTCTTACCAGAAGAGGAGAAGTTGGTTGTCTCCCCTTAATTGTGTTTCCATCAGTCCTTTCTAGGTATTAAATGTAGAATTCAATTGAGAGAGGCTTCAATGTATCAGTATCCTGTTTGTCCTGAAATGTAAATGGAATTTATGAGTTTTGAAGCAGATGCCATCTGCTGGATAGTTATGATACTGTCACCAAAGTTAATATGAACAGAAAGCACAGAGAACAGAAATACTTAATAAATGGACTAGTTACTAATTTAAATATACACTATTCCTCAGGCTCCAGGTAGAGTTACAGACTCCCTAACATACTGTCTACAGTGCAAATATTTAAAATTTATTTTTCTTAGAATAAAGATATCCCTTCCTAGGTACCTAAACTCTTCATTTAGTTTGCAGTTATGAGAACAAATGCAAAATAAGTGCTCATCTTCTGAGAAACAGTAATCTTGCAAAAATGCATTTTGGAGCCCCCAAAATTAAAAGTCATACAAGATAAAAAGTCATACAAGAGAAAGTCATACAAGAGAAAATTAAAAGAGAGTGATGAAACAGGGTTACATAGGAATAAAGGTAAGTATATAAAATTAGAACCATATGTAAAACATAAATACAGACTAAACAGCTCATTCTTTCTCTGAGGGATCTTTTTGACAGAATTCATCTCTACTTAACACTCACCTACAGTCCCACACTGCTTCCTCATTAGAAGATCCATGGATAAAGTGGACCCTCCTTAAACCGACTTAGAAGTTATATATTGTGGTCATGTTCCATGTGACTCCTGTTGATGCTGGAGCCCAGCCTTGGCTTTTCCTCTCTCTTTCTGAACAGGTTGCTTTATATTTTGGAGACTTTGTTCTTCATTTGTTAGATATTACTTGATGAATTTCACTGTCCTCGTTGCTATTTAAAAATTAAGATAATAATAGCATATTCATAAATGGCATCCCTCAAAATATACTCATTTAAAGTTACAACTTAGAATTAGGATTTGATAAGCAAGAGGCTCTGGACACAAAGAATGCCATTTCTCCATATGCAGAAGCAATCCTACAAAATGAAAAATTTCAGAGCTTCAATCTGAATTTGGCTGGGATGTCCTGTGGGGATTTTGCAGAGAGGAAGTTCTGAAAGATCCATGCGTTTCTATAAGATGGTTCCTCTTAAAAATCTTACTAGAATATAAAACAGTAAAACAAAGTCCATAAATTTCTTCCCCAAAGAGCTCTCAAAATGAAGGCACCAAGTTGTCAGCTCCATCCCCATTTCTGAATTAAAAATACACACTGATGGCTAAATGAGGGAAGGAGCAGACAAAATACCAAACAGATGAAGAAAGAAAGGAAAGACAGCCCAAACGTATTAACTGTTCGCCCACATGACTTACTGGTATGTTAATGTCTCGTATCAGCCACTGCTAATGAGAACGTTGCTCCTTATTTCTCTTTTAGTTTACAAATGGAGTAGCATTATATAATCACTCTAATGAGGTAATAGAAACATAAGTACACAGGAAAATTTGATAGGGTTTTCTCCTAATTCATCCTTTGCTGTGTTGGCCATCTCCCTATCCCATTAGCCCTCCATCTTCTTAGCAGACTCCCCTCCCCTCAAATTGGCTGAGTCTCCAGTCCCAAAGGACATATTGTTGGCTATTATTTATAATAAGTCTCTCTCCCCTTGGCAGGATATAGAACAGCTGCTGGTCTATTCTCTGCCACAAAGACCAACTTCCTTCTTTTGCCCTGGATGATTGGGAGAAGGTCGGGGAGGAGCAATTTATAGTTGTGTTACAGCACCTCTGTTTTCTTTTATGTTTATTTATATTGCTTCCATTTCTGTCAGGGATTTCTGAGATAATCAAGATCACTTTGCTACAGATTTCTCATTTGAGCAGGCTCTGGTGGCAGTTGATGGTGTTTTTCTTCACTCAGTCAGACATTTTAGGACTCCGGGCAAGAGGAAGTAGTCAACATTTCTTCTATGAGTATTTGAGATTCAATCTTCCTTTTTTTTTTTTTCCTATCTCTTAAGTGTTCTGTGTTACATGAACAGTAAGTGGCTTTGAGATCCTCAAGGGAAGATATCTTGTTTTCATGGACTTGCTGTTCACAAAACTTAGCATGGTACCTGCTCAGTTAATGTGTGGTGAGTGAACTGAGTGGGGTGTTACATGGAGTCCAGCCCACCAGCCCACATCTCCCCCAGGCCAGGGAAGCCTCATCTCCTGAGCTGGAACCTTCTTGTGAGATCGTTTGCTTTAGATTTTTATGACTTCATAAAAATACCTCATTGTAGGCAAAAGAAAAAAAAAAGTGAGGAAACCCAATATTTCACAATTGAACCTCCAGCCAAAGAAATAACAGAAGTATCAGAGACCAGAGCGCCTTTGAAACTAGAAGTTTCTGTATTCTTTCAAATATTAAAGGAAACTTACAAAGTGGGAAATTTTTCTAAGACCCCAGAAACAAAGAAGATCCAAGTGGTTTTTACTCTAGATAACAATATGACATCAGGCCAAATAATCTTCGATGGATAGAAAGGGATCACAATCCAGCATTAACGTTTCTGCTTCTGTCTGGTGTTTGGAAATAAGATAGTTTGGCTACTAGTCAAGACCATGTTTAGTAAAGACTGGAAAAGAGCATAGTGGAGTAGTTAAATTATGTGAAACTTTGGAGTGTGGCAAATAGGAGACTTATTCCCACACTCTGACTTATTTCCATATGGACATAGTTTGTTGAGTATTAACAATGGCTAATTTCCTCTATAACCAAAACTGTCTCTTCCTTGGAGGAGTAAGAATTAGAGAGCTGACAATTCCCATGTGGTAGCTGTCTCTTTGTAAGGATCTTTAAGTACGGAAAGATTTCTTAGTATGTGTTTCTAAGTGTGTCCTAAGTATCCTGATGGATATGACTCCTCATATTTTCTCTGATATCTCCATAGCCCACCCAATGAGTGCTTGACAAATGTTCCTGATGGATACAGAAAGAATATATGTGATGGAAAAGAACACTAGTTGCTAAAGCCACTGAGATGTCTTTCTGATAGTTTTCGGCAGTATGCAAGCAATATGGGCTGGAAAAACAATAGTAGCTATGTCTAATAGGTGCCATAGGACAGGCCCAGTCCTGACCACTTTACATGTATTGTTTTATTTCATCTCATAATCTTGTTTCTAAAGTGGAATCACTGGAAACATAAAAACCCCAGTGTTTACTTCTGTCCAGTTAGAGCCAGGCCTTTCAAAACTGGAAAAGAAGCTGCTCAAGTTGGGCAAAGAGTAGCTCAAGTCATCTCTGGAGAATGGGAAAACAGAACTGAGACACAAATAGATCTAGACAAACCTTGGTTCTTTTATGACCTTTCCCAGGTTCTGCTGATGCTTCCTGTAGTTGCTTGTCAATTCAATCAAAGTATGATTTGTAGGCACTTGGGTATTGTAGGACCTGGGAAATGGGGCATGAGAGCCTTCATAGAAAACTTCCCATGAAACCCTTGAGGTGAACCCCTACCAAGGTGCACAACACAGTCCATACTGCACTAGTTAAGGGCCTGAGATCTTGAATAGGACCGTCTGAATCCAGATGCCTGAATTCAGAGGTATAACTTTTGAGGCAACTTCTCTGTGCCTCAATTTCTTGGCCTATAAAATGTACATAATAATATGTACTTCCCAGAACACTAATAAATGATAAATGTAAAGTGCTTAACACAGCAGCTGATTATTGTCACTAATATTACTATTAGTACTAATAATCAATATAATACCTACTTTCCTCCCATAAGATATGAGGGCTGTTTGAAAGAAAGGTCCTTGAATTTTTTTTTTCTCAAGCACAATCCTTGGCATATTGTATATTCTATTTTTTTTAATTGTTGGTTGTTCAAAACATTACATAGTTCTTGATATATCATATTTCACACTTTGATTCAAGTGGGTTATGAACTCCCATTTTTACCCCGTATACAGACTGCAGAATCACATCAGTTACACTTCCATTGATTTACATATTGCCATTCTAGTGTCTGTTGTATTCTGCTGCCTTTCCTATCCTCTACTATCCCCTCTCCCCTCCCCTCCCCTCCCCTCTTCTCTCTCTACCCCCTTTGTATATTCTAAATAAGGACTGGATGGATGAATTGATGGATAGATGGATGGATGGACAGATAAATGAATTTTTTGTGTTGCTAAAACATTACAAAAGACCTCATTATTTTCAGATCCCTTCACAGAAAGGTATGGCTCACATATTACCCCTTCAAAATGACCATGACACAAAAGCAAACTACAAATTTTATCAAAGGCATTTCATGGGGACAAATAGATATTTAGATTACAAGACTGTCATACATCATACTTGAAATTAGTCTACTCAGAAGAACATAGTTTAGAGATTATAGGTTGCCTGCATGACAGCAAGTTGACCCCTGCAAGCTCAGGTGCCAGATGATGAGATACACATTGAACTGGTCTTTGTTTAAGAAACTTATGTTCCACAGGAGTTCATAACTCTTATAAAACCACAAAGCATTAAGGCTCTCAACTTAATTTTGGATTTTAGTGTGCAGGATTCTCTCCAGGAACATGCTAGTTATAAGAATTGCTGCATTCAGCAAGTCTAAAGTATGGCACCCCCATTACATATTTACAGTTCACTTGTAGTTCCCCCCAATCCAGATGCACTCTACCAATGGTGGGTGATTTCTACCATATGTAATGTTGCTTAGTAACACAGTTGACACATACCATCTTTATCTGTTTCCAGGGAAACCAAGCAAAGAAGTTAACCAAAGGTCAGATTCTCATGCAAAAAGGGAAAGAGTTCTTGTTAACTCTGCCCACACCATCTAAGTCATTACTTATAGCATAGTCTGAGAAATCACTTCTATGTCCCTGTGAAGAACTGATTCTTACATCTCATATCTACCACAAATAAATCCTCAAGTGGAATAATATAGGCATGGCCATATTGGCCACTCTGTGCCCTCTCCTCCATGACCAAGAGTCAGGTTCAGTTATTTTTATACCATGCCTGTTCTTCACATCAATCTCTCAACTACAGTCCCATCCTTAAAATCCAAAATGAAGTGGCTCTCAACCCATATACACATTCATAAACATACAGAAGATTCCAGTGACTATGGACTTATGTCATTTTAAAAGATTAGCTTAGCTCTCTCTGCTTTCTGATTATCATGTGAGCTACTTCCCTCTGCCACACTCTTCCACCATGATTTTCAGCCCTACCTGGAGCCCCAGGGAATCGAACTGGCTGTACATAGACTGAGATCTGTGAAACCAGTCTCAATAAGTAACAGAGAGTCTTGATAAATCACTGAGGCTGGCCACCAGCTTGAGATACACCTGACTCAGGCTCCTGAGTCAGTGGAGTTACAGTTCAATAAGACACACATAGTCTTTCTCTCCTTGAGCTAATATTGTCTGCTGCTGCTCTAGGAGAGTCCTGGGATATGCAGAGTATCTCCAGCCAAATTGAGGAGAGTTTTACAAAAGTCATATCTAAAGAATATGAGCTTATCTGCATTCAGGGTGGTGATAAACACTAGGCAGAGTGATTATGTAAGCTCCCAAAGGATATTGTTATTTCCATATTTTTACCTGTTTCTAACAACTGCAACTAAGTGGATAGTGAATCACTGAGAAGAGCAATTTTACAGTGGATCAAAGATGAAAAACTAGGCATGGAATGCACTGAAAATACATTTCAGTTGCCTTTTCTGTTTCATCTTCAGAAAGACTCATCATCAATAAAGACAGCTGTAATGCAGTGAAAATTGTTGTCAACTTGACATTCAAAGGACTGTGTTACAGATCTACTACTCCTTACTTGCATGAACTTGTGTGATGATTCATGGGCCTCCTCTGCTTTTTATATAAAATTTGGATAATATCAGTTTGAACTATATGGAATTATCCATATTTGACTATGAACTATATGAAAATATCTATATTTGACCACTTATGAACTACAAAGGCAGTATTTTCATATTATTTAATTTTATAGATTTTGTTTCAATTATTTTGTATAGTAAATCAGAAAACATGTGGGAAGAAGTTTGATAAAATGCCATATATCAATACTAAGTAGACATACTTGAATATATTTTATTGGAATTAAAGCAATATTATCTGCATCACGAAATAAATAAATAAAAGATAGTTTAGCTGCATGTCTATAATCTCAGTGGCTTGGGAGGCTGAGTAGGAGGATCACAAGTTTAAGGCCAGCCTCGGTAATTTAGAGAGGCCCTAAGAAACTTAGTGAGACCCTGTCTCAAAATAAAAAAACGAAAAGGGCTGGGGATGTGGTTCAGTGGTCGAGTGCTCCTGGGTTCACTCCCCAGCTGCAACAACAACAGTACCAACAACAAAGATTTGCTCAGCCCCCCAATCACACTACTAAGGATATTTTCAGTTTTTCCCTTTCTTACAGGATTGTTGTAAGAATAAGATAAGTCAAAAGGATAAAAAGTTGAAAAGATTATAGTAAAAGATCTAAGATAGCTTTACTCTTCCAATAGAGTTTAAGTGAATCCCAAACAGTTGGATAGGGTCCAATCTGCTTAATGCCTATCTTTTCTATTGGTAGTTAGGAAGACTTTGACCAATGAGAACCACTAAAATGAAAACCACAAATCATTTTGTCTTCTGAACATTCATGAGATGGAAGAGATTTTGGTTAGTACCCATTTGCCTTAAAAAGGAGGAAATAGCCCATTTATTTCCCTGCCTGGATGATAGTCATAGTTTCTATTTATTAAATTCTTACTGTGTGTCAGATATGAAGTATTTTACTTATATTCTCTTAATCATCAAGTACTATTAACTCAATTTCTCAGCAGAAATCAAAACTCACAGAGACTATATGAGTATCCCAAGTTCATGAAACTGTATGTGTGCCTCCTGAATGTGTAGCCAGGAGTTAGGTCAGATATAGTTTAGTCCAAACCCCATGGTCTGTATTCTGTGGTACTTGATGGAGATAGCTTATACATTCTCTATCATTCCCATTAAGCTCATCAGTGAATTTCCAATTACTTTTAAAAATTACTTTTACTTCCTTCTGGGGAGAGAGAGAGAGAGAGAGAGAGAGAGAGAGAGAGAGAGAGAGAGAGAGAATGAGAGGGGGAGACTTTATTGAAATGAGAGTATTGTTTAAATGAAAATATATGTTAAAAAAAGGAAAATTTTCATTTTATTTGAGTTTCTTTTTTCACCTCTATATTATTGCCTATTATGAAAGGCAATTTTGAATATGAATGACCAAGAAAATGGGATAGAGTACAAAGAGTTGTAAAGAAAATAGAGCATAGCACACAGATTCTGAAGTCACCATGCTGCAGCTTGTCCTGTCACAGACCTTTGAAAGGAAATAATAATTACAACTCATTATCTACCTTGAAGACATGCTAAATAGCATAAGAACAGGTTCCAAATCAATAGAATCCTATTTGAGATATTAGATGCATCACTGGTTCACTGTAGAGGAAAGTTTAATAGCTTTTCCAAAAAAAAATTTCAGCTTATGTTTTGTCTACTTACAATGTTCTTGAACATGTATTCCTGCCAAGAAGAAAAATTAAACTAAATTCTTTCACTGTGGCTAGCACGTTTCTACTTTGTTCTGATTAATTCATAGATCTGTGCCATGAAAGAATTTGAAATTGGCAAGCAAAATTCTAAATTAGACGGTTTAATTGTCAAATAAATGTTAAAACTTGCATAAGGGGGTAGGGGGAAATGTAAAAATGTAGACATGTCGGCATTTGAAACCTATAAATGGGTATTTTCTTGTAGGTCGTGCCAATCTAAGAGAAGGAAAAAAAGAAAGACCCTAGTTCTCTCATAAAATAACTGGGTTTTAAAATTTTATTTATATTTTTTTAGGAAACTTGAAGAAATCCATTGAATCATATAATTATTCAATGAAAATAAATATATTAAAAATTTTAATTCACTTCATCTTCTTCAATTCTTCTTAACACATTCTCTCAGAAAATAGCCACATAAATAAAATGACCTACATATGTAAAAAATCATCTGAAATCATTTTTTTCCTACGTGAATTAAATCAGTGTGCAAAAGATTGGTTTTCGAGGAAACACAAGATGGATTTTATCAGAATAATTTCATTCTCCCAAACTTGGTTTATTTGGAACATCAAAGGAAAATAGGGAATGAACATTTATCTGTTTATTTTGTTTTCTTTGATCATGGGATTTTGTAATGCATTTTGATTCTTATGCATTCTTATTTCTCAATCCAGATTTTATTGTTTTCCATTAGCTTGGAAATATGACTCACCCATTAAACTTAAAGAATTTTAGTGCCTTGTATAGAAAGCTTAGCAATTTTTCAAAAGTGGGGCATCTTTTATCAGACTTGGTCTAGAATGCTAGGATGTAAGAGTGGGTACTAACTGTCCAAAAAAACATGGAGGTTAGAGGTAGCACACACTGTTAAGAAACCCTGAAACTTTCCAGCTTCTCGAACTATCTCTCCCATGATTTCCATATCTTCTACTTCAAGGAGAGAAAAGGAAGGAAAAGGGAAAGAAGGAAGGAAGGGAGGGAAGAAGGAAGGAAGAAATTAGAACAAGAGCATTAGGGGGAAAGGCATTAATTTATCTACTCATCAGCTACAGCATTTGATTTCTCATCAAGTGCTAGTCCTATACAAGATATTAGGGGAAACTGGAGAGAGCTATAACACCTGAAGGTGTAAGGAGCAATGACAGACCGGTCTGCATCTATTGAGAGCCTCAGCTGGAGCCTTTGGTTTTTCCACTGAAGGTCCTGACCTGGGCGTGGGTCAGGCTCTTTCTCAACAGCAAAAGCTAGCAGTTTTGATGTTAGAAAGTAAAGTGTATGATTCTGGGTGCCTAAGCCTTTAAAGAAAACTTTAGTGCCGGATCTAGAGTCCCTATAACTGGAAGGACATGAAGTGTTGGAGGTGATATCTAGGCTCCTTTTCCCACCCTATCTCCTTCTGAATGGAATCTGGCACTTAAAGAGATACTTTAAAAATGATTCTGGGATGAAGAAGATAAAGGAGAGAGGCAAAGAGGAGGAAGGAAAAGGAAAGGGAGGAGCAGGTCTTCCTGGATCTGCGCTAAGTCAACCCATGTTCCCAGGGGCCTGGTGTGCCAGTGCTGTTCACTTGTGCAAATCCGGAGGCCAGATTGTCTTCTGTATTAAAAATATTCCAAGTCACCAAGAGCTACTTTTATCTAAGTCCACTTTGTAGAGGCATTAGTCCTTTAATTTGAAGATAAGTTGTTGTATATGACAAAATTTGAGATGAAAAGGAAAGCATTGGTCTGGTGAAGGTAGTCAACCATTCATAGTTTTGAAACTAGAATATTTTGCTGACAAAGAGAAATGTATTTCTGAGCCTGAGTTCTTAAAAAAAAAAGAAAGAAAAAAAAAAAACCTTCCATCTTAGTCCTTTAGCTGGGCTATTTCTGCCAGCTCCCCGACTATGAACACAACACATTCTTGCAATTCATCACTTCCCTTGGCTCAAACCAGCCTTTAAAATGGTTGGTGGCATATGCTTCTCATTAGCTCTGCCTCTACCTCACCTGGCTGCTCAGGCAGTCTCTCCTGCCCCCTGCCTGCCCGCTGCCCCCCTGGCTCCATACCCATGCTCCTGCCAGTTTCTCTTACCAAGCATCGCAGCCTGCTGGTATGGCAGGAAGCAAGCTAAGGAGAAGGAGAAGGAAATAGTTCTTTTCTTTTGAAAGTAAATTCTGTGGTTTAACAGCCTCTCGTTTGGAAATAAGACCTAAGAAAAACAGAAAGCCAAGGACAAAACCAAAAACATCAACAGAAATGGAAAAAACAGGAGCTGCTGACTGGGAGAAAAGGAGAGAGGGGGGCAACAAAAGGTTAAGGAGAAAACATTCCCATCATGATGCCATTTTGGCACCAAGTGTTTCTTTAGGTCACCAGTTTCTGTCTTGATGTATCTTTAGACTATACAAGGAAGCCTGCCCCATTTGGAGGGTATTTTCTGTTTAACTCAGTCATCTGAATGATATACAAAACAAAAACACCTTTTATTTGGTGAATTCTTTTCCCTCTGTGACCCAGTGATAAATTAAGAATTAGATCAAAACAAAAGGCTTTTGGCTTAGCTCAAAAGATACTTTCTATACAAAATGATTTTTTTTGGTCTTGTTTTCTCTTTTGTGTGGTAATTTTTAATTTTTGACTAGTAATTTTAATACTTGGATTACTTTCTAAAGTAATTGAAAAGATAGATTCTCTCAATGTCTCTTCACAGAACAATTGAACCACTCAACTCTAACGCCAATTTATTTGTACCACAGAACTTGACGGTGTAGGTTGGTGGGCATCTTTTTTGAAATTGGTTATTAGTGAAAGGAAGGGAATGTTGAAGGGGTAAAGCCCTTAATCTTTGATGACATAGAAGAGAATCATAGAAATCTGAGGTTGAGAGGCACCTCAGAGATTCCTTAGTCAAGTCTACCCACCACCCCTCACAGATGAGGGAGCTGAGGCTGAGTGGTTAAACTTTACACTGTCCCCTAGGAGGAAGGGACAGGACCAAGCCACTTGTGGCAGGGCTCCTCAGCCTCACCCTGCTCTCCTTCCACAGGATGCAAGCACTATATTCCCTCATAAATACTTTTGTGCCAATATCAGAGGCAGAGATGAGCAATCTGCGGGTCTTGAATGGCTTTTTGTTCCATATTGAATGATTTGTATAGAGCCTGATGACCAAAAATGACTGCTCAGTCCTGGTGACTGTGAGATCCGTGTAACCTAGGAAATCACCAGACACAGAAAAACTCTCAGGAGATCAGAAGAAGGTCCCTCTTCCTTAGTGCAGCTCTATCCCTGCCCTTTCTCCTGTTCATCCAGGTACGAGGCTTGCTTAATGAAGTGCCAGCTGGATATAGGTCGGCCCCTATTCATTCCCTCAACCAGCTGCTCATGTGTGGGCAAAACCTCCATGACTGCATGCCCAGTGCTCCTGTCCAGAGGATGTTCATGGACTCAGAGAATCATATCAAGTGCACAAGCAGCCCTGAACCAGAGAAAGTCATCCCAATGTTCTCCTCCTACAGTAGTTGAAGACCACACACACACACACACACACACAGAATTTCATTTTCTGGGATGTAAATGTATTTTTTTTTCCTCCTCAACACCTCTCACTTCCAAGAGCTGAGCCACATTCATCCCTGAACAAAATTGCACAGTCAGACAAACTTGCCAAAGGACCCTTTTTCCTCTTGATTTACCTCTTTTCTAAGTGGCTAAGTTTCACATTCATCTGGCTTACCAAGGTCACAATCCCTTCTGTTAACTTATAATGGCTTTATATATTTATTCAAAATATATTTACCAAGATTAAGGTTTTTCCACAGGGCATTTATATTTTAATAGACATTCCCAAGCCCAGCACAACACTTGGTACCCAGTATACACTCAATAGTATGAAAAGGAGAAGAAAGGGAAGGATGGGAGGTATTTTGTACCCAAAGAATGGTGTAGCTCAGGCAGTAGGCAGGGAAGGGGGCAAATGAAGGCAAGGAGCTTTATGACCCCCATGCACGTTGTGGCAAATAGGCTGTGTGTGTTCTGCTCCATTTTCTCTAAAATTCGCAGTACTTCATTGCAACCACTTGAAAAGCTGCTGCGGAAACCTGGGTTTTACCTCTGCTTGCCCTGCCAGATACCCCAGCATTTCTGCCAGTGAAGATTATTTGTATCCTATTCTGGTCCTCAGCTTCATTTCTGTTGTTTATCCAGCCTCCGTTAGCAACACAGTCTTGGGTTTCTACCTCAGCTTTAGTCTTCAGACTCCCAGTAAGGTATGATTTCAGGGACTTCTCTGTGTACTCCACACTGCCTTTGCACCAAAGCCCTCAGGCCCTGACTCCTCCTTCACTGGACAGACATAGATGACTACTTTTGTCTGTTTATTTTAAGTCCATGAAAAGGAGATGCACAGCTCCTACAGGTGCTTAGAGAATGTTTTCCTCAAATGCCTCTGTTGGAAGTCTTGTCTCAGTGTCATTCCCATGAGGATGTTTACCAGGTGTCCTTCTACTTCCCTCAACTAGGAGTTCCTAGAAAGAATATGCCATGCCTTAGTCACCCCTGCAGCATCTCTGTTACTTAGCATAGGGCTGTGTACACAATAATTACCCCTCAGATTTTTAAATAATGAATTATTCAATCATGCAATCTATTGTTTATTTTTTGTTGTTGCTTAAACCAAGAGAAGTTAACAGGGATTTCTCACCACTTCTGGTCTTCCTCTGATGGGAAAATTGCTGTATTGATGCAAATTACTTCACCATCTGTGTGCTGCATAAGTTCCGGAATCCTTTCCCTTTATATGGGAGACCAGGTTTCCAACCAATGACCATTAAAGTACATTTGGCAGCTCTTGCAGCTCTTTCCCCATAGCCCAGATGGCAAAGTTTTTTCTTCCTTTATTTCTTGAGGACTTTTATAAGGGTTCTTTATGTTGCTCCTTCTTTTGAAGTATGTTTCTGTTCCTGGACAGAGGAATTAGACCTTCTGCTTGGACCTCCCCGTCCATGCTCTCTAGTCATTATGCTGATCCTGTAAGAGGAAGCAAATTTTGTTAGTTAGAGCTCAAATCCACTTATTAATATGTCTGATTTGTGTGTGTGTGTGCGTGTGTGTGTGTGTGTGTATTCCTTCCTGTAAAGTGATATTGGTATAGATTGTTGCTCCTTCTCTCTCTAGGTTAATGTAAAAGTGAACTAGTAAGCAAAAGTGTTCTTTGTGTGATCCACTAAGAACCCAGTCCAAGGCTGTACCTGGACTAGACTGTTAAGAAGTAACTGAGAATGAGCCTCGTGTTAGCAAGGGTTTAATTGAGGCTTGAGACATTGGGTAAAGGAAGAAGATGGAGAAAAGCCTTCACAGAGAAACAAGCTTGAGATAAAGACAAAAGGTAGGTTAAGAAACAATGGTGAAGAAGTCTAGTTTTATAAGCTAAAGATTTTGGACTTTATACACTAGGAAATCACATTGGGATTTTAACAAATAGTGACATGGTTGTAGATTTAAGAAAGGTGGGTTTGACCTCAGCATGGAAGACCAGTGGGGATTCAGGTTCAGTGTAGGAGACTAATGCCACTGCATAAGTCTAGACCAAGACAGACAATGGACCCTGGAAGGACAAAGGGTAGATATGATAGACATTTCAGAAGAAAGTCATTCACTCCAGTTACTCGGGGTTCCTTGCTGGTTCTCACACATAGACACTCTTGCTTCATGAAGATTCCCATTGCCTGGCATGTTCTTTCTCTTGGTTACCATAATTTGCCTTCTTAGATCCTTCAAGCTTTTGCTTGATTATCACCTTTTCAAGGAGTGCTTCCCTGACCAACCTCCTTAAAACTCATACCCTCACCAAAGGTCATGTATCAGAATGTTCACAACAGCCATATTTATGTAAAACACCAAGTGCCAATCGACAGTTGGAAGGGCAAATAAACTGTGGTAGAGTCATATACCATATTATTGTGCAGCAACTAGGATAAATGCTTGATCCACAGTCACATGTAACATGGTTGAGTCTCATAAAAACTGTTGAAGAAAAAGTAGGTTGATTAAAAGTGCATTATGTACGATTCTGTTTTATATATAGAAGTACAGCACTGAGCTCCCCTACTTGAAGTCAGAATAGTGGTTACCTTTACCTTTGTAGTAACTGGAGGAGCACAGTGAGGCTTTGGGGCTTCTGGGAATGTTTCTTCCTTGTGCTGATTACATTGGGTTCATTCGTTGTGTGAAAATTCAGAGTCGTACATTAATGATATACGTATTTTCTTGTGTATGTATTACATTGTTCTTCCCCCAGCACTACTCATCTCTCCTTTGCTTTATTTCCCTACAATACTTACTACCTTCTAATATGTTACTATGATATGGTATTTATTCTATTCTTTCTCCATTGGAATGTAAATTTCATGCAATCAGGGATTTTTATGTTTTGCTCACTACTGTATCTATATCACTTTTACGTTTACCTGTCACAGAACAGATAATAGAATCAACAAATGAACTATTTGAATCAGAAAAACAAGAATAAAATAGGCCAGGCTTAGAGATCCAAGTGGAACCCTGGTTTGAGGACCTGTGTTGCTTTGTCAGTTTCTCACTTCCAAGTGCAGTGGATAGACTGCCAGCCTGAATTGTGATGATCTCTTTTCTATGTTCTTAAGGCTCCTTCTCAAAACTGCTTCTGGTCTTTATTTAAGCCTTTTTCTTATCCTGGAATATTTATCCCATTTTTCCCATGTCAGAAACCTTTCCATCTTCAATGTCCAGCTCAAACAACCTCTGCATAAAATCTTTTTAACAGCTGCAACCTAAGTTCCTCTAGATCTTCCTCTGGTCCTCTTAAGGAGTTCTTTTCATTCATTCAACAAGTATTTATTGAGCACCCATTAAATGTCAGGTACTGTGCTAAGTGCTAGAAATACAAAGCTGAAGAAGAGAGGCATGTCTTTCATGGGGCTCTGTTGCCATATGGTAGACAGACAATAAACTAATAAACAAATACTTATTATTTTGGGGTGCTTTGAAAAAGTTAAACAAGGTACAGAGTTAGAGTGGTGGGGACTGCTGCTTTATGTAAGTTACAAGGGAAGCCTTCTCTGGCTTGTCAACACTGGAGGAGAGACCCACATGAACTAAAGATCATGAAGAAGAATATTCTAGGTAGAAGAAAAAACAAGTGCAAATGCCCTGCAGTGAGAACAAGCTTGGTATCAATCTTGCATGTGAATTCCCCGGGATAGGGCTTAAGTGGCCTATCACATTGTTTTGGATGAAGAAAGTTCTGAATGATTGAGTAACCAAATTAAAACACTGAATTTTTCTCAATATTTAGTTATACTTTAATGTGTATTTTTCTTCGATCAGCATTTCCTAAGATGAGTTCAATAGAATACATCCCAAACTGAATTTTGTAAAATCTTGTTACACCACACACATACACGCACACACACACACACACACACACACACACACACACAAATGATTCTGTGGTCAAATCAGTGTGAGAAACAATGGACTCAAATATATGTATCAACAGAATATAGGTGTTTTACTCTGAGACTTAGCAACCAAAGTCCCAGAGTAAAACAAACAAGCATTAAAAAATGTTACTTCACTGTTTTTCACCACATCCAGTCTTTTCTTATGGAACAGACATTACTAATGCATAAGACAATAGAATTCTATAGAATTCCATTCAGAATATGTTTCTAAATTTCTTCATTTTTATATTGTAAATTTACTCAATCCCTGATATTTACCTGACTCATATAATTTTAAAAATCAAATATAGATACCATAATATTACATTGTGACTCTATTTATGATAAGAACATGGATCTTCAATGTTCTCTTTTCTAAATTAATATAGTACATATTTTCACAGCTCCACCCTGCCTAATTTTAATCTGTATCTAGTGATCTACTTCACACTCTCAGTCAAACCCTCTCAGTATATTTTGTCGCTGTTAAGACCAGGAGTTAAAATATCAAGGGGCAAGTTGGTAAGCTGTGAAATAAACAAACAGGAGTCAAGGAAACAGAAACAAGGCTCAGTGAGCACTCTGGGATACTAGCACTTCCAGGCTGTGTGGATGCCTTTGAATGCCACTCCCCGTAGGAGAAAAGATCCAGAGACTTGCTGTTTCTTTCTGTATATTTTTGGTCACTTCCCCTTTGCTTGATCTGCACTGCATTATTATGACAACCTGAAAACTTAGAAGTTGTCATATCAAACTATGTTTCTCTGCTCCCTGATTGCAGATGTTTAAGTGTTTGTTGGTTTTCCATGGTCACCAGCCAGATGCAGGTACATGCCTCAGTAGCAAAACTAAATTTGCAAGCAGATGTCCAATAAACTTGTAGCTGTCTTACAACTGTGTGTAAGTGTGTTTGTCTTGAAATGCAAGTGGCGAACGAGAGAGCAGGAGCACCTGGACTTTTAGACAAGTTTGGCCAAAGATCTTGTAGCATGGGTGATTTTTAAAAGGAGAAAAGAGCAATTATTCTTATTTTATTCTTGGAGTGTCATTTAGCTTTACAGATGTAAAGGCAGCAGAGAAAAATGCAAAGGCAGAGTTGTTTTTTTGTTTTTTTGTTTTCCTGAGGCATTAGTTGCTCTGAAGAAAAACAAGCCAAAATTTGCTTGTGGGCAAAAACATCCCAGAATGCATCTGGTGATTGGACAGAAAGAAAACACTGGCAAGGGCCCAGGTGTGTCAGCTCCCAACGACAGCGCAGGAACAGCCCAGGCGGTGCTCTCAGACGCTGATCGAATTTCCAAGGTGGATAAGGTTCAAAACTGTCTGCTCAGCTTTCACTTATCTAAGACAGTGCTCCAAGTCTAGGAGGACCGTTCTTTGGACTGGGAACGGAGGCAGGGAGAAATCTCTTTGGTGTTGTTTTACCTTGTTGGAACTGGCAGCAGCACACCTGGATGTTAGAAATGTTATGGTCATTCCTGGAGAATTTAGGGCAGTAAAAATTATTGGGGGATTAACCATTTTTAAGGATTTATAACAGCATGTTGTTTACAGCGTTATGTTTACAAGGGAACTTCGAGGTTAAATCTCTAATTTATACAGTTATGTGATTCAACCTCTTCTTGAATCCTAACATCTAATTTTGCCACTTACTAGCCAAATATGAGATCATGCCAAACCCAAGAATCCCTCTTTACTATCCTGTGGTGGGCACCTAAAATCTTCTCTTCTACACCTAGAGTTTTCTCACCACTCACTGCAGCTGTTAACAGGGAGGTGACCAGGCCAATCCCAGGGTGTGAGTCAGGGGAGGTGATTGTGTGTGTTCTTTTCCACTGTATCCTGCACAGAGTAGTGCTAAGATGAATGAATATTCAATAACTCCTAGTTACGAGAGGAATTAAAACCCCCAGAGTGAACTTAAAGTGCTCTTCTGCTCCTACTTAAAATTTGGGGCATACCATTTTTTCCTCTGGTCCTATGCAGTAGCCAGGATTATTTTTATCCCCACTTTTTTGTGTTTCTAATGGTCTATGCCATTCTGGTAGGCTGAAAACACCTATGAGATGAGGGATTTTCTGTTTGTCACTTGCCTACTTCACATGTAGTATCTCAAGGAAGTAGCTACATTTTCCACAAACTTCTTTAGTTAAACATGATATTTTGGTAAAGTAAAAAAAAAAAAAAAAATGGTGTGAGGGTTCTATCCCAGCCACCCTTTCAGACCCTTTCACGCCGAATCAGTACAGCTGCACCAAGAAGTACACAGTACAAACCTTAGTTCACAGATCTCTCTGTGTGTGAAGCAGTGTTGGATTTCAGGAAAGAGAAAGCTCTTCATCCTCTCTTGTGTAAAGGGAGACTCCCTGGATGAATGCATGGAGTCTTAGAGAATCCTAAGTTGAGAGAAGGCTGAGATTCAAGAGTATGGGAAAATCAAAGTAGTTTTTTTCTGTCTCTGCGTCTCTCTTCTGAGATCTGATGGCCACTTGCTTCACTCTTAACTGAAGTTTCCTCTACAAGGACCTTTAGGTCTCTATGACTTCAGCTTACACAGGACTGTGTTACAATAATGCTAGTTCATATTCCATGTGGCTCCATAGCTCTGGAGCCAGCATGTGACAGACTCAGCCTCCCTGTTTTCCATAGAATCCACACCCTCAAAAAATAAGGTTACCTCAGCAAAGTGGGTGTTCTAAAAGATTTAGTAAAAAAAAAAAAAAAATCATGGGCATGCATAAAACACATAATACCTTTCTTCTTTTTTCAAGTCATTCCATAGCAGATTTTCAAATCTGCATTATTTCTGCTTGGCTTCAGATGGTTTTCTTCCCGTCTAGTGCTGCGTTCTTTCCACACCCCTCCCACTGACTACAGTGAGTCCATGCTTTCATGACCGCTGTGCTCCTGAATTGATTGCTTTCTTACAGAAGCACACAATTCTAAGGTTCTAATCTCTTCTGTTTGTAGTTTTAATGCAAACTCTTCTCGTTATTCGAGATTTAAATTCCAACTCTACTTCCTCAATGTTCATGTTACCCATGTCATTTGTGATATGACTCTGTATTTAATTCCAGCCCCTTGCCAATTTTTTTACTTAAAAATAAAAGGTGTCCTTTTAGTCTTTTTACTTAATCTCTTAGATACTCTTATATAGTGCCCCTTGTGACCCAAAGCCTTGAAAGCCATGAAATTAAAATGCCTGGGGTCCAGGACAAAACTAACTGGTCCTATGGTCAAACTAATTACTCTGTTCACGTAGGTAGTGTATTAACTAGACAAAAGATGACCTCAAATTAACAGTGGAAACTTGAATACAATGCTGGAGAATACCACCTGCGTTAGCTTTCTGTCACTGTGACAAAATACCTGACATGAACAATTTGAAAGGAGGAAAAATTTGTTTTTGCCCACTATCTCTGAGGTTTCAGTTCATGGTGCAGAGCACTTGGTAGAGCAGAGCTGCTCACTTTATAGCAAACAGGAAGCGAAGTAAAAGGCAAGGGACAAGATGTACCCTTTCAGGGTTTGTCCCCTGTAAGTTGCCTCCTTTAGCTGGGCTCTCCCCTCTACATTTTCCACTATCTCCCAATTGTCCACTCACTTTCAAACCCATGAGGGGATTCATCCATTGATGAGATCCGAGCCCTTTGATTCTATCACTTTCCAAACCTCTTCACATTGCTTCATTGCGGACCATATGCCTTCAACACATGAGCTTCGGGGAACATTTTATATCTAAACCATAACACCCCCTAGTATATCCTTAGAATATGCCTTTTAAATTTTCTCTTTTTTCAATATAATTGTTCTTTTGAACATAATATTGTGTTGGAGTACAATTTTCACATTCACAAAAGAGGATGACATATCTCCTATAGAAACCGGTAAGTTTACAATGATTCTTCCTCTTCTTGAAACTCCGAGGTACAAAAAGCTCCTTTTAAATTTTCTAATCATGCCTATACTATTTTGAATGTTCAATCAAGTATGAAAAGTAATTTTGGCACTGGACACAGTGGCACACGTCTGTACTCCTCAGTTACCAGAAAGACTGAAGCAAGGAGGATCACAAGTTCATTCTGGCCACCTTAATGAGACCATGTCCCAAAATTAAAATAGTAATAATAATAATTAAATGGGGATGCAGCTCAGTTGTAGAGGGTCCTGGGTTCAGTCCCCAGCACAACAAAAATAATAATAACAACAAAAACAAAAATTTTGGCATAACAAAATCTAGGCAGCACTTGAAAACTTTACAGGATTTTTCTTATTACTTTTCTGCTCCTACAAAGCCTTATTGCATTAAATGAGAAAGAGGATTGTAGTAAGTTGATGGGATCACTTTTAATTAAATGGTTTATTTTAAAAACAATGTTTCATTCAAAATTTTAAGACAGAAGAAATCCTTTTTTTCTTTCTTTGTTTCACACACACAACAACAACAACAACTGCCCTAGCTGGTTGGCTTTGTTCCTTTAGAAGCAGTGAAAGAAAGATGAGGGATCAGATTCTATGCTTCCTAGATCCGGTGTGTTAGTCATCAGATACAGAGTATAAAACCCTGGCTTTACAAGTGATCATTATGTTGTTATATATTCTAATGAGACCCATTCCCCTCAGGCCACCTAAAACTCTAGTATGTTTGGGGTGTTGAACTATTTAACTGTAATTATTACAATTAAAACCTTATAAAGTGCATCTAGTAAAACAGATTCAATGCTTCCACTTAGTCTGGTTTAAGAAAAATTATTATAAGGAACATTGCTCTTTCCCAAACAGAATTAAAATTTAAGGATATGCAAGAAGTAGGAGGTAGAGGGATAAGAATAATAGGGAAGCAAAGATTTGCCATAAAACCTTTCGTGAAATGTTTTTTTATTTTCATGCTTCACAAATGAAGCCTTCATCATCTTTGCTTCTGGGAACAGTTTCAAGCCCAAGAAACACAACTGGAAACCTGCCCTGCTGCAGCCCAGCCCCTGTTGGTAATTCCAACTGGACCAAATTGAGTGTCTCCTTTCCAAATGCTCTGAAGAAAAAAAAACAAACAACTCATGATAAGGGATGACACCTAGCCAGTGCAACCTGGAGAATATATGTCCTCCTTTACTAGGTTTCTCAGGTAGCTAAGGGTACACTCTCCACTTCTTTGAGCTCTCTTACCAGACTGCAGCTCTGACCCCAGCCATCAGGTTCTCCACCCATGCACCATCCAAAACAAAAATAATCATAATCACCATTCCCTGGAGTTCAAAAAAAAACTCCTGAACATTTATAGTGTTTCAAACCTATTACAAAGTTCTGCATACACAATTCCTGTCTTCAAGGAGTTTACCATCTTATAAGGACTCATAGACTTTAAGCTATTTCCTAAGCACAGACTTATTTATTTTGTTAAAGAATTGTTTAGGAGCTCCTGCCCGGCATTTTCATGGTCCTTTATTGTTTGGAATTTACAGATGATAAGACACGGAGGAAGAACTACAATTTAAGGTAATAGGGGTAGATGTTGTAGATGTAGTAGTAGATTTAATTGCCCCCAAAGCAGGAAATAATTTGGAAACTGCTTTTGTGTAAGGTAAAGCTGAGTAATACAAGGGAAAGAAATTTTAATGAATTAGGAGCAGTGCCATCTGGGAAGGATACATTGTCTATTCCTTGAGAATAAAAAAAAAAAGCTTTTAACATGTATTATTGACCTTTTTTTGTCTTTAGAAGTAAAATAAGCATGCAGATGACTTAGAGTCTGAGTTTCCTAATTTTTAAAATTTGAAGCAATTGAAAACTGTGAGCTCACTCAGGTAGAGAGAATGATGTGGGCAAAGTCATTTAATTCATGAATAAAGGAACTGGAATTTATTAAGCACTTTGCTTACTCAAAGCATGTCAAACATTGTGGACATGTAAAAACAAAACAAAACAAAAAAACCAGAAAACCAGATCCCTTTATTCATGTTAAATTTTTTTTGTACATTTTCCCAAGCTGTATTCTGAGAAAAACTCTAAGAACTGTTTTGCTTATTAGATATGTTAAGGAATACTCCTTTCCGGAAATTGGCAATATACCTTAGCATATCAATGGTTCTGAGATATCTCACAGTAAAGAAACTGGTATAGTTTGTTTTTCTCTTTAGCATAGTTTAGAAAACACTAGTTTATGGTTCATTGAAGAGAGAACATACATGCACATACATGACTGTAAAATGGGACTAGCAACAGCCATCCTACACTCATCTCATAGTTTCTCATGAGGATTCAACAAAATGAAATGTATAAAAGTACCTTTTACAAGAGGCATACAAAAGATGCTCAATAAATGTAAATTAAATTTGAAGAGAGAATAATAAACATTACAAATAATAATATAAGAGAAAAGGTCAACAACATTTACACAAATTTGTCAAGAACTTATTTATACCAGGAACTGGGTTATCTCCCCCCACCCCCATATGCATACATGCACACGCACGTGCGCGCGCACACACACACACACACACACACACATACACTTTTTGTCAGCTTTTTCACCGCTGAGACTAAAAGACCTGACAAGAACAATTGTAGAAGAGGAAAAGTTTACTTTGGGTTTTACAGTTTCAGAGGTTTCAGTCCATAGATAGTAGGCTCCATTCCTTGGGGCTCAAGGTGGGGGCAGGACATCATGGTGGAAGAGTGTGGTAGAGAAAAGCAGTTCACATGGTGGTCAGGAAGCAGAGAGAGCCTCCAATCACCAGATACAAAATATATACTTCAAAGCCATGTCCCCAGTGCCCACCTCCTACAGCCACACCCTACCAGCCTTCAGTTCCCACTCAGTTAATAATATCATCAGGAGAGGCATTCACTGATTGGGTAAGAATCTTACAACCCAATCATTTCTCCTCTGAACCTTCTTGTATTGTCTCACATGTGAGGTTTTAGGGGATACTTCACATACAAACCATAACATATATATATACACACACGCTTATATGTGTGTGTATATATATATGTTATGGTTTGGTAATGTATATAAATGTATATATATGGTATATATACATATATTATGGTATACATACACACATATAAGGTTTTATATATAAAACCTTGCTTAATACTTACAGTAACCTTAAGAAATAGAGGTATTATTACTTTCGCCAGGTCATACAAAGGGTAAGAGTCAGATGCAGAATTAAAACCCAATTTGGGGCTGAGGAGGTGGCTCAAGCGGTAATGTGCTTGCCTGGCATGTGCAGGGCGCTGGGTTTGATCCTCAGCACCACATAAAAAAAATAAAGATGTTGTGTCCACTAAAAAATAAATATTAAAAAATTCTCTCTCTCTCTCTCTCTCTCTCTCTCTCTCTCTCTCTCTCTCTCTCTCTCTCTCTCTCTCTTAAAAAAAAACAACAACAACAACCCAGATTTGGATGATTCTGAGTCTGTACTTCCTTTTCACAAACTAGGAGTGCTCTAGGGATTCAGAAGAAGAAAGGAGAGGATGCTTGCATCTTTCTTTATTCAGTGCACTTAAGAGGACAAGAACGGGGAGTTGTAGTCAACAGAGATACATAGTGGTGTTCAAACCATTAAGCCATTGCCTAGGGGTCTTGATGTACCTTTGTGAGATTTGTGTTGGTCTCTAGATTCAGACCAGCTGCCCCTGAAGCTCCTCTGACTGCTGGGCTGACTTGACGTGGAATCCTAGCTGTTCTCCTATCTGTTAACTGAGCCACTGTGGAGCATTCAGTAAAGCCTTAATGTGCAGTACTGGTAGAGCTGGAGTTCTGAGGTGTTTTTCCAGGAATGTTGACAGAAATTTAACTGTAGTTCTGTGTGAGAGTGTGCCATGAGACATAAGTGCTTTTGTGGATGGACACTTGTCACAGAAGCATTGATTAAACATTCCATTCTTTCCTCCTGAATTTGTAATGTCCTTACTGTCCTATCACAATTTTCCTTATGAGTCTATTTCTGGGCTCTCTATTCTGTTCTATTCCATTGATCTATTTTCAAAGTCAATTCACATTGCTTAAATTACATACCTGGTAAAGTAATTCCCCCATATTATCTTTCTTCCTTTCAGAAACGTATTAGCTATTTTTTAACTTGCACCAATTCATATGAATTTTAAAGTGAGTGTTTAAAAAAATTAGCAATAGAACCCTTTTTCCAAAAATATTTTGTAGCCCGCCAGCACATACTCTACTTGACATGAGATGGAGTTTCAGGAGATGACCTTTCAGTCTTTCAAGCCCTGAAATCTTCCCTCTCTGAAACCCTGCCACTGAACTTCTAAGGTGCCACTCAGCACAGGAGGCAGAAGCTTTGAGTCAGTGAATGAGGAATGGTGGGAGTTTCCAGTCCTCAAAGGGAACACATCGAGGAAGATGTTAGGCCACGTATAGGAGATGCATGTTAACATAGCCCATTTTAAGAGTTTTTCCCATGTACCATTCTTGACCTATGATCAATTGGAAAAAAAAACACTACATTATCTAAGTAGTTCTCTACATTTTGTTCACAGGAAAGAATAGTATTGTCTTAATTATGACCCATTTAAGGAAATGGAGAAAATTTGGTCTCCCACATAGGTAAAGAATTCCTCTGAGACAGCAAAAAAACTAGAAGACTGGATATTGTCCTTGGAGTAGTACAATAGTAGACCTTTTAAACTGTAAAAAATCTCTTAGATCATGATCCATCCCTATCAGGGGAATATTACTGCACAAACAAGATGAGCACCAGTTAAAAGGTAATTTCCTGAAATAGTCTCATGTGTAACAAATTGAAAATCCACAGCCCTTCAACAAAGATTTTTTTTTCATTTACTTTATCTTTTAAAATTGTTTCACTCTTCACTTCCCTAACAGATGTTACAAATTTCAGAAACAGACAAGGATCTTTGGACTTAAATGAAAATTGATCCACTTAAAAATGTAAAATCCAGTACAAAATGTTTAGAACACAGTAAGTGGTGTCAGGACAGAGCACAACTCTGACTTTGAGGATTTCCTCTCTATACTATTCACATGATGTAAATCTGGCAAACACTGACCCAAATGTGATGAATCACATTTTTACAACCTTTTCTTTTTTAAACAAAATGGCCTGTGTGTTTTCAGCATATGAAAATAGGATGCCAATATTGATAAAGAGTTGGCAAATGATTGTGTGCTTAAGGAGGTGCTGTTGGTTCAAAAAGGATGTGGCAGGGCTCTGCAGGAGCCACATTTTCACTCCACCTTTTTCCAGAACATGAATTCTTCTTACGCCATCTTTCTCCATTCTAACTCGATTGCCTGGACATAAGATTTTGCTGGGTATGTAGGAGAAAACCTTATCAAACACATGCTCATTCATTTACTCATTCTTTGGATTTTGTTGAGCGCCTTTTATGTTCCAAATACTTGTGAAAAAGATAGCCATAGTCTTCCCTGGAGTGTAATATTCACAGGGAATGATAAGTGGGTAAGAAAGTGGGGGAAAGCTTGGTGAATGTCATGATCAGAGGCATTTAAGGAGCATCATCAGGGGATCCAAACTAATCCTGGGGTCAAGAAAGCCAGAGGAAGTGCTGTTTAAATTCAACTTGAAGGATAAGTGGAGATTTTCCAGGTACACAAAAGAGGGAAATATGGTCAAATGTTCATAACAGAAAGAACAGGCTTTCGGGCACAGAGACAAGCACATGCAGAGGTGCTGCAGCAGGTGGGAGCACATGAGTTTTGAGGTAACAGATATATGAGAAAAAAATACTCTTTTTGAAATAGTCAAGGTCCAGAGTAAAGTGTCTAATCTTATATCAACATTTGTACTCATTCCAAGGGATGGTCTTCCCTAAATTTGATCAAATAATAAATAGGACAAGATGCAGACAACCAAACATTATTGGGACCTGAGCCCATTTGTATGAAATAAAGAACAATAAGAAGAATGTGCTGGTGCCCTCATCTTTGTGTCTCTGCTCCTTCCACTGAGGAACTCCCAGCCCTGCTCCAAGCATCTTCCACATGCATCACCTCACCACACTGGAAATCGATGCTCATCTTCCACATGCATCACCTCACCACACTGGAAATCGAAGCTCATCTTCCACATGCATCACCTCACCACACTGGAAATCGATGCTCTCGGTGTTGAGGCTTAAAGGATGAGAGGTAGATAAAATGATGGTCAAGGATCCAAGTCAAACTTCACTGTGATCTCTCTTGGGCAGTTGCTATGGCTTGAATTTACAGAGGCTATTGATATTTTAGAGCTCATGAGCCTACCCTACGCTTTTACTCAAAACGAGAACCCACTTGTGTTTTCATTCAGCAACTATTTATTGAGAAGCTGCATATACACAGCTGACTGAAGTATCATTCTGCTTCTTTGGACACTCCGTCTAATGAGAGAGGAGGAGATTGATAAGTCAACAAATCCTAAAAGTACATTTCAGACAGTGCTTAAAACCATTACTGTTTGCTGCCTCCCGAGGGCTAACTATTTAACCTCTCTGACCCTCAGTTCCCTCATCTATACACTGGGTATAACAACAGCATTTCCTTAAAACAACTCTGGTTTAAGATTCATGAAATCGTCTGTGTACAATGCTTCTTATGATGTCTAGAACATTGTCATCCCACAAAAAAAAATATTAGCTGGGGTTTGTTGTGTGTTGTTTTTTATGGTGATTATCAGTGGCTCTGACAGTCTTCAACAGAGCATTACGTGAACAGCAAGAGGACGTGACAAATTTGACCCAGGCAAAGGCTTCCCAAGGTGGTATCAGAACTTGGAATGATGGGCTGAGTAAGAGGTGAGCAGGAGAAGCAGAAGAAATGCATTCTTGGCCTCCAGAATGACAGGGCTGTGAAAATACAGAACTATTCAGGGAAGTTCTGTAAGGTAAATGGGCGAGACCCCCAAATAAATTATCCTTAGACACAGGCTGGAGAGGCCTATCTGCCACGGAGAATAATCTCATTTTACTCTGCAGTCAACCAGAAGCCAGAGAGGTAGGTAGCCAGAGTGCGTCTTCTAATTATCCCTTGGAGTTCTACCCACTATCAACCTACTCAAAGACAGACGTGGCTTTTAGCATCATGGATTCATGTCCCTGCATCTGGAAGGTATAAGAAATAGTGTAGGAAAATAGAGAAATTCTTTAATAATAACAGTGAGCATTTGTATGAAATTTGGCTAATTACAAAGAGGTTGTACATGCAAGATCTTTTTTTAAAAAAAAATCTGTGATATCCCTCTGATTGGGCATTGCTAAGATCTCCAGTTCATATAAAGGAAAACAGGCACAGAGAGGTTAAGCAGCTTTTATAAGATTGCATAATTAGGAAGTAATTGGAGTTGGGTCATAAACCCAGCTTCTTACTCCAAGACACAGGCACTTTGCAGACATAATCTGCACTCTTAACAGCTCTTTCATTGTCAACCTAAAATGTTTTTCCCTGGGAGAAAATACTTAACTGTCTATTAAAAATATATATCTTCCTCCTCACTATTTTACTTCCCTAAAATACTGCTGAAATCTCCTTTAACCAGCATTTCCCTAGTCTTTACCTCAGCTATTTTGTGCCTTTGATATCTGAGCTTTCCATTTTTATGATCATCCTATATCTTAACTTTCTCCAGTCCTAGACAACTGAGAGAGTTTGCAGTTTAATTAATCTGTCACTTTGCTGCAGGAGACGTATCAATTTTAAAGATGATTCTGGCCTTGGTCAGCAAAACTTGGCTCTTGTTCATAACCTCTTGATAGAAGCACCTAATCTTAATCACCTGACTCTCTCCCCAGCATCCAAACTTTTTCCCTGTGCTTTCTTACCTTCTTTCCTGCTCAGAGTTTATCAACTTTGCTGTTTGCTCTAAGCCTAAAATGTTTGTAATACAAATGGACTTGTATAAGAAAAAACCACCAGATAGGAGGAAAGGTTTGGGGATTAATAGACACTCTGCATATTGCAGAGCTTCTTATGAAAACTTACGGAGTCTGTCTACATTTCCTTAATAGCCCCATGGATCCTGCTCCCGCAGACAGGACGTCACACGGAGCAGTGTGGTCCTGCCACTCCATGACATGACCCCACATTCTGCATGAGTCCTCTCACTGGCTGAGTGGTCCAGGGTTCGTTATGGAGGGCCTTGCCAACTGCTTATGCCTGGCTACTGGGAAGCCTACAAAGCTTTGATGTATGTGAAAACTGTGCTGCAAGGACAAGGAGGTGCATTGGGAATTAGTATAAGAGAACGGAGTTCCTCCAGGGGCCTCAAGACTATCCAGCAACAAAATATGCAAATAATGACTTCATCATATGCCAGCAGTGCCATCCATAGCCCATACCCTCGTACATGTCTCCATCTTGACTGCAAATCAGGAGGAGAAGCAATGTGGCTAAACTTCCTGATTGATAAGGGTCAGCATGTTTAGCCAGTGACAGTTGACCAAATGTCCATGGTACTGGTACCAAAACAGGCAGGTGGACCAATGGTACAGAATAGAGGACACAGAGACCAATCCACAAAATTACAACTTTCTTGTATTTGATAAAGGGGCTAAAAGCATGCAATGGAGGAAGGATAGCATCTTCAACAAATGGTGCTGGGAAAACTGGAAATCCATATTCAACAAAATGAAGCTGAACCCCTTTTTCTCTCGCCGGGCACAAAAGTTAATTCAAAATGGATCAAAGAGCTTGATATCAAATCAGAGACTCTGCGCCTGATAGAAGAAAAAGTTGGCTCCGATCTACATATTGTGGGGTCGGGCTCCAAATTCCTTAATAGGACACCCATAGCCCAAGAGTTAATAACAAGAATCAACAAATGGGACTTACTTAAACTAAAAAGTTTTTTCTCAGCAAGAGAAACAATAAGAGAGGTAAATAGAGAGCCTACATCCTGGGAACAAATTTTTACCCCTCACACTTCAGATAGAGCCCTAATATCCAGAATATACAAATAACTCAAAAAATTAGACAATAAGATAACAAATAACCCAATCAACAAATGGGCCAAGCACCTGAACAGACACTTCTCAGAGGAGGACATACAATCAATCAACAAGTACATGAAAAAATGCTCACCATCTCTAGCAGTCAGAGAAATGCAAATCAAAATCACACTAAGATACCATCTTACTCCAGTAAGATTGGCAGCCATTATGAAGTCAAACAACAATAAGTGCTGGCGAGGATGTGGGGAAAAGGGTACACTTGTACATTGCTGGTGGGACTGCAAATTGGTGAGGCCACTTTGGAAAGCAGTATGGAGATTCCTGGGAAATCTGGGAATGGATCCACCATTTGACCCAGCTATCACCCTTCTCGGACTATTCCCTGAGGATCTTAAAAGAGCGTACTATAGGGATACTGCCACATCAATGATCATAGCAGCACAATTCACAATAGCTAGACTGTGGAACCAACCTAGATGCCCTTCAATAGATGAATGGATAAAAAAATGTGGCATTTATACACAATGGAGTATTACGCAGCACTAAAAAATGACAAAATCCTGGAATTTGCAGGGAAATGGATGGCATTAGAGCAGATTATGCTAAGCGAAGCTAGCCAATCCTTAAAAAACAAATGCCAAATGTCTTCTTTGATATAAAGAGAGCAACTAAGAGCAGAACAAGGGAGGAAGAGCATGAGAAAAAGATTAACATTAAACAGAGACGAGTGGGGGGAGAGAAAGGGAGAGAGAAGGGAAATCATATGGAAATGGTAGGAGACCCTCAATGTTACACAAAATTACATATAAGAGGTTGTGAGGGGAAAGGGCGGGGGAAACAAGGGAGAGAATTGAACAACAGCAGATGAGGTAGAGAGGGAAGATGGGAGGGGAGGGGAGGGGGGATAGTAGGGGATAGGAAAGGCAGCAGAATACAACAGTCACTAATATGCCATTATGTAAAAATGTGAGTGTGTAACCGAGGTGATTCTGCAATCTGTATTTGGGGTAAAAATGGGAGTTCATAACCCAATTGAGTCAAATGTATGAAAGATGATATGGCATGAGCTTTGTAATGTTTTGAACAACCAATAAAAAAAAATGTCCCACCAAGGATAGTCTATTCTGAACACCCTCTGCAGAGGTGCCCAGTCCTATGCTAAGGGGCCTTCTAGAACTTCATGCCCCTGACCTTCTTCTTCACTGATCCATACTCAGCTCTCCCTCCTGTCAGTCTCAGGGAGTGCCTACAATCCTTCTCCAGATGCAGGATCTTTAGTAATCCTTTTCTCTAATGTGACAACTGCCTGGTTCTATTTAAACACAAAGATGCCATCATCACTCACTTTTAAGGTTAAGCCCAATGACTACGTGTCTATTCCATTGGCTTATGCGCTCCAACATCCTTATAGTCGTAACTACCTCAAATTAATAAAAGCCTTACTAAGTGGCGGGATGCTTCCTCAAATGTTCTTTTATCTGATCCTAATGAGACTGCAGCCTCATTCTAGGCAATATTGGACACATATTATTAGTCTCATTTTACACTTGAGCAAATAGGTTCAGAGAGGTTAAATTATCTGTCCAAGGTCACACAACTAGTAAGTGGCAGAGCTGACACTCAATCCTTCCAATGCCAGAATTCTTTCCTCTGCAGAGATTCAGGGGAACAAACAGCCAGGGACAGTAAGGGCAAACTAAATCCAACAACTGTCACATATGCTTATAGGGCCAAGTGACCCTTTTAAAATCAGCTCTCCAGCATCTTTCTCTACCCTCCCCACTAGGCGAAAGACTAATCCTTCTAAAAGCCCTCTGCTCTCTGCTTGCTACCTTAATCCCCAAGATCCCATCTGTTATGTCTCTGGACACAGATACACATGGCCCATTTAACTGCAGAGATTCAGGGCAGAATGAAAAAGGCAGAAAACTGGGACAAAGTTCCCTGATTATAACAAGGCAGGCATTGGGGTTTCAGACAGATTCAGGACAGGGGCTAGCAATAGAGATCACTGTGGCAGACAGAATACAGAAACAGATATGTGATTAGCGAAATGAGATTCTACAGTTTCTTCAGGGTGCCCTGAGCTGTGGATTGAAACAGGAATGGAGTAACAGGAACAGTGATAGAGATCCAGGAAAACAGGCAGGTGCCAGGCCTAGGCAAGCTGGACAGCCAGATGACAAGGGCTCAGAAGCACAATTCAATGCCTGGGGTGATAAGAGCAAGGCATCTCCTCCTCTCCTAGAGGGCTCCACCTACAAACACATGACAAGGATTTTTCCAACCAGAACCAGGTTCAAGGTGCAAATTTGGTCTCTGGAACAAAGGCAGAAACTTGTTTTTAGAACCACAGACTTGGTTCAAGGACATACCTGAAGCCCAGCTTAAAAGGGCCTGTGAACAAGCAGGACCTAGCATCCCTCTGTTCCTGGCATTAATCTGCCAACCTGTATTAATCAGAATTGAGGTGGTTATGCAGCAGTACAACAAAACCCCAGTGGCTAAAACAGTAAGACTTTTTCTTACTCTGTATGTTCACAATGGGAGCAGGAGGTTCTGCACATTTTAGTCATTCTTGGACTAGGAGTGACAAAGCAGCCACCACTCAGCATTGCTAGCTGCTGTACCTTAGCAAAAAAAAAAAAAAAAAAAGGATTTCTTAAGAATCTCGTATAAACAAATAAAGTCTTAGCTGGAGGATGATATGTGATATGCATTTCTTCAGTTACAATTCATTGTCCACAGTTAATCACAAGTCCCCAGCCACCCACAGGAGACCAGGAAGTACAGTCTTGCCCTAGACCTGATGGACAGAGTTGCAAACATTCAGTGAGGCTTTTTTGGATTGGGTTCACAATGGATTTTATCTTCAACCTTATGTAGGGACTGAAGGTGTCCGTAATAGAAATCCAAACTCATCAATTTCTATTTGTTTAAAATATATTTATTGGGTTTAGCTTTGTGTGGGGCCATGCTGATGGCTGTGGGTACAATGGTAACCAGTTACAGTCCTTCCTTCAAAGAATTCCCAATCTAGTGGAGTCAAGGACAAATTTACACACGAGCTTCAATAAGGAGTAGCCTGGGTTCCATGGAAGTTTGTAAGAGAGGTGATTGGTGCGGATCTTGGGGTAAGGAGATGGATTTAAAGAAGTCTTCCTCATTTACCTATAACTCTGCATAATGCACACACCACAAAAGAAAATGGTAGTAAATCAAGAATCTCTGGCATTAGAGGGTGTCCCCATGTCCCTCTATCCATGTAGCATAATTGTTTCTTCTGAAACCAAACTTCCAAGAGGACTGTCTGGTGTTTCTACAAACGTCTAACTAGTTTTTTTTGGTGACTTGAAGGTAATCCAATTTAAAAGAGAGTGGCAGCAAATATTTTTCTCCCTTAACCTCTGCCACTGAGACCTAAAATTCCTGTTTGATTCACTTTTTTGTGGTTAATATATAAAATATGCCTGTGAAATTGCAGACATTGTCTGAAAGCTGGCCTACAGTGAATTCCCTGCCACTATACTTCACAGTAGTTCATCCATTTAACTTGAGTCACCTAGCATCTCGTCACTCTAAATGTGATCTGTGGACCAGCAGCATCAGAATCACATGGCAGCTTATTAGAAATTCAGTGCCCCAGCTGCTCCGCTTGCCCAACACCTATCGAAAAAGACTCTGCCTTAATAACAAGATCCCAAAGTGATTCATATGCACATTAAAGTTTGAAAAGTACTGACCAAGCTGAGAGTAAGAGAAATAGGCTATATGACAGATAATTTTTAATATAAAAAAAGATCTTTATAAATCTGAGTCATGCAGTCCTAATGGAGAAGGCAAGTATGAATTAGACTTCAGAAGTGAACAGAACAAGAATTCACCGTCCTGTGCAGAAGAGAGTTGCTTAGAGCAAGGCAACTGATGAACACAGTGGAGTGGAGGAGAGAGTAAGAAAAGGGAGGTCTGAAGGCACATTTTGCCTTTTACCCACGTTTGCTTAGGTGTGGTCTTGAAATCTTTGGCTGTTGCTAGACTTCAGAGGTGAAGTAAGGATTTGGGAGGATCCTTCCAAGCTAACTCTTTCTTTCTCTCTGCAAAAATCTGTGAGTGTGAAGCTGGTCCACCTATATTATTCCCCTCACTGACTTGTACCTCCAACACTAGCCGTGCACCAAGTGGGAGTCCATTGACTGAAAAGCTCCCCACTGTCTCAGGAAATAGTACTTAACAACTAAATAGCAGAAGCTTCACTCAGAGGGACAACTAGAGTCTGAGCTTTTCAGTCATTAGTGTGGAGTAAAATTTATAAACCAGCAGCTGGATATTTTTGAAAAAAAAAAAAGTTTACTATTTAAAATGAGCTGCCATATACCATCATACTGTTCCATTGCTAGGGTTGTCTAAACTTGACCTGTTCCTTCAGCTAGACTGTTTCCAGTAGCTTTTCAATTTACTATTCATTGCTAGATGTCTGGTTCTACATATATATTATTATTAGCTGCCGAAATAGCTATAATAGGCAATTTAAGTTTATATTTATAGGGCTCAGAAATTATGTTACCTTAGCCCAAAGAAAATCTGATCTGCCAGGAGTTCGATCTGAAGTGAGTGAATGGCCGATTCTTTCCATAACATTTTTCCATAATGTGGCTATAACTGTATTTTATTCAAAAAACTTGTCTGTGATTTTTGGAGTTCATTCAGGAGGCATGTCTACATAGAGGACCTCAAACTGAAGCTAATAGCTCCCTCTTGCAGGGGACAAAACCCTGTAGATGTTATGTTTTAAATTTTTGCTATGATCAGGATGATAACTGAAGACTATCACCGGCATTATTATAACTTTACTAGTCCTATTTATTTGTAACATTATTTTCTATATAAGAAAGATATATATGTATATATATGTATTTAGGTGTATATATGTGTGTGTGTGTATATATATGTATGTATTGTGTGTGTGTATATATATATATATATATTTAAAGTAAAACCCAATATACTAAATTGTATGTATTATACAATAGGTAAACTAAGGGTAATAGTTCACATTAGAAAGTATTATTTGCCATTTTTCCTTTAAATGATTCTCATAAGCCTACAAACCTATCTCCCATCTTAAAAAATACAAAACGCCTCCATATACCTATACTCTGTTATCTCGCCATTTTTCACCTTTCCTTTTTAGCAATGTTTATTGGAAAAGTATCCAAAAATTCAACTCCTCCACACACTTCCTCTCTTCTCACTTTATCTCAGGCCCATTAAAATCACGCTTTCCTCTCTAGATTTGCAGTGAAGCTTCTTTTCAAAGCCATCAGCGATGTGCCCCTTGTCCATTCCAGTAGTCATTTCTCAGCTCTCGTCATTCTCGACCTCTCAGTAACACTGAACCCATTAATCACCCATTTCTCCTCAACACACTTTCCTCCCCTGGTTTTCAGGATGCTACTTTTGCTGGTTTCTTCTTTATCTACTAGACTTTTTAAACAATGGAGTATCTGGAGGTCAGTCTTTGGACCTCTTCTTTTCGTCATCTGTACTCACTCCCTAGGTAGGATCATTCAGATTTATAGCTCTACATACCTTCCCTATGCTGAAAACTCCCCAATTTATATTTTTAGCCTGGATCTCTTTCCCATACTCCAGACTCATTTCCAGTTGCCTACTTGATATCTCCACTTGGATATATAATAAGTAACTCAAACTTGATCCAGTTAAATCCCCTGTGTCCAACCTTACCCCAGCCCTCTCACCTCAAACAAAAACAAAGCAAAACTTTATATACCAGAGTTTCCCCATCTCATAAAATAACTGCATATCCCCATCTTCAGGCCAGAAATCTTGCAGTTGCATTTGATGTGTTCTTTTCTCTCTCATCCACATTCATTCCATGGGTTAAATTTGTTGGCCTTGCCTTTTGAGTCCTATGGAGTACAGCCACTTCCCACTGCCACCACTGATCCAAACCTCTCCCACCTATCTGTAAATTGTGCTGTAGCCCTCCTTACTAGTCTTCTTTTCCAATACAAACTATTTACCACATAACTGAGTAAGCTTTAAAACATAAATCAGATCCTGCATTCCTCTGCTCAAAATCCTCTAAGGGCTTTTCTTTTTATTCAAATTAAAAGCTACCTTCTGAAAATCACCTACCAGGTCACCCCACCTCCACACTGTCACCCCAGTCTTTCTTCTTCTTCTGCACCAGCTGCATCAGCCTGTGTGCCATGCCTCAGACATACCAAACATGCTCCCACCTCAGACCTCAGGAATTTATGGATTTGCAATTCCTTTAGCTATGTACATATCCCATGTCCCCTGACTTTCTTCAGGTCAAATGCCATCTGAGGTCTTTTCCAATCACCCTACTGGCTCTGACCATATCACAGGCACACTCTATTTCTAGCTCTGTTTTCTTTTTCTTCATATCATTTATCATCAGGTGACATATTATTTGTTAATATGTTTATTGTCTGTTTTCCTACACTAAAATGTTGCCTTTGTGAAGGTCAGAGCTCTGTTTTATTTATTGCTGTAACCCCAGTTACTGTTGTAGGCACAGTGGAGACTCAAAATAAACAGAAGGAAGGAAGGAAAGAAGGAGGGGAGAGAGATCTATCTAAGCATGGAGGAGAAGTATGGCAGGCTAATCTCATAATCTTAGAGTGTACTTTGGTTTGGGGGTTTTTATTATTTCATTTGCATATAGTTTTTCAGAAATCAGGATTTGCCGAGCAAAAGCACATTTGTTCTTTCAAACGGGATTTGAATTCACCACTTATACTAACTGAGGAACATTGTATAATTTGGTTAACTTTCTAAGCATCATTTTCTGCTTCGATGAGTTGGAACACTCTGATCCATCTCAAAAGACATTACAGTAGTTAAATATGGTAATGTCTAAATTGTTTATAAATAGGCCTCACATGTAGCAGGACCTCGATACATGTTGACTATTACCATTATTACTAGTCCCTCCTCAGACATTTAATCTTACTAAATTTTAAAATGCAGTCAAGTATTAGTCTCAGAAATTATAAATTTTACATACTTTCTATGATCACCAGAAAGGATTACAGGAATCATTTGACTAGTTCTTTCTCTTTTTATTAGCTATTTAAGCAAATCATTTTCATAGTTTTTAATGCTGTTCTTTCTAAATTCAAAGAAGTCTTAGCGTTCTAATCTGAAAGCACTCTAAATCAAAAGCTTAGTCTTTAGGATACTAACAGTGTACAGCATATGGACTTTCCCTCTATTTTCCTAAAGACCATAATTCCATGCAAGTGCAACTGAGGAGGGCATTCTGAGTATTTGTATCTAAATGAACATAAGGGGCCTTCTGTTTCTAAAAGAATTTTATAAAATTTTATCATAGTTAGCTTTCATCTCCACAATCCGTGTTGCTCCTAGAATGTGAATATCTCTGCTGCACAGGATGGTGCATGCTCCCTTCAAACTTGGGGTGAGATGGGGTGGGGTAGGGTGGTATGCTTCAAGAATATCCACAGGAGGAGGCACGAGAGGCATGGTGCAGGGGTAGGTGGCCTGCATCTGTGCAGGTGGTGATCTGATGATCTGATCACCAGGGAGCTTCCTGCAGCTACCAGGAGCAGGGCAGTGACTCATTGATCTCCAGTGTTCATCTGCTAGTCTGTATCTTCCTGACCCTTTACTGTTTGCTCTCTACTCCCTCTCAACATGAACTACCACCTTCCCCCATGTACTTGCAGGCAGTATCTGTTCTCACAGTTAGCCAGAAAGCAGTTCTACATTTATAAAATAACTTGGATGCCTTTCATTGAATCAAATGGTTCTGAGTCTATCTCCACGGGGATCCAATCTCAGCAAGCCCATTATTGAGGCTGGTTTAAATAAAGATTAAAATTTAAAGCAAATGAACTTTAAAATTAACCTGATGAAGTACTTGCAAACAAGCTCAAATACCTTTTCTATGTGTATTTACGTACCTAGGATTTAAACCCAGGTATTAAGTGCAAAGTCCACATTCTTAAGAACTATGCTCTATGCCATAATGCCTGCAGATAATTCACTTTGGTTTATGTCTTCTCTGTGGTGTAAAGAACCCTCCACACGTTTTGGCATACACAGTCATCATTAATGTCCCCGTGAATTGCCTTTTCTTTTGCCCTCTTAGCACTTTCATTTTATTGTTCTTTTCTCTTCCACATTTATTGCATTGGTCCAATAGAAAACATGTCAGCAACTTCATGGTTTTATTTTGCACATTCAATCAAAATGAACAAGCAACGACAGTACAGTGTTTACAAAATGCTTTTTTAAAAAAAGACATAGTCTCAATTAAAACTCACGGGTACTCTGGAAATTATGCATTTTGCCACTTTTACCAATAAGAAAAAGAAGGTTCAAAAAAATAGAGCAACTTATCCAACGGCATTTTACTCCTGTATCAAATGCACTTTTGTGCAGTAGATTGCATTGGTTCAGATTTCCAGGTTGAGTGCCTATAGGATAGAGTCACTACTGTTTTATAATAAGGGCTCTCACTGGGTCAGTTTTGCACTATTTCTTTTTTTGTCATGATAGCAGAACTCTGGAGCCATTTGCCTGAATTGGAATTTTGGCTCCATTGCTTACAAACTAGGTGAATTACTTAACTTATCTAAAAGTCGGTTCTCTATTTCTATCTACTAGGGCCCATCATAGACTTTTCTTATAGTTGTGAAATGTGATAGTTCATAAAGCATGAGTTATAGTGACTAATGTGTATGTAGTAAGTTCCCAACACATTAATAGCTATTATTGGTGTTTAAGGGTTCATGATTCAAATGACTGATATTTGAATTTCTTTCATATTTGCTTACCCTGTGATTTGGAAATTGATCTAATGTTCTATGCCATCTATACATCTCAACTTATGATTGATTTGGGTCTTTGCTCTGAGGCTTTGATATAAGCCACCACATGTGATCTGCTTAGCTTCCAATGGGAGAAGATTGAGGAGATAAGCAGAACAGTTCAACCCAGATATTGTTTAAAAAGCACATTTGCGTGAGGTGGAGTCAATGTGCCATAGCTACAGAGATACACACAAGCAGTTAGGGTACATTACTACAGGTCAAGCTGAATCAAAATAATGGGATCCGTTGGTTTGTCAGATGAGCCTGTGACTGTCTCAGACTCTAAAAGCTTTCCTCCTCCAGTCCATCACTGCTTTCCTTCCAGTTCAGAATTCACCGAGGTTAGCTTCAAATATGGATCCCAGGAGCTCTGGCTAAAGATATTCGTTTCCCAGATGGGATTTCCTCTCAGGCTGCTTTGATCCTAGCCTGAGTCAGTGGGCCTTATGTCATCCTTGTCACACGCATTTGTGCAAAGCGCTTAGTTACCACCTACAAGTAGGTCTTCTTGTTTGAAAAATGCAACTGTCATTTCCACTTCCTCAGTGAACATAACTCGGTTTAAAGACATTACAGCTCTAAAGTGCTGTAATGTCTTTAAAAAGTATTTTATACTTTGTAATTGGATTTCCTGCTTTTGCTTTTATATTGTAGAGATGTTGGTTAAATCTACCACTTGAACTGCAAGAGATCTGATCTTACTTAATTCTGGTTAGTGTGAAAAGAGAAGTTAATAAATACACAGAATCCTTAGGGTTATCTCACTTTGTTGTTTGCAAAAAGTAATTTTTGTTATTATAAAAACAATACATTTGTTGTTACATAACCGGCTTCCCTTGGTCATTTTTGTTATTTCCATTAACCCTTACCCCTCACCTCCCAGAAATCTCTCATAACTAATCTGCCCTTTTCACCTGACTTCTTCATTCACAAGCAACATGTTCATCATCAGTGATATTCAATGTTGAAAGAACCTCCAATTCTGCCTAGTAAGATGAATACATACTCCCCTGCATGACCTACTAAGACAGATAAGTGGTGCCCAGGCAAGTAATTAAAAACACACAAGAAAGGGGAGCATAGAATAAAATTGTAACGATATTAGCTAACATTACAACTCTGTAGCCTGTGAAACAGAATTACTTGAAAGATGATTTCTGAAAATGTTTTTATTGCTTTTCAAAACACAGGGACTTGTCAACATAGAAGCTATTTTCAGTAGTGAAGGTATCGTGTGTCCACCCCACAACTAAATTATATCAACTTATTGTGTTGCTTAAGGAAACAAACAGATTTCAAAGGTTTATTCTAGAAAACAGTCTTTAATCAATTTCTGAAGCTGTCTTTGAACATAATCTAGTAAGCAGATGTGAAGTTAACAGCGTATTGTGTTCACAGTCCCTATATCCATTCACAGTCTGCCAGGCTCAGAATAAAAGTCAAGACATGTGCACATAGAAACTCTGTAGATGTTTGTAGCATTTAAAATTAAAATAGTGAGAGGGCCGCTGGGGCGTCCCTTCAGACATGGCACAGTGGAGCACAGAGACAGGAAATATGCCAGACTGCCTCTGTAGGAGGCTGCTGAGAACACGTGCAGCAAGGAACAAGGAACTGCTTAATGATTAATCACTGTCAACCTTTGTTCTCGTTAAAGACTTGATTGTTGGACAAGGCTTGTAATGAGGGACTGTTTTGGTGTCTGTTGCTATGAGATTGTGTTCACTGATCCTCAGCTGATGTAAGCCGCTGTTCTCTTTTTGCCCAAGACGAATGAACTTGAGTGAAAGCGTTCTAACAGTGCCTGCTAGTGGTGCTTCAAGAAGAGGCTCTGTATGCTCTGCTTACCAAATGTTAGTCTAGCCCAAAAGAGAGATCAGATGACAAGGAGTTTGGCTTGGCTGAATTTAGGCATATGAAATATTAGCCAAAAAAGGTCAAGTTTGATAATAAGAGAAGTAGGTACAAGTAGATTTTATGATAATAATGGGATACAGACCCTGCCCATATACACACATACACACAAACACACATACCAAGAAATATCTTTTCTTTTGGGGGAAGCAAAGATCAGAAATCAAAATGTGAAGTTATTTTACTATTTCTCTTGCTCACTATAAATATAATATTCAATTGTGTTTTGCAAACCAAATTCATAACCACCAAATTATGTATATAGAGTATATCTTGGCATTTCCCTAAAGGATGAGAAAAAAAAAATCCCACTCATTTTGTGACTGATTGCTTGGCTTATCAACTTTTGTATAACACTTTAAATCTTTATTTTATTGCAATAAAATGTCAATGGACACTTTAAAAGAGAAAAATATCTATTTTAAATTTAAAGAAATATTATTCTGGGTTGAAATGAGCTTACAAAACTGAAATTCTTGTGAACATTAGCACATCATTTTTTTGTGTGAAATTGCTTTTAAAATATATATTTACATTAATATACTAATATGGACTAACTAAAACTGTTGGCGATATTCTTAGATTGTACCTACTACTCCCTAGCCAACAATCCCAATCTCTCCTTCTTTCTTTTTAACAAATAAAGCTTGTTACAGTGTTTTTAAGATATATCTACATGATGCAACTTTTCTTGTGTTTTAAATCTGTGTATAACTATTTGGCTCAAATTTATGTATTTCTATATATTCTCTCCTTTATATTCACATTTCCACTTAACTCATCTACAGTAAAATTAGGGAAGTTGAGGAGGGAATGTTTCCACCCCAAACATCCTAAAATTTGGCAGCATCCTGGATCTGTTCTGGTCTACAGGTAACTCCAAATGACTCATTTGATATCAGAGGTGATCTTTCCTTAACCAATAAACTGCCTTTACTATGTCCCCAAAAGGGACCTGGCAAAGGCCAGTTAATCTGTTTCAATATCTCCCAGTAGATTTGCTCTAAATCTTCACAAACAGGAAAAATCAGTTTTCCATTTAAGTCTCTGAATAGAAATCCAGTTTTCATGGAAAGATATTCATAGAGTATAACCTGTAAATATTTCAATTTTCAGTCTCACTGCTATGTTTAAATGTGTATCCACATGTAATTAAAGATATAGAATACTGGTTTGCTCTGACCACCGTTATCTGTTGATGTTATAATGGGATAATATAATTAAGAAAAAAATCAGGAGGTTTACAGTGAAAATGGTAACTATAATTGGTTTGGTCATTTAAGACACATTGCAGTTTGCAGTGAGTAGATCATTCCCAAAGCTACCAATTGTTCCTTATTCAGTTCATGCAACCCTCTAAGGAACATCTTTCAATAACCCAAGCCTTTATAAATCTTGGTGGGCCTGATGGTTTTTTTATCCTTGAACATAGATATTTACATTAAGGAATAATTGACTACTTTATAAGGTTGGACCTTGAACAGATGTTCCTAGACAATATTTCTAAGTAACTGGCCTAAAATCCTGAGGTGGGAGAGACTTATCAAGATAAATCACTCTTTATACAACATTGTAAATTATTATTGTCATTTAAAATAGAAACAGCCTTTCTTTACTATAATAAATGTACACTGATAAATTATCAACTTTCCTGCCTTCTCTAATAAGTGACTTTATACATCAATGTCCATGCTGTTTTCTTCTACCCTTGAAGACCAATGTGGTAGGAAGTATACCAGTTAGTTCTGCTGATGTTAAACTTGACTGAAAGTTATCCATCATGTACTAATGGCATCCGAAAATTTTATTAAAAATATATAAATTATTGAAATAAACCAAATTATCCAGATCTGTAGTAATTTTCCCACAACTGTGCCCATCTCACTTTCTCCTAGGAACAGGATCAGATGAAATGCAAAGATTAACACCATGTTGGTCTTTTAAATGATAGCAGGGAATACGGATGAATTGCATATTCATTACTAGAGAAAACCATGAACCCATCTGCCAGGAAAAAAAAATAATCAAGGTAGACTTAAAAAAAGGCATGAAAAAAATATTGAGGTTTAATTTCAAGGTAAAGGAAAAGGTGCAGCACTGAGGAGCATAAGGACTGCTTTACATGGAATGACCATCTTCAATATTAAGTAATACATATTCATTTTAAAAGAATTAAATTGCCCTTCCTTCCATGGGATCTCTGGCTAGTCCTTTGCACATTAACACTATATCTATCAATATTAGTTTGTTTTCAAAGAACTCAAATCACTTTAATTAACCCTGAGAATGTTTATTAACATACTACCTTTCTAAAATGGAATACTAGTACTTGCCCGGTACCTTGAAAAGAACAACTTTTTAAAAAGAATGCTATAATCTTGATGGTGTCAGTACACCTGTTTATATAAAAGGAAAGCTGAAAATCAAGCTTGGAAAGCATTAGATAAATATGATGAACTTCAAATAAAAATCTGTTAAGTAAATCAGGTCCCAGGATGAGAGAATCAAACTATATCTTGCTAATACCCAACTACTGTAGTTGATTTAATTAATATTTTTTTCAAGCCAATTATTTGGTAATATATATGAAAAATAAATAGTTGAATGATTTTAAGTTTCCATGATATTCAGTAGCATGGCATTTCAGGTACTTGGCCAGAGTTCTGCCAAGTTTAAGGAGAAGCTTGCAATTTCTGAAATTTTTGTTTTGTTTTGTTTCTTTTGAGCACAGCTGAATTACAATACTTTCAGATTCTAAAAGGAATCCAATTGGCTCAAATTTAATCACAGTTTCAATTTAAATATTTAGAAATGCTCTGAAGTACACTAAATGAACTGTTATTTGGATCTAGCCAGCAGCTGAAGAGTTGTAGCAGTCCCAAATGTATATCCTTTTAAAAAGTACCACATGGATCTGGACAGCACCAAACAGTGTAAACATTGGTAACTACACAATGTATCACTCTCTCTTCATGCATTCTCTCCTGATCAGCAGTTGGGAACATAAACCACAAATGTTTACCAAATTGAAAAATCACTGGACAGTCAATTTGAGTCAAGGATCTGTTTCCAGTTATAAGTAACAGAATCTTATACAACCAACCTACCCAAATTGCTAAGGAAAGAAAAGGTTAAAAGTTCATGTACAGCAAACTGTATTGCTGAATTTAAGTTCAAGTTTTTAACTGTAAGTAAAAAGATTTGTATTGACAAATAATAATTAATATTCCCAGGTAAGGCATTTTATATATCAAATATTGATATTTGTTATTTTAATGAAAATTTTTATATACATGTTACTTTCTTAATAATACCAAAGTAATTATAAATCAATTACAAATAAAGTTTATCTGATTTTAAATAATTACTTATAGTTTATAATACTAAGTATCTTATATAAATAATACTAAGTATCTCCTTAATGCTAAGTTTATGTGTGCTAGTGGGAATGTATAGATGAATAAAACATCTATTTTTTTATAGTGACCATAGTGTAATAAAAGAAAATATAGAGGTAAATAAATAAGTGACATATTCTAGAACAGATAAATACAAGATATGCTTTGACCCAAGTGATAATTGCACCTATGTTGGACAATGCCAAAATATACCTATCTTCTTCAGAATTCTCTTTATGAATGAATTAATATATAGTGAAAACTCAGCTTGTGAACCCAAAGATAGACCAGAAATGCTGGCAAATGAAAAAAAAAAAAAGGTCTTAAAATGGTTGGGCTTTAAACAATTTAAGCTCTCTAGGCCACCTGATATTCCAGACAATGAAAAACAAAGATGAAATGCTGTGTGTGCGTGTGTGTGTGTGTGTGTGTGTGTGTGTGTGTGTAAGACATCCAAATCTTATTACCCAACAGAATTTTTAAAAGTTCCAGTCATGCTTTTCTAGGTACATCACCTTGCAGTAACAGCATACATGGCAATAGTTGGAATAATTTGATCAATGTAGATAGAAAAGATGGTTAGACCAAAAAAGTTGACCTTCCTCATTCTTTTCCATAGTAGACTTTTCATTTAAGACTATCATTTTTCTAAAACATTATTTTGGTACTCTGTAGATCAAAAATGTGTCTGTATAGTTTGCATAAATAAGATTTGGTAAATAACCTGATTTTCTGGGAATTGATCCAAGTGAAACCTCTACTCTTTTGAAGTTCATCCCTCAGTGATTCTTAAGGAGAATTTAGCTTTTTTGAAGTCTCACTGAAGTATTTAGTGGCTTGCTCCCCTAATCCAAGGGAGACTTCTGGGCTACATTTAACAGAGAACAGATGGCTCCTTTTTAATGTCCTTTGTGGTCGTTATAATAATACATTCAAAAATAGCTAATCATGTCACACTAGAGTAGCTGAGTACACTTGAAGATATTGAGCACAGTTACTTTATTATTGCATCTAGATTTCCATGTCTGTTAGACAGCCTACAATAACCAAGATTTTTCTCTCATTTCTCATAAGAGAAAATATGTCAGAATTTATAGGTTAATGCATAGGCTAATAAGTTTTGTATATTTTAGTGCAGAATGGATATTCAAAACATAAGAAATTATCTCTAGCAAAATAGTTTGTAGATTATTTACAGAATCTGGGAAAAATACAGAACCTTTCTAAGGAATCACTTGAGAAAGGTCAGAAGTTATTACCAAAACTATATAGTTCTACGCTGTGTCTTCTACATTTATACATATTAATGCGTCCAGAATTCTAATACATTTCCTCAACATTTCCAATCACAAACCTAAGTTCATTTACCTTAATCACTTCAGAAGAAGAGAGCCAATTTGATCCTTCATTCTTTACCCAGAGATGGCTTAATCTATTATTTATTGTAGAGATAAAATCTTAGCATGCTATGTGGTTATATTGAATTGAGACTCAATGTAAAAAAAAAATAGAATCATTTCATCACAGTATTATGTATTGTTCACTTGATTCAATAGAGGTAGAATTCTAACTATTCTAGTACTAGAATGGAATTTAGAGATTATAATCTAAATTTCATATTTTAAACTTGGTGAAAGTTAGGCCTAAAGAGGTATGAAAGAAGACTACAGCATTAATGAGGTTCATGGGTCACATGAAACAAATTCCTGGAAGAATGTCTGAGTATAAGATAAAAAGAATAAAAATCTTGTGAGAGCAAATAATAGTTTAAAATAAATGCTAACTTTCCTTGAACACTTAGTCCATTTCTGCTGTTGTAGCAAAATAAAACAGAACAGATCGTTTATAAGAACAGAACCCTTATTTCTCCTAGTTCTGGAGCCTGAGAAGTCCAAGATCAAGGCCCCAGCCTCAGTGTCTGCTGAGACCCATTTCACCATTGTCTTCTTCTCATGGTGGCATCCTAACATGGCAGAGGGTAGAAGGAAAAATAAGATGTAAATTACCCCTGCAAGACATTTTATAAGCACACTAATTCCATTCATAATTCCTCATGGCTTATCACCTGCTAAAGGCCCTAATTCAATACCACCACGACGGGGATTAAGTTTCAAAGTAAACTTTGGAGAGGGCACCATTATCAACACCATCTTATGAGCTAAAGACTGTGCCACATATTTCACCTACATGGTTTTACTTAAGCCATTCAGAAATTGTTAGAAGGAGGTCTTATTATTGAGACAAGCGTTTAAGAAGCTAGAATAAGTCTATGTAGTTTTGATGGAGGTGAAACTCTAAAGTCAAAACAACATATCATTTTGGTTTTTTTATTCCCAAAGGGGGGAAAAAAAAAAGAAACTTTGTTCTTTCCATTGCATAAGAAGCATGCTTTGGGAATCAATTCTTTCAAGTTTCTGATTTGTTCCATGTATAATTTGGCCATAATTTTGATTTAAGGAGTAATCCTCTAGGAGAGCTTTCCTTCCTTTTGAACTGTGGTATCATTTACCCCTTCTTCATTCTCCATCACTACTTGTTTACTGAATGGCCTTCACCTTTAATGAGAACTGAACATGTTGATAATTATCTCATCCAAAACCATACTACTTTCCAAACACTTCTACAGGAACAGACAATTTCAGGGTATAAAACTGGTCCTTAGCATATACCCGTACTATGTTTTCTCTTTATATTGTATAAATCTTTCACTTTTTACTAATGTTTATCCACTTGAAATGAATGCTTTTGTAAAGAGGAGTTATAGACCCTAGGGAAAAGAATAAGTCATTAATATAAACACAATTTATAGAATGAACTCAATGAAAGATAAAATTATCATGAAATACAATTTTCTAGCCTTATTTTAATTGATGGAAGCAGTGGTAATAATGCTTAGTCATTACTAAATTTAAGTGACTGAGAACATCTTTGAATAGTTACTACTTATTGGTTTATTTCTGGGACTGTTGTAAACTACATCCTACCCTCAGTACATGATGTTCAGAAATTATACATTATTTATCTCTAAATACACACATGATGTCCAGCAAATGTCAGATTCGCATAAGCAGGGATGTTAATATTTATTCTGAGTTCATTGCATACCAAACTCAGTAGAGTACTTCATTTATTGTAGGCTATTTGTTCTTAAAAACCACCCCTGGAGGTATCATTATCCCCATACAATGTGGAAAAAAAAAGCTGAGTTGGAATTTACATCCCGGTATGTCTGATCCTAGAACTCACTTTTCATTGTTGCCGCCAACCTGCTCAAATTGCTTTTAGAACAGAGGGATATTTTGCCTATTACCTTGTTTGATTAGGCCAAGTCACCTTTGATATATTTTGCATTTTAAACACATGCATGTAAAAAAAAGACACATTTCTTAACTTCTATTTCCTCATCCTTAAAATGTGAATAATAATCAAAAGAGAATTAGTATAGAGATTAAATCAGATAATAAATGCCAAGCCTTCAATATATGGCCTGTCACCATGACTTTCAAGAAATGATAACTATTAGGAATGGGACTCCTTCTGTGCATCTTCTTGCCTTGCAACAGATACATGGTCATTGTAGTTGTCCACTTCATGATCTCCATCATCTCCCACTAGCCCTTCCTGAAATGTCCTTTGTGACAAGGACCCCTCCAAGGTGGCACACCCATTTCAAAAACATTGGCTTTAGCAACCAATTTAAACTTTGCCTCTTTTTCTTTGGTTTTCCAGTTGCCTTTGAAAACAGGCAGCATTTTCACCCCATATGCCTCAAAACAGGAAGTTCTGTCCCCCTTTTCTGGCTTCTGCTGGAAAATGTGGATAGTTTCAAGCTGACAGTGCAGTATAGAGGATGTATTCCAGGGAATGCCATTTCATGACTTTCATAAACACTAACCTTTAGTGAGTAGGGGTGGTGTTTTCAGCCTGAGGACTATGTACAGTCTGTAGATGTTTAGAGACTTTGTAAACTCCCTGAAATTGTTAGACAAAATCCCTAGTCATCTCTGTGTTTATGGGAATGAGAGGAGAGCAGAATCCACAGCTTGGTGATGTCCTCAGAAGGCACTGTGATGCATAGAAAGGTTTGAAACCACTGTTCCAGGGGCAGAAAGCTGAAGCCAACTTACAAAGCAGAAAGTTCAGGCCTGCCACAAAAAGCCCTTCTAAAGTTGAAGAATTTCTCTTTTAAGACCAGTTTCTCATTCCTTCCCCTGAGTTACCAAACTCTTGCCACTCCACCCTGACCCACTGACGTTTTGTTCCTGGCTGTTCTCCCACCCAAGGGCTGCTTCCTCACTCATGGAACTGGTCTCTGTGCCAACCCATAATAAGTGTCCACCCCAGAGGCTAAGAATAGATGCAGTGTCCTGGTGACTTGAAAATTAAATAACATCTGAAGGATGAACTCTATAGTGACCACAAAACTCATTCTAATCATTTAACCAAACAGATTATAAACATACAATCAGAATTTCCTTGCTGAGCAAGTGAAAAAAAAATAAAAGCCCTATTAGGTAGAGGAAAAAAGCAGCTACTGTTCATAATGGTAAAGGACCAAGAAAAAATATGAAAGCAAATACATTCTTCTGTTTTTCCACACTCCACCTTTCAGCATCTCCTTAACCTGACCCCTCACTCCTACAGATCCTATTCTATCAGACAAGCTACATACACTTCTTTCAAGCAAATATTTTTTTTCTGTTTATTTCTCCTTAATGCATTTTCTTAGATTTGTATATATGTTCTTCACATTTCAGTGTGTGCGACCTTGTGCATGTCAATTCCTTAACCTTTCTGGGTAATGTGTCATCAGTACAGTGAAGTTGGGTGAAGGATCTCTAAGTTGCCTTTCAGTCTCCTTTACCTATAGTAGCTGCAGGAATGGATGGCCATTGCAAACAGATCTCATAAGTATTTCTTATTCCCAATTTGCCGGTTATTTCCAAGAATTTCTAGGTACTTTCTATAAGGTATATGTTTTTAATTTACTATGAAAGACAAAAATATCTAGCATTCCCTGGGCAATATAGCTAAATAGAACAAGGGTCAGCTAACATTTCCTGTAAAGGGCCAGATAGTAAACATCTTATGCTTTGTGAGTGATTAAGGTATCTGTCACAACTCTTTCATCTCTGTTGTTGGAGTGTGAGACCAGCCAGGGATAATATGTAAATGGGTGTGAACCTCTGTGCCCCATTAAAATTTTATTTACCAAAAAAAGGTGGCAGGGGGATTTGGCACATCCTGTCATTGTCTGCTGACCCTTGAAATAGGAGATTGGCAGACCTGGCAACCGGACGACAGGAGTGTCTTATTCCTTCAGTCCTTCTGTTTGCAGGCTGTTTCCTGGACGGTTTCCTGATGAATTGTTTTGTTGTCATCATTATTGTTGTTGCCATTGTTGTGGTGTCAGACAAGGAATGTTCAATTATTTTAGCCACCCACAGCTACCTCACTCTCCGTGCCACAAGCAAAGAAAGAAGTGAGTAGGCCTGCCAGCTTGGAGGGAAGGCAACAGTTAAGGCAGCTTGTTTCTCAGGCCAGAGATAAGTAAATGGCTTTATCAGCAGACAGCTCAGAAGATGAATAGCCTGGAGGAACAATTGAGCAGTTAGTTCCTTGAGACAGGGAAAGAAGAGGAAAAGAGGGAAAGAAAGAAGAGAGGGGGGAAAAAAAAGATTGATTGAACAGCAAACCAGTATGTGAGGTCCACTGTACAGACTTGCCCAGCTGGGTACTTTATCTTGAATTTGTTTTGCAAATTGCAGATGCCTAGCTCTGGAAGCCAAGAAAAAGAAAGGGCAGTCATCCCACGCCAAAATCTCAAATAACCCACATTATTTCATTTTTGTGGGAGGAAAATCATTAAATATCCAACTTCTAAATAAGTTAAGAGAAACGGACACTTTATCCAGATACCTAGAATGACACAAATATTTTTTAAAATTTTTTAATAGTAAGAGGACAATACCTGCCCTATAACTTTGATTCCTTTGTGAAAGTTACTGTGTCACTCTTCATCCCACAAAACTGCTTTAGCAGCGAAATTGACTGAATTCAGTAAGTCCTAATGTTTCAATATTCTTCAATGAAACAGTGGATGTTTTTGTTTGCTGCTTTAAGAGACGTGTAACTGCACTTCATTTTACCTTTTGGTGAAATCAGCCCTGATTGATGGATCCCTTGTATTGCCTTACAATGAAAGAAAGAGGTAATCCCAGAATTTTATTAGTTAACATTTTTTAAAAAGATCTCACACATATTGACCATGATTTGCAGAGACATTTTGTGGAATTACGACCCAGTGGCCAGCCTCTCCTCCACTGTTTGCTACTGAGATTTACAAGATTTTCTTTATACATACCATTTCTTTAAATATTTATGCTAGAAATGTTCAATTAGATGCCAGTTGGTTAGGCTGGAGGAGTAGGATTTTTTCTTATTTTTAAAATTTCGACTTTTTTCAAAAGTTCTTCAAATTATCTTTGGTGAAATGCAATTACAGGGAGGATAAGGATTGCCATTATGAATTCAAATGTCCCCTAATTTTCTAGGAGGTTTAAAGATAGTTTGCAACTCATTGAGTTAAAAGTACTTCCTGTGGTGACCCATGAACAAAATGTTAAACCAACGAAGTAACAAACTTGGGAAAGGATGCTTTTGACACATTTACAATACTTTAAAACACACATGCCAAGTTATAAAATTGTTTGATTGTCTCCAGCTAAAAGGTTTAGTTATCACATAGATGATTTTCCAGATGGTCTACTAATATCTGTAACAGCATTCTGGGAAATAAATTGCCTATCAGTAGTACAGTTACAAAACTTAAAAGTGAGCCTGGCCTGGAGGCACATGCCTGCAATCCCAACTACCCAGGAGGCTGAGGCAGGAGGATCTCAAGTTCAAGATCAGCCTGGCCAACTTAGGAGACCCTGTCTCAAAAACAAACAAAACAAAAAGAAAAACAAACATCAAAAGCTTAGGCAAGCAGCAGCAGGCTTTTCTAGTAGTCACATACTTTGGTGCTGTGGTACATCACTGTCCATAATTCAGAGTATGGTAATTTTTTTCTCCTTGGAGGTGAAAGCCTTGTAAGACCAAATTATCTTGATTTCTCTAGTACCTAATAAAATTTCTGGCACATATGTTACAGTCAGTGGATACATGTTTGTTTGTTTATTTGTTTAAGAAATGCATGGAATTCATTGTGTGCAAAGATCCATATTTAGCATTTTCTTCATTCATATGCTATTAATAACAATAGCAAAATGCTGAAGAGCGTTTCAAATAATATACCAAGAATTTTTCTGTAATATAAGAAGCTGAATGATTAGGAATGTGATAAAGGGGACTGTTGCTTTTGAATTTGAACTAGACTAGATAGACAGACAGGTTGACAATAGACAAGTTGGTGGATAGGATAGATGGATAGATGGGCAAGTGGATGAATGGACACAGAGAGGCTTTGTCTAGTGTCTGTATAGAGTTTGAATCCATAGTTATTTAGAATTTAGTGACTCCATCAAGAATATCCAGGTTCTTTTTAAATGATAGACTAGGATGGAGATTTTTAAAAAATATGTACATGGATTTGTTATGAGATATTCATTACTGATTTGGGATAATTTTTAAATATTTTCAGAGTGAAAGAGCATAAATTAGGTAACTAAAAGCTAGTAGTGGTTTGAGACAGAGTAGTGAGATGCTGATGAAAGGCCTACAACCTTAGAGACAGAGGATGCTCAAAATTGGACATTAGAGTAAGTGTAGGACCAACTGTGCAGAACCAGAGAAATGCTTAATTGAGATCTCCAACCCTTCTTGGTTGGGATGGCATTTGGAAAAACGAATTTATTCCACAAAAAGGTTCTGACTCTGAAACTCATAAAAAAATTTTGTTTGTTCCAGATTCATGAAAAGTCATGTTGGTCTGTTTGCTGCTTTATTCTCAAGGCCTAGAAGAATGCATGATGCATAGTAAATGCTCAACAAACATTAGATGAGTGAATGAATGAATAAAAGTAGAGAGAAGTTAAGAATTCTGAAGACAGGTTGATTATTGGTAGAATACAAATGTGTAATTTCATTGGTCTAGCAGTTACGGGCTGGATGAAAACAAAGATCAAGAAACTTGAACCATGTTTAAGCACTGGCATGCTACCCTATCTTAGTGACTTAAAAACATTGTGAAAGGACTCTAAAAATCTCAAAATACATGCACACTCTCTCACATTCATGTGAATCATTATGAATACATATTAAATGTAAATTAATATTAAATCCCAGGAGAATGGGATCAAAACCTAATTTGTAGGTAAATATTAACTACTGCAATTTTATAGTAAAAACAGGAAAAAAAACACAAAATGGAATAGTCATGTGGCTATTACTTGCTGACACATCAGTATTTAACTTAAGTTTCTCTAGAAAATTGGGTTTTCTTTTACATAAAAGACTACATTAATGGGAATAGTATAAATTTACCCACAATCACACACATACACTGTCATTTATAGGCTAAAGATGTGCTCTTTTTACCATGACCTTTACATGCCCTTCCAGAGAAAATGTGTTGGGGGAGAAACAGATGATTTCTGTGATCTCAAGTTCTACATGACTGAGTTTAAGGCAAAGATTGAAGCTGAACATGGAAACCAGAGCCAATGCATTGAAGCATATTTTTCCTTCAAAATATTTTATGTACTAAAGTTTGCACAACATCTTGGCAATGACAGTGAGTCTGCGAAGGAGGTGTTTTTGTGTTTCACAGCTAACATAAGGGCAAAAAAATGTGATAGCAGCAAAATATTACTTTAATCATTAATTGAAAGAATGTATATAGAAGAGCACAAGGTAGGATCCATAGACTAGAAGCCACAATTAAAAATCTACAAAACTCCAAAAAGAGCATATATCTCTTATTCTTTCCTTCATACCAGTGAACCTTCACCTCATCACTAGTTCTAAATTTAGAGAACCCTTGGACTCTAGGGAAAGGAGTCCTAGAATATCTTTTAGGATTGTGAAGGAGTGAAACTAAATTTAGCACAGTCCATCTGTTTAATTAGAGAGAGAAAGACACATAGCTACATTTTCTTGGCACATGTGAAAATCTTTTTAAAATCTTAGAGAAGGGTGGTTTCCTGATCTTTCCAGAAATCATTTTGAAGTTCACCAATTTTGCCATTGAAAACTCTGTCCACCTCTTTTCCTTCTCATGGTTTTATTATTATTTCTAAATACTTTTTTTTAAACTCTAGAAAATAGAAAACTTCCTAGCTCGTAATTGACATTCAGCAAATTTGTCAAATTCATTGATGGGTGCATGAGAAACTAGACTAGGTATTAGGTGATCTGGGTCTTAATCTGAAGGTACTAGTAGGTTTCATACTACCCAGTGAAAATTATTAGGCATCACTTCTTACTATCATAACTTTGGGTGAATATATATGTATGGTGTGTGGCATATCTTATCTTGCTACATAATTTGTAAGCTATGGATCTTAACTCTAATTACTTACATAGACTGGAGACATAATACAAATGAAGGAGACAGCTGGCTATAATAAATATGAAGTAGAGGAGACTATGGCCAACTAGAGAGCAGAAGGGCCAACCTGTGTTTAAAACATCTGGGGACTCATGAGATCACATCTGCAGTTCAAATATACCTTATAGTATAAGTATAAGCTCTTTCACAAGGACAATGGTCTCTAAAGCATTCTTTAATATAAAAAAAATACAAAAACATGTAAATAAGCAAATTATTGATAATTGATAAGGAGAATTTATTTAAGATCATGTATTATTAAGTTTTATGTTCCTGACACTCTTCTAAATTTTACCTGTTTTATTTTATGTCATTAATGTAATTACCTTCATTTCACAGTACTTGGTAAATGTATATTGGTTGCTGTATGAAAAAATAATTAGATGTTTAAAAAGAGGCCAATATAACAAAGAACATAGTGTTGGAGTCCTGAGCAGTCCTATAACATAGGTAAAAGAAGCTCACCCCCAAAGACAGCCCATTTTTTAACATCTCCATGTAGGAGAAGGAAGGTAATTCCCTGACTCCATCAGTGGCTCATAATCATAACCTGCAACTGAACGGAGAGCTCTCCATTTCTAATAAAGCTGACACAGAACAGCTTTCAGCAGTCTGCAAGACCCGTGTCCTTTGCTTCACAAGGAAAAATCAAACAAAAACAGATTATAGCTCCTTTGTGTTGAGTAACATTAACAGTTATGAACAATTATCATTACTGAGTACTTTCTGTGTGCTAGGCATTGGATTATCAACCCTAATTCTTCCAGGAACCCCAAGGAGTTAGTACCATTACTGTTCTTATTTTACAGTTAAGGAAATGCAAGCTTACAGAGGTGAATTAACTTCTTCCAGACCACACAACTAATAAATGCCACAACCAAGGAGGCCCAGTCTCCAGAGCTCATGCTTTTGTCCACTGTATGGCTGTTAAAGAAGTCTGAAAAATCCTTTAAATTTCCCTACCTATGTTTGTCAGCCACTTTTTTTAAAAAAACATGAAATACTCTTTTCAAAGTCTTGTGTAAAACTCCAAATGATGTCACTGAAAAGAGCAGATTTCTATTCTGGTTGAAATAGAGTGTGGAGGGCCAACCCCTGCCTCATATATATTCCTTCTCAGCTTGATTTCTTCTACCACCAATCTTTACACTTCTCTGACTTGCCTCTTTCTCCCAATCACAGGCTCTGCTTCCCTCTCCTTGGTCTGCATGGACTCAAAGACTCTACCCTCAATCCTCCATGTATTTCCCCTTCTACTTGCCCTCCAAGACATTCAATTCAAAGATCTTCCTCTACTACCATTCTGTTAGTGATTCTCAAGTGCTGTCTTCATGTCCATATTCCTAGTGGTCTGTAGACACACAAAATCTTTTCCAAGGGCCGTGGTGGATTTAACACTAAAAGAACTTACTGGTTATGGGGATATAAATGTATTAGAGGCTGACTCCTTCAGAGCCTCAGAAGATGTCCTCCAGAGATGGCTTTGATTATTTTGAACAAACTGGTGAGGAGGATCTCCCCACCCTGTTCCTGCTATTTGATTTTTCTTCCCAACACATTCCCTTCCACTCTTGAACGTAAGGGTACTCAGCCCTGAGGAAAGAACAGATTGGTTGGTGCAGGCAAGCCAGAGCATCTGCATTATAACCTGATTCTCAAATGGTTACATCAAAGTCTGGGGATCTTTGTGTTTATATAATCTAAAGTGTGCTTCCATAATTTCTCATCTTTATATACATAAGTGTATTATCCCTTACTTAGGTGATAAATTCTCAAAGGTCAGAACTATGTTTTCTAGTTTTTTTTTTACCCAGTAGCTCAATCCTAAACTCATCATTGGGAATTCATGAGAATACTTGATGGAGTTTGGCTTTCTGCCCTGTGGGGTCCTGAGCTGTCAGTGCCTACGCACTGGAAAATTCTTCAAATTAGAATGGCAATTCACCAATATTCATCTTATTTGATATGCAATGTGAGTTTTTAATCAATATTTTCTTATCTTTGGTAGGTTAGGTGTTCTACTGGATAATGCTCTGAGATTCCTGAGTTATTGATGAGGGAGTGAAATTAACAAGTGTCTTAGAAGTGAAATCTTTCCAGGTTTCAAAGTGTTTGAAAAACAGAAGTTCATAGGCCTTCCTGCCCTCGTGTCATAGAAAGCTGGGCAAGGAAGAATGCCGTCTGTCCAAAATGGTCATTAAATTGTTAAATACGCAACTTGGAACATCATTTTGATCTCTGGGTCAGCAATAATACATGCTAACTCTAGGGAAAAGGACATACTTTTTACTCTATGGTGTTTGTTCCTGAGAAATTGAAAGGCTTGCCATATGTTTTATAGTACTTTTTTTTTCTTTGAGGTTCTACAAACACTTTCTGGAATGTGGAGGCTGCCCCATCAGAGTCACATGGGAGCTGATCCAGGGTCCTGATGTCATTAACCTACCTGCTTTGGTTGTTGTGATATGCAGTTATGTCTACATTTCAAAAGAAATTCTCTGATCTCCAACCCATTAAGCATGGTCAATCTTTAACAGGATGAAAAATGTTTGGAATCTAAGCTTGTGATCTTTGTGCTACATTTTTCTTCTTTTAATTCACGGTAGCTTCCCCCTCCTTTCTCTTCTTTAGGATCAACATTCTGTGGTAGGCCAGAACACAGGCCCAAGTCCAAGTCCCAACCCCTGCTCAAATCCAAACACTGGAAGTGGTTACATGAACTCCCAGCAGTCACTGTTGAATCAGCAATTGATGGGAAAGAAACAGACTCTACAGAGGCAGATCATGGAGCAGAAACAGCAGCTTCTTCTCCAGCAGCAGATGCTGGTTGATGCGGTAAAATTTTTTGCTAACTTCTAACACACATACTTGTTGGTTCAAGAGAAGGAGGTCATTCTTTTCCATTTCTATTTGTTGCCCTTTTCTCTGTGCCGACTTCTGTAACAGTGACAGGGTGTCCTGGCTGCAAAGGAGGCTAACTATATATGTTTAAAACACTGCAGGAAAAAAAAAAAACAACTTGACTTTCCAGCTGCTGGACACTTGGAATGCACAGCACCTTGGCTCACTTGCCCTGCCTGGCACAGGAATGCCTAGAATGACTAACATGGGCATTTGAATCAAGCAAAAGAAACCACTGTTGTTCCCCAGCCCCAAGGGGCAGAAATAGTGAATAGAATTTTAATGAACTCATATCCAAACTGATTTTAGAGATAAATGAGTTTTAAAAGCATTTTAAAAATTCAACATGAAGTTTCAAAACTAAGATCTAGCTTTTAAAACACAGAATCTCAGAATGGAAGATAACTTTTAAGAAAATTAAAAGTATATTTCCTATTTTTGCCCCATTTATATGACCTTTTAAGAAAGGCAAAGTCGTGTTTCTCAAACACTACCTTAGCATAAATCCAACTTCAATATTTATCTGTTTATCCCTCTGTATCCTCAGATGTAAATATAAAATATCTGATCTGATCCCTTCCTCCCTGTCAAAAACACAGCCCCATCTATAACAGTTTTCATTCTTTACCTTCAAACTATTTGACCAAATGAAATAAAAAAGGGACAAAGTTATACATCTCCAGAATAAAAGAATTAAGATAGAAAGAAAAGAGAAAAAATAATAAGGGATGGAGATATAACTCAGCAGTAGAGTACTTACTTAGAGTATGTGAGGCCATGAATTCAATCCCCAGCACAGCAAAAAAAGAAAAGAGAAAAAATTGCATCAAATAACTTTATATTCAAGGAGCTTTGTAGTAAGAATCAGAAATGCAGAGTGTTGTAAATACCATAATTATTCAGTAAATATTTATTTAAGTGAAAAAACAACAATAAAGAAGAAAGACCCTTTCTGCTCCCAGAAAAGTGTATAGCCCACTGGGATGTCAAATAAATAGGCCATTGGAATCCAGGGATCAAATCCTATGCTGTAAAAACTACTAGAAATGGTTTCTGAGAGGAAGTTATATCTACTGAAGGTCTGAAGGTACAGTGGGAGAAGGGAGGAAGACTAGGGAGTTGTGCCAGCCCAAAGAAACAGCATATTCAAAGATCCAGAGACAATAAAGGACAATGCATAATACATTGTATAGAATGTGCACAAGGTAGGGAAGTGATGGGCAAGAAAGCCAGAGGACAGAGCTTGATAAGCCAGAATTTACATTGTCTGAAAAATAATGGAGAGGATTTTACGGACTTTAAACAAGAAGTACTATATTCAGATTTGCTTTATAGCTAAGGTATAGACATAGTAAGAGAAAATGTAATGGAGATAAAGATTAAATTCAGCCTAGGAAAATTTAAGATAATCTCCCAGAGAAGATAAATTTTGACTTTGACTTAGAAATGACTATAGCATTCTGCCAGAGAGAGTAGGTAGGATCTCCCATGCCACGCGGAGGGTGGAGCAAGGAAGAAAAGGTAGAGCCTGGTTATATATTTGTTGTTAGTTTAAAACTTCATTATGAAAGATGTAATGTATAAAGAAAAGTATAAATAATAATATTACGATCACATAAGTTTTTTAAAAATGATAAATGGAATAAGTTGGAAGTCCAGAACATATCAGAAGAAATAATGAGAAATAAATTTATTTGATGATGAATAAGGAGTAGTAAGAAATAAAGTTACAGATGACCTTGAGTCCTACCCTGATGTATAAGATATAGGAGAGCCACTGCCTGGATCACAAAGTGATTCCATTGGTTTTTTCCTACAAATTCTAGTTTTGAAAACTTCGGTCTTCCCATCTGTTTTCTTCCCTTCCTCCTTTTCTTTTATCCTTATAAACTAAAGAGCTTAGAAACAAAAAGCAGGAGAGAAAAGAAAATATTCCATCTAAAATTGAGTTCATTGCAACATAGGTATTTTTATTATTATTATTATCTATTTTTATTATTCCCATCAATACTACTAATCTGATGACATGCAGTGGTTGGATTTCTGGATTTTCATCTCTGACTCAAAGACAAGAAAGTGTGGCATACACATTCCATGAGGATCTAGTCTGGCCCTGGCCTCTCACCAAGCCCCTGTTGAGTCACACTGGGACAGGTGCAAAGGGCAGTGGCATAAGCTGTGGGAGATGCATGAGAATGAGGCTGCACTTTTTGTGATTTTTATAAACCATTCACTTTCCCTTTGTTTGAACACCATTGAGGGTGCCTATGCTTTTTAGCATATCCAGGAAGAAACAGTCTTTGATACCACTTTACATTAGCATATGCTTTGTAGTCCTTTGCAGTCAGTTGGCAAGACCAGATAGACACCTAAATTGAGACATTTTCTCATGAAAGTCTGTTACTCTCTATTCTCCCACCAATGAAGCACAAAGAAATGAGCAATTCCTGTTGCAATGAACATCATCATTACTGACATGTATTGTACACCTACTGTGTGCCAGATACCATGCTGAGTTTTTACAGAATTAAAGGATTATCCTTAAAATAGGAGTATGAGGAAGGTCCAATAATTATACAGATCTCACCTTTTTAAAGATGAGGAGACTAAAGCAAGACAGATATGTACATGTATGAATGATTTATATCTTAGGGTTTTGGATAAAAGAAAGTGGCTTGTCCTGAGAAATTAACTGATAAACTAAATTTCATATTACACGGTAGTAACTTCAGGGATGGCCTGTGAGTTTACATTTGTGTAGGATGGGAATGTCATTCTCTTGTAAAATGTAGCTATCTCCATTCAGCATTAGAATCTAGGCTTCATTACCCTTCTGCCCAAAGCAAAGGCATGGCAATTCTAGGTAATATCTGTGCACAAGGCCATTAGGTCTACCTTATTTGTGGGAAGGTGGTTTAAGGAACTCAAGTTTCAGAGAGGTGTATGTTAACCCTTTGAACAACAACAATTGAGCCCTGGGAGTAAAAGAAAGATTTGGGGGAACACATCAAAAATAAAACTAAATCCAGGTTGAAACCTAGTCTACTGTGGAAAATCAAGGGCCTAATTCCCTCTCTGTCTCTCACACACACACATGCACACACGTATGCACATATGTCCTCTCATCCTTAGTAGAAACACCTAAGTCTGTAAGAAAGATGTTTTTTGGAAAGGAGAAAAATTCAGAAAGTCCTATGCTTGGCTTAAAATTCAAAACTGTCAGTTTACACAATAGTTTACAACAGGGATCCTTGCACATTGCCACATTTGGGTTCTTAGAACATCTCAAGCTGTTTTTTCAAAAAAAAAAAAAACATTTAGGTTTTGGGCAAAACCAGAAAAGAGTTTCACCAACCACTTTTCCCCTTAATTTGTAAACCCGTGCTTAAATAAAATGTAATCCATATGTTTCTGATTCATTTACACTTAGCTCATCAGATTTGTGTTTTATATGAGTTACTTGATGTCCAAAAAATACTGTCTTTCAAGTTTCCTTCTTAGAAACAAGAAATGATTTGTTGTTGTCTTAAGGCCCTTTCCCTCACTTTATAGTAGATGTTTTCTACTCAGAAGGTTTGGGATTTGATGGGAAACTGAGAAGCCCATGGTTGAAGTGAGTTCTAATTAGGCAGAGCACATTTGGCTTCCAGTTAATTGACTCATCTATTACAAGGGTTGTTTTTTTTTCTATTTATTAACTTTTCTGCAATTGTAGTGTTCTGTTCTACCTATGCCAATTATTTTTATCTTTGAACATGGAGGTTGCTTTGGAGTATATACAAAATCTGTGAAGCAATTCCAAAAGTTTCCTGATCCATGCTAAGACAGAAAAAAAAAAAGCAGCCCTTGAGTTCCAGAACTGAAATGACATTCAGAGCCAAGTTATTTTGTTCTCTGTTGAACATAAACAAGCTTACAAAATATCAACCTCAGACAGTTACTCTGATACCATGATAAAGTGAGACAAAATAAGGATACTTCATAATTTTGTCCAAAAACAAACACAAACAAGGTCATTGTGTGACCCACAAAATGCCACACATCTGCCTCCTTTGCTAAATAGATAAATACTTCTTTACTCAGTCATACAGTCAATGTCATTTTCTGACAGCTTTCAATCTAAAAAAAAAAAAATTCCTCTTACTTAGACCCTCCCTAAATCACCCAAAGTCCAAATCGTGTGGTGGGCTCTTTCCAACATGTGCTCCTACTGAGACACCCCTATGGTTCTCCAGGATATATGTTCTCCCTTGCTGGAATGAGGTAACAAACCCAATAGGTTTATTCCTGGTTGTCTTTGACTGAAGGCACTGACAATCTAAAAAAGTCAAGTAATATTTATATCTCTTTACCTCTTATGTTAGTCAGCTTTGACAAAGCTGTCACCAAATACCTGTCGAGAACACTTAAAGGAGGCTCCAGAGGTTTAGTTGATAGTCGGCTGAGTCCATTGCTCTAGGGCCAAGGTGAGGCAGAACTTTTTTGCAGAAGGGTGTGGCAAAGTAGTGCTTCTCACTTCAAGGCAGCCAGAAATGGAGGGGGTGCAGCTACAGGGAAAGTGAACCCTTCTAGGACACCTCCCTAGTCACCCATCTCACCTAGTGACCCACCTACACCCATAATCCAATTGCCTACAGTTACCACTGGGTCAGTCCTTTCAAACTAGGATGGATTGATTAGGTTAGAGCTCCCATTGCCATTTTACCACCCAATATTGGTGCATTAACAAAGGAGCTTTGGGGGGACACCTCAATGCAAACCATAACATGTCCCAAACTCACCTATTCTGAAGATCTATAAGTGGCTGGTTCCAGAAGAAAGAATAGAAGGGAGTTTGACAAAATTCTATGCTATTAGAATGGGGCACTGATAACCAGAATATCAAGGAATTCTTGTATTTTTATATGGTAGGAAAAAATCTCAAGTTTGGGACTCAGGATTTGGTCTCTCTTGTATAGTATGTGACTATGAGCAAGTTACTTAGTCTAACAAAGCTTCCATTTTCTTTCTCTCTCTTTTTTTTTTTTAGTGAGAGTAATCATACTTACCTTGGAAGATTAATTATGAAGGGTCAAAAGAGGGCATATAGTGCCTAATATTTCTTCCTCTTTTGGGTTACCAGATTTGACAAATAAAAATACAGAATTCCATGGTGTTCAGTATTTTATCTGGCAATGCTACTCTTAGGTTTTCCAAACTTGTGGCACCTGAGTCATACATAGATATAAAAACATATCAGGCATGCTACGACATAAAACTAGAAATGTTGTCTCAAAACTCACTGAACTTTAGTTATTATTGAAAACTAATTGCAAAATAAAGGAAATGAGAGTAGTTACTACACCCAAAACACATGTTGTATGTTATGGAGAAAAAATGACATTTCCATGCAGAAAGTTTATTGAAATTGAAAAGATTTGTCTCTGAATTAGCACTACTAAATAAGGCCATACTTTATAACTTTTGACTATCAAATTTTTCCTGTATTCTTACTTTTTTCAATAGCACATAGATTTCATAAGTGAAAAAGTAATGATACAAATTAATATGTTTTCTTTTTGTGTTTTTAAGGAGAAAATGGCTCCACAAGATCAGATAAACCGACATTTGACAAGGCCACCCCCAGATTACAAAGACCAAAGAAGAAATGTTGGCAATCTGCAACCAGCTGCTCAGTATTCTGGTAAGTATTTTTTAAAAATAGTAAAAATCATAACTGTGAAAAGAAGAAAACTGTTCAGTTTTGTTGCGATGAACAAAGGTGCAATTTACGCACTCGAGAGGGAGAAAAGGGCACATGCTTCTGCCCTTTTCAATGCTTTATTCACTCAAATCACTCAATACAATTCCACTCTATAGGTACTTTTTAAAAAAAATTTTTTAGTCATAGTTGGACATAATACCTTTATTTTATTTGTTTATTTTTATGTGGTGCTGAGGATTGAACCCAGCTTGTCACATATGCTAGGTGAGCGCTCTACCACTGAGCCACAGCCCCAGACCCTCTATAGGTTCTTAATCAAGAAAATGACTATCCTTAATGCTGGGCACTGCAATAGACATAATCAATTCAAAGCAAACAATTCTAAGTTAACTCTAAGCACTGCAAATATCCTTAATTATGACAGACCTATTACAGACATTCCCTCTGCATGCTAAGCTCAAGTGCCAGATCTAAAGTCTCAAGTCTTAGACCTTAAGTCCAGCAGATGCACACTCACTCAGACCATAGTGATCAGGTCAGGAAGCGATGGAGACTTGCCGGCTGAGGAGAGGGTCCTAAGAAGAAGTTGCTGTTCTCACCAAGGTCAAGATGTGGCTATAGAGTTTGAGAGTGATAAGGATGATGCAGAGGACCAGGCAAATGATGAGAAGAGTTGGGATGTTAGTCTAGGTCCTCATCAGGCTCTCTGGCATGTGGGCATCAGTGTCAGCTGGTTGATTCATTTGCTCCATCATTTATGCTAAATGTTGAGTTTACTACTCGTCCTTTCAATCCCTATCAGCTGTTACCAGGTCTCTCAGTGATGTCTTTCATTCTGGGGTCAGGACATCTGGTCTGCTGGTTTCCACCCTGATCTCTCGCCTCTGCCTTTATTGGGGTGAAGGCAAATGACAATGACTTAACTCTGAGTATTATCAGGGTTGTGGAAAGTACTTATTTTATCAAGCTATGCCCGAGGACAGTATTGGAGGGCTTCATAGGCTTGGCTACTGGAGACTGCAGTTTTATTTTAAAATGTAGTTACTTAGGCTAAGGCCTTCTTAGTTTAGGCCTTCTTTACAAGTTTACACTATCTCCTCCTTTCCCTGCTATCTATAAGAGAAAGCCACTCTATTTTAGTGCTCTTTCTATAATGTGTAAACTCTAAACTAAGGAGTGACTCAAGGTGATGTTTCTCCTCAAAGCTGTCTTATTCTTTTTACATAATATGTTCAATGATTATTTATCTTAAATTGTTCTTGCATCTAAAATCAGTTTCAGAGGTGGTAAGGTCTTGCAAATTGCTTATGAAGAAGGAGATAATATCCCCGATATGAGTAGATCTAATTCTCTTCTCTTTCTTAGGTGGCTCATCGACAGTGAGTTTGAACTCTAACCAGGCTTTGACAAACCCAGTTTCGACACACACAATTTTAACTCCCAATTCCAGCCTCATGTCTACTGCTCATGGAACAAGAATGCCATCATTATCCACAGCAGTTCAGAACATTGGGATGTATGGAAATCTGCCTTGTAATCAGCCTGGCACATATAGTGTCCCTTCAGGAATGAATCAAATGACCCAACAGAGAAATCCAAATCAACTTATAGCCAATCAAAACAACCCTCTGATGTCACGGTCATCTACCTTAGGGCCAAATAACAATAGCAATGTGGCCACTTTTGGAGCTGGATCTGTTAGCAATTCACAACAACTGAGACCAAATTTAACCCACAATATGGCAAGCATGCCAACCCAGAGAACATCCAATGTAATGATCACATCCAACACAACAGCACCAAACTGGGCCTCTCAAGAAGCAACAACCAAACAGCAGGAAGCTCTGAAGTCCACAGGAGTCCGCTTCCCTACAGGAACGCCTGCCGCCTACACTCCAAACCAGTCACTGCAGCAGGCAGTGGGCAGCCAGCAATTCTCCCAGAGGGCAGTGGCTCCTCCTAACCAGTTAACACCAGCTGTGCAAATGAGACCCATGAACCAAATGAACCAAGCATTAAATGGACAAACCATGGGTCCACTCAGGGGTCTGAATCTCAGACCCAATCAGCTAAGCACACAGATTTTGTCTAATTTGAACCAGTCAGGGACAGGGTTGAATCAGTCAAGGACAAGTATAAACCAGCCACCATCCCTGACACCCAACACTTTTCCTTCATCCAACCAAAGTTCCAGGGCTTTTCAAGGAACTGACCATGGCAGTGACTTAGCTTTTGACTTCCTCGGCCCACAGACTGATAACATGGGTCCTGCCCTCAACAGTGATGCTGATTTCATTGATTCGTTATTGAAGACAGAGCCTGGCAATGATGACTGGATGAAAGACATCAATCTTGATGAAATCTTGGGGAACAACTCCTGAAGGAGAAAGGGGAGACAGTTCACAAACTCGAAGCACTAACGGCAGAATTTTACAAGGACGCTGTAAAGGCCAAACTTTTGACTTCCACATGGATTACATGAAGATACTGTGGCTTAAAAACAGAGACTAGCTGTAGTGAACATATTGGTCCAAATTCTTTTTTAAAATATGAAACCTGAAAGTAAAACATTGGGATCTCTTTTCCCCATCCAAACTCCAGGACACATTTTCCAATTTATCCAAACAGAACTGTGATATTAGTGTGTAATTAATTGTGTAAAATAGACCTCCCAAGCTCTTTTTCTCCCTGAAAGAAAAGTAATAGAATTTGTAGCTTGTTTCAACCCTGTGTCACGGGGAGGTACTAGTTCCAAGCAACAAGCAGCAGATTCCTTAATTTACTCTCATAGATATGTGTGGTTTAATTTTCCACTGTCTTTTCATTTAATTTTCCTAAAGCTTGCAGGATAGATTGAAATGTTATAGATTTGTTTGGAGTAACTGAATGGTGTTCTAGGTGAGGGAAAGCCAGAATCTAGAAAACATCCAGCTGATGATAGAATTTCTTCCCTAGATTTGGTCCTCATTTTTGCAATTGTCCCACATATTCTATACTTCAGTGGGATGTTGTATCTAGTAATGAAATAAGAATGAAGGGCTGCATAACTCGATGTTGGTTTCCACAACCATCTGAATCCATTCCCTACCAAGTTTTAGATACAAATAAGACTTGTCCTAATCATACTGAATTACTGGTGCACACCTGTCTGTATCAGATTTCATTTTTTAAAAAAACCGACACTGGACCTTGCCATAAGGAGATTTATTTGGCCAGAAGTAGCCTGAGGTATTATTTCTTATGATTAATTCTCACTGGTTTGTTCCCGAGGTGAGTGAAATTGAGCCCATCTTCCATACTAATTTTGATAACTAGAGAATGGTTTGTAAGAAAAGGAAGTTGGAAATAAAAACTAAGATAAGAAAGTATTGAGTTTTAATTAGAGGTAAAAGAAACAGAAGTAGCAGGTAGGAGTGGGTACAAATCTACTTCATAGAGTTTAGAGGAAAGCATAATTGGAAGAGAAAACATTATTTTAATTGGGGTGAATAGCTAAATAAGATGTAGTATGTTAGTTGTGGCCTATTCATTCTTCTGTCCCTGATGTGATAATTCCTTGCCACATGCTATGGGCCCTTCATATATAAGTTTTATCCCACAGGGCTGAGTACTATATCAAACAAAGTTTTTATTGAGTAATTTGATCTCAGTACCCATATACAGATGAGCTAAAAGTGGAGAAGATGTGCAGATTTGGGAAGGATGCAAAATATATTAATTACAGAGGAGCAAAGGTTATTGTCAGCATTTTAGTTATACATTCATATTTAAGTATCAAATGTACTTTAATTGAAGTCATTTAAAAACCAAGTCTTTAAATATCTGTTCAAAAAAAAAGACACTTTTTTAAAATGAGTCCTGCCATATTGCCCAGGCTGGCCTTGAACTTGCGATCCTCCTGCCTCATTCTCCCAAGTAGCTGGGATTACCGGTGTGCACCACCATGGCATTGAAAGAACACATTTTGAAAGTTCTGCAAAGCCCTCTCCCAGTCTTTAAAAACGTCTAGAGGCACCCTCCTTCCTTTATAGAATACCAACATCACTGGCTCAGATTTTCTGTGCTAATTTGTAAATATAAATAAATGATTTGTTTTGTAAACTTTTGTAAAGAATATTTTGGTAGAAATACTTAAAACATATACTTTGGGTTATATTTATACATATGTGAAATAAATATACTATCAAAAGGTTATATTTTATACAAAAAGTAAATTGTTACCTTTTGTATGCTAATATACAAAGTTTTGTACAATAATATGGTTTATTTTTAGCTCTACACTTAAACCATAGGTGGTCAAGTGGGAACCTTTGAAAATTATCAAGAGGCTTGTTAGACAAACTTATATTCTGAAACCTTAATAAGAAAGCATTCCAGGTTTCAATTCTTTCCTTTTTTTCTGCTCTCAAATTCTTTATTAAACCCATAGTTCTTGCGTCTTATTTTATTACTCTACTGTGCACATTGTATTCGTCCTTGTTGCATGTGGTCTACTGTGTATTTTCTCATTTTATAAAACAGTGTTTCTCCATGCAAAAAGAAAGGAAAAATAATGTACATATGAACGCTTTTATTTCATTGCTCCTCCATGTTTCTGTATATATCTGCCAGCACTTCCCAGTTACACTCTGTGATTCAGTTTATTTTTACCCTAACATAAATAGTATGTTTTGTAGTAGCTATCAAATTTAAGAGATAAAGCAATCAGAATGTTTGGATTTTCTTCTATCTTAATGTGAATTTCATAATTAATGTCTATTTATTCAGCTATTCATTAAAATACAGGATTCTTTGGAACAAATGGTGTAATCTATAGTTTCTGTTTGTTGGCAGCCTATTACCAAAGATGATGCAATTTTCCTGAAAGCTGAGATAATGACAATTTGATAGACATATTTAGTGAGAACCTTAGGATTTACAACTTAAGAGCTGTTGGAATACAATCTTCCACTTGTAGAAATACCAGACTACTTAATTGTTGGCATTGTTTATCATTTTGATATATTATACAAGCAGTAGAAGTAATTTTTCATCCTTTTTTCAAGACAAAGACTAGAAAGCAATTTAAGCAAATAATTCATTCTTGGTTTTGTGTTAAGCCCTGAAGATAAATAACTCCGCTCTAAGTGAATGCACTAATATTACCTGCATTACTGTAACTTAACCCATAACTGTAAAGATTTCTACTTGTAAAGTAAATATTTGTATTGTATGTAATTCCATGTGTGAAAAATAGTTTTTAAAAAAATTCAGAGGTGGTTTTCTTGTATGAAGTCATACTTTCCATTCACCAATGATATTGTTACTACATCCCAGAAAGTTCTGAGAACTATTAATAGTAATGGATACTTACAGTCAAATTTATTCTGTAGGAAGCTTTTAGTACTAGCTAAATGCTGAGTCATGTCATTTTAATGTTCTTTAATTCACTTAGAAAGTTTGTATTAAAATTTTATCTGCACAGCACCTATTAATTACTGCCTAATTCTCAGGCATTGTGGGGATTTGTCTGACTTGCTTTGTGGCATTTGGTCAGACCGGGCTGAGGGAACATAGGGCCCCCAAACCACAGCCTGCCTGAGCACCTTTACTCAGCCCTTCTTGAGAGGCAAGGAGGCTGAGAGAAATCTGGGCCTCTAGGAAAAGAAGAACCTTTCTGCATTCTCTTGCCCCACGGTTGTATATGTTGGTAGGGTTCCATTGTCCTTTCCCCTCTGCCAAAATATGTATGCAATTCTCTGTTTTACTAGCATTATTAATGGAATAATAATAAAATTGATATTTTATATACTCCTTGTCCCAAAGAACTTGAAAGATTGGATAGTAAACACATAAAGCCAACACCAACAAAGATTAAGTATTATACACCATACATGAAGAGAAAGAAGTGTGTAATTCCAAAATTATCTCTGAACCTCAATATAGCCAGGGAAAGAATTTGAGACAGGTGATGGGAGAATAAATGTTAGTACAAAAGAGAGAACAGCTCAAACTCCTTCTATACTATGGTTGCTAAAGGCAGTTCAAATTTTTAATTATTTTATCCACAATTTCCATTTTTTATTTCCATAAGTGTTTTCTCATGTTTTTTTTTTTTTAAATCACTCCAAAAAAGGATGTTTGGGGCTGAACTATCTACATTCCTTTCCAACTCTAGAACTTTGTAATATTTTTTTCCCAAAAATTAAGTTAAAAAGTTAACTGAAAAGACTCAACAACATCCTGTTTAAAAATTTTTAAAAAGGCATTAGACTCTCAATATTTCAAAAGCTTCCACTTTGTTGGTGAACTTTATTTAACAAAACTGCCATCTCCTTAAACCATAAATAAGATTTATAAGTGGTCAGAACTGGACTCCTAACAAGTAGAAAATTAGTAATACAGATGCCTGCTGCCTAACATCAAGCCCTGAAGATCACAAAGGAGATGTGACATTAAATGCTCATTTTCCTGTAAGATCACAGAATCTTATAAAGAAAATATTTGCCTACTGCGGAGGAGAAAACTATAACTTAAGTAGTCAATAAACTCTATTGGGCATATGTGGATGAAATTTTGTGAGATGTAAATACCTATGTAACATCTTCTTAAGTTCCTCCATTAGGCAAAGTGCATGTTCGCCCTAGAATCTATTTCATTGGCAGTAATAATATAACTAAAACCCTGTACTATGATAGTTGGGAAACACATTTCTCTTAAATTTTTTTAAACCAAATGCTGTTGTCCCTGATTATATTAATAGAAAGCTTTTGTTTATTTATATAAACAGCATTTTAAATTCCCTTTCACCAAATTTAAGTGCTCTTTAGCTCCAGCATGAGTATACAGATGCTTTTTTAATTGTTAAGATACTTTTGGCAAAAGGAAAGAAGGATGGAAGGAAGGGAGGGATAAAGAAGAAGAATATGTAAATGACTACATACATATAGAGAAGCTTCTTATAGGGTTCTTTCAGCAAAAAGAGGGAGGGATAAATAAAGGAAGGAAGGAAGGAAGGAAGGAAGGAAGGAAGGAAGGAAGGAAGGAAGGAAGGAAGGAAGGAAGGAAGGAAGGAAGGAAGGAATCATATCCCAACCACCTGGACTGGCTAACACAACTACTACTCATAGCAGCTGGTTCTGGGTTTAGGCAGAGTTGACTCCAGCAGCCCAACAATATCGTCACACCGTGGATCCTTATAATCTCTCATTGTTACTTCCCTATGTCTTGGCTCAGACATGCATGTCCTCTCATGGTGGCAAAGTGGTTGCTAGAAGCTCCAAACCTACATCCTTACAATTCCAAGTCCAACATAAACATGCAAGAATGATTCCCTTTCAGAAGATCTAACTTTGTCTCTCACTGACTTTGACTAGTATGTGTCCCTTCAGTGAACATTCACATTGGTCAGTCCTGAGTCAATGCTTATCCCTGTAGGTAGTGGAAGTATTAATATTGACCAAATCATCTGGACTGAGGGTGGGAAAACATATGATTTCACAAAGAAAAAATAATTGCAATTATAAGAAAAAATAGACATAAAATTAAATTTAAAAATGTCTTCTGGCTGCCCTATTTCCATATACACTGTTTTTCCCACAACTTTAATTTCAAAATCTGATAATCCACATGTATTCACCTCCTTCCCAGAAGCAATTCAAACCTTGTCTACTTATTGCATCATCCTATTCCATCACAACTAGATAAAGTAAACTATTTTCTGCCAGGCTAACGTGGACCAGCAATCTTAGACAAAAAGATGTAAGCAATGAACACAGAGTTATGAATTTAGAGTGATACAACAGTAATAATGAGTTCTCTTTGGAAGAGAAACTAATGTGTTAGCTTGCTTTTTGTCACTATAACCAAAATAACCTGACAAGAACAACTTATAGGAGGAAAAGTTTCTTTTCATTCAAGTTTCAGAGCTTTAGTCCATGGTTGGCCAACTCCACTGCTTCTGGGCCCAAGATGAGGCAGAACATCATGGTGGAAGTGGGCATAGTGGAGTAGTATTGCTCTATTCACAGCAGCCAGGAAGCAGAAAGAGAGAGGGGAAGGAAGGGCATGGAACATGCACCCTTCAACAGGCTCTTGTCATGTCCCATCTGCCTACAGTTACCACCCAGTTTGTCCATTCAAACTAGGATGGACCAGTCAGGTTACAGTTCTCATGATCTAATCATTTCATCTCTGAATATTCTTTCACTAACAAAGGAGCTTTTGGGGGACATCTCATATTAAATTATAACAATATATACAGATCACATTCTTATTAACAAGAAGAGTAAAGAATTCTGCTTGAGCATTCAAATTAATGACTGGAGGAGAGTCATTAAAAACTCCTCTCTTTCCTCAGGATGCACACCACTACATTTTCTAGTGGAATCATTTTGTCCTTACTCAGGGAGGATATTATATTGCATGCTTAGAAGTAACCAGAGAATCAGACCTCTCATGTCCCAGTCAAATCTCCTACTGGATCCTATCTCTCTCATTTAGTGTGCAATAACTTTAACTTAAAGCAGCAAATTAAACGTTTTAAAAAGAATAAGCTGATCAAGGAAACAAAAACTACTTTAAATATTCCAAAAGTCAAAGAGACTTTAATGCAAGGAATTGGTTACACAGGTGATGGACAAATTGAAAAGTAAAATGGGAGTCATTAAATCTTCCAGGATGAAAAGACAAACAGATAAGGGGTTACGGTCACTAAGCAGATGCTACAATATTGGCTGACCTGTCTGGTAGGAGCTGGATCCAGTGCGAGATTTCAGCTATTAATGGAGATGTCACTAATGCAGAGGGAAAAGAAGAAACACAATCTCCCCCACCCGCACCTAGTCATCTTCCACTCTCCAGTAAATGCATTTCATTTGCTGAACTCAGCTAGAATATAGTCTGGGGGAAGGTGTTGTAAATCAGAGCAGAAAGGAGCTAAGGAATAACCTGCCAATAAACAGGATCATGTCTAGCAAAACAAAATTGCATATTACTGAACTCTCAGCTTTTTTGAATTGCAGACCTAGAGCAAAAGGCAGCTTTCTTAGAAAACACTAATTTTTCTCCTTCTCTGTCTTCAGATACATTAATTTAATGTAAATTTCTCTATTTATTATAGAATGGTATCAATTAGGAACCTATTCTGTTGCAAGTATATGAACCTCAACTAATGATGTTTTAAATAGAAAAGGGTTTTAAAAATAGTCTATTGACTTTAAGAATCATATGTTTTTCATGAGCTCTTATCTGTAAAATTAGGTCATCATGTACAATTGATGTGAAGAAAAAGTATTATGTCATTGTTTAATGCCCGCAGGTTTTTTTTTCCATTTTTAGTGGTAGGTGGAATAATGGTGTGTCTTACAATCAACAGCATCTTGATTTGATGAAGTGCAGTATTTGTTTGAAGAAACAGGGACTCTACAAGGGCAGTCCCAGCATGGAACAATGATCAAATAATGCTATCAGGTACCCAGACTGTTTTCACCTTTCATCTTTGTCCTGAGGATGTGTAGAAACTTTCTTCCTCATTCTTGTCATTTTCTGGTGACAACACAGTTATCTCTGCCTCATGTTTAAGTTCCAAGCTACAAAATTGAAATGGAAAAATATGGAAGTCCAAATATACTGCTACAGCAAATCTTTTACTTTTCATTTGGAAAAGGCATCTAATTCAGAGACTTAAGTAAATATACCTCTTTAGTCATGTCCATGTTATGGCCTTTCAGATCTTCATGCAAGGCTGAGTGTCAAGTACTTAGAGTTACAGCTTCTGTAGTAGAAGGAGGATGGCAAGGGAGCAGATGGTGAGAAAGGACAACAAGTAAAAGTCTAAAAGCAATCATGGTAATGATAAACATACATTTGAGATATTGATTATCTTTGAAGGAATTTAGAGAAATATGATTGGAAAGTATACATGGGATCCTTAGTTGTAATTGCATCATGTTATTTTCTAAGTTGGATGAAACTAAGGGTTTTTACATATATATATTTTAGTATATTATTAGGAATGAAAAGAAAGCTAAGTCAAATTATTTGGAATTATCACTAATGGCATTCAGTTGTAAATAAATGAAGAATTGAATCATGATTGATTTGGATTTACAGTATGCAGATGAGATACTCTCCTAGTTGAAATAATTAAAATGATACATTTAATTTTAAAATTTACTAAAAAACTACAGAAATAAGAACCATGTGGCACTGGTATAGATATAAACATACAGACCCATGGATAGAACTAAAAGCCCCAAAATAAACCCTTATGGTTTTGGTCAATTGATTATTGATAAGGTGCCAAGGCAATTCAAGGGAACAAAACAATATTTAAAAAAATGTTTCAGGGACAACTGGATTGTTTTTCACATGCAAAAGAATGAAATTGGACCTCTACCTCACACCATATATAAAGGTGAACTAAAACGCCTGAGTGGGGATGTACACCTATAATCCCAACTAGTAAGGAGGCAGAGACAGGAGGATTACAATTTTGAGGCCATTCCCAGCAAGTTGGCAAGAAATGGTCTCAAAATAAAAATATAAAAAGGACTGGGGGTGTAGCTTGGTGGTTAAGTACCTCTGGATTCAATTACCAGAAAAAAAATAAAGAAGAAGAAGGAGGAAAAAGAGTAAGCCCAAAGAATGGAAGAAAATTTTTACAAATCATATATCTGATAAGAGATAAAAAAATGTCTAAATAATCTTACATCTTAACAACAACAAAAAATGATCCAATTGATAAACGGACAAAGTATTTGAAAGGATTTTCACCAAAAAAGATATACAAATGATCCATAAACAATGAAAAGATTAATAGTCACAAGGGAAATAACATTAAAACCACAATGAGATACTACTTTACATCCATTGCATAGCTAAAATCAAAAAGACAATTGCAATTGTGTACAAAATGTGGACAAATCCAAACCCTCATACACTGTTGGTGGGAAGGCAAAATGACATGACAACTTTGGAAAAGGATCTAGTAGTTTCTCAAAATCTTAAACATAGAGTTACCATATAAACCAGCAATTCTATTCTAAAATATACACCCAAGAAAAATTTAAACATATGCACTACAAACTTCATTATAAATATTCATAGCAGCATTATTCATACTTGCCAAATGGGACAATCCAGTGCCCATCAACTGATGAGTAGATAAACAAAATGTGGTTTATTCTTGTAGAGGAGTATCATTTGGCGTTAAAAAGTGATGAAATACTGTTTGATGCTATAACATAGAAGAAATGTGAAAACATTATAGTCAGTGAAAGCGCACAATCACAAAACACCAATGCTATATGATTGTATTTATAGGAAATGTCCAGAATATGCAAATCCACAGAGGAAATAAAATAAATCAGTAATTGTGAGGGTTGTGAGATGGGGTAAGGAATGATTGCTAACGGATGTTTCTTTTAGGGGTGAAGAAAATGTCATAATATTTTATAGTGGTAATGGTTGTACAACTCTGAATATACTAAAAAAATAACAACACTGGGATTGTACACTTTAAAAGAGTAAGTTTTATGATAAATGATTTATATCTCAATAAAGTTTCTTTGAAAAGCAAGAACAAAAAGGCACTTAAAAGCTAGACCACTGGGCTATCCCCAAAGTAACATAAATGCCACGCCCAGAAATAAAGTAAAATCAAGAATTCTTGTATATAAGCAAATGTCAATGATGGCATTTGTCCTGACATTTTTTATTGAACTCTGAAAACCTTGAACTTGCATTTTGGCAATTGCAGAGCATACATAAAACAGGATATACAGGTTAGAGCCTGTCCAAGATGAGAATTACGATAAAAAGATTCACTATGGAAAGTTGGTACTTTCATCATTCAAAAAAGAAAGAAAGAAAGCAGGTACTTTAAGATTCCAAGCATAGGGGAAGAGTGAAAATGAAATAAACCCTGCAGTGTCATAAGAGGGTAATTTTCTCCCTTGAAAACACATAATCACAAGATACAATTCACTTGAGTTTGAATTTGCATTCACAAAATGTATGTGTTAAAAGAAACCTAGGTGCAAAATTTAATTTGAAGCATGTTCTCAGGAAACAGAAACAAATATGAGTCCTCTTAGGAGGCTTAAAAAAATCCTACAATGTTTTAAAGAAAGCCAACATCAAAACCATTATAAAAAAAATCATGAAACACATATGCAAACAAAGCATCATGAATGAACACCTATGTAACAAACACACTGCTGAGGAGTCACAAAAGCTTCCGACATTGGAAATAACATGTATGAAAACCTATGTTTAAGAAATTTTTTTTTTTTTTTTTTTTTTTTTTAAAGAGAGAGAGAGAGAGAGAGAGAGAATTTTTTAATATTTATTTTTTAGTTCTTGGCGGACACAACATCTTTGTTGGTATGTGGTGCTGAGGATCGAACCCGGGCAGCACGCATGCCAGGCGAGCGCGCTACCGCTTGAGCCACATCCCCAGCCCTATGTTTAAGAAATTTTAAAAAATAATGTAAGAACTTGAGATATCAGAATGAATCTAATATTTCCCTTAGTCATTAAAGAATAAACATTCTTTAAGGTATAAAATATATGAATATTCATTCTTTCAACACAAAAATATTAATGAAAACAGATAAAATTATAGGTAAATTCCAAATGATCAATATTTTACTGATGACATTTCCCTTTCACAATTCACTTGTTAGAAACAAAGTTTAAAATAATAATTTGGAAGCCTCATTCATTTGAAATTAAAAAAAAATCTCTTCTAGACAATTCATGAGTCAATATAAAAATAAAATATAGAAACTCTTGTAATTAAACTATAAAACAATATGTAAGCATCTTAAGTAGCTGTTGGAGAGAAATATATTCCCTATTGCTTTAATTAGCAACAAAAACCTAAGATAAACTTTTAAAATCCAACTCAAGGTGTTGAGGGCCACAGCTGAGTCAGGATGACACATGGTATTTTTGATAGAAGTAGTGGTTGAGAGGTGACGCCAGCGAGTTCTCGCGGAGTTCCCATTGAGTTCCAGTTGAGCTCTCGCAGGGATTCCCGGAGAGTTCCCGTTGGTTGGGGAAGTGACAGAGGAGGGATATTTCCGGTTGCTGGTGCCTGGAGGAGCCGCGTGGCATTCGGAAGGATTCCCTGGGAGCGTGTGTGGAGTGTGCTGGTGGAGTTCAGAAATAAAGTTTGTTCCTGCTTCAGTGGCTTGTGATTTGTGCCCAGCCAGACTGCGGCACAAGGAGTAAGAACAAGCAGGTAGGATAAACCCAAAGAAAGTAGGAGAAATAATACTAATAAGAAAAATTTAATTAATAAAAATAAAGACAAAGAAAGAAATACACAATAGAGAAGATTAGTAGTGCCAAAAATTCATTCTTTAAAAATAGTCATAAAATTGACAAAATACTGGAAATATAATCAGTGAACAAAGAAAGACTGATCTCTTCCCAAAGAGTAAAAATATATATATATATATATATATATATATATATATATATATATATATATATATTAGGAATTAAAAAGGAATATAAATGTTGAATTACAGGGATTAAACAGATAATAATTGAACAAACTATTCTTTACAAATTTATGGCAAAAATTGAAAATTTAGAGGTAATGGATTAACTACTACATAATAAAGTATGCCAAAATTGATATAAGAAAAAGGAAAAACTGGATAACCTGATAAGTATTAAATTAATTGGGATAGTTGTTCAAAATCTTACCACAAGAAAACAGCAAGACAAAGCAACTTTTCAGAAGGACATCACCAAGAGCTAAGAAATAATTAAGGCTAGAATTTTTCCAGATAAATGAAAAAGAAGATATACTTGCAAATTCACTGTTTAAAGTGAGCATAACTTTGACACCAACCATGGCTGTCACATGAAAGAAAAATTATAAACTAGCCACATTCGTGAACATTGTTTCAAAATCCTAAATGAAATTTTAGCCAACACAATCTGATAGTGTAAAATGACATATTATGAGTAAGTTGATTTTGTCCCAGGGGTACAAAGTTGGATTTAAGAATTGATAGGAACAGGGGCTGGGGATGTGGCTCAAGCCATAGCATGCTCTCCTGGCATGCATGGAGCCCGGGTTCCATCCTCAGCACCACATACAAACAAAGATGCTGTGTCCACCGAAAACTAAAAAAAATGAATATTAAAATTCTCTCTCTCTCTCTCTCTCTCTCTCTCTCTCTCTCTCTCTCTCTCTCTCTGTCTCTCTCTCTTTCAAAAAAAGAATTGATAGGAACAAAACAAAGATATCCATTTTTATCACTTCTATGCAGTCTTCTATTGGAAGTATTACTAATTACACTAAAGCAAGGAAAAGAAATAAAACTCATAAAAATTGCACAGGATGAAACAAAACAATCATTATTTGGCTAATCATAAGTGGATATGATTACTTAGCTAAAAAAGCCCAAAGAATCTAACAAGCTTTCTAAAAAGGAAACTGACACACAAAAGCAATTTCTTTATATCACCAACTACAACAAAGAGTAAATCAAAAAACAAGTTATTCATAATAAATCAAAATCTGAAATATATATGTGTATCTATCCCTACATAATAAAAACATTTGAAAAGACCATAAATGGAAATGATGCTATTGACAGGAGGAGTCTATATGATAAAGTCATTGATCTTCTCCAATTCAAAAGAATTTATTAGATTTGCCTATTGATGTTTCCATGCCCAGAAATGGTGGCACATAGAAAATTACAGTAACTTATTCATGAATAAGACAAGATAACCAAGAATTTATTTTTCTTAACAATGAAGGACTGGGTCAACCCACCAAAGGAAGAATCCAAGAGATCAACCCCCCACCAAAATCTACAATTAGTGGGAAAGGATGGAAATGATTAGTGTCAATCAATGGACTCAGAACTAACTAAATCAACAGGGATGTACTTAATCCACCCATGACAAACTTTTTATTCTTCTTCTGTTTTCCTTTTATTTTTTTATGCTCTATGAACCTTGAAGAATCAGTGACAGGACAGAGTGAACCTAGTGTGAGGCTTGAGTGGATTTGAATGGTAAAGAGGTTCACTGTAACATATCCTAAAAATGTTGCACCCATATCCCCTCAACCTATCTGGGATATCTCTTGTCCAAGATGGTTGCTTCCTACATACCTCTGTCTAGGGGCATCCTCCTGAGCAGCAAACTCAGAACAAGCCTTAAGTAGGAGGGACTTGATGTTCCCAGACATGCCCTTCAGCCAATTTAGGACAGAAGTTGTATAAATAACCCTAGTTCCTCCCTTGATAGTCTTATATGTTTCACATTTTTTCAGGGTTCTCAGCAAGAATGAGCCCCAGTTGCTCATAGTAGCAAACTGCTCAAAACACACTGTATGAAGTTTTCTTATTTTCGTAACTCACTTCCTTACTCCTTTACAGGACTTCCCAGTATCATGTCCCAAATAAACTCCTTATACCCAAATCTATGACTTATGATCCACTTTGGGGAGAATTAAACTAAACTATCCAAATGATATCAAGTATAATGGGTAAGTGAAGCTATTATCATACAATGGAATGCTATGTTGTATTAAAGGGGGATGAACTACACACATCAATATAATACCAAGTGAAAGAAGCAAACTGTAGGAAAAATACCTACAGTTTATCCTTTTTACTTAAAGGCAAAACTAAACAAATAGTTATTTAAGTGTACATACAAGATGAAAAAACTATAAAGAAAAGCAAGAGAATGACTATTATAATCAGCTTAATGGTGTCTTCTGGTGTATAGAACAGAAAGAACTTTTGAGAAGATAGGTCAAGATGACTGTCATGTATAATTAAAAAGAACAAATTTTTTAAAAGCTCATTAATTCATTTTTAAAATTTATTTATTTATTTTTGCATTACAATTCTTAATACACCATTATATCATAATTTATCATATCTCTAATTATATATAAGGTATGTTGACAACCCTCATCCCCATACAAAATACATGTATGAAGATGTGAATTTGTTGTTAAAAGCTCATTAATTCAAACATCATATATATATGATGGCTTGTCATCTCCTCAAGGCCAAACAAGTTGAACAGCTACTCAGATATCAAATAACCTAAGAAAATTAAGGAAATCAATTAAGAGACTATAGTGCCTTCTTTTGGTATAACAAAATGAAAAAACATCCTAAAGAAGGCAGATAGAAAAGAGTTGCTGGCATCACCCCGACCCCAACACCAAACAGTCCAGCATGGAAAGAGATGCCTTGGAGGAAAAAGACAAAATTAAGTCTAGACCTTAAAGTTGAAACTGAGTACTAGGACTCTTTTCAGTGAAAACCAGTGCTGGATAAAACTCCATGACCCCTACCATCTTACAAATGCTTGCACATTTCCAGCCTTGGAGTGGGCCTCAGCACACCTACCATCCTCCTGAGACTGAATAGGTGCCTTCAGCTGTGTGACTTAGGTGGGACACAGGTTAGCATTAGCCTTGGTAAAACTACCTTACACCAGGTGGCTGACTGCTTCCATCAACCCTACTCCAACTTCAGAGAGCAGAGCAGCAGGCAGAACTTCAACTAGTGGGGAGCAAGGCTTAAAAGCTAGCACAGGGCTTTTTCTTAGAGTCTAGCACTAGGAATGCCACAGTGAGACCTAGCACCTGATAGAAAACCCCATAGCAGGCTAGAGCTCACATAGAGGCTGTAGACCCAGCCTTGGCATCAGCAGAGATATATACACCAGTGGGTTAGACTCAAGTTTCCACCTTATCACTTCTATTCTTGAAGACCTAGGGAAGACCTGCCCTCCTACCAAGCGTGTGTAGACTCCTACAGCTGTAAGACTCAGGTGCAACTTGGTTTAGTATCAGCCTTGGTGGCCAAGGGACTGTCACCACCATCTATTCCCCAACCTTGGGGAGAACAGCTATTGCTAAGGAAGTGATAACATACAGGACTCTAGAACTGCCCCCAATACCAGGAAAAGACCTGTGCCTTAGTGGGACATACCTGTTTGTCAGCCAACATCACCTTCAGCTATGGCATGAGCCTTGGAGTACCTCTTAGAGTGTGCACATACTTGCTTCTGTGAGAATTGGGGACAATCCAGGTTAGCTTCAGCCTGGGTGGCAAAGGGACTGCTTTCACAAACACTACCTCAATACTACCTAGGTGGTATAGCATGACACAAAACCCCATTCACTATAGGTAGGACAGGGTAGTGAGCACAACACTTTGCCCTGGAATTTAGTGTTGGGCTCATGAAACCTAACACAGGATGGATCCAAACAGTTCCCCATCCCCCAGGTCTCCCTGTAGTGGGTCCTTTGGGATAACTTCAGGATCAGGGGAGTATATGTAGCCCTATTCTATTAAATTTTCATTCCAACTAGCATCACCTGTAACTAGTTGCACTAGTCTCGAGCAATCAGTCCACCTCAGCAATAGCACATAGGATTGTCGGCCTTGGTCCTATCCCAGTATCATGCTGTTCTTGGTGGGTTGTGGTCTCAGGGTGTGATATAGCTTGATTATATTGGTGGCCATAGATACAACATAGGAGCCTGCAACTAGTCTATTCATGGTGACTCTGCCAAGACCCAAGCAAAATCCTGCAGCACCTGACATTGGATCAGTAACTGTGGAGAGGTTTATGGAGACAGATTACTGTTTCTATATTTTCCTGGTTCTTTCTGGAAAACACACCAACAGTGTATTGGAGACAACCCTGGGCTGGATTGCCTTCTATTACTGAAATAGTGTCAAGATACCACCAATAGACTCTGGACCTGGGTGCCACTGAGTGTTGAAATAGAAGTGAACACAGCCCAGAGAAAATAAGCAGCAGCCTACTTAGAATTTCCAGAAAGACAGGCACAAACAAAGCTAGATTAGGAAGTCTGGAATAAATATCTAATCTTTCATTCCCAGAGAACAATGCATACCAACAAGCTCCAAGAGATTTCAGAAAACCATGACCCCATCTCATACTTAGAACAGGAGCCAGAAATTGACCAGGTAGTAATCAGTATGGAAGAACTCTCAGAGAGAATTCAAAACAGCGATTTTAAGAAAACTCAATGAGCATGAAAAATACACAGAATAATGTTTCAATACACTAAAAGAAAAAAAGATGGAAGCAATTTTTAAAAATCAAACATTCTTGAACTCAAAAATACACTAGAAAAATTAAAAATGCAATAGCGGGATAGATCAAACAGAAGAAAGAATCAGTAAGCTCAAAGGGAAGCTATTTTAGAAATACAATTGGAAAAGAAAAAGAACAAAGTATGAAGAGGAATGAAAACATTGAGACAATCTTGAAAGAGCAAATATTTGGGGTATTGGATTTCAAGAAGGACTTGAGAATGCCAAAGGGGTAGGAAATGTGCTCAAAGAAATAATATATGAAACTCCTCAAACCTAAAGAAGAATACAAATACCCAGGTACAGGAAGATCAAAAGTCACTGGTTAGATTTTACTCAACCATGTATCCTAAGAAATCTTATAATCAAGCTCTCAAAGATGAGAGATACAGAAGATTCTCCAGACTGCAAGAGAAAAGGAATAACATGCAGGTGTATCCAAATTTGCCTGTCAGCAAACTTCTCAGTAGAAACCTTATAACCAGGATAGAATAGCGTGAGACTTCCACAGTACTGAAAATAAACACTGTCAACTAGGATTACTATACCCAGAAAAGCTGTCCCTTAGAGATAAAGGAGTGATAAAAAATATTACCAGGCAAAATCTGAGAAAACATATTTACACCAGACCTAGTCTACAAGAAATGCTAAAAGAAATCCTTCAAACTGAAAGAGAGATTAATAAGGAAAAAAAAAACAGAAAGGCATAAAGCTCACTGATAAGAGTAGTTATACAAACAAATTCAGAATGCTCTATTTTTGTCTGCATGGAGTATAAAACATTTATATCTTTAGTATGACTATATTAAAAGGTTAAGAAATTAACAATATAGATATCTATAAAAATAGGATATCACAAATTCAAACTGTGGGGAGGAATAGAATGCAACTGGAGGGTTTTCTTATTAATATGTTCTCCCTTGTTTGTTTCTCTTCTTATCTTTACAATCATGTTTAGTGGGTGTCATTTCAAAATGGCTTGTTATAATCAACAAAAATGTTTCTTGTAAGCCTCATGGTAACCACAAAGGAAAAATCTATCGGAGACAAACCAAAATAAGAAGCCAAGGGATTAATAGACACTACAGAATAATTAACTACAAAGGAAGACTGTAAAGGAGGGGAAAAGAAAGAAGGGAACTATAACACAACTAGAAAACAAGTTACATAATGGCTGTTGTAAGACCTCACCTATCACTAATGTGAAGGATTAAATTACCCAATTAAAAGATATAAAATAGCCGAATGGATATAAAAACAATTCCCAACCATGTGTTGCTTACAAGAAATTCTCTTCACACTTAAGGACACACATTGACTGAAAGTGAAGAGATGGAATAAGATATAACATGCAAATGGAATCCAAAAGAAAGCAAGGGTGACCACACTTGTATCAGATAAAATAAATCAAAAGCTGTTTCTAGAGACAAAGAAGGTTATTATATAATGATAAACGACTAAATTTGGGAAGAGAAAAATGATAATTCTAAATATATATTCCCCCAATATCAGAGCATCCAAATTTATAAAGCAAATATTAATAGACCTAAAAGGAAAGAAACACCCATAGAATAACAATTGGGGAATTTCATATTCCAATTTCAGCAATGGACAGATCATCCAAATGGAAAATCAACAAAGAAACAGCAGGGTTAAGTTGTACCTTAGACCAGGTGCTTAGTTTGTAGATATCTATAGAACATTCCATCCAACAGCTGCCAAATACACACTTCTCTCATAAGTATAGGGAACATTCTCCAGAACAGATCATATGATAGGTCACAAAACAAGTGTCAATGTGTGTTCAAAAATAAAAACTGAAATCATTTCTGACCACTATAAAGCTAGAAACCAATAACAAGAGTTTAGAAAATATACAAACAGGTAGAGACTAAACAACTTACTTTTGAACAACATATGGATTAAGGAAAAATTAAGAAGGAATTTTAAAAATTTAATAAAACAAATGACAATGATACACAACATACCAAAAATCTATGGGATACAGCAAAAGCACTATTAAGAGGGAAATTTGTAGTAATTCATGCCCACATCAAAAAAAGTGAAAAGAAGCAATTAGAGAAATGCAAATTAAAACTACATTGAGATTCCATCTCACTTTAGTCAGAATGACAATTAGCAAGAATACAAGCAACAATAAATGATTGTGTGGATGTGGGGAAAAGGTACACTCATACATTGCTGGTGGGACTGCAAATTGGTGTAACCATTCTGGAAAGCAGTTTGGAGATTCCTCAAAAAACCTGAAATGGAACCACTATTTGACTCAGTTATATATATATATATACACACACACACAATGGAATACTACTCATCCATAAAAAAGAATGATTTTGTGACTTTTGCTGGTAAATTGATGGAACTGGAGACTCCTATGGTAACAGAAATAAACCAATCCCCCAAATCCAAAGGCTGATGTTCTTTATGATATATGGATACAAACACATAACAAGGGAAGAGGGAGAATAGAAGTTCCTTGGATTAGAAAAAGGGGAATGAAGGGAAGGGAGACAGATGGGAATAGGAAAGACATTAGAATGAACTGGACATAACTCTTCTATGTTCATGTATGAATATACCACCAATGAAACTTCACATCACGTACAACCATAAGAATGGAATCCTTTAGAATAAGTTATATTCCATGTATGTATTATATGTCAAAATATACTCTACTGTCATGTATATCTAAAATGAACAAATAAAAAATTTTTTAAATTCAAAAGTCTAAAAAGTAGAAAGAAGCCAGATGTTGTCATGGACTTTACAACTGGTACCACAGAAATATAAAAGATCATTAGAGATTATTATGAACAACTATATGCCAATGTATTTGATAATGTAAAAGAAGTGCAAAAATTTATATATATATAAATTTATATATAAATATATATATATATACCTTGCCAAGACTGATTCATAAATAAATAGAAAATTTGAACAGAACTATTGGTAATAGGTAACAAGTTTGAATCAAAAATAAAAGCCTACCACCAGAGAAAAGCATAGAATCAGGTGGCTTCATTACGGAATCTACCAAACATTTATGGAAAAACTCATGTGAGTCATACTTAAGGTAGTCCAAAAAAAAAAAAAGAAAAAAAAAAGAAAAGGAAGGAATTCTTCCAAGCATTCTACAAGGCGAACACTACCCTGATACCAAAACTAGATAAGGATACAACATAAACAGGAAACCACAGGCCAATATCCTTTGTGAACTGACACAACAATTCTGAACAAAACATGAACAAACTGAATATAATGGCATATTAAAAAGATTATTCACCATAACCAAGTGGAATTCATCCCATAAATGCATTTGATATACAAATCAATACACTTGATACGCCTCATTAAGAGAATGAAAGAAAAAGAACACATGGTCACCTCAATAGATGCAGAAAAAGCATTTGATAAAATTAAATGTCCCTTCATAATAAAAACACTGAATAAATTAGAAATAGAAGGAATATACCTCAACATAATAATGTTCATATATAATAAACAAAAGCTACTAATATCCAGACTGGGGAAAAACTGAAAACTTTCTCTGTAAGATCTGATATGGTTTGATCTAAAATGTCCTCAAGACTCATGTGTTGAAGCGTTGGTCCCCATTGTAATAGTGTTCAGAAGTTGGGCCTTTGGAAAAGTAATTGAATCATGAATTCTAACCTCATTACAAGATTAACCCATTGAGAAATATCATTATCTGGAGGCAGTGGAAGCTGTAGGAGGTGGGATCTTGTTGGAGGAAGTAGGTCACTGGGTATGTGCCCTAGGGAGGGTATATCTTGTCCTCAATCACTTCTTCTCTCTTTCTTTTTCCCACTACGCTTTTCTCTCTCTGCTTCCTGACTGCCATGAAGTGAACAGCTTTCCTCCACTATGCCCTCTGCAATGATGTTCTGTCTTTGCTTAGGCCAAAAGCAATGGAGCTGACCAACCATGGATTGCAATCTCTGAAGCTGTGAGCCAAAACAAAAGGCAAACAAAAAAACAACACCCTTTAACCCTTTGTTCTTTTGAGTTGTTTTTCTCAGGTATTTTGCCACAGCAATGAAAAGCTGACAAACACAACCTGGAACAGGACAAATATGCCCACATACACTTTTTTTTCCCAGCATAGTGTTATAAGTCCTAGCCAAAACAATCAGGCAAGAGAAAGAAATAAAGGCATAGAAATTGGAATGGAAGAAATCAAATTGTTGCTGTTTGCAGATGACATGATCCTATGTATAAGAACCCCCCCCCCCAAAAAAACTATGAGAATTAATTAATAAATTCAGCAAAGTTGCAGGATACAAAATCAACATACACAAATCAGTAGCACTGATATATGCCAATAGCAGATTATCTGAAATAGAAATCAAGAAAGCAATCCTATTTACAGTAGCTACAAAAATAAAGTATTTATAAATAAATTTAACCAAAAAGATGAAAGTTACAAAAAATCGATAAAGAAAATAGAGAGGACAAAAATAAATGGAAAGATATCCTGTGTTCATAAATCTGAAAAATCAATATTATTATTATGTTCAAACTATTCAAAGCTATTTACTCATTCAGTGCAATCCCTATCAAAATGCCAGTGATGATCTTCACAGAACTAGAAAAAAACCCTAAAATTTATTTGGAATCACAATAGAACTCTAATAGCTCAAACAATATTGAAGAAAAAGAACAAATAAAACTTTATACTACCTGACTTCAAAATATACTGCAAAGCTGCAATAATAAAAAACAGCTTAGTACTGGCATAAAAAAAGACAAAAAAAAAATCAATAGAACAGAATGTATAGCCTATCACTTGGTAGCCAACTGATTTCCAACAAAGGAACCAAGAAAGAACCTGCAATGGAGAAAAGAATGTCTTTTCAACAAATGATATTGGGAAAACTGGATTTTCTCAGGATGTTGAAATGGGCAAAGAGTTTTTGGACAAGACCTCAAGAGCACAGGAAATGAAAACAAGAACAGATGAGGGGTGACTACAACAAAATAAGAAAGCTTCTGCATTGCAAAGGAAATAATTGACAGAGTGGAGGCAGCTTACAAATTCAGAGAAAATATTTACAAACTATACATGTGACAAGGGGTTGATATTCAGAATAGATAAAGAACTCCAAAACTCCATAACAAAAAAGGAAAATAAGACAATCAAAACATGGGCAATAGATCTATACAAAGAGTACTTGGAAAAAATGTTCAACGTCACTAATGATCAGGAAAATGCAAATCAAAACCACAATAAGCTATTACCTCACTCACTAAGAATGGATATCATCAAAAAAACTAATGATAACAAGTACAAGGGTGGATGTGGAGGAAAAGGAACTTTTGCACACTGTTAGGGGGATGTAAATTAATATAACAATCATGGAAAACAATATGGGGTTCCTAAAAAATGAAAAAAGAGTACTACCTTATGGTTCAGCTATCCCACTACTGGGATGGATGGAGATATATATATATATATATATATATATATATATATATATATATATATATCTCCAAGGGAAATTGAATCAGTATGTCAAAGAGGCATCTCCTCTCCTGTGTTCCTTGCAGCACTATTCACAATACCTGAGAAATGTAAACAACATAAGTGTCCATCGACTGATGAATGCGTAAAGAAATGTGGTACATACACACAATGAAATACTCTCTAACCATAAAAGAGAATGAAACACTACCACTTGCAACAACATAGATGGAATTAGAGAAGGTTATCTTAAGTGAAACAAGCCAGGCATAGAAAGACAAGTACTACGTGATTTAATTCATATGAGGAATCCAAAAATGTTGATCTCAGAAAAGTGAGACTACTTTTCTTTGACAGTATCGGGGAGGGAGGGGTGGAGAGAGGCTGATCAATGGGTGCCAAGTCACAGAGAGGAGTGAGAAGTTCGGGTGTGCCATCGCACAGAAGGATGACGGTAGAAAACGATTATGTACCGTATATTTCAAAAAGCTAGAAGAGAGGATTGTGAATGTCCTCACCATAAAGAAATGGTAAATGTTGGAGGTAAATATGCTCAGACTGATTTAAACATAATTCGATGTATGTGTGTGTTGAAACATTACATGGCACCCCATTAAGGTGTACATTTTTAAATGTTTTTATGTATCAGTTAAAAATAAATTTATTGGAGCTGGGGTTGTGGTTCAGCAGTAGAGGGTTTTTATGTATCAGTTAAAAATAAATTTATTGGAGCTGGGGTTGTGGTTCAGCAGTAGAGTGCTCACATTGCACAAGCAAGACCCTGGGTTCAATCCTCAGCCACATTAAAAAAACATAAACAAGTGAAATAAAGGTATTGTGTCCAACTACAACAAAAAAATAAATATTTTTTAAAATAAATAAATAAATAAATTTAAGCAATCAAAATATACAAATAAAATATAACTGATTTCAAGAAAGAGGGACTTTTAATGTATGGTAATATTTTATTTCTTAACTTGCTCGTGTGTCTATCAATGTTGTTATATTATTATTCCTTAAATTATGCACATATTTTTATTTATGCTTTATGTATTTAACATATTTTGCAATAAATAATTTTTAAATTAAGCATGTGAAAAAATGGATGCTGGATTGTAATCAACTAATCAGTGATTAAATAAAAATATTTTTGCACTCAGGCTGCATTGTAAGTCTCTTTAGGTTTTATTCCATTTTAATGAAGCTAAAATTTGAAATAATAGAAATTGCTGTATGTATGTGACTCACATAAGAAAGACTTCAGAGAGGAAAACCATACCAAAAAGAAAGGCCATAGCCCTAGTAACAAAATATTTGTGAATGATAGCACTTCATAAGCTTTAAATTAAAAAGAAAATTTTAAATTGTGTTAAAACATTTAATTTATGTAAATATGTATATAATGCATATATTATTATATGTTTAATCCAATTTTTTAAATTCTTAAAGCAACCAACTTCTAGTTCTATTCACCTCATATAAGAAGACATATACTCCATTGAACATCATGTAAATGAACTAAATAAAGGTGGCATAAGGCTTTAAGGACTGATGGGGGGTGAGGATACAATGGCAGAGGTTATATGCATTTAAAAAATAAGCTTGGTCCTTACATTTATTCCCCCCAGGTATAAAACTTAAATATTATGAAAGATTATCTCCAATATAAATTAATATATCAATCCAGAATTTTCAAAGTTGTTTTTGCTCAGAACTCATTCATATACTAACCTGAAAGCAGCATGTTATTTTTTCAAAGCACTGTAGAAAAAGTTAAGTATATATGAATAGTGAGAGAGGAAAGGTCTTATGTATAAATATAAACTAAATATATACATGTAATGTGTGTCTCTATTTGTATAATTCTGCCTTTCATCGCTTTTGGAAAAATAGAAGATCATTCTACATTTGGTCTTTTGGTTAAAGTTAGCAGGGTGTTTTTCTTAATCTTTGGAATGGCTGGAAGATTTGAAGGATATCTTAATCCTGCTCTGAGTGGGTCAGAGTAGATGTCTTTGTTCATTTCATAAACTCAAATGAGAATGGTATTGTGAGGATTAGATTTTGACAATTCAATTTCGACAACTACTTTATTATGAAAAAATATTCATTGTTCTCTATCTAATCCAGAAAGTGTATTAATATAGAAATCAGTATAGCTACACTATAATGCAGTTGCAAATATTAAAATTAAAGGTTATAAGAAGAAATGCAGCTGTTAAAGCAGTGACAATGAATGTATTTGAGTGTTACATGGTTATGATGATGTGGATTATTCAATATTTTTTCCAAAACTCATTTTTTAAAAGCTCTCATTTTAGCATTTCAAAGGTGGTGGAAAATATTTGAAAAAGAAGTTTCGCTTCTTTTAAATAAGATAATCATAGAGTTTGAAAGCTAAATCTGAAAAGGCTTGTAAAATAATGCTTACCAGGGTGTTCTGAATGTCAGTTGTGTGCACAGATGCCTCGGGACATGAAATATTGGCCATTTCATAGTCATTTTTCTTTCTGAAAAAGTTATTTGTAGTTGTGTAGTGACATAAACTTTTTATGTGACAAAGAAAAAGCAACAATATAAAAAAATGGATGATGGTTTGGATCTCCGAATTTAACCGACTCTGGAAGTGAGTTATTAAACAAACATAACATTACACATATGTGCTTATTTCCTTTTATTTCAAAGATTTAAAACACTCTAAGGCCTATTTCACCTCAGAGAAGTATGCTCAAAATATTTTGAGTTTTGAAGTTAAAGCATATAGTTTCCATTCAGAAATAAAGATTTTAAAGAGAATTTTTTTTAACTCCATCATCTTTCCAAAGTAATGATGCTTCTCTTCCTATTTCATTGCAGAGTCAGAGACCATTTTATGAATTTCTCCTGTTAGTTATTTAACAACACAGCTGGACTCAGCCATTGTAGAGACTTGATTAGGGAATTATGTCTCGACACGTGACTAAACTAGTTAGGGTCACTCCAAGTGAATTTTGGTTGACTAAATAAAGACACAGACACAGAAAGTACCCTTTTGGGTTCAGTGACCACTCCTCAGCCACAGCTCCCACAACAGGGGCAAGGCAGGCAAGAAAGAGAAGGAGCACACCTCGAACCCAGGTTTTACTGGGGAGAAGCCATTCAAATGAGGCAAGGGGTAGGGTTATAACAAACAAGTGGGTGTAATCCAACCCCACAGGGTGATGCCCACTCCTGGAGCTGCACCTCTCTTATCCCAGTGGAGGTAAGGTCCAATTGCATTGCCATGTTCAGTACCTCTTTTTCTCAGAACGTGAAGGTGTGTACATAGCTCCTGTCCAGAGTAGCTCCAAACAGAATTATATTTCTACTGCGGAGTTCTTGAAACTGCGCTTCCAAAAGTATATTTTATGAAATATGACTTCAGGCTTTGCAACATACTTCAAACTAAGGGATTCCATTATTAAATTAGAGTGAGAAGTGCTAGAGACCGTTTATAGAGATGTATAAGAGATCAGTTTGAGAAATTCTCTTTAGAAAACAAACTGTTTAACTTATCATAAAATCAGAATTTCCTAAGCTTATTTGGCCATTTTCACACAGGACACATTGCTATTCTATGGCATTGTTAGGCAAAGGCTGTCTGGTGTTATTTAACCTAAGAGTACCCTCTGGTTGACTTTTTCTTATTGTTGTTTTGTACTGGGGATTGAATACAGGTACATATTGTTATTGAGTTGCATCCTCAACCCTTTTTATTTTTTATTTTGAGACAGGGTGTCACTAAATTGCGTAGGGCTTGCTGCTTTGCTAAGGCTGACCTTGAACTTGCATTTCTTCTGTCTCAGCCTCCTGACTCACTGGGATTATGCCATCGCACCCAGCTTGGGCTGACCTTCAAAAGAATGTTAATTTTTATAGCATACAAACATTTCTATGTTTGTATTTGCAGTGAAACAACACTTTGTACATAGAGTTTAAAAACTAAAATTTTACTTAATCAATCTCCAAGATCAACACTAGTCTTTCCAGAGATGACTTCATTTGTTAGCTTTGCCTAAAACCAGTAAAGAGAGGAAAGAAACTGGAGAAGCACTGCTACACACAACATGAGAGACGTCAGGTAAGAATGATATCAAGAAACTTAAGCTTTAAAATGAGAGGGCCAGAATGGGGAAGCTATCTGACATTTTGCTGTTTTGGAAAAAAGAATTTGGAGCAGCTTTCATCTATATCTTCAACTATTATAGATGAAAAAAGGCTGATTCGATGCTTAAGGCATAAAACAGGGTAAGGGAAGTTGGTCTGTGTTCTAAAGGCCTGAGCCTGAGCAATTGTTGAGGAAAACTTAGGACAGAACTGCTAAGATTTTCCTGAACAGTTTATGTACTCTTGTTTAAAATCTCTGATTGCCCTTTTAACTGTAAGTAAAGATTTATTTCCTTCTTTTTAGCTAAATGGTTCTTATCTCTGTACCAGCTCTACGTTACACAGTAAAAATAACATATTCATACAATTTTTATTTGATTTTACTTTTGTTTTATTACTTTAACTTTCATAGTGTAGTCCGCTAGTTGTGATCAATAATTATCAATAATTATACCAATAATTCTTAATCTTGGTTCTTCTTTATCTATTCATCTAGTTTGAATTCCACAGGGCACTAGTTTGATTCCATAACTTAGTTATTGAGAATTGAGCTGCTATAAACTTTGGTGTGGCCGCATTACTATAGTATGCTGATTTTAAGTCCTTTAGGTAAATACTGAGGAGTGCCATAATTGGGTCAAATGGTGGTTCCATTCCAAGTCTTATGAGGAATCTCCATACTACTTTCCATAATGGTTGCACCATTTTGCAGTCCCACCAGCAATGCATTAGTGTACCTTTTCCCCATATTTGCACCAAAATTCATTGTTGCTTGTATTCTTGTTTATTCCTATTCAGGGACTAAAGTGAGATGGAATCTCAGTGTATTTTTGATTTGCATTTCTCTAATTGCTAGAGATGTTGAACATTTTTTCACATATTTGTTGACCATTTGTATTTCTTCTTCTATGAAGCATCTGTTCAGTTCCTTTGTCCATTCATTCATTGGGTTATTTGGGGTTTTTTTTGGTGTTAAGTTTTTGAGTTCTTCAGGATGGCATATTTTGTCTTCATTGTCTGAGGTTCTGTCTTCCAAGTGATCTAGTCTGTTGGTGATGTTTTCTATTGAATTTTTAATTTGGTACATTGTTTTCTTCATTTCAAGGACTTTTTTTTTCAGAATCTCTCTTTCTTAAAGTAATCATTTGCTACCTATATTTGTTCTCTTATTTCTTTGTTGGAGTGATTCATTGTTGCCTGTATTTGCTCTCTTATCTCTTTTGGAGTGATAATTTTTTTGCCTGTATTTGCTTTCTTATGTCATTCTTCAATGTGCAGATAATTTTAATTATGTGCATTCTGAACTCCTTCTCTGATATTTCACCTACTGTGTTGTCAAAGGAGCCTAGAGTCTTGGTTTGTTTGGGGCACTTTTTCCCCTTGTTTTTTCATGTTGTCCATGTGTCTTCCTTTCTTGTAGCACAGTTCTGAGGTATTACAGCTTCTACCCTATAATCTTGTAGTGCCCTGCTGGTTACCAATACCTCACCTTTAAGGGAGAGATCAATATTTACAGCACCCAATGCAAACAATATGTAACCTTAAATCAAATAGCTCCTATTTAAACAATTAGAGTTTTGTCACTATAAACATAAATAATGTGTTCCATATCCTCTATGATATAGACAGTCAGTTTACATAAGGGTTTCATTTTTTGATGGTGGACAGAGAGAAAAGGGGTTTGTGGAATGTGATGTTTATGAGGTAGGATGTGAGAATATAGAGATATTAGATTACAGGAAGAGTGAAAGAAATAAATAGAAGTTGGCTGTTATTAGGAGAAAAAGAAAAAGAGGCAACCCCTGTACAAGGCTCTCTTTTGCTTCTGCAACAAGATGATGTCTATTAGCACACCTAATAGGGATATTTCTGATGTAACCCAGCCCACAGGAACCTTTGTGATAGTCTTCCAGATCCTGTTTTGTTGTCCCTAAATGGCAGCAGCCACGTCCCTAGTTTGAGGCAGTAGTAGCATCAAACCCGTAAGTACCTTGATGTTGGGCTTCCAGGCCCAAGTCAATGTCCCAAGATGGAAGCTGCACCAGCAAAATATGGGGGAGGCAGCAGCTTAGGTGACTCAAGATGGTGGAAGATGCATCTTAAGATAAAGGTGACCACTTTCAGAGATCGGGCTGAAAGGGCGGGCCATGCAATGGGCAGCCCTTTCCATTATCCAATGGTGGAGGCTACCACATGGGGAAGGCTATGGTGGTGGCTGCAGCATCCCAAGATGGAGGTAGTCTGAGGGGAGCCGCACATTGATACATGGGGAGAAGCAGGGCAGAGCGGTCATCCTCTCCCCTGAAGCAGGGCATGGTTGTCCTCTCTTCCAAGATCAGGTGCTCCCTGGGATGGGCCCTCAGGTCTCCTGCAGGTCATTGAGTTCTTTATAGATCCTGGAGATTAATTTTCTATCTGAGGTTCAGGCGGCAAAGATTTTTCTCCCATTCTGTAGGTTCTCTTCACATTCTTGGTTATTTCCTTTACTGTGAAGAAGCTTTATAGTTTGATAACATCCCATTTATTAATTCTTGATTTTACTTCTTGTGCTTCAGGACTCTTGTTGAAGAATTTGGTTCCTAAATCAACATGATGGAGATTTGGGTCTACTTTTTCTTCTAGTAGGTGCAGGGTCTTTGGTCTAATGCCTAGGTCTTTGATCCACTTTGAATTCACTTTTGAGCCTGGCAAGAGACAAGATTTAATGTCATTTTGCTACATACGGATTTCCAGTTTTCCCAGCACCATTTATTGAAGAGGCTGTCCTTTCTCCAAGGTATGTTTATAGCACCGTTGTCTAATATTTTAAAGACTTCTATACTGGGAAGACAAAGATTCGATTAATATGTAGCAAGTTAGTTAACAATATCATAATTACATTGATGTTTTTATATTAACCAAGTTCAGATTTGAGAGAAAAAATTGAAATCTGGAATATAATGTGGTACTTTAAAATAACAGTTATTGGGCTTGGGCTGTGGCTCAGCCGTAGAGCACTCGCCTAGCATGTGTCTTAATTTACTTAGACATATATAGCCTTTACTAGAGAAAGAAGCTCTTAGGCAGTTTGCATGTAGATCACATCTGATAAAAAATCAGCACCACATAAAAAAATTAATTAATTAATTAATTAATTTAAAATATTGTGTCTAACTACAACTAAAAAAATCTTTTTTAAAAATAACAGTTATTGTTATTTGTTATTGTTATTTGTACAAAATTTTACAAAACCTAATTACTTTAAAACAAGTTTTCTAAATAATAAAACTCAACATAGAAATTATTTTATTGCAATGAGAGTAGATTGTTTTAAGCATTTTTTTCTTCTTTTCTTCTTTACCTAGAAGGCTCAATTAACAGTGGTCTATGAAAAGATCTTGTAAATAGACCTCATGTCTGAAATTTAGGATAAAAGTAAGCAGGTTTTTTTTAAGAGTAAAAAGTCCTAAATAGGAGCTGGGGTTGTGGCTCAAGTGGTGGAGTGCTCACTTAGCACCTGTGGGGCACTGGGTTTGATCCTCAGCACCACATAAAAATAAAATAAAGATGTTGTGTCCACCTAAAACTAAAAAATAAATATTTTTTTAAAGTCCTAAATAATTTTAGCTAATTGTGTTACTTATATATAACCAATTTAGTTACATATAAACTTTTTGAAATTTATTTTGTATAAATTTTGTTTTAATTTACTTAGACATTCATAGCCTTTACTAGAGAAAGAAGCTCTTAGGCAGTTTGCATGTAGATCACACCTGAGAGACTCTTATTCCCAGTAACTTTGTTCTCAGTGAGAACAAAGAGAATAAAGGACTTTTAGACCTTCTTTATATTAACCAAATTACGAAAACGCCTAATGTTTACATATATTTTATTTAAGAGTGCCTGATGTTTTTATGTTTAGTAGATGATGTTTCAGCACTTTAACTTTGTAAATTAATAAGTATCTCATTTAATAAAGACTTATATAACTAATCCCCTTTATCTTAAATTTAATTTACTTATTCTTAACTGTAAAAGTCAAGACATCAAACAAATGTAGATAACAGTATTAATCACCTATTTCCTGTTGAATAAAATTATTAAAAGCAAATGGAAACAAATTTTAAATATTATAGGGATGAGAAATTTTATTAATTATCTGACCAGCCAGGAAAATTTGATTTAATAATTTTAAAGATATTTTTATTTTCATCTGTTTGCCCAATTCAAATTGAACCTTTTTAAGTCACATGAATTAAAGGTATTTGGATCCATTTTTCATTTTAATTTTAAATTATGAGCATGCTCATTAATTTATGAGTCAATTTTGATATCACATAATGCAGACATTACAAAAATACAAGACATTGTGTGCATATATTTACAAATCAGACAAATAAAAAAAGTTTTATGACTTCTTATAAGTGGACCGACAAAGGTGGGAAGTAATGGTATAAATACTTACCAAAGCTTTTATTTGATTTAACCTGTTTAGAAATTAATATAGAGCCACTCAGACTTTTATATGGTTTAATTATATGGCAGGCCTGCTTTGATGGATAAGCCAGGTTTGAAATCTGACAATTATGAAAAAACTGAAAACATATCAAGTGGCTGTCTTTTTGTCTTGATAATTGCCAGATTTACTTTTAGCATTATCCCTAAAAAATTAAAATTAAAAAAATCAATTAAAAAGTATAATTAGAACACCTTTCATCAACTTTAGAATTTTTCATTTAACTTTGGTTAGACAGTTTAGTTATTGAGAAAATGAGAGAGAATGAGTGAGTTCCTATGTTATAGGATGAGGATGAAGCTGTTGATAAAGCAGTGAATTTACAGCTTGTTATATTTAAAGGGATTGAGGTATTTGTTGTGGGGCAAGTCACTCAGAAAACACACCAAGTCCCAGTTTTGTCCAAATTAAAGAGTCTTTATTTTGCCGGCCAGCTGGCCACTGCTCCCCTCAGAAACCATAGCTATCTCTGCAAGAAACAGCCCCAAGCCTGGGCACTTTAGGATATTTAAAGGCAAAAACCACATCTGGGTTGATGTAGCTGCAAGCAAGCAGGCACAGAAGCTGAATTGGGCAGTTAGTGAGACAATGCAATGGGTACATTGGTATTTCCCACGGGACTTTCCAAGTTGGCATAGTAGCAAGCAAGCAGAAGGGAAGTGGGTCAAAATGACCCTAGTCCAATACAAGTTAGAGAATGGTTACTAACATCTAGACAATCCATCTCTGACAAGGTACATTGCCTAAGAAAAATGGAAACCAAAGAGAACAGTTTTACATTGTATAAGAATTGCTATTTTGTGTTGCCAAGTATGCTATGCCAGGTAACTATTAATGGGTACAGAGACAGGGCTTTCCCATGGGAGAAGTATTTCTTACATGATATGGTGTATCAGGGTAAAATGGAGTCTGTTTGGTCATTGCTCATATAACCTGGCCCATAACATTATTAAGTAGAGAACTGCCACAGTATAATTGTTACCATGCATGAGAGTTTGCTGGTTCAAAATCAGCTTGGGATGATACCTTTTTTCCAGCAAGTTTTTAATCGAGGAAGCAAAAAAAAAAAAAAAAAAAAATCACAGCTGGGATTTTAATTTTCGCTCTCTCCCTAACCCCCTGCCTGCTCTTAAAAGATGGAGGCTGCAGCTGAGTAGAGTGAGAGGCTCGAAAAAAGCCCATGAAAACTTAATTTCTTTGTTAAGATTTTAACGCCATGAGCCAGGTCAAAAGCTGAAATTTTTTCGTTATTACAAGGGGGATTTAATTTCTTATAAAAGATCATAAGAAAAAAATTTCCTATAGGAATTTTGTTTGGTCTTTTGGTGGGAGAATTAACACACAGCTGTTTAGTTAAAATCTCAGTCATTTGGATCACTAATCCTATGGTTTGTGGCTTGGTATACACACCATGAAATCTGGATACATTTTTTTTTTTTTGGTCCCTGTTTGGGTGCCAATTATGCCAGGATTACCAGCACCCTAGTAAAGCAGATTGCTGCCTGGAGATGTGAGTTGCCTAGGAAAATAAAAGGCTGAAATAATCAGTAAGGAATAAAAACAAAGCCAGAAAATAGATTTTAAAGGGGAAGCCTGATGGGTCTTTCAGCACTGATAGGAACTAGAACTGAACAAATAAAAAAGACCCCAATCCTTTATTTAAGGGGAAATACATCAAAGGTTTCAATGTGGCAGGGGTCTTGAAGTAAACTGGTTGTTTTGTGCTTGGCAGGTGATGCCCATCTCCAGGCAGTTATTTTGATTCTAAGTCTGTTTGTTAAGGCAGAGCACCAGCATGACCTGGGCTTTCTCAAACCAGGGAATTTCACCTAGGAGTTCCCAGTAAAGCAGCTTCTCTGCCTTATGTTGGCTCAAACGAACCCATAATTTATACATGGCTTCCCACAGTGATCAGTAGTTTTCATTGTAGAGGGATTTTACCTCTTCTCTTAGGTAGATTCCTAAATATTTTATTTTTTCAAAACTTGTGAATGGGATATTTTTCCTAATTTCTCTTTCAGTTGATTCATCACTGATTTTTAGGAATGCAATTGATTTATGGGTGTTAATTTTATATCTTGATACGTTGCTGAATTCACTTATGAGTTCAAGAAGATTTCTAGTGGAGTTTTTTGGGGCTTCTAGATATTAAATCATGTCATCAACAAATAGGGATAATTTGAGTTCTTCTTTTCCTATTCTTATCCCATTAATTTCTTTCTTCTATCTAATTGCTTTGGCTATTAGGACATTCAAGGACAACGTTGAATAGAAGTGGTAAAAGAAGGCATCCCTGTCTTGTTCCAGTTTTTAGAGGAAATGCTTTAATTTTTTTTTCTCCATTTAGAATGATGTTGGGTTTAACAACATTAAGGTATGTTCCAACTATCCCTGGTTTTTCTAGTGTTTTTCACACGATTGGACACCATATTTTGTTAAGTGCTTTTTCTGCATCTATTAAGATAATCATGTGATTGTTGTATTTAAGTGCATTGATGTGATGTATTACATTTATTGATTTCCATATGTTGAACCAACCTGCATCCCTGGAATGAACCCCACTTGGTCACGGTGCAGTATTTTTTAATATGTTTTAGTATGTGATTTGCCATAATTTTATTAAGAATTTTTGAACGTATATTCATCAAGGATATTGGTCGGAAGTTTTTTTTCCTTGATGTGTCTTTGTCTGGTTTTGGTATCAGGATGATACTAGCTTCATAGAATGAGTTTGGAAGGGTTCCTTCCTTTTCTATTTCATGGAATAATTTGAGGAGGATTGATGTTAGTTCTTCTTTGAAGGTCTGGTAGAACTGGACTGATAATCCTTTTGGTCATGTGCTTTGCTTTGTTAGTAGGCTTTTGATAGTATCTTCAATTTCATTGCTCAATATTGAACTGTTTAAATTTTCTATATCTTCCTGATTCAATTTGGATAATTCATATGTCTCTAGAAATTTGTCAATGTCTTCAAGATTCTCTATTTTATTAGAGTATACATTTTCAAAATAGTTTCTGATTATCATCTGTATTTCAGATGGTGGTGGTATTTCTTTTCTCATCATGAATTTAATTTAATTTTTTATCTTTTAATTTTTTTAAAGAGAGAGAGAGAGAATTTTTAAATATTTATTTTTTAGTATTCGGCGGACACAACATCTTTCTTTGTATGTGGTGCTGAGGCGAGCGTGCATGCCAGGTGAGCGCGCTACCGCTTGAGACACATCTCCAGTCCTCATCATGAATTTTAGTAATTTGAATTTTCTCTCTTTCTCTTCATTAGCTTGGCTAAGAATTTATCAATTTTATTTATTTTTTCAAAGAACAAACTTTTGTTTTGTTGTTGTTTTGTTTCAACTTCATTTTTCATTTTAATTATTTCCTATCTTCTACTGCTTTGGGTGTTGATTTCTTCTTTTTCTATGGCTTTGAGTTGTAAGGTTATTTATGTGGTGAGTTTCTATCCTTTTAATAAATGAGCTCAATGAAATGAACTTTTCTCTTAGAACTGCCTTCATAGAGTCCCAGAGATTTTGATATGTTCTATCACTATTCTCATTTACCTCTAAGAATTTTTTTTTATTTCATTCCTGATTTCTTCTGCTATCCATTGGTCATTCAATAGCATATTTAGTCTCCAGGTGTTAGAGTAGCTTCTACTTTTTATTATTGATTTCTAATTTTATTTCATAATGATTGGACAGAATGCAAGACATTATCTCTATTGCTTTGTGGTCTAAGTTATGGTCTATTTTAGAGAAAGGTCTGTGTGTTCCTGAGAAGAAAGCGTATTCAATCCTTGTTGTATAAAATATTCTATAGATGTCTGTTAAGTCTAAATTATTGATTGTATTCATGAGTTCTATAGCTTCTTAATTTTTGTTTGATTTATAAAGTGATTAGAGGGGTGTTTTAAAGTCACCTAGTATTATTGTGTTGTGATCTATTTGATTCTTGAAATTGAGAAGGTGTTTGATTTATGTAAGATGCTCCATTGTTTGGGGCATAAATATTTATGATTGGTGTGACTACTTGTTGTATATTTCTGTTAAGCAGTATGAAATTCACTTCTTTGTCCCTTCTAATTAATTTTTGCTTGAAGTCCATTTTATCTGATGTGAGGATAGAAACCCTTGCTTGTTTATGAGTTGCATGTGAATGATATAATTATGTTCCATCCATTTACCTTCAGTCTGTGGATGTCTTTGCCTATGAGGTGAGATATTTGGAGACAGCACATTGTTGGGCCTTGTCTGTTAATCCAATCAGCCATTCTATATCTTTTGGTTGATGAATTTAGGCCTATTGTATTCAATGTTATTATTGAGAAATGATTGATTTTCTTGGTCATTTTGATTTAGTTCTGTTTTTTAATTTTAATTAGTCTTTTCTTTGGTTGACTCTACTCTTAGCGTATTTCCTTCCTTTGTTGGTTTTCACTTTTATTTCTCATTTTTCTTCATAAAATATTTTATTAAGTATGTTTTGTAGTGTAGGCTTTCTAGTTGTGAATTCTTTTAACTATTGTTTATCATGGAAGGTTTTTATTTCATCATCAATTCTGAAGTTTAATTTTTCTGTGTATAGTATTCTTGGCTGGCATCCATTTTCTTTCAGAGCTTGGTATATATTATTCAAAGACCTCCTAGCATTGAGGGTCTGGGTTGAAAATTCAGCTGAGATCCAGATTGGTTCACCTCTAAATGTGATCTGTTGATGTTTTCTGGAAGACTTTAAAATTCTGTCCTTATTCTGTATATTGGGCATTTTCATAATAATGTGCTTTGCTGTGGGTCTCTTGTAATTTTGTATTATATTGGGGGGTCCTGTAAGCCTCTTGCATCTGATTTCTATTTCATTCTTTAGGCTTAGAAATTTTTCTGATATTATTTCATTGAAAAGATTATGCATTATGGGCTGGGGATGTGGCTCAAGCGGTAGCGCACTCGCCTGGCATGCGTGCGGCCCAGGTTCGATCCTCAGCACCACATACCAACAAGGATGTTGTGTCTGCCAAGAACTAAAAAATAAATATTAAAAATTCTCTCTCTCTCTCTCCTCTCTCACTCTCTCTTAAAAAAAAAGATTATGCATTCCTTTGGTTTATATCTCTGAGCCTTCATCTATCCCAATAAATATTAAATTTGGTCTTTTGGGGTTATCCCATATTTACCGGAAGTTATGTTCATGCTCTCTTAACATCTTTTCTCCATGGTCATCTTTATTTTCAAGATTATATATTTTGCCTTCATTGCCTAAAACGCTGCCTTCCAAGTGATCTCATCTGTTGGTGAGGCTTTCCACTGAACTTTTAATTTGGCTTATTGATTCCTTCATTTTGAAGATTTCTGATTTTTTTTTCAGAATTTCTCTTTATTGAAGAGATACTTCACTTCCTGTATTTTTTCTCTGCTATCCCTCCCTACATCGTCCTTTACCTCAAAAATTAGTTTAACTATTTACATTATAAACTCCTTCTCTGGCATTTCTTCCACTATGGTGGTGATAGATTCTGCTATTGAAGAATCTTGGTTTGTTTGGGGTGACTTGTTCCCTTGCTTTGTCATGTTGTTTGTGTTTCTACCCATATAATTATGGATCTGAGGTAGTAGAGTTTCTACCCTCTGTATTTATAGTGTCCCTGAAAATTTCCAGTACTTCACCATTTAAAGGGAGGCAAATAATAACAACAACTGATACTAACAATGTACAATATTGAACCAAATAGTTGCTGCTATGGCACCTACAGTGTTGCCACAATAAACAGAAATGATATGATCAGTTATTACCTATAATAAAAACAGTAAGTTTGCAAAAGGATTTACAACTTCAAAAGGTGGATAGGGAGAGAACAGAAGTAATATAGGATGTGATGATTACAAGGGAGGAAATGAAAAGATAGAAGTAAAAAATATGGAAAAATACAAGACAACTATAGAGATTGGCTGTTAGCAGGAAAAAAACAGAAACAGGATCAAGGGAAATAAACATATAAAATAAAAATTTTAGAAATGAAAAATTCAAAAAGAATATAAAACAAAACTGAAATATACTAATCAAACATCTTAGACCTCAAAAAACTGATCCATGAAAAATAACTGGTTTCAAAAATGCTAGATATGAGAACAAAAATATGAATATGTATAAACATCCATGAACCATTAAGGTCACAATTAAACAGAGAAAAAGAAAAAAGGAAAAAAAAGGTCTCAATGAAAAGTTAAAGAATTCTTTCTGTTGAAGTTCAAAAGATTCTCAGCTTTCCTTCTCAGCAGTGTTAGGTGGGGTTATCTGGAATATGATGCTTGCTCCACCCTCAGGCTGGGTTGCTAGAGGGAGGTAATCCAGAAGGCAGAAATCCTAGAGGCAAGGTTTAGGTTTAGGTAGGCTTCAGGCTGTTTCCTGAGTGCAAATTAGTCTGGAGATTTAAATCAGTACACCTCCAGAGCCCAGCAGTTCATAGCGCAAGCTGGAAGTCTTCACCCTAGGAATTTCCCTTGGGTTCCATTTGTGTGTTGGAGAAGCCAGTTCTTAGTCCATTACTTCAGACCCCATGTTTCCTGATCTTGGATTCAGTCTCCAAACTCAACCTCTCCCACGCCAACCCTTTTGAATTCCCAGGTCCTATAAGAAGCAGGGATGGAGGAGCAAGGGGAAAGCTGGGTGGAGTTTCACAACCAGTATTCCCCTGTGTGTCACATGGGTTGCATGTGGGTCACCGTACATCAAAGCCTAGTGGATAGAAATGTCTGGTGTCTGGGACTGACCAGCGGACATTTTCTCTGGTCAATTGCTCAGAAACATTTTGAATTTCTATCCTGCTTGGCCATGTCCCACATAGCACCTGAGATGGTTGTGACCTGCCAAGATGCCAATCAACCTGCTGACTACAAGAAAATCACAAAGCAAGACTCTGCCTTGAAACCTTATCCCTGCCTTTGATGTACCTCCTTAAATAAATCATTAGAGCCATCTTTTCTTCATCTAGTTTCAGATCTTGTGTGGACTGGATGTATCAGGGGCTCCGCTTTTGTAAATATATTTATGACTCTTTGTATTTTGTTCTTCACTAATTATTTCAGGTGGCTTACATGCTCCTTAGCAGGAAGAAGAACCCCCTAATGAGACACTGGCTATCACCCCCATTACCTGTGTGAACCTCTTTTCACATTTGATTTTCTCCTGGTCATTAAGCACACTCTATGTCAGGCAGTGTGAGTTTGCCAGGCCTGAATTTCATGCCAAATTTGGGTTTGCCAGGAGTCAGCTCTCTCAGCTACCAGCCCCTGTGCTATGACTGCAAAATGGTTCCTTTCTCTGTCCTCCACATGCCACCAGGAGAAATGAGCTTTCTTTCCTGTACAAGGATATTGTGCAGCCCATCTTTCAGTTTAGTCAAGCAGCGTCTTTGATCTCTAAACTCTCCATTCCTAGGCACACTTCAGGCCTTCCAGTTTCCTTTAATTAATTCCCCTATACCTCCAGTTTGCTCATGGGGGGACAGCTCTGGCTGGTTCCTCTATCTGTGGCAACAGCTGTGGCACTGGGGATTTCATCCTTAATTTATTATATCCAACCTCCTAAGTCCCTGATCTGCCTTGAGTGTCCAGTATTAAATTCCAGTTAAATACCCACATCTTTTTTTTTGTTCACCCACCTTGCTGAAAAGCTGCCTGTCTGCTCTCTTGATTTTACACCATAGAGCAACCAGGAAAGGGAACTTCTCTATTCCAGCATCTTGAAAACACTGCTCTAAGATTCTTTTAACAATGGCATATTTATATAGTCTGTTTTTTAAATATTCTTTTGTTTTTAATTTGGGTCTTCTGTTATAAGATACCTCAAAATGTTTGTGTGAAAGACAGGAGTTTCAATAAATATTTATAAAAATAAAATGCAGAGGAAGAGGGCAGCCTCCTGAAAATTCCTTTTTTCTAGAGCAAAAATGAGCTATTAAGTCAAAATTCCTGCTTTTGTTTTCTTTCTTAAGTTTGTGTTTTTGTTTTCTAAATCATTTTCAACAGTTTGTATCTTTTGGAATAATCCTAATGAAACTGCATTCAGTAAGGGATTAATTTATTAAACCTCAAGTCATATAATGAGGGTTTAATTAAAAATATTTGGCTTTGTATAAATGCTAAAACAATCCTTCATAATCAACATCCTTCTACTTCTTTTTTCCTATTTACCTTTATAAGTTTCCTTTATGTGAACCACACTGACTCAACAACACACATATGTACATACATTTTGAAACTAAAGCCCTTAAATGGGTGAGAGGTAGAGGTTTTGTTTTGTTTTGTTTTATTTTTGCTAATGTTTCTTTTTCTTTTTCTTTTTTTTTGTTATTTAATTACTGCTAAACAGGTTACTACTTTTTGAATTTTCTGTTAATTCTTAATTAAAAAATGAGTAATTTAATTAAGAACTTGAGAATACATACATAACATATACAGCACAGCATAGTGATTTTATAATCCAGGCTTTGAAATGTAAACACAGACCCAGAGATCTCTATTCAGATAATACAAAGAATCTTGCTAGTTTTTCATCTTTATTCTACTACCCAGATGTTGTATCTTAAACTTTTCAAGTCTTAAAATTATCATGAATAATGTGAAAGCATTATAAATAATGAACATGCATTTTTTAACTAAACCTAGTCATGGATAGATTGCCTGGAAGGCAATACACAAGAATACATGCATGTGTTCTACCAATACAACATCCTCTCAGAAAGTCATCACTCACCCAAAATATGGTCTGCATAGCTACCATTTTCCCCTTGTAATGAGGTGGGGTTCTCATGAGCATTATCACATCAGATTAATAATTTTATAAAATCATCTATGCAATATATTCATTCAGTCATTTAAATATATATTCATCGAATGCCTATTTTGTGCCAAGCCCTCTTCTAGATGCTTGGGATATATCAGTGGGCAAAACATAACAGATTCCTTTACAGAATTTACATACTAACTAAAAGTCACAGATAATGAATAATAAACATAATTCTTAAGCTCATTACATGACAAACAGAAGGTAATAAATGGCATGGAAAAAAATAATTAGAGGAAAATATAGATAATGTGAGTGCAGTGTGTATGTAAAATTTTGAATGGGATATTCAGGTAGGACTGAAGAAGGAGGCATCTGAACAGAGATTTGGAGGTGGGAGAGCATTAATATAAGGATGGAAAAGTTGTGAGCACATATATGTCAAACTTATTCCATTGTGGAAAGAAAGAAGCAAAAGGAAAGCATTAGGTCATTTTGACTCAATCTTGACTATAATTCTAAATATTTAAAAAGGATTGAAACTCTAAATGAAAACATTGGGTTTTGATTAGTTTTCAGCTCAAACACAAATTTCATTTAAAGTCAAGGAGAGATGATTTTCTTGTATACTCATATTGGTTGTCATGAATCAGAGCAAAAGTGCAATAGATGACCTTGAAACTATAAGTAACTCACACCACATAAATGTGATATACATTAGATACCCCACATTTGACACTGAAAACAGGTACCAGCCAGAACTTGACAGTTCATACAACAATTTCCAGGAGATTCAATAACAATATATCAAAATATACTCTCCAGGACAAATTCATCCTTCCCAAGGTGCCAGAAATCTTTTATCTATTTCCCAGTGCTTGAAGCAATATATCAAGCAGTCATGAAAATGCCATGAATGTGAATAAAAAAAAGGCAACATATCCATAGATACATCATTTAGGAACTGTAATCAAACTGAGACAAATAAATTTACTCAAAGCAAAAGTGACAGTTAGTTGCTGGATTAAATCACAATCATACAGATAATATTACCTGGAAACATTAAATTAATTGTTTTAAATACTAAAACAGATTTTTTTAAAAAATGTATTTCAAATTGTTATGTCTGTTGATATTGTTTAACATCCCTTAGATCACTAGAAAAAAGTTGGCATTGGGGACTTCAGTTGCCACCAAAATTTCAGCAATGCTGTATGGACTGTTCTTTTTTGGTCTGGTCTATACTTCATGTCTTTCTTATGGGTTTAGTTAATTTGATAGAGAACTATCATTTGTAGAACATGGATAACTTGCCAGGCATTTTACAAGATGCCTTACATGTATCATTTCACTTAATTCCCACATTCCTATACTCATGTATATGTAGTTATGTGCACATCATGTAAGAGGATGAAGATGAAGAATGAATATTAGAGAAATATTAGCCACATTTATTGAAACGCAGATAGGTAAGATGGCCTAAATTCACATACAATACTTAGGAAATTCTAAAGCCATAATTCTTCTCAGGCTTTCTAACTATATTAATCCATCTGCTACTCTAGAGAGGTCACTATAATAACTACTAATTTGCATAGCATTTTATTGTTTATAAAGCATATTCATATTTTGATTATATCATAATCCTAAGACAGTTATAATCAACTTACTTTTCTTCATAATTATCAATCTACAGTATTGTTATAACTCTGCAAATTCTTTGAATTGGGCTACTGTTGTGTGACTGTCTTTCATGTATGAACTTTCACATACTATGCTTATGAGACAACTCATCCATTTGCCTGTATCTCCTGAAGTCATCCATGAAATTTTCATCAAATACAATTATACATAATATGGTACATTACTTAACTTCTGTAAGAGTATTTCCTGAACTATAAAATAAGGATAATAATATATAACTACTTCTTCACCTCAAAGATTGTTTTAAAGATAAAATGTGACAATACTGTGTCTATTAAAGAGACTTAAAATTGTACATGTGATACTAATGCTTCTTATTATTTAACCATCTTTAAATATAATTTATACCTTTATAAAGCATTTTCTTTTTGGCTTCTATTTCATTGCTTTGCAACTTACATAAATATGTGCTTGATATTGAAAGTTTAAAAAGTCCCAAATTGTATAAAGTTAAAATTCCATTGCATATTTGCCCTTCTCAATTCAACTTACTTTCAAAAAAGATATTATCATGATTACTATCTTCTGGATACTCCATTGTATATAACAAAAAGATTTTTCATTGCTGCTTATAATTTCTATCTTTGACTTTAGGAAATTTGAAAATAATTCTCTTTAAACTTCTTAAATCTGTGTGTTCATTGTTCTCTTCAGATTTGAGAAAATTTCAGGCAACATTCTTTCAAGTAATTTCCCTGCCTCTTTCTATCTTCTCCTCTATTTTCCATAATGGATATATTTGTTCGGTTAATAGTGTCCCTTAAGTTATTCAGGCTTAATTGAAAAAAAAAAACAACTTTTTTGTTCCCCTGACTCAATGATTTCAAATGACCCGTCTTAAAGTTCACTGATTATTTCTTCTACCTGATCAAACTTACTATTAAATCCCTCTAATGAGTTTTCAGTGCATTTACTGTATTTTATTACTTAATTCCAATTTGTTTTGGTTCTTTTTTTATAGTTTTTTATTTCATCGTCAATATTTATAGTTTGTTAATGCATTGTTTTCCTGATGTTTTTGTTTAGTTATCTATCCGTGTTCTCTTTTAGCTTATCTTTATAGCAGTTGTTTAAAATTGTCACGTAAGGCAGTTTATGGTCTTTATTTCTTTGGGGTGGTTTTTTAGAGTTTTATTTTGTTCCTCTTATTTTGCCATGTTTTTCTGTTTATTTTTATTACTTGTAATTTTTTGTAGAATTAAAAAGTAAAACCCACCTCTTAGTATTGCATACTGATTTTATATAGAAGAAGAATTTTACCAATCAGCTAGGCTGGAAGTTCTTGGATTTCTCAAACCTTTTCTGATTGTTTGCTTTCTTTGCTTTTGCGTGCAAAACTACTGCTCCAATGTTTGCTTGCCTCTGTTTTGGGCTCCAAATTCTGGTGTCAGTCCCATAAATGGTCAGAGTCAGGCAAGGACAAAACTGATTCCATAGCCAACATCCAGATGACCCAGAACATTGAATGCACAATCCACTCTTTCCTTTCTCTCCTAATGGAAAAATTCTGATAAGAGAGAATGTCTTCCTTATAGTTCCATGTTATTTCCTCTAAGGGGAGGGCCATGACCAGATACAGCAAGGGTCACAAATTTTCCTACTGCTTCACTGGAGTCCTTGCTGCCTTTAGATTGGTCTGGGTTTTAAAGCTTTTCAACAGATCTCTTGAGTTCTTACAAAGATAGTCTAGTCTATACCTTGATATTAACTGAAAATCTTAGTTGGGGAACAAAGGCCTATCATGTCCTAGTCTGTCTTTCTGCTGATATCACCATATATTAACTATTATTTCACTTAGGCATTCACTTGAGTTTACATGTGTTCACAAATGAAAGGTTCATATGTGAAATGTGTCAGGCAACTTTGTTTTTCTATACATTGATTACTTGAATATTTGTTAGACTCCTGAACTAAAATAAATACCTCTCCTAAAAATAATTTTAGGAGAGGTATTTGCTTCCTATTGTAATTTATGTTTTATAATTTCTTTACCCGTTGTAGGTTCAAGGCTGAGGTCCATATTCAAAAGAGATTAACAAGGTAAATCCAAATTTATTTGACAAATTTTTGTTATATTCTAGGCTCATAAAAATGTGAGACCCAAATAAATAATTCCACTTGTATATATTCATGCTAGGTTTGATGAAGAGTGGGTAATTGTGGGGAAATAAGATAGGGTAAAAAGGATCCGATCTCATAGTAATATATTGGGGGGATTTAATAAGTTCTGTTTGTTCAAATTCTTTTCTGTAACCATTCATCTTCAGATGTAAGGATGTTCCTTCAGACACAAGGAGTGCATCTCTCACACAAAGATCTTAGGACCTATTTCAGAGAAATGTCAGAAAATTCTTCCTAGGTTATATGCTCTACTTTAGGGAAGAAGCATGGGAGAAGGGTGTGAGAGACTTTCTTGTTTTTGCAGTTTTATCAAATTCCTTCAGCTTAGTCACTATGCCAATATATGATATTTTGGGTAGTGTGTCTTGAATCCCATCATGTTCTAGCAACCATCAGAGGTTTGCTGTCAATCTGATCCTTACTTTGTTTTCTTGGTGTAGCACTGATGATTGAACCCAGGGGTGCTCTATCACTGAGCTTTGCCCACAGCCCTTTTTTAATTTTGAGGCAGGTCTCACTAAGTTGCTGAGATTGGCACCAAAATATGATCCTCCTGCCTTACCTCACAAATAGCTGAGATTACAGGCGTATGCCACCACACCCAGGCATTTGTAGATGCTGCTTTTCCTTTTAGAAATTTTAGTTTTATCTTTATGTTTAACGTTTTTAATTCCCTTAGGATGTGTGAAGCATGAAATTTATACACACACTATTCAACACTGAGAGCTCTTTTAATCTCTAGTCTCTTGTCTTTTTCTGGGAGAACACTTAAAAATCATTCTTCAAATATTACCCTTGCTTCCATATTGAATCTTATTCTATCTTGATATTGACATTTTTTGGTCCTCTCCACATCTCTTAATTTTTCTTTTGTGTTTTTCCATTTTTTTCCTGTGCTTTACCAGAGGGTTGTTTTATTTTAACTTCAAGCTCACTAATTCTTCTTTGACTAAATACATTCTAACATTTAACTCGTCTATTGAATTCTTCATTTCAGACACTATGTATTTAAAATACAGTCTTTATAATGGTCCTTCCTTTTATGCTTTTATTAGTGCATTATAGTGGCACATAATGTTGGATTCATTTTGACATAATCATATATGCATGGAATTCAATTTGCTCCATTTCAGTCCCCAGTGTCTCTTTTCTTTTCTTCCCCTTTCCTCCTAATTCCCTTTCCTCTATTGTGCTGGTTTTTCTTCTATTTATTTATTTATTTTTATTTTCAATTAGTGATTAATTGGTGTAAAAGAGAAATTCACTTTGGTATTTTTGTACATGCACATAATGTAATTTTGTTACATTCGTTCTGCATTTCCTCCTATCCCTTCTCCTTCCCCTTCAATCTCCTTATACTCCACTGATCTTCTCTTTATCCTTGTGATATCTGACCCTACCTTTATTCCCCTTATTTTGCTCTGACTTCTTCATGTAAAAGAAAACATTCAACCCTTGATTTTTTGAGTCTGGCTTATTTCATTTAGTATAATGTTCTCCAGTTCCATTCATTTACTGGCAAATGCCATAATTTCATTACTCTTTATGGATATAAATAAAACTACACTATGTACATATACCACGTTTTCCTAATTCATTCATCTAATGATGAGCACCTGTGCTGGTTCTAACTTGGCTCTTTTGAGTTGTGCTACTATAAATATTGACGTGGCTGTATCACTATAGTATGCTAATTTTAGTCCTTTTGGATAAATACCAAAGTCCTTCTTGATAACTTGTTTTTCCTGCTTCATGTAGCAATAGCCTTCTACTTCCTTAAGATATTTTAAAATTGTTATTTTTCCCCTACCGTGTGTATGTTTATAGTCATTGTTTTCTTCACATTTATTATGTTTTTTTTCCTCTCAGAGCTCATATTCTCCTAGATAATGTATTTTGGAGGAGAAAAATCCAAGCTTGTGTTTATCTTAGAGACTTCAGGGAAAGCTCATGCTCCCTTTGCCCTACAAACTGGACTTGAGGACTCTCCACTTGCAACCCTTCCAGCAATCAGGCAACACTGATCCTTAAGGAATTCTATTGTGCTTCTATCAAGGAAATAGCCCTTGTGTAAGAGTTGTTTCTCTGGGTTATTTCCATAAAGCCCTCTGAGCTTATAAGGCAAGCTGACGAGATGAAAATGCTTGAGACCTGGCTAGTTTTCCAGTATCTATTATTACAGTTTCCTACTCCAGCTGGCTATAGCACCACATTGTGGTTGCCCTTCCATTCCTTGATACAGGGCTGGCATTTATTTTCTGCTTTGCAGAAGAAACAGGAAGATAAAGATCTAATCATGGTAATATGCAAAAAAGAAAAATATTTACATTTTTTCTTCACTTTTTATATGGGCTGCTATTCTCCACTGTTCATTAGACTCTAGCCATTTTCTGCCTCTCAAAAGACTTCTCACAGTATTTATGTTATGTTCTCAGCTGCACCAGTTTCCCTCCAGCTGTAAGTGTTGCATTGGGGAGGAAGACAGAGCCCACATCATTTCATCATATTGTCAGGAGCTGGAAATTCTGACCTTTTTTCTATTATTGTATCTGTGGGGAACTTAATAGAATCTAATCATAACTTCACAGAGGGGATCAATATGCAACAATCTCTGATTTTTGCAAGCAATATTTAATAATGAGCAAGAATGTTTACAGAGAGATTTCCTACAAAAATTTTGTAGGTGTATTATATTGATAAAATACATTTATAAAACTAATACATTTTGGAAAAATACGGATTGCAGCATGATTTACTTAAGTATATCAGCATAATTTGCTAATCCCCTTCGTTTTCAAAAGCATGGTGTAGTGAAATATGGAAATTATAGGAATTTAACCAAGAAACTTATAGAAGTACATGTTAGCAAAGGAAATTTTATTGTTCATCTTCAATGATTTTAATTCCAAAGACTGTAAGAATTGCATAAATTATTTGTGAAGATGAACAGTATAAATATTAAGAAGATGGGCAGTACAGTTAAAGTCTACAGTTTGGTCCCTTATGTCGCTTCATGTTACCATAGGATATTTAAACTGCCAATGCCACAGGACTTTTATTTCTAATCTCTAAAAATAATAATAATAAAAGAACATACCTTACCATAAAACAACTTTAGAGTATATTGTACAAGTTTACATAAAATATAGCAACTTTACAATTATGTAGGCCCATTTACCAACAACCTTAACAATCTTTATTTTCACATAGATTATGTATACATGTATTAGAAAGTCCATAAGAAAATGCTATAATTTTTGTTTTAAACAGATGTATGCATTTTAAAGAAATTTAGAGGAAAAAATAATTGCTTACATTTATCCAGGTTTTCCCATTCCTAATCTTCATCCTGAATGTCTGAGTTTCCTTCAGTATCACTTCTCTTAAACCTGAAGAATTTCCTTTAGAATTCATTTCTTGTAGTTGTGTGTCTGCTGGTAATAAATTATTTTAATTGTTCTTGATCTAAAATCATCTTTATTTTACTCTTTTGGGGATGGTACTAGGGATTGAACCAAGGGCCTCACACATGCTAGGTCAGCACTATCACTGAGCAATAACCTGCATCCCTATTATACCTTTTTGAAAAACGTTTTGCTGTATATATAGAATTCTTTCATCCTCCCTTGCCAGCCTTTTAGTACTTTAAAGAAGTTATTCTACTATTTTCTACTATCAGAACTTGCTAGGTATTTTGTGCTCTTTAGAATTGTGGTTCTTCCTTTTGGGACCATAAGTGCCAAATCCCCTCTCCTCAGTTTCTCTTTATTTTTCAATGTTTGATCATAATACATTGTCATGCTTTTCTTTGTTCTTTTTATTCTTTGTATTTATCATATTTTATGTGTTTAACATCTTAAATATGTAAATTTATGTTGTTGGCCAAAATCAGTAAGTTTTTGGCTACTCAGATTCTGTTAACATTTTTTAAAAAGTTTTTTAGATTGGATAAATTATACTGATTTGTCTTCCAAGTTCCTTATATTCTTCTCTTATCAAGTCCATTCTTGCCATTAAGTCCAGCCACTGAATATTTTTATTGAATTTATTTAATGAATTTCCTAAAATTCTATTTATACCTCTTTTTAAAAAATTCAATTTCTATGCTGAAATTTAGTGTCTTTTCATTTAGAACAGTATATTGTTCTTTACTTCATTGAATGTATTAATATTAGATGCTTTAAACCATTGTGGGATAATTCCAACATGTCCTCTTGAGTTTAGCATCTTTTGATAATCTTTTGAGAATTTGTGTGATTTTCTTGGTACTTTTGAATTATGTAATTGGCACTTACAGTAATTTTCGATCATGCCCTAGATATTTTGAAAATTATCTTTTGGAATCTCTGATTTTTTGTTATATTCCTCTGGAAAGTATGGATAGAAAATTATTATGGTAGAAAATTAATTTGGTTCAACACAAACTGTCTTGCTTACATAGGTAACAACTTAAATCTCATTTCAGTTCTTTCATCTGGACAAGTAAGAGGGATAGCTGACTTTTGGTTCTGTATCTGGATCGCTTGCATTGTTCTTATGTTGTTCAAATCGAATAAGGACTTAAATCAAGAAATAAGTTCATATACAGTTTAGAGTCCTCCTTTCTGGTTTGCTCCTTTTGAAATTCCTGCCTCACTTTCCAGCTTCCCTGGGCTCCCTTTTCTTGGTTCCTTTTTTTTTTTTTTTTTTTTTTTTTTGGTATTGGGGATTAAACTCAGGGACACTTAACCACTGAACCCCATCTCCAGCCCTTTTTGTATTTTTTAAATTTAGAGACATGGTTTCACTGAGTTGCTTGGTGCCTAGCTAAGTTGCTGAGGCTAGCTTTGAACTCTTTGTTTTCCTGACTCACCTGAGGATCCACTGGGATTACAGGTGTGTGCCCCCAGGAACTGGGGTTCCTTACTGTTAGAAAGATAGCACACTTTCTACTGGAGTTTTTACCATTCTGTGCTGCTTCAGTTTTTGGCTGTCCATTAACTAAAGCCACCGAAAAAAAAAAAAAAAAGGAATTTCATTCTGTTGGTCATGTACTCCAAGTTTTTACTCTGCCTGCTTCTCTTTACTCTCCTGACCCCTCTGGTAGTTTTTTTGTTATCTAGAGTTTTTAATTGCTTTTTGTAGAAAGGTCAGTCTTTGGACCCTGATTATCCACACATGAGGTGACCGAGATTCAGTCTCAATTTGAAAAATTCCTTTATGGTGTCCTTTCTATGTTCTTCCTGAATCCTTTGTAACAGAAAATTACACACAGAAACATTTCCCCTTTACCCAGTTCCTGTTCTCTTATCACAGTTTTATCTTTCCTCACTCACTTCCTGCTTTGCAGGGGGAATTTGAAAGGGTAAGGAATCACTAAAAGTTGGTTCCGTGTTCAAAACCAGGACATTCAGTAGTACATATATATTTAATTCTTTTTGTGTGTTTTTCAGTTCCCCCTCCAAACCCTCTTCCATACTTCCTTCTGTGGACAATGGATTAATGTCAAAGTGCGTTTCCTTTACAGACACTTCCAAATCACACAAATCCATAAATCCAAGCCACAGTCGACCCAGACCCAGTGCTTGTTCTACAATGCTGGCCAGAGGTGGAAAGAAAACAATTTTGAGCATTCCATACTCCCTCACCTATATTTTCTGCTACCCTTTCCTTACCAGCCCCTTCTTTCTGTTCTGCCACCCTTCCTATAGCTCCTACTCATAACATCTACCATTTATTGAATTTGTACTAGTTTATGTCCAATCCATCCTACACACCCTTCTTAAGTAGGACTACTAATGGCTAACACTTGTGTGCTTATTACTTGCCAAGCACTTATAAATACATCTCTGTGAGATTATTCTTCCTTTTGTTTTTAAAGATAAGGAAGCTGTTGATCAGTGCCTTGGGTTACACTGCAGGTAAATAGCAGAGCTAGACTCTCAATCCATGTCTTCATGGCTCCAAGCAGCCTTTACATAAACCATTCTCATCCCACAATCAATATTTTCAGCCCCTTGTTCTCCTGAACACTTTGTCATCTCTGGTCCCCCATTCTCCTCTTTCCCTGCTCCCCACCCCCCACGTTCCTTCTGCCTCTAGATCCGACAGCCTACCCACGTTCCTCTCTATTCCTCTCATTTTCTTTGTCATCACATCCCTGTCTCAATCCTTCCCACGCCGTCAGCTCCTGGTTTCTTTCTTCCCTTGAGATCCTCCCTTTTCCCCTCATCTCCAGAATTCCCTCCCTCCAGGCCTCACGCCTCTCCGCCCCAGCCCGCAGGCGTGCGTGGGGCGGGGCAGAGGTACGCAGGCAGCGCCGCGCTTCAGGCTCGGCGTCCGAGGGGCGCCGCGGGGTCCTCCCGAGGCCGCAGACCCCGGGCGCGGTGCAGTCTGGGGGAACATGGCCGCTTCCGGTCTTCCTCCCAGGCCGGCGCTGGCTTGACCGCGGCCCCTGCCTGGTGCACTCCGCCCTCCGCTCCCTGCCTGGCAGTCGCGGAGGTCCCTTCAGCCTTTTGCTCTCGTTGCCCCTGCTGGGCCATGGAGAAGAGCTCGAGCTGCGAGAGTCTGGGCTCCCAGCCCGCAGCGGCTCGGCCGCCCAGCGTGGACTCCCTGTCCAGGTAACCGGGACTCCCAGGGCCCCGCCCAGCGTCCGAGGGGGATGGAGAGGGGCCGGGAACTCGCTGGATGGTGCCCCAACTCACGGATTCTGGTTCCTGAAGGTTGCTCCGGAATTTCTTCTTTGAGACTTGGAAATTACTTCTTCCTCTCTCTCTGGGGTATAGAGGGTGAGGAAAAGGAGGTCGAAAACTCGCTGTTTCTTTTTGGGTCCCTTCACCTTTCTTATTCAGTCTCGTTTTTTCCCGGATATTCATAGCTCCAGTTCATTATTTTTTCTTATCTTTGATTCTCAATTTTTTCTTTGGACAGCCCTTTCCCCAATTTCTTACTCCTTCGTTTCTTGCTTTTTGTCTTTAGCACTCTTTCCAAAACCATCCGTCACTTTTTCCTCCATCCGTTCTTACGTCTTCAGTTTTTGTGTTCATATTCAGCTCCGCCTTTTTTTTCTTTTTCATCACTTCTCTTTCACGCTTTGCCAAACACTTTCATTTCTCTCCCCATTCCCCAGTTTTGCTTAAATATGTAAATAAAAATGTCCCCTGTGCTTTGAGTTCTCGGTCTTCCGGCTGAAAGTCAGTATCTGAATAGTCTTTGTCCTTACTGGTTTAAGAAAGAAAAGTGAATGTTTTCATCTCTCTTGGACTCCTGGTTCTACAGGTTGTCATTTCTCTGGTAACATATGGGTATTTTATTCTAGATTTTTGAGGAGGATTGTATACATCTTTGTAGACAGCTGTTGTGAATATTAACTGGACATGTTTTAGATACAGTCTTTTTAGAATGGTAATTTAAAATTTTATTAAGAAATAGTGTTTGTTATAAAGCTACAATGAAATCAGGTCTTTTCCACTAAAACAGAGTGTTATTAGATACTAAATTGCTGTGTGAGAGCACACAATTTTCATTTTTTTTCTTTGAATAAGTTGAAATTGCTCTGTCTTTTAATTCGTTTTGGATTCTACTGCTCTATGGTGGTACTGCTATTTTTTCCCCCATGGATATTCAGTACCTCATTGAGGAACCTTTGACTGATCTCATCATTCCAAATTAGATTCTTTCTATTATATGCATGTATAGTTCAGACCCACTCCATTTTCAGTTCTTAACAACTACACTCTTAATTGTTGGTTTAATTCTTTTCTAGTAGGTTATAGGATGTTTGAAGGCAAAGACCATATGAATCATTTTCATATCTCTAGCACTTAACATAGACCCAGCATGTCGTAGGTATTCAATGATATATTGAATTTGTGCATTAAATTATCAAGAGATAAGAATTTTTCTCTTCCTCTCATTATATATATAATACGTTTGTTTCAAAATTTTAAAATTAAATTTAGAAAGTTGAGGATTTACAGGCTCAACAGTAAAACCTTTCATTAAAAAAGTTGGAAAATTATAGTTTTATGGGAAAGTTACAAATGACAATGTTCAGAATAATAAAATACAATGAAAACAGATGATACAACTAGTATTCTGATGCAGGAGAGAGCAGTTAGAGGAGGCCTTACAGTATGTTAGAAGAAAGTACTGAAAGTCAGGAAGCTGCATGCTGAAGTCTGCTAGCTATTTGTCCTGTATCATTTAATTTTTCTAGTTTTCAGTTTTCTAATCTTTTAAAATATAGGATTGATGTAGAAAATCTAGGTATCTTGACACTCTAAAATTCTTTTTTTTTTTTTTTGCTTTTAATGACATTATTTAGGTGAATGTATATTTACTAATTATTAAGGCATTACCTTTGCAAACAACTTCTGTTTTGGATTTTGAAATTAGACTAAATAAATATTATCTGTTATTAAAAACTAATGTTTCTAACTATTGCACTGTAACACATTAGTTTCCTGAAAAGAAAGTAAGTTCAGCAGGTTTAAAGTTTATATGTCTATCTTTATTTCTTAATAAAAAATGCGTTAACTGATACATGAATTCGAGAAAATAAGAACAACTAGATAGAATTTTGACTATAGTAAATTAGTCTCCTTTCTGGTTAGAAGTATAATTTCATATTTTCCAGAAGAGAAAACCAGCTTTCTTTCCTAGGTAAGATAGAAAAATAACATTTATTGACTATCTACATATAGAAGTTACCCAACCACACTTTCACATTTTAAATTTCATTAATCATAATGTTCATTTGTGGCACTCTTTCTAATCAACATGTATAATAGCTTCATCATATATATTTGTTAGAAAGCTTACTTTTAGATTCTAAACTTCATTTAGGCTAACAGTCACAGATGATCTAAAACGCAAGCAGGATAGTTTTAAAAGCTGTTAAATGTCTATCTAGTTTTATGTTTTTACTTTTTGTTAACCTGTGACAAAGCAAAATATCAGTGTTTTGACTGTGTTATCTCAGTTTTTTGCAATACTGTCACCCATTAAGTGTAGTTTATTTTAGGTTTTTGTTTTTATGGAGGCTCAGTTAGAAAATTTTCTTGTGCATTTGTTTTGATATATTGATAAAGCTATATAATATAGTTACATAATAGTTAAGACTGTTAAATGTGTCACAGAATGTCTTTTACACAATAGAGTTGACAAATTTCTGCTGAATTTAGCTATGTGGAAAAATTATTTATGCAAAAAAAAGTGCTATCAGGTTGTTAGAAAATAGAAACTATGTGACTTTCTCTTCAGCTTAGCAAGATACTTAGATCAAATATATAATTGAAGCTGGTAATACATTTAGCTCTAGTTTCTTTAGATACTTCTACCATGAGATGAACTGAATTGAAATATTATCTTATGTTTAAATGTTTATTGATAGATGTGTTGAGTCCTTCCGGGAAGAAGGATGGACATAAATCTGAAAAATAGTACAGCAACCTTTGGTGGCCCATTGATTTTTTGAAAATGACACACATTGTTGAAGTTTTTGGCCATTGTACAGTGTATTAAACTCAATAGGTTGAGTCTTCATATACATTTGTAATTGTTTCAGAGTTGCTGTTGCCTTTAACTTTTCTAGACCATGGAATTGATGCCTTTGATCATAAAAGAGTAGTTTTACTCTTTATATGATAATTCAAATAGCTGTTCTCTAACCAATTGTGGTTTTGTCATCTAGTATCCTTAAAAAAAGTAGTATTCTTTGTTGAGTGTTGCTTGGTATCGCTTGACTTCTGCAAACTGTTTATCAACTCTTGTGTATTCTACTGTTGACTAGTCTTTGCATGTGTCCAGCCTCTCAGAGAGAGTTGTGAAAAAATTCACTTAGCATACTGATAATCTTGCTGTAGTCCCTAATTTTATTCTTATTGGTCTTGTTGGTTCTTGATGTAAATGGAACTGTATGGAATATAAATAAAACAAGATTGTAAGTTGGATGCTAGGATAGGCCTGACACTCAGAACTATACATTTTGCCCTCGTAGTCTAATTTTTCATTTTTCAGTTTGTACAGTATTATTTCCATTTTTCAGTCCGAGCTTGAGTAGGTTTCTTTCATTATTTTACTTTCTATTATGTGTAATCAAATAGTAAGATATCAAGTGCCAAACATGTGCTCTGTGAACATCTAAATAAAAGAATGTTATCTGAATTCTCACCACTAATCCTATTTATAGTTCCCATTCAAGGGATTGAAAAGGTTTTCTTCTTTTGGTCTGACCAATTATTATTTTAGGTTCAAGCTGAAGTTAATTTTATGTGGATTTTACTGAGTGCATTATCTTTTCAGTTCCCAATCTTATCTATATTAATATTATTATGGTCCCTTTCACTTATCTGTTTTACCCTTTGCTACTCTTGATTACTTTGGCTCCCTTTTCTCTTGTCATTCATTTTATTAAATTGTTTTTTCTTTTATCCATCATATAACTTTATGGTTTCATTATTCTATTCTGGCCACTACCGTTTTGTCCCAGTCTTTTTTTTAATCACATGATTTTTAGATGATAAGTTCATTAGTATTTTTGAGCAGTCCATATTTACATTTAATTCACATTAAAAAAAAAGGGCGAGTACACATACTCAAAGTAGACCCCAACTAATTGCATTTTTAAATTGCTATTCCTTATCGTTTTAAAATAGCAAATCCTGGATTTCTGTTTTCATGAATTTTTATTATATTTATAGCCTGAAGAGGTAGAAGAGTTTCCGAGATTTCTAAAACATTTTATTGCAAGGTGTTCTCTTTAGTTTCAGCTTCAAGTTCTCTTAAAGGTGATATGTTGGTACGAAGTATGCTTTTGACATATTAATTCAGTAGTGGTGATGGATTTTTGTATTATCACTTTTTTGCTCACATTGTGACTCTTGGAATTTCTTTTGAGGCACCTGGCCAGAATTAGCGTTGCAAACTATAGATGTAGGGCAAAGTGAAGCTACCAGGTTGAACCTACAAACTTGATATTATTATTAGAAATTTGCATCAGCTATTGAACATGTTGGTAATCTAAAAATTACTTAGTTTTGATTTTATTTTTCCAGGACTCTAAAAGAACATTAAAGTTCTCTTGGATAAGACCCAGTATTATTGTGAATTAATCAGTAATTATCATTTAAATTTTTAAAGAAAGGACTTTTAACAAGATTAATTGCCACTTAAAAGTATATGCAGTTTCATATTGAAGCTGAGATCGGATCCTGTACACTTTTTCTTCTTTGCTTCTTATGCCATCATTAGTGGTTTTCTTTAATGTAAATTAGTAGTTCCCATAGTATAGTTCCTGTTTAGTAGTATCAGCATCTCTTGGAAGTTTATTAAAAATGCATTTTTTCAGTCCTGGGGATTGAAGGTAGGGGTGCTTTACCACTGAGCAACATATCTCAGATCTAACTGAATCTAAAACCCTGAGCGTGGGAACCACCTGTTTATGTTTTAATATGCCCCCCAGGTAATCCTGATGCTTGCGGAAGTTTGAGAGCCACTCACTGCCTTGGATCTTTTGCTGATTAGTGCCTCAGAGCTTCATCTACATTAGTTGAAACAGACTAAATTAGGGTTTATGTTAGCCAGAAGTGTGATGAGCCCATTATTTGAGAGCATATTTATAAACATGTTAACTGAAGGAGTGAAAGGTAAAAGTCGTCTCTTGTTGATTTACTATATCTAATTTTTAAAGGAAAATTTCTGACTTTTTCTCAGTCATGAGTAACAAATCAAAAGTACAAGTTGTAGGCTTTTAATTCTTTTTAAAAGATACTTATTGTGATATATTATTGGTAACAAGAATTTTAAAAAGTGTTATAAAGAAGAAATTCTAGGAAGTTATCAATGACTTGAGTGAAATCTGGATTGTGTCCAACAGAAGGAAATAACCTGGATATAGATGTCCAGAAAGCAGTAAGTTTATTTTACAAAGTTGCCAAGTTAATACTATTGTATTCACAATCACTGGAGCCAAAGACTGCATGTGAGTAAGGATTTGAGTAATGGAAATTCTCCAGATTTTAGTGTGGAATATTTTCTCTTTTAAGGCAAATGGTTTTGAATATGTAAAGCACTTGCTATCTTTGTGTCTTATGATTTAGTTAAATAAGTAGAGTATTAAAAACTCTTCAAGTGGTGATATTTGAGGATAGGAAATGATTTTACAAGCCTGCCTTGCACAGGAAATCAGGTTATAAATGGAACGCTATAAAAAGGTTGGTACAAGGCTATTAAAATAAAAAGGACTATGGCAGATGCCCTCCTAATGAAAATAATAACTTCAATTCCTTTCCTGTGACTTTATTACACACAACTAATTGTGCTTATCTCTAGGACTCACAGTATTAACTACTGAAGCATTTTCTTTTCTTTCTTTCATTTTCATTCTTTAAAGACTCTTAGGCTTCTTAAATGCTTTATAATTTATATTAATTAAGGGCATCTACTGTGTTTTAAAAGTAATTAAATAAACTCCAAAATATGTTTTAATATATAAACTTCAAAAAATCTAAATACTAATATTTGGCAAATTCTTGATTCATTTTCTTAAGGTTGTATTTTATAATTTATTTATTTGCAGTGCTGGGGATTGAACCCAGAGCATCATGCTTGCTAGACAAGTGCTCCATCTCTGAGCTACATCCCCAGCCCTACAGTTAGGTTTTAGATTTGGCAGAATATAATAGAAAATTCAGGCTAGCAGTGATTTAAAACTAGATATAATTTTTTAGCCACTTGAAAGCCTAGAGATCTGATATGGTAGTACTGAGGATCAAGGACACAGATCCTTTATGTATCTTATATCCATATTTATCTCATAAACCAAAATTGTTATTGGAGCTCTAGCCACTACAACTTAAGAAGAAAAGGAAGAAGCAGGACATAATTCCTCTCTTTAAAAGACTCTTGGCAGTCTTATGTAGTTGTTGAGCTTACATCCTATTAGTCATTACCTGTTCCCATGACCATGGTTAACCAGGTTAGGGGGAGGGTTGCATATGCAGTCTTTTCTTAAAGGCCTTGTGCTGAGCTAAAAATGGGGTTCTGTCACTAAGGAATAAGAGAGGATGGGTATTGAAGATAATCAACTACTTCTCCGTGGTATACAAAGTATTCCTAGATTTGCAAATGCAATGATCAAAAAATAGAAAATAAATTGAAAGAGAGAGATGGCATATTGTAGCCACCTGGGGAAAAAAAAACCCATATCTTAGAACACTTTAATTTTGTACTTTTTTGTGTATTTTGACCATATTTTTACAATCCTGAGGACCATAACATGAAAGTGATACATTTAATAATTGCTAGATCATTACCTGCCAGGCAAGTAGAAATCAAATGATGAATAAACAACTATGCTGTTTCATTTGAAGAACTCAAGGAATTCCATGATAAAGTAGTGGTGGTAATGAGATTTATACTCTGTTTACTCCTTCTCCAGTTTTGTGTCAATTCCTAAACCATTTATCCCTGATTTATGTCTTACTAGAATGTTGCATCAAGTTCTACTTAGGTATTTTCTATTGTTTCAGTTTTAAGCATGTTGTCTTCATATGGGAAATAAAATTAGTCATCTTATGCCATATTAGTTTATGAAAGCTTTTGCCAGTAGTTTGTGTTTGTTTTATATCCTTGACCTAAAAATTTTATTGAAAAATCGGAGAAATCTGTTCTTTATGTTTTCTTGTATTGCTTAATCTAAATATTTACATTTTAGTTGTGAACTTTCAAACACAAGGAGTGTAATCATTTTGGAGCAAGTAGAGGAGAGTAGATAAGTCTCCCTGGATTGATAGGACCTTTATTCATCAGGCTTTGAAGGTTTAATAGGCGTAAGTTACAACTATAGCCATCTTCCTTCTTAGCAGGATTGCTTTTCCTGATAGAAGCAAGTGAGCAGTTGTTGAAGTAGCTTTTTGTCAGGAGTTTGTGTATTAGTAAGGGAAAATAACTGCCTCAGAGTAATTTTCATAGTAATTATTATTTCATAATAATATTCTTGAGCTGAGCCAAGATGCCTGCAAAGGTCAAAAACAAAGTTTTGTATGGTTCAGATGTTTTCTTTTATTGATATTAGAAAACATTCTTTCATTACAACAAAGGCAGAAAGCTAAAAACAGAAACACCTGAGATAACCTATGCTTTCCAAATGGTAGAGAGTTGTAGTAATTGATTAATAGAATTAATATTAATAAATACAATGTAATATAAGTAATAGCATTTAACATTTATGTGTTGTTTGTGTGCTTACTATGTGCTGAGTATGGTGCTAAATCCTTTATGCATTTTCTCATATAATCCTCATAACTGTGTAAAGACTATTAATTTTTCCATCTTATAAATTTTTTAAGAAAACTGAAGATTAGAGAGAATAGTTTGACATTTGAATCCAAATCTGCTGGACTTTAGGGTCTGCGAGTGCTTCAAAGAACTGCAGAACTGCTCATGCCTGAAGATCTGGTGTACTTGGTCCAAGCTAGATCTTTTTAGTTAGAGGGCAGTCCCAGGGCAGGTTTATTGGGTGGTAGTGATGAGGATGTGCATTTTCTTAACATGTTGCCCTATTAGAGAAAGATAAAGTTACCTAGTACATTAACAAATTTGGAGTAGACATATTTGGAGAGAATTTTTTTTTAGCTTTGAATGTTTTTTTCTTCAGATAGAAAATAGGATGATTTTTCTTCTTTGCCCTATGATTAAATGGGTCATGTATTTTTTTGTTTAAAAGAAGTCTTATGTTTTGAAGATCAGATAAATTATGAGTCAGATAAATAATACCAAAGCCTTCCCCCACCCCCAACAACCTTTACACAGTGATTTAGAATACTTAACTCTAGGCTTCCTTAAATATCTGAATTCCCCTAAGTTCCTTTGTGTTTGTTTACAGTTAATGTGTTAAGAGCCATTGACATTTGAAGATCATCAGAAGTGAAGATAAAACATCTCAAAAAATTATAATGTAAGTGAATGGGAAAATGCAAAAACTGGACAGAAGTTAATGTCAACAATATTTCTGGAATCCATATATTGTCCCAAATGAATTTTGTGCATATGAGTAATCAGTAACTTCAGATTTCAATCCCAGTTTCAAGTTCTGGTCTTGAAAATTCTGTGTTCAGTCCACTTCTTCCTGTGGAAGACAGTCATTGGATTTCAGTCATCTAATAATATTCCATGAGAACTTTTTTTTTTTTACTTCCATGTATTATTTTCTTCCTTTTCCTGCTTAGTACTTTGCAATTTTACCTGAGATGATAATGACAAAGGTTCATGTTATATTTAAAGTTGTATTTGTGTAGACAGAGGTCTTTGCTTTCCAGCTGCTGATGTGTGTTGTATATTTTACCTAAGTTTAATTTTGCTACTATTTTGTATGTTTCTTAGCCTAAAATAATTATCAGTTTGTTAACACCCCTTTTTTCTTTTTCCCTTTCCCTCTCTTTCTTTACCTGATCCCTTCTTTCCTTTCTTCTATTCTGTGAATGTTTGTTTAGTTATTTATTGTGTCCTGCACACTATGCTAGATATTCCAAAGAGCTGAGTCACAGAGGACTCTGCATATTTCCATTACCTGTGGTGCTTGGTGAACATTTAGCTTCCTAGGTTCCAGACCAGACATTCTGAATCATTGGGAGTGGATCATTGATCCAGATGCTTTCAGGAGTCTGGTCCAGCTTTTTAAGTTTGCAAATGGGAGGATAGACTTGGAGAAGTTAAATAATTTACCTAATGGCACAATATATGTTAGAAGGTCAGGAATAGTTGATGATTTTTCTTTCAGGATCACAGAGATATTTAGTGCTAAACATGATCTCTTAGGCTGGGATTGTGGCTCAGTCACAGAGTGCTTGCCTAGCATGCTTGAGGCACTGGGTTCCATCCTCAGCACCACATAAAATAAAGGTCTCCTGATTCTCAGTTCCATACTTTACCAAGTTATGCTATAATTTTTGTTGAGCCAGACTGAGTCATTGTGTTTCTTGTCTGTAAAACTCTCCTTTAATACCATATATGAAATCATAACCAACTCACCACTGTAACTGAAAAAATAACTAAAAGTACATGTCAGTTATATACATGAAAAACATGGATTGTTTCTTTGTGTTTAGTCAGATAAATGACTTAATTCTGATTTCGAAATCATTGAGTGATAGTCTTGGTGGAGAAGAGCCTTTGTTTTTATATCCAGGATATTATTCCTACCTTTTAAGTTTTGTACTGCCAAAAAAGGAAAATCTGATTTCATTTTTGAATGAAATAGTAGGGACAAATTTCATAGTGTTTTATAAATAGTAGGTGCTTGGTAAATTGTACTGTTTTGTACAGTTTGCTCTTAAAAAGTTTTTCCCCCCTTTTGGCTTCTATTAGGAGTGGTTTTATTTGCTTGTATAGAAATTAATTTATAACACTGTATTGTCATAGTGGATATTCACAGTGTGTCTAAGTGACTAATATTTTCTAAGGTATTTTTTTAACTGTAAAAGTTCGAATTAATTTTACTAGTGTATATATTTTATATTGTGTATTTTTATAGTTCCTGAATTGTAGCTTCATATTAACAAATATAGTTACCATAATTTTTGGAAATATTTTTAATGCTTGAATTATCAGAAAGTTTAACTGTAAACTGCTGTTACCCAATTTTTCTGAAAATTTTGGGACATGATTTAATTAAGTTATTTTTTTAAAATATTATTTCATTTATTTGTTTTGTAGTACTAGAGGTCCAACCTAGGACCTTACACTTACTAGGCAATTGGTCTATCATTGAGCTATACCTTCAACCCTAAAAATGTTATTTTTAACACTTACTCATTTTTGATAAGCTTATTATATCTTACCATTTTAGATATTATTTTCTTTAAATCTTTTTACAAAGAAAGTATAATTTTAACTATAATAGCTCTAAAAAGGGACTTTATTAGTGTAATTCTCTTTTTTCTTTCTTTTGTATGGGGCACAAATGTTAAGGAACTTTCCCAAGAGTTGAAGTTTTATACATGTTAAAATACTCTTGTGAACAAAACAGAATGATATTTATTTTATTTTTATAATGATATGTGTAAAATGTTTTGACTCTGGATGAATGACTTGACATCTATGATCCTTGGTTTTCTTACTGTGTAATGGGTTACTAATTATTACTGTATGTCCACAGAGTTTCCTTGGGACTTCATTGAATGTTTAGTATTACTTACTTAAAATTTAAAATCAGAAAGAAAAATGCATGCTCAGATTTTATTTTCATTTTTGGTACCAGGGATCGAACACAGAGATGTTTAATCACTGAACCATATCCTCAGCCCTTTTTAAATATTTTATTTAGAGACAGGGTCTTGCTGAGTGGCTAAGTGCCTTGCTAAGTTGCCAAGGCAGGATTTGAATTCGAAATCCTCCTGCCTGGCCTCCTGAGCCACTGGGATTACATGTGTGCGCCACTGCGCCTGGCTCAGATTTTATGGATTCTTCTTTTATCACATGATATTAGAATAGGTACTATGCAGGATACCTAAATTTCTCTTTCTTTGTGAAAGAGTAGCAGTGATTAATCCACATTGTCATCTTATATAATCACAAAATACTCAAGATAATATTATATTGGAAGACTTCTATCAGTCATTTTCTGTGGGAGAAAATGGTTACTGAATGAATAAGTGAGTATTCAATATAGTTCTCAGGGTATTCAAAATAGCTAATAGTAAAGTTAATATATTTTGGTGTAATTTTTAGTTCCAAAGATGTTTTACAGACACAGTTTTATTTCTCATAATAATCCAGTGAGATAGGTCTTAATTTGACAGATAAGTAGCTGAAGCCCAAGAAGTATCTCTGGTTATAAAAGGTGGAACTGGAAGTTTATTTTTGACTCTAAATGCCATGTTGCTTCTACTCCCGGTGTAAATAACACAGAAGTGGTAAAATTTCATGGGGGTTTACATTTTACTGTTTAAAAGAAATTTGGAATCTTGGAAAGTTGTCAATGCATACTTTGCTTTTGAAGTCAGACTCAACTTTTCTTAAAATGTTTAAAAGAAATGCCACTATCTTGGATAAAAGACTCCTTCTCAGTGTGGCTACCAGCATGTGGTACCTAAAATTATTTGAGTGTTTAAATATCTAAAAGAGAGTGATTATGATCTTTAGAAGCATATAGAATTATATCAACAGGAAAAATTGTGTGATGTGTTATAGCACAATGTAATGAAAAGTATTGATCTTTTGTTTGTCCTTAGTTTTAAAATTCTGATTCTGCTTTTTAAGGATGACTCTAGATGAGTGACTTGACATCTCTGATCCTTGATTTTCTTACAGGAAAAGGGCAAAGTGATAATCTGCTGTCCTACCTTTACAGGATTTTTGTGGAACCCAAATATGATGATTGATGATGACAGTAATTTTAAATAATACAGTAAGTTTAGGAATCATTTTAAATATTTCACTTATATGAATTTAATCCTTATAGCAGTTTTTCTGGGTATAAAAATGACCCTTATTACAACTAAATGAGTAAACCAAGGCCTAGATTGGTTAAATAACTTTCTCAAGGTCAAAGTGATAGAAGCAGAATTCAGTACTTGGCAATCTAGCTCCAGAGTTGGTAATGTATATAGAAGATAATGTGTGTGAGAGCACACTGACATTTGTAAAGGGCTGTGATAATGTAAAATGTTACTAATTACATTTTTCCTTATCCTTATTATATAAATAGAGAACAAAGCAAGCAGGAAAAAATGTCTTTATATGGTTTGATTTCTAACAGCCCCCTAATCTAGTAAATAGAGTATCGTATTTAAAATTATGGACAGATGCCCTTGGAAGATAGGAATAACTGAATGAAGTCAGTACTTTAATTTTTAATTTAGTTTTCTGGGATAGCAAGAGAAAGGGATGTTGAATGCTCTTCTTTTTATACTGAATGTGACTGAAAATAAAACACCTTTTAAAATTTATTATTTATTCTAATTTGTTATATATGACAGCAGAATGCATTACAATTCATATTACACATATAGAACACAATTTTTCATATCTTTGGTTGTACACAAAGTATAGTCACACCATTTGTGTCTTTATACATGTACTTAGGGTAATGATGTTTATCTCATTCCACCATCTTTTCTACCCCCAATGCCCTCTCCCTTCCCCTCCCACCCCTTTGCCCTATCTAGAGTTCATCTAATCCTTTCATGCTCCCCACCCGAAACACCATCCAGTTCTCCAAAACCAAATGCTTAATGTTTTCTCTGATATGAGGATGCTGATTCAGTGTAAAAACATCTGTCTTAACTTCACGTGTCATTTTGAAGTTTATACAGGAAAGTGATATCTCTTCACATTGAAAGGAGAGTGACATATTATTAGTAATAATCACTTTTGCTTGTCTTAGGAAAACAGTATCTATCGAGATAGCCAAAACAATGGATATGTAACTGATTTTAATAATGAAATCAGATTTGCATGGTGGGGTAATTTATTAATACACAAATTCCCATGTGTTCTCTGTAATTGCCCAGGTAGAAATGTTTGTTGAATAAATGTTTTTTGAATAGATTACTCTTTTTTAGTATTTTTGCCCTTGTACTTTAGTTCGGATGAAAGTGTTTGTTTCAGAGTTTGTTTAGAGTTCTAATATCTAATAGTCTAATTTTCAGCTTATTGTAACATTTTCCCCAGTTAATTGATTATATATAAAGACCTACTAGGCTACTTGTGAAATTCATATAGAGTTTGATTTAAGCTGTCTTCAGAATTTGGATCAGTGATTTTTGAACAAATTTTGAGAAGCTTTTTTAAGCTGTTGCATTGAACTGTTGGAGTTTTGTTAGATCTCAGGATCCTTCCAGCTCCCCAGTCCTAACCTACACTTCCTCATTGACACACTCATTTTGACTAGAATTCGGCTTTTACCAGTTTTACTTAAGTTTTCAGGTAGGATCTCTGAAAAAACATTAAGAGAAAAAAAGATATGCTTGCAAACTGTTGTGCAAACTGGTTGCTGGTGGCCTTATCAAATATTATGCATTGATTTTTTTAGTTTGGGAAGTAAAATGGACAGACCTGGAAATAAAGTGATTCAGAATTAACTGTATGCTGGGTCACATGGACCTTAATCCCATGGATTGTTCGAAGACTATACCAGAGCTCAGATCCTCTTTGTTTCTCTGAAGAATACAAAATGTAGTCTCATTTTTATCAATCAGATGTAGTGATGAAAAGATAAGTCATGCTATCTCTTCTATCCTATAGATTGGTTCAGTTAAATAACCCTGGGTCTGGCATAGCATTTTTATAATAATTAAAAACTGCATTAGTTTGGATAGGTTTGTAATTTTTTTTTTTTTTTAAATTTTGGAGATACTGCAAATGTTCTGAGTTTGTTTGCTTTTTGTGTGTGTCCCAAATGCAGAAACACACTATAGGCCTTTTGTTGTTATTTTGAAAAATAAAATTTTCAATAGAATGACTAATAGAGCATGAACAGTGCTTATGACACTGTAGTCCATTGTGTAAGTATTGAGAGCAAAATTTGCATTCCTAGAAAAGCTTGTTCACAATCAGATTATAGAAGGCATTCTGTAATGTTTTTGGGAAAACATGGTGTGTAAGTGCTCAGGACATTACTTAAAGAGGATCTTTTTAAAAACGTATCTTTTCTTTCCATGGGATACTCAAGAAAATTGGCAGCAAGAGTGAAAGGGTTTAAATAAGGCAAGTGATATAAATCTTAAAGTAACGACTGTGGTCAGAGGAAATAGGAAAAACGCAACCTTTCCTAAGTCATCTGGAGGTGTTTTTTACTAGGATATATGGAAAGACTTGTTTTCTGCTTTCTAGGTAGTTTTGAATTGAGAGTGATTAATGCTGGTATGCTTATTTGCGTCTCTAATTTTTAGAAATACTTCTGATTTTCATAAGAAATGTGTTTATTTAATTTTGAAATATTTGATTAGGAGAAGTAAAAGGAATGTAAATATATTTATTGCATATTTTAGTGCTTGGATTTATTTTCTGCTCATTATTTTTAGGTATCTAGAGGTGATGGTGTGATTGACAATGAAATAGTGGTAATTCCATTAATAGTCAAGCAAACCAATGGAACCAGAGATGGTTAATTCTTTGCTATTGATTTTGTTGAAAATTATTGGTGGTGGACTTGGTTTTATGATTGAAGCTTAAGTTATTCTTCTGCTTGTATGTTTAAAGTTACATCAGATACTTATTTACATGTGTGGGTGAGTGTATTGTAAAGAATCCCCCTAATAATTTGTGTTTTGTGTTATGCTAAATTTATCAGTTTACTAAAAGTTTTATTTTGACTTTAAAAGTTTGCATATTCAATTTTCTCAGTGCTCATGAAGACATTTTACAGTTCAGAACTAACAAAAAGAACTTTTAGGACCCATTTTAGGACCCATCTAGACTGTAGGTGGGTCTATAGTCTAGATCTAAATGAAAAGAACTTTTAGGATCAAGCGCTTTGCTTCATTTAAATTTAATTAATGGGTTTCTTTTTAAAAGGAGACCCCTTGGGCTGGGTATGTGGCTCAAGCGGTAGCAAGCTTGCCTAGCATGCCTGTGGTCTGGGTTGGATCCTCAGCACCACATACAAAGATGTTGTGTCTGCCGAAAACTAATAAATAAATAAATATAAAAGGAGACCCCTATTTCTGATTCCATTCTATTTTTCCTTCTGATGAGGTTACTCAATGTGTTTTCCACAATACTATTTGTTAAGACAGTTTCTACCATTAGTGTTAATACTGATATTTAACACTAAGTACTTTCTATATATCATGCTTTCTGATCATTGTTACAGTCTTATAAGGTATCATTATTTTTATAAAGAAAGAACTTAGATTAAGTAACTTGTTTTATTTATTTATTTTTTGCTAAATGGTGAAATTAAATCTGTGTGACTCTAAAGTTCATGTTTTTAACCACTAAACACTTTGCCTGTGTTTGGAGGCAAAGGATCTCAGTTTCCATCTTTCTAAGGAAACTGAGTAGTGCTTTGAGGTATGGGGATATTTGGAGATGATTTGTAAATCCTTGTTAATTGGTGACAGATTTCTCCGCTTTGCAGCAAGCGTCTTAAGCATCTTAACAGGATGCTTGTAAGCCAATATACTCATAGATACCAATCTTCATTTGTTTAGATATATTTGTTGTTGTTTTTCAATATTAGGATTGAACGCAGAGCATTGTGCATGCTAGGCAAGTGGTATACCACTGAACTGCATCCCTAGCCCTAGATGTAATTTCCTTAATTTGTAAATTTTTATCCTTATCAGCAATATATAAGTAAGAAAAAAAACTCCCCAATAAAACAAAAGGGGAGAGTGCTTTATTTATTGATACTATTTTGAAAAGCATATAGAGGATAGTTCCTATCTTTCCTACCAATGATTAGTTTGTATTAACTCTGTTCACTTAAATGCCACACTTTGAAATAGGAGAACTTTTGAGACCAAAAGTGTGGTATATTGCTTTTATTATAGCAAAGGAAAAGGACGTTCTGATATAACAGTAGACCAGTTAATATGTGGCAATGACTAAGAGTCAGATGATGGGATTTCTGTTTTGTTCTTGTAGTGGAAAGAAAGCTGTCACTCTGGCTGAGAAAGTGGCATGGTTATTTTAAAACAAAGAATGACTAGTGCTCTATTATATTTTGCCTCTTTTACTCCAAACCCAAGTTCTGTTATTTCATAAGTATATGTGTATGTATATCTTCATTTGGTTATTTTCTGGAACCAGCATTCAGTATTTAAATAATATTGACAGTTCTTTTTGCTTAGGAGTTGAGAATAATATAATTTTGGATAGAATGAGTGGGTCAGAAAGAGGAGATTTTAGAATGACTTCCATTTATAAGAATCATGGCTCATTGAATTTGAATAAATACATTTATGAATATGAATTGTATGTTCATGTAATCTTTAACTGCTCTGAAGGGTTAATAATCAGAATTAGTACATTAGAATATAATTACAGTTTTAGTTTTAGAGGTATTTTGAATCTCTTGGGGAAAGGAAATCTATCAATAAGTATGAATACTAATTAATAGTATTCCAGAATGTTGGTTTTATTCTGATCAGTTTTGTTGTTCTTGGAAAATAAATTTCTCTCTGTAACTGTCTCATTAATTTCTAAAAGTATGTTTTGTTTATAAATATTTTTTGATGTAACATACTTGACATATGAATAAGATGTTAATGCTTTTGGGGGTAGAAATTATGTTTTTTGCCTACCTTTTGATGTTATGTTTGTTTCTATTAAAAATTATACATAACTCTTCATTATTTTTAATCTTGGTAGTTATTTGCAGGCCATCCAGGGCCTTGGAGTTTTAATTTATTTATGGCTTAGATTTTTGAGCCCTGTCAGTTTTAAAAAAATCTTCAATAAAGGATTTATAGGAACAAAAAGGAATTATGATTATAGTTATTTATAAAAAATAGTTATTTCTTTTTTTAATTTATAAAGAACATAAATTTATTTCTATATTACAGTTCTGGAAGCTGGAAATCCAAAATCAAGGCACTGGCATGTTTGATGTTTGGTGAGGGCTGCTTCGCTGCTTCCAAGATGTCACTTTGAGTATTGTTCCTCTGAGATCCTAGGGTCTTTGAGGGGTCCTTTTTTCCTTGGCCAATTTTGTGTGAGAATCATTGTCCCTCAGGTCCATGCAAGTACCTCTAGTCTTGCTCAGCCTCTTGGCCTCTGCAGCAGTGGCAACATTTATGACCAGAAAATGTCTTCTGAAGAAAATATACTAGATGCCAGGCTGCCCATTCTGGGCTCCCTGTCTGTAGTTCTGGAGCTTAGGAAGTCCAAAAACATAGTCCTGGCATCTGGCCCCCCCAAAAAAGGGACTTTTTGCTGTGCCATAACATGGCAAGACAGAACATGCATATCTAGTGTTATTTCTTTTTTTCCCCCAGGTGTCCATAATATTTTGTGTGTTTTATTGTAATATTATAAATTACAGTTAAATTGCTTCATCAACTTTTATGTTCTTGAAGTTCTCTTCTGATTCTTTGAAAATAATTTTAATTTAATTTTTTTTACTTATTATTAATTTAATTTATTTTTTTTACACAAATGGAGCACAACTTTTCATTTCTCTGGTTGTACACAAAGTAGAGTCACACCGTCCATGCAATAATACCTATACATAGGGATAATAATGTCCGTTTCATTCTACCATTCACTCCCCATCCCCTCTCTCTATCCTCCACTCAATCCAGAGTTCTTCTATTCTTCCCTTGCCCCCCACCCATTATGGATCAGCATTCACTTATCCTAGAAAACATTTGACCCTTGGTTTTTTGGGATTGGCTTACATTGCTTAACATGATATTCTCCACCTCCATCCATTCACCTGACATAATTTCATTCTTCTTTAAGGCTGAGTAGTATTCATTAGTGTATATACACCATAGTTTCTTCATCCATTCATCTATTGAAGGACATCTAGGCTGTTTCCATAGTTTAACTATTATTAATTGAGCTGTAAATATTGAGGTGAGTGCATGGTTGTAGTGTGCTGCTTTTAAGTCCTTTGGGTATAGACCTAGGAGTAAGATAGCTGCTTAACATGATGGTTCCATTCCAAGTTTTATAAGGTATCTCCATACTGCTTTCCAAAGTGGTTGTACCATTTTGCAATCCCACCAGCAATGAATTGGTGTACCTTTCCCCCCACACCCTTGCCAGCACTTATTGTTGCTTGATTTTTTGATATTTGCCATTCTGACTGAAGTGACATGAAATATTAAGAGTAATTTTAATTTGCATTTCTCTAATTGTTAGAAATGTTGAATATTTTATCGTAAGTTTATTGATCGATTGTATATCTTCTTCTGTGAAGTGTCTGCTCATTTCCTTAGCCCATTTATTTATGGGGTTATTTGTTTTTCTGGTGTTAAGTTTTTTGAGTTCTTTATATATCCTGGAGATTAGTACTGTATCTGATGTGTGTATGGTAAAAACTTTCTCCCATTGTGTAGGCTCTCTCTTCTCCAGTGTTATTTCTTAACAGCTCTGGTTAATGGTTTAGACAGAAATATCCACAGTAATTGGGAATGAGAAACAAATTTTTATGATGCTACAACTGTGTGAGAGGGCCTTTGGATGGGGAAAGTTTATGTAGTATAATTAAAAAATGATGTTGAAGGATAAGTCTTTGAGTCACATTTTCAGATGGAACAATAGTTCGTTTGTATGTATAAGTGCTTATATGAGGGAAGAACTAGGGTATTTGCCTGTTAATAAGTGAAGAGATACTAAAAATGGTAAAATCTATTTTAGCAGAAATTTCCAATATTAGAACTATCCAGTTTTAGAACTCTTCATCTGTGATTCTAGAATTTTGTGCCTATGCTCGAAATCTTAGAATTTTGGATTTCATGACTACCTTGTAGTAAGTAGTACCCCTACCCACCTAGTCTTCCTTATGGCTTGTGAATGTCATAATTGACAAGACCTTTATTTTTCAAACACTTTCTAACCCATTTTGGAGCCCCATTTGATGACAAGGTGTTGTAGTACACAAGAAATGGAATTTTATGTAGCTTATTAATTAAATGGAAAATAGGAAATGCAGAATGATTGCTCATTGGAAGCATAGCTTTCTTTTTCAATTAAACAGACATTGAAAAAAATCTGGTTTTTGGAGGGACAGAAAGGCAGTGATTACAACAGATACTACGAAGGATTGATTAAAATTTGAAGAGGAGCATTGACACTTTTAAAATGTTGACTACTTGAAATCTTTGTGAAATCCTTCTGAGATGAAAAAAAAGTATATTTGGGCCATGAGCTTAAGTGTGTTCTCAAATTTTGTCTAATTAGGCTTTTGTCAAAAGTGACAGTGATTCTTTTTTGACGTTTGTTAACTTTTGCTCAAATCTTGTAGTCTTTGTTATGATAGTTTTGACTTCTCAAAAATTTATTTAATATTATAAGTCAGTTAACTCTTTCTTTTAATTAGGATAGCTCTGGCCTACCATTTTATTGCCATAGTGAAATATATATCTTGTTTAACCTATCTCTAAAAGAATTCTGATTTTTATTTAGAAGTTTTCTTGAGTTGTGCATTTATTGAGTTTATGCATTTTAAAACTTAACCAGGAAACAAACTGGCTCAAAAACTTCAGAAACCAGTTAGAGAGATAGCTGTGAATTAAAGATGTATGTCCTTGTAGCAGCATATATTCAAGAGAAATAGCATTAACCTAGAATTCTTCCTGAGAAGATGGTTTTTGTTTCTCAGCCCCATACACAGTATTTTTTCTTTAACTTTAAAGTCTTAAACATTTTAACAGTAACTTCATTTTTCATATTTGACACCATTGTCAGTTGCAGGTTGCTGTCTGTTCATTTTCCAATTCTTTTTCAATAGTTTGTGTGTGTGTGTGTGTGTGTGTGTGTGTGTGTGTGTGAGTGTGTGTGTGTGTGTATGTGTTTATATATGTGTGTGTATACATATATGTATACACACGTACACTACTTATTTTATATGTATATACACACACATATATCTCCACATACATATCCATATATATATATATATATATATATATATATATATCTCAACAGGATTGTTTAAATGGAGTTTTCAGTTCATTTCTACTTGGTCTTTATAAGAACATATAAGTACATAGTGAAATAAGTAGAACAGGTGTTTTCATTCCTACTTTGGGTATGAAACTGAGGTTCTGAGAGGCTAAATGACTTTCCATGATTTTGACACCCAGTTTTTCATTCTCATCTAATACTTAAATTTACATGTACTTATTGGGATGGAAAAATAGTTTGTGTTGGCATTTGCTAAAATTTCCTATGCTTAATTAATAATTGAATTAATAATTAATAATAAATTAATTAACATTTCCTGTGCTGAATTAATAATTAATAACTGTTTACTAAATGGGAAATGGGGAATTTTCTTTTCCAGAGATTATTTTCAGTTGAGTAAATTGTCTTAATTTTCCGCTGGCAGAGACAATGACTAGGGCTAACTCCTTTAAAGATAATGTTGTTAGAGTTTTATTCATTTTGATTTTTCAATTCATGTCTAGCTTCATTCTGCTAAACCAGGATTCTTTGATGGCAAAGAGGTGTCCTATTCAAGCCTTCATTAGGTAAAAATAATAGTTTACATAACTTTGTTACTGTTTGTCAGATGATGTGCTAAACTCTTTGCATTTATTTATTTCATCTTTATAAGTATGTGAATAGTTCCTAGCATATGGTAAGCACTCAGTAAGTATTAATTACTTGATTTAATACAGTTCAATAAAATTAAACTTTTGAGCCCCTTTTGTGTGCCAGGTATTAGTCTACAGCTAGACAGTGTTTCTCAATCCTTTTTATTACTCTATGGAGTAGTTTTAGATGCCCTCCACTCAACTGTCCTCTCCATGTATGAAAATATGGTATCATAGATATAATACATATAATTTTATGTACTTTTTAACTTTAAAAAATTAAGAATTTGTTTCCTTGCCTTCAGAGAACCATATATATATATTTTTTGCCCTTGGGGGCGATATTCTTATTGAATGTTCTAGATACTTAGGATACAGAAGTGAATAAAACAAAGCTTGGAACCCTCAAAGAGATTACATTTTAAGGGAGATGAGGTAGAAGGAAATGTGGGAAAGAAAAAACAAGGAAGTAAGTAAAACAAAAAGAATGTCAAGTGAGAACTAGTTCTCTGGGGAAAATTAAGGTAGGGGATAGAAAATGGGTGGGTGGGTTTGTGGTAGTTTCATTAAGAAGACAGTATGTGAACAAAGATGCTGAAGGAGGTGAAAGAAAAAGGTATATTTAGAAGAAGAGTTTTGAATGAGAAAATCAAAGCTTTTGAGTATATTAGATGCCATTGGAAGTATTTAAATAAGTAGGTTATTGGAATCTGGAATTCAAGGGGGAAGTTTGAAAATGAGCTGTAAGCTGTGAGTCTGGATGAGATTATTAAGGGGAGAGAGGATATACAGAAGATTACATGATCAAGGACTGAGAGTTAAGGGACATTACAGTGTTTTGAGGTTAAGGAGATAAGAAGGAACCATTAAGGAGATGTGAGAGTAGTGGCTACCGAGCTAGGAGAAAAGTTGTAAGGGTATAATGTTCTGGAACACAAATGGAGGAAAGTATTTCAAATTATCTATGTTAATGCTGCTCAGTGGGTTTAGTAAAGTAGAGGCTATTGATGTCCTCAACAAGGGCATTTGTGTTGGTGTGAAGGAGGCAAAAGCCTGACTGAAGTGGGTTTAAGAGAGAATGAGATGTGAAGAATTAGAAGTGGTGAGTATAGGCATCTCTTTTAACAAGTTTTACTCAAAGAAGCTCAGAGAAATCAAGTATCTGAAGGGATTGAGGGAAATAATAGCGTGTTTCAATGTTGGTTGGAATGATTGGATAGCAAGGGAGTATTTTATGATGCAGGAACCAGTGAAGAGAAAAACTGGGCAGGTTTTTCTTGTGTACACAAGAGGAAATAGTATAGGAGGGGCTTAAATGGGCCTGGTTGAGGTAAGTGGTCATGAATTTAAAGTGAGGTTGGGTCATATGGTTGGCAAATTTTCTCTAGACTCATTTCGTTTTGTGAGTATTACGGGTCTGGAGTAATAATAGGGAGCTGGCTTTTAAAAATTATGGAACTTTGTAGTATTGTAAAGAAGAACCAGGTGATTCTGAAGCTAAATCTTCAAAGAATGAAGGACAGTGACTTAGAGATTGGTAGGTGACTTGAAAAAGGAGCGGTAGTATGTGCATGGTATATCCTGATGACATGAAATTTAAAACTTGGGATCTTTTTAAAAAAGTTTTGGAGAAGAATAATCTGAAAGTAGCAATGAGGAATGAATTCCAGTTTCCAGGCCCAGACTGGGGAGAGAGGTATAGGAGGGAATATAAAGGGGCTGATTTCTTCATTTGAGAGGGCTATTGGGAAACTGTGTCCAATAGGCAGGGAAAAAAGATTTTAATAGGCATAAAAGATGAAGTAAATACAGTCTTTAGGAAGACAGAATAAATACAGACAGAATTTTTGTGATAGAAATAAAGATTTTTTTGGGGGGGAGGTACATGCTGTACCTCCCAAGGGAGAGAAAAAGCATCTTAAGATATTTCTCCTTTTAGTTCTGTACACTATATCAGAAGCAATGTAAGTTGGTCAAAAGGAGACCTGAATCTATGTCAGATTTTATCTGCATATTTCTATCTACCTATCTGTGTGTATATGTGTTTATATACATATATCTCTTTCTGGCTCTAATTTGTTATATTCAAAATCATGCATTTCACTTCTCTGAGCTGTGCTTTATATACAAATGAAGGGGCTTTTGCTAGAATGATCTCAGAGGTCCTTTATATTTCTGATACTCTATTAATTCGCTCATTAGCTGTCAGAATAGTTGGCTAACTGATATCTGGACTTATATTTAAAAGAAATAATTTTAAAAAGCATTATTTGATATAATTCTGGCTACTCTGTGGCTTAATGTTGTTATAAGGTGTAAGCGATAACCAGCAGGATTGGAGTAAGAAATAAGGCTGGAGAGAGAGGGTAAAGCCAGACAGCAGAATGATCAGACTTACAGAGGATATATGTGAATGAATGTGAATATGAGATGTAAATTTGATAGTTATTTGTACAGAAGTGATAAAAGTACATTTTAATGACAACAGAAACCTTGAGAGAAAACATTTCCAAGAGGCAGTGAAAGTAATATTAAATATTGCCAAGAGTTTAAGGAGAGTGAGAAATGAGGAGACAGGGCTCCTGGATTTGTTCCTGAGGTTGTTAATGACATCTAGAAAGCATTATCAGTAAACTAATTGAGCCTAGAGTTCAAGTTGAGTGTTATTAAGTCTCACGTAGGTTTAGGTAGTCACTATTGAGTTCTTAGTAAATGTTCACTGTTGTTTAAATTATGCACCCCTACCTTCCACACCCCCCCTCCCCCAAAGAGGAGACTGTGTGGGCCAGAATGAAGAGCACAGAATGAAGGACTGGCCTTGAATCAGAGAAAGTACATGTCATTAAGATTCCTGAGAAGGAAGAATGGATTTGGGTGTAGACAAGTTTACTGGAGAGGCAAGAAGTTAAGGAGTCCACGCTTTAGTACCTCTGTTTTTTTTTTTTTTTTTTTTTTAAGAGAGAGAGGAGGGGGGGGGGAAGAGAGAGAGAGAGAGAGAGAGAGAGAGAGAGAGAGAGAACTTTTTAATATTTATTTTTTAGTTTTTGGCGGACACAACATCTTCGTTTATATGTGGTGCTGAGGATTGAACCTGGGCAGCATGCATGCCAGGTGAGTGCGCTACCACTTGAGCCACATCCCTGGCCCCATGTTTTTTAAAATTCATATCAGGTTAATTTTTTTAAAACACAATGGAGGCCATCTTGACTTAGTAATTGGTTTAACATTTTTTTTTTTAAAACTAATAAATCCAGTGGACTTTTCTCCTATTTTTCTTGACTGCTCTGTCGTGTTATATACTATGAAGTACTTATTTTGAAACACTTTTTTGGCTTTCATAACTTTTTTTTTTTTTTTGGTCCCACATTTCTACCTCCAGTATCAAATCTCTGATTCTGGGGCTAAATAATCCAATGTTATAGATTCAATTTAGCTATCACTTCCCTGTAACCACTCCAGGAAATCAAAACTGTTTGTTTTTCTGCTTGCATAATGAATAGTTCAACTGGAATATTTTGCAGGATCTCAAATTCAGTGACAATTTTTTTGCATTATTTTCATAGACTATATATCATTGAAACCTGATATTTCTTCTGATTCCCATCTTTGTCACAGTGTGGCCTATTCCATTTATTTATTAAGTGATCTAGCTGCCTCTTATAACCTGTTAAATAATCTAACTTCCTGTAGAATATTTTCTATAGTTGATGCTTTATAAACTGAACAGAATATCCTTCTTTACACAGAAGTAATTATTTGAACTTTTTCTCAGAAAGCTTTGCTGTCTTCCTATCATCTATCTACAGATTATAATCTGTCTGAACTCTTAGGGTGGTACCCATTTTTTTTTTCATAAAACATAGCCTCAACCTTTCTTGTTTTCTTCCCATTGAGATCCACAGAGTCCAGTCATATAGATTTCTATATGAGTCAGGGTTCTTTAGAGGAACAGAACCAATTGGAGGTATGATTGTAAAAAGGGATTTATTAGAGTGGTTTACACAAGAGAATCTGGATAGTCCACAGTGGTCATCTGTAGGCTGGAAAACTGTAGGAACCAGTAGCTTCGCAGTCCAAGATGCTGAAGCCTCAGAGCAAGGGGGATCAATGATGCTACCCCAGTTAGAGACCAAAGGCTTCTGTAAACTCCCTGGAGAATCACTGGTGAAGTCCTCTTTGGAAAAGTGAAGGAATGAGAGTTTGATGTCCTCAGGCGATCACAGCAGTAATCAAGAACCTATTCAAAGAGCATGGTGGCACATGCCTGTAATCCCAGCTGCTTGGGAGGCTGAGGAGGAGGATCACAAGTTCAAAGCCAGCCTCAGGAAAAACAAGGCTCTAAGCAACTCAGTGAGACCCTGTCTCTAAATAAAATACAAAATAGGGCTGGGGATGTAGATTAGTGGTTGAGTGCCCCTGAGTTCAGTCCACCAGTACGGAAAAAAAAAAGAACCCATTCAAGAAGAATCAGGCTTACATCTGCTGCTGCTTCCTTGTTGTTCCAACATTTATTCCATCCAACTCCAACCTATTGGATGGTATTTCCCTAAATGCTCCCTAAGTGTTTAGGGAGATTCTCCACTTCAGTTTTCCCACATGGCAGGCATTTGCAAACACACCCTCATTAACATATCCAGAAGCCTCTTAATCTTGGGCATCTCTTAATGTAATTGAGTTGACAATTCAGATTAACCATTACAGTTTCCCCATATAATCTGTTTATTTAGGCTGTTCTCTTTCAAAAGTTTTTATTCTAATGTTTCACTGTCAATTTCTAGTAAAAGGATAGAGATGCCTGAATTTTTCTGTTACATTTAATCTTTTCTTTCTTTATGCTCCTATAGCGTTTTTTTAAACTATGAATAGCATTCTTTGTAATCAGATTCATAGTTAAATAGGAATATACTCTTATTTGACTATTATTTGGAAGCACAGCTAATATTGTTGTGTTGCATGTATCTTCACAGTGCACCTATCTAACAGTAAATGAATATTGCCTGAATGAATGAAATGCACGATCAGGTAAAATCTAAAATCCAAAATCCCTTAGCTTATTAGTATACCTGGTGCAATGGATTTTCCTATGGAATTCTTTGCTTCCACCTCCCTTTGAAAAATTTGAAGATGAAATTCATCAGCTTCTCAAATGATCCACTTTTCTTCTTTACTCTCTAATTTGGCACAGTGGTTTCTTAGTCAGAAGATTAGGATCATATTTTGACTCTCCTCTCCCTTAATTGTCATGCCAAGTCATTTTCTAAGTTCTGTTGATTCTGATTCTAATAATGCTTGTATCCACTCCTATTTTATTTGGGTTGCTAGTTTAGGATTTCAGTACCTCTGACCTAAGGCCTCCTAATAGTCTCCAACAGATTTTTCCACTTTTAAAATTCATTCTTTGACCTATTGCTAAAACAATCTTCCTAAAGCACAGAAACTTTAGTGGTTTCTCATTGCTTACAGAAGTAAATGTCAGCATGGTTTTCAGTACCTTCTATAATCTGATCCAAATCTACCTTTTAATGCTTATCTTTGTGCTGTTTGGTACTTGTACTCACAACAAAAATGGTTCATCTTTTAGAGTTGCTTTAACATGCCTGGAATTCCTCCTCCTCCTCTTCATTCTCCATGCTGTTTATTTGCTTAGTGAAATTGTCAAGGTTTGAACCTCTTCTTGCTAACCTCAAGTGCTACTTTTTTCTTAGAGCCTTTCTTGAGCCTCTAAATTTAAACTGTATATGAGTTTGTCAGTTTCTAAACCCCCAAGTTCTTCATTTCTCCCAATCATTTATCATACTATATTTCTTAAGTACTAAGTATACTGGAATGAAACCTCACTAAAGGCAGCAACCTTGTCATATTTATCTCTGCATCTCTAGGAGTTCCTAGAAGAGTAGTATTTTGCATGTAGTAGGGGTATAGTAGCATCGATTAAATTAAACTGAGAGGTAGGATAACCAAAGTAACATGATAGTGAAGGGAGATGAGATTTATAGATTCAGAACTGAGGAAAGAACAATATTGTTTATAGTTGAGTCATTAGTAATTATAGAAAGAGATTTTTCGGGCATTGTTTAATAAAGGCAGAACTTAGATTGTAAGAAATTAAGGAGTGAGTATGTACTGAGAAAAGGGAGACAATGAGGTGTAACTGTTTGCTGAAATGTGGAAAGTGGCTGAACTCTTAAGAAATGGAATATGGTCTGCAGAATTTGGAAAAGATTTGTAAAGGAAAATAACATGTGGTGTTTGGAAGAAAAATGAATATGCTGCCAGAAATGCAAGTACCACCGTTACTTCAAGTCATGCATTTCCATTTTTCACCCTGGCAGAAAAGTACTCCAAATAAGTCAAGCCACTGAAGCTAATAAGCAGCTCCAGAGTACTGAGGTTACAGGGCAGAGTAAGTATTACTCTGAATCACAGAATATTAAGGCTTATAAACAATGCTGCTGAGCACTGGTAAAGCTGATATTTTAGGTCTGTCTGATTAAATTATTAATTTAGAGTTATTGAGCCAACCAGTATGTATGTATTTATTTTTATAGAGTTCTCATTCTCCTTTGAATTATTATAGGTACAATTTAAAATGAGGTATATTTTAAAATTGCCTATACATTGAAATGGGATTACTGCTTAGCCAAATTAGAATTTTTGGAAATATATTTTAAAAGATAGGTGTAATTCCTGGTAAAATCACTTATTGTAAAGAATAAAAATATTTAAAGAAACTGTGGCTTATGTTTTGTTTGTTTGTTTGGTACCGGGAATTGAACACAAGGGTTCAATTCAACTTAACCAGTGAGTCACATCTCCAGTCCCTTTTTGTATTTTATTAGAGACAGCATCTTGCTGAGTTGCTTAGGGTCTTGATAAATTCTGAGGCTGGCTTTGAACTTGAGGTACTCTTGCCTCGGCCTCTGGCCTCCTGGGATTACAGGCATGTGCCACTGTGCCTGGGGCTTATGTTTCTTAATAGTATTCCATTTCTATTTATAGATAAACAAAGGTATTGAATTTACATGGTGATAGCACAGAGCTGGATAAATGTAGAATTTGATTTAGTTTCCCTCTATTATATGTAAATGTTCTCTTAAACTTTTTATCATAAAAACACAATTTTGAAATAATTCTATTTAGTTTGTCTTAACTTGATTTTCAAGTCTAAAACTGATTACATAATATAATATTTAAAAATATTAATAATTTAAAAAACATTTAAAAGGAAACTTTCAAATATGAAGCTGTTTTAGTGTATGCATGCATATATATGTAAACTTTTAGTCAATTTTTTAGTATTCATGTAGGTATTGTGGGGATGTTACAAAAGGTGGACTACTCGTTTCAGAAGCCCTAGACTACATTAGAAGTAGCAATAATCATCCTGGCCAACATTATTTTTTTTTTAAATATTTATTTTTTAGTTTTAGGTGAAACTAGTTGTAATTAGCCAAGGTTGTTGCTGTTAGCTTGATGAGACTAAGATCCTGATTTCTCCATTCCCAACTACTTTCTCTTTACCACCCTAGTGAAAATAACAATACTCAATAACCAGGTCCCACAGTTGTTTAAGGATTATTTGTCATTCTCTTAAAACATATAGCATCTTTAAAGAAATGTTTGCCTTAGTATCCTAAGGAACCTTTTGATGAGTATGGGACACTATTTGGGTATATAAAATAATATACACAAAAGGACTCCAGAAGGCCCAAAACTTGGTTTATTCTTCCCCTACTCTTTTTTTTCTTCTCTCTCTATACCTTTACCAAGTTTCTTTTTCATTATATCTTGCATGTTTTTATCTTAATCTCTGATGAGTTTGATTAGAATACTCCAATCTTTTGACCATTAATTTACTCAACATGTATTTCTTGAGTGTCTGCTCTATGCCAGGTGTCATACTAGATTCTAGGAATGGAATGGTGAGCAAATCCAACATTCTTCTTTCTTCTTGACATTCCCCTTCCTTCTTGAAGTTTCATGTCTTAGGGAGTATAGGCATTAATCAGAAAATTTCCAAGACATGTGAGAACAGACTGTGGACATGTAAAGAAAGAAAACACAAAGTGCTGTGAAAGTGGTTACTGGGATCACTACATCCAACTGGGGTTTCCTTGAGGAGGTGATGTTTCAGTTGTACTTTCTCAGTTGAGAATTAAAGTTCAAAAAGTGTTTGGCAGAACCACACTACCTGCAGAAGGCCAACTTATTTAAGAATCTCAAAGAAGTGACGTGTAGTTGAACTGGGGAGAACAAGGGAAGAGAGAGAGATGCACAAGAGGGTATCTGGAGAAGGAGTCAGGGATTAGTTTGATTATATATTGTGAGGCTGTGGTTAAGTATTGATCTTTATCCTGAGAACATTGGGGAGCCATTGAAGGATTTTAAGCTGAAGAATGACACGGGTTATTTTTGCTTTTTGGCTGTTACGAATAATGGTGCTATGCATATTAGTATACGTATGTTCATGTGTTTTTTTTGTGTGGAAATGTTTCATTTTTCTTGTGTATATAATATGTTTAGGAGTGGAATTGTTGGGTCAAATAGTGATCATGTGATGATTTATCTGTTGCGAACCTACTATAATGTTTTCCAAAGTGACTGTACCATTTTTACATTTCCATCAGGAGTTTGTGAATATTCAGATTTCTCTAGAACTTTATTAACGTTTGCTATCATGTTTTTTTTTTTTTAATTTTTATTGTTGGTTGTTCAAAACATTACATAGTTCTTGATATATCATATTTCACATTTTGATTCAAGTGGGTTATGAACTCCCATTTTTACCCCGTATACAGATTGCAGAATCACATCGGTTACACATCCACTGATTTACATATTGCCATACTAGTGTCTGTTGTATTCTGCTGCCTTTCCTATCCTCTACTATCCCCCCCTCCCCTCCCCTCTCCTCCCCTCCCCTCTTCTCTCTCTACCGCATCTACTGTAATTCATTTCTCCCCCTTTTTTCCCCTTTTCCCTCACTTCCTCTTGAATGTAATTTTGTATAACCCTGAGGGTCTCCTTCCATTTCCATGCAGTTTCCCTTCTCTCTCCTTTTCCCTCCCACCTCTCATCCCTGTTTAATGTTAGTCTTCTTCTCATGCTCTTCCTCCCTACTCTGTTCTTAGTTACTCTCCTTATATCAAAGAAGACATTTGGCATTTGTTTTTTAGGGATTGGCTAGCTTTACTTAGCATAATCTGCTCTAATGCCATCCATTTCCCTGCAAATTCTATGATTTTTTTCATTTTTTAATGCAGAGTAATACTCCATTGTGTATAAATGCCACATTTTTTTTTTATCCATTCATCTATTGAAGGGCATCTGGGTTGGTTCCACAGACTTGCTATTGTGAATTGTGCTGCTATGAACATCGATGTAGCAGTGTCCCTGTAGTATGCTCTTTTTAGGTCTTTAGGGAATAGACCTAGAAGGGGAATAGCTGGGTCAAATGGTGGTTCCATTCCCAGCTTTCCAAGAAATCTCCATACTGCTTTCCAAATTGGCTGCACCAATTTGCAGTCCCACCAGCAATGTACAAGTGTACCCTTTTCCCCACATCCTTGCCAGCACTTGTTGTTGTTTGACTTCATAATGGCTGCCAATCTTATTGGAGTGAGATGGTATCTTAGGGTGGTTTTGATTTGCATTTCTCTGACTGCTAGAGATGGTGAGCATTTTTTCATGTACTTGTTGATTGATTGTATGTCCTCCTCTGTCGTGTTTGTTTTTGATTGTTGTTTTGATTCATGGGTATGAAGAAGTATCCTTTCACTAGCAAGGTTTTTAAGTCCTAATTTAAGGATTCACCAGGTTACATTTTTAGCTTTTTACTTGTTTATTTCAAACAAACTACTTATCCACCAAATATGCTGTGTACTTTCTTAACTGATTTATTATTATTTATTGATTTTTGTGTGTTTATTTGTGATTTGCAGAGCCTCAGTCTGAGTCTTGGAATCTTTAAATGCCCACGCTTAATTTTTTTCTCTTTCCTTTAATTTATCTTGAGTTGATATTTGATTATTTCATCAACAATAGTAGCAGTTTCAAATGGTTCAACTTATATTTCTTCGTTTCCTCTAGTCATAGTTACTATCATTTTCTTAAAGTTTTTTTTTTTTTCCTTCTCCTGTTTCTTATTTGTGTCATCAATGTGCTTATGTGGTAAAGGTCTCTTATTGGGAAGGAATGTCAAGGACAGAGGCTATTCCTTATTATTATTTTAATGTTGGAGATTTAATTGTTATTGCTTCAATCTCACTGCTTTTTATTTATCTATTAAGTTTCTAGCTTATTGGTATTTAGGTTTTCAAAATATTCCCTAATGAGCTTATGAATTTTAGTGACATCTGTTGTAATATCCCCTGTTCTCATCTATAATTTTATTTTCATCTTTTGTCTCTTTCTTTTGGTTAGTTTTTAAAAAAATATTTTTAGTTGTAAATGGACACAATACCTTTATTTCATTTATTTATTTATTTTTCATATGGTGCTGAAGACCGAACCTATTGCCTCAAGTGTGCTAGGCAAGTGCTCTACTACTGAGTTGCAACCCCAGCCCACTCTTTTGGTTAGTTTAGCTAAGAGTTGTCAATTTTGTTTCACCTTTTTAAAGAACCAAGTTCTTGTTTCAATGAGACTTGTATTTTTTTTTTAAGTTTCTATTTTATTTGTTTGTCCTCTGAGCTTTAGTATTTTTTTTCTTCTAATGATCTTCAGTCTAGAGTTTTTTTCCCCCCCTAAGTCCTTGTACACATCATTTGGTTACATATTCTGTTTTTTAAATATAGGCACTGAGAGTTATAGAATTCCCTTTTAGTACTGCTTTCACTATATCTCACAGATTTTGGTATATTGTGTTTCCCTTTTCACTGGATTCTAGAAATTTGCCAATTTTTCTTTTGATTTCTTCAGTGACCCATTGTTCATTCAAAAGTGTACTGTTCAATCTCTATGTGTTTGTATGATTTCTGTAGTAACTCTTGTAGTTAATTTCTAGTTTCATTCCATTATGATCTGATAATATTCCAGAAATTATTTTAATTTTTTAGAATCCATCAATACTTGCTCTGTGGCTTAATATATTATTTTGAAAAAAGTTCCATATGGTGAGGAAAAGAATGTGTATTCTGCAGTTTTTAGATGAAATATTCTGTAGAAATCTGTTATGTTTATTTGATTTATAGTATGATTCTGTGATGTTTCTTTGTTGATTTTTTGGGGGGGGACTGGATAATCTATTAGAATGAGGTATTTAAGTCACCTGCTCTTCTTGTATTAGGTTAGTCTCTCCCTTAATGTCCAATAGTGTTTGTTTTGTAAAGTTGGGTGCATATTTATTTATAGTCATTTTCTTGAAGTGTTCCCTTTATCAAAATGTATTGACCTTTTTTGTCTGTTTTGATATGATTTAAAGTCTGTTTTGTCATGACTTAAAATCTGTTTTGGCAGATAGGAGTGCTTGCTTTTGAATTTCATTTGCTTGTAATATCATTTTTCATTCTTTTGGTTTCAATCTGTGTATGCTTTACCAGTAGCATATTGTTGGGTCTTGTTTATTAATCTACTCAGTCTGCATCTTCTAAGTAAAGAATTAAGACTGTTTATATCCAGGGTTTTTAGTGAAAGCTTGTGCTTGTTCTGTTTTGAGTTTTCTGTTTGTTTTAGATGTTTGATGGTTTACAGTATGAACAATGTTTGATTCTTTTTTAATTCTTATTTACTTATCTACTATTCTAATGAGATTCTTTCCCATATGTTATGTTTATCTTTCTTACTCTTTTGGGTATAGGATTTCTTTGAGTATCTACTATAATGCTGGTTTAGTGGTCATGAACTCCCTTAGTTTATATGCTTATCTTAGAAGGTTTTTATTTCTGCTTTGATTCTAAAGGATAATTTTGCTGGGTATAGGAATCTGTGTTAGCAATCTTGAACTACATTTATAATTTTATAAATCATTTATAATTTTAATTATAATATGTTGTAGAAGGTTCTCTTTTGGTCATGTCTATTTGGGGTTTGAAATACATTCTATAACTGGATGGCCATGTCTTAAAATTTGAGAAACTTCCTATTATTTTACTATTAGATTTTTCTCTGCCATTAGCCTGTAGCTCTTCTCCCTCATCAAAAATTTGATTATTTGTAGTTTTTGCCTTTTAATGTTTTTCCAGGGTTCTTGAATGTTCTGGTTATTTTTTTCGCCATTGAGTCAGTATTGTAATATGGCTGCTAGGTCCTGAAGACATTAAATTCAAGGTCCTTTGACTTCAAGAGCAGCAAGCTCATATGAGACCCTCTCAAGATGGCTCCCCATTACAGTACCTTGTGTGTATACTGGAAAGTGTGGAAAATTTCTCCAGAGCCAGTTTGCTCTTGCATCCTAACCAGGCTCTGGTTTTTTCAGACTACATTTTTGCATGGTGCTGAATCCTGTAATAGTGGTTCTTACTTGGACTCTGCCATGTTCATGTCTACCCTTGCTCTCTGTTGTGCTGCTAGGTGATTGGTGCAGGTGTCTGTTTCATTATCCAAAGTCTCTGGCTTTTTCCAAGTCCACCTGGCCACTCTTGAACTTTAGCATTCTCCCTCAGCCACCAATCTTGATAAATAGCTGCTCTCCACTTGTTTTGATTCTGTCTTATGGAGAAGAGGTAAATGCTGGGTGCCTCTACTCCACCATCTTGGGTCACCTCCTTATAGAGATTCACTAGATTCTATGTAAGAAACCATTAACAATAACTTAGGACTGGTTTCCTATGGGAAAATGAACTTTCAAGAAAGGTTTTATGTAGCAAACCCTTCAGTTGGTCAGAAAGGAAGAACATTTGGAGAGTAAAAAAATATTCAAATAGAAAATAAGACCGTTTCTTAGGATCAGTGTTAAGAGAAATGTTTGTCTAGATGGAGTGAAGTGTAAGCTTCAGCTAGAATTAGGTATGTTGCCTCATTAGTAGATATCCTTCATCCTCTGAAAGCTAGAATTATGAGATTTGATTCAGAGGCAGTTGGTGGCTGGTATAAGCATCTTCATTCTAATGAATACAGGTTCCTATGAACCACTGAAGTGATGCTGGGAAAAAGTTATCCTTGTAGATTTGAATATATTAGGAGGAACTAAGAATGACAGCTCTTAGATTTGGGTTAAGATGGCCATGTTTAAAAACTCAATGGGGACATGAAAGTATTGAGGAGCGCTGTCTTAGGTCTAGCTCATGTTTCTAATCATGAATGTTATGTGGTCCCATTTTGAAGATTTCCTTCACTTTAGTATGTAGGAAGGCAGATGGTTATATAAGTACAAATTTAGGGATTAGCAGGGCAGTTGTGGACCATGGATAAGAGTATAAGAACACTGAGGATTGCCACGAGTAAGTATAAAATCTTAACACTCTATATTCCTGGTTGAATAGGAAGGAAAGTCAAATGGGTAATGGTGAACAGTAAATCACAAAGTACAGTGAAAATGGAGAAGTTGAGGGACTAGTTGTCTATAATAGCTTGAAGATTAGGTGAAGGGAAGGTTAAGAAAGTGAGATTTGAAAAGGATGAAGTCTGTGTTCAGAGATTAAAATTATGTGCCTCCAATTTAAAATAAGAGAGGCACATTGGTTCCCAGAAATGACAAGGTCCAGAGTATGACTGTACAGATGTATTGTAATGGGAAACGTGGATGAGGGATATGGGGACTTTAGGAATTTTGAGGTGACTTGTTAATAGTTTATCCTTATGAACAGTAAATTTCCTGTGATCATGGCAGCTTTGAAGTAGAATGAAATAACGGGGAAAGTGAACCAAATGAAAAAATTCTGAATGAATGAAGAGGAGTGATTAAAAGGAGGTGAGTAGTAACAGGAGATTGTATATTGAAAAGCCATGATCCTCAGAGAAAGAAGACTTTTTTATATGGAGATGGAAAAGTAACATACTATTAAAGAAAGCGAATTGAGCTGGGAATCTGCTGGTTTCATTTTGGGCTTCATTAGATATGGGAAAAGAAGAGTGTCCTCTGTTGAAGGCTGCAGATATGTGGATTCCTGGGTGATGTTAGTTGAGGCAGAGAACTAGAGGGTAGAATTTTAAATGGTGGAATTAGATTTTACTATAAAAATTAGGAAGACAGTAGTTGAAGGAAGATTGGGGCAGAGAAAGTGAGTGGATGAAGCACAATAATGTGATGAACACATCAGACAGTGAATTGACCAGAAAGTCTGACCTGTTGAAAAGAAGCTCAGGATGAAAAGGATAAACAAAATGTTTGGGTTGATTGTAATTAAGTTCGGGGGCCTAGGAAATCTGAGAAGCGGCATTTATAGACAAAATCTGTGGAAGTATAAAAGATTGGGAGTTTAGTTCCAGCTGTAAGGACTTGGAGAAGACTTCATGGAAAAAGCTAGATTTTTAACTGAGTCATAAGGGGTAGGTAGTATGTTAATAAATAGACTGGTATAAAGGAGCCATCTGTTTTGGAATGGCATGAGGAATAACATGAATTTTTAGAAATACAGAACTGGTTTATGGAACAGTTCATAAAAGGTAAACAGAACTTGACCTCAAGATGAGCGGGGAGAAATGGAAAAAGTTATGGAAATATAGGATGTTTAATATCAGCAGCTGTGATTATCAGAAGCATGTATCAGTCACTGTGACAAAAAAATAACTACTTAAGGTAGAGCTCTGCATTCTAGTGTGCTTGTGGCCACATTCAGTCAGAGTAGTACTAAAGGCAATAAATACTTAATGTTTGTGACAGGAAAACTTTTAGTAGGTGTGCTGGTATGTGACTGTGTGTTTCTGCCACAATTCCAAGGATAGTACTATGATATATTCCCACCCTCAGTCTCCTCCAGCTCCTCATTGTTTGCCTGGAGTTTAAAATCTTTTGTAGAATGGTTATATTGAATTCTACATCAGTGCTTAATCAAACATAAATGATAGATTATTATATCTACCTGTGTTTATGCATATCTGAAAAGATAAATTAACCCATAAAGTCTGTTTGTCACCTGCCGATTTCTTTGAAATTGCAAAGTTTTAGTTGTAGTACATGGTTTTGTTATTTTATTTCTTTTAGATTTATTTACTTTGTATTTTGACTCTGAAAAGTCATTTGGTTTCTTGGTGCTACATGCTGCAATGTTCTGTCAATATTATTTTTGTAAATAGTACACTACCTATGATTTAAATTGTTTTCTCTTTACATTTTCTCCTGTTCTGGGAAGATCATGTGCATAGAAAGTAGTAGTATAATTTTGAACTTTCCCAAAATAGACATTATGAGGTGATGATTGCTTTATTAGTTAGAATTTTGTGGAATAGAAAACTCTTACAATTGCGTTTGTGTGGAATAGAAAACTCTTACAATGATTTAAAAAATTGAATTTCATTTGTTTTATATAACAAAAGCTGAGAGTTTTGATATGGATGTAGCTGCTCAATGATTCCATAAGCCTGTGCTCACCCTGCTGTTCAGCTTCTTGTCCTTAGCATGCCAGCAAGTTACTCATGTTTTCATGGTAGTTACTGTATAACCAAGCTTTACATTATTTCATGCTAGAGAAAGCAGTAAGAGGTAAGGACTGTCTTGCCATTCCTTTTCTTTACTAAGGAAATTATAGGTTTCCTTAACCCTCCATAGATTTCCTGTTAAATATCATTGACCAAAATTGTGTCTCATGACTTTCCCAGGGGAGACAAATCAAGCCTGTTATCTTGAGCTGTGCACAAGATTAGGGAGAAAAAGGGAACCTATGTGGAATAGGAAGCTAACAACATCTGTCAAACCTGGTGCCTTAGGTTTGATTATTTCATCTGTTGTATTAATACATTTGACATTTAGTTAGAAATTAGCTAAAATAAAAAGAAATGATTCATTCTCAGCTTATCAGTTTTTCTTTTCTACATTCTAAAACTAGATAGTACAATTTCTGATGACTTATATAATATTTAAGGTTCTTGGACATAAATAAGTATATCATACTTGAAAATGATAAATAAAGGAATTTTTATGTTTGAAAAAAACCTGATCAATGTTCCCACTAAAATGCCATTTTCATCCATTTAAATGAAGTGACAGTTTTCTTTTGGAAAAGATGATTTTCACATTGTATAAATAATTTGATTATTATAGATAGTTTATAATGGACAAGTTTATTTTAAAACTAAATCATGATTCTTCAATATGACCGATCAACCTCAACATAGGAAGTATTTTAAAAAAAAATCTATAATGAAAAAGATTGGCTTTTTGTTTGGGGAAGACTTCTAATATTTTGGGAATTGAACTCTAACAAATATTTTTTAATGTGAACTTTAATCCTTAATTCAGAATGTCTGAGTTTTTTCCATCATTGATTTTTCTTTCCTTAAATAATTTTATCTTTTACTGAGAAAAGGAAATGATAGTAATCATTCAGTTTTTTGCATATTATCATTTTTTAAAAATTTACCAGATCTAATAAATGGTAACAGTATATACAGATATCAAAGGAGATTTAGTGGAAAATAAAAATATAGAAAGACTTAACAATTGCCCTTGGGGCACTTAAAATTTAGTTGTTGAGAAAAGAAATGTGTATACTTGGAATCAATACAATAAATGGTCATATGTGATCAAGTATCAAAAGTTCTAGAAGAATTTAAGAAAACACTGTACAATATGATTACTTAAAATGATGGGAAAAGATGGCAGGCTTGTTAAAAGTATAGGGTATAATGTGATGGGATGGTACAAGATAACAAAGGCTCATTTTTTTTATCATCATGCTTTCCTATTCATCCAGCCTTTTTGAACTATTTATATGTCTCAAATGTTCTGTGCCCTTTGATACTTCCATACCTAGCAGTATTTATTGTTTGCAGAATTCTCTTACTTGTTTTTAATCCTGACAGTTTCCTGTCTTTTAAGACTGTTTACATATCTTTTCTTTCTTCTGTGAAGTCTTCCCTGAATTTTCTGGCCAGAGTTAGGGCTTTTTTTTTTTTTTTTTAAAATCTAATATCCACATTTGGAGCATGTTTCTGTGTGTGTTTAGAGCCATTATCACATTTTATCATTTATTTACTTGTTTGTGCTACATACTCACAAGGTTTGGGAACATGAGGACTTTACCTGGTATAGTGATTTTGCATATGGGAGCACTTAATGAATGTGAGTACTGGGAAAGTCTGCCCAGAGGGAACTTGGGTGGTAAGAATAATTAACTTTGAGAATAGAGTTTATAATTTATCTGCATTTGGATATAAAAATGAATAAAAAAGTAGAATTTGTTGGAATTGGAATTGGAATAATTGTCAATAAACTATCTAAAATTGGTCTTTTAAAGCTCCCCATTTTGAAACATACTTTTTTTTTTTTTTTTTAGTGCCTCCACTTCTCATTCAGAGAATTCAGTGCATACAAAATCAGCTTCTGTTGTGTCATCAGATTCCATTTCAACTTCTGCAGAGAACTTTTCTCCTGATTTGAGGGTATGTATGCCATTTTAAAGTTCTAATGAAGGACTTTATGTTAGTTGCTTGTTGCCAACATTAACAATAAAATTTTAATTAAGCAGGAGAAACTAGTGGAGTGTTCTAAAACACCTCAATCTTTACAAAATATCCCAGACCAGGTCAGCATGTTATTTGTAAAAGAAAAAAATGTGTAATTTATTCTTAAAAGGCTGATTCTTTTAAGTTCTTTGCCAAAAGATAACTGATGGATTTCTTTGTGGTATAAAAAATTTTCATGATTACTCTTAAAGTTATGGCCAGTAATAACTAAGTACTACTTTATTGATTACTTATTGTGTGTACAACATTGTTCCATATGCTGTACATAAATTATCTCATTACCCCTACTAATTTTATTATACATATGATAATTCATAGAGAGATTGAGTAATATGTTCAAGTTATCTTTCCTAATAAATTATTTTACCAGTGTTCCAGCCCATGCAGTCTAATTGTGGAGCTATGTCACCTAAATACTATTTAATAGTATAGCAATTTGTACATTTATGAATTCATCTATTTTTCTATAACCACTTGCTTATGATTAATGGAGAAAATGAATTTCATGTGTGGTTTTAACTCCTGACCTTTACTTCAGATTTTAAACAATAAACATTTATTTTTATGGTTCTGGAAGTTGGGAAGTCCAAGATCAAGTATTGGCAGATCCAGTGTTTGGTGAGGGTATGCTTCCTGATTTATCTTTTCTTTGTATCCTCACATGGTAGAGAACACCTTTATTCCAATCAAATGATTTCTTTTTTAGTGTTATACGATTTTAAGTAAGATATTAGTTATTTTCATGAATGGAATCATTTGCTATTGAGCATATATTGAGAATATCTTTTTCATTTTCACAACAATTTTAAAGACTTCTACATATTTGTTATTTCCTTTTGTGAAATTTCATAAAACACTGGGTGTAGCATGATTTTAAACATTATTAAAAATTATAAGGTATTATTTTATCTTCATAATCTGGATATGTGTTCTGCTAATTATGATGGCTTCATTATATCATTAGCTATTATCTTGAAACATGACTTAGAATTAGGGAAGGGTTCATTGTTAATAGTGAATATGAATTCATTGTTGCCTCTCCTTAACTTGATACTACTTAAAAATATATATTTTATGTATATATTTAATTTCTGCTTATTTGCTACATTAAGAAAAATCCCACAAAGGCTTTATTGGTTTCTTGATAATTTTGAAAAATTTTGTCCTACTTCTGATTAACGTTTTACATTAGTATGGTACATATGTCACACATAGTAAGCTCATATTGACACACTGTTATTAACTAAAGTTCATAATTTTTTAGATTTTTTTTTAAACTAGATTTGTCTTTCGTTGTAAGATTCCATCCTTACCACGTTACATTTACTAGTTATGTCTCCTAAGGCTTCTCTTACCTGTGACATTTGATCAGACATTTTTTCTTTTTGATGGTTGTCAATTGAAGACTACTGGTTAGGTATTTTGTAGAATGTGTGATTTTTTTTTTTTAACTCATTATAAGCTGGGCTTATGTGTTTTCGGGAGGAAGACCACAGAGGTAAAGTGCCTCTTGATGTTAATCTCGATCACTTTGTTGAGGTAGTATTAGGTTATTTACTGTAGAATACTCCCATCCTCTTCACACTGTACTATTTACTCTTTGGAAAGAATTTGCTACACACAGCCCACCCTTAAGAAGTTATGCTCTGCCTCCTTGAGATGCCTCTACATGCATCTTTGGAATTCTTCTGCATGGAAGATTTATTTCTTCATGCAGAAGAAATAATATTTATTGACTTATTCAACCATTTATTTCATTACGGACTTGGGGATTTTTATGTGATACGTTTGTTACATCAAAACCAACCTACTTTGTCATTCCATTGTTTCAACTCCACATTTGGAGATCTTGTGTCCCTCTGATGTACTCTTCTGTCACCGTCACCATCATTTCTTCCTCCTCCAACTCCTCTTCCTTAACACTTTTTAGCACTATAAAATGCATATCATGTATATTTTCTGCTCAATTTCTAGAATAATCATCCATTTTTTTCCAAGGAATCCTATTTCCTTTTTATGGAGAATGGCATTAGAATCTAAGACTTTTTAGTATGTATATCTTAGCAATCATAAAATGGTAGTGTTTAGTTAATTATAGGTGAAATTAACTGCAGATAACTTTGTGTTACTTTTTAACTGACCATGGTTTGGCTTTCTGGAATGAGGGGTTTGGTAATATAGTTTTGAAAGTTGTCATTCTCAAATGTTTTTGAAGATGGTTAACTTCCAGACTTTGAGTTTTCTATATAGCCTCATTGTTTATCCCACCTGAGCCTCAACATTTTATAAACTCCTTGAGTAGCAGCCTTTTCACAGACGTGCAGGAAACACAATGGCCTTGAAAAAGCAATCCACTTTCATTAACAATATTACATCAAATTGTATAGGTTTTTTGCAACTAGTGCTATACAGTAGCACTCCCTGGAAAAGCATAGTAGCTATATATAAAAGCTTTTTCTATTAAGAATTTTGCATTCAAATAAGATTTTTTTGTCTTTGTATCAGTAAAGCTGAACAGCAAATTGAATGGAGAACAGAGCTACCCTAGATATCTTGAACTTTTACTTAAATTCAATTGGAATTCTATTCCTATTACTTTTAATATAGTAAGTGTATTTCTGAAAAATGGAGCACAAATTCATATTTTGAAAGTTGAATCCTTTTTTCCTGAGTGACATTGTTGTAGAGCGCTTTCTCTTTGCTTCCATTGCTCTTCACTTGGCAGTCGAACTTCTTTAATTCCATTTAAAAAACTTAAAAAAGTCTTTTATGTAGAACTTTTAATAACACAAAATATTTAAATTAATTTTTAATTTTTAAAATTAGGGTTTTTTTCTATAATTTTTTTTATTGTTGGTTGTTCAAAACATTACATAGTTCTTGATATATCATATTTCACACTTTGATTCAAGTGGGTTATGAACTCCCATTTTTACCCCATATACAGATTGCAGAATCACATCAGTTACACTTCCGTTGATTTACATATTGACATACTCATGTCTGTTGTATTCTGCTGCCTTTCCTATCCTCGACTATCCCCCCTCCCCTCCCCTCCCCTCCCCTCCCCTCTTCTCTCTCTACCCCCTCTACTGTAATTCATTCCTCCCCCTTGTATTATTTTTTCCCTTTCCCCTTACTTCCTCTTGTATGTAATTTTGTATAACCCTGAGGGTCTCCTTCCATTTCCATGCAATTTCCCTTCTCTCTCCCTTTCCCTCCCACCTCTAAATTAGGTTTTTAAAAACTAGAACATATTTTTGAAGTTTGCCAGTTAGTGAAATTAAGAATCTAGGGAAATTGTGTCTAGGTTATTTATTCACTCATTGAAAAATACAATCATAAAATACAATATTTTAAAATTCAAATGTATATCTCCATTTATTTATGTTGTAATTTGTATACCATTGGGTTTTAATTAAAATTAGTTTCTCAAGAGAGGATGATTGCGCTGGGTGCGGTATTTTGCATGCCTGTAATCCCAGCAGCTCGGGAGGCTGAGACAGGAGGATAGCAAGTTCAAATCCAGCCTCAGCAATGGTGAGGCACTAAGCAGCTCAGTTGAAACCCTGTCTCTAAATAAAATACAAAATAGGGCTGGGGATGTGGCTCAGTTGCTGAATGCTTCTGAGTTTAATCCCTAATTCTTTTCCCCCTGACCCCCCCAAAAGAGGGTTATTGCAAGATGAGTTAGAAGTCAGACTATATAGTATTACCTTTCCTTTGTGAAGCCTGTGATATGGCCCTTAACTGGTCTACAATTCAGAATTAAATATTAAAAATGTAATTGAATTCTTTTATGTCTTTATTTTAAATATTTCCTTGTATATGTATAATAAATGGAATAGTATTTTGGGTTTTGTTCATAACCATCTGCCTTGTCTTGAAATATTTCATAGGCTTAAACTAGGCATATGGAATTATCTCTTCAAAATTTGTATAATCTTATGTATATTTTCTTTGTGACCTAAAGGCGAGATAGTTAAATTATTTATTTCCCAGCTGTGTCCATGAACTCGAATGTTCTGAAAATTTGCAGATCTATTCAGAATTAGTTAAGTCTCATAGTGAAGATGTTAGTAGGCAGTGAACAGTGCTATCACACATGATAATATTGAGAGAAGAAATGATTGAGGGCTGGGGTTATAGCTCAGTGGAGAGTGCTTATCTAGCATGTGTGAGGCACTGGGTTCAATTCTCAGCACCACATATAAATAAATAAAATTAAGAAATGATTGAAATTTTATTAAATGATCAACACTTATTGATGATTATTACTATGACATCCAGTGCCAGTACTTTTAAGAATCTAGGAGCTGGGCCAGGCATGGTGGTGCATGCCTGTAATCCCAGGGGTTCGGGAGGCTGAGACAGGAGGATTGCAAATTCAAAGCCAGCTTCTGCAAAAGTGAGGCACTAAGCAACTCAGTGAGACCTTGTCTCTAAATAAATACAAAATAGGACTTTCAGAACGGAAGGATGTGGCTCAGTGGTCGAGTGCCCCTGGTACAAAAGAAAAAAAAATCTAGGAATTGGAAAAAACAAAACAAAAAATAAACCTTAGCCAGATAAAGGATATTCTTTATCAAAACTTCACAATAAGCCTTATTTTTTTTCTTTTTTGGTACCAGGGATTGGACTCAAGGGTGCCTAACCCACTGAGTCATATCCCCAGCCCTTTTGTATATTTTATTACAGACAGGGTCTCACTGAGTTGCTTAGTGCCTCGCTAAGTTGCTGAGCTAGGTTTGAATTTGCAACCCCCCTGCCTCAGCCTTCCCAGTCATTGGGATTACAGGTGTGCACCACCATGCCCGGAAGCCTGATGTTTAATGGTGAAGTGTTAGAAGCATTTTTATTAAGCTTGGGAACATGTTGCTTACTATCACAACATTTAATTAGTATTTTTTCTGGACTTTTTAGCCAGTAAAATAAGAAAAGGATTTAGTATAAATTATATAAGAAATGAAAGGAAGAAACAAAAATTTTATTACTTACAGATGATTAATTGTCTATATGGAAAATTGAAATATAAACTATTAGAACTAACTAATTAGATAGCCCAGCACTGTTGTTAGATAACTAAAATAATCATGCTTCTGTATCTAAGCAGAAGTATTTAGGAAATGTGATTAAGAAAGAATAGTGGAAAAGCAACAAAACTATACTACTCAAGAATAAAGAAATAAAAGATATGTAAGAACTTAATGAAGAAAATTATAAAACTTTATTAAAAGCCTAAAAGAATGCCCAAGTAAATGAATGAATACATTTAATAGCCTAGAGATAGCATATATTTTAAATTTGTCTGTTAATTGAACATAATTTCAAGCAAAATTCACAAATTTGTTTTGTAGAACTTGGAAGTAATTAGAATAGGAATAGACCAGTGAAGTTTAGGAACAGACTCAAATTTGTAGGAAATCTGTATGTGATAAAAGTGCTATAATAAATCAGCAGGACAAAATGAATTATTTGATAATCAGTGCTAGGTTAACCATTATTGATAATTTAAAAAAAAACGTTTGGTTCTTACCAGACAGAAAAATTGACTTCATTAGATTAAAAACCTAAAGTTGAAAATCAAAACTTCAAAGTTTAGAAGAAAAATATTATATGTGTGCGTGTATGTTATCTAGAAGGATACTTGAAACAAGACTCAAAAGTATTAACCATTAAAAAGATTATTATTGCACTCTAATTTATTGACTTTATATGACAAAAATACTGCATATATGAGGACTATAAAAAGATGTCACATTTTAGGTAAGCAGATCAGTGAATACTAGATTACAACTGTGATGACAGTTTAGCTAGGGAACAGAAAGGGCAGAATATTCTAGAGCAGCCTGTATAATAAGTCAGTACATACTGTTACTTTAGAAAGTACTTACAAAGGCTGGAATGGAAATCACAAAATCAATAATTTAGGGCTGGGCTGTAGCTCAGTGGCAGAGCGCTTGCCTAGCATGTGTCAGACACTGGGTTTGACTCACAGCACAGCATATAAAAAATTAAAAAAATAAAGGTCTATCAACAACTAAAAAAATACTAAACAACAACAACAACAAAAAACTAGAACAAGACAGGGATGCTGTTTTTCAGTACTTCTATTTAACATTGTCCTTGAAACTCTGGCAATCGAGACAGATGAAAGAAATTAAAGGGATTAATTAAATAGGAAAAGAGGAACTCAGACTATCACTATTTACTGATTATATGATTCTATATTTGGAAGATCCAAAAAGTTCCACTAGAAAACTTCTAAAATTAATAAATGAATACAGCGAAGTAACAGGATATAAAATAAATACCTGTAAATCAAATGCATTTTCATACATAAGCAATGAATCCACTGCAAGAGAAATTAGGAAACTACCCCATTCACAATGGCCTCAAAAAAAAAAAAAAAAACAACTTGCAAATCCATCTAACAAAAGAGGTGAAAGACTTCTACAATGAAAACTGCAGAACACTAAAGAAAAAAATTGATGAAGACCTTAGAAAATGGAAAGATCTCCCATGCGTCTAAATAGGCAGAATTAATATTGTCAAATTGGCCATGCTACCAACTCTGTTATACAAATTTAATTCAATTCCTATTAAAATCCCAATGACATTCTTCATAGAATTAGAAAAAGCAATCATGAAATTCATGGAAAAGTAAGAGACCCAGAATAGCCAAAGCAATCCTTAGCAAGAAGAGTGAAACAGGAAGCATCACAATACTAGACCTTAAACTATACTGAAAAATGCTTGGTATTGGTACCAAAATAGACATGTAGACTGGTGGTATAAAATACAAGACATAGAGACAAACCCATATAAGTTCAGTTATCTCCATCCATACTAGACAAAGGTGCCAAAAACATACCTTGAAAAAAAGATAGCCTATTCAACAAATGGTTCTGGGAAAACTGGAAATCCATATGTAGCAAAATGAAATTAAACCTCTAACTCCCACTCTGCACAAAAATCAACTCAAAGTGGAACAAAGGCACTAGAACAGAAATCCTGCCTAATAGGCCCAAATCTTCTTCAAGTCCCCTTAGGCCCTAACTTCCTGAACAGTACTTCTAAAGCACAAGAAGTAAAGTCAAACATTAATATATGGGATGGATTCAAATTAAAAAGTTTCTTCTCAGCAAAGGAAATAATAATGTGAAGAGAGAGCTCACAGATTGGGAAAAAATCTTTACCACATGCACCCGATAGAGCACTAATCTCCAGGACATATAAAGAACTCAAAAACTTAACACCAGGAAAAAAAAAAAAACAATAACAACAACCAAATAACCCAGTCAATAAATGGGTAAGGAACTGAACAGACACTTCACAGAAGAAATACAGTCAATCAACAAACATATGGAAGAACGTTTATCATCTCTAGCAATTAGAGAATTGCAAATCAAAACTACTCTTAAGATTTCATCTCACTCCAGTCAGAATGGCAGTTATCAAGAATATAAGCAATAATAAGTGTTGGTGAGCATGTGAGGAAAAAGGTAAATTCATACATTGCTGGTGGGACTGCAAATTCATGCAACCATTCTAGAAAACAGTATAGAGATTTCTTAGAAAATTTGGAAGGAAACCACACATTCCTTGGTTTATACCCAAAAGACTTAAAAATGAGTGACACAGCCACCTCATTGTTTATAGCAGCTCAATTCATGATAGCTAAACTATGAAAACGACGTAGGTTCCCTTCAACAGATCAATGGATAAAGAAAATGTGGTACATACACACAATGTAATATTACTCAGCCTTAAAAATGAAATTATGGCCTTGCAGGTAAATGGGTGGAACTAGAGCACATAATGCTAAGTGAAATAAGCCAATCCCAACAAACCAAAGGGCTGAATTAGTTGGGGGAAAAGGCTAGGGAAGAATGAAGCAACTTTGTGTAGAGGGAGTGAGGGGAGGGGTGGGCCTGTGGGGAAGAGAAGGACGGTAGAATGAGATAGGTATTATTACCCTCAATATATGTATGCTTAAACTACTGGTGTGACTCTACACCTGAGGAATGAGAAGTTGTGCTCCATTTGTGTACAGTGTGTCAAAATGTACTCTATTGTCATATATAACAAATTAGAACAAATTAAAAAATAAAAATAGAAGGGATGCCAGTAGAAAAGAAGAATTAGATCAGGGGAGGGAGGACAGGAAAAGGGAGGTACTGGGGAATGAAATTGTTCAAATTATACTATTTTATTATATGTACATATGAATATGTTATAAAAATCCCACTATTATGTATAATTATAATATGCCAATAAAAAAAGCAAAACCACGACAATGTTAATAATAAATTCCCATACTTTGTCCTTTAGAGATTTAGAATTTTTTGGTATCGATGTTTGCTGAAAAGGGAAGCAACTGGTATTTATTAGAATTTACTTTGTGCCAGGAACTATTAGATACTTAATTTATTATCTGTGTATTTTGGGAACCGCTTGTATTAAAATTAATAGACTATTATTTTAGAGCAGTTTTAGTTTTACAGAAAAACTTACTGGAAAGGACATAATTCTCACATTATTGAATATCTCTACCTACCAGTTTCCCCTGTTATTTATATCTTGATTGGTGTGTAACATTTGTTATAATTGATGACTCAATAATATGTTGTTATTATTATTATTGATTTTATTATTTTACAGTACCTGGGGAGAAAACCCAGAAGGACTGTACCATGAGCTACATCCCCAACCCCTTATTCATTTGTTTTTATTTTTTGAGACAGGGTTTCACCTGGTTGCCCATGTTAGCATCGAACTTGGGATCCTCCTGCCTCAGCCTTCCAAGTAACTGGGATTACATGTGTGTCACACCATACCTGGATGATTGATTATTATTAATTTAAGTCCATAGTTTGTGATAGGGTTTTAGCTTTGTTTTGACAATATAATGACATGTATCCACCATTGCTGTATTATTTAGTGTAATTTCAGTACCCTAAAATTTCCTTTTGCTGTCCTGTTCATCACTATCTCCTTCCCTTGACCTCTGGAAATCACTGATCTCTTTTGGTCCCTATACTTTTGCCTTTTCCAGAGCATTGTGTAGTTGGAATCAGTATGCAGCTTTCCAGATTGATTTTTCTACTTTATGCAATACAGTACTGTCTTGTACAACATAATGACATTTCAGTCAATGATGGGCGGTATATGCCATGGTTGTCCTGAAAGATTTTTAGGGACCTAAAAAACTTCTATTGTCTTATGAACTTATAGCCATCTTTGTATTATAGCACAACATGATACTTGAGTGTGTGATAATGCTGATGCAAACAAACCTATTGTGGCACCAGTTGTATAAAAGTATAGCACATAAAATTATGTATAGTATACAGTATTTGATAATGATAATAAAATCTATGTTACTAGTTTATGTATTTACTCTTCATTGTTATTTTAGAGTATATTCTTTATATATATATATATATATACAGAGAGAGAGAGAGAGAGAGTAAGTTAGTTCACTGTACAACAGCCTAAAGCAGGTCCTTCAGGAATATTGCAGAAGAGGGCATTGCTGTGATAAGAGATGACAGCTCTATGCATGTTATTATCTCTGAAGACCTTGCATTGGAACAAGATGTAGAAGTGGAAGACTGACATTAATGATCCTTTTCCTGTGTCAACATAGGTTTAAGTATGTTTGTGTTTTAGTTTTCATCAGCATTTAAAAAGTAATAATATTAATAAGAAGGAGAATTTTTAAAATTTAAATAAATTTAGGGCAGTCTAAGTGTACAGTGTTGATGAAGGCTGTAGGTAATGTACAGTAACACCCTAGGCCTTCACATTCACTCACCATTCACTCCCTGACACATACAAAACAATTCTTCCTATAAGCTCCATTGTGGCAAGTTTCCCACACAAGTCTACCATTTAAAAAAAAATCTTTCATACCATATTTAACGGTTCCTTTTCTATATTTAGATATATTTAGAGACACAAATGCCATTGCATTAGATTTGCTTACAGCATTATGCACAGTAACAGGCTGTATCGATTTTGAAGCCTGTGAGTAAAAGGCTATACCATATAGCCCAGGGATGTAGTAGGCTCTATCAGCTAGGTTTGTGATAGTATATTCTATGATGTTTGCACAGTGACAGAATTGCCTAATGATGCATATTTCAGAGCACATTCCTGTTGTTAAGCCACAAACTGTGTTTTTAAGGTGCTCCATATCTTTTCCTGGCTTGATATCTTATTTCTTCATATCACTAAATTATGTTCCTTTGTATGGATACATCACAGTTTGTTTATCCGTTCACCTATCGAAGATTGCTTTAGAGTTTTGGCAGGAATGAGCAGTTTTTAATTTATTTTCAGATTAAATTTGAAATTCTCTTGATACTTGGTGCATTAGTTTCCTAGGTCTGTTGTAACAGACTAGCTTAAAACAATATAAATTTATTGTCTTATAGTTCCAGAGGTTAGGAATCTGAGATCAAGGTGTTGGCAGGGTTGTTTCCTGCCAAAGATTGTTTTGAGGGACAGTCTGTTCCATGGCTCTTTCCTAGCTCCAGGTGAAGCTAGAAGTGTTGGCATTCTTAGGTTTGTAGGTGCATCAAGTCAGTCTCTGCTTCTGTCTTTACATGACATTCCCTCTGTGTTTTCATGTGGCTGTCTTCTGGCAAGAACAGCAGTCGTACTGAATTTGGGGTGCATCCTATGATCTCATGAGCTCATCTTAAGTATATCTGCAGTGACACTGTTTCCAATAAAGTCACATTCTGAGGTATTGACTGTTAGGTCTTCAACATACCTATATTGGAGGGCACAAACCATAGCATAAAGTGCTGCTTTTGGGCTAGGGATGTGGCTCAAGTGGTAGCGCACTCGCCTGGCATGCGTGCGGCCTGGGTTCGATCCTCAGCACCACATACAAACAAAGATGTTATGTCCACCGAAACCTAAAGAAAATAAATATTAAAAAAAAGTTCTCTCTCTCTCTTTCTCTCTCTCTCTCTCTCTCTCTCTCTCTCTCTCAAAAAAAAAAAAATAAAGTGCTGCTTTCTAGACTATTCATCTTTAAATGCTTGTCCATTTTTGTTGTTGTTATTGAATCACTAATGGTTGACATAATGTTGTCCAGTCCTTGGTAGTTGTGGTTTCATCTGAAAAGTAAATTGCTCTGTCTGTGATATAAAAAGAAAGGGCTTCCTAGTGCTGGAATTTGGATGTATTTTCAAATGTGTAACCAATAAAATGTATCCCAGAAGCCAGTCTGTGTCTCTATCCTGTTAAGATTTTTGTTTGTGTGGTTCATATGTTCACTTTGTGGTTTGTCAGTCAAGTTGTATAAAAAGTAGAATAAAATAAAACTGATGTAAACAGTTTTTAGTGGGGTTATGCAGCTTTTTTGCTTCTCAATTTTAGCACATAAAATATGGATGATAGTTTGTAGCTTGCACAGACTCATTTTTTCCTTTTAGGTGATTATTAGTGCTTTGCCAATTTCAGAAAAATTATTTCCTGTTTTTCTACAATCTTAACTATTCCATGTGAAAAGTGACTCATAATCTTACTAGTTTTGAGATCAAGATTTCTCTGATAGTAATTTCTGTGTGTGTGTGTGTATAAGAGAGAGTGAGAGAAGTACAAAAGTGAGAGAGAGGTAGGGAGAGAAGTGAGAGGCTAAAGTCACAGAGAATATTACTCAGTAGTTTGAAAATAATTTGATAGGATGGCATGGAAGAAAATTAAGGTTGAGGAGAGAGCAAAACTAAGTAAAATTTTAAAAAATGATCAATAGAATCTTGTGATGTAACTTATCCTGAACTAAAGATACTTTCATGTGAATGCTAAAACACCTTATGAATCAGTCTGGCATTGCTCTCTTGCTTTCTCAAACACCTTTAAGAAAGGCTAGTCCCTGGTGTTTTTGAGTTCCGCTCTCGTTTTGACCTTTGTCTCTTCCTTGAATCTTCATTTCTCTCTTCTTCCATTATTGACATTGAAGATAAGATTTCTTTGAAGCAGAAATCATCAAAGTATTTATATAATCACATCTGTTTTATAAGCTTAGCATCAGATTTGATCACTTTTTCTTTTTTAGTTGTAGATGGACACAATACCTTTACTTTTAGTTTATTTGTATGTGGTGCTGAGGATCTAACCCAGTGCTTCACAAGTGCTAGGTGAGTGCTCTACCACTGAGCCACAACCCCAGCCCTGATCACTTTTTCTAATGTAACATATTCCTTTTTTATTTCAGCTACCATAGAGTAACCCAGGACTTTTCTGTTTCTGTCTTAGATCATTTCACCTTTATCATTCAGTTCTGTGCATCTCCTTGACCATGCCATCTGCCTCCATCAGAGGCTTGTAGTGATTTTCTTTACATGACTGGTCAAGTCTAAAATCTTTACCCCCATCCCAGTATTTTATTATAAAGATTCTTAAGTACTTGGCAGAGTTTACAAGGAACTTCACTAAATTCGTCATCCAAATCCTCCCATTAACATCTTACTGGACTTGTTTTTATCTCATACCCACCATCTGCACATCCCTCTATCCATCTGTTCATCAGCTTGCTTTCTGATGCATTTCAGTATAAATTGCAGATATTATTACAGTCAAAACTAAATACTTCTGCATCCAAATTAGAGTTAAACATTATATATAGTTTTTCTTTTGCTGTAAAATTTATATTGCAAGAAGTGCTAAAACCTTAACACACATTCTGTGAATTTAGAATAATGCATACTTATGTGTGTATTGACCCTTATCAAGATATAGAACTTGCCAGTATCACAGCTCTTTCCTTCAGACTGCTTTCTCAGTTTGCATTACTATTCTTGCCCTCATAGCAACTATTGTTCTGAGTCCCTCTGCCACCATAGGCTACTTGTCTGTTGTAGAATTTCCTGTAAATGGACTTATACAGTATGGACATTTTTTGCTAAAGACTTCTTCAGTAAATTTCAGACTTTTTACCTTATTTATTGAAACCCTTCACTAGAATTCCCTAAACTTTCACTCTGTTTTTATTTCTCAAGCAAACTCCTTTATTCTCTCAGCCAAACATTACAATTATTCTGTTAATTTTTCCAGGTCAGATTCTTGGATTATTTCTGCATTTTCCTTTCATAATCTTTCCATGTGCAACATTTTTTCCAGAGTACTGTGTGTTATTTATGTCTTTTGATGTAATTCAACAGATATAAATGTGTTGATTTCATAATTAGAAGAAATTTTCATCAAATTTTGATAATTGGTCTGAATTATTATTATTTTACAACACTGAGTTCATATTTCAGTCCATAGAAATATTGGGGAAAAAAGATTTGCTGCTTTCTTTAGACTAGTCAGATGCTTGCTGTTCTGTAGCTACATCTTAGATTAGTTCAGTAATCAGGAGGGGGCATTGATTGATTTATGGTTCCCTATATGGTATGTTATCTTAAATACTAATCCCTTGGGTATTTTAGAGTAGAGGAACAAGCACCATGTGAATATGCCATTGTGAGAAAACAACAGACTTCTGTTGATGCTTCTGTTAAGTGAATAAAAATATTTACATTTTAACAGTATTTTGAAATTTTGAAAATCTCTGTATGAAGCAGTTATCCTATTTGTAGTTGCAAATCTGTGAGATGGGAAATAATATTATCTCAATAATATAGTTGAATGAGTAATGATGAAACTAAAATGCAGACTTTAGTGGTGGTGAATGAGTGGTTTGCTTTGAAGAGGGAGGTAAAGGATATGAAACCCGAATCCTGAATTTTAAATATGATTTCCTTTTTTCAATTAGATTTAGGCTTGAGGTTCTTCTTTCTCTCTCCCTTTTCAAAAAAGGATTTTCTGGGATGTATTTTCTGAGATCTGAAAATTACTTGCTGTTGCCATTAAACATCACAGAAGGAATTCAGAGCTCTGATGACATGTTCTTGTCTTCTAGAATATGGTAAATTCAGATATTTCTGAAGCTTATCTTAATTCCTTTGAAGATAATTTGTCTTATTTTTTTCTGCCTATATTTTTATAGTTTGTCTTTTGATTCTTCTAATTCAAAAAAGTTTATCAAAGTACACTTAGGTATGTTTCTGTTCATTGGTTTTGTGTGGTACATAGTAAACTATTTAATCAACAAACTTAGAAAATATTTCTTTATTTCAAAAGCACATTCTTCAATTATATGTTAGATTTTTTAGTCCTATTGCTTTGATTTTTTTTTGAAAATAGCATTCTTGATTCTTTATCACTTTCCCCCACATTTTTTTTTGTTCAAATTTAGAGCAATTTTCACATCTGCATTCAACATTCATGTTTTTTTCTGAGTAATTAATTCAGTTCTTTAGCTCCATACAGACTTTTTTCTCATTACATTTTAGTGTTTTCTTGCAGTCTTTATTATTTTATTTATTTTTCTTATCCCATTTATATATATTTTATGTTATATAATAATATATATGGGATAAGAATATAATATATTATAATATATAATATTACATATATATATTAGTTGTAGATGGACACAGTACCTTTATTTTGTTCATTTATTTATTTTTTTATGTGGTGCTGAGGATCGAACTCAGTGCCTCACACAAGTGCAAGACAAGTGCTCTACCACTGAGCCACAACTCCAGCCCTCTTATTTCTTTTCTTAAAAGGCTTTATTTAGAATTATAATTTCCATGTTACCATGTGCCTTTTCCAGAACCACTCTTCTCTCTTGTATGCACACATATATTTTCTGGAAGTCAGATTAATCTGTGGAATGTGGAAAATACTATTAAGCTTTATAAGTGACATAATCTTTGAATTTCTGATTGAGATGGTAGACTGAGGGAAGGATGAAGCATTTTTTTTTCTATAATCTTTTGTTTTACATGTGGAACAATTTTTTTCAGTGTATTGTTGTTTTATTTATATCTGTTATAATGTGCTAATTTTATAATTAGAAGAAATTTTTGGCAGATTTTGATAATTGGTCTGAATTATTATTATTTGACAACACTAAGTACATTTTATGTGCTAACACTGATATAAATTCTTTAAATATATTAACTCATTTAGTTTTTATAACAACCCTATTGTAAAGTACTATAATTACCATTTAATAGACATAGAGAAGTTGCAAACTTTACCTAAGAGGACCTAGCTTAGTATGTGACCCAGTGAGGATGTGAACCCAGGAAGTTTGTGTTTTTTTTTTTTTTACATATTGCAAGTTTTTATTATTATTATTTTTTTAATGATTATTACAGGTTGGCCTGCCTTCCCTCCTTCCTTCTTTCCCTTCTTTTATAACTATATGAAAGACTATGTCAAGGACTGATAACTAGATAGCATTTTACAAAGGTTACCTTTAAAGATGATCTTTCTTGAGTTTAGAATATGACACACAAAAATATAAATATTTATATGTACATTGTATTCTGGTTCTTACGTTTTGCATTAAAATGATAAGAAAATTGTTGAAGTTTTGAAAGAATGAATTTGAATTATGAGTTTGCTGAAGATATGTGAATTTGTTCTTATAATACTTAGTTATTGGCATTGCATTATTATTGTGAACATTGGATTATGACAGTAATGTCTTAACACATTTATCTAATTCTCCCTAAGCACCTGTCATAAACTAAGGAATGACTTGATCATCAAGAAGAATTAGATTCATTACATTTGTTCTGCCCAATAAAGGGGCTACTACACCTGTAGCTACCTTGTGCCTGAAATGTGGCTGGTCTGGATTGAGATGTGCCATAAGTATAGAATATTCCCTGGATATATTAGTATGATAAAAAAGGAAAAGAAAGTAAAATGTCTCATTAATACTTTAAATATATCTTTTACATGTTGAAATGACAATATTTTGGAAATATTGGATTAAAGAATGTATATTCAATTTTTCTCATTTTTATTTTAATAATGTAGCTACTAGATAATTAAAATTTATATATGTGCCTCATGTTGTATTTCTGTTGAGTAATCAAAGGTGTCTAAGATGAGTTAGTTCTTCTCTAGGAGTCTGATAGGGAAGAAGACCAACAGGCAATTAGAATGGTATGGGAAATGAGATAGGAGCTCAGGCATAGGAAATATCTGAACCAGTTTTGATGGTCTTCAAAAGGTGACCTAGGGGCTGGGGTTGTGGCTCAGAGGCAGAGCGCTCACCTACAGTGCATGAGGCACCGGGTTCAATCCTCAGCACCACATAAAAATAAAGATATTGTGTCCACCTGTAACTAAAAAATAAATATTAAAAGAAAGGTGACCTATAACGCAATGGTAATTTTTTTCTTTTAGTTTTGAGGTGTTTAATTGAATTTTTTTAGATGGAAGGAAATAAATGACAAAAGCTAAGCATTTTTTTTCAAAAAAATTTTTGTTAATTTTTTTTCCCCTCATGGTATTGGTTCTCTGTGTAATGAAATAAATCAAGGCTGAAGAAGGATGTCTGGATTTAGTCTCAGAGACCACCATTCTTTGTCTTCTCCCTGCTGCTTTGTACAGGCAAATGGATGGTAGTACCATTTGCTAGTTGGGACACAGATCAGTTTTAGGTCTATTAAGTTCATATTTTCTGTAGTACACCCAGATGGAGGTTAATGTTAGGTGGTTGAATGTGTGGAACCAGAGCCTAAAAAATGTGTGGTTTGGCAATATAGATGTAGGTAAACTTAAGTAAGTCATGGTAGGTATGAATCAGTAAGGGTTGAGTAACATGAATAATGAGTCTAGGGTAAACCCATGAGAAACAGGCAAGGTGAGGAAAAGGAGCATAAAAGCCACTGACAAAGAATGCCCAGAGAGGGAGGAGTTTAGCAAGGTAGCTTTCAAGAAGCAGTAAGTGCAGACAAATGTGTGCTTCTTTTTCTTTTTTATTTTTAAATTATACTTTCATTTTAAGATAAATACAGATTAACATGCAGTAGTAATAAATTACATATTTACCCAGTTAGTTCCCCTGATGATAATATTTTGTAAAACTATAATCTAGGATTAGTATAACCAAGATATGTGTATAGAGATGGTCAAGTTCTGAACAATTTGATCACCACAGGGATTGCCCCTGATGTTATATTATAGCCATACTCACTTCTCTCTTGGTCTCCTTTCTTGTCCTTAACCCCTGGCAGCTTGTGTGTTTGTGTGTGTGTGTGTACACACGCTTGTGCATGTAATGGGGTTTACTGGGAAACAGCTGATTCCCTGGATGGGATTGGATTAGGTTGCAAATTTAGATTGCAGAAGGCTGAAGAATTAATGAGAAATGAAGAATTGGAGACAGAAACTTGGTGTTTAGCAGTGAAAAAGATGGGGGAGTGGGAAGACATGGCAGGTATTATAGGGTATAGTTAGCATATGACAAGTCGGTGTGTGTGATTGGGGATGTTCCTTGGTTGTGATTTCCTTAGCTGTTTCAGTATTTGCATTCTTGGAATGCAATGTGGCATCCCTTCACAAAGGAGCTACCCAATAATAGTTGTTGATCAGGATTTAAATTCAATATTTTTTATTCAACAAGATTCATTATCAACATCATCTCTAAAATGTCTTCTCATTAAATCTACATAAGGGCTTATTAATTTTGCCCAAGTTTAAATGTAGTATGGCCCTTCAGTGTGGCATAACAGAAAGGGAATGAACTTTTGTAATTGAAATCCAGACTTTGGTATTTTAGCTATGTGGTGTTGAACAAATTAACTATCACTCTGGCCTTTTCCCCTCTAACCTGTGGAATGAGAATTTAATACTTCCTTTGTTGTTGGCCTCTTGTAAGATTCACTAAGAATCATGTAAAGGGTGTGTGTGTGTGTGTGTGTGTGTGTACAACTATAACTTCACATGTTGTACAGGCCACACTGTAATTTTTGTAATTTGATTTAAAGTAGTAATTGTGATATGATGTTATAAATTTAAGAACAAGCATACTCACTTGAAACTTGAATGAAAAGTTAGCCTTTGAATTTAAAAAAAGTGTTTCTTTTCTTGTTCCTCCCTCCCCTGACATCCAGGTCCTGAGGGAATCTAACAAATTAGCAGAAATGGAAGAACCACCCTTGCTTCCAGGAGAAAATATTAAAGATATGGGTCTGTAATGGTATTTTTTGTTTTATTTCCTCCTCCTTTTTGACTGCAGATTATTCAGTTCTCTTGGCACGCAGAGAATAAACTGGTAACACTTATTCCCTGCAGCCTTCAAACCTCTAGTTTGTGCTGCAAGCCTCTGCTTGCACCTGGTGATAGTGTTCATGTTTGGGCTACTGGAAAATAGGAAAAGTGAATTTTACCCAATTTCATCTCTGGTTTGTTTTATTTTTTTGAATTTAGGTGGATTTATTTTTAACTGTTGTTGAATTTCATGAAGGAAAATTTTATTTTTTTGAATTACTACATTAACATGGGATTGTATATGAAAACATTGAATTGTCACTCAAGACACATTTTCTCATGCTTGCCTCCTTTATGTTTTTTTTTTTCTTTTCTTCTCTGAATAAAGTCAAGTCAATTTTTGGATGAAAATACTTATCTCCATTGCAAAATAAGGTATTTGTAGAAAGATGCCTTTCTCTGTTCAGCTGGAAACTCAAAATGAGCATCTAAACTGTATTTTTATCCCCATGCTCTAGCTTTATTTTTGATAATTTATACAATACTCACAGATTTTTGAGAAAGAAGATGTTTATTTATTTACAGATCAAAATACTTTTTTTTAGCTAAAGAAGATCAAAGTAGATATCATTTTCATTTTATTATCAATAATATTTTTTTTTAAAAAAGGATTTAATGAATGCTACATTTGCCCTGGCTAGGTGTCATTTTCTTGTGTACAGATAAGCCAAAGGAAAAAACTACTATTCTCTAAATGGATGGTCATTAACTGCTAAATTTAGGTTTTTAGCCTTAGCAGGGTTTTTGTCTCTTGTTGCTCTTAACACAATTGAATAACCTTCCCCTGTCTTTTTTTTCTTCTTAGCATTGTGTGTATACTAAGCTCTCAATCTGTGGAATAATTTACTGAGCTATCATCATTGAATGTTATGACAATAGTCATTGTCTGCTTGCATTCTCATTAAGTCATTCTCAGAGTTAATAGTCTTAAGATATTAATCCTATTTGTTAGATGAGGTACACAAAACATAGGGGGATTACCTCAATAATAAAGTGATATCTAGCACTGTTGACAGTTTCTTTTTTCCTATTCTGAGCCTAATGTCTATGCTACCTCCACTGAAATATGTGAACTTAACAAAAGACTTTCAAGTTACCATTCAAGTCTCTTTCATTGGTTTTTCTTCTTTAATATCAATACTAAGACTAGACCTTGACCCATTTTCCTTTTCCCATTTATATACCATTTCAGTTGATCATATCCAAATTAATGATCTCTCATATATTAGTTGATGACTACTAGATCTGTATTTCTGTCTGAGCCTCTGTCCTAATGCATGCCTAGTAGAAATATAGGTACAAACCCTTATATTTGTATAGTACTTTGAATAATTTTAGAGTAAAGAGGAGTCCATTATACATCTAACAAATAGGATTAATATCTTAAGACTATTAACTCTGAGAATGACTAAATGAGAATGCAAGCAGACAATAACTATTATCATAACATTCAATGATGATAGCTCAGAAATTATTCCACAGATTGAGAGCTTAGTACACACATAATGCTGAAAAGTAAAAAAAAAAAAAAAAAAAAAAAAGACTGGGGAGGTTATTCAATTGTATTAAGAGCAAGAAGAGCATTATACATGGACTTCTTCCTCTTTACTCTAAAATTATTCAAAGTACTATACAAATACAAGGGTGAACATACTTTATATACAGAGTTATGAAAACTTGTGCTGTAAATAGGTAATTATGAGTATAATAATTCCACTATTGTCATGTATGTAAAAAATAAACAAACAAATAAATAAATAAATAAGGAGTCCAAAAGGGACACATCTTGTGGTGGGTTATAGGATAAAAAGAACAATTTTACTTGTGCAAGTTAGAAAACTAATTCTTAAAGGAATCCAGAAAATATTTAGGTTTTCCTCTAAATGAAACATACTTTGGAAATAGTGGTTAAAAATGTATCTCATACTTGAGCCTTCCTTAGAGAATCATTTTAAGGTTAGAAATGATTGCTGAAAAATCAGCCCCTTTTCAAATTTCATACGAAATCCTTCAAAGTGATGAATAAGAAGAAAAGGCAGGAAGTTGCATTATCCTATTAAACATATTTCATGACCCCAAGCTTTCCCAGAAGAAGCCTCTTGAAAGGTTCTTGAAAAGTTGTGGCTCCACAAAATTGTACCTTCTTTAATTGGAATGATAGAGAGATTCCTTTATAATGTTATCGCATGTACTTATATTTAAAGATTTAAAAGAACCCTCATATTGGTCATTATGACCTCTGCCATTTTTAAATTTTTTTAAATTCTTTAAAAAAATTGTTCTAAGTAGTTATTCATGACAGTAGAATACCTTTTGACACATTGTACACAGATCATTGTATTATTTCTCATTCCTCTGGCTGTACATGGTGCAGAGTCACTCTGGTCATGTACTCATACATGTATATAGGGTAATAATATCCATCTCATTCCACCATACTTCCCCCTTCTTTTCCCTTCCTATCCACCCCTCCTTATGGACCAGTATCTGGTGAATATTATACTAAGCAAAATAAGCCCAAACCCAAAAAACCAAAGGCCGAATGTTTTCTTCTCTGCCATTTTTAAATAATATTTTTAGCTAGTGGTTTCTGAATTATCCTGCTTTATCAATTAATGCATGCTTTAAAAAATAAAAATGTCATATAGATTCATTGTTTATTTCTTAATAAAACGTTGCTTGTGATCATTTCTCTACCAAGTTGGACATCAGTTGATTGGTCAGGAATAAAATATCCCGTTATAATTGTTTTGTGTACATTTCTTTTTACCTATAATATTTTCCCCAGGAATATAATCAGATCAGTAATTTCTGATATTATATATTTGGGGTATTATATTTTTAGAGATACATTGACAAACTGAACTGGGCAAGAATACCGGGAGATCAGCAAAGTGGTCTAGGACCTGAAATGATAAATGCTTACTGTGTCTCGATACATTTTCCATCATTGCCATCATTACCAGTGCTCCTGTGCCCTGCTACTCCAGCCATAGCACTTGTTTTATCCAACATGAATAGCAGGCATCTCTGTTTTTTTCTTTTGTCTCAGGGGAAGACATATACTTCTACCTCTTCAGTTTTTAGGCATAAATCAGAATAATTTTACAAGATGAGGAAGCTGTTTTTAGTAAGTATAGAATGTAAATTGAATGTTTTGCTTTTCAGCCAAAGATGTAACTTACATCTGTCCATTTACTGGTGCTGTAAGAGGAACTCTGACTGTCACGAATTACAGGTTATATTTCAAAAGCATGGAACGGGTAAGACTTGTTGGATTTGATTTTTGTATGTATGTATGTGTGTGTGTGTTGTTTGCAGCCAGGTTTGTTTACTTGAGATCATTTTTAATTAAAGAATTTCTGGCTGGGTGCAGCGGCATGCCTGTAATCCCAGCGGCTTGGGAGGCTAAGACAGTAGGATCACAAGTTAAAAGCTAGCTTCAGCAAAAAGCAAGGAGCCAACCAACTCAGTGAGACACTGTCTCTAAACAGAAAAATACAAAATAGGGCTGGGATATGGCTTAGTGGTTGAGTGCTCCTGAGTTTAATTCTCGGTACCAAAAAAAAAAAATAATAAAATAAAAAATAAATCTGAAAGAAATTTCATTCTTTCTTTTTTTCTTCTTTTTTTGGTACTTGGAATAGAGAACCCCAGTGCTTTGTACATGCTAGGAAAGTCCTCTACCACTGGAAGATAGGAAGATATACTTCCTATCCTCTGATTAAGATTTCTATCTTTAATTATAATTGTGCTTAGTCTTTTTTTTTTTTTTTTCCTTTTAGGACCCCCCATTTGTTTTAGATGCTTCTCTTGGTGTTATAAGTAGAGTGGAAAAAATTGGTGGTGCCTCTAGTCGAGGTGAAAATTCTTATGGACTGGAAACTGTGTGTAAGGTAAATTTCATTATGTGTGTAACTTTATTTGGATTAAAACATTGTCTTCTAAATAGAACCTGTAATTGGAAACTGGTTTTAAAAATGTTAAATGGAAATACTAGAAATATCTTTCTAGTAAAAGAAAACATTGACATTTACCACTGTGTATAGATATTTAATACCATTAACTGCTTCCCAGGTGGCTATTGTACTTATTATGGCCCAGTTAGCACCTTAGCACATTTCAATTTCAGATCACTTTGTTCCTTTAGTTTTTATTATTATTGTTGTTATTTTTTGCTGTTCTATCTGTGCTCAAAGTAAAAGAAACAACATATGTATAAATCAAAATACTTTCTTGTGATAATCGTCAAAGTTTTGTGAATCTGTTATTACATTATTTAGTAATTATTTTCATTACAGTCAGAAGGGCTCTGTGAGTGTGGTAGCTGTCAACCATGTCTCAAGCATATTGTTTCTTGATCACTTTTCTGCAGTCTAATAGTAAATAGAATATAAAATATAAGAGGATATAAAACGAACTGACTTTAAAATCTTGGTTATTTTAAATGTTTTTTTTCCTATAGAATTAAGACCATTATCCATAAACAAACATTTGTAGGGCTCCTGCTGTGATAGTTTCAGAGAACTCCTATGGTTAACAGAGTGATTCTGAGTAATTTGAATAGTTTTAAAGATATTTACTGGGGGAAAACCAAGACTCCTCAAGATCTCAGCTTCAGTTCCCACATATGGATATTTTGAAATACAGTAAATTTAGCATTCTGGTTTTGGGCAAGATTTGTAATATACATCATTTTTTAAAAAATATCTTTTTAGTTGTAGATGGACTCAACAACTATTTAACTTATTTATTGTGTGTGTGTGTGTGTGTGTGTGTGTGTGTGTGTGTGTGTGTGTGTTTAAATGTGTGCTAAGGATGGAACCCAGTGCCTCACATGTGCTAGGCAAATGCTTTACCACTGAGCCACAGTGATACCCTGGTTTGTAGGTGCAATATTATTTAGTGTCTCCATGTTTGGTATTATATTATGAGATATAATAAAGATATTTTGAATTCTTCCTAGGTTATAGCATTTACATCAAATGGATAGTCTTGAAGATATTCTTAATCTCTATTTTTTTCTAAGTGCTCTTAAGAATCAATATACCAGAACATTAATATCTGAATTTAGCCTAAGCATAGAAAATTGGAATACAAATAATGGAAAACAGTCCTGGTCTTTAGATCTGACTATAGAGCCTAAATGGTAGCACCCTAACTATTCAGAATTTTCCTGCCAGTAGGTGGAACTTGACTTACCACTGGACAGAAGATCTTTGGCAAAGTTTGGTTCTCTTAGTTTAACAGGGGACTTATCAAGAGAAGTTCAAATGAAAGTGAGTCCTGGGAAGAGGTAGTAAAGTAGAAAAATGATTTCCAGATATCATGGAAAGTAACAACCATTAATTAGGATTTTAATGGAAGTTCATGACAGAAAGTAGGCATTCACAGGGAAGGACATATGTTGCTAGTGTGCCCTACTCATGATATTAAGCTTCAGATACAGTATGTGTAATCTCCAGTCCATATGTGAATTGCTGCCTCTAACTGACCTATGTTGAGTTCACAAGTCCATAAGCATAGGGGAATTTTCTGCTCTCTGAATTCTGCCTTTTTTTAGAATGTCTTGTGTTTCTCATTTCTCCTGGTGAACCATTCTAATCTGCCTCATTCCAGACATTACTATATATTTTTCTATTTCAAATTTACAGATTTTAACATTTTATAAGATAATTCCACATAAACTTATTTATTTATTAAGTAAAAAGTGATCATACAGTGATTAATTTGTATCTAAAATATTTTCTAGGATATTAGGAATTTACGATTTGCTCATAAACCTGAGGGGCGAACAAGAAGATCCATATTTGAGAATCTAATGAAATATGCATTTCCTGTCTCTAATAACCTGGTAAAATGTTTCTTATCTTTAGAAAATCATATTATAATTACTGATATAAATAAACTTGATTAGGCTATCTAGAATTTCTGCATTTTTGTCTCTGCTTTCACATTTAACCAGATATATAGTTTAAGTTAATCTAATCTCTTGGGCCAGTTTCTTTAGATATAAAATGAGGAAGATGTACTAGTTCATTTCCAAGGTCCATTCCAGCATGAACATTCTATAATTATATGATCTTTCTATACAGAATATTTCCATGATGAAATGCTATAATTGAACTTCATTAGGATTTGAAATTTCAAATTCATAGGATTTAAAATATTTTTCAGTTGAGAGCTACAGTTATGATTAGCAATTTGGGAGGGAAGTGGGGATGAATAGTAAGTTTCTACCATGTGCTATTAGGAAGTTTTGTGACAGTGTTAGGCTCCCTCATTTATGTAATATTATTTCACTTTCATACTATCCCTATTTATCCCTATTTTAGAGATGAACCAGGATCAAGAATGCATTTAATTCAAGGGCATAGCTAGTAGAGAATAGACTTGGGAATCAACATTGATTCTCTGACTACATTTTTAATTGTTTTTTTTTAACATTATAGTTGTTTGTATTATTATGTCTATAAAAATGATGAATTGAAAGCCAAAAAATAAAAAGTTTATTCTGTGTAGTTTAGAAAACATAGCATAAATTTAATAGCTGTTTACTGTTATATGTTATTGTCCAACTAATTCTATCAAAAGATGTGTTTTTGGAAAATGTAATATTTTAATTATTTAGACGGAAACCTACAAAGCTACTATATATATATATATATAAAGGAGATGTGATGATAAGATAGTATTTGATAAATTTTGTCAGGTGGGTCTGTGTGCTTTGTATACTTTAAAAAATATGTAAAAACCAATACTTTTTAAAATATAGAACAAAAACTAAAACAACAATATAAAAAGGTGCCAATACACAATATTCTTGCAGATAAGTAATGAAAATTTTGAGTGTAAAGATATATTCTGATTCATTACCTTCTTAAATATCTTTTAACTCTACTTATTATTTTGTAGCCTCTTTTTGCTTTTGAATACAAAGAAGTATTCCCAGAAAATGGGTGGAAGCTATATGATTCTCTTTTAGAGTATAGAAGGCAGGTATGTACTCTTGTTTTAGGTTTAGTATTTTATATTTTTTTCATTGTAAAGAAGATTTCATGGGTAGAAGTAAACAACTTTTTAGGATTTTGTTATTAAATGAAAGTTAATACTGATTGTTTGACTTCCTTTTATTTTCTTTGAATTGCTTTCCAGAATATGCCAGTGATCTTTTATTTATCTTTTCTTATCTCAGGCTTACAAGTACTAGTTTATTTGAAAATATTTAATAGATCTAAAGATAAAAATAAATACAGGCAAATTTTAATTATCTTTTATACCATCTAGTATTATTCTCTCAAATTTTTCTTTTTGGATATCCTATAATTTAATTCTGAAAACATTTCTTAATAATTTTTAGGAGCAGTTCTTATAATTTACCTCCATATACAGTTTTGAAAATTTTATACATTTTCACAGAAGTCACTGTATACTTCCTATTTTCATGTGCTAAAAGCCACCATTGATTTACTTTGGTCAGTAACCATAAAAAGATTAACCCCTCCACATTTTGGCATTAATTTATCATATTTAATATTATTTTATATGCAGATCAAAATTTAACTGCTCTTTTGTAGCCTTCTCATATACTTATTGTCCTACTTTGATTCAGTTTGATAATATTTACTAATGCCTGCTTGCCCCTTTTATTCTATCTACCATTTCTATGCTAAAACCACTTTCTAATTCTTCACCAATACTAGCAGCTTTTGAAGGAATAATCTCTTTTATTTCCTTGAAATTTTTCATACAACAAGAGGGAAGGCACTGCATTTGTTTTCTCATGGTGCATCCTTAGGATGTAGCAGTGCTTGGCATGTAGTAGACAATATCTCTTGAATGAATTAATGTACGAATGAAGCTTAAGAGAGTATTCTGCTTATAGTTTGTGCTCTGTAAATATTTGTTAAGTAAAAAATACTTTTATTTACCACAACATGTGTGCATGTGTGCTGTGAGTGTATACACACACACACACACAAATATATATACATATATATATATGCTAGGCTTTTCTTAGGTACTTTGTATATATTAATTAATTTCATCTTCATAATTAGGTAGTTACTAATATTATCTGCATAGCATATGAGTGAACTGAGGCACAGAACATTGAGTAATCTGCCCAAAGAAACACAACTACTATGTATGGAAACCAGGATTTGAATTCAGGAAGTCTAGCTCCAGAACCATGTTCCTCACCATTATCTTTTTTTCCAATATCAAAATAACTTTTTTAAAAATTGGGTTTCTGCTGCTAAGAGACTATTACTTCTTAAAGAGAAAATTATCCAGAGTAGTTATAATAAAGATTTTACTTCTTACAGAGAAATGTGTTTGTAGTTATCAGATAATTGGAAGAATATAATTTAAAAATTAACTCTAATTGTAACTGAGGAGGATGTTTTCATTTAGGTATGACTCAAGGAACATTTGTACTTTATTTCCTTTATTGATACAGACACACATTATACTATATTTATTGACTTAATTAACATTAACATTTTGCTACAAAAAACACAGATCCCTACATTAGAATGTCTCATCCTAAAAGCATGGTCACCATAGGCACATTGCTCTTCTAGTAGTTTTAGAGATGGATAGTGGAAGTATGAGAGTTTGAAAATGATGGCTACTTCTGGGTTTTTTAATTAATAATTTGTGTTATATTTTATTTCATGTGTAGGGAATTCCAAATGAAAGCTGGAGAATAACTAAGATAAATGAACGATATGAACTTTGTGATACATACCCTGCCTTGTTGGTTGTACCATCAAATATTCCTGATGAAGAATTAAAGAGAGTGGCATCCTTTAGGTCAAGGGGCCGCATCCCAGTAAGTATGATGCTTTTATGACACTGCAAAAGTTTTAATATTCTACCTCATGCTGAGATTGATGAGTGGGGAATTGGATGCAGAATAAAAATAGCTAATGGCTACAAGTACTTAATAGGGATACTGGAGATGGAGTTATTTAATAAAATGAAATCTGTTAATTTAAATTTTAAATAATAAAACTGCAAAATGAAAACAGAATTTCGTGGTTCTTTACTTGAAAATGTTTGCTCTGGTATTACTCACTGTTTCTTTGTTATATATTCTTTAGTCACAATGATAAATGTTCTTTTCCATTAATACCAAGAAAGAAAACTTTACAAGTGTACAATGAATAACTGGGTCTAGAAAGATCATCTCAAATTATTTTAGGTTCAGAATTTTCATAGATTCTGAAGACTTCAGAGTTGGGCAGATTTACTGATTAAAAAAAAGAAAACTTTTTAAAAGCAGGCTTTACTTAGTCCTGTTTTAATGTATTTTCTTATAAAACTGCACTTCCCCCAAAACTGTGACTTACATAAATCAGTATGTGATTAAGAATTAGACCAAACTTTTGCACATGCCAGAGTTGGCTTGAAAGATAATAATTTTTCTGGATACTGTGATCTGTTCTTTTATGGCGAGGCTTTGGATTCAGTTGGAAAGCAGAGCTTCAGAGAGGACTGTTTTTAAAGAAACATTAAAAACAGAAGCATATAAAGGGTGTGTTACCATTTTCACCTTTAAGGTTTTATCCTGGATTCATCCTGAAAGTCAAGCCACAATCACTCGATGTAGCCAGCCCATGGTAGGAGTGAGTGGGAAACGAAACAAAGATGATGAAAAATACCTTCAAGCCATCATGGATTCCAATGCCCAGTCTCACAAAATCTTTATATTTGATGCCCGACCAAGTGTTAATGCTGTTGCCAATAAGGTGAGATTGTCTTTCAGTAATTAAGAATGTCATTGTGCGTTTCTTAAATCAGATGATTTTGACAGGAGCCCATGTAGTAAAAAGTAAAAAACCACCAGGCTCTTCAGTGGTAAATAGGGAGTTTCTAATCTTGGCTCTTCTATTTGATGATGTGATTTTTAGTCGTTATTTAATCTTTTTAAGATTACAGTTTATACGCATTATAGAAGAATTGGTTAATACAGATAAGCAAAAAGAAGAAAATAGTTTTGAACACCGCCAACTCTGTAACTGAGAAACACCACTAAACTTTGCTTATACTTCCAGACCAGTGTGTATACATATGCATGTATATCTGAAACAAATTGGAATTTTAGTTCCTTTTCTGAAAAATTAACACTGTATATTTCTAGGTAGTAGAAATTAATCTATAATATCATTTTAAGCCACAATAACCAGTTATACCAAACCATTGTTGGCTGTTTAAGCTTTTTGCTTGCTTTTTTGCTATTAGGAACAGTGATTGGACAATCAACCCTTTAATTAAATTGTGAAAGATGTTCTTACTTCCATTCTGCTTTGCTTTTTGAGAGCATTGTGAGATCTAGCTATTCTTTAGTAAACTGTAAATATATTCCTTAAAGGAAACAAGGAAGAGCATGGCCTCATAAATCATAAATTCTTCAGTTATAGAGCATAAAAATAAAATAAGATAACGTGTAAATAAACCCTTAGTGCAAGAACTGATATATATTCTTAGAGTAATTGCTAGTCCTTCCTAAGTTTTATGCCATGGATAAACAGGAATGAGACTTAGGATCCTTCTCTAGGATCAGAGGAGAATATAGAACAGAAAAGTTGGCAGGGTGAAATGTTAAATTCTTTAATATTATCAAAAAGCATCCCTATGCATAGCTCACTGTGCACAGATCCCTGTTTCAATTGATGAAAGTATAAACCCTTATTTACTAAGGTTATAACACATTTTTATTTGTAGTAGCTTAATGAATTACTATATGACAAGTTTATGTAGCCATAACCCATGTCAAGAATTAAAACTTTTTCAGCCTCATTATTAAGGCTTACATGAATGCTTTGCTCCAATTTCACCTTCTACTCCTGACAAAAGTAATGACTCTAATTTTTAAATAATTATTTTCATGCATTTCTTTATATTTTTATCCCAAATTATGCATCCATGGACTTTGTTTTTTAGTCTTACCTTTTAAAATATTTACTCAATAAGTTTCTTAATCTGTAGTCCTCCCTTTACCCATGTATTCCTTATATTTTATCTGTAGATTTCTCACAGCCCACACTTGGCTGGTTGCATCATAATGTGTCCATCATTCTTCTGGTCCCCTGAATTTCTGTCAAATGAATCCAGAGGTTTTTCAGACTTAGATTCAGTCCCTTTAGCAGGACTATAGGTGGTACACCATGAGGCACATGGGGTATTAGTGGCTATTGATGCTCAGTGCCTAGATACATTAAAACACTGATGGTTACAAAATGGTGGTGTTCTATTATTAAAGTATCACTGTGAACTCATGTATTTATAGTTAGCATTTTCTAATCTTTTACAAATATACTTTTTTTTTTTAAAGAGAGAGAGTGAGTTTCAATATTTATTTTTTAGTTTTTCAGCGGACACAACATCTTTGTTCCTATGTGGTACTGAGGATCGAACCCAGGCCGCACGCATGCCAGGCGAGCGCGCTACCGCTTGAGCCACATCCCCAGCCCCAACAAATATACTTTTTTTTTTAACCATACAATTTATTTTTATTTTTTTTAGTCACACATGACAGCAGAATGTATTTTGACATATAATACATACATGGAATGTACATACATCAATCCTATTGTCTATTCTATTTTGCTGACCTTCCTATCCTCCCTACTCCTCCAAATATACTTTTTCGAAGTAAAAAATTTTCTCATCTTTGGTCAGAGGCAGGCTTTTCAAGTTATCTTCTGAGTTAGTAATTACTATGGTTTGGAGAAGTGTCCGTCTCCCTCTAAGGCCCATTTGTTCAGCCTTGGTCTCTAACCCAAAGCCCTTTTGGGAGGTGCTGAGGGCCTAAGTTGTGGGGCTAGCTTTAAGAAGTGGGAGCCTACTGGCAGGTTTTCACGTAGTTGGGGGCATGTCCTTAAAGGGAATGTGTAACTGTGGCATCTTCCTCTTTCACTTGCCTGCTATAAGGTAAATGGTTTTGCTTCTCCATGTGTTCCTGCCATGATGTGTTGCCTAAGCACAGGCCTAAAAGAAGTGGAGTCAACTGATTAAGAAGTCAAACCTCTAAAATTGTGAGCCAAAGTAGACTTTTTCTCTTTATAATCTCAAATATTTGTTATACTAACAAAAAGCTAATTGACACAAGAAGCTGTCTGGTATAATAGAATATACCAAATTCATCAGGAAATCTTGTATATGTTCTGCCCCAGATGGGGTTAGAAGTACTGGTTTCTGTTGGTAGGAAATGTATTTCAAATCATGATCTGTTGCTAAGGATGCTCACTTATTAATTGGCGTGGTTCTGTTTCTAGGTCTTTTCAGCGGACAGGTACTTTGTATTAATTATATCTGCATTGTCACAATATATAGCCTTTACATATTCTCACTTTTATACATAGACCTTTCCCTTCTATGTTTTGTTTCTGTAATTAGCTGTATACATTCATCTTTCTGTTTCTAATGATTTTACATCCACAGATTTGAAACTGTTTTTTTATTTGGTTTTGGCTTTTGGTACTGGGGATTGAACTCACAGGTGCTTTACCACTGAGCCACATCCCCAGCCTTTTTTATTTTTTATTTTGAGACTGAGTCTTACTAACTTGCTGAGGGTCTAAGTTGCTGGGGCTGGCTTTAAACTTTTGGTCCCCCTGTTTCAGCCTCATGAGCTGCTGGGATTAAAGTAGTGTGCCACCGTGCCCAGCTGAAAATATTTTTTTTAAAGTTGCATATATATCAAATAAGTATACTTTTTTCTTGTCATTATTTCCTAAATAGTACAGCATAACAACTATTTGCTTGCTTAGAATTTACATTAGGTACTAATATTTAATTAGATACTAAGTCATCTGAACAGGAGATGTGCACAGGTCATCTGCAAATACCATGCCATTTTATGTAAGACACTTGAGCATCCATGGATTTGAGGGATCCTGGAGTCAATTCTCTACGGATATTGAGGGATAAGGATATTAAAACCAATGTAGCCACTTTTTTCTGTTTATGTCTTTCTAGTCCCTCCCATTTTGGGGGGTATTCTGAAGTTTGTTCTCTAGTATTTCAGCAAGGGTGCAGAGGAACAACATTCTCTAAGCTGCTTGCTGATAGAATTTTTTTTTTTTAATAATGGAAAATCACTTTTATTATATATATAGTCCACGGCTCACAGTTGATTTTCCTGAGTACCTGAAATACATTATTCCATTTTCTTTTGGCATAATGTTTTAACAAGTTTGAAAAAATTCTCTAAGTCACTGATTTTTGTGTGAATATCCAAAGGATTTTTTTTTTCCTGCACAACATCCCCCACCCTATCCCGGATTATGTGTTAATGTTAGGTGTTTTGCGTCTGTATTCTCAGGTATACTTGTCTGCTATTTTGTTTTGTAATTTTCAATATTTAAAAATTTGCATTTTAATTATAATTCTTAATATTTATTTGGTTTTCTTGACATGGCTCTTTTCTTCAGGTATTCCTTTTAAATTTGTGTTTACTCTTTACTTACTTCATCATTTGCTGCTTTCTCTTTCTTTTTATTTTTCTGATGTTTTGGGGGGTTTTAAGACTTTTCCTTTTCACTCATGTGTTTCAGCGGAGCTTGTATTCCTTTTAGTCTTTATTTCTGAAGTGATACTTTATTTGTCATTTGTTCCTAAATTTCTGTAATTTATTTGAGGTTTTTCAATCCCATGTTGTTTTCATGCCTGGTATTATTTTAAAAATGTCTTTAGCTTACATGAAGATACATAGTTTAGTTTTATGTGGTATTGTCTGTAGGGATATTATGAATGCTGCTCAGTCTTTATATTTTTATTTTATTTTATTTTATTTTAGAGAGAGTGAGGCGGGGGGAGAGAGAGAGAGAGAATTTTTAATATTTTTTTTTAGTTTTTGGCGGACACAACATCTTTGTTTGTATGTGGTGCTGAGGATCGAGCCCGGGCCGCACGCATACCAGGCAAATGCGCTACCGCTTGAGCTGCATCCCCAGCCCTCTTTATATTTTTAGATATCTTATATCAGTCATCTTCCTGCTATTCATTTTAAGGTGAAATTAATTGTCCTGAACTTTCAGAAGGGAAGTTAGATGATGATGGCACACAAAAGTGAGGCATGCCCTGAAGTCTAAAGTGCTCATTTCACTGAGCATTCTTTTGTTTTTATGCAGCATTAAAAAAGTGTGAAATCTTACATCCTAGTATTTCTTGACTCCAATTTGTCTTTCCTACTCTTCACCTACACCTCTGCCCCTCCTAATCCAACTGTCCTGCCCACTTTTATCCAGATTTCTTTTCATTGCCTGTGTCCTGCTCAATTTTCATTATGCTTTGAGCTGAAGGGATACATGGCCAGTCAGATCCAAGAGTGTATAAGGGCTAGATAGAGCTGGCCCTTAAATTTACCTCTATTGTTGTGTTTATCAGCTGTTAAATGAACAGACTCCTCTCAATTTCAGATGCACTTGGTAAATTAACCTATTGTGTTTACCTGTAGTTCTAAAAGAAAACCAAAGCAAAGAAACAAAACAAATACTCTTAGGTTTTTCTTATCTTCCATGTGTCCACTGCTTTCTTTTGTTTACTCCTGTGTACTGATAAAGGAGCTTGACCTTGTCTGCTGTCCTTCCTTTGTTCTACCTTTTGGCATTTTGGAGTTTGATGGGATACACTGTCACTAAGTTATCTTTAAAAAAATTTTTTAAATTTTATTATTTATTCTTTTTTTAACAGTTGTATGGAGATAAAGTGAATTATATCATACAGTGCACTCTTTTTAAGTATACTCTTTAGTGTATTGACAGTTATATAACCAAAACAACATCTGATTCCAGAATATTTTTATTCTGTATTTTTGTTATAGATTCTTTGTAGGTGCCACCACTGCCATCTTTCTAAAAATTGCTTCAAAAAATTTGATTTGGAATCTCTCCACCTTCATCCTGTCGTATCCCCATTTTTCAGAAGTAATCTTTGTTACCAGGTAGCCACTGAAACACTGCTAATTTTGTAATTGTGCTAATCATGAATCCAAACTGTTTCCTAGACTGTTAGTGTCAAGAAATCTGAACTTCTTTTCTTTTGGTAATATGTCGGTTAGGAATTGGTGAGTTTTGTTGTTTTCAGAGATATGAATTATGAAGTTTTAAGTCATAATCACTTAATTTTATATAACTACAATGGCTTCTCTAGTACTTTTGTTTCTTATGGGGCTCTCAGAAGTGAAATTTTATACATGTTAGGTAGAAGATAGGATCATATTTTAGTCATAATTATTTGGTTCAGAAAAAATTAGGTTCTCCTTTCCAGTTATAGTTTATTTTGAAAAACACCAAATATTTTCTCATTCTGTTTTGTAGATGTGAATCCTATACCTTTATACTTATTTAAAAATAAGCTGTTATAATTTATCCTGCAGATATTAAGATTAAAATGATGTGAAGAGGCAGGGAGGTAAAGTAGCATGGTTGAACCACACATGGGGTTGCTGCACATGGAACTTAAGTCTGGTGATTTTAGTAGGTATGAAGGAGAGTCTTCTGTAAGTAATTGTTAGGATAGAATTTGAAATATGGGTAGGAAAAGTGTTTTTAAACATTCAAATGCCTAAGTTTAACATTTAATATTTATAACTTAAGGAATGGTAAGTACATATTTTTGTTTTACAAAGAACATGAGGTATAGCATGGTTGTGCTAAGTTGCATCCAATCATTTACTTTCTCCCATGGGGTTTTCCTAGGCACCAGTAATGTGCAAATTCTTTTATGTTTTGAGGTATTTCATGGAACTTTTTCATGGATGTCCACAGATAATGGATATATTCATTTATGATATCCTGTGATGTGTGCCTCTTTCCAGGCAAAAGGTGGAGGTTATGAAAGTGAAGATGCTTATCAAAACGCAGAACTAGTTTTTCTGGATATCCACAATATTCATGTCATGAGAGAATCATTACGAAAACTTAAAGAGATTGTGTACCCCAACATTGAGGAAACTCACTGGCTGTCTAACTTGGAATCTACTCACTGGCTAGAACATATTAAGGTGTGTGATGTGTTACTATTTCTCAAACAAGGATTTTCTCTAACCTTTTGTCTGTATTAGATTTTATAATTGAAATCAGCATAAAAATATCTTTCTGAACAGTGAGGAGTTGATAACTGCTTTGATACTTTTAAATTTGATGTTTGTTGAATGAATTACATTTCCTGTCTTATGCTTTGGGTTTTGTTGTACTTCATTTCCCTTTCTGATCCTATCTGAATTCTATTCATCCTTCTGATCCAGTTCATTTATCATTTCTTCCATGAAATCTTTGCAGATTATGTCCATTTCCATTTTCTCTGAACTCCACATTTTCCTTTTCCTTTCCATTTAATTAGGTAATACCCTGTGTGCTTTTGTTAGGTCAAACAATAGGTGAACTAGACTGAATAAATCATATTTCCTTTTTGTCCCCTGAGGAACTTGGACAGCAAGGAATAGGTACCTAGTAAATACTTGTTGTATGATGTGAGGTTAAAATCATTCTGCTCAGAGGAATACGGTATAGTAGTTGAATGAAGGATACTATTTGGGCGTTAAATCCCTTGGAGAGTATCATGTGAATACTAATTTACCCAACATGCCAATTTAATATTTGCAGCACCAAACTATTTTAGTTAACATAATTATATATATTTTCAGGTATGGTGTGAATCTCAGTAACATCAGGGCCTTTCATTACCAGATACAACATTCTCTCGAAAAGCCTGGCTGTAACAGAAACAAGTTTCCCTAAGAGTTAAAGACATAACAGTCTGATTGGACTTTCTCCTCTGCCAGTCCTCACACAGGCAAGACTTACGTACCATTCACTTTCTTCAGATCTCTACTCAAATATCACCTTCTCAGAGAGGCCTTTCCCAAATATTTCATGCAAAATAACAGATCTACTAGTACTCTTTATATCCCCTTGCAGAGATTTTTCAGTTATGGATATCTGTCTTTTCTGTGCCTGTCTGGATTCCCCCAAGTAGAATTTCAGTTTCTAATATTAAACAGGTTCTTTGTTTTTTTTCAGTGCTTTATTTACCACCTAGAGCAGTGCCTGCAACATAGTTAGGGATTCCATAATTGTTTATGAATAAATGAATGAGCTACTATTCTGGATAGTCCTTCCTGATCAGTCTTAACTAAGGATTTGGGTTAATGATTCTTATATGTGCATATACATTTGAATTACAGGTGACTTATTTAAAACAGTGCATTAGAGCTATTGGAAAATTGGGCCATATACTTATGTTTTTTTTAAATGGTCATAAATGACTGATTAGTCAGGATTGAGATTGCTTTAGAGTGCCCCATTTCCAGAATATGCCTAATAATTATGATGAAAGTGATCTCATGGCATTTCCCAAGTTTAGTAAATCTGTTTTCTTTATTGTGATCTCTGTGATGCCAGATTTTTCTCTAATTATGATATTATACAGTCACTGCAGAGAATGCTGTATTATCCACTTTTAAGGATAGTTTTTGTGGCTTTCTTGGCTACATCTGATTGATTTTTCACCCAAGACTTTTCCAAGTAAATAACTTTATTTTGCAGAGAATTTCTGCATATGTATCAAAGTAAGGGCCGAAATTAGATACCAGGTAAATTAACATTAATCTGATGAGAATTTTCATGCTTACTAAAGAAAAGTAGCTTACTCTAAAGTTTATAAGTGCTAATTTTGTGTTATGTGATATATAAATCTTAATAGTCTAAGTAACAAATTCTATAGAATATTAGAAAAGATCCAGTTTTATTCCTGTTAGGTATGTGGTTAAGTAAGCATTGTTTCAAAAAGATTTTCTAGTTTTAAAATCAAATTTATGCATATTTTGCCATGTACAAAAACTCTGTTTAGGGTTACTTGTTCTTTTCTCCCCATGTTGATATCTGCAAGAAAACTACATTATTAGTAAAAATTTTTAGAAGTATTTTACTTTTTAAAAATTTCATGTAGAAAATATATTTTCCAGCTTATTCTTGCAGGGGCTCTTCGGGTTGCTGACAAGGTAGAGTCAGGGAAGACGTCTGTAGTGGTACACTGCAGTGATGGTTGGGATCGCACAGCTCAGCTAACTTCTCTAGCCATGCTTATGTTGGATGGATACTATCGCACAATACGAGGATTTGAAGTCCTTGTGGAGAAAGAGTGGCTAAGCTTTGGACATAGATTTCAACTAGTGAGTAATGAACCTTGACTCATGATGCATCTCATGAAAGGCCTGTTAAAATAATAGTCCCAGACAGATTATTTATCCAGTGGGGCAGACTCCTCATATGCTTTGTATTAGAACAGTGTTAGGAGATCTTAAGTGTGACTACAACATGGAGCCAAGGCTGTTAGTCAGGTGTCTGGCCCAGTGAGTCTTCTCTGATCTCTATCTGGAAATATCAGATACCATTGAGTCATGTCCATGGGTGATTCCCCTCCGAATTTTTGTGAATGGTAATAAAATTACAAAGCACTTCTAGCTTTTTATAGACTTATCAAAAGATAATTGTTATTCTTAAAGTGCTTAGAAGTAAAGGAGAAAAAAAAATTAAAGTTGGGAATAAAACACAGCTTTTTTATTATCTTTATGAGGTGCTAAAGCTATAATGATCATATATATGAAAATCACAGATAGTTTTTTGGAAATAACAAGATTTTGAGCCCTCTGTGTTATTCAAATTTTATTTTTAGGTTGCTAAATTTCAGAATTGGAAGTACCTTAGGGTTGCATCCAGGCATTCCCAATTGGACTAAATAGCCCTATGAATCCAAAGTATGGTACATAAAAAAGCAAAGATCTGCTTATCAAATGACATGGTTAATGTAGGCTAACAGTTATTCTCAAAACCTTCTGATTTAGTTAATACCATCACTGATTTTTATCAGGAAAGTCTTTAAGCTCAGTGTGGTAGATAATAGTTTTCTAAAATCTTAAGACAGTAATTATTACTATTGCAGTTTGGCACTACTGCCCTGATTCCTGTTAAGGCACTTAAGTTTTATCCTTTATTACTTTTGCACCATTAGTACAAATGCCAACATACTAGAGAAAGTAAATAAAAATACCTTTCTTATTGTGAAAAGTTTTGGCCTCAAGGCCCCCATAAATTTATAGGCAACACTTTTAGAATTAATCCCTGCTTTGGAATATGGAGCAGGGTTCTGTTTGAATCATCTGTATAAAAGGGCCTTAAAGGAGGAAAGAACTGAGAAACCATATAGATGAATGTAGGGTGGATGGCAGGTACTGTTGAAAGGTTTGAAAAAATTTGTGCTAATGTAGTTCCTCCTGATGAGATATGTACTCTTTATTTACTGGCCAAGGTATTTTTAATAGGGATACTTTCTGAAACCAATGTACAAAGTAATTGTTCTTTATTAGAGGAAAGTAAATCTCCCAAATGAAAATCTAGCCTTGGAGGTCTGACTACTCATATTCCATTATGTATCTTTTAGGATCTAGGTTTCATTTACTAAACAAGGTGGTAATACCTATCATAGCATTTCATGTCAGAAAAAAAATCTGGAAGTTCATATCAAAATGTTAATAAAAATATCTGCTTGGTTGGAATTAAGGTGATTTCTATTTCCTTTGCAGTGTGTTCTTTAAAAAATGTTTCTGAAGTTTAAAATATTGACCAAATATTACTTTTGTTGGAAAATAATTTCCATTAAAAATTCCTACATTTAACATTTCACTTTCTTTGCTTCAGAGAGTTGGCCATGGAGATAAGAACCATGCAGATGCAGAAAGATCACCTGTTTTCCTTCAGTTTATTGACTGTGTGTGGCAAATGACAAGACAGGTAGCTTCTCTGGGATATCCATTCTTACATATCTCCTTTAAGCTCAGAGTCAGAGTTGGTAAATTTAGTCATCATTATCTTACAGTTCACATGAAAGAGAAATTCTTATAACCTTTTCAAGTGATAAAACTGTTATTTATTGACACATAAATGTCTTTGTTTGGGAGTAATATTAAACACTTTACAATTTTGATTCTATTGGCTATTCAGAGAGTGGCAGTAGTAATTTGAGAAGTTTCCTCCTTTGCTATGAACAAAAGTGTTAAAAATAGTAGTGTGCTCACACAGAGGCTTTTCTATACATTACTAAAGAAGGTGAATAAATATGCTAGGTAGCCCAAGCAAAATAAAATCCTATTTTAGTAATTTTAACAATTTTAAGGAAAAAAATATGTTCAGATAGAAATTATTACAAGGTAGGTGACAGATATACCTCCTTTAAGTATGAAGAGTATAGTTACATAAATATTTTAAAAGCTTTATAAAAAACATTTAATTGAAATATTAATGTACATACACTTAATATTTTGGGAAACATGAGAATAGTCTGAAAAAGGGTCAGTGCCGTAAAAATATGATTTAATTGTAACTCATTCATTCCCAAACCCAAAAGTTGAATGCAGCTCATCAATATGCTATTTATCTGGCAGTTTGTTAGGCCTCAAACTTTGTTTTAGGTAAGACTGCTACGTGAGTATAAAGTAGGCACCCATTGGCCCTGCTTTGGAATAAATATTTTAGCTTCAATAAAATATTAAAATAGATGACTTGTCAATTGTATATTTAATAGTTTTTTTTTCTTAGCATTTCAGCTTGGGTGGATTATTTTGAAACCTTCTATGTTAAATGAAGCATTGTCATAGATGTGTGTGAGGGTAGGATTTTAACACAAAATGTGTGCAACAATTCAGTTTTGTTTCCTAAGTTATGAGCTTTGTGTCTTGAAGGTGGCTGTTTTCTTCCTAAACAATCATTAAAAGTTTATAAATAATTGAATACTACTGCAGACTTAAATAACATTTGACAATTATGTTGTAATTAGGCCACATTCTATACCTTTCCTGCCTATTACCCTACGTGGTTGGGATCAGAAAGCTCTTGTTGGAAGTTCCTTTATGTTTTACGCATGTTTAAAGAAAAAAATGGGGAAATTATTGCCCAGCTACTTTAGTTTCCTTGTGATGAAATGCCCACTGAATAAGCTATCTTCTCATAACTTAGCTAATACTTCTGTCAAAAGATTGAAAAACTAATCACAGGCTTAGCTTCATGGGCTTATTTAGTGAGCCAGGATGTATTCATTTTTGCCTAGTAAATAAGGCCATTAAAAATTTTTAATAAACACAGATGGGATTTATTAAGGGAAAGAATGGGATTTACTTATAGTCAGCTAGTTTTTTTGTTAATGGCATATGCTTGATCTTCTGGTTCTTTAGTTTCCCAGCCACAAAAATTACTCAGGGACTAGGAATTGTCCTTAGTTGTAGAAATCTGCCATGAAAACTTACCACTTTACATTCTGTAATCATTCATTTGATTAATTTCTCAAAATAGAATTTTGTAAAATTAGAATATCCATTGACAGGGGCTGGAGTTGTAGCTCAGTGGTAGAATGCTTGCCTAGCATGCATGAGGCACTGGGTTTGATCCTCAGCACTCTTAAAAAGAGAGAAAGATGCTACCTAAGTGCAGGGTATGAGGGGCCTTGATTCACCAGGATGTTCTCTGAAAAAGGTAAGTATTGTTGCCTTATAAATTATGTACATATATGTGAAGGATAGTTTTGTCTAGTGTTGATTTTTCTGGACAAAATATTGATAGTTTAATTCCTGAAAACAAAATTACGTTTTTGAAAATTTATAGAAAAACATGGGAAGGGAAATTGCCCAAGTCAAAATTCAGCTTCCAGTAAGCCTAGGGTTGAGAGAGAGTATACAGAAAAGCACACCATTCTAACTTTTGCATAAGAAAAGAAGTCTCCAGAGAAATTACCTGAGAAAAGTGACAAAGGATTTTCAAATAGAAAAGCAAGCTAATAATGGCATAACGGCTTAGATATATAGTTTTAAATGTCGTTAGACTTAATTTTTAAAAAGTACTACAAAGAATCTACTCATGATGAATATGCCTAAAAAGTCTTAACCTTATGCATATGTGATGTTCAATTTACAGTTTCCTACTGCATTTGAATTCAATGAATATTTTCTCATTACCATTTTGGACCACCTGTACAGCTGCTTGTTTGGAACATTCCTTTGTAACAGTGAACAGCAGAGAGGAAAAGAGGTAAAATATGAGCTGTGGCCCACCCTTCCTTGCATTATCCCTATAAAAATGATTGATAGCAACCAAGCAGGGATTTTTCTTTTTTTGAATATTACCTTTTGGTCATATTTTATCTTGTAAGCAATAATGTAATTACTTTCTCCCACATATGTGGCCCTGGTCTATTTTGAAATACCCAGCACAAGGCTGATGGTGCTGTCAGCTGAGGGTGGAAAGTAGTGTCTGCTAAAGAGAACTGAAGTATGAGTGTTCCCATTATTCCACATAGGATGGAAATCTTTCAAAGCAGGTATAGAAAGATATAAATTAGCAGAAAGCACACCTTTGAATGGGTAGCTCAAATCCCAAAATATATTCTGTGTATAAATTACATTTTAAAAACTATTAAGATAACGCTGTATAAATTTTTTTCCCAGTATTCCTCTTATCCAGAGAGATCACTGTTAAGTGGCTGGTACTAAGAACTAGTAAATTGGATTTCTTGTTTTTCAGAATACATCTTTTTGTGTGAACATTTTAACCATCTTGATCAGTGCCCCTCTCTACATACTTTTTTTTTTCTTATGTTGTTGATGGACCCTTTATTTTTTTAATATGTAGTGCTGAGAATTGAACCTAGTGCCTTAACGCATGTAAGGCAAGCACTCTACCACTGAGCCACGACCGACCCCAGCCCTACATAAACTTTCATTCGAAAAAATTTATAGAGTAGCTTCTTATTCTTTAGAAAGTATACCAGGGAAGATAGCTTTTAAAGCCCAGTTACTTGGTTGAGATCTTTGGATCTGTCACTTATATGAATAACCTTGGGCAACTTAATCTCTGCTTTTGTAAAATAGGGTTGTGTACTTATACCACAAAGAATGCTATGGATTTAAGTGTGTCTTAGACTAAAGGACCATTTGCATACCATAGAATCCCACTTTAAAAAAAAAAACATATATAGCAATGGTTGTATAATACCATCATTTATTTCAGGATGTTTTCATCATCCCAAGTTAAGTCCCATACCTGATAGTAGTCAATCCCCTTTCTCCCTCTGATTTCTCTTCTGGACTTCTTTTTGATGCTGGGGTTAAGTGGTGTTACATATCAGCCACTTTTTATTTTTTGAGGCAGGGTCTTGCCAAGTTGCTGAGGTTATTCTTGAATGTGTGACCCTCCTGCCTCAGCTTCTTCAGTCACTGGGTTTATAGGCAATGTGCTTCCATACCTGGCTGTACATTTTTTTAAAAAATTTAATCACTATGTGATCTTCTCAATGTTAAATGTTTTCAAGGTTCATCTTCATTTTACAGTGTAATTTCTTCTTAGTACTATATATACTCATGAGTCGGTAGGATTTTGAGGTTGTTTTTATCTTTTGGCTATTATGAATACTATTGCTTTGAACATCTGGGACAAAGTTTTTGTATGGACAAGTGCAATTCTTTGAGGAACTGCAGACTGTTTTATTATAATAGACTCACTTACATTAAAATCAAAGTGTTTAAGTCCACCCCCCTCCTTTTGCAGTCATTAAAAAGGTTTTTTAAACCAAATACGTGGGGGCATTGGAAATGTCAGTGAAAGATGTCATCGAGTTAATCTCCATTGAGACTACAAAATATATCATCCAAAGCATAAATAGCTTATGTGAATGTTTACCTATTTTTCCTGATAGAATCTTCCTAAGAGGACTGTGTCACTGTGGTCTTACATAAATAGCCAGCTGGAAGACTTCACTAATCCTCTCTATGGGAGTTATTGCAATCATGTCCTTTATCCAGTAGCCAGCATGCGCCACCTAGAGCTCTGGGTGGGATATTACATAAGATGGAATCCACGGATGAAACCACAGGTATGATAAAAATGATGGGAGTTTTCATCTGCACAATATAATTCTATTAGATGTGTCCCCTTTAATTCTATATTTTTAGTTGAAATATTATCTGTGCATACTTATAACTTTCAACCATTGATAGTTATGTGTACTGGAAAGAGTCCCACACTGGATAGTCAGTATACCTGTTTCTCATTTTGACTTTGGACAAATCAGTTCTCTTTTAGTTTCTATGAGTCCTGTTTAATATGTTGTTGAAAACAGCTTTAGGAAAGTTAAAAGCCTAAGAAAATTCTGTTTCATATTATTGTTTACTATCAGCACTGAAAACCTACAATTAAATGATAGGAATCTTTTGACTACTAGGTTCTAATTGTCATAATTATGTATTATAATCCTTATATTTGTAGATGTACCCGTTCTAGGAGCATCTCCACAGCAGGTATTGTCTGGAAATACTTGAGGGCATTGGAAATGGCAGTGAAAGATTTAGTAGTCACAGTAGTCCCTGAATTTAATCTCCACTGATGGATAGAAAAGGTGGGACTGGTTTGGACTGGTTCCAGTTGCTAAAAACAAACTAAAAAAAACCAGTGTAACACTCATGTGACCCTAGGTTTGACTAGGATTGCCTAGTTGAATAATTTTATGTTTTGCTCTTGTAGGAACCTATTCACAATAGATACAAAGAACTTCTTGCTAAACGAGCAGAGCTTCAAAAAAAAGTAGAGGAACTACAGAGAGAAATTTCCAACCGATCAACCTCATCCTCAGAGAGAGCCAGCTCTCCTGCACAATGTGTCACTCCTGTCCAGACTGTTGTGTGAAAGGATTGTGACCAAGGACATCATTGATATGAACTCTTCATTACAGTGGCAGCTTTATGAGTAGAAAGTCTCCCTATTTTGAACTCATCTCTGAGAGAAAAGTTCAGATGCTTTATTTATTTTAAGTCTCTCTAAGATGAGTTTAGAACTATAGCAATGTGGGTGGCTTAAGAGAAACATGAAATTACATGATTATGACACTAAACCTGTTCAGACATCTGGTAAAAGTACAAACTACTTTAGAAATACACCTCTTGATTGGAGAAAGCTCACTGCACAGAGCCAAGTTTTCAAACCAAATCAACACTGAAGTTTTGTGGCATCATCTATATTAGGCCTTTATGTATGACAGATCAAAATCATTTAATACCTTTTTCTCCATCATGGGCTTTTCTTCATGTAGTAATTGATTTACATTGATCACTGTTCAACCTCCATTCTTAATATAGTGAAAGGCAACACATAGTGTGGCAGTAGTTAAAAATTGCTGCTGACATTATTTATATACTTAATTAGGGCATTCTACTGTTCCAGAATGATGCCTTAGAAATATGCTTAGGGGACCATAAGGAGACAAAGTGGAAGCCATTTTGGAGTTCAAAGAATTCTATGACATTCAGATTAATTTTCTTTTTTTTCCAATTAAAAAAAAATTGTACCCCTTTCTGTTTTACCCCTTGCTAATTGGGAAGTTTTAAAGTTTAAAAAAGGCTTTTTTGAAGACTGTATAAATAGCATATGGTGAGAAGTATAATGCTTAAATTTTACATGAAATACTTCACTACTTTATTCCACCAAATTAAGCCTACCAAAGAACAAACCGCATTTAAAAATGAATTACAATCTCAATACCAGTAAAAGAAATCTTGCTTCACTGCTTGCCTGAGACTTTGGTGCTGGTATGGACATTTCACTGTCTGATGTCTATTTTACTCTATATGAGAGCCATATGTAATGTACTGTAACTAAGAAGCTTCTTGTCCCTTGGTCTTTTAATTAAAAGAAATTTCAGCTAATTTTAAAACTTTGTTCTTGTCTAAAGTTATACACACTTGTGTGTGCGCACACACAGAACTATTTCTTGGAATTTTTTTTCTGTAGAGCACTCGCCTGGCAGGATAAACAAAAATGAAAAAATAGTTTCTATCAGTACATTCAATATTACCAAAATCGGGATCCACTGATTTTATCGTGAAATTTATTACAAGAAAAATTTAACAGGTGTTTAAATGGCCAGTCAGTATTAAAGCTAATATGTCTAATAATAGAATATTATAGTAATAAAGCTAAATTTGGTATTCTAAATTTGATAAATCTATTCTCTTACTTCCCTCACTTAAGCTTTATCATCTTGGTCTTATAAAACATAAAGGAAAGCTGAAGAGATTAAGAATTTAAAGCTTCTAGTCTTAATGTACTCATATTTACCAAGAGAAATCTAAGTATAAAAAATTCTGTTTGCTAGGCATGGGGGTGCACACTTGTAATCCCAGCAGCCTGGGAGACTAGGCAGGTAGGATCCAGATTTCAAAGCAGCCTCAGCAAAAGCAAGGCACTAAGCAACTCAGTGAGACCCTGTTTCATTTAAATAAAATACAAAATAGGGCTGGGGATGTGGCTCAGTGTGAGTGCCTCTGAGTTCAGTCTCCAGTATCCAAAAAATAAAGTCTTGTGTTCAAAACATTTCGGTGGTTTCCCTCACCCTCTGCAGCAATCTCCAATCTGAAGTTTGTGTGCCTGAGAAGAAGACAAAGAATAGAGCTAAAAATACATACTTGTCTATACAAAAAAAAACCCCTAATATTTCATGGGCATTTGTTTTATGATTTTATATGTCTATGAATATTAGTTGTACGGGTATACGTTTTCCTTTATGATCAGGAATGCAAAATTTAGACACCAGTATGATCAAGTTGAAGCTCTAGCCTCCTTAGACTCTGCCTACCCCTCTATTCTCATCTGCATTCCTTTTATATACCAATATTAGTCTACTTATTCACAATTCTCCCATGTAAACCTCATATTCCTACCTGCCGCTTTTGTTTTTCTATCTTACTGACCTAGACCAACTGTTATCTCTTGTGACTCAGTCCTGTTTCTAGAAGTTATCTTTTCCTCTAGCAAGTTACTTCCATTCATCACACCTTCTCTGTCATGATCCGCCATGGCACTGTGTACCTGCCTGTTAACCACTGCATTCACCACACTGTATTCAGAAAAACAACTTGGATGTCTGCCACCAGCCTGTAAAGACATCTTGATTACTCAGTTTGGTATCCTTGTTGGCACTGTAGACACAGAAGATAGTTAAGTTTGAAATGCACTGTAATAAAGCACTAGGATGGATGTGTTCCCCTACTGTAAACTCTCAGGTAAGAAAACTGGAGAGGATACAGTTTGAATCCCAACCAAAGGATGGGGTGGGATTTAGCAGTATTTAATCACTCTTCTCCTAATTACGATTTGTATTTACTACCATTCAAATGATGGCCATACAATTTAATGACCTGAAATTCAAACAAAGAGATAACAAAAGTTTAATAGCTGAAATGATGGCTGAGACACAAATATTTACCATGTTACCAGAGCAATTGAACTGTTGTCAGTTCAATGACTGCAAACCTGCTCATCAGAAAATCACATGTGTAAGCAAATGATTACATACACTCTCAGGAGGTTCACAAAATAGGTATTTAGGACACTAAATTAAGAACTCTAGCTGTAGAAAAATTAATAAGAGGCTTGACAAGGTCAATGCTCAGGTACTAGAATAAGTCAGGCTGTCTAGGTATAATCCTTAACCTCCATCTCAATTCAAGGAGAGGCATATGAAAAGAATTCCCTTAATATGTGGCTAACATGTTAATTAGCCCTTTTAGAGTATCTCATATACCATGAGGCAATTCAATCTTGTTGGGCTTAGTTTCTTGTGAAAGCATTGAAATGATAAACATTTAAGTACTGAATATGAATATTCTTACAATCAAGATACTAATGTCCTATTCTGATATGCATTTTTGAGAGTTTACAATAAATAAAGCCTTAGTTAATAGGCTGTTAAGGAAAGTTTCAGTGTTTCCTTAAAAAAGTTTACTTTATTGACATGAATGGCAAATTTATAAAAAGGTAACATGTCTTGATCTTTTCAAAATTATAACATCATTAAAATGAAAATTCTGTGTGTACAGTTATTTTGCTCATACTGTACAGAAAAAGGAAAGCAAATATTCACAGGGTTCTCTGGGTTTCAAGATTTAAAAATATCACAATGCCTTGACTTAATAACATGATTACAAATGGGTATATATAAAAACTGCAGATGTGTGTGCTTCACAACATCTCCTTTCTCTCTCATTCTCACTTTCTTCAAAAATCTCATTTATTAACAATTTGTTTACACTTTAAAAAATGCTTTCATAAATCTGACAGGTAGTTAGCTTAAAATGATTGCTTAGATCTTTAAATAAAACTAACAGTGGATTAAAAAGCAATACAAGTGCATTCAATACTGATCAATGTTTGAAATACCAAAAAAGAAAAAAAAAACAATAACCCAAATCCTCTTAAATATATAAATATTTAAATATGAAAACCTCCATCAATAGTTGAAACAAAGTGTATTTAATGGTTTTAAGGGAAAAGGGAAGTGGGCACTTTATGCCAGAAGATTTAAAAAAGACTTTTCTAGCAAACCGTGCTATGGAAAAGCCTCATATTTTGAAAATTTAAACCTAATTTGAATGAAGAACTATTTTTTTAAAAAAATCATACCCACAAGTTAAAAAAAAAAGGGAAAAAAAAAGCCACCCGGTAATTTGTGAAGGTGCAATATGTCATTGTAGCAAATTCATTTCAAAGAAACAGGGGCTTCTTAGGCCTTAAAACTCCCTTGGTTTCCATTAAAATGATTTCACAGTTGTTCTGCGTAACACAGGACTGGGTAATGAAGCTTGGGCCCCCTAACACCTGCTATTAATTAATTCTAACATAAGTGAGTATGAAACCTGGAAAGTGAATTGTCAACATCTGATTGATGAGGTACAGATTATCTGAATAAAATTTATGACCTGGCACGAGGAATCAGTAATCCCAACACAAGTTACTGCTTTGTAATGAATTCTGTATGGTTTGCATGTCCTTCAATAACTGAAGATTTTTCCTGCTTTTTTCTCCAGGTCTCTGTTTGGCAAAATCCTTCTTACTTGTGGTCCCTGTGACTCCAGAAGAACGGCTGCTGACATTTCCTTCTTCATCGAGAGTCTTTTTGTTAGCTCTTAATTCTTTCTTTTGCTTCTCTATCTTCTGTTTGTCTAGCTAAACCAAATAAGCAAGGTAGGGAAAAGAAGAATTTAAGGAAAACATTTTCTTCTGATGAGTACTTTTAAAATAACTCTCACATTAACAAAAACTCAAAAAATACATTCTAGGTATGTATTTTTAACAGCTTGAAGTCTATGGCACTCGTCATTTAATACTCGGTACTTAAAATATTTAACAGTATTAAAAATGAACAAAAGTACACACATCAATTCCAGTTCTTTATCATAAATTTAAGGCAGCACTACCCAAATCCAGAATAGGTGGGTTAGAAGGAAAGCTGAGGAAAGGACTTAGGAGGCAAAAAATGAGACACTGGGAAAGAAAAAATGAGAAAGACTGGCAGATGGGGGAGAAGGGCATTGTAGAAACTAGTGTGAGAGGCCAAGAGGCAATCTGCAGATAGATGAAGAAATGTAGTGGTAACTTAGCAATATGAAAAGGATTTTTAATTCATTATTTTTCAAATAATTTAAAATAAAAGAGCTTTATTTTTACTCTAGCAAAACTACTGTTTGCATGTTGGTTTTTCATTAGAATAAAGCCAAGTCTGCTGTACGAGTAACATTAGAACAATACTCTGAAGTAATTGTATGCTTCTATTTTTTTTTTTTAACATGAACTTTGGAAATAGTACTTTTTAAAAAGAACACATTTTGGATCCCATGTTTGCATTCCAGTTCTGCCATTTACCAGTGAACTAGTTGGGCTAAGTACTTTAGTTTTAAGTCCTTAGATAACATTCTTAAAGCACTTTGGCACTGTGTGTATCATATCACACCAATCAATAAGTAGTTGTCACATCTCTCAAACCACAATCTTTCATAATAAATCTCCCTCCATACTTTATCCAGCACCAAGTAGCCCTGATATTTCTATTCTATTCTAAAACAAACAACAAATTTGTGCACCTCTGCCCAACTCCAAATACTGTCTTGACCCTGTGACAACCATTTTTGATAAGCCTAACAGCCTAAGTGAACTCAATCTTTTAGGGCCCTGATCTCATCCCCTTAGTCTTAGCAGTCTCAGTAATCTCTTAAATACACAAATCACTGTGTTTTTCTGTGCATGAAAACCCTGAGTAAACGATTTCACCACTGCACTTAGTAAATACCATGACTGGTTTATGATGAAATCCATTCTAACTAAAGATAACATTTCTTTGCTAACCCACTTAATACCAATTCTTCTGTAAAGAATTGTCTCTGATAGTTCTTTATGTGTCATTTATTATACATTTGAAGAAAAATATGTTTTAATTATTAAACTTCAGTGAAGGACAACTGAGTTACCTGGGCTTGGTATTTTCTGACTTTAGTTATTTGGTTGGCTTTTGCTTCCATCCTTCCCACTAATGCCTCAAGTTCATACTCTAAATTATCTTTTAATTCCATGGTTGGTGACTCCTGGATAAGTTTTGCAAGCTGCTGATGATCACTATATACAAAGCAAAAGGAAGACTTATATTAAGTTTCTTGTTTTATGGTTAGGTTCATTATATCTTACCATAGAGTCACTGCTGTGTGTTAAAAAAAATGACTCAGTTTAACAGACTACATATGTAGAAAAGAAATTCTAGACAAAGTTCAGATATTCATCCTAATTCATTAGTAAAGTTTAAATAAACATAAATGTATATCAGGCTCTCAAAAAACTGAAATAAAACTTCAGTAAAAACCTTGTACTTCAAAACATTTAACAGGATCAGAAAAGGAAGACTTTACTCATAAGTTATATTTGTTGAATTACTAGTAATTTTAGTTAAATTAATTTAAATGTTAGATTACTTATAAACTGGCTGACATAAGATTATGTTCAGTAATATTTCTTGAACAAGCAAAACTATGATTACTAAAGTAACCAAGAAACTAAAAAACAATAAGACTTTATAACTGAATATATTTTAAAAAACAAAAATTAAAACTCACAAGCTCATTTGCCCAAATTCATCCTGCAAAGTCTGTAAGACTTCTGACAACTCTTCATTAATGGTGCTGGAGGAGGAAGGTGTTACAGACTTCTTACTTTTACTACTTCGTGAAGATACAGATACTTGTTTTGCCAAAGGAACACTGTTGACTACTCGGTCATTACACAAGGCTTTACTATGTTGTTTCATCAGATGCAAGACATGCTGAACATTGGCTACTACAGCATGGCTAGGACTGGTGGACTGGAGAGAAAATTATAAGTTAATTGAAGGTACATCCTATATTTCTGTTTTTCAATCCCAACCTGGGTAAAAGTAAATCTCCAACATAAAATTTCCTAGCCTACAGTAAATTACTTAACCAAATCTCCTGGATGCAAATTCCAAAATATCTCCAATACATTTCTCTCTGCCTCCATCCTACTGTTATGCACCAACCTCTAACTATTAGAAGAACATCCCAATTGATTTTACTTGCTCTCATGTCATTAACATCATAGGCGTATCAGTTATCCTCCTAAAATTATTATTGTAAGTATGCTGTTTTATTTGAAATCATTTGATTAAACCCAATGAGAAAGTCCTCAGCATGGAAAATACCACTGATATGCAACTTAAATACTCTTTGGCTTTGTGTTGTACCACCTTCTTATTTCTATTTTGTGAACAAGTCATATCTGCAGATAACATTTCTTTTATGTAGTAACTTATACCATTCTTTAAGACCCAGTTTGAATACATCACTTTTAAAGGTTTTTCTAATTGCCAGGTAATAAATGGTTCATTTCTCAGATCATTCGTAACACTTTCTACATATCCCTATTATAGCATTTACCACAATATAGTAATTTCATTTCATATATTTCATATCTACTTTACCTATTAAACAGTATAGTTCCAGGTGGTCAAGATTTACTGTATTAATTTTTCCATCCTTGAACAGTAGGAAGCCCTAAATACTTATTTGTCACATAAACTACATGAAGAGGAAAACTGGTAAGCTTCTCAAATTTTGAACAATAAACAACAGTCCAAATATTCTAAATATTCTATTCCAGTTTATAAGTAGATAGCTGGGCTTGCTTGGCTCCACAAGCATCATTAGACAGTTGTTTTAAATGCAGATTCCAATACAAGTTTCCAAACTTAATCAGCATGTGGTCAGGACTTGGAAATTTGTATTTTTAAGTGTTCAAAGTTGATTCTGATCAGCCAGCTGTGGTAGTCACTGTGCTTAGTTTCTGTTAATCATCAAATTGAATGAAGTAGTATATATATATAGAAAGAATTACACACCACATCCAAGTGGCGTTTATTCAAGAAATACAAATGTGGTCCAATATTTGTAAATCAATATAATCACTGTTTTGCTCATAACCTGTTGTGCATATTCACTATTACTATGTACACTTTTTTTGGCTGTGTTTGTCAGGGATTGAACTCAGGGGCACATGACCACTAAGCCATATCCTCAGCCCTATTTTGTATTTTATTTAGAGACCCCAAGGGTCTCAGTGAGTTGCTTAGTACCTCGATTTTGCTGAGGCTGGCTTTGAACTCATGATTCTCAGCCTCCCAGGCCACTGGGATTATAGGCGTTTGCCACCACACTCGGCCCCACATGTACACTTTCAATATACAACAAATAGATCCAAATTCTCTTGTTCCTTCTACTGTTCCATTTAATAATGTTACTTTGTCTGTTGAATCTAGTCATAACTGAGACTTGTATTTTATGTCCTTATTTTTCTAGTAATTCACTCTTATTATATTTTACAAAGACATTATCTAAGATGATATGTAACTAAAGATAAAAACTGGTCATTTTATCAGATAGACTGAGAAACTATACAGTGACTGTACAGTGACTCTGGGAACCACCATTTGACCCAGCCACCCAACTCCTTGGTTTATACTCAAAGGACTTAAAATCAGCATACTACAGTGACGCAGCTACCTCAATGTTTATACCAGCTCATTTTACAATACTTTAACTATGGAACCAACCTAGGTGCCCTTCAAAAGATGAATGCTTAAAGAAAACATGGCATGTATACACAATAGAATATAACTCAGGCTTAAGAAGAATGAAATTATTGCATCTGCAGGTAAATATATGGAACTGGAGAATATCAGGTTAAGCAAAATAAACTAATCCCAGAAAAATCAAAGGCCAAATGTTTTCACTGATACGCAGATGATGATCCGTAATGGGGGATAGGGGCTAAAGAAGAATGAAGAAACTTTGAATTGGGCAGAGAAAGGGGAGGGGAGGGGATGTAGGGGTAGAAAGGATGATGGAATAATACAAGACATTATTACCCTATATACCTGTATGATTACACAACTGGTGTCACACATGATATGTGACTCTGCATCATGTACAGCTAGATGAATGAGAGGTCATGCTCCCTTTGTTTACAATGTGTCAAAATGCATTCTGTTGTCATGTATAAAAAAAGAATCCAAATAAAAACATCAAATGGAGAGAGCTCAAGTTGAAAAGCCCTTTCTTTTAATCTATCTGTTCTGCCTTTGTTATTAATGACTTCAATGAGAATTACCAATGACAGGCAATCAAATTTGGGATGGAATACTAAAACATATTTAATGTGAAATAGCATGAATCTATTTGTTCAAAGTTTGATTAAAAATTCTCAATGAAAAACAAATCCACAAGCAGAGGGCCTAAAGTGGCAGATGCAATAGTTGACTCTATAATCAATGGTGAAAGGAATAATATGTCTTTCCCTAAAAAAAGTGAGGTGGTAGTTTGAATTAGTAGATAATTCAGAATATGACAATTCTGTTCTCTGGCAGCCTATCATACCACAGTTAGAAGGCTATATTCAATTTTAGAAGGAAGAGTGTTATGAAGTGGTAAAGAAATATAAAACCTTAATTATGATGAACAGCTGAAGAAAAACCTGAAGAACAGCCAAAGAAAATATTTTGTAATCTAAAAAAAATAAGGAGGCAAGAAGAGAAATAAAGCTTTCTTTAAAAATCCAAATTTTCTGGTAATCAAAGATTCATTTTTCCTATATATGGATGACTAATGGTAGAAAATAAGTCAGGTAGAATTTACAAAGTAATAAAATTCAACTCATTTTAAGGAGGAACTCTAAAATAATGTTCAGAAATGGTAAGGGCTGATTGGAGTGTCTTAGAAGTATTCAAATACGACCACTGGTTTGGATGTTTATGCAATTAAAATATTGGTATGGAATGTTACTAAGTGGGTACCAAATTTAACTGACTAGAGAGCAGATTAAAAATAATTTTGGGCCCAATATGCTGATTATTTTAATTCAGTAAGTTTGTAGTGGGGCTTCATAATCTGCTTTTCAAAACTATGTTCAGTGTGATTCTGATGTAATTAGCCCTTAAGAAACTCAAAGATGCTATGGTAAAGCAAAACAAAGAGCTTGGTGAGAAGAGGAGATAAAAGAATAGGTAAAAATTTGACTAAAATATAATAAGAGATTGAATTTATGGCAAAGGAGAACAATGACAATATTTGTAAATAATCTGTACCCCACACACCTACAAAGCAAAAGCTAAAAAGGTGGGATGTAATTCATTCTCCAAGCTTTCGCTGAGGGTTTGCTGTGGGTTTAAAATAAATAAACAAGCAAATAAAATTCAAAGTAACATCTGTTATCCAAGCCTCTAAAATTGACAATCCAGGTGGATAATCAAGCCACCTAAACATGAAACAACCAATTATACAAACAAATCACAAAAAAACTAGTATAAACTAACAAGTATTTGACAAAATTATCAACTACATTTAGGCGCAAAAGGAACCTAAGATTCAAGTCTGTATGATGATTTCTTGAAGAATCAGTCCCACGTATGGTATGGATATGAGGACAAACAGGATGTGCTATTTACTTAAACATCTCATTATATCAAAATATAAATCAATAGGGTTGATACTAAAAATCAAATGCTAAGTGGGTGTGGTGATGCACATCCTTAATCCCAGTGGCCAAGGAGGCTGAGGCAGAAGGATTGCAAGTTCAAAATCAGCCTCAGCAACTTATCAAGATCCTGTTTCCAAATAAAATATAAAAAAAAATGGGCTGGGGAGGTGGCTTGGTGGTTAAGTGCACCTGGGTTCAATTCCCAATACCTTCTCCTCAAGTCAAATGCTTCAAATATACTATTTCTTATTTCCTTGACCCTTATCTGAAATGACATCTTCTTAAACCAGAAATGGTTTAAGAATGTGCTTTAATAACTTTTATCCCCGTTTCATTCTCATTCTTGGATTACTATGATCCACACTGGTAAATGGGAACAAATAAATGTTTTCACCACTCACAGGTATTGAGACAGATGCATGGAACTTAAACATGTATGTTATATAAAGAAAATCTAGTTTGACCAACTCACCTTTCCGGCCACAAATGGCATATCACCCAAGCATAATCGATAATGTGGTTGTGCACCAAAATAGTTTCTAGGACCTTTCTGAATGAAAAAAAAAAAAAAGAAAATTTTAATTTATGCACATGAAGATAAAACCTGTCTATATACCACTAACCTGAGACTTCAGCTTACTACATGGGTTACTTAACTTGCCTCACCTATACTGATATTTTATTCTTAAGCAAGTCCCTAATAAAACTTGTGAACATGTATCTTAGCCTATGAAAGGTGAGGGGGGAAAATTATCTAACAAAACAGCAGTTACAGTCTAAGTAAAATAAACAAAAAGTATACAGATACATAAAGCATTTTAAGAGCAAAAGGTAATTAATGCAATACTTAGTATTATTTATACAGTGTCCTATAGTTCTGAAATGTATTCTTATATATTATCTCACTATCAGGGTAAAAAGTTAAAAGTAAATATTATTTATCCTCACCTTGTGAGTGAAGAAACTGAGAATAAAAGAGATTCACTCTCCCAAGGTTGTAGCACCACACGGTTTATGAGTATTTTCACACAAATTACACCAAGTAATCAGCACTTTGCCTGACTGGTTCTGTTTTCATACCTTTTCTGGTGGTTTTGACTTCTTTTTTTTAATTTTTCTTGCACTGGGAACATATGAAGCTGCATTATCTTCAAAGATAAGTTTATTTGTTTCCAGACCAGTCTGCAACTAGGAAAAATTTAAATTTCAAGTTAATGATGCAGAAATATAAGTTAAGATTCAAATTTAAAATCTGCCCTGTAAAAGCTCTTAAAAACCAACATTAGTATCCGACTAAAAAATACATAGCTGGATAACCATGTTTTGAGCCAATCTTAATCTTGTTCACTTTTGTTAAATTAACTCCAATCTTTCTTTTTCCCTGCACTGTATGTTATAATTTGTCCTTTTCCCAAGCTTAGAACCACAGTTCCACTATTTGTAGTTGCTTCATAAACTTCATCTAGTAAGTTAAATGCAATGTACAGAAGCCCAAACTAATGGTTTGAGAGCTTCTCTTTTCAAGGATGTTATCTACCACAGTGCAAGCCAGACTCAAAGTAGCTGGAAAGCAAAATATACTTCTTCCTTTTCTTAAAAATTCATACACTGTAAGAAAAAGGAACTGGAATTGTATGTTCAAATGTACCAGAAGTTATTTTAGCAAATGTTATCAAGTACTTTTTCTATAGAAGCTTGGTATCTACATTAAGTTAAAATAATATATTATGGTAGAAATTCTACAAGCAATTACTAAGAATTTTTTTTTAAATCAATTTCCCCTAAACATTCAACATCCCTTAAAAATATATTAAAAAACTTGTCTATAATTACGATTCATTTAATTCTGCCTCTATCAAAAATTGTCTGGAATTTGAAAAAAACTCAAGATTACAAGGCTTCTCTTCAGACCTGATTCTGAAACTTCCTGGTTAAAGAAATTTTTATTTTAAAAGTATTTTAAAAGTTCTCCAGAAAATTCTGATGGAATTGTAACAAACACTCAGAAGCAATGGACTGAACAAAATGAAGCAAACCATTTCTATTATTTCCTACGACTATACATGTCAGGAAAATAATCACTGACAAAAGAATACAGAGATCCCTACCCTCAAGAGTATTTATACACTTTCATATAAACAATGCTTAATACATAGTTAATTGACTAGATGGAACATAATGAATAAAATATTACTACTCTTGAAGACTTATTGTGCCAATGAGCATGAACAGAAAACAAAAGAATTTTTCTGAATTCTTTAAAATTCTAGCTTATTTAGTTTTACCTGGCAGTTGTCTTATATTTGTGTGCAAGATTTTAACATATTTGGGGGTTTCATTATCACTTATCTTATCTGATCTCCCCAAAACTAAGATATAAAATGAAGATCCTTTTATCAATGGAAAAATCTAGGCTCTTATTGGTTAGCTTGACCAAGATTATACAAATTAGAATTAGCTAGACTTCAAACCACATATCATTGGTCATTGTTCTACAATAATAATGTTCTATCAGAACTCAAAACCTCTACTGATAATACATTACTCAGCAGTTAAGTGCTTTGGTCCTTACTTTTGACAGCTAAATGAAAAGGAAAGCCAAGGTATCATGAATTAATTTTTAAACTTCATAAAATAATGAACTTATAAAATTTTGTATTTCGTATATAGTGGATTCAAAAATTCATAGGTTTGCATGCTACAAGAGAGGACATGGAGCCTACCCTAAAGACAGAATAGGCAGAGAAAATTTGTTGAATGTCAAAAATAAAGCCATGGGGTTACATATCTCAAAAAGCACAATGAGAAGAAATAGATCAGTTTAAAAATTAACCAAAAGTAAATATTTGAAAATATATTAAATTAATGCATTCCGAGAACTAGAATAGGAAACATTAATATTCCTGTAATCACGTTTATGACGTGAGCCCAGGACACTTTGCCAGGTTGAACTCCTAATTATTTTGGAATCAGGACCCACTTCTTGTATACTGAGAAAAGGTACACATAAATGTCATCAACTTAAAGATCTTGGCAAAGTGAGAAAAATATCTGGGAGATATCTGACCAAATAACCTCAAAAGGGTAGCCTCCAGTTAACATCAGAAAACTTTGGACTAGGGTCACAGCTCAGTGGTAGCATGCTTGCCTGGCATATGTGAGGGGCTGAGTTCAATCCTCAGCACCACATAATTAATAAAAAAAAAAAAAAATTTTTTAAAACACAAAAAGTTATATTTTATTGAGTTTAAGACTTACTTCAAATCTAAATCTCTAGAAATTCAGTTGTGACTGATACATAAAAATTTCTCAAATGTTTTTGTGAATCCATATTGCCTCACCTATCCAACCTGGTTACCACTGTAGAAAAAAATAAAAAACTTAAAATAGGTTCATTTTCCTGATGTGGTAACTTTGTGAACTTGTTTGAGTCACTAGCTACTGGGCAACTCACTATCTTAACTACTGTACTAATATCTTCTTGATTGTCTTACAAAAAGAAGTACTTCTGTGGTTTATTCTTTACTTTCATATTTTTTTTTGAGTGCTGGGGATTGAGCCCAAGGCACCCTCACATATGCTATATAAATGCTCTGCTAATGAGCTATATCTGCAGCCCAAGAAGCGTGTGTGTGTGTGTGTGTGTGTGTATTATGTGTGTATGTTTTTGGCACAACCCAGGGTTGCTCTACCACTGAACTTCAGTGACAGCCCTTTTTATTTTTTATTTTGAGACAGTGTCTCTCTAAGTTGCTGAGGCTGAACTCAAACTTTTGATCCTCTGCCTCATCCTCCCAAGTTGCTGGGAGTATAGGCATGTGCCTCTGCTCCTGGTCCAAGAAGCTAAGAGATTCAATTATAGTTTTCAATCATTTCCTATAGTGCCCATGATACCTAAGTTTTATATGATACATTACTTTATTATGTGTAATTTGAAACATGCTAAATAGCTACTCAAATTTTCATTCTTTGTTAAAACATATGTTCATAATTTTCTTCCTTAAATTATATCTTGAGAATTTATATACTGTACTATTCTAAAGAGCAAATAATCTAAAGTACCCAAATACAACTGTTTATTTATATCCAGAATAGTAAAAATGTACAGCCTACGTAATCCTATTTCAACTTACCTCAGCTGCCTTAGCTTGCATACGTTTCCTTTCCTGTTCTTCTTCATGGAGTTTTGCTTCCAATTCTTGCATTTTTTTCTAGTGATAAAAATATCAAAAAGTGTAATAGTGAAAAGTATCTTATCTATAAAATTTTAATATATCAAACAGGAAATGTTATAAATTTTAAGCATGGTTAATATAAATTTGTTCACTCCAATAATGCCTCTGGGCTCAGCAGCATCCATGACATACTCTTGTGATCAATTAATAGTCATTTATGAGGTAGCTGCAAAGAATTATAGATAAAACCTATAGCCAAAAAACACAGGTCTACATGAAAGTAAATAAGTTACCTTGACGCTGTTAACCTGAAACTTCACTTAGTAGCATTAAATACCTCCCAAGTGAAACAAAATAGTGCAGAGAACAACTTAAACCAAGTGATGCAAGCCTTAAGTTACCATTTAATCTTTTAAAAATTACAAAAAGAACTTCTTTATGCCCATTAAGATTGAATATTCTTCTCCAATCTTTTTTCTTTTTTTAGAAACTCTTATACATTTCTTTGCCACAAGATCCCTTATTGCTATAAATATTCAGTGATATGAAATTAATTTTAAAAAATGATCACCCAGTATTATGCATTGAGTAAGATACATTCACTGACTTCTGCAAGGGCCTGCATTGTGGTAAGTTTGCTATACTCCTGTTCAAGAAGATCCAGTTTTTCAAGTTGGGTTTGAACATGTGTTTGATCATGTTGTCGTTCTCTTTCTAGGGAAACCTGGAAAATATTATTAAATATAGTATGATAATTTTATGATCAAAAAACCAGCATTTATCACTGAGAATATCTTTGAATACACAGTATGCTTTTTGTCTGGCCTTTCAGAGAACTACTTAGATACAGAGAAGTTCTAGGAACATAACACTAGGTTGAAACCACAGGGAATAAAATAATGATTTTATAATTTGAAGGGAATATTGACATTCCTGTAGATTATTTTATATACATGAGGTTTTACATAGTGAGACTGTCTTTACACCTGGGATAGCAAGGATTTCCTGGACATACAGGCCATGTAAATGCACAAATAGTAAGTATTACCAATTAGTTTGGTACTCTTAAGTAGTTAATCTCTTAATTAAGGCAATAATTAGAGGTTTTGTGTCTTTAGATTCTCTCCAAATTTCATTTAAAATGGTTTTTCTTTTTTAATCTTCTTTCCTTCAAATTTAGAGTAAGAGGTTTGAAAAGCTGCTTTCTATATGTACTTAAGGACCAAAAGTGACAGGGTAAACCATTTACTAGGGTAAGTGGAAATATAGTAAATTAAGATCTATTAAAAGAAAGTCATAGCTAAGTACCTGAACTTTAAACACTGTATCTTCATATGCAAGTCAATGACAATGGGTAATCATACTAAAAGAACTTTGAAAAAGACAAAAACAATACAAGGTAATAATTTATCATTAATTTGTGTGAACTATTAATTTTCTTCTATACATTCTGGTGCATATCTGAAGCTCTTGAAGAATACACTAACTTAAAAATTAGCACAAACCACACTTTACTTCCAGTATTGGTGTCATTTCTATTAAACTACCTTTATTAAAAATGGTATTTAAAATTTACTGATGAATCAACAACTATAATCAAGATATTTATTCTCTACTAGTTATCTTCCAGGTACATTAGTCAAGATATCTCAAAAGTTTTCTTAATAAACCAATACCCTTTCCCTTTACCCCACCTGTCACAGAAATGTTAGACAAAACACAGCAAATTATAATAAAGTGTTACATAGAACGAAAAGCAAATAAAGGAATACTTAAGTCAAATATCACATGAGGCAGTACAGGAGATTTGGCACGTACGATGGGCAGGTTTATACCTGGGCAACTCACTACCTTAACTGCTGTACTGATATATTCTTCCTGTAATCAAGTATAAACCTCAATGATGCAAGAATATCACACCAATATAGTAACTAAAATCTGGCCTCAAATCAGGAAAACCCATCAAATGATAGCAAAGGCAAATGCACATCTGCCTCATAAAGGCTGCCCACATAATTTAGAAAGTGTGGAATTTCCAACAAAACACCAAAGAATATGAGTTTGCTGTAAGAAAATAAATGCTCCCCTAAAGAAAACACCAGAAAGGGGAATGAGTAGATGAACCAAAAAGATTAACTTTTGAAAACATCAAATAATTTTTTAAAAACTGAGAATTGTTTAGTGCTTAAATAGATCAAAGGAAGAAATATAAACCATAGAATAATAATACACTAAAAGAGCAAAAATGAATGGATAGAACTTTTTCATCCAGTTAGAAACAAAAATACTTGGTCACCATAATAAACTCACAGTGAAGAGATGTAGAATGTGTATGAGACATCCTTTCAAATACTGCTGTATGATTTTTCAGATATTTCCAAGTTTGGCCTCTACAACTACAACTGAAAGCATATTTACTTTTTCTCTTTTATACTGCAAAGCACCTTTCATGTCAAGCATGTAAACGAACTGTGAATAAAGTGAAGATATTCAGAAGTCATGGTGTTCATGATAAATTCAAATTCCAGTCACAGCAGGAAAAAGGGATGCTTTAAAAAACATGTTGTAGATAGAAGATGCTAACATCCTCTCACAAATGTGCAAGTCACTTAAACATGAAAGACCTTTGGTGTAACACAACAGAAATATTTTGTTAAAATAACAATTGTAAAGAGTTATAAAAGAATCATGAACCATCAAATCTGCTTCATTTGACTCTTTAAACATATTTAAGAGGTTCAGAGAGTTAAATGATTACTTACACTTTTTATAATGCAGACTATGTTATTGTGACTTTAAAATATCTCATAAGAGAAAAATAGGTCTATATTTAAATGAATTTTCTGAAGAACTGTTCCATTCTTGAGTATCAGTCTGTAAGGTGCCATACCTGTTTTTCTAAGACGGATGTCCTTTCCATTTCTGCATGCTTTATCATATTTCGCATGTATTCCAATTGTTTTTCCAAAAGATTACATTTATTTTCTGCAGCTAATAACTGGGATGTCAGTTCTAAAATGAATACATAAGAAAAGTAGAAATCAGCTCACCTATAGAATAGTTTTAACATGCAGTTAATAGGAATGGGATCTACCGTGTTTACAATATAAATGGCATATCCCAGTGGCCCTAGAAGACTTTTTTAATTACTTTGCAGTTGCCCTAGAAGCTTTTTTTGACTTTTATATGCTGGTCAAATCTACCTTATAGTAAATACAATGCATGACATCAGTCAGCACTTACTCCTTAAAATGTACCTAGAATATAATGTAATTTTGTTTTGAAGACAATGTACACTAGTAGAAAGTGCTAATTTGGAGTTTCAGAATAATTTTACAATACTTATTTTGACAGAATTTAATTCCTTCAGAATTAAACAAACCTTGATTGTGTTTTGATTCTTCATTCTTTGAATTCTCCCTTTCTTGAATCTGTTCATCCAGTACTTTCTTATACTCAATGGTTTCTCTTGACAAGGTTTTCACACTTTCCTCTGCCTGAATCCTTTCAAGTTCCAATCGACGGATCTTATCTTGAAGATTCTTCAGAGCAGAAAAGATGGCTGCCAAGTATAAAGCAAATACCATAAAATAACAATAGGTATGAAGAAAATCACTGAAAAAAATAGAAAAAAAATTGATGACTGGGTCCAATGGAGAATCATTCTTTGGGAACAACAAATGCTAATCATTCTTACTCAAGTTGTTTATTGGTTATTTTTAATAGCCTATAAACATGAAATTGTAAAAGAATTTATTCCCATTTTAGTGTTAATTTATTCTGGTTGAATATTACATGAAATTACAAATAAGTTGAAAATGCAGAAAATTATAATAAAAATCAAGTTTATAGTATGTAGAAAAATTTTAATTATCTCAAAAGATTTAATCTATTATGCAGTCCAATTAAGCTTAAAATAAAAGTAAATTATTAAAATATTTCCTTTGTTAAAAATGTATTGATACATAAAATTATTTAATTTTTCTTTAGGACAATTAAACACATATTTCAAAAAATAAAAAAATCCTTTTTAAGATATCTTTTTGAGTCTCTGAAATGTTCTAAGTAAACAGTAAAAACCCCATAACTATGCTAGAAACATTTCAAGGATTTTAAAATATGGTCCAAAAAAATTTGGCTAATCATGGAGAAATTCATACGACTGTCCCAAATTACATATGAATTGTCTGAATCTTTTTTTCTGTTATTTATAGGATCACACATAGACTCTACTTACTGAGTTAAAGCAGTCAAGCATAAAAAGAACTTTCCTGTAAACACTTTCTCAAGTTTCTGACTCCAGACAATGATACACATTCATTGTAAAAACTACAGGGAATAACTAATAATACTACTACCCAGAGAGAACAACTGTCATTTTTGGTTCTTTCAATCTTTTTCTACGTATGTGAGATAAATTGAGATGAAAATATTTCTAAATCTTGCTTTTAATTTTAGCTTTTTAAACAATGAACACTTGTTCATTGATAAATAAAAACAAAAAATTAAGTTAACTTCTTAGTAAAAAAAATGGTCACTTTTTAAAGACTCCTGAAACAGAGTACCTTCAAAAGTGATGTCAACAATTTATACTTTCATCAGAAGTATGTCTTTGCCAACAGACTTAATTATAAAATATATGCCATTCTGATAAGAAAAACATGATATTTCTGGTTATCTGGCTTATCAATTAAAGTTTAAATATATTTGCATACATTTTTGGCTAATCTCTTTTCCAAGAATTTCCTTTATCCATTCTTATGGGAAAAAGATTCCTTCCCTCTGTCTTCCTTTAACCCTAGTTTTGGTATTTATTGTTATTTTAATATATAGGTTTTCTGATTTTTCATATAGTTTTATCTAGTATTTTCTCAAATTCTACTTTTTATGTATTTACTTTATTTGTAGAACCCAATCTCACATTAGAAAAACTTTATATCTTCTTCTTTCATTATTCTTAGTTTCATACATTTTTACATTTAAATATTAAGTAAAATATTTTTATTGGAGGAATAACTTTACACATCAAATTTATCATATACTAAACTCATGCATATACCAATATATAGAGATATTATTTATATCTACTTCCCCAAGACAGTTTCTGAGCTTTCATCTATTTTGGCATTTTTAATATTATGAAAGTATTTTAATTATTAAAGCTTTATAAACTTCAATGTTGGCACCACCTTGCCATATTACATACATCTTTAAAATGTTTCAAAACTATTCCTATCAATTAATTTAGAATCATTTTGCCTAAGTGTCAATTTAAATGAAAATTCATGTAAATTGTAGAGGGAGAGATGCCAACTTTTTAAGAAACAAATCTTTTTATTTAACACCAGGTACACTTTTCCTTTTATTAATGAAATTTGTTCATTCACCATCCCTTTTTTTTTTTTTTTTTTTTTTAATGCCTGGAACACAACAGGCCCCATGTAGGAGACTCACAGATTTTATTATACATAGTTTACTTATTCTTGCTGGCATCATCCTCAATGAGACTACAACGTAACTGGAAAAGCAGACATGAAATACACATACACATACCTAGAAATCTGGAAAAAAAACAAAAAAAACCCAAAACAGCTGAAAGAAGATATGAAAAGGTACAGGAAAAGAGCTCAGATATCAGTTTAACTTCCTCTGATGTCAACTAAGTTTAACCTCTTTTAAACCACTAAGGTGTGTGTATGTGTGTGTGTTTTAAATTTAATATGCTTACTATACTTTAGTATATACGTAAAACAGCTCTTGGGAACTGTTTGGCTAACTTATACATCTCTTTTCCTGGGAATTCCTTCTTACCTTAACATGGCTGTAATTCTGATTTATTCCTTTTTTACCTTTTCACAAATCTTGCTAATTGATCCATAGCAGACACCCAGACAATAGCTATCTTCTTGGGACTTTTATCCAAAAAGCTAAAGCTAGAATTTATCAATTTAAGCTCAATTTAAAAATATGGTGGCCATGATTCTTGCTATGTTGTAGAGGCTGGTCAATGGCAAAAGGGAACAAAGCTATTGAAAAAAATTAAAAAATAAAAAAGATGGAGTGAAAGTGCTGGGTGCTGATTATCTTTGAATCCCTAGTTCCTCACATTCTTTTTTTTAAAGGCAAAACTTAGAATTTATTTGTTAAAGTGATGTAAGCCTAAATTCTAAAATAAATCAGTTTCAAAACTAGTTCACAAAACCCAGAATCATGGCTCAGAAAGTTTATTATGCAGCATAGCATAGCCACATATATCCAAACCAGAAATAATGCTTCCCTGGGATCCCTGGGACTTTGACTATGCTAGACAATCTGTGAAATCCACAAACTATTTAAATAAACCCCCTCTTAGAATACAAAACAGGATACCTCCAAACAGAAAAAGCATATTTCAAACCCTGAACACAAAATGGGAAGAGGTTGGCAGAGAAGGGAAAGATGGCAGCAGCCTCTGAGGAGCTAATCAGAGCTGTCATCACTCTAATTACTATATGGCTCCTTTCTCCATCACTTGCTTCATTTACTTCACCATTTTCTGTTGCTGTGCTCTTAGTAATCTTGGAGGACATGCCACCCTCACTCTCATCTGCTGTGCTTTCCTGGGAATTCTGGGACATAATCTCTTCACCTTGCAAGTCCCAGCTTTTAAGACTGTCCAGCCAGAAAGCCTTTCTGCAACTGATGAGGACTAGCATGGCTTTGACTCTGCAAACTACTTAGAGCTCCAGGGTTTTTCTGAGCACATGTTTAATGAGTCTCATGTCCTGGTGAGTCTTGGAATGCCCACACAGGTAGTGAAGCAGCCTCACATCCAGCTGGAAGGTTTCCAGTAAGCTCAGCACACTGGTGTTTTCAAAAACTGATGTTTAGGAGTGACCATACATTGCTTCAGAAATGCTTCCACAAAGAGATGCCCACACTTCAAACATACATGTAGAATATGATGATTATCAAATATTTTCATAAGCTTGATGAGGACCCTGAAGTCTCAAATAGCCATGTTCCAGCAGAGGAGCTTCTCTTCGTGAATCTGCTATTGAGTCTGCTGCTGTGCTAGCCTGGAGATCTTTCACTGTCTTCTCACGTTCAGCATTATCACACAGAAAAAAAATGACAAAGGTGTGCCTTCTCAGGGAAGGGAATGTAGCGGAAGATGCACCTTTTGAAGAGTTGATCAGTTCTGGGACACCAATACTAGTAATCTCCACTATGGCTTTCAGAACATTGTCTATGTGCTCCAGGTAGACGCAAAGTATATCATGCATGCAGCTGCTCACTAAAGAAGCTGTTCTTCTCTTTCTCCCCATGTGACCACACTGGACAGAGGTACTGTTTGGCCAGGGAAGCAATTTTTTCTTTCTTCATAGCAGGAGCTATAGATTTCTCCAAAACTACCATTGAAAATCTGTTGAACTAAAGACCTCACTGGAAACTGAAAATGCTGGGATGAAAATTCTGCAAGTAACTGAAACTCTGACTGACCAATTCCTCCAATAGCTGCTTGTGTTATATTTGCTTAAGTCAGCTAGTGAGGATCTCGAAGGATAAGTACAGTATGATTTCCAATGTGAAAAATTCCACTCCAAGCAAAAGATCCATGAAAAATTTGTAGTAGGCTCTGATAACAGGAAGCCATTATGTGGTACTCATGAGCCTTCACTCCTGGTCCATCAACTTCACCATGATCCTCAGCAACTAAGCACTGGAAATAGTTGTGTTCTCCAGATGGTTACACATCAGGTTCAGCAGTTGAACAACACAATGAACAACTTCTGGGGCAGACCTCTGATGGAGATGCGAGAATCCAATATTCTGGTTTCCTTTATTCTTGAGAAATGGGTTTCTCTTGGTAAAGATGGTGTCAGCATATTATCTAAATTGTGGGAGAGATCTTCCAGCAAGAAATGTAGCTCAGCGGGCCCAAGCTACACAACTTCTGTAGCTTCAGTGTGCATTTCAGTATCCACGATGAATTTGGTCACAAGTTCACAACGCAGAACAGAAGGCCTCAATGTTAGCCTCTCAGAAAAATACACTGTAATTCTGTAGTGACACTGATGTCTTTCCTCCCTTCCCTGTGAGCTCCTTGTCTACTGGCCTCTACCAGTCAGCACAGCATCATATTCCGAATTATCTTCTTTTGCAAATGTGTCGGAGCGTGCTTTGTAGCCACCTGCTTTTTGTTTCCTTCCTCTATCTTATCTTTCCCCTTTTTCCTTCTTTCTCTCTTTCTTTCTGAAGCAGGAGAGCTGCTATGAGGTGTTTGTTTCCAAGTCAAAATTTGCAAGAGAAGGAACATAGTCTGGGGGTGACTGCCAAGTACCTTTCCAGGATTTCCTGCAGTTCTACAGTGTCCTTTAGTCGAGAGAGCACCTTGCCCTTCATCCCATGTGATGTTGGTCAGCAAAAGGCATTTGAAACCTCTTGGAACTAGTTGAGGGTAGGAAATATGAGTGAACACTCCTTAAGAGACATAGACTCTAACTTCTCTCCAGATTCCAAGTCAGTAAGAAATATAGGACAATGTAAGAGACCAATAATCTCCTCCAGGTTTCCTTTATATTGTCTTGCCACGCAAAGTCTCAAAAACAGGAAATTGGGAGCCAGGCACAATGGAGACACTAATTTTTGGCCTGCTTCCTGTGAAGTCATTGGACCACCCTGTTTTGAGAATTTCTGAGAGAACAGTGGCAGGAGGTTGATGAAGATCCCATCACAAGTATAGTATTCTTCCAGTCCATGAGAGTTTTCACAGGGAATGGAAAGTCACCTCCTGGAACACAGAAGTCTACCACTAAGTCATATTGGAAATCATTAAAGATGGTTGGTCCAATCCATTCCAAGGTTACTCAAGTCAGCTTCTCTTTTTGGATTAGGTTGGCAAACTCCTCATAATAAAGTGCATAGGCCTGAGGAGACTGTTCACTACAAGAATGAACCAACCTCAGCAAGGAGGTCACCTATGTACACTATTCTTTGCTCAGCTCAGGTCAATCAACTCTCCTTTGGGTCAAAGTACATTTAATTCTCTCTGTTGCCACGATACCAACCATACTGACGCCACAAATAACCCCAATATGTTTGTACTTAAATATGGTTCTAGAGAGCTGCTTTTGTACCACCAGATGCATGACATCCTGGATGTGGCTGCTGGCTTCATGATGTTTGCTAAATGCCAGAATGCTGAGAATATAGAAGAGTTTTTGTATTTGCCGAGGGGACATATTATCCAGACAATCTAAAATGCCCTTCACAAAGATGGCATTCAGCCTCATAGGAGTTGGGTTTAATACTAACAACCCAAGGAAGGCTTACAATGCAGTATCAACTTCCATTTCATTCCCATTGTAGACGTAGGTCACTATAGACATAGGGCACCAACTGCTTCCTGTTGGCAGTGATAAAAAACTTAAAAGAGCATTTAATTTATAGGAGACTGACTGCCAAACAAATTTATATTCTGATCTTGAGAGTAGAACAAACTCTGAGCAAGCAACAGAATGGATGGACAAATAACCTTCAGAATATTCAATATCTATAATGAGTATAGAAAGAAACTGATCTTGAATGCAGCCTGATTTAATCATTTTTAGTACCCTTTCAATGTTCTTCTTTGCCTGAGTGTTGGTGCTATAAATGATGAAAATCATTGCCTGGCTGAAATTCTTGTGCTCAGACACTGGGGCAATGTTTGCAATTGCCTTAATCCAGTCTTCTGAAATGATTTTCTCAGATCTAACAGTCAACTTTAAGATATCAAAGAGAAGGATTTGCTCATCCTTCACATTCCTACTTGATTTGGGAAGCCTGAAACTATGATGTCAAAATAAAATGCTGTGGATCCACCTACTCCCGAAGCTCAGAAATTACCTCACATGCTTTGGTGGCTGTCAGGAAATGAAGAATGAACTTGACTATCATAGGTTTAAACCATCCAATCTGAGTGAGGACAGTTGACCTATCACCAACTGGTGGACCTTAGAGAGGAAGTTTGGGTCAAGTTGGAGGCTGGAAAAGACATCCAGGATTGGGACTATGAGGGGAGTATTCTCCATTAATAGGTCATCAGCATGCTAGGCATCCCCTAAGATCTCAGGTTGCCTGGTAACAGTCATGCTGCAGATACAATGAGTGAGACCGATCAGCTGCATGATCTTGGTGGTGAGGTCCTTGCCATCCACGATTCTGTCAAGCCATTTTAGGTGACCGAAAATGAATTGAGGCATGTTGAATTCATTACTGCTCACAGTTTTGAAAAAATATTCTGGCAACTTTTCAAATAAGGTTTTGATAATAGCAGGTTATATGTCAATCCTCAGAAGCAGTTTGATTAGGCTCTTAGAGAAAGATCCACCCACACTGGCTTCCTCATTGTGCAGACGTTCACAGGATAAGAGGCAGTTCCTCAAACTGTCATGGTCTTCAATGTAAGATTCCAGGCTATGGAGAAATTCTTCTATCACTCTGGGATAAGAAGGATATTTCCTCAGTAAACAAAATAGCTTCTTTTAGAAAACTATCTGATCCATGGCTAATTGATTCTGATTCTCTCTAATTTTAAGAATAAGTCCTGATCTTAAGAAGACTTACAAAGACAGTGTCATTTTCTTCGACTTCATTAGGAACATTAAGATTCCTTTCTCTTTTTGGAAAGTGATTGCTTCCCAGCTGTGGAGGTATCTTCCCTCAGGGTCTCCTTAACCTCAGATTTTGACAGCCTTCTTTTGGAAATCATTTTGAGTGAAGTTCTCCATACTTTAAAATTACACTCCTTGCTTTCCACTTTCCTGCCTGGGGTGATGATGCTTTGGTTCCTCACATTCTTAAAGTCCACTTGTACACTTTTCTTTCCTGTTCTTGGTTGTTTAATCATCCCGTGCATGCTTATAAAACAAAACCATTCTTTTTTACCAAAGTTAATTCATTGGTGGAAACTAGTGCATAAATTTCTATCATTTATAACTAAGTTTATATTAACTGTACTTTGTTTTCTGAGCTCTTTTAAAAAAGAAATCTGTTATCAGAAAGATACAATGCTTTTATTCTACCAATGGCTAGTTATATATTTAAAAAACATAAAACACAGATGTACACAAACACATCCCTGAACACATTTTCTGTCAAAATAAAATTTTATATAAGATACATTTTGTATCTTCATTTGAAGAGCTATGTTTAGTATATATTTTCAGTTTCATATTTACTTTTTTCTTACAAACTTGTTTTCCTTCTAGGTTAAAAGACATTCTAGATGTCTAAGTGAAGGATTTTAAGAGTTTTTTTTTTCTTTAGAAAGATCTAAGAATGAGCTATTACTTTTTCTCCCTTCTATTGCTCTGTCTTCTATGAGATAATAAACCACCGTGCCACTTTCATTCAAGTCACATGGAAAGACCCCTAAATGAAATACACTATTGGTAGAAATAATGCATGCTGTGGTTGGATATGAGGTACCCCCAAAAGCTCACATGTGAGACAATCCAAGAAGTTTCAGAGGAGGTTGGTCAGAGGAGGTTAGCTTTGAATTTATGATCCTCCTGCCAAGCTGCTGGGATTAAAGGCTTATGCTACCTTTCCTGGCCAGTTCAACAAATATTGATAGACAACATCCGATGTGCAAGGCACTATGTAAGATGAAGTATATTAATTAAGAAAGCCTCCAAAGTCAGGGAACGATATCATCCAGATTCTAGAACAAATGTTGTCATCTACATTCTTCCCAAACCTGGTTAAAAAAACAAAAACAAAACAAAAAAAATACCCCCAAACCAAAAAAAGAAATATATAAAAATTGAACATCATGGATATACTCACATCATTTATTACTATGTACCTCAAAGTATAGAGCATGAGCCTATGACATGCAGGATTCACCAGACCTTTTCAGGCTCTACTGAGGTAAACACGATTTTCATAACATAAATGGAACTTAATTACTCTTTTCACTGTGTGGACACTTGCAATGATGATGCAAAGTGGTACTGAGTAAAACTATAAATTTTTAATTGACAAAACAAAAAGCTGGTTTTATGAAAAAATAAATAAAATTTACAAACCCTTAGCCACTCTAATGAAAAGGAGAGAGAAAACTCAAAATTACTAAAATTTGTGATAAAAAAGGCAATATCACAACAGACACTACTGAACTACAGAAGACAATTAGAAACTATTTTGAAAATTTATAGTGTAATAAAATAGAAAACCTTGAAGATACCAACAAATTTCTAGAGTCACATAATCAATCCAAAATGAATCAGGAAGACATACATAATTTAAAGATCAATTTCAAGCAAGAAAATAGAATATGCCATTAAAAGCCTACCAAGAAAAGACCCGGACCAGACAATTCACAGACAAGTTCTATAAGACCTATAAAGAATTAATACTAACACTCCTCAAATTATTCCATGAAAAGAAAAGGAGGGAACCCTTCCAAACTCATTCTATGAGGCTAGTATTATCCTGATTCCAAAACACCAGGCAGAGACACATCAAGGAAAGAAAATTTCAGACATATATCCCTGATGAACACAGATGTAAGAATTCTCAATAAAATTCTGGGAAATCATATACAAAATCATATTTTAAAAAATAGTGCACCATGACAAGTGGGGTTCATTCCAGGGATGCAAAGAGTTGGTCCAACATATGGATATCAATAAGTGTAATTCATCACATCAACAGACTTAAAGAATCATATATCAATTAATGCAGAGAATACATTTGACAAAATACAGCACCCTTTCATGTTCAAAACACTAGAAAAACTAGGGATAGTAGCAACATACCTCAACACTGTAAAAAGCTATCTACAGTAAGCCCAAGGCCAACATCATTCTAAACCGAGAAAATCTGGAAGCATTCCCTCTAAAAACTGTAACAAGACAGGGATGCTCTCTTTCTTCACTTCCATTCAACACAATCTTTGAAACTCTAGCCAGAGCAATTAGACAGACCAAAGAAAATAAAGGGCTACAAGTAGGAAAAAGAAGAACTCAAACTATCATTATTTGCCAGTGACATGATTCTATACTTATAGGATCCAAAAACCTCCACCAGAAAGCTTTTAGAAGTAATTAATAAATTCGGCAAAGTAACAGGATATAAAATCAATACCCATAAATCAAATGAATTTCTATACATCAGTGCTGAAGCCTCTGACAGAGAAATTAGGAGAACTACCTTCATTAACAATAGCCTCAAAGGAAAAAAAAAATACTTGGGAACAACTTAACAAAAGAAGTAAAAAACCTCTACAATGAAAACTACACAACACTGAAGAAAGAAATGAAGAAGAACTTAGAAGATGGAAAGATATCCCAAGGTCTTAGATAGGCAGAATTAATACTGTTACAATGGCCATACTACCCAAAGCACCATGTAGATTCAATGTAATTCCAATTCAAATCCCAATGTCATTCCTTATAGAAACAGAAAAAGCAATCATAAGAGACCCAGAATCACCAAAGCAATCCTTAGAAAGAAGAATGAAGCAGGAGGCATCACTATACCAGACCTTAAACTATACTACAAAGCTATAGAAACAAAAACAGCATGTACTGGCACCCAAACAGACATGTAGACCGATGGTATAGAATAGAAAACACAGAGACAAACCCACATAAATACAGTTATCTCATACTAGACAAAGGTGCCAAAAACATACATTGGAGAAAGGATAGCCTCTTCAACAAGTGGTGCTGGGAGAACTGGAAATCCATATGCAGCAAAATGAAACTAAACTCCTATCTCTCACCTTGCATAAAATTCAACTCAAAGTGGATTAAGGACCTAGAAATTAGACCAAAGACCCACACCTAACAGAGGAAAAAGTAGGCACAAATCTTCATCACGTTGAAGTAGACCCTGATTTCCTTAACAAGACTACTAAAGCTAAAGAAATAAGATCAGTAACCAATAAACGGGATAGATTTAAACTAAAAAGCTTCTCAGCAAAAGAAAAGAGAAGAAAAGAAAAGAAGCAATCAACAAGGTGAAGAGAGAGCCTACATTTTGGGAGCAAATTTTTGCCACATATGTCAGATATAGCACTAATCTCCAGGATATATATAAAGAACTAAAGAACTCAACACCAAAAAAACAAACAACCTAATCAATAAATGGGCTAAGGAGGTGAAATGACACTTCTCAGAAGACATACAATCAATCAACAAATATATGAAAAAATATTCAACATCTCTAGTAATTAGAGAAAGGCAAATCAAAAAGATTTCATTTCATGCCAGTCAGAATGGCAGTTATCAAGAATACAAACAATAAGTGCTGGCAAGGATGTGGGGGAAAAGGCACACTCATACACTGCTGATGGGACTGCAAATTACAACCACTATGGAAAGCAGTATGGAGATTCCTCAGAAAACTTAGAATGGAACCACCATTTGACCCAGTTATCCCACTCCTCAGTTTATATCCAAAGAACTTAAAAACAGCATACTACAGAGACACAGCCACTTTAATGTTTATAGCTACACAATTCACAAAAGCTAAAATGTGGAACCAAGCTAGATCCCCTTTCAATAGATGAATGGCTAAAGAAACTGTGGTATATATACACAATGGAATATTACTCAGCATTATAAGAGAATAAAATTATGGCATCTTCAGGTAAATGGACAGAGTTGGAGAATATTATGCTAAGTGAAATAAGCCAATCCCAAAAAACCAAGGGCCAAATATTTTCTCTGATAAGTGGATGTTAATCCATATGGGGGGAGGTGGGGTGGGGCATGGGAAGAGTGGTGGAACTTTGGATGGGGCAAAGGGGAAGGGAGGACAGGGCACAGGAATAGGAAAGAAGGTGAAATGAGCCAAACATCATTACTAGGTAATGAATGAACTGAGTGAATAGTGTGACTCTACTTCATGTACAACCAGAGAAGTGAAAAATTGCGCTCCATTTGTGTACAATGCATTGAAAATCTTTCTGCTGTCATGTATAACTGATTAGAATAAAAAATAAATAAATGTAAAAAAACTATCAATTTTTTAGCTCAAATAAAGGTAGTGGTACTTAGTAATTTTAAGCTTTTCTTGTAAGGAAAAACAAGCCACTATGTCCTTATAAAGTAGTAAAAATTGTTAAATCTTGATCATTAACTACACATCTTTTATTAATGTATAACAAAAAAGTCATGTACACATCAAATATACATATCAAAGGGTGATGGTCATGAAAAAGATTTGCCTGAAGGTTCTAATAGTAAACTTAACTGAAATCATTTCCATCAATGAATACCATTTTTATATTATTTTAATAAATTAAGGCTAAGTTAGATATTGAACAGTCATTTTCTCAAAAAATGTATGAAGTGATGCCCCTCCACACAACTTCTAAGATCTAACTATACTTGTTCATGGTATAAAAATTCAAGTTAAGGGTTTATAATTCTACAAAACTGAACTATGCTGTGAGCTTTATAGCTTCCCAATATAAAGACTTTTCTTTTGATATCAATTATATTTTAGTGTAGTTTTTAAATGCTGTATAACGAAATATGGCAAAATTTAAAAGATGTGAGTACATTAACATATCGATATAAAAACCATGCTTAGGTGCGGCAGTCTGGCTGGGCACAATTCAGGAGGCACTAGCTGCTCATTGGGGGAATTCTTTGGCTCCGCCCATGCGACCCAGCCAATTGGCCTCAAGAGCAGGAGGATTGTGGGAGGTGGAAAGGCTGGTGTGGGAGTGAGAGGCTTGTGGGAAGCCAGTGGTGGCAGTTGGGCTCTGAGGGTTTTTTCCTGAGGAGCTGTTTTGTTTGGCGTTTGTAGTTCTAAAAATAAAGTTAGTTTCTTTTGACAAGTGGCTCCTGAATTGTGCCCAGCCAGACTGCGGCATTTGGTGGCCCGTATGGGGAGCCCCGGGACACTCGGGGGTAAGTTGACGAGAAAACCTACCTGTCCATAGACAAATTGTTCGTCACCCCCCCCCCCACCGTTATTTTGCGGCAGCCAGACTGTGGCACTTAGGTAACAGGCATTCGAAGTTCAAAAAGGATGAATGAATTCCAGTGTCACAATTTATAGAAAAGTTAGCAGTAGACCTAACCTTTTGTTTCACTAAACCTCTGAGAATTTGTCTACCTGAATGTTTTCTATATTACTAATTGATAAAGGTGTTTATATGCCTATGGCATACATATCCTACTAAATTCTACTATATCTGTCTACCTAGATTATTTATGCAAATAATGTGATTTACAGTGAATCCCTATTTCACTTTGGGAAGGCTGGAATTTGGTAATTGTGAATGGTTGCTCAAGTACAAAATACGTTTATAACTAATCTCCTATAAAAGCTCTAGTCTAAGGGACTGGGGTTGTGGCTCATTGGTAGAGTGCTTGCCTAGCATGCATGAGGTATTGGGTTCAATCCTCAGCAACACATAAAAATAAAATAAAAATAAAGGTTATTGTGTCTACCTACAAATAAAACAAATATTTAAAAAAAAAAAAAAAAGCTCTAGTCTAAGTCATATAGGAATTGCCTTTCCTTGGCAACACTTTGCATGTTGTGCAACCCTTTGGTAGACACGTGAATTCTGTGGTATGTCTTTTAACAATCCCCCCTCCCCTAGTAGTCTGATAAACTTTTATGAATTTCAATACTTGATGCAAAACTCTTTATAAGATACCATGAAGATGAAAAAATAATGTTAATTAAATTAACTAAATGATTAAAACAAATGATAGGATGTTACACATTAGAATAGCAGTTAAAGGCTGACAATCTAAAAAAAAAAAAAACAACAAAAATTGTATGATATTCAAAGAACACCATAGGTTAAAAAAGAAAAAAAAATATACAACTGAAGCCCACAAAGGAGCAAAACCCCACTAATTTTCAGTTATAATTTCTTAAAAATAAGCACAAGGGGGCTGGGGTTGTACCTCAGTGGTAGAGCTCTTGCCTTGCACGTGTGAGGCCCTCAGTTCAATCCTCAGCACCACATAAAAATACACAAATAAAAATAAAGATACTGTGTCCATCAACATCTAAAAAAGAAAATTTAAAAAAATAAAAAATAAATAAAAATAAGCACAAGGGCCTTGGGTTGTAGCCCAGTGGTATAGCATTTACCTAGCATGTGTAAAACACTGGGTTCAATTCTCAGCACCACATATAAGTAAATAAAATAAAGGTCCATTGACAACTAAAAAAATATTTAATAAAAAAAGCACAAAATAAAATAACTATGCAATTGAGCTCTTAATTCTGTAGGAACACAAGACCTGAGAATTACAAATTAATACTTCCACTACAATATTATATCTAGTTCTGATCTTCACATCTGTGAAAACAAAAAATTCAGAATACAGCAAATTATTAAATTAAAAAAAGAATGAAGGATTAAGAAAAATTAGAGGGGAGGTAGATTTTTTTTCACAGAGCAGTCAGTAAAATTTTCAGCCCAGTAATGTTAACAATAAAGCTAAAATCTGTTTTTGCATCACTAGTGATTTTTAAGGAATATGAAAGGGGGTGGGTAAATGGAGAGGATGGGAAAAAAAGACAAATAACATGCAAAACTGTAAATAAGTTTGTTTTACATCTTTAGAGAATAGCATGGTGAACTATTTTAAAAATGTCTCGGGATATTATCCTATTGTTATATTGTATCATACAGGTGGCCTTCAACATCCATTGGTAATACAATGGTTATCCAATCCAATGATTATGAAAACCTTCCCATCCCCCACCAGATACCAAAATCTATAGATGCTCAAGTCCTTTAGACGGAATGGTGCAGAATTCACATATAATCACCACATATCCTTCCACATACTTCAATCATCCCTAATAGAAGAATTGAAATGCTATGCAAACAGTTGTTATGATGTGTTATGGAATAATGACAAAGAAAAAAGTTTACATGCTTGCTACAGATGTAACTTTTTTCTCAAATATTGCTGACCAGTTGGTTCAATCAATGGATTCAGAACCCAGAGATATAGAAGACTTTTACAGTGTTTTCTTCCATCAATCCAACAATACCTGCTTTTCAAACAAAAGGACAGACACCAAAATCATCATCCCCTTTATATCCACAAAAATTAAAGGCTTTAAGTTATGAACAAAGGATTAAGATATTTCAAAAACAACACTGAGGAGGGCAGAGAGGTATGTGCTGAAGAAGCTAAAGAAAGACTTCTTGATGTAAATAATATATAATTGCTTTAAAGAACAAGTATAATTCCAGACAAAGAAAATATCAGTATGAGGCTGGGGATATAGCTCAGCTGGTAGAGTGCTTGCCTCGCATACACAGGTCCCAAGTTCAATCCCCAGCACCACAAAAAACAAACAACAAAAAACTTTTTCATTGCTGGTCGGACTGCAAATTGCTGCAACCAATATGGAAAGCAGTGTTGGAGATTCCTTAGAATACTTGGAATGGAACCACCATTTGACCCAGCTATCCCACTCCTTGGTCTATACCCAAAGGACTTAAAAATAGCCTACTATAGTGACATAGCCACATCAATGTTCATAGCAACACAATTCACAATAGTCAAACTATGGAACCAACCTACATGCCCTTCAATAGATAAATGGATAAAGAAACTAGTATATAGACACAAGGGACTATTACTCAACAATAAAAGAGAATAAAATTATGGCACCTGCAGGTAAATGGATGGAATTAGAGAATATCATGCTAAACGAAGTAAGCCAATCCCCCAAAACTAAGGGCCAAATAATTTCTGATAAGTGGATAATAATCCATACTGGGGGCAGGGGCATAGAAGGAAAGATGGTGGAATGAGAAGGACATCATTACCTTAGGTACACATAGTATTGCATGAATGGTGTGACCTTACTGTGAGTACAAGCAGAAAAGTCAAAAATTGTGCTCCATTTGTAATATAATGAATCAAAGAGCATTCTGCTGTCATGTCACTGATTAGAACAAAAGTTTTTAAAAAAATAAAGAATACAAGTAACAATATTGGTGAGGATGTGGGGAAAATATACATGCATACATTGCTATTACAGTGACATAGCCACATCAATGGTCATAGCATCTCAATTCTCAATAGCTAAGCTATGGATCCAGCTTAAGTGCCCTTCAACAGATGATCAGATAAAGAAAATATTGTATATATACACAAGAGAATATTACTCAGCCATAAAGAAAAATGAAATTATGGTATTTGCGGGTAAATGGATGGAAGTGGAGACTTTCATGTTAAGTGAAAGGAGCCACTCCCAAAAAAACCAAAGGCCAAATGTTCTCTCTGATATGCAGATGCTAACTCACAACAGGCAGTGGTGGAGATCAAGAAGGGGAGACTTACTGAATTGGACTGGGGAGTCAGGGTTGGAGAGGGAATGGGAAAGACAGTAGTATGAATTGAACATAACTTTCCTATGTTCATATATGAATACATGACCAGTATAACTCACACCATATATAGCCACAAAAATGGGAAGTTATATTCCATGTTTGTATGATATGCCAAAACACATACTACTGTCACGTTTTACTAAAAAGAACAAATTAAAAAAGAGAAATTAAAAAATAAAAATAATATAAAAAAATTTTCAGTATGAGAGAAAACAAGGGAAAGGCTTGCAAACTTCAAGTTCATATGATAGGCAGAATGGAAACCTAATCTCTGGCTACTCTGGTGAATTATGATACATAGCAAAATGGACTTTCAGAGATGTTAATAAGGTTATAGCTCTTAAGATACTGAGACTATTCCCGAACCTAACTAATTACATGAGTAGAAAGTTTCCTCTAGTTATGGTTACAGAAATGCAGCCACAGCAGAAGTCAAAGAGATTTAAAGCATATGAGACCTGATTCATTGTTGCCATAGGAGACCAAGAGGAAAGCATGAGTAGTAATAAGAAGTCTAGAGAGGTGAAGACTGGTCCTGACAGCAGAAAAATGAAAATGTAGTCCAGCATCAACAAGGAATTGAATTTGGCCAAGAATATGAATGTGTGGAAGCAGATCGTCCCTAGCATCTCCAGAGGGAATATGCCCAGTCAATACTTAGATTTGAACCATATCAGACTGTCAGCAGAGAAGAACCCACCCAGATTTCTGACCTATAGAAAACTACAACACGAATAATTTGTGTTCTTTAAAGTGGCTTAGTTTGTGGCATTGTGTTTATATATTTATTGTGCCTGGCTTTAACCTAGAGGCCCTCTAACATCAAGCCATATCCCCAGTCCATAAAAAAATATATATACACATATTTATAAAATTATATAATATATAAATACATATTTATATTTTATGACTATATTATTTATTTATTTTTTATATAATGCTGAGGATCAAACCCAGTGCCTCACCCGTGCTAGGCAAGCATTCTTGTCAGATTGCTGAGGCTGGCCTTGAACTTGCTATCCTCCTCCTCAGTCTCCTAAATTGCCAGATTACAGCTGTTCGTGGTATTTGTTAAGGCAGGCAAGAAAACCAACAGAGGTACATGTATGTCACAATTTCTTCCACAATTATGTAATTACAATGTGCCAATTAAAAATTAATTTTAAAAAAGAAAATTAACATAGATGTCAAGCTCTAAAAATACATTTCAAGTAGCAAGAACAAAGAATGTTTAAGAAAGGAGGTGGGGATGAATTCACTAAGGCAGACAGGGTTTAAGTTGTAGGAAATCTAAAACTTCATTATTATTATGTGAGCCATGGAGAGGTGCTGAAACTTTGTTTAAAGTGAGAAACATAATAAATGATAGTGATGTTAAGTGGGGATCAGAAGGAGACGAAAGGCATAGATATTTGTTAGTTTTCTATGAACATACTAGATAACAGATAAGAATGTGGATGAAATCAGAATAAAAAAAAATGCTTTTGAGTTACTGCATTTTACTGAAGTAAAAACACAGTCTAGGATCCTGATTCATGATGAAGATGATAGACTAGTGAGGTACGATTCAAAGTACTTTACCTTAAGTGATGTGGTAGATGATTATGTTCACCAATCAAAATAAAGAGCACCCAAAAAAGCATATTTTTAGTAGGCTAAAAACAGGCATAAAGGGGAAAACATATTTCTCAACTTTTGAAATAACGGAGAACAAAAACAACAATTTTAAAGCAGCAGGTAAACAAAAGCAGCATCTTTTTATCAGGGTTTGTTACCTCTACTATTGCTTTCTGGATAGGCAAGGGTAGGCTTATTTGGAGAGCGTCGTAGATCACTATTAAGGAAAGGCTTATCAGATGGATATGATACATAAGGAGATGAAGAATGGCGAACCACACCCCTATTAGACCTTGATGGTTCAGCTGAGATGTTCTGAAAAATAAAAGTACAGAAATTACTTTTCAAAATTTGAAACCATATTCATGACTTAAAAATTGAACTGTCTATATATTCTTCTGATAAGAGACAATGGGAAAAAAAGAGCCTAATAACTATACACAGTATAATTCAACCATCATTTATTTTAAGGAAATACAACTTTAAAAGTGTTTCATATTTGTCTAAATGTAGCCAAATGCCAAACACTATAAAGAATACTCTCACAATCTAAATACAAACACTGTATAGAAAAAAAATGGTACTCCACAAATATTGTACCTTAAGTATATACCATGAAACATACATTCAGAAAAGTAAATATACAGAATGGAAAGATTGCTACAAATTACTATATTCTCAAATGCAACAAAATACTTCTTAAATACTTTAGTGTCCAAAACTTAAAAAAAAAGAGAGATATTGCCCTTGCCTCAAAGGACTTATTTTAGTTAGAAAACAGGGAAATAATCAGAAAACATAAAGACTTATCAACATTCATATATAAAACTTTATTTCCAAACAAACATCATCTGTCATGAATGGAATTCTAACAAATTTAGGATTATGTTCCATGATATGAAAATTAGATCAGAAAATTATATGATATTATATTAGAAGATAATAATGGACTTTCTTTGATACAGTGGAGAAAATAATCAAAAAGTTGAAGTCTATGGTAGAAGTTGTGACTATGACTGTTCTAAATTCTCAAACATCCATTTTTCTTTTTTCAACTGCCACAGCAAAGTCTTACCTTTTGAGAACTGCACTTTATATAGTACTAAATAATCTGTGTTCAGAAAAGCACAAAGGAACAATAAATATTAATAATAACAATTAACTACTTTGTGGAATAGACAAACGCTATCAAAATACATATATTTAAATGTTACTAAAACCAAAGATTCTACTTTCATGTTAGAAATCACATAAATTCTCAGTTGATTTACAAAAGGAAATATAAAACATACACTACTGCTGTGAAAACAAGAAGGTAAATAATATGATCAAGGTAAAGATATTCTAGAAATGAAAAACTAGATTGCATTATATTATCTTTCAATGTAATCTACCTCATTCAAGTAAAAATCCACATGATCAACAAGAATGAGAGCATTGAATAACATTCATTATCCAGCAAAGAATAATTATTTTATGGCAATATAAAACTTCATCAAAAACCATGGCAAACATACTTCATTTTGCAAAATTTGAAACAAAGCCCTCTGCACAACTTCTAGTTGATGTTCTTAATACTAAATTGCATCTCTTAAATTTAAGCATATTAGGATAGCAAAAAGAACAGATACTACAATTGAAAAGAAAGAATCCAAACTTCACAGATTATGATTCTCTAAATAAAAAACACCAACGAATACTAAATTATTAGAATTAATTTGAGCCTGGAAAGGTTACTAGGTAAAATTCATGTACAAGAATCAGTATTTCTATACATTAGTTGGAAAATGCAACTTAAGAAAGCATAGGTCATACAATAAAAAAGTTAATTAGAATTAATGTTTGGAAAAAAGATTCAGTATACTAAAAAATATCAGATTAAAACAGAAATTCAATGAAATTGCAATTAAAATTCCAAGAACAATTTCAACTATTTCTATTGAAGAAAATCAAAGACCAAGAATACTAACATTTCTCTTAAGAACAAAGAAGATAACCACCCCTCACTCCCAACTATATATATAGAAAGGAGAATCACTAAGACAGTGAGTATCTAGAAAGAAAAAACAAAACAACAACAAAAAAGGACAAAGCACCCTAACAAACTAATAAAAACATGGAAATTAATGTACTCACAGAGCTAAAATTGTGGACCTTTGGGGAAAGGTTAACTTTTTAACAAGTAGTTTCAGGACAATTGTTTCATCTTAAATAAAACATTAAATTAAATAAATTTCAAGTAAATTAGAATTTAAAAGCTCCAACTTTAAAATGTATAGTGAGTAATTTAGAATAATACCGTTAAGATCTTAGAATGAACGAAGAATTTTTCAAATCACTAATTGTAGAAAGGAATGAGTGACAAATTTTACCACTTTAGTATTAAGTATTAATCAAAAAATATCAAAGACAAGCAAAGATGTCTTTAGACTAGTCCTATAAGAGTGAGGATTAACATTCAGAACACAAATGAGTATACATTAAAAAAAAAACAGCCCGGTAAAAAATAGGCAAAAGACATGGATGGGCATTTCATAAAAGAAAAACACACAAAAGACTAGCAAAGGTATGAGTCAAAAAGGTGCATTCTCATCAATGACTAGGGAAGCATAAATTAGAAAGAGAATAGGATAACATTTTATAACTTACCCCTTAGAAAAAAATTTACAAGTGGAATAATACTACCCATTAAAGGGGACACAGAATAAAGAGGACTGTTGGTTGGCATATACATAGAAAAAACAATTTAGCATGAGTAAGCCAAAGTTGTACCTATTCTATGATAAATCAATTTCATTCACAAGTACACCTACTGAACTATTTTCATTCTCTCATTTTTGAAAATGACAAAGCATAAACCAAACACATATTTTATAAGCCTGTATTGAGGTCTAACCCACATGCCAATCTGCCCCTCGCAAACTTTTTGTTTCGCATTTGGTATATTTTGGATGACATATATGAAGCAAACCTAGCATTACACAAACACGTACTTGAATAACAAAGAATCTTGTAGACTCCCTGAGAACCCTTTAGAGACCCGCCTAAAGTTCCCTAGATCACTTCCAAAACTGCTGTTTAGAGAAATTTTTGCCATGTTGAGCATTAAGAATTTCAAGATTGTTATAATATCTAACAAACAAAAAACCCAAAGACCCCCAAAGCCTATCAAGATACTACATAGTAGTATGAATGAGATGAACTCTTACCCTTAACTTCATGCATCACTTTGCCCATTTGAAAATGTAAATATGTCAACCCCACAAGGTTATTGTGAGAATTATATGATTTCATATATGAAAAATGCTTAAAATAATGCCTATCAGTATCATCTAAGTATTAAATATTATGGTCTTAGAAAGTACAGTAGTGTGGGATGGAAGAACGGAAAGATTAAAAAAAAAGCAGGGAAGCATTCACTTTATTATCCCCCAAAATAAAATATATCTTAAAATATATTTCATATTATAAAATCTATGATATATTCAAAAAATTCATGGAAATTAATACGAAGCTACTGTGTTGCTTGGCTAAAGGACGGGACTAAAAAGCTTAAGACAAATTAGGAGATTAATTTATTAAGTCAAAAGTGACAAAAGGATGTTACACGTGGATTAAGAAAATATTAACAGATGGCCTGAACAGACACTTCTCAGAAGAGAATATATAATCAATCAACAAATATATGAAAAAAATGTTCATCATCTCCAGCAATTCGAGAAATGCAAATCAAAACTACTCTAAGATTTCATCTCACTCCAGTCAGAATGGGAGCTACTACGCAGACAAACAACACTAAGTGTTGGTGAGGATGTGGGGAAAAAGATACACTTATACATTGCTGGTGGGACTGCAAATTGGTGCAGCCAATATGGAAAGCAGCATGGAGATTCCTTGGAAAACTTGGAATGAAACCACCATTTGACCCAGCTTTCCCTCTCCTCAGTCTATACCCAGCATACTATAGGGACACAGCCACATCAACATTTATAACAACAAAATTCACAATAGCCAAACTGTGGAACCAACCTAGATGTCCTTCACAAGATGAATAAGAAAAATGTGGCATATATACATAATGGAATAGTACTCAGTAATAAAAGATCATAAAATCATGGCATTTGCAGGTAAATGGATGGAGCTGGAGATGATAATGCTAAAAACAAATGCTGAATGTTTTCTCTGATATAAGGAGACTGATTCATAGTGGGATAGGGAGGGGGAAATAGACAAACTCTAGATAGAGCAGAGGGGTGGAAGGGAAAGGAAGGGACAAGGGGTTAGCAATGATGGTGCAATGTGATGGACAACATTATCCAAAGTACATGTATGAAAACATGAATTGGTGTGAACATACTTTATGTATAATATGAATTGTAATGCATTCTGTTGTCATTTATTAAAAATCAATAAAAATAAATGAATAAATTTTAAAAAATTAACGGAACATAAAGTCATTTTGCTGTTTCAACACTATGTTATCTATCTTTACTTAGTATTAATTTCATTAAGCCCAATTATGTTGTATTCCTGTTGTCTCTTAACAGTGAGTTGATAACAAACAATAAATGTTATCTGCTGTTGCTAATCTTGCTGTTGCTGCAATGAAAAAAAAATACTCCAAAAAGACTGACTACTGCTCTCATGTTGTCCGTGTTTGAGATTTATATGGTAGCTTCTTTCTAAAGATTATTATTTGTGTAAAACATCTCCATTTATTGTAATTAGTTTGGTATTGGGTTTTCAATGTAAAACATACAAATTGTTAATATTCACAACCCTGACATCTTAATGAGTAGGCTTCTGGTTTCATGTTGTAGTTTTAAAGTTTTCTAATATCGTATTACTTATTATCGGCTGTTTGCTAATTTGCTTTTCAAATTCTGTTGTAAATGACAGCTTTATTTCTAATGGGACATTTACTAAGTAGCGCCATTTCTTGTGCACTGAGAAACCAAGTGAGTTTGTTTTTGTTTTGAGAAATAGTAACTTCTAAATTAGACATCTTAATGCAGCAAGTCAAGATAATTAAACTTGTTGCACTCTGACTTGTAAAAATATTAGCACAGTCTTGATACTTAGAATCCAATTAAAGCTGAGCTTAATGCAATAAAAATATCTATGCTTTCCTAACTGAAACTCTGGAAGGATTTCTGTTCAAAGCTACTGTAAGGACCAAGGGTTTACTACATCTCAGTGGCACTGCTCAACCAAGTGGCTGAATTATACATAGAATGGCTCAGAAGTCTTTCTGGTTTGGTCTCCAATCATTAAGTTTTGAGAGCAATGGAAAAAAGTATTCCTCTCCCAAGTTTAATCAATCACATCCTCTGTATAATTCAATCATCTGACATGTTTCTAACAGTTTCTCTTTATCTTACCTTTTTCTGATCGAATCCTTGAAGAACTCCCATTGTTTCACTCATTACTTTTCCTTAATCTCCCAGAAGGCTCTGGAAACTTGTTACCCTATTCTAAGGATACCTGTGATACTTCTGGTCTCATTATCAAAAATTCTAATCATAGTCATAAAAAAACTGAAACTAAGGGAAAATATGACTTCCCCAGGTGACTATGCATTCCTCTAAATTCTCTTTTAGTGTCTATGAAATTATTGATATTCTTCTGACTTCTTTACTCTTTTTTCATTTTCATCTACTTTTCTAGTTCATCTCATCCAACTCTATTTTCATATTACCTCTGTTTATTCCAGATTATCTCAAGTTTCCTCAAAAAGTATCTATTTGTCTTGGCACATATCTCAAAATTCTTTTTTTAAAATTAGTTCTTTTTAGTTGTACAAGACAGTTGAATCTATTTTATATAACTATTATAACATAATACAAGCATGGTATATATCTTATTCTAATTTAGGACCCCACTTTTGTAGATGTACACGATGGTGGGATTGATTCACCGTGATGTATTCATATATATATACACATACACATACACACAGGAAAATTATGTCAGATTTATTCACTGTGAATAACTTTTTGACAATTGCCTCCAAATGGTAAATCTGGAGATTATCATGCTGAGTGAAATAAGCCAGTCGCTAAAGATCAAAATTCTTTCGGTGCTTTCTCCTGCTATTTTTGTGACAATTACAACTCCTTCAGTAGGTAGCTAGTTCCACTTTCCCTTTAGGAAATCTTCTCTAACCTACCCAAGAACTGCTAATCACCTCCCCTCTTAAATTATTCTAGTGATGGTATCTCTTATAAAACTGTACTCTGTAATAATTATCTATGCATAACTTCTCTTCAATGCTTCTCTCCTTCAGAGTAAGATTTCTATCCTATTCATCTGAGAAATTTTAAAGTTTAACAGTCTGCAAGGCACTGAATATTTATAAATTGGCTCCAACTTCATCACATTTACTTGTGTCTTCCCAGTGTGCATTTTCCAGAACACTGAGTTCAACACTTCTATTTGCCAAATACCAGTGACTAAACTGGCTGGTAACTCTTGTGGTGAAAACAATGTTTACTATCTCTGTGGACTCTCCCAAACAGCACTTCCACATTGCAGTCCTAGCAACATTACAGAAAGCGCCACGCAACAAAGTTCATGAGATAGGAGGCGGAGGCACTGCAAAGAAAACTGCATAAGCAACGACTAAAACGCACACTCAAGAGACTGCGCACCGCTCAGTGACTACCTGGCCTAGGCGAGTTTTCAAGAGGAGCCGTTACACTCACGTGACTAATGGAGCTGTTTTCGCAGGCCAGGATCTGCCAAAGCCCAGTCTCAGCAATATTAGGCAATCTGGCCTGCTAGGCCACAAAGCGAATGAGGGATGAGAATAGAAACGCACCAGCCTGTTTCAATGGAAGCTAGAGGGTGTAGCTAGGACTTAGGAATAATAGAAAGCTGCGCAGCGTGGAGCCATCTAGGTACCCCCCGACACGCTGTCTTCCAGGATGGGGTCAGAAGAGGAACCGAAAACGGCCTCAAACGTGGAAGTGTAAAAAGGCGCTGGAACCAACCTAAAGCCTATTCGAATGCCGATCACTTCTTACCGAGAACTGAGAATCAGAAACTGCAGAGACCGATGCCGTCGCCATTTTTCTGTCTGCCCAGCGCGGGCCTCCGCAGCTCCGGAGCGGTCTAGATTCTCTACTACTTCAAGACTCGAGAGCCGCCCCCCAGGGGCGACCCTAAGCCGAACCCCTGATGGGAGGGGTGGGGGTGGTGGCGCCGGGTCTAAATACCCCTGCTACACACCCCCAGTGGGACGCCCGCGCTCACAGCGCACGAGGAGAGGGCAACAACACGTCCTAACAGACGTCTTCTATAGCCAATCAAAAAAGCGGACGTCTTCCTTTGGTTGGAGAAAATTCGCCTCTTCCTCGGTGACGTCACAAGTATCGCGCAGCTGCGTCTGCCAGGGCCTGGTCGCGCTGCCGGCTGCTAGGCAACTCAGGGAATTCTGCAAAGGGATTCTACAAAGGGGATTCCTTTCCAAGAGGAAATGTGAGCCAGGGTTTGTGTTGTCGCCAGTGGCAACTGAATGGAATGATTGAAGCAGAATAAAAACGAACGAGAAGTTCAAACACTCCATCATTTCTTTTGGATTTGACCCGCGAGAGAGCGTGAGCTAGACTCGGGGACGCCTCTCCAGGTGAAGTATTGACCTTCTGACCAATAACAAAATAGGAGGGGCTTAATGGTTTAGTCTAATGAAAGTCAAATGAAAAGGAGCAGAAAGAGAAAGCAAACCTTCGCGAACATTTGCCCAATTGGATTGGGGAGCCCTGACCCAAATCTAAGATACGCTGCTGGAACCTGCGGCGACCAGGACTTTTGGGCGGGGCAGATTCGAAGTGGATTTCGCGCTCTGAGAGCGTCGGACTCTTATTGGCCAGCGCCTTCCTCCCTTTGTGGGCGCTCCAGCGTAACCGGGTCTAGGGGTTGGGAGGAGCGGCCGAGTGACGCGATGTCCTCCGCAGCCAATCAGGGTTGCGGAAGCGAGGTGGAGAAGGAAGCGGATCCGCGGTCGCGCAGCTAAACCGCATTGAGCTACCCGCTTCGTCTCCCTCCGCCGCTATCGGGACCTCAGCGGGAGCCGCTGGGACAGCGTCACTGGGTGGGCTGGGGCGGAAGTGTAGGCGGAGGGAGACGGCGGTGTCCGCGGAGCCTGGGGCTCTTGCGGTGAGGCCCTGGTGGGCGAAAGGAAGGGGGTGGGGGAGGAGGAGGAGTCCGCGGCCCGGGCAGCGGCGGCGCCCGAGTTCTCCGTAGGGCCCCGCCTCGGAGCGGGCGGCTGTGGAGGAGATTGAGGAGCAGGATGGCGGCCTCGGCCCTCTACGCCTGCACCAAGTGTACCCAGCGTTATCCCTTCGAGGAGCTCTCCCAGGGCCAGCAGCTCTGCAAGGTCCGTGGGCACCGGGCGGGCGGGGTTTCCTTTGCCTCATCCCGAGGGGCTGGGTGCCCGCTGTAGGGCACCCGGCTCTTCGCTGGCGCCTCGGGGTTTGGGAGTCTGGAGTCCTACCTCCGCACCTTGGGACCCTTTTATCCGAGGGTCTGGGCATCAGGTGGGAAAGACCCCTGAGGGGAGACAGCATCTTACCCTCTTCCAGGCAGTCCAGGAGGGAGCCGGGCCCCATTACCGTCCGAGGGTCTCGGGTGGGGCTGAGTGAAGCAGCCACCTGTCTTATGCCGCAGAAATCCTGGGGTGGAGATATTTTCATCTTGGTTTTCTGCCTGGTCTGTCCTCTCCTTCCACCAGGAGGCAGGGGACGGTTTTTGCACTTTCTTGCTAGGAACCTGAAGCCGCAAAGCTGATGGCATCCTTCTTCCCTGTCCAGGAAAGCGAAGCGACTGGTTTGGGAACAGAATGCTCTATGATTTGGAGCTCCTCCCATCCCATTAAAGCCAGGATGCTGTCTGTGAGCAACGGTGTAAAATAACAAGTAGTTTCACATTTAACCAACCCTTGAAATCATCCCTGACAGCTTTCTTAAATTATCTGTAATATATCCCACATATCTAATGAAGACAAAGACAACTATGCCTTCCCTAAGGAATTATGTTGTGATTGGCCACTTACATGATAAGTCACCCAATTTTTTACGTTGGGGGCCAGGTTTTATTGATGTTTTAGTCATTTGATTAGGTTGGGTAATAATTTTCTACCAGAAAAGTGAGATTCAAGACTTTGAGGTAGATGCTGACTAATGTATTTTCTTATTACAGGAATGTCGGATTGCACATCCCATTGTAAAATGTACTTACTGCAGATCAGAATTTCAACAAGAAAGGTTTGTATACTGAATAGTTTTTGATTGTTAAAAACAAATGTTGTCTAAGGAATACTTGGGGATTATAATCCCATATCTATGTTACTCTGATATGGGATGCCTTAGTTTTTGAAGTTTTAAGTTATAAACCTTTTATATATGGTGGGACAGAGAATGTTGACAAAAAATACCTGGTTTTTACTTTACAACTAGAGTTCAGTTTATACATGAAAAAAAGAGGGGTAAATTTTAAAAAAGAGGGATAAATGGAAAATGTTCAGTCTTGATAACAAAAATGCAAATATAAAAATTGCTATTAAAATCCAAAATGTTAATGGACTTGAGGAAAAGTTAGTAGTGTTACCAAATGCCTTCCAAGCATGCAATCAAGTCACTGATTCACCGAAGAATAGCACAGACTTTTTTAATAGGCACTTTGAGAGCACATACAAGAAAGTAGCCTAACAGAACAACCGATTTCTTCATGAGTGGGTATCAAATTAATGGAGAATGGCTGAGTAGAAAGTTACGTAGGCACTGATAATTCTGTGCATTAATGGTGACGTGTGAAAATGGTAAAACTAGAGAGGAGACATTAGGATTTTTTGTTTTGTTCCCTTTACAAAAAAAATACCCAATAAAGAAGTATAACATTTGACTTAAGTTAATGGAAGAGAAGTAAATTTGGATAAAATAACCTTAAAAAAAAACTTTAAGTTTGTCTTTTTTGAATAAAATTTACTAAATTAAAGTTTAGGTACTACATTTAGCTCAATGCTGTGCTGATTACCCCAGAAAACTACATAATGTGGTCATCTATATATATTTTCCTTTCAGCAAAACGAATACAATTTGTAAGAAGTGTGCTCAAAATGTGAAGCAATTTGGGACCGTAAGTATGTCTTAAGATTTTTTTTGTTACTGGTCTGTTAATGTTTGTCACAAAGACAAAAACTTTTAGAAATTATATAGTGTTATGTTCTTATGTATTCAAACATATCAAAATACTTCATGGGAGAAATTTTCTGTAGATAGTCTTATGGCAAGACTACATTTAAAAACAAACTATGTGCATTTTTTAAGTACTGTGTATAAAGTTATTCTTTAAACATTTAAATATAGAGGACTTCTTTTTGAGAATCTACTTAGCCATAAAATTTGCATAAACAAACTCTTTTTTTTCTCTTTAGAACTATTTTTATACAGCAATATAGTTCAGGTACTTATTCACAACAATTATAACAATACACTAATAAAAATTGTCTTACGTGTGTACTAAAGCAATTATTGGTATATTGGCAACATTATTATTGGTCAAAATGTTCACATTAAGACTACTAATCAAAATTGTCTTTTGAATATTCAAGTATATGAAGATATTTTTATTATAATTTATATTGAACATGTTTGTCAATTTTTTAAGTTGAAGATTGACCTATAGTTTATTTTTATGTGTTCCTTTATATGACAAAAAGTTAAATTTTTTTTTTTTTCACAAATGACACAGTAACTAAACAGGATATTATTAGAAGTTCATTCCTCAAATTTGGATATATGAGGTTTTTTTTATGTCCCTATATTCTTTTATGTTAATTCTTTGAGGCTTTTTTTATGTGCAGCTTTTGTATGAAAATGTATCTTATCTTTTAAACATTCTAATAGAGTAACAATGAGTTTCATGACTCTACAGATAAATATTAATTGAATGAATAGAAACATAAGCGTTATTAAATATGGCAGATGACATATTTGAGCGAAAACCAGTTTTTTACCTTTTAGTTTCCTTAATTTTATCCTAGAGTTCCATTTATATGTAAGGAACTTTATGCAGCAAACTTGAATGTTTTTTAATGTCTCAGTCAAAATGTATGTCTGCTTTTCAGCCAAAACCTTGTCAGTACTGTAACATAATTGCAGCATTTATCGGTACCAAGTGCCAGCGTTGCACAAATTCAGAAAAAAAGTATGGACCACCTCAGACTTGTGAACAGTGCAAACAACAATGTGCTTTTGATCGGAAGGAGGAAGGAAGAAGAAAGGTATGTTTTATTTATATTATGGTATCTTCCTGAAATTAAATAATATACCAACCAACCTAGAATTTATAATTGATACAGGGATCAGATATGATTATTTTTTGGGTCCTGAAAGCAGATAGTTAGATGAAAGCATAAGAATACTGAAAATAATGAATTTTTTCCTTCTTTGCATCGTATGTGAATTCATGTCAATCATTCAGGGTTACTTTTAAAATTTCAATCCAGGCACGGTGGCACACACTTGTAGTTCCAGCTACTCAAGATGCTGAGGCAGGAGGCTTGCAGTTCAATACCAGCTTGGGTAACTTAGTGAGACCAGCATTTCAAAAAGAATAAATAAATAATTCTGTGATGGCTATTCTCCACTATTTGGTTGCCCACCAATATGATTTCTGAGACAGATTTTTATTGAGTAAATCTTTTCACCTATTTACCCTTTTGCTGGTTACTTGAAATTGCTTGTGTGAAAAAAAAATACCTGATGGCATATTAGCACATAAAATTCAAAGTTAGTCTACTGCCTTTTGATATGGGCTCATATTTGAAACCATTGTTTGTTTTTCTCTACCTACAGTGACTTAATAATTATGTGTATGCATGTGGCATTCTTCTGCTGATCAGCATTCACACAGGCCTCCTGTTGTCTATCAGTTTCAGTTGACTTGGAGGATGACTGTCTCTTTGAGGGGCTTCCCCAGGTCCCCCCACAGCAATGTATGTACCTTAGTTGTAAGACATGCCCCTCCAGCACTTTTTGTGTGAAAAACAGAAGACAGAAACTATTTTATAGGTTTTGTCTTAATTTTGGAAAGAATTCTCTCCCTCTCCATTGACTCACATAACAATTGATTCTCGTTATTTGCAGTAGTTAACATTCTTTGAAGTTGCCAGAAATACTGAATTGATGAAAACTGAATTCCTAAGGGAAATACAGGATTAGGTTCCTGTGTCTATTTATAACATGTTGGGCAATCTAACAGTACATAATATTATTTTGTATTTACCCTTAGAGATGCCTTATTGCATATATATGTAACTGATTAATTTAATTGAGTAGTGCTAATGATGCCTGAATAAAGTTTATCTAAACATGTATTTTTTCATAAGGTACATCACAACCTTCTTGAGCATAGGAGCTCTGGCCAACACTTCATCATTACTCTTTGGGACTATTAAAACAAAATCACAAAAGAAAACTCAAAAACTTGAAAAATACAGCATTAGTGAAAAGGACAGTTGTTTATTGTATGAAATATAAAACAAGAAGGTAGAATGTTACCTTCTGCCTTAATTGGGAATGTGTATCTTCTGGTGCCACACTTTTCAGTGCTATGTACCTGCTGGGTGTGAATAGCCACAAATATGCTGCAAATAAATTTTATTTTTTTTGAGGGTTACAAATAAATTTTAGCAAAAAGGCAAATCTGCAAATATGAAATCTGAAAATGACGAGAATCAATTATATTATTTAAGCACTCCTATTTTTCTGTAAATTCACAATACTTTACTGTTGAGGAAATACTTTATCATTTTGATAATCACACAGTGACTTAAGAGGTCAGACTAGATTACTTGGAAGTATGTCAGCAATTTATGCTTATTTTGTAGGAATAAGAAAAAAGGTAAAATGTCTCTTCACAATTAAAATGCCTCAGGACTAAAGGAAGTCCATATATCATAAACAAAAAGTTTTGAGAAAAGTCTAATTTGGCTTCCATTTTGCAAAGATCTGTGAATGTATATATTCACAGAATTTTGCACATATACGTGCAATGTAACTAGAAGTTGAGCAGTGTGTCTTATCTGGTTTCATTTACAGACAGATAAATACATTTAATTTAATACCAATATTTTCTTAAAAGGTTGATGGAAAATTACTGTGCTGGCTGTGTACTTTATCATACAAGAGAGTTTTACAGAAGACAAAAGAACAAAGGAAGAGCCTGGGATCTTCTCATTCAAATTCTTCATCTTCATCTCTCACGGAGAAAGACCAGCATCATTCTAAACATCATCACCACCATCATCATCATCACCATCGTCATAGCAGTAGCCATCACAAGTAAGTACTTTGAAGTCAGGTTTTCTAAAGTCCTTCCCAGTGTTTTAATGCCATATTGATGTTTATTTGCCATTGTTAACTAGGTGCTGCTCTAATTTTCATTTTATATTGTAATCTTCTTGAGTATCTCAAGCTGTGTTATGTACTAAGCAGTGTGTAAAATTATACACATGGAAAATGTTTAGGTGTTTATCATAATTATTAATGATAGGGCATTTAGGGAATAACATAAAATGATTATACATAGTCAAAATAGTAATACATCAGAGAGAATACTTCACTGATTTCAGTTATCAAGAGCCTCAGTTTTTTCAGAGGGTTAATCATTGGGATTTTACTTATAAAAATTTATATTTACACCAGTTGTCATTAATTAAAAGCAAATAAGCCAGTGACTAAAAAATACATCTAATCTTTTTGGAGAATACTTTGTAACATTACCACTTGTGACTTAGTAGACGTTAGTAGAAGCATGTTTTGTGTGTTTGGTGGAGGGGTGTGAGGAATTGAACCTAGTGCTAATGAGTGCTAAGCATGAGCTCTACCACTCCACTGAGTGCATTCCTGTTACCTGTAGATGCTTTTTTAAACTAGGAATTTAACCCAGATGTATTTTACTATTGAGCTACATATCCAGTCCTTTTTTTTTTAATTATTTATTTTTATTTTTTTAGTAGTTGTAGGTGGACAGAATACCTTTATGTTTATCTTTATGTGACACTAAGAATGGAACCCAGTGCCTCACCTATACTAGGCAAGTGCTCTTAGCTACAGCCCCAGCCTGCCTTTTTTTAATTTCATTTTAAGGCAGGATCTTGCTAAGTTGCTTAGGGCCTTGCTAAATTGCTGAGGCTGTTCTTGAACTTGTGATTCTCCTGCCTAAGCCTACGGAGCTACTGGGATTACAGGTGTGTGCCACCACACCTGGCTTGTGGAAGCATTCTTAATCTTGGAGGTCACCAAAGTATGAGAACTACTATTTTAAACTAGTGGTGCTTTGCTGGTTTTTAAAACACAAAGTAAGAACCCTATTCAAATACAAATAGTACTTGATATATTTTTTTTTTAAGATGTCGATGGACCTTTATTTTATTCATTCGTGGACTACTTGATTTTTTTAAAGTGACTTGGGGCAATGGGGAGTTATGTAGCAGTAATATTTTAACTCTGTGTAGTATACTTCTAAAAAGTGATTTTATTTCTCATGGAAAAATGAATATTAAAATACAAATTGAATGCATAAACACAAATCAGGAACATGATGCACACCCATTTTCAGAAGACTTCATTGTTTTTTCCTAAATTTTACTATGACTTTAATTTCTGATAGATAGTTAAAATATAATATCATATATAGAAAACAGATACCCACCACATTTTGGAACACAGAGTAGTTCTGCCTAATTAAGATTTGATTATGAACTGGAAAATTTTGAGGATTTATCAAGGCACTATGTTTACTAGTTTATTTCCTAGGCATGATATAGTAGATGGCAATTCTTTTTTTGTTTGTTTGTTTTGGTAGACAACAATTCTAATTTGGCACTTTTGAAGGAATTTTGTGGTCATTCTATCAGTTTCCCAAAGGGAGAATGTACATAAAATTTCCTTGTTTTTGCTTCTTGATTTGAGAAAAAAAATACAACAAGATAATTATATACTATAATGGCATCTGCCTACTTAATCTGAAGACTCTGCCAGAATGTCTGTTTTCCCTGTCATTGTAGATAGCTTTTTTTTGTATATTTGAAAGATCAAATGAGGTGGCAGTAACCTAATCTTTGGAAAGAATAACAGGTTTCTAGAATAAAGGGGAAAAGGACAGTCTTCACTTTCCAATTTTCTTTTCTTTTGACTAAAGAAATACAAATATATAGTCATTAGTAAGTATCCACTGGCAATTGGTTTCAAGTCCTCAGTTCCCTTATTTAAAAAGGCACAGTTTTCAGAATAAAAAAAAAAAACTGTGCCTTTTGTATATGGGGTAAAAATGGGAGTTCGTAACCCACTTGAATCAAATGTATGAAATATGATATGTCAAGAGCTATGTAATGTTTTGAACAACTAATAAAAAAAAGAAAATAAGAATAAATAAAACCCAAATTCAAAAAAAAGGGCAGTTTTTGCACATAACCTCTGTACATCTTCTCATGTACTTCAAATCATCTCTAAATTATTTAAAATACCATTGGAATGTAAATGTTACATAACAATTGCTGTACTGTATTGTTCAGAGAATAATGAGGAGAAAAAAAATATGTATTCAGTACAGACAACAACAATCTAATGATGCTTTTCATCCACAGTTAGTTGAATCCTCAGATGTGGAACCTGAGGATATGAAGGGCCAACTTTACCATTTTATATTTGATGGTCAGGGACCGTTTCATGAACAGGCAGCTAGTTTTTAGGGATAAATTGAATAGATCAAAACAAATATGAGAAACATACATATTGTGATAGATGGTGATTGGTGTGCAGGGATGGTATGGTCATGGTCACAGCAGTTATGATGCTAAGTTAAGTTTGGATTCAGGAATGGTCACCTCTCAGAAAACTAAGATGGGGATTCCAAGTGTTTCTGATAAGTAGTATTAATGTGATTGTTCTCACTTCAGTATCTAATTAGTGTTATTAATTGATGTATGATTATTTGGCTTCTTAATGCTTATTTTGTTAGTGAAATATGTAAAAGAATTTCTCAGTAGAATTGCCATTCATTGACACAAAAGAGTAACTCAGGTTGATAAGAGTTACAGTTATGATTTCCTCAACTTACTATTTACTTAAAAATGATTCTTAAGAACACAGTTTGTTTTTTACTTTGGCTTAAATATTTCCCATAGCTAAAACAAAAGTATATTTTATACATACATAAATTGGCTTAAATATTTCCCACAGCTAAAACAAAAGTATATTTTATACATACATATTTTATACATACATAAATAAATATTTCCAATAGCTAAAACAATGTATATTTTATACATACATACATATTGTATATGCTAGCACTGTACTAAGTGTTTTTGTCCTTGTAAGAAATGCACTGCATCCATGCACAGATGGGGGAACTGAGATTGAGGAATTTTGAATAACTTGCCCAATGTTACATAGCTTACATGTTTTTAATCTCTTAAATTGTATAATATCTGGCTTGCAGGAGATGCTGTATACCTGTTAAATGAATAAAGACATTAGTAAAGGATTGACTAAAGTGCAAGTTCAGAAGAAAAAAAATGTGGAATTCATAATGAGTTATAAGTTAATTTATTAACATGGCAAAATGAAACTGACATCATCATTCTAAGTCAAAGGACAATCATTTTTTACTGTGAATCTTTTATTGTTTTCAGTATGCCTTCTCTAGACTACTGACTAAAGAAAGATCTAAAGACTTCAGAGAGGATTCTTAGGAAAACTAGGAAAATATCAAAGGAAATAAGATAGTTCTTCAACCAGCATGATGCATTATTCTGAGCAAATTGAGTTCCTTGAAAGAAAGTGTCTCCATTTTGGATTATTAAAAAAGTCTTGACTTTAAAGATACAATTTTTTGTATGAAATACTAAGGGTAGCTGAAGTATAGTGATTCTTAGATTTTATAATTATAGAACCCTGTTATAGTTTTTATGTTTATATACTCCAACCCTTGGTATAGTAAATGGAATTTTGGCACTCATGATGAAGAAGAAAGTTTAATCTCTACCACTGAACATGTTTTTGAAAATTTAATGTGGCTAGAAGTCATTTGACTAGAATTTATTCCATTAAAATATAATATATAAAATATATATTAGGTTAGCTTGAAAATTTAATTAAATACACCTTTCTATGAACAAAAGATTTATAATGTTTTGTTTATGACATAATAATTTGATTCCATTGAGAAAGAATGCTATTATATATGTGTTAAATAAGTATTGTTATCAGATGTCGTTTATGTATTTTTCAGAATCAGCAATCTCAGTCCAGAACAAGAGCAGGGACTGTGGAAACAAAGGTAAATACATTAACATATTTTCCGAAATATTTGAAATGTATTCTTGTGTGATATTCCTTTAACTTTGTTACTTAGACTTTAAAAGTATCAGTGTGGTTTAGTAATATTTTAGGGGAAGAAGAATAACTTATCACTTGGTGCTACTATCCTTTTTATCTAATTATTCTTATTAATGTTTGGTTTCAGCCATAAATCCTCTGCAGCAATTCAGAATGAAACTCCAAAGAAAAAGCCCAAATTGGAATCTAAGCCATCTAATGGAGATAGGTAAAAATGAATTCCTTTAGTGGTGTAAAAATTTAACTCAATTGAACAGTTATGGTTGATTGCCAGTTATTACTAGATAAGAGAATAGAAAGAAACATGTGTCTTCTACACTGACTTCTTTGAGTCATCTAGAAGAATAAACATCAGTTAAAAAAGATTAATTTTGGCAATAAGAAAGTGGCACTAAACTTTTGTTGTTCTAGTTGGGAATGAATTTGGGTTTTGAAAACAAGAAAACATTGAATAAAGAACATTATTGTAATTGTTCTTCAAGGAAACACAAATCTTGATTGTGATATTTTAAAATTGACCTACTTAGAAAATGTTTTTAGATTTGAAATATTTTTAGTGTAACTTTGTTTTAGTTCATTAGCCAAAAGTTTGCTGATGTTACTGTACAAATTGGCTGCCTATTGCTTTACACTAGAAGTATTGACCCCCTAAAAGCTAATACTGAATTATATTTCTGCAGGTGTATGTAATGTGTGCCATTAGTAAGGTAATTTGCCAGTTGCATCCATTTCTGTCAGGTACATATTTTTTTGCATTAGCCTTAAGGATGTTTGTGGAATTGTCTAATTTATGCAATTTGAACACATGCTGATTTTTCTTCTACTTTATTTAACTGTGTTTTACCTTTTTTTTTTTTTTTTAGTAGCTCTATAAATCAGTCAGCAGATAGTGGGGGAACAGACAATTTTGTCCTTATAAGTCAACTGAAAGAAGAGGTGATGTCACTTAAGCGTCTCTTACAGCAAAGAGACCAGACCATTTTAGAAAAAGATAAAAAGGTAAGAGCATGGCTCACTGAAGCTGCTTAAGAATAATGTCCAGAGTTGGGATTGTAGCTTAGTGGCAGAGCGTTTGCCTAGCATGTGTGAGGTACTAGGTTCAACTCTCAGCACCTTATACAAGTAAATAAAAGTAAAGGTCCATCAATGACTAAAAAACTATTTAAAAAAAAGAATAATGTCTTGACTATCACTTGATAATTGGAAATTTTCCTAAATACTTTGGTAATGTTTGTCATTCACGATTCTGATAAATTACCAAACTAACTAATGAAGATAAGTAAAAATGGTCTTTCAAAATTTTTGTGATTCTAAGAGTTAACTGAGAGCTAATTAGAGTAGTAATAATTCCAGTTTTCACTAAGCATGTAATTTTAAAATAGGTCTAATAACTTAATTTGAAAATGAGATGTGATTGGAATATTGTGTGAGTTCTTGTGGTTTAAGAAAGTAATCGAATATACTCTGATATATACTGATGATTTGTTTTTATCAGTCCAGATCAAATAACTATTGGTTAAAAGTAATGGTATAAGAATTTCCTGTGTAGTACTCATTTGCATTAGGTACCTAAGATCATTTTGTAGGAAGCATACTTACTGATACTTAGTTTCTCTGTTAACTTAATAGGAATATCACATAAGTTGTCCTTTTAGGGAAAAGAGGAATGTTAATAGAATTATGGATTTAAGGTTTTCTTATGCCATGATATTAGGATTGGATAATAGTGGGCAAGAATGGAGCAGGAAATGGATTTTGAAGACATTTAGCCATACTCAGGGTTCAAACTCAGTTCTGTCACTTTGTGATGTTGAGCAGAATATTTCCTTTTCTTTAGACCTTGGTTTTCTCATTTAAAAAATAAACCATCACTGCTACTCTTATTGAATGGGAAAGTGATTAAATGAATATGCAAAGTGTGTATTATAGCTTCTGACTTAAGTGCTCATGGATGCCATTACCAATGTTTTATGATCTTTGAGGATAGAACCTACTCTTGTACTTGTTTTGTTATCCCAGAGAATGCAGTTTAGCCTATATTAAACAAATGTCTTATGCAGTAGGAGAACATTAAAAACATTCCATTTAAGAGTATAAAACATGTGGATGTGGTGGTGCACACATGTAATCCCCAAAACTTGGAAAGCTGAAGCAGGAGGATTGTTGGTTTGACACCAACCTCAGCAACTTAGCAAGGCCCTAAGCAACTTAGTGAGATCCTGTCTCAAAAAGGACCGGAAATGCAGCTCAGGGTAAAAACACCCCTGGTTTGATTCCTGGTAACCCCCCAAAAACATAAGACATGATTATAAATACATACATGGATTATTTCTGAGTCTCCATAGTAGCAGAACTTGAGCCTGAGCTGGCTTTTACTTCTGGCATTCAACACTTTCTCACCTTTGATGGATATGTATATTTAGATACATTTGTACCTAAATTTAGTATAGGAAAATTAAAATTGACATGTTAGGTAAAATAGGATAGTTATAGGTGGTTTTTATAGTTCTTTTGATAACATTTTTTAAAATTAATGCCTTTATGGAAATATTTTCTATGCACAAAATTTTAGAGAAACTTTATTATACAAAGCCAAGTATATCTACGTTAAACTTGAGAAAAGATGAATAAAATGCCAAACTTACTGCAAAATTGAGAGATTCGAAAACCAAGTAGTTATACTTGTGGAATACTGACTTGTTTTCCCTCTCTGCCATTACTATTCTGTATTAGTTTAGTTGATTGAAGGTTTTTTGTTGTTGTTGTTGTCAGTGTTCCTCATTAAAACAAAAACAAAAAAAACCAGTGGATTGAAATTAGCAGTGTTGTAAGAAACATAAATCTAGTAAGTTAGTAACTTTTTCTTTTAAATCTAAGAAAAGTTATTTTTCTGAATTTGTTTCAGGTTTTCATTGACTTCTAGAGCTAGACATTAGGTCATGGGGGTACAAAGAAAAATAAGACACAGTCTTTATCTTATAGAAGTTTATACATTGGAGGAAACTACAATATAATGAATAGAATAATTATCTTAGTTGATCTGATGTGGACTGGCATTTCAGAACTGGAGTTCTATAATATGGAAAAATAGAAAATTTAGTTATTTGAATATGATAAAGCAAGGGATTTTATTTGGAAAGAGGAATGTCAGACATTGTGACTTTGTTTTTGCTATTGTATACCTTTTGGTTTACTGGATACTGGATAATGATAGGAAAAAAATAAATAAACTTAAATCTTGCATAGTGAAAAACACTTGAAAATAACCTAAAGCAGCTTCTGCATGTATGTAATCACTTTTTAGTTGGATGAGATATTTTGTATATGTTATTTATGTTTATTAAAAATTTGACATGTAGTCTGCTTTCTCAAGCCACTGATTTTTTCTTATATTTGCTAATTTAGCTTAAATTTTTTGGTAACCATCTTTCCCTTCTCATTCTACATTAGTTGTATTTCTGTGCTTTGTTCTCCATTTTTATCTCGAGTGAAAATGTTACTGTAGTAGTATTGTGCACATAATCCTGGACATAAATTTACAAGTAATTACAGCTCTTGGTTTATAGGACTATTCCTCTTTATACTTACCCATTGTGAAACTTTTTTTCCTTTTACCACTGAAAGATTATTTTAATTCAAAACTAGTTTAAATGTTTACTTTTGCTTATACTAATGTGAATTACATTTTAATTGAAACGCTAATATATTAACATAATTTAGTATACCGGTAATGTAGCTCTGTCCGTTGAAGCCAAAAACAAAAATCTCAACTTAAGTTTAATAAAAGCAGACAGAATTCATCAGTTCACAGAACAAATTCTAACTAAATTATAAAACTCAGGAAAATGTTGTTAACATCTGTTTCACAAAAATGTTAGAAATATTTAAATGTTGTTTATATGGGCAGAGATATATATATATATTTTGAGGCAGCACATATATATTGTGTGTGTGTGTGTGTGTGTGTATATACTTTTTCTTTTATTCTTTCAGTTAACTGAACTAAAGGCAGACTTTCAGTACCAAGAGTCAAATTTGAGAACAAAGATGAACAGTATGGAAAAAGCTCACAAAGAAACTGTGGAACAACTTCAGGTAAATGACATTATTTATATAAAGTGTTGGGGGGGGGGACTAAACTTTGATAATGGCATTCATTGACTTAGATTGGTATTAGTATCTATTTTATGCATATGTGATTTTGTAAGTTTTTAATCCTAATTCCTGTAAAAAGTTACTGTTTGAAATCATTCAAAAGGTGATTGATTCAGTTCATTAATCCTGAAAACTTTTATGTTAACTTTAAATGGAATTTTCAGAAGAGGATATAATTGGGGTATATTGATCATTGGGCTAAAAGCAAAAAATTAAATATTACTTTCATGAAACTAAGTTGAAAGTAAGGTTTTTAGTTGCAATCTTTCTTCCTATTTCATTCTAGATAATAAAAAGGGAAGTAGACATAGAAAACCAGTTCTCAAGACCTTGAGTGAGGAAGTTTATGCTGTGGGCAGTGATGGAAGTCAAGAGAGTGCCCTTAATCTGTGTACTGTGGTTTGCAAAGTGCCAAACAGTGACTCCTCCTTAATCTCAGAGTATTCCAAAATACAGTAAGCAGGATTTGAATATAGAGAATAGCTGGTAAATCTGAGAATCATACTAGCAAAGCTGGTAGAACCTAATATCTGGCATTCAAGGATGGTGAGCATCTATCATGTGATAGAGATTGTTCCCTTAGTAAACAACATAAAAAGTTCCCTTAGTTTACTCTTATGTTTCATACATTTAGAAATGAAACCATACTAAGTTAACTATATTTTCTTCATTGTATATATTCTGATATTTGTAGAACTAATTTATGAGTAATAGAGTTTTAAGAAAGGTTAAGAAATTGTTAAGTCTTAAAAGCATAGATGAGGCCAGCACACAGACTTCAGATTTGACAGAAGAGTTTATCTTTGAAAGGCAGGTATTAATACTGCCCCAGTTTTTGCTTTTGTTTTTGTTTTGTTTTAATATTGTAACATTAAGAGATACTTGCTATTTCTGTCTTGGGTTCTAGTACTTGTCAAACAAGGAGTAGAATTTAGGTACCTGTTGAAATTCTAGGTACAGCTTGCTTGGTCTTAAACCTGACTTTACTATTCAAAATTTTTAAATAGGAACCTCATGAACCTGGAACATCGTAGGCATTCAAATGATTTGTTGAACAAGTAGTGATTTATGGAAATGTCCTTCTGTCTTGAGAAATTACCCACATCTTATATTGGACTTCTTGTGCATGAATTATTGTTTTTCACCCATCATCAAGTATTTTGAATTTTGATATTCACATTTATTATTAATGCTGAATGATTACATGAAGTATAATCTTCAACCTGATAATTTCTGATTTAATGAAATGTAACCAAAGCTCTGAAGTAAATCCAGAATGAAATAACAGTATAACTGTGAGCAATAGTTACATATGGTTTAACTTGGTACTTACCACTGTTAAAAAGATCATTCAAATAAATAAATAAATAAATCATAGTTGTAAGCACAAGAAAACCCTCTTTGCTTTTAGCCTGATTGTTATCTTAAACCTACCAGATGTTTGGTAGCTGAATTTTCATATGATGTTGGAGTAATTAATATTTACATAGAATTAGGATGGTTTCAGCATGATTTTACATGCATTGTTTTCTTTGCTTCTTGAAATGAGTTAAGTGTTGTGCTCATTTTTTAGATGAAATTGTGTTCACATAATTAATGATATAGAAACTTGCATTTTCTGCCTCAGGTTTACATGTCCTTTTACCTATTCTTCATGGGCTCCCACTACCCAAGTTACTCAGGTTTTCTATTTCATCCTCATCTTCCCTGTACCTTTTGAGTTATTGCTAGAGACTTTCTGTCAGAGCTAAGTGCCATCTTTTTACCCCACTCCCTTTAGCAACCAATGTACTAGTAGGATTCTCTACTGAGGTGAGTAAACACAGTTAATTATTTTCTTTTTGTGATAAGGAATTGAATTTTGTAATGTATAATTTATCTTGCTCTAATAGCTCACAAAAAATTTTAACGATCAAACCTAGGAATAAGCCTGAGTGTAACTCCCAAAAGTGTGGAAAATAGCTCTTAAATACCAAGAACACCAAATAAAATCTGTGTTAATTTAGTAGATGAGTGGCTAAAAGGGAAAAGGAACCATTTGAATGCCTACTATGTACCGGTTGTTTTATTAGGAACTGTTTGATATATTTGATTAGTTCTTTCAACTGATTTCAAAGTGGGTAGTTAAGTTTCTTTATTACAAATGAAAAGTTATACTCCAGGTTACATAATAGGTAAGTGACAGAGCTAGAATTTAAAGTGGGATCTGTGTAATTCTTAATTTCGATTTTGTTTCCTTTAGGCTAACATTTAATTTGCTTAAGAGTTTCTATTTCGTAGAGTGCATAATAAAGAAAAGTTTTTAGGATAAAACATTTAAAAGTATAAAGATTTATTTTTAATATACTCTAATTATAGAGTAAGACAAATTTGAGCCTGTGTCCATTTAAGAGATACATTGTTTATCCTAAAGAGTTTTACTTATATAGTTTATCAACAATCATACTTATTAGTAATGTGGTTTGGGGACTTAAATATATAAATTGCAGATTGAAAATTGGCAGCTAAATCATTAACAGAAAAAAATGATTCCAAGATCTAATTTTTAATTTTTTTGTATTCTGTAATTAGAATATAAATATTATAAGCTCTTTTTAAATTTCTCAGCATGTTTGAGAAAAGAATTTGGAGATTCATTTTTTAACCATTTGGTATATTAGTACAAATTTTTTATATACATGTAACTTGCAGATCTGGGGAGATCTCTGTAGGCGCCCCTTCGTTACTTTGTATTTCAAAATTTCTGTTTAATTTTTCCTGTTTTTAGACAGTAGATCCATTATGGTCATGAATTAAATAATGTGTAGCTAACAATTAGTGAAAATTTTTAAACTACCACGTTGACCATAACTGTTCCGCTGAGTAATAAATTGAATAAATGTGCATTGCTACTTCATTTCCTCCAACTTCCAACTCCCACGCATTCTTGCTTGATTTGTCCTTTTGTTTTTCAGGCTGTTTCATTTTATTTTATTTTATTTTATTTAGTAGGTCCTTTCTTTTTTTTAAAGAGAGGGAGAGAGAAAGAATTTTTAATATTTATTTTTTAGTTTTCGGCAGACACAACATCTTTTTTTGTTGTGTGTGGTGCTGAGAATTGAACCGGGTCCGCACGCATGCTGGGCGAGCGTGCTACCACTTGAGCCACATCCCCAGCCCCCAGGCTGTTTCATTTTAAAGGGAAAATAAAACTCCTTTTTGATTTTGATGACTTTCTAGAATTGAAGTTAATATTGATTTTGAATGAAAAGTAATTCCACTTTAATTATTTGATAACTATTGAATATGAAAACCTTACTCATCATGTAGACAAACATGAAAGATGATTTGGTTGCACATATAAGAGACCACTGAAAATATTTGCATTTTGGAAGCCATATGTGTTACTTAGGAAGAGTTTGTAGACATCCAGGGGAGTAGAAGTACATAGCCTAAGAATCTACATTAAGATGGCATACAGGAAAGGTAAAATATTATTTGGCCATACAGAAGCTAAAATTAAAGTAGAAAATGAAGCACTAACATTAAAGAAGTCTGTCTAAATAGAAGAATTTAAAACCTGTGAGTAGTTTTCAAACAGAAGGATATCTTTAAAACTTTTATTTTTAGGACAGTGCTCAAATTTCAAACTATTTTTATCATTCTTTATACTTTGGATCAAAAACTTGGCAAATGCTTGATCATTAATATATTTGTATGTACTAGAGATTTTTATCAAAGTTTCCAGAGTCAAGAAACTGCATAGAGTGGCAAAGGCAGTCAAAATATGAAAATACTCATTGAAGGTAGCTACTTAGACAGTCCTCCACACTAAACACTAGTGACTGTTGTAGCACATTGGATTGAGGGGCAATGTCTTTGTCAGTGATGGTTGGGACATTATATAGTGCAGTGTTAAATTCAGTTCAGGTTGTTGGCAAAGAAATTTTGAATCTTGGCAAAAAAAAAAAAAAATAGCCTTTATTGAAAGTAAAAGCACTAATGATAGAAATTACTTAGATCCTACAAAGCCAGTACCAGATGACTATATGACAATTAAAGAAACAAAAATAAGATCAGGAAGAGTGGTTCTAATGGGTATGTAAAACAAGATCTTTGGTGAAGTGATAAAGGGGATAATTTTTATTAAAAAAAAATTGCTTAGGCTTGTTCTACAAGAAGGTAAAAATCAAATGAAAGACTTTATACAGCTTGCTCATGTCATGTTTTAAAATAAAGGACCAAATTGTTTCTCCTACTTAAAACTTGAACCTTTTAAGCAGACTCACTTTGTTGCCTTTTTTGTGACCAAGTTTATCTTTGCACATAAATTATATTAATACTGACGTTTACCAAAAAAGGATCCATTAAACCAATATCTAGAATTTTTCTTCTACCTGTTTAATCTTAAAAGGAAGAATCTAAACGCACCAACTCTTTCATTTGATCCGTTACTATTTTAATCTTTTGTTATAGAAATGAAAAAACAGTATTCTGCAGCGTGACTTTATAATATTTCATACTTTTTAAATCTTGAATTTTTGTCTCTCACAGGCCAAAAACAGAGAACTACTCAAACAGGTTGCAGCATTGTCAAAGGGTAAAAAGTTTGACAAAAGTGGAAGCATACTAACATCTCCTTGAAAAGGTTGTTTATTTAGTGTTTCTGCTTATAGTGTAAATTTGGGGAAAAAAATTCTGTGAAGCCCTTAAATTCTGTGTTGTAGAAAATATTTTTGCACACCAAATAATTTGGTGTGTTTCCTATTCACTTTTTGTAATTGATATACAGCATTTTTTAAGTTGTAAACATTCAAATAAAAACTTCAACTGGTTTGAAGTACCTTTCTAATTATTTGATATCCAGGAAATTCTTGCCAGCAATAGTATTAAACAGTTGTAAAGGAGTGCATGAGTAGTGCTCTTTATGAAATGAAACATGCAATAATAGAGGTAGGTATGGTTTTAAGAAGTAAGAGCAGTAGGGTTTTTTGGGTTTTTGTTTAACACTATGCTAATTTCAGAAAAAAAATTAGTTTTCAATTTAGAAATACAAAAACTTTTAAACAGGAAAATGGTGAACACTGGTTTTTTTGGAATTGTATTTTTACTTTGCATCAACATGAATTTAGGAGAGAATCATGGTGCTTTTATTAAATGAACTTCAGAGTATATGTAAATATGTTTTTAAAATTTACATCATTAACATTAGTTAGTAACCTAGCATTTTCATTACTGGTATAGGAATTAACATTTATTGTACAGTATCCAAGGTAAAATGTGTTTTTGTTTTGTAAAAACTACTGTAGATTTTTACTTACAAGTGCCTTTTTGCCACCTAATGTTTTTATTTATAGGAATGCTGATATTTTGTACATACAATTTGTTTTAAAATCATGTTCAATAAGTGTTTGTATATAAATACATATGTATAGAAGCCTATTTCAAAAGAAATAAAAGTTGCTAATAACATTTGAGGTTGCATTAAAGAACTAACTGATAATGCATAGAGACTTTAGGTGATTTATGGTTGGTTTTCTATGTGTAAGGGAAGCTGTTGGTCATTGAATTCATTTAATTATATTGAAGTACTTCCCTAAAGATTTAATTTTAAATCATTTCTGATAGAGTGTTTTTATTTTTTATGGTATGTGGCTTCATGTTCATATTTTGTGAATTACATGTTTTACTTTATATACATATTTTATATATAAAATTTCTTTAAAGTTTATGTTTCTGCAGCGGTCCATATATCTGCTTTCCCCATAACTTGTGGTTATCTAAGTTAATATTTATGTGCACAATACTTATTCTGTAAACTTAATGCAAATCTGGAAAATTAAATAACTTTATATTCTAATCTGTGCTTACCTTTGAATAAATTGAGTCTACTATAATGTTCAGGCACTATTTATAAGTAAATTGTCTCAAAGTCTTCAAAATTGCCTATAAAAAAAAAAAAGGTTAAGATAGTGTGGGGTGTGTTACATGAAGTTATTGACTAAAATTCAGATCTAGTTTTTTTCAGTCTATAGTGGAAATTGATCTACTTAACATCAGTTCAGACTTTTAGTTCAATATTAAAACCCTCAGGCATTATAAAATATACACTGTATAGAGGAAAAGAGTTATTTCCCTTAGAAATTTTTTGGTAAAGATAAATTTCCAGTAAATTTTAAATTGATCTATTTTGAAGGTTTTGTTTTTAAAAGTTGATTATGAATTTCATATCAAATTGGCTTTATAAAGGACATGAGTATAGCAATTCTTTTTAACATCATTCTTGTTTCAGTGGACTATTCTATAGTTGTTCATTAATCTTTGTCCAATTTGGAAACACATAATCTAAGGTAATTTTCAAGAAATAGTAAATGATTGAATCAGCCATATTTGGAAAAATTAAGCTGGTTTTTAAAAATGAGACCTTCATGCAGTACTCTTCTTAAATTTAGTACTCTCAACCATGGTAGATACTGCCTTAACATGGATTTCAGTATTTGCAATATTTGCTGAGTTCATAAATGATCATTCTTTAAAAATTTTAATGTTTTATATTTTGGTTTCATAGCCATTTGTCAATCCACGGAGATTATGATTCTACCGTAAACTGTGTGATGGTTTTTATACCTTCCTGAAAATGCTTCACAAGAAAATTGCCCATCTCCCATTATCTAAAGTTAAAATAGAAAATCAGTTTAAATGATTAAGCTTTATACATTTCAAGGCTAAAACCATTTAGGGGCTTCACAGTATTTCCTAATTAAATACTCTCTCTTTATTCCATTACCTTATTTTTTATAATTTAAATTTTTTATAATTGTATAAATTAGTAATTGAGTCCCAGTCCTGATCTGTAGTGTATTGACATAATGAGCTGATATTCTTTAAATGTGGGCCTGTAAGGGGATACTATGGTGTGCTGTATTGTGCTTCTAGCCTGTTTTCCACAATTAATTAGCATTTACCAGTTAGGGTCATTTTGGCTCAAGTAATTTGTGTATTAATAGCCTGTGAATATTGCAGTCCTTTTTAGATTGTATTGGTCTAAATAAACATTCGGCAGTGAACCTGGTAAGCTGTTCACATGTATAGACTATTGAAATACTGTACTTGTACACATCTGACTGTTGACATTTTGTACTTTTTTCTAAATCCAATATTTCACAATAAAAACTTGGCAAAAGTTTGTATGTATTAATTTTCTATTTCTGTTGTAACATTACCACACATTTTGTGGCTTAAAACAACAAAGTTAATTCTCTTACAGTTCTAGAGGCCATAAATCTAAAACTTGTCTCAGTAGGTTAAAAGCAAGGTGTTGGAAGGACTGGTTCCTTCTAGAGGTTCTAAGGGAGAATGTGTTCTCTTGCTTTTCCAGCTTCCCTTGCTATCTGTGAGCTGTTGACCCCTCTTCTGTCTTCAAAGCCAGAAGTATGAAATTCCAAATTTGTCTGCCTTCATCATCATATAGCTTTCTCTCTCTCGGACATCATTGGGTCCACCTAGATGAACAAGATAATCCCCCCATCTCAGTTCTTTAATATAGTCATATATGCAGAGTCCCTTTTGTTCTATAAGGTACCATATTCACAGATTCCAAGGATATTCAGCATGGATTTCTTCAAGGGCTATTACTGACCCAGCTATAAATAATATGCCCCCCACCAGCTACTTTTTTCCAATATAAGATCCCAGAACAACAGATATGTGGGGAATGGCTCAGGCTAAGCATTAGAAGTTAGAAGTCTTTTTTCCTATTGATTCAGTCTACTTTAGTAAAGCTATTTGGTGGGGAGGATTTTTTTTTAAATTTTTATTTTTTGATATACATGAAAGTAGAATATACTTTGACATATACATACATGGACTATAACTTCCTGTTTTTGTGGTTGTACATGATACGGAGTTTCACTGGTAGTATATTCATATATGAACATAAGAAAGTTATGTCTGATTCATTCTGCCTTTCCTAATCCCATCCCTGCCGTCTCTTCATTCCCCTTAGTCTAATCCAATGAACTTTTTTTCTTCACTCCCTTATTGTGTGTTAGCATCTGCATATCAGAGAGATCATTCAGCCTTTGGTTTGGGGGGATTGGCTTATTTCACTTATCATGATAATCTCCAGTTCCATACATTTATTGGCATTTGCCAGTAATATTACATTGTGTAAATATACCTCATTTTCTTTATCCATTCATCTGTTGAAGGGTACCTGTGTTGGTTCCATAGTTTAGCAATTGTGAATTGAGCTGCTATATTGATGTGGCAGTGGCACTATAGTTTGCTGATTTTAAGTCTTGAATATATGGGTTGAGGAGTGGGATAGCTGAGTCAAATGGTGGTTCCATTCCAAGTTTTGAGTCTCCATGCTGCTTTCCAGTGGTTATACCAGTTTGCATCCTACCAGCAATGTATGAGTGTACCTTTTCCCCCCAACATCCTCATCAACATTTATTGTTACCTGTATTCTTGATAATTGCCATTCTGACTGGAGTGAGATGAAATCTCAGTGTGGTTTTAATTTGCATTTCTCCAATTGCTAGAGATGTTGAACATTTTTTCATGTACTTGTTGGCCAATTGTATTTGAGCTATTATTTCAAACAATAGAGAAAGCTAAATATAGCATGTGTTTGTTTAAGCTTTGGAAAATACATACCATGTCAGGAGGATAAAAAATTGAAGACATGATAAGTAACTTATAGACCAATTGGGAAGATAATTATAAATGAAAAATATATAACTTAGGTATTATACAGTATAGCAAAAGCTGGTAGCTTTTAGAAAGGGAATTCCAAGAATCATGGGATTGATTTTAATTGATTTCTCAAATTTTAATATGTATGAGTTACCTAGAAGGCTTGTTAGTCATATGTTGCTGGGGTTCATCAGTTTCTGATTTGGTAGGTCTGGTATGGGGCCCAAGAATTTGCATTTATAAGTTCTCAATGCTGATGCTTTGGAAATAGGTTCTACTGTTGAACCAGTGATGTAAGAAAAGACACGTGGTGGTAAAAATTTGGTTTAAGGAATAATGGATGGAAGACATTATTGGAAGAATTGTGGCATGAACTTGGAAAAGTTATTTGAAGCCCTATTTAAAATGCAGTTTGGGCAGAGAGACCACTAAATTTTTTAAACAGAAGTTATGTATATGACCAGATCATTTTATACTTTTAAAGAAAACTAGAAATCATTTTCTTCAACTCTCTTATGTTATATCTCCACCCAAAGCAGCAAACTATAAATGGCTTATATATTGACTTTTAATAACATCCTGTTTTCCAAATAAATTCAAGATTATTTGACTTAAGTGTCTTGTATGCAGCAAGGTTTCTGCATAAATGATAATCATTTTTAAGGAGATATATATAGTCATCATGTCAGATATACGTAAGAATTTGAGAATAATCTGCAAAGGCAATTGGATATGACAAGCTTATAAGCAGATTAAAAATCTCACTTCTCAATAATGCATTGACGTATAAGGTGCAGCATTTTTTTTTAAATTGACAAGCTGGTAAGTTACAACAACAACAAAAGCCCAGTATTTCTCTGATGCTTAATACTGGTATGATAGACTATGGAATATGGTGTTTGTCACCACTTCTCAAGAAAACTAAAATCTGAGAAATACAATTAGGTTTAGAGACTGGAGTCTTGCATTCTAAACAAAAAGCAATATAACCCTACAGAAAACTGAATCAAAGAAATGAATAGACAGTTCATAGGAAAAGAGCAAATAGTTCTTAAGCATATCAAAAGATGCTGAGCCTCATTGATAATAACATAATTAAAAGAAAGTAGAGTTACTTGATGCAAAATCCAAATTTGACAGCATTGTTGATAAGGTTGTGGGGAAACTAAACTTTGTATACATTGCAGGTGGTCATAGAAGAAAGGTCCCTGTGAAGGTAGATATTGTTAATAACTGGCAGAATTATAGATCAATTTATACTCTGACCTGGCAATCCAATTTGTAGGAATCTATCCCAAATATACACTTGGGAAAAAAAGACATGCTCAAAGCTATTGCAAAATTATTTGTAATAGCAAAAATCAGAAAACAATCAAAATCAGAGAATTGGTTAAAAACTATGAGAGAGCCACACAATGGATACTATGTGGTGGTAAGAACAAGTTAGCTACGCTACGTAGTACATTCTTAGTTAGGAAGAGGAAATACAGAAGTGTATTAAGCATGTTACTGTTTTCTTAAGAAGAGTTAGGACATACACATACATGCCAAATTATTTTTTATGAATTGAAGGATTAATCATCATTTTTTGAAAAAATGGTTACTAATAAGTTTGGGAAGAAATGAATAGATTGGAGGAGGGGAGAAGCTGGGTTTCTTTGAATATATTTACCATATTTGTTGATTTGATTTTGGAGTCATTTACAAATTTTACAATATTTTAAAATGAAATAAACTCTTAAAATGGAGCAAATGTACATAAATGTGTATCCAGTTGTTTTAAGTGATATAAACTTCAATAATTTGTACCTCCCTAGTTGGATATATCCTAATGGGGAAAAATGAAAAAAAAAATCTGTTGGCTGAAATCTTGGCAATGTCAGTATTATTATTCTAAGATAGTGTAGGATAAAATATTGTGGGATAAATAAAGTGAATAATTATGTGATGTTCTAATTCCATTTGTTACATCATTCTGGCATTTTTGACTAGAAGAAAAGGAGAGACACAAGTAAAATCTGTGTGGTCTTATTTTTAGTTAGAATTGTGAGTATAAACTGAAGCTGTTTTATCTGAGAAAAAAATAGACATTCAGCAGGAAATATATGAAGAAGAACCTGTAACCTCTTGTCAGATCAAATAGCAAGAAAAGTACAAGGATTATTTTGTATGCTTTCAAAAGGATAGATGAGCCAATTTAAATGTAGTATAATGTGAACAGTAATATAGAAAATAACAAGTTGGGTGAGGTATGCACACCTGTAATTCCACAGAGGTTCTGGAGGCTGAGGCAGGAGTATTTCTAATTCAAAACCAGCCTCAGCAACTTAATTTAGACCTGTCTCTAAATAAAAATACAAAAAAAAACAAAAGGGGGGGGGCTAGGGATGTGACTCAGTGATTGAGTGACCCTGGGTTCAATTCCCAGTACCAAAATAATAATAATAATACAGCAGTGAGTTGAAATGTTGAATGAATTTATGTACGTGAATTCAGAATGATACTAAAGAGACAAACTATGCAAAAACAAAGCTCTAGTCAGTCACCAATGGTGGATGGCTTGTGATTAATTATTTTGAAAATGGGTAAATGAATGTAAAATAATATTTTCTGACTTTGCAGTAAAAACTGTGTTGCTGGGTAGGTAAATTAGATGAAAACTTATTTCTCTTTAAAAATAAATTCCATTTAATACATGAAAAAGGAACAATGGAATTACAATCTCACCGTTTTGCAACTTCTAAAAGAGATGAGCATTGGTCATCAAGAGCTGCTAAAAGAATAGAAAAAAGCACATTCTTATGCCACTTGCCAAAGAGACACACCTTAATCTGATGAAGCATCTACCAATTAAAAGCAAATAGGATTGAAGGTCATGTTGACTGACAACAAAACAATGCAATTGGCACAACCGTTTTAGTAAGTTTTGTGAGGGTGGGAGCAGTAAAGGTAGAACCTATAGAATAAGAGGGACTTAGGAAATAGGAACCAATCACAATGTGTGGACCTGATTTAGACCCTAAATCAATTTAAAAACTTAAAAAGGGGGGGGGAAGAAATGCAAGTTCACACATTATTTAACAATTTAAAAATTACTGTTAACTTTTTGGGTATGATAATGGTATTTTTAACTATGTCTTTTGTTTTGGGGGGGAAGATGGCATTGGGGGGTTGATTTTGAACTCAACCCCTGTGCCACATTCCCAGCCCTATTTTGTATTTTATTTAGAGACAGGGTCTCACTGAGTTGCTAAGCACCTCCCTTTTATTGCTGAGGCTGGCTTTGAACTCGAAATCCCCCTGCCTCAGTTTCCCAAGCCTCTGGGATTACAGGCTTGTGCCACGGCGCCCCACTGTTTTTGTTTTTGTTGTTTGCCTTTTGGTACCAAGGATTGAATCCAGGGGCACTTAACCACTGAGCCACATCCACAGCCCTTTTTGGTTTTTATTTTGAAAAGGGTCTTGCTAAGTTGCTTAGGGCCTCACTAAATTGTTAAGGCTAACCTGGAATTTGTGATCCTCCTGCCAGGCTTCCAGGTCACTGGGATTACAGGCGTGCGCCACCATACCCAGCTTTTCTTAGAGTCTTTCTAGTGACACTAAAATATTTACCACAAAATGGCATGATTTTGGCATTTGCTTCAAATTAAAAGTGGAGGAAGATGAATAGGGAATATAAATGAAGCAGGATTGGCTGTGAGTTGTTCATTTTAGCTGAGTGATGTATACAGTACAGGGTGGTTCACTTTGCTGTTCAAATTTTCTGTAAATTTGAGTTTTTTATAATAAATTACAAAATTAGACTCATCTTAGATAATACATGTTTACTGAGAACAGAAGAAAAAAGAACAGTACTAAAAACATAGAAAGAAAAGACAGAGCCAAAGAAAGAGTATCCACAATTCTGCCTGGCCACATCTATGTATTTATTTTTTGTGTTTTCTTCCAGCCCTACTTATGAATAATGTCTATAATTATGCCATGATGCAATTTTGATTCCTGTTTCCATTCTTCTTTTCTGTCTCTTTCAATAACAAAAGGAATTAAGACATTAAAATATAACAACATGGGGGCTGAGGGTGTTGCTCAGGGTAGAACACTTGCTTAACTTGCAGGAGGCCCTGAGTTAAATCCCCAGCACTGAACATAACAACAAGAACTTTGTCCTTTCATGGACAAGGCTCATATTCACAAGTGATCACATGAAAGAGGCAGTTACTAAGATAAAGCCATTTCATGTAAAAGCTGTTAAAAATACATGACTTCCAGAATATCGCATTGTCTTATCACATTCCTACTGTGTCTTTTTTGTTGTTGTTGTTGTTGATTCCTTCCCATATTCCTTACATTGAAGGGTAGGACTTATTCAAGACTCCATTCACTTCCTAGGTGCATTCAACCAATATTATCTATAAGCCTAATGACTCTCAAACTTGTGCTAACAATCTGGCTTTCCTCATTTCCAGACTATATTCAATGCAACTTGAATCTCCATTTAGGAGTCTTAAAAAAATCTCTCAAATTTTACGTGTTCAAAATCGTGTGCTCTTTAGCTACACCCCCACTTACCCACCCAGTCCAAATGGCAGCCAAGACCATACTTCCTTCTGACTTCCCATCTCAGTTAATAGAAACTCAATTTTAGTTGTTCAGGCCCAAATCCTTCATGTTATCCTTGATTATTCATATCTTTCTCTCACTATAGCTGTCCTTTTTCTGTCAGCTTGAACTTTCAGAATCCAGGATTTGAGCACTTTTTACCATTTCCCCTCTCAATGATATTTCTGTTGCCTGTTGTCTCTTCCCTGCAGAAAAGCAGAGAGTGAGCCTATGAAAAGATGTCAGATCATGTTGTCTCTCCGCTCCAGTGGCTCTCAAATGAAGATGATCTTACCCTCCCAGGGACTCTTGATGGTATCTGAAGATAGTTTTGATTACCAGAACTGGTGGGACTATCAGGGGCTGCTACTGGCATCAAGTGGGTAGAAGTAAGGGATGTTAATAAACATCAGTCCAGGATGTAATCAACACCCCAAGATGCATAGAACAGCTCTACACAAAAACAATTGTTTAGTCCAAAAGGTCAGTAGTACTCAGATTGAAAATCCCTGCTATCTTAGTCCTTTTGAACTGTTCTAACGAAATACCTTAGATTGGGCCTCTCAGAAATGACAAATTTATTTCTCACAGTTTCATAGGCTAAGTTCAGGATCCAGGCATTGGCAGATGCCATGTGTGGAGAAGGGCTCTTCAATAGTGCCTTCCTTCCACATCCTCACATGGTGGAAAGGGCAAGGCAGCTCTCAGTTCCTCTTCTATAAAGGCACAAATTCATTCACTAGGGAAGATCCCTTATGATCCCATCACCTCCCAGAGACTTCACTTTCCAATACCATTACTTCAGTGACTAGGATTCAACATGAATTTTGGAGAGACACAAACATTAAGATCATATTACCTGCTCTACTCAAAATGCTAAAATGGATTTTTGTCTCAGCCTTTCATTAACCTAAAAGGCCTTGACTTTAAGTTAAATTTTTTTAAAAGAGAGAGAGAATTTTTTTAATATTTATATTTTAGTTTTCAGTGGACACAACAACTTTATTTTTTATGTGGTGCTGAGGATTGAACCCAGTGCCCCCATACGAGGCCAGTGCACTACCGCTTGAGTCACCTTCCCAGCCCTAAGGTAAATTTTTATATCATATTACAGCTTATATTTAGTTCATCAGTGAAATAGCTATTCTCCCCACACTTTTGTTTATAAATTCTGTAAACATTGAGAGGAGATGAAAAGTATTTTAACAGATTTTATCCTTTTTGTTAGAATTCCAATGCATGTCCACAAGGGGGAGCACTTTACTGCTAAATAATATTAAGTATGCACTATATTCATTTGCTGCTCCGCAGCCATAGGAGTCATTATAACAAGAGCAAGCACAATTACTCTTTATGACTGAATGACTTTTTGCATATGGTAATCCATTTTCAGAAGCAATTGGTTTTGCGCAATTCTAGTGTGTGTGTGTGTGTGTGTGTGTGTGTGTGTGTGTGTGTTTAAATTAACCAACCAATTTGCTTAGTAAAAGTTAGTTTTAAAATATAAGTTTGTCTTTAGACAGATTGTTTTTTTTTATTTATTTATTTTTATTTTAAAAAAATCTGGGAGGCAGGAGGGAAAGGAAAGAGGAAATACTGGAAAATAATATTGACTAAATTATATTGTTATATAGTGCATATGTATAAATATGTAACAATGAATCCCACTATTATGTATAATTATACCCATAAAAATATGGGGGGAAGAGTTCCTTGAAGAGTATCTGTATTAAAATTTTGCACATATTTTCCCCACTAAATACAGTTCTTCTGTTACATTGAATACAACATTTATTGGTCCCTCTATCTACCTCTGAGGAAGTTCCTGCACTCAATATACTCAGGGGCCACATATTGGGTTAGGGAATCAACAGTAAGTCTCCCCAAGAGACTTGACATGGACACTGCATTATTAAACTTTTCTATGTCAATGCATCCCTGGAGGCCTGGAACAGTATACCCAGCCTGTGTAACCATGCATAGTCACTGAGGCTTAGAGTGCTCCCTGGCTAGAAAAATGGTGCAATCAAGCTGTTGCATATATTAGATGGTCCTAAATGATCTTTTCTTTATAGATTTTGCTCATTTTTGCACATTTCAGGTGATTTGAATTTTTCTTTGTGAGAGTTGTTAGGCCTCCCTTATTCATTATTAATGTACATTATCACCTGGGAAATCAGGAACTCTTATGGGCTGGGTCATTCAGCTTCTGTTCTGATCTCCTCTTTTCATATTGTTCATTTTCAGTGCAACTAGAAAAAATTATTTCTGCCTTGTCAGTGTGAGAGCCAACCGAATTGCTTCCATGGAGGAAAGGGTTTATAAAATTTATTTTGGGGGTGAAATTGTTAACTGTATGGTGTGTGTGTGGTGTGTGTGTGTGTGTGGTCATTACTGAAGTACTGGGACAAATATTTTACATGAGTTAACATTCTAGATCATAAGCCTGGCATGTTGTAACTTATTCAATGTACAGTTTCGAATATTCCTGAAAAGTAATGAGCAAAACTAGAAATAAATGATGGAATGGGAAGGTAATCTGAGAATAGCTGGGAAAAAAAAAAAAGCTGGAGCTTTGGCCTAAGTAAAGTTCAGGTAGAAATCTATAAACACCAGAAGCCAGCACAAAAGACTGAGGTTGTAGCAATAACCATTTTTCAGCTAGGTGCTTTTATGGATAAACTGTGTTAGTCAGCCTTTAGTTACTGTTACAAATACCTGAGATAATCAACTTACAAAGAGAAAAAGGTTATTTTGGTTCACAGTTTCAGAGGTTCCACTTATTAATTTATTGGGTATGTTGCTTTGGGCCTGTGATGGAACCTCATGATGGGAACATGGGATAGAACAAAACTATCTAAGGCCAGAGAGCAAAAAAGAGAGAGAGGAAGACACCGGGGTCCTACAGTCCCCTCCAAGCCACTCACCCAATAGCCTGAAGACCTCCCACTAGGCTCCACCTCTTCAAGGACCAAGCCTTTAATACATGGACTTGTGGGGACATTCAAGATGCAAACTAGAGAACAAACCAGTCAAAACCAATAATCAGTAAATATATAAAATGAGATCTGCATTCTTATTACTTTACATCATTTTAAAATTGTCTTATGTTCTTTTGTAATATGCATTAATACAAACTGAAGGATTAAGAATAACTTCAGGAAGTTATATACATCTTTTACTAATAGTTTCCAAGTACTTCACAAAAGAATTAAAGGCCTTTACTATCCCATTTTCTTTACACCACCTTGTGGTTTTCTTCATACAGCAGTGCTAAACAAAGAGAAGCCCCCGTGTAGCCTTCTGTTGTCATCACTGCCTGCCCCTCTGAGGTGAGCCCACAATTACTGACCACCTATGTCAGTGTTGTAGCCCATTTTCTAGACTACAAATGTCTGTAGAGTAGAGGGAGTCCATTAGTATTTAGTCTTTCCTTTGGGTAATATATATGAGAATTTGAGGATATAAATTTTTCTAAAACATAAATATATTTTTTTCTGTGTTTTCAAAATAGCTATGTCCTCTATCCATCCAAATCAATGTACCTAGGGTAAGAAAACCTTTTAGAACATTCAGAAAGGTATGCAAAACAAATAGATGGCTGGAAGCTGTGGCACATGCCTATGATCCCAGGAGGTTGAGGTAGGAGGATCATGAGTTCAAAGTTAGCCTCAGCAATAGCAAGGCCCTAAGAAACTTAGTGAGACACACTGTCTCTAAATAAAATATAAAAAGGTATTGAGGATTTGGCTCAGTGGTTAAACACCCTCCAGTTCAAACCCTGGTACAAAAAAAAATGGATTAGGAATAGGACTGTCAACTCAGCTTGTACATATAGATCATTTACAGTAGGATATGAGATTGAAAGTTAGATGGAGACAAGATACAATGGAAATTAGAAACAAAAGTGAAATGGAACACTCATTTTCAGGACTTGCAAAAAGAAGTCCTGAAAACCCAGGGCACAATTCTTAAATTCTTTGCCAATCCTGAGGGTCTGAAAAGCTTGGGGTGGTACCTAGGAGATTTATTTGGAGACAGCTGATGTGTAAACCCTCCATTCCCATTGCTTTGGGACTGTTGCCTCATCAAAAGAAAAGATCTAGGAATTCACTTGAAGAGCTTGATATGTTCCCTGCCATTAAGTGGACAAAATGGACTTAATGTTTGACTGCCTCCTGGAAAATCCAAAATCCGGAAGAGGTGGCTGGCTAGCCACTCCAACGTTTTCCATGAAGGAGATGCCACTATGTTGAGACCAATTTCTATTCCAGGATTGGTGGGTAAATGCTGTGTGAGTAATTTCCAAGGGAAGAAAATATGATATAGGTGGCTTGGACTTGTGCTAGATTCTGCCCAAGAAGATTACTTTGAGTGGGTGGGAATGAGCCATGAGGCAATTTTGGCAGAATGTCTTTATTAAATAGCATAAAGAAAACTTGAACTTTCAGGGGAGCACAGAGACACACAGGAGCATCAGTAGAAAGTACAGTAAGAAAGTACCATCAGAAGGAAAGTATAGTAAGAAAGAAGTTCCCAATTACCTGGAGGGAAATCTCAAGGGAACTTATGGGATTCACTGGTTCTGCTGTAGCCACTTGTCCATCATGGCAGAAGGAATTCAACTTACATTGATTGAATCCAGAGTGACACCATCTAACTTCCACCCTTCTTACTGCTTTTGCCTCTCTGGGCTTGAGTACAAGCTGGGCCAGAAGCACTGCAAGCTGGAGGGAAAAGCTGACTGGGGAAGAGAAAGACCCTGACCTCTCCACCTACCACAAATGGCTGTGCACAACAGTCCTCTGAGGGGGAAAACATCTTAACTTTAAAACTTTAAAGTTTCAATTTGTACAATAGATATGAAAGCTGTCTTCAAAAATTAGCCCCATGAACTATGCCTTCCAGGGTTCATGCCATTGCATAGTCTTCTCCTGCACTAAATCTGGGATAACCCTGTGTCTCCTTTTAACCAATACCATGCAAAGGAAGGGATGCTGTGCCAGTTCTGGGCCCAAGTCTTTAGAAGATCTGGCAACTCTCAGTTTTGTAATCTTGGGAAAACTTCATGTGAGAAGCTCAGCTCTGTTGTCAAAAGGCTACATGGAAAGACTACATGGAGAAGAAAAGTCTGCCTACACAGGGAGGGAAAGGAGACCAGTTCTACTTAAGTGCAAGGCCATTCACCTGTAACCATGCCCAACTACCTTCAATTATGTTCAAGCAAATTTTAATCCTCATATAATTTTATTCATAAATATGGTAGTATGACCCCAAGTGAAAAGGTTTCTTTTTAAAAGTATCACCTTAATTCCATGCTATCATTTAAAAGTTATAATGGCTTAATATCAATTTTTAGTGTTTGGATTTTCCTAAATAGAGCCTATTTTAGTTTATTGAAACAAAGGTCTATGTAAGATCTACACATTATATTTATTAGGTTTTTAGATTTATTTTCACCTCTAATTTCTCCTTAAATTTACCCTCCCACACCATATAACTCAGAGATAAGAATCTTAAACAGAAGATTCTGAGGAATGCTTGTAGGACAGATACTCCTCACTGTATTCTAAGAAGCCAAACTGAGTCCCTGTGAGCTAGCTGGCACATGCACTCAGTTTATGGAGCCCAGCATTTAGACAGAAGCCCATCAACCAGAACAAATAATTCATGCACAGTGAACTGAAGATGCTGCTAGAGAGAAAGAAAATTGTTAGCAGGAAACTAAAAAAAAAAAAAAAAAACTTAAAGAATTTCACAAATATGGGGGGAAAGAGACTTTCCAGACTTAAAAAAAGATAACTTCCCACTAGACATTTCAATAGATAAAGAAGATGGTAATTGCTGAGATCAGGTTAGTGGACTGGAAGGATAATGGCAAGACCAAAGTGAACTCTACATTATGGAGAGGTGGTGGGAAGGACATGGTGCTGAGCAAGGAAGCTGGCAAGATGTGTTTATCCTTCAGTAGCGCACACAATGCTAGACTGGAATGTTTTGAGTCCAGAAAGTGATTAAAAATGAACTCTTGAAAAATAGGGACATATCAAAGGTTTTTAAAGACCTCTGCAAAATCTAGAAAGAAAACCAAGTGATTCTATTCTAAAAGATTCATTCATGGTGGGCAGGGCAGGTGGCAGGGGAGAACTAGAGATGGAATAATGAGCATATTTTAAATATTTAACTTTCTGGGATGAAGGGTAAGTGGAAAACTAGAACCCTGACTTGGGAGAAATGACCATATCATTTCTTTAAATAGGAGGACACGGGTGTCACTGTGAGCACAGGAGGGGGAAGGGAGCCATTAGTGAAGTAAAAAAGGAGAAGGGTGTCAAAATATCAGCAGAAAAACTGGACTGAATGCAGCTTGCTCAAACCAGCAAAAATAAGGAGGAAAAAAAAAAACCAGTTCCTTTAAAATGTAATTTATGAGAAGGGAGAAGTGGCAAGTGTCCCAGGGTGGCTGTAGAGAAAGAGAAGGCAAAGGGAAGGAAAGGGACTAGACGATCAGAATCCAGCAGAGTCATATTCATGCCTATATAAAGCAAGTGCATATGCAGTTTTGAAATGAATTACTACTCAGAAATTTTATTTTTAGAAAAACTTCTACTGTATGTAAATAAATATGATAAAATTTAAATGATAAAAGTGATATAGATAAACTTTAGCAAAGATTTGCAAAGTAAAAGTAAAATAACAAAAAACTCATCTATAGTTGCAGGGAAAAGAGTAATTAAGGAAAGTAATTTCTATTGATAAGTTTACTTTTAAGTTTACTTAAAAGTCAAAAATTTTAAACCAGCTTTTGATGAAGAATGTCCACGAAAATATAACAATTCCTGATATACTTAGGTGGTGATTTCTGAAAAGAATTTAATTCTTCCTTAATCCAATATGGTAGTATATGGAGACCACAAAAAGTGATGGTTATGAACCAGAACTTCAGGTTAGATCCTGATTCAAGCTCAGTCTCATCCACTGTTTGGCTGTGTAACATGTAGAAGTTACTTAACCTCTCTGAGCCTCAGTTTCCTCATTATAAAATGAAGGTAAATCGCATGACTGTTGTCAAGTTTAAATGGGGCATGTAAAAGGAGGATCCCATTGCCCCTGTAAAGAAAATATAGGACTTCATAGGAAAGGACATTTGACACTCAGATATAAAAACTTCTTTGATATCTGCTTTCTTTTTAATTATTTGCCTGTTCCAAATAAAGAGAAGGGATTTCTATGCAGTTTCCTGACTTCCAGAGCTGAGCCTCCACTAAATTAATCATTGAGTCAAACTGTGTTACAATGGAGAGAATTAAAGGTGAGACATGGAGCCAAGAGATATTGAAAATGACTTTTCTTTTTCATTTATAGTTTCCTCACTTTTTAAAGTGTCTTAAAGGACTGTAACTATCAACCTGTGGTTGTAAGAATCAAGTGAGGTCACAGTTATGAAAATTCCTTACATATCATAAACTTCCATCAAACACTGTTACCCAAGACCATGCAGCAGATGCTCCCTGGGTAGCTGAACAAAGCCAAGCCAGCAGGGCATCTTAGACACGGCACAGTCTGATTCTGCCACTCTGCAGAGCTGCTCAAGTTCACGCGTCAACACGCCCTTTCATGACTGTCCCTCCAGACCTTAGAGCTCCTTCTCAGATTGGTTTAAAAGGATAGATATATAACAGGGCTGCTCTTAGGCCTCAGAATTCTTTTAAAAATGTTTTTTCAGGGCATCACAGTTATACACAATATTGGGGATCGTTCTGACACAATCACGTACTCATGGGATATAATTGGCTCCATTTCAGCATCCCCGCTCTTGCCCCAAATTCTTTTGGTGCTCTTAGCATAACAGAGTCTTCTTCCTGTTACCTACACCCTCCTGCAGTTTACTGCCCATGTCAGGGCCAAGGCCAGTGGGCTCCACCTCTGTCTCTACTATCCATTCTGCTTTCCTTGGTCCCCAGTTTTTGCTCCTTTTTGCTTTCATTTTCCTTTCTTTTCTTGTGTGTTAGTTTGTTCTCCTTAGCACTTTTATTATTTTTTTCTCTCTTATATTTGCTTTTTTTAAAAAAAAAAATTTTGCTATTCTAATCAGGAGCTTGACTTTCCCGACCCCCAGAGACCAATGAAAGTGGGTTGTTTTTGTTTTTATTTTGCATTCTGAATATTCCAATCAACCAGTCAATTGATCCAAATCAATAAACATGACAAGATGACTATGGACCTGACTGAAAAGTCCAAATTTGGGGAAATCTACAATAAGCCAACTTATTTTGTGATTATTTTGTTGAGGTCATGGGAATCCATGGCACCATGAAGAGTTGAAAGGCTTTGCCTCACAGGAAATGAATGCTCCCACTGCCAATTGCCTGGGGTGAGTGGTAGACCAAAGACTTTGTCTTCCCTCTGGAGCTCTGAGTAAGTTGGGCATGATTTCTGAGGACTAGAGAGGCCTTGAACAGCCCAAGGAGAAAGAACAAGGTACATCAGCAATGAGAACAACAGGCAAGTAGAAACAAATGAAAATAAATAGCTGGTTTTTTTTTTTTTTTTTCATGGCAGAGACAGGAACAGCAGTAAAAATAAGCCCAGAGGCAACAGCTTCCAGGGCAGCATGGAAAGCCTGGGAATCTACAGGCTCCTTTTTGAGTTCCACTCAGCCCAAAGCAACAAGATAATCCAGCAGATACAAGAAAACACCTCAGGAAAACAAGATTTCTTGCAAATACAATTAAGTGAAGGCTTGAATTATATACCTTGCCAATGAGATGTTTGTAATTCCTACTAATTTAATCATTCATTCCTATTGCAAGGTTTTCATACTATGTTCCACAGAAGCTACGAATCTACAAATATAATAAAGATTCATTTAAAATATTTTGAACATTTCAAAAATGAATGAGAAGTAAAAAGAAGACTCATATTGACAATGAATTTTAACACATGGCAGGCTTTTCTTAGGATTATGACTTAGACTAACAGACACCAATCTTTCAAATTGTTATAGCAGAAATAGAGAAGTTTATTTGAGGGACTCAGGACTTGTCACAGACCTGAGGCTGGAATGCAGCCAGGTTGCTGAAAGAGATGGAAATCAGGTACTAAAGGTTAATGAGACTATTTCTCATCCTTATGTGTTCCCTCACATTCTTTTTTTTTTTTTCTTTTTTTTTTTAGGAAGATTGCAGTTCCAATTCCAAATGCTCAGGTGACAGAATCTAATTGACTAGTTTGTGTCAAGTATCAAATGTAGATCCAATCTGCTGTGGTCAAGAGTACAGACTCACACACTATAAACTGCCAGTATCCTGTTCCATCAGAAAGGGAGTCCATGTGAGCCAGCACTGGGACGTCCCTCAGATGTCTACTGTAGGGACCTTGAGTTATGTGCTGACTTGTTACACACTCTAACTTGCTTTTGAGCACACTTTGGAATAAAATTTTTCTGAAAACTTCCAAAGCACACTTTGGAATAAAATTGTAGTACTTGTACTTTAAAGAAAAAACAAATATATTAGAGGTGTTTTATGTTTGCTCCACCCTAGTGTTTTTCAAATTCAGGTGGGTGCATGTGGCCTCTCCGAAAGTCAATATGTACATTATAGCAACCCAGGAATGCTGTGCTCAATTCAACTTTAGGCAACACGCAGATGCCTCCACTGGGCATCTGAAATAGCCCAGAAATAGCCCGTCTAAAGAAGTACGTGAATGGACAACATGTTGTGATCCAATTATATCACAGATAGTTTTAGGATTTGTGAGTTTGTGGTGCTGTCTGACTTTTAATAAGCAGAACATGCTCAATTTTAAAATGCAATCTTTGAATACTTTCCAACTTATAAATGCAGATAAAATGTCAAGAATAAAAGTGAACCTTAACATTTGAAATCTACATGCAAAACAAAATAAATTTAACAGTTTAAAAACAGGCTCAGTATGGCAAAGCAGTTAGTTCTGGATTTAAATCACTTGAGTTCCACATGCAGCTTCCCCATCACCCACTAGAACACGTTGAGCATGCTGCTCCGCTCTGCTGGGCCTCCTTTTTCTCAGTTATGAATTAGACAGTATTGGCAATATAAGGTTTCTATATAAATGAGACAGCATCTAGTGAGGCATTCAGAACACAATTTGGCATGTAATAAGGACTCAGTACAACTAACTATCAACTCCTGACTTCAGGGGCATCACTACTAAAGCTGACCATCTCTCTATCTCAGCCTCTCTGGGCATGCTCAGAGCTGGAGCTACCTCTGCTCATTAACGGGTATCACATTAACTAGCTTCTATTTGAGGAAAACTTACCAATGACTTCCACATGTTGATATTGCCCTTCCCTTTTTAGTTCATTATGACTCCCCCCCACCCGACCTTCTTTGCTTATTGCTATTTCAATGAGCCTTCAGGAAGAAGAGAGGGAAGTGTGTGCTCCACTTATAGCGTGGAACAGACGTCTTTCTGAGATTTTAGAGACATTCTTGGATATCTTGTAGTGATCTCAATTATGTATGCTTAAGAAACTGTCTTACCAGCTCACTCCAAACTGAAAAGTTACCCATGACAAAATGTGAGCTATGTTAGATATTGTTGGTGAGTCAACTTTGAATAAAACAGAATTTTTTATGATTGTTTTTTTAAGCTTCTGAAGGAGTTGTAGTATCAAGAAACTGCTAGGCACTCTGTTAAAAACATTACTACTTGCAAGTACTTGTCTATTAATTAGAAGTTTCTTAATACTCTGTACTCCAATAAAAATGAAATACTACACAGTGATTAAGTACAGGGGGTAATTATAATTCATAATGATCTATTATATATTTTACAAATAACTGGAAAAGAGGAGTCTGAATGCTCCAAACCTAAAATAATGATAAGGAGTTGGAAATGCCAAGTACCCCAATTAAATCAGTATGCATTGCATTCATTTATTGAAATATCACAATGTACCCCATAAGTATATACAATTACTATGTGTTAATGAAAAAAATTAGACTTTAAGGAGATAGAAAGTCTAACCACTCTGATTTTATCATTACACACCATATATATGTAAATATATTTTAATTAGCACACTCGTACTCCATAAATTTGTACAATTAAATTATAATAAAAAGATTTGAAAACAAAAAAGTACATCAGAGACTGAGGGTGATATAATACAGCAACTACCATTCATGATTGCTATCAACCCTGATTTTTATGTAAGTGAAGATTTCATTATTCATTGGTGACTTTTAAGTAAATGTTGGCAATTTTTTATTAAACTTAGTGTACTGACCATATACATTTATTTTCTTTCCAAAACTTCACTAAAAATAAAGAAAATTAAAAGATACAGACCCAGGGATAAAATTGGCAGATGCAAGAGTTTATACATTTTGAAAGGTGCAAAATGGCTGAAGAAGTGATAACTGTCTTAGCAGAGTAGAGGAGACTATGACACCAAGAGTCACCAAACAGGAAAGGAACCAGCAGCAAGCTAACCCATCCCGCACAGAGAACTTGCAAGGCTCAGAACTTGGATTTATCTAGTACATGGAGGGTTGGGATGAGGCACAGGGCTGAACATAAGAAGGTGGTTTGAAAGTCGACAACAAACCACACAAAGCATAAACGCAGCACTAAATGGCCTGGCGTATGGCTGAGATGAGAGGCAGGCTGAGAGCAGGGGCTGAGTGGAGTTTACAAACAGAAGAGCAGTGCTCTAGACACTTTCCCCTGTCTCCCTTCCAGAAGGCCAGAGCCTGAGAATAAGGAGATGGAAATACACAAGGACAGAGAAAAGGGGGTGAGAAATCACAGCAGATATGAGATGCCAATAAGTATTTTAGAAGAAAAAAAGCTGATGGGTGGGTGGTTTCAACTTAGAGTGAAAACAGCTGAAATATAAGTGCCTGAAAAGGGGGTTCCAAAAATGAGGCAGCCAGTTTACCTTGCAGGACCCAGGAAAGATGGAGGAACTGGAGGGCAGGGATAAAGAAGGGCTGAATGAAGGCAGACTGAAACTTAGACTCTCTGACCCTTTCTGACTGCTCTTATAAAGCCAGGCATCTGGAGGCTTATTCTTGAGAAAAATTAAATGAAGATACTGTGAACTTAGTGATGACAGACACAGCCCAGGGCCAGAGTGAATCAATGTACTGTAAATGCGGATGACATTAAATTCTGCATAGTGAATAGTAAGATCTCTCAGTCCATTTATTTAGCTAGATTCCCAACTAAATTATAGTCATTCCTTGTGTTGTATTAAACCATGAGTTCCTTCCAAGGCAGCAGGCATGGAAAAGACTAAATTTTTTTGGTTGGTTTCTTTTTGTACCAGGGATTGAACCCAGGGATGCTTTACCCACTGAGTAATATCCTCATTCCTTTTTAAACATTTTTTATTTTGAGACAGGTTCTTCCTAAATTGCTGTGGCCTTGCTAAATTGCTGAGGCTGGCTTTGAACTTGTGATCCTCCTGCCTCAGTCTCCAGAGTTGCTGGGATTACAGGCATGTGCCACTGCATCCAGTGAGTGGGTGTTTTTTTTTTAATGTATAACAAACTATGACAAAATATAGTAGCATAAGCATATACAATTTTATTATGTTAATGGTTTCTCTAGGTCAGGAGTTCAGACATAGCACTCTAATAAAACTTAAATGAGATGGCTTATCTCTATTTTACAACACTTACATGCTGAACTGGGAACAGTCAAACATCTGGAATAATGCAAAAGATTAGGGATTAAATGATCTATAAACTTCCAGAACCCCAGAAATGTGACTAAAGAGATGGCAGGAAGAATGAGTTCAGTTGGGACTGTCAACTGAAATTTCTGCATGTGGCCTCTCTGTGTGGTTTGAGATTCCTTACAGCATGGTTGACTGATGCAGCAAAAAAAGATAAAAACTTCTTGCACATCAATTATCTAGCCTTGTAAATTACATTGTGTCACTTCTGTAGTACTCTATTGGCCAAAGCAGTTGAAACTTGTAGATTAGAGTAGAGTCACAGTCTCCACTTCTTAGTTTCGAGAGAGTCAATTCATAGCCAAATTTTAAAACTGCCATGGTATCAGGAGACTTTGTAGTCAAAAAGTTATTAGCTCATCAGGAAAATCAAGGCAGAAGCCAGAGGAATATCAGGCTGAGTTTTAGCTCATAAGGGCTACATGTCTCAGTCAGCTTTTTTACTGCTTTGACCAAAAGACCTGACAAGAATAACAGAGAAGGAAGTTTATTTGCTGTTCACAGTTTCAGAGTTTTCAGTCCCTAGAAGGCTTCCTCCATAGCTCTAGGCCCAAGCTGAGGCAAACATCATGGTTAAAGGGCAAGGTGGAGGAAAGCAGCTTAGGACATGGCAACAGGAAGCACGGGGAGCTCTGCTCACCATGAACAAAATATAAACTCCAAAGGCACATTCCCAGTGACCTGCTTCTCCAGCCATACACTACCTACCTACAGTTTCTACCCAGTTAATTCATATCATTGGAGAATTAGATTATATCTTTCATAATCAAGTCATTTCTCCTCTGAAAATTCTTGCATTGTCTCACACATGGTTTTGGGGAACACCACATATCTAAGCCATAACAATATGATAAAAAAAATTGTCAAGATCTATCTGCTGATGGCTGAGGTGGCTGCCATAATCAGCCTGGCTGGATACACCCTGGTTGAGAAGCTTCCGGAGAAGGGCAGCTAGGACCCTACATGGGAGGATGTGGAAAGGTCCAGAACCTCTGGAACCCTAGTAACCAAAGTTTTGAGTGACCCTTGTTTTTATAATGCCTGAAGAAAACAACCAGAAACTTGGACAGTGATGACTCAGGGGATTTACTGTACTATTTGGTGGTGATTATAATACTATTGATATATTAAACATGATAACTTTATTTTGTTTAAAATGAGTCCTTATTTTTCAGAAACATATAAAAGAATGTACAAATAAAATAATAATATCTTCAATTTGCTTCAAAATAATCCAGCGAGGGGAGGAAGAGGAGATGGATGTATAGATGAAACTAAATAGACTATAAGTTGATAATTATGGAAACTAGTAGTGGGCACATGGGAGTCAATTATACATTTTTCCTCTTTTGTTTGCATTTGAAAATATAGTCAGAAAAAATATTTAAAAGCTTAAGCATAAACTCATGCACGCACACATGTACATGCAGATAGGAGTTAACCTCCAGAGTGGATTTGCCATATTTAAGAGAAATGAGGAATTTCTAATAAATAATAAATATTTGCATTTATTTAAATCAAGTTATCTGTATAGATAACAAAGTCACACAGCTATTATGTGGAGGACCCAAGTCTCATATTTTAGTTTTTTGGCCCCATAACTCATTGTTATTTTGTCAGTCACTATGCAGCAGTGACTCTTAACATTTAGGGGTTGGATGACACTTTGATGGCCCGGACAAAGCTATGGAACTGCTTCCCAGAAACATTCTCATGTGCACATATCCAAAAACATGAAGACAATTTCAAGGATGAGGAAGTTCATTTCCCCCAATACATCTGAAGGTAATTCATAGACCTCAGGTCAGACACGTTACTACTCTATGAAGAGCATGCTTATTAGTCAGTTATATTTCTCCCCCATTTCCTCTCATTAGTCACCCTTCTAACCGAGTTCTGGCTTACTCCCTCAACCAATTACATCAGATATGCTCTTTTGCTTCCCCCCTTCTCTTTGTTAATGATCTGAGCACTGAGCAAGTCTTAAATCATCTTAAATCATCTCTTCCTCACAGACAAACCCCCCATAGCTATTTTGTTCTGTAATGTTTAATTTACGGCTCCCTGTACCTCTTACAATGTTTCCACTATTATGAGATGCTCAAGTATACTGTCCATCATCTGTTGAAAAGGTACCTGCTTTGGGAAGCTTTTCCTATGGCATGAAGAATTAATCCCTCTTCTGTGTTCCTACTGTTGCTCTCTGAACATGTCTCTATCAAGTGAGAGAGTCCACACAATATTCTGCTTTATTGCATAATAATGTTACTATTATATTATGATCCAGTTACCCATATTCCTCCTTCATGGAACTCTGTGCTCCTTGGGATCAAGAACCATATTCATTCATCACTAAGGAAGGCTAGCAAGGGGCATGACACATAGTAAGAGTGAAACAAATATGTCTTGCATTAATAAACAAATGACTACGAACATATTATTTAATGGATTACTTCAAAGAAGTAAAAACAAAAGCAAAAACAAAACAAAACAAAAACCCTTTAAATACTTGCTAGGTATAATTGTATCATCTCCTAGAGCTCAATTAAGTAGGAGTTATTTGAATAATTCTTTCTATTGCTCTTCTGGTGACTAGAAGGAGATATATATATTTTGCTTAAATGTCATTAAAAATTCTCCAATATTATTAACTACTTTTTCAGATACTTATTTTAGGGCAAGATCTAGTTAGAATGTTCACTTCCAATGATATCCATAAGGCTGTTGTTCCTACCTGGATTGCTTAAATGTTCTCTTCTAGGTTAAATAACAAAGGTACAACTGGTGTTTCCAGAAAGCATTTGCTGAAAAGAACATGTGTTACCTTGGTAAATAGCAACAATCCCTCAGCTGGTCTCCCTACCACCATTGTAGCCCAACCATATAGTTCCTGGATGGGGAGTTGAACTCTGAGCAATTGGATAATTAGACAGGAAATTCTATTGAGAGACATTTTGAAAAATTGAGGAGTGTAGTGTATTGCATGGGAGTTCAGAATCAAGGATGCAGGTGAGAAGAGGTGGTCTTCCAGGGGACTGCTACTAAACAGAAAGTATAGAACCCTTTTTCTAAATGCAAAGCCTACCAGTGTCATGACTTTCGGGATTCTTTGCTCTGTCTCAGAGTCTGTTCAATGAAGAAAACGGATTACTAATATCTTTAGGGGTGAAGATTAAGTCTTTTGTAGATTAATATGAATTTTACTTACATTGGAAATCCATTTTGCTCAAAATAAAATATCAATCAAAACCCAGAGTTTGAAGCAGGGCATAGTGGCACACGCCTGTAATCCAACTGGTTTGGGAGGCTGAGGCAGGAAGATCTCGAGTTCTAAGCCAGCCTCAGCAACAATGAGGTGTTAAGCAGAGTCTCAGTGAGACTCTGCCTCTAAATAAAATACTAAAAAGGGCTGTGGCTATGGCTCAATTGTTGAGTGCCCCTGAATTCAATCCCCAGTACCCAGAAAAAGCAAAAAACAGAAAAACAACCCGATATTTGAGTTCCGTTGCCAGATGTAACTCAGCAACTGACTTGCTCTCTTAAACAAAAACCCCAGAAAAATGTGCCAAAATATATTTAACAACTATCTTTAGACTTTGGACAACAGTAAGAGAAGGACTGTGTTCCTGGACAGAAAGTAAAACTGTAATGTAGGATGCAGAAGGACCCAGGCTTTCTGTACTCTGTCCATGGCTGCACATAACGGGGGACCTGAGTAGAACCCAATGTTCTTATGCTGAGAACACAAAAAACAGTGGTTGAGTGGTTGAGATGGCTGAAATTTGTAGGACAGGCAACAAGAGAATAGAGAGCTATGCAAAGAAAGAGCAAGACATCTGTATACAGGTCTACTTGAGTCTGTTCCTGAATATTAAACAACATATCCAGAGGGTGAAAATTCCTCAAGGCCAAACAAGGAATCAGTTACATGTGTTTAGAGTACTTAAAATTGTTCCACAGATTACTGAGGCTCCATTTATTTATTTTAGTATTCTTTTCTTTGCTTCCATCTGGAGAGTTTCTATTGCTATGATTCAATGATCTGTTTTTCTATTCTATTTGATCTTTCATTTAACTAATATGTGTTGAGCAACCTCTATGTGTCTGATATCATGCCAATCACTGGAAACTCAGATATAAATAAGATATAATTTCTACTTTCAAAATACTGGAGATTCCTCCAAGACGACTTAGTGAAAGGCAAGTAGTGCAAAGAGGAATTTGGAACATGAGCTACAGTACTGTAGACTGGGTACTGAAGCAGCACACTTGCATTGATGTTATCTGGAAACAGTCTGTACTTGACTCACTGAAGGTGACACCTGGGCATCCCTGTGGGTCCTCTTATCTTTACCATTAAGCAATGTGAAGCTATAAAATAATTAGGGTTGGCATGCTTTTAGAGGATTAATGTTCTAACAAATTGGGTGATTTTGCTCAGTGTGGCTATTCAGGATAACATATTGTGAATTTACTGAGCTCATCTGTGACCAGATTCCTCTGCAGGGTAATTGAAAGTGAATAGAAATGGCTATTTATGTATTCTCAGCCAATAGATTTTGCTTTCATCCCTGATTTTTTTGGATGATGAGTCAAAATATATACTGAGATCATTGCCTGCGGGTGCCACTTCGCATGTTCAATTAACTAAGGCCCGTGATTAGTAGTGGCCATGAAAAGGCAGATGTAAAGGGAAGCTGTACTGTAAGAATTCAGAAGTGACCCAATAGCCAAAAGGGATATATTTCTGAATTGCGTCATCTTCTATAAGTGCTTGATAGCCACTAGGGGTGTGTGGCCTTCAGCTAAATTCAGTCCTATGACAGGATTGTCCAAAGCTTTTGCAAAGATGTTAAGAATAATTAAAGTCCACAAATAATGGGTTTTTGGTGAAATAAATTTAGACAGTGCTGGATTAAACAAAGTATTTCTTTAGTGAAGAGGTTTTTAGAGCTTGAAGCATTTTTTAATTTCTCTTAAGAGGGAGGTGATAAAATTATCAAATTTACATAAGGATACCATCTCTTATTGAGTACCTGTGTGCTATTTATTGCATTAAATGTTTATATAGATAAATTTATATAACCCATTTTATTTTATTTCAATTTTTGGAATATTGCCCATGAGACCCAGAGTGCTTAGTAAAATGGCCAAGGTCACACTGGTCAAATGACTCTAGCTATTAGTCTGAGTACCCATATTCTTTATCATAAGGCTCTTTTCATGCTTTTTCTTTTAATTTCTTTCACAAAAAGCATCTTGCTCAAGCAGACCCACAGATTACACTAAGAAGGGAATTTTTAGGATAAAAAAAATAGATTTTGCTGGAATATGTCCTTATTGTGGGTCAGCATATTAATGATATAATGGAGACAAGGAAACTTACAGCCTATGTTAGATATTTTTCAAGTCGCCTTATCTGATCTTAATCCATAAAGTACCAAATAAATGGATGACTCCCAAACTTTTGGAATGCAAGCTGACTCCACCTGACCCTGAACATTGGAATTACATTGTCCTTATGTGGTTCACTCCTCACTTTTTTATTCAGGCCTCACAAAAACCCTGACCACACCATGTCACCCACTACACTCACCCATTTTTGAGCACGTATTATGATTCAGGCCCTGAGGTAGCTGTTTCACTCAGAGCCAATTCCATAGTAAATGCAGGAATCTAAGAGATGTAAAACTGGCTTTGTTGGTAAGGCTGATTAGAGAATGTGGTTTAGAAATGCCATCCTCAATGGGTCACCTAAAATTTCACTTCTGAATTAGACAGACTTACCACCCATGCCCTGGAAGAGCTGTTTAACTCCATCACTCAGCCTGCCTAATGCAGATAGTGTCAGGGAATATGGGTATCCTGAGGGCCAGTGGGATCCCAAAGGAGAGGCAGATGGGGCAGAGTCGAGCATGCCTGATTTCTTCTCTTACATCTTCTAATGAAGTCAGTCACCTGGCAAGTAGGAGGGAGGGTTTAGAGAGTTGTCAGAATCTCCACCCCGCACCCTCCTCCTGCTTTTCTCTTCTGAGGACAGCAATAATTCCTGCTTCTCTGTGGTTGGAAACAGATATTTAATATATAATTTTTATATATTAATACTTTTCCATTCACTCATCATCCATCATCCACAAATGACTTTTGAATATTTACATGTGGTAGTGAACCTTAAGCATATAAGATAACTAAAATGAAGCTCAACTCAGGGATAAAAGTTATATTCTCTTAGAATATTTAACTGTGTGAATTAATTATAACAAAACATTGGTTTACTGGTTATGTGGGAAGTACTCGAGGTTCACATGACACAGAGGATGTAAACTTTTGGGTAGGGGAGTTGTGTCAAGGGTACCCTCTGAGCACTATAAGTTAGGAGGCAGAAAAAAAAAGAAAAAGTAGTTCTAGGGAAGAAAAAAGGGTGTGGGGCAATACTTTGGAAAGAACAGTAATAAGTGTTAGAACTTTATTTTTTTAAGAGAGAGAGAATTTTTTAATATTTATTTTTTAGTTTTTCGGCGGACCCAACATCTTTGTTTGTATGTGGTGCTGAGGATTGAACCCGGGCCGCATGCATGTCAGGCGAGCACGCTACCACTTGAGCCACATCCCCAGCCCAGGGTTTAGAACTTTAGAAATGAGTTGTAGGGAAGCTCCCACCCAGTCTTCAGGTGTTTCACAATTTTGCCTGGAGTCAGAATAAGAGTGTACCCACGAAAGTCCAAATGAGGTCTAGGAAATCAAATGAAAGTCTTAGGACTGAATTGGTAAAACACTGAGAGTGGTCAGAAAGTTCTGATGTCAAAGGACATGAACTGGTAATTATTCTATTTGTGAAGAGAATATGGAACGACTGAGGGCTTAGAGATAAAGGAGCTCAATTAACTCTAATGAATTATGGTGGATAAGGGAACTGGGGTATCCTAATGTGTAGTTCCATAAATCAGATCTGGAAATTAAAAGAGTAAAAAAAGCACCATGTAAAATTTTATTGCTTATTTGCTAAAGGAACAAAATCAGTACTTGCTAGTAGGAGGTCTTGTTTCAGAGGAAGGGGTGTGGGCCTTTACAGGAAATTCACTTTTTGGATGACTGACTTCTAGGAGGACGAGGGAAATTTCTACCTATCTCCCCAACACCAACTCAGCCTTTCTGGGCCTGCCCTACAGTTCATTGTTCTAAGTCATAGTACTTATCACCTTCTAACACATTATAGCCTTATTTCTTTTTTATGTTTCTTGATTACATCAGTCTTTCCTTTTAGAATATAAGTTCCATCAAGTAGGATCATTTTACCTTAAAAATGTATTCTGGGTGCCTAGAAGATTATATGCATATCATGCTTTGGATCTAAAACAAATATTTTCTGCAAGATGAATTATTTGCTAAATGCCTCCAAGAAATTAACACAGAGGTATTTTCATAGAAAAAAAAAAGAAAAAGTAGTTCTATGGGGGGGGGAAAGGGTATGGGGCAATACTTTGGAAAGAAAAATGAATGGGTTTGCTATAGGTCATTCTCAAAGGTTTGAATTAGAGATTAAGACAAAGCCATTTAACTAAAACCAGAATGAGATTGCAATAAGAATGCTTCCAGGGTGGTATCTGAATAGAAAACTGCTCCAGATTTCACACTGGCAGGTGGAGTAAGATGTGCAGCCATGATTATTTGCCTACAGGTACACCAAGTTGAAAATCTACTCATGCATTAAACTGACTTCACAAGAAACCACAGTGCCTGCTTTTGGTATAAAAAATAAAAAGACATGTTGAATAAAGCAGGAAAGAAAGAGTTGCTAACGTTACCCCTCCCCCAACTCCAAGCTGTCTATCTTGAAGGAGGGGGAGAAAATTAAATCTAAGTCTTAGACTTAAAACTCAGTAAAAAGTCCTTCAGCATAAAACCCAGTTCTGGGGAGAGCACTACAAACTCTATTGCCAGGCCAGTAACTGTGGACTGACCCAGTGGAATTGCATTAAGCCAGGTAGCTGATTGCCTTTACCATCTCTCCTCCAACCTCCGGTGACAGAGTAGGAAGCAAGATTCCACTTGTTGGAGAGTAGGGTATGAAAACTAGCACAGGGCTTTGTCTTGTGGCCCAGCACCTGGTAGAAACTGATGACCCTATATTTGGCCAAAACTCACAGGCTGATCCTCTAGATAGGCTCTGGCATCAGCTAGAATCCTGTGTGATGGTAGGACCCACTCAAGTTTTGACTGCATCATCTCCTACTCTGGAGTGGACCTAGGACTCATCTGCCCTGCTTCTGACAGCACAAGTTCCTGCTGCTATGAGACTCTGGCACAACCCAGTTTAGTGTCAGTCTAGGTGACCAAGGAACTGCCTTCACCAACACTAACTAACCTTGGGCAGCATAGTGTGGTATGAGACTCTATTTGCTGGGAGACAGGACAGGGGTGTAAGCACAACACTTTGCTCTGAAACTTAGGGCTGGGATGGTAAACCCAAACACGGGTAGACTCAGCATCTACCAAGACCCTGTCTCAAAATAGAAAAAGGATTGAGGATGTAACTCGGTAGTAAAATGTCCCCATGTTCATTCCCCAGTACAAAAATAAAAAAGGAATAAAGAAAGCTTACATTTTTAAAAAAGCAAATATTTTGGGTTGTTGATTCAAGAAGGACATGCCAATGCCAATGAAATACAAAGCTTATTCAAAGAAAAAATAACAGAAAACTTCCTAAACCTAGAGAAATACTGATATTCAGGAATAGGGAGGCCAAAGATCACCAGTCAAATTTAATTCAATCAAGTGTGCCCTAAGACATCTTAGATCAAGTTCTCAAAGGTGAAAAGAAGATTCTCAAGGTTATGAGAGAAAATAAGCAAATAACACACAGGGGTGTCCCCATTTATCTGACAGGAAATTTCTTAGCAGAAACCTTATAGGCCCAGAAAGAATAGTATGACATTTCCACAGTACTGAAGAAAAAACCCTGTCAATTCAGAATACTGTATTCAGCAAAGCTAGCCTTTTGAAATGAAGGAATGATAAAACATTCCCAGAAAAACAAAAGCTGATAGAATATATCTCTATCATTGTTCTAAGAAAAATGCTAAAAGAAGTTCTTTAAACCAAAATAAAGAGATATTAATAACAAGAAACGTAGGAAAGTGTACATTGATAAGATTAATCAAACACATCCAGAATGCTTTAATATTGGAAGCATAGTGTATAAACCATTAATTTGTTTAGTATTAAGACTAAAAAACAATTAAAAATAATAGCTACATTAATGAATTAAGAGATGGGCAATATAGAAAGCTGTACACTGGGATACCACATATTCAAAAGTGGGGAAGAATGAACTACAAAAGTTTTATTAGTATATCTACTGTCATTTGTTTGTTTCTATTCTTTAGAATTATATTAAAGTTGCTATCATTTCAAAATCACATGTTATAATCAAAAGATGTTTCTTGTAAGCTTCATGGTAATCTCAAAGCAAAAATCTATAATAGACAAACCAAAACAACAAGCAAGGACTCAAAACACACTAGCAGAGTAATTCACTTACCCATAAAGGAAGACTCTAAGAGAGGAAAAAGAAAGGGACTATACAAAACTAAAAAATAAGTTACACGGTGGCTGCAGTAAGACCTTACCTGCTAATAATTCCCTTGAATTTAAATGGATTAAATTCACCAACTGAAAAACATAGATAAACTGAATGAATTAAAAAAAAAAAAACAAGACTGACTGTATGTTGCATTTTACTTCTAAAGACATCCGAAAGGGAAGAAATGAAATAAGATATTCTATGATAATGGAATCTAAAAGACAGCAAGAATATTCACATCAGATAAAATAGAAATCAAATGAAAAATAGTAAAAAGAGACTAAGAAGGTCAATTTAGCAAAAGGAAATAACAATTCCCAATGTGTACGCAGTATATAAGGATCAACATATGTAAAACAAATATTAATAAACCTAAAGAAAGTGAGCAAGAGAGAGAGACCTCAATAGAATAGTAGTTGGGGACTTTTACATCCCACTTGCAGCAATGAACCCATCATCTAGAGAGAAAACCAACAAAGAAACAGCAGAGTTAAACTACACCCTAGATCAAAGAACAGAGCACGCATCCACAGAGCATTCCATTCAACAGCTTTCAAATACACATTTTTCTCATTTGTACATGGAACATTCTCCAGGGTATATAATATGGTAGTTCACAAAACAAGTCTCAACAAATTTTAAGAAATTGAAATCATATTGAGTATTTTTCGTCTGACCACAACATAATAAAAGCTAGAAATTAATAACAAAAGCACTTGAGAAACTATAAAAATGTATGGAAATTTAACAACTTACTTCTAAACAACCAATGGGTAAGGAAGAAATCAAGAAGGAACTTAAAACTTTTCTTGAGACAAATGAAAATGGAGATATGTCAGAACTTATGGATAGAGCCAAAGCAGTAGTGAGAGGGAATTTTATAAACTATGAATGTTCATATTCAAAGAAGTAGAGAGATTGCAAACAAATAGCCTATCACAGTATTTCAAGGAACTAGGGGGGAAAAAAAACAAGAAAAAAAAAAGCCAAACCTACAATTAGAAGGAAAGAGACAATAAAGATCAGAGCAGAATAAATGAAATGAGGACTAAACAAACAAACAAAACCAGCAAATCAAAAAAGAGCAAAAAATAAAGAACCAATTATTCAAAAACACAAACAAAATAAACAAACCCTTTGCCAGACTAAGAAGTCTCAAATAAATTAAAACAGAGATGAAAAGTTAGACATCACAACTAAAACCAGAGATAGAAAAGATCATTAGAAATTATTATGAATGATTGTATTTCAACAAATTTGATAAACTAGAAGAAAGGGACAAATTCCTAGATACATTTTACTGAGGGAGAATCTGAAGAAATAAAAATCCTAAACAGACCAATAACAAGTTATAAGGTTGAATCAGTTATAAAAAGCCTACCATCACAGAAAATCTCAGGACTAGGGAGCTTCACTGCTGAATTGCACTGAACATTTATAGGAAAACCAATTTTTCCTAAATTATTCCTAAATAAATAAATAAATAAGTGCAGAATTGTTTCAAACACATTCTACAAGGCCAGTGATATCTTGACACCCAAACAAGATAGGGACACAATGAAAAAAGAAAACCACAGGCCAATATCTCTGATGAACATAGACACAAAAGTCTTCAACAAAACATTAACAAACAAATCAACAGTACTTTAAAAATAGTTTCACTATGATCAAGTGGGATTTATCCCAGGGATACAAGGATGGTTCCACATATGCAAATCAATAAACATGGTCCACCACATCATCAGAAAAAAGGACAAAAGTCATATGGTCATCTCAATAGATGAAGAGAAGGCATTTGATAAAATTCAGTATCACTTCATGATAAAAACACTCGGCAACAAAATAGGTATAGAAGAAATGTACCTCAACATAATGAAGGCCATTCACAACAAGCCAACAGCTAACATTATACTGAATAGGGAAAAGCTAAAAGCTTTCTTTCTGAAATCTGGAACAAGACAAGGATGTCCACTGACATCACTTTTATTCAAAAGAGTGCTATAAGTCCTTGTTGTAGTTATCAAAGCAAGAGAAAGAAAAGGACATCCACATTGTAAAGAAGTCACTGTTTGCAGATGATTTGATCTTATATATAGAAAATCCTCAAACAGCCATCAAAAAACTCTCAGTACTCAATAAATGAATTCAGCAAAGTTTCAGGATACAAAACCAAAATATAAAAATCAGTGGCACTGCTATATGCCAATAGCAAATTATCTGAAATAGAAATCAAGACTGTAATCCCATTTATATTAGACATAAAAAATCTAAGAATAAACTTAACAAAAGAAGTGAAGGATCTCTACATTTAAAATTATAGAACATTGATGAGAGAAATTGAGGAGGACACAAAAAAAAGTGAAAAGATACCTGTAGTCACAGATTGGAGCAATCAATATTGGTAAAATGTCCCTACTACCCAATATGATTTACAGATTCAGTGCAGAACTATTTCTATCAAAATACTAATGATATTTGCGGAACTAGAAAAACAATTTTAAATGTCATATGAAACACAACAACCCTGACTACTGAAGCCAGCTTGAATCCAAAGAAGAAATCAGGAAGTGCTACACTACCCAACTCCAAAACATACTACAGGATAGATGCAGTGGTGCGCCCATGTAATCCCAGCTGCTAGGGACACCAAGGCAGGGGGAATCACAAGTTTGAGGCCAGTGTGGGTAACTTGGTGAGACTCTGTCTCAAAATAAAGGGCTGGGGATATGGCTCATTGGTAGAGTGCTTGTCTAGCATTTGCAAGGCCCTGGGTTCAATATCCATAACTGTAAAAATACAAAAACAACAAAATATTTCACAAATCTATAGTCATTAAAATAGCATGGCATTGGCATAAAGTCAGGCAGATAGACCAATGGAACAGAACAGAGAGCCTAGAAGTAAACCTACACATCTACAGCCAACTTATTTTCATCAAAAGTGGTGAGCACATGTATTGGAGAAAAGACAGGGTTTTTTTAATAATTGGTCCTGGAAAAACTGGATATCAGCACGGAGAAGAATGAAAATAGACCCCTGTCTCTCACCAGTTATAAAGATGAACTAATCATGACTTAAAGACCTAAATGTAAGACCTGATAACATGAAACTATAGAAAGAAAAAAAAAACACAGGGGAAACACTTCAGGATATGGGAATGAGCAAGTACTCTTTTGGACAAGACCCAAGAAGCACAGGATACAAAGGCAAAAATAGATAATACACAAATGGTATTGCATCAAACTAAGAAGCTTCAGCACAGCAAAGGAAACAATTAGCAGAGTGAAGAAACAGCCCACAGAATGGAAAAACATCTGCAAACTGTATATCTCACAAGGAGTTGATATCTAGAATATATAAGGAACTCTAAAAACTCAAAACAAAAACAAAAACAAAAATCAAACAAACAACAACAGCCTCCATCAAAAAAGTTTTAGTACTCAACAAATGAATTCAGCAGTTTCAGAACACAAAACCAACATATAAAAATCAGTGGCACTGCTATATGCCAATAGCAAAATATCTGAAATAAAAATCAAGACTGCAATCCCATTTATACTAGCCACAAAAAAATAGGAATACATTTAACAAAAGAAAAGAAGGATCTCTATAAATAAATAAATAAATAAATAAATAAATACCTTGATTAAGGAATAGACAATATATCTAAATGGATAATTCTCAGAAAACACAGGTACATGAAAAAATGCTCCACATCACTTATCATCAGGGAAATGCAAATCAAAACTACAAATCAAAAAACCCAACCAGCAGCTTGGGAGGCTTAGATAGAAGGATTACAAGTTTGAGTTCAGCCTCAGCAAAGTAGCAAGGCCCTAAGCAACTTAGCGAGACTCTGTCTCAAAGTAAAAAATAAAAAGGGCTGGAGTGTGGCTCCGAAGTTGAGTGCCCCTGGGTTCAATCCCTAGTACCAAAAACAAACAAACCAACAAACCCACAATGAGCATCACATTACCTTAGTAAGAATGGTTTAAAAGGACTAACAAAACAAAACAAAACACTTACTGGAAGAGTGTAGAGGAAAGGGGAACACTTGCACATTGTTAGTGGGAATGTGAATTAGTATAGCCAATATGGAAACAGAATGGAAGTTCCTCAAGTAATTAAACCAGAATTACCATATGATCTAGCAAACCCAATTCTGGGTATATCTATGCAATATCCAAGACCTGGAAACAAACCAAATACCCAACAACCATTGAATGAATTAAGCAAATGTGGTACATATGGGTAAACTTTCTATCTTTGGACAAAATACCTAAGAAAATCAACTTAGAGGAGGAAAGGTTCATTTTGGTTCATGGTTTCAGAGGTGTTGGTTCATGGTCAATTGGCTCTGTTGATCCTGGGCCTGTGCTGAAGCAGAATATCTCGTCAAGGAGCAAGTGGCAGAGCAAAGCTGCCCACTTTATGATGGTCAGGAAGCAGAGAGCAAGGCTGGGACCAGGGTTAAAATATGCCCTTGGATGTCATGCCCTTAGTGACATACTTCCTCAAACTAGGTCATACCTCATAGAGTTTCCACCATCTCCAATAGATCCATCAGCTGGGGACCAAGTTTTCAGTTAAAGGAACTTTGAGGGGACATTTAAGATCCAAATAATAATAAATACAATGGAATACTCTTTATCCACAAAAAATGGAATTCTACAATTTGTGGCAACATAGGTGGAATTGGTGGTCATTATGTGAAAGAGAAATAAGCCAGGAACAGAAAGACAAGTGGTGCACAATCTCATTCATTTGTGGAATCTAAAAAAGTGGATCCCTTAGAAGTTGAGAGAACAGTGATTATCAGAGGCTGGGAAGTGTAGGTGTAGCAGAGACAGATAGTGAGGAAATATTGATAAATGGGTACTGAGTTACAGTTGGGAGCAAGAAGGTCTGGGGTTCCATTGCAGGGTAAGATGACCACAGATAACTACTATGTACTGTACATGCCAAAAAGCTAGAAGAAAGGGTTTTGAAAGTTTTCACCACAAAGAAATGATGAATGGTTGAAAGGACAGATATGTTTAACCTGATTTAAACATTATGCAAATATACGCAGGTATTGAAACATTACATGTCCCCCTCCCATGAGTACATACAATTTTTATGTATCAATAAGAAATAAATTTGAAACAACTGCAAGAAACTTGAACTCAGACAATTAATCCTTTCCCACCCTTCTGTGAGCTAAGACAAAAATGTCCAGGTGGTCTTCATTTCTTTCTCTGATTATTGAGTCCACTGTTCTGTAGAAAATTATTGGTTAACTTACCAGACCCAAGTGAACCCTATGCATATGGAATATTTAGGGGTGTAAATATTCTGTTATGCATGGGGTGCCCTCAGTGAATTTGACTTGATTCACTCAGCCGCTGCTGGAAGTGAGGAGGCATTGAAAAGTGTCTTGTTCTTCTTTTAATCCTATAATTGTTTGTACTTCTGAAGACTGGGTTAATTATACAGTGGCTATTTTAGGGTTGTTTCTGGCTACATAATGCTCATTTTGGTATTTTTTTCCTTGGATAAAAGTAAAGCGTATTCCTGAGTACCTGAAATCAAAAGGAAAACAACAATAGATGGCATTTGCTTTGTAGGGACCATTGAATTTTACTTCATGAAATCACAACTGCGAGCCTGTGGAATGGTACCATGGCTGTAGCTTTTATTTCAAATGACTTAACACTTAGGGTCAACATGCTTATCCCAAAACACCCAGCTAGGAAGGTACACCAAGTAGTATTCAGATCCATGTCTAAGGACCAAAATCCTGGGCAGGTTATTGCCCATAAGTTATCATAGTCTTTGTGCAACCGTGGCCTAAACATTAGTTTTATCATAACATTTGGAGATATAACAAGTTTACAGACCCTTGAACTTCAAGGGCACACTCATTCTTCAGACTGATTTTTTTTATTATTGTTAAAATTGCTTTACTATGACAAATAGAAGAAAAATAAACTACCTCTCAATTTTACCTGCCAGGTTCATTTCTCTAAAAATACACAAATCATCAAGATTATCATTAAGATATGACCTGTAGGAGTCCTTTTTTTAAAAAAAAAAACTTATGCTGCAGCTAGAATAGCCAGAAATAACATGGAGACGTCTAGCCACCTTTGTTCACCTTACTACCACCAATCTCTGTGCCATAAGAGGCTGAGAAAATAGAATTACTGTGGGATAGAATCGAATAAGACTTCCTTTTTCTAGCTCTGCTTCAGTATTGATCTATTCTAATAATATTTTACTATTACATAGCCTTCCTTCCTCCTTCCTTCCTTTCTTCTTTCTTTTCCCCCCATTTGGAAACTAAGAGAGCATAAGCCTTTTACCGTCCCTCATGCTCATATGTATATTTTGAAATATTCCAAAATAGCACCATACAGAAGACCATCTATTGTGATAGAAATTTTCAAATGCTTTCCCCGTTCTTCTCTATGAGTTTATTCTAGCAGACTGCTGTCTTTAGATCCATCCCTTGCCCTTCCCCTGCTTGAGGGGCTGATCCCTGGAGTCTGTTTTCCAGATTCTTGTGTCAGCAGGCTTGTGGCTGGACATGGCTAATAAGCCTTGAAGGAGACTGGAGGTGAGATAAATGGAGATACTGAGGTGTTTCTCTTCCCTTGAGTACTTCTTGGGTTCTCCCTGGCTAGGCAATGTATTCCCATGGCACTAGCTCCTGTTTGACAGATCTGCCATGAAACTGGCTTCTGCCCAGTAGCCTGGTGCCTGGACCCTGGCAACTTAGCCTTGTTCTGGCCTAGGCTGCAGTTGTTTCCTTGATGTTGTGAGGAGTTCTCTCAGTGTTCCTGTTGGCTTCTCAGATTCATTATTACCTGTGGAAACAATAGCCCTCATATGTATTCCTCTGTTGGAAACACTTCAAGTGAATTGTATTTTCCTGGTTACACCCTGACTAAAAGAGACACTGATGATAATCCCCTTAAAGATTGCCAACACAAGCAGTTTTGCTAAACCATGTAGTAATAAACATTGACTTGATTTGATGAGAGAATCGGCTTCAATTGTGAATGAATTCACAGTCACTTGAGTGAACAAGTAGAGAAATGAGTGATCAGTGATTTTCATATGAATTCATTGTTATTTTCACTACTTTAAATATTAATGAACTCTATTTTTAACATAATTTTAGGCTTATAGGAAAATTATTTAGAAGGCAGAGATCTCATATATCCTCTGACCACCATATATCCATCATTTTTTTTAAAAAAAAATTTAGAACAATAGAATTTAATCAATAAATAGCAAAAATCAATCCTAGTTCTGTTACTCTGTGAAAGCATGTATCAAGAGGGCAAAAGAAATACAACTTTCTAGAATTTTCTGCAGGTAATATAGTGTATAATATCTACTTCTATTCAGTGTATTAAGGTTTGGATGTGAGACAATGCAAGAGGGTTCAGAGGGGAAATGATTGGGTTGTGACAGCCTAAAACCCAATCAATTAATTAATCCCCTGATAGGGATTAACTGAGTGGTAACTGAGGATGAGTATAGCATGGCTGGAGGAGGTAGGCATTGGGGACATGGCTTTGGTGTATATATTTTTTAGCTGGCCAGTGGCATCTCTCTCTCTCTCTCTGCTTCCTGATCATGATGTGATCTGCTTCCCTATGACACAATGTTCCACCATGATGTCCTGCCTCACCTTGAGCCCCCAGGAATGGGGCCTTCTGTCTATGAATTGAGATCTCTGAAACTGTGATCCCCCAAATAAACATTTCCTCCTCTAAAAATTGTTCTTGTTGGATCTTTTAGTCACAGCAGCCAAAAAAATGAATAAAACATAGTGAAAGATCTGTTCAGCTGGAGGAATTCTGGCAATGGAGCATATGATTTCCTTTTAGGTTCTGAGAAAATGGAAGTGGGCAGGACGTGGGGTTTGGGTGTTGCTCATGGGAGAGGGAAAGGAAAATTGAAACTACCCTCACAATTAGCTAGTGAATGTTGGGAAGGAGGAGGGGAAAGATAATTAAAAACAGATCTAAACACACCTATGCAAAAAACAAGCAGATTAACAGCCAGACATTTTAGTAACTCCATTTTAAAACATGGAGGCTTTCTGTATGATAGAAGACTCTCCACATAAATGCTGAAGAGACAGGCTGGGTAGTCCACTAAATTTCACTGGGAACAACTGGCTACTGCCTCGCAGCTCAGAAGGCCTGAGAAATCACATAGAGCAGAGATGGCCTGGAAGTTGGAGAAACACTTCAGACTTTGCCTTCTTGCTTCCCCCTTCTTTCCTTCCTTCTTTCCAATTTAATAGTTATTTGAGTGCCTACTTAAATGTTAGGGACTGTTCTAGGCAATGGTATCTCATTAATTGGTGATAGAACAAAATATTCTTGTCTTCATTCTGGTGGGAGCAAAGCATCAGTAATTCTAATAAACAAGTTGTTATTGTATAGTTTGCTAAAGGATGGAGAGTAGTATGGGAAAATCTAGAGAGAGAACAAGGATTGGGTTGGAGGATTGGTTAGGGTGAGCTCACCAAGAATGTCTTTTGGCAAAGATGTGAGGAAGCAAAGGGAGGTGCCATGAGATATGTAGAGGGACAGCATTCCAGGTAAAAGGAACAGCAAGAACAGAGACCAGAAGGCAAGAATCTCCATATAAAGCTAAATATACATTGAGCCCATGGCGCAGGAACCCCATTCTGGAACATTTGTTTGACAGAAATGAACATATATGTTCACATATAGTCTTGTACACTAATGTTTATAGAAGCTTTATTCATATTACCCCCAAATGGAAAACACCCCTAATCTACCAAGAATATTCATGGTATAGTATGTGTGTGTGTGTGTGTGTGTGTGTGTGTGTGTGTGTGTGTGTATGTGTACCAACATGCATGGTATAGTCTTAAAATGGTATATAAATCCATGCCAGAATATGAATGATTCTCAAGCAAATTATTCTATGTCAAAATAACCAGACATAAAAGAATATATGAATATTATTTGATTGCCTTTATAGTAAATATAAGAAGAGGCAAAACTATGGTGACAGAAATTGATTAGTGGTTCCCTATGGTTGGGAGGAAATTGACTGGAAAAGTAACTAAGGAAACTTTCTGAGGAGGCAGAAATATTCTAAATTGGTTTTGAGTGGTGATTACATGAATATATGTAATTATCAAGATTCTATGAACTGAACATTTGAACATTTTATGTTATGTAAATTATACCTCAATTTAAAAAAAGTATATGTAGTGTTTGTTGAGCTCAAGCAGGAAATAAGGGTATTTGGTGTGAAGTGAGATGGAGGAATGTTGCAGGAGGTGAGGCCAAAGATAGAAGAAGCAATGGATTGAGTCCTCTACTGCATAGCAGCCTCTGGCTTTCATTCAGGATGAAATGAGGAGACTTCACAGGATTTTGAGCAGAGGCATGAAATGATCTAAATGTTTTAAACAGATCATTGGCTGCTATGTTGAGAAAGACTGTGGGAAGTAGGATTAAAAGAGGCAGATCTATCAGAAGACCATTATAGCAATCTGAGCTAGAGCTAATGATGGTGGGGATGAGGAGGGCGGCAGTGTGGAGATGTTAAGAAGAATCTGGATTCTGAATTTGAGTTTGAAGGTAGAGATGTTGGGATTTGTGGAATGACTGGATGTGGGGCAACAGAATATGAGGAATCAAAAGTGACTCCATGTGGCTGGGGTAGTAGCTCAGTGGTAGAGCACTTGCCTAGCATGTGTGAGGCACTTGGTTCAATTCTCAGAACTGTATAAAAAGAAAATACAATAAAGGTCCATTGATAACTGAAAAAATAATAAAAACTTTTTAAAAAAATGACTCCAAATTTTGGCTCTAGTAACTAGGAACATGTAGTTTGCAGTTGCTGAGATGGGGAAGACTGTGGATGGAGAAGGCTTTGTGGACATGTTAAGCTTGAGATGCCTAGGTAACATCTAAGTAGAGAGGATGGTCAGGCAGTTGGATACAGGGAGTTTTTAGTGTACAGATATTATCAAAAGTTATCTATCTGAAATCACCAAGGAATTGAATGTGGATAGAAAAAAACAAAAGGACCACAGATACTTGAGTGTCAGTCACTCTGAAGGTATTACTGGCCTGCCCATGTAAGGCAGGAGAGGAAAGGCCACCAGAAGGGAAGGGCAGTTACAGAAGAGAAACCATTATCTCTTCTGCCAAGCTCCCTTTCTGCCTTAGCATCAGAGGAGGATGGAAAGCAGGATGGGTGGGGAAAGCAGAGTGTGTCTCCTCATACTCCCAATTCCTAGAGTCATGAGTTCAGCTTTTGTTAGGATGAAGAAAAGGAGGGCTTTGGGTAAACTTTTAGACTGAAGCTAAAATGAATAGCATTCAGTTTTAAAGATCCAAAATGTAAAGCTGCCTACAGAGTTATAGAACTGGAATAATACCTTTTGAAAGTCTGCAACCCCGCCTGGAAAACTGTGTGGGCTAGGAAACAGTATGGGTAATGTTAAACAGAACACAGGTGGTATCAGTTATTGGAAAGAAGCCAAAACTTTTTCTGTTTATACCCCTGTGAGTTGAGACTGCTCACAAAACTCAGCATGCTTCTCATGCAATAAAGTCTATGAAAGAGAGCTCTTGGCTTCAATTTGTTTACCTTAAAAAAAGTAGGTTGGAAAGCATGATAATCTACAAGATCATTTCTATCTTTTGATTTGAGGCACTTTAAGATGAGTGGTAACACATTGGCTGGTGCTAAATCAACATTTTGCTCAAGAGTCATTATTTTTCTTTTAAAGTACATCTGGAAGAATAGGATTTGTCTATCTGAGTTGCAGTGAAACTAAAGAACCTTCTAAAACCCAATTATTACAATACTTTAAAGATTCCGCTTTTAAGGCAACAATTACCAATAATAAAGAGCAATATAATTCCTATCTATATGCAGAGCATGCATGTCAATGTAATTTCAGTTTATGCAGACACCTGCTTTACAAGGTTTAATGAGAATCTAAAAATAAGAACTAATGTCCTATGTGGAAATAAACATCTGACAGATTTGTTTGACACAGAGTTCCCAACATTGAAGAACATATTCTTCCAACTCATGTTTTGGCTTCTTTAAGCCCTTTAAACAGCTATCTTTTAGCAAACTTAATGATGGATGTGTTCCAGAAATGATTTCCCATAATTCTTCCACATTAGTGTAGAAATCAGCTAAGGTCGCAGAATGCAAATCAGTGATTTTACCATACAAAATTTATTCTAATTTTCCTCTTGGGAAAAACCTTGCAGTTGAAACACATTGGTTCTGAGCAGATTTGAGACCCATTTTGCAACTGCAAATATACAAATATTGAACCTCAAACAGTAACCAATGGTTGCAGCATCTGTGCAACTGTATGTTACAAAAGAAGAAAAACCATCTGAAATTGACTCTGGGAATTCACTACTGGTGTGAGCAATTGTTTTTTAATTTAACAGGATTAATACAATTATTTAAAATCTGATTGTTTGGAACCTGGGTGTGTTATTCCAATGAGGGGGAAAGCATTCAGTGAGATCTTACCTGATATATTCAATACAGTTCTATGCCCTGGAAAGTACTGGCTGGTCAGTTGACTGGGTTTTCACAGAGATAGAGGGATCAAATGTAGTGAAGGTGCATTTAGAACAGAAATGAAGCTTTTATGATTTGGATGTGAGGTGTTCCCTAAAAAAACACATCTGTGAGAGAGGAGGTGGGTCATTGGGAATACGCCTTTGGGGTACATATTTTGTATCAGGTAAGTGGAGTCTCCGCTTTCTGATCATCATGTAAGCCACTTCCTTCTGCGATTCTTCTTCAATGATACTCAGCCTCACCTCAGGCCCTGAGAAATGGCACCCGTTGGCTGTGGACTGAGACCTCTGAGACCATGGGCCCCCAAATAAACTTTTTTCCTTAAAATTGTTCTTGTCGAGTTTTTAGTCACAACAGTGAAAAATCTGACTAAAACAGAAGCAGTCAGTTTTATCTAAGCAGTACAAGTAGGCTAATTTACTAATACCAGAAAAATTTTTAAAATGGATTAAATTATAATTTTAAAAGTTCTTATTCAGAATAATAGAGTTTGTGATGATTTTCTTGACTGTGTTGCATAGTTTTACTTTTATTTCTGTATATGTAGTATAACAAATTTGGGAAATGCCATGTTCTTTGGAAACAAAGAAATATGGGTACTAATATATATGTATAAATATAGATATAGATATAGATGTAGATGTGTGTGTTTATACAGAAATAAAACATGGTGTGTGTGTGTATGTGTATGTGTGTGTGTGTGTACATATATATGAGAGAGGAGAGAGAGACAGCTCTGGTCTTTAATTTGCTTACCTTAAAATAATTAAGGTGGACAGTCCAGTGGTCCACAAGATTATTTCCTATCATATATAACTACTATGTACAAGTCTTTTACGCAGTTTCTCTCAGTAAGCTGTGAGATTAGCGACAGGCTTCGTAAATCTAAGAAATGTGTTCAAGGTCACTTGGCTAGTTAATTGCAGACAGTATTGATTGTGAGTCTATTTGACTTGAAATCATACTCTTTCACTCTGCTCTGCTTTCTCTTTCTGTTAACCTACTAAGAAGGCAATACAAATCTACCAAAAAAATTAATGAGATTCTATGTCCTTTACAAGTGAATTCATCATAAAAATTTTTTAAATGAGCAATGTTTAAATACCATCTGCTCTTATATATAATCCACCATAATGTATCTGTTTTTTACGAATGGAAGTATTATGTAATATAAAACATGTTTTTAAAAATGAATGCCATGAACTGAGTGTGGTGGTACCTGCCTACAATCCTCATAATTCAGGATGCTGAGGCAGGAGGATCACAAGTTTAAGGCCATCCTGGGCAACTTAGTTAGACCCCGTTTCATAATAAAGAATAAAAAGGGCTGAGGATGTATCTCTGCAGTAGAATACCCTTTGGTTAAATCACTAATACCACAAAAAGAAAGCAGGAAAGAAAAAGAAAGAAGGGGGCGGAAAAACAAGAAAAATAGCTAGCCAGTTAGCCATAGATGTATTCTGGGCTTCAAAAAGCGTTTGCTGCTTCATTCCATATGTATTAGTTTCTGACATGTTCACTGATATCATGGGTAGAATCCTTTACAGAGAATAGAAATGACATTGAGAAGATCATATGCACATGAGGCACCAGGACTGTGATAAGCAGCCAAGGTTTATCAAATTCCTAGTGTGTCAGAACGTGTCAGGGAAGGGCGCACAAATGTACAACTTCCTTACCATTAAGTACTGTGAAGTAGCATGCCAAAGACACAACACTCAGATGCAGAGAGGGAGAGAGATGTTCACATATTTCTAGTAATATATGCAACACATTTTCTAACCCACACTAGGTAAGAAGTGAAAATAACAGGGTGAGAACATCAGGACAAATACATATTTCCTTTGGCTCTGTCTCCTCTACCTAAGACACCTTTAAAATTGTGTTTCACCGGAACTGCCCCCCACCCACCCACCCAAGCTCCATCAATTTACTTCCAGCCCCGGCTTTGCTGCCTAGGGTAAAGTCTCCTGCCAAATTTTCCAATGCCAAAGAGGCAGATGCTGCTGCCCAGGGCTCCTGCCTTGGCTCCCTCCTCCCTCCTGCCCCCTGCTTTTCCCAATACTGAAGCTATTTTCACTGTGCCAAAGCCATTGATGCGAGCAGCTCTGGTGCAGAAATCTCCTGTTGTGCTCTCCACTGGTGTGTGGAGAATCCCCCCCTCTCTCTTTTGTATCACACTCTTAGAATATGTGTAACTCATGTCCTCAGGCCCCATCAGTCTGTTAGAAGAAAGGAAGTCACATTAACATAATGCCCAGGATTTGCTGGCTCCTTTGCCCCTCATTTATAAAACTGCAGTGATTTTCCAGTCGTCATCTGAGTCTCCCCACTTTGATCCTTAGAGAACAACAGCTCTATGCCCTCCAAAACAGATCTGTTCATATTTTTCTACACACTGAGTCCTCCTTCGAGCTGTTCTCTCCTTTATTCCAGTCTCTTTTGTTTAGAAAGCTTCCATGTAAAGAATGTTTAAAAGCAGTCATGAGCTCCAGATACATGGTCCCGCATTCGGAGGCAGTGTGGATCTTTGTAATACATTTCTGAGTTGTTTAAGTGGGCTTTAACTCAGTGCCTGTCATTTCCAAAAAGAAGAATCAACTGATAATAAATGTGGCAGAAAGGAGTGCCGTTTGTCTCTGGACACAGTTACTTTTTATGTTCTGAATCATTTATTTCTTCAGAATTCCCAAGATCATCCCCCAAAATTCCATTACTAGTTATATTCTACACAGTGAAACTCTCAGATTTATTAATATAGAGGACACAAATCATTTCTCTGATGTGATTTGCTGTAAGCATGAATTGGACAGTTTTTACTTATTTAAAATTATTTTTATTAGCACATAACCGTACCCATTGATGGGGTACTGTTTGACATTTGATACATGTATACAATGTGTAGTGGTCAAATCAGGGTAATTATCATTGCTATCTCCTTAAACATTTATCATTTCCTTATAGGGGGAAACTTTGTACTTCTCTCTTCCAGTTTGTCATATGATATATACAATATCCTTATAAATGATTGTCACCTTACAGTGCTATGGAAGACAGAACTTAATCTTCCTATCTATTTGGTAATTTCATTTTTCTTTGAGATTGCATAGTCTAACATTCTCTATCTCATGAATTTATTTATATTTTATACACACTTAAGATGAAAAATTAATTGTTCTTTTGATAAGCTACTCTCATAGCAGCTGTACTACTTTTGTGCTGAAGATAGTAGAAACATGTGTTAGTGATAATTCTGCTACTGTAACAAAAACTTTAGATGCTCAGCTTCAAAAGAGAAAAGTTTATTTTGGTTCACAGTTTTGGTTAGCTGGTGGGAGCACATGGCAGAGGAAGCTACTCACTTTATGGTGGTTGGGAATCCAAGAGGGTGGAAGAGACCAGTGTCCCACATTCCCTTCAAGGGCACACCTCTGTGTGACCTAAATGCTTCCCATGGGGCCACACTTTAAAGTTCCATCACCTCTCAGTAGTGCTAAGCCGGGCATCTGGGGACATTTCAAATTAAAACTATTCCAGTCCTTTTAGCCAGGAGACCAGCAACTTGGTCCAGGATCCATCACTTTTTCTGTATGGCTTTTATGTAGGCCTTCAATATCTCTGAAATTATTCCATCACTTGCCAAAGAGGAAAATGAGATAATGTTATGGAAAAAGTTGTGAAAATATATGGAATCTATGAAATGTAGAGTGTTTAATAAAAATAATAAGCTAAAGGTCATTGAGAGATTCATCTCTTTATAGAAGACAGGTTTTCAAAATTTTCACATTTGAATCATTTTCAAAATAATTTTGGAAGTGATATAGGAAAATTTTCAAATAGATAGCATTTAAGGGAAAATTGTTAGAGAAATAATAAAAATGTAATTGAACAAATAAAGATTTTTGGTAAAATTAAAAATATACTTATGCCTTTATAAATGAGATGAAGATACATATTTTCATTAGAATATTTTGTAGTGTTTTTAGTGTTTGATACAGATGGTATGATCTTCTTTGGATATAACACCCTCAGAGAAAGCTGATTTTTAGGCTTATGTTAAGGTTAAAAATGCAAATTTATCAATGTTGAAGATAGTTAAGTAGTGATTAACTCATCCAGATTTTAGGATGAGGAGAAGGCAGGCAGGGTTAATGTTTAACCTTCTTTTTTTCTAAAGGACTGGTGAAGGTGATACACCTTCAACAGGTACTAGAATTCATCACCTGAACTAGGTAAAAATTAAGACTAAACAGTTATTGTTAATGCCTTAATTACTAAACAGTGCTTGGACTTGGAATAAAATACGTTTTCATAAGTTGCTGTTAACTGTTAACACATGGATGTACTCCTTGAAGTTCTAAGTTTTTTTTCTCTTTTCATACCTGTCCTAACAACATTGTTTATTTGTTTCTTTGTCTGCTTGAATTCAATTATAGCAGGCTTGGTAATACTAAGATAATATAGCATCATATATCCAGAATGATTGCAACTAAATTAGTCAATAAATTAAAAGAAACTAAAAAAGTGTGTTCTCATACATATAATTTCACATGGATTTTTTTTAAAGAGAGGAGAGAGAGAGAAAATTTTTTAATATTTATTTTTTAGTTTTCAGCGGACACAACATCTTTGTTTGTATGTGGTGCTGAGGATCAAACCCCCGGCCACACGCATGCCAGGCAAATGCGCTACCGCTTGAGCCACATCCCCAGCACTTCACATTGATTTGTTTCTAGCAATCCAACTAATATAAATAGAATATACCACTAAATATATTGCACTGGAACTTTTATTTTTATTCAATAAAACCACATCAATTCTGTCTGCATTGTCAAAAATTATGAAATAATAGCATACAAATTAATGCATAGCATCTCTTAGATTTTAAGTTTGAATGTATTCTAGTTTTTCCTCTTTCTATATGGCATATTTTTTGCTTCTGGAAATAAATTGGATGAAGTTTCTTTCACCCTCTGCAAGATAAATTGAATTTTCTTGTGTGGAAGCAAAGAAACTAGGAATATATATATTTTTTTCTGTCTTGGACAACTCTGTTGAGTTATGGCATCATTGCACACCAAGCCTTTACAGATAAGCAAGTCAGGTGTGGAGAAACAAGAGTTATTAGGGAGAAAGGGGTGTATTGGTGGAAGATGGAACTGTATTTGGCAAACTTGCAGTCTATGATCTACCTGGAAAGGGGATATAGCATGCTGGAGTAGGACATGGTCTGGTGTAAATACACAGACTTATGTTCCAGCTAAGCCACTAAAGGTGGACCTTCAATGTATTTGGAAATTTTTACAATCACATTTAATTTTTTAACCAACTCTTCAAGGCAGGTATTATTACCAGAATTTTATTGACAAAGGAATTGTAGCTCAGAGAATTGCTATGTTTATTAGGAGACAGAAGATGGAATTTGATCCTGGCTCTTTTGAGACTCATTCATATCCTATTTACCATCACTTTCCAGAGAGTCCCCCTTATTATCAATGGAAACTGCTTGTTCTGGGCCTATGGCTGCCAGGCCCTGAGTCAAGGAGTCAAGGATGTATGCTTCTCTCTTTGGGATCAGCCTCAGGACACTGCAGTAGCCTCTGTAGCCCTTAGGTTTTATAAAGTCCTCAATCTGTGTTCTTTCCCTATATTTGTGCATTTACTTGCTGAATGTTACTGCTTCCAATTAGACCATAAGCTCCTTGAGTGAAAGGACCAAATTTGTTTTCCTCAGTGTTTTATCTGAAATGTAGCCCACTACAATGCAAAAGCAAATGTGTCCAATGTAAAAGAGAAAAATTTCTAAATGCCCTTTTTATTTTAGGACAGTTTTAGATTTACAGAATTATTGTAAAGGTAGAATTGTATACTCCAGACTGTTTAGATTAAGATGGCATTTTTTTTCCACAATTAATGAATCAATATTGATATGTTACTCTTAACTAAACTCCATACTTTATTTAGATCTCTCTAGTTTCTAACCTGATGTCCTTTTTGTATGATATATTTTATAGTCATGTCTTCTTTTGGCTGTGAGAACTTAGAGTTTCCCCGTTTTAAAAATCTCAAGAGTTTTGAGGAATTCTAGTCAGATATTTCCATGGTTTGAATATTTGTGCTTTTCAAAACTCATTTTTAAATTTCATTGTTATTGTAACAGTATTAAGAGATAGGACCTGTAAGAGGGGATTAGCCATGAGGGCTGCAGCCCTCTGGGTGAGATCATTGCGTTGTAAAAGGGCAAGTTTGGCCAGTCTTGCCCTCTCTTGCTTGTTTCTCCTTCTACATTTGCCAGATGCCAGCTTGGATTTTCCAGCCTCCTGACACATGAGTCAATGCATTTTTATTTAATATATATATATATATATATATATATATATATATCCAGTGACAAGTATTCTGTTAGAGTAGCAAAAAAATAAACTGAGACAGATGTTTTATAAAATGTCTCTAATTAGGGTTTGCCCAGTGTTGTTCTTATGGTTAGACTGGATTGTGTGTTTTGGGGAGGCTGAACCACAGAGATAAAAAACCATTCTTATTACATAATGTTAAGGGTTCATACCATCAAGATAACTTATTAATATTGATGTTAACCTTTACCACCTGGTTGTGGTAGTGCTTTTCAGGTTTCTCCAGAATAGACTTATATACATTCCCCACCATGCTCCTACTTTTCCCTTCTGTACTCTTAGAAGAAAGTCATTGTGCACAGCTTATATATAAGTAAGTAGTGGTTCATTAGACTACTTCTCCTCTAGGCTGGTTAATGTATGTAAATTATTAGGAGTTTTTTCCAACCGAGGCTTTGTGTCTTCTTGGCAATTTATTTGTTCAATCATTTGTATTGGTTTGTACTCATGGACATTTATTTTGTACTTTGAGTTAGAATCCAATGGTATTTTGTTTTCTTGCTCAAATTATTCCAACTTTGACCATTGGGAGCCCTCTCAGTAGCTTTTTTATCCCTCTGACCCCTAACAATGTGAGCCCTTCTTGTTTTCTGGACCTACAAGATACTTCATTTTGTATATCTACTGCCCAAGTCCTAGAGCCAATCTTTTCCCCCAAGAAACCCAAGTTCCTTTATTTTTAGTACTGGGAGTGAATCCAGGGTTGCTGAACCACTGAATCACACCCTCAGTCCTTTTTTTGTATTCTGTTTAGAGACAAGATTTCACTGAGTTACATAGGGTCTCACTCAGTTGCTGAAGCTGGCTTTCAACCCATGATCCTCCTGTCTCAGCCTCTCAAGCTGCTGGGATTACAGGCATGGGCTACTGTGCCTGGTCCCAGTTCCTTCTACTGGAGGATGGAATTAGAAATCAAGATCTGGGTACTAGGTATGCTTTGATTGCTTCTAGGTTTTGACAGGTAACAGAGTAAGAAGATATATATGTGTGTATATTCTTTGGTGTAAATATAAATACATACAAATATTTCTATATGTAGCCATATGTATCTATATTGAGCATGAATTTATACTGATGTTCCTAACTCTAGCCAATTATACATGGATCATTCTAGGCTCCTTCCATTCTGTATCTGTAACCTTTAACTCAAACATTGAGAGACCTGTAATCTAGTATCCACTATCATTACTTAATTGTTCAATTTCACTATTCAGGCTTGTGATTGCTAAATTGTTAAGTGATACTCTTGAGGGAAACAAGTTTATCATCTAGAATTTGTATAGAGTATCTTTTGTTTTTAGAGTTATAGACTGTACCCATTTCCAGTGTTATTTAGGTCAGCATTCTAATCCCCCAACCCATTCAGTGAGGTTGCTTTATATATTTATATGTAATTTTCTTTGTCACATCTGCATCCAATCCAATCCAATCCTGCCTCCTAAATGATTCTTTTTTTTTTTTTTTTTTTTTTTTGGTGCTGGGGATTGAACCCAGGACCTTGGGCATGTGAGGCAGGCACTGTACTAACGTATGTCCCCAGACACTAAATGATTCTTAAACATTTGAAAACATGATAGCCACACTTAGTACTTCATGTTCTATAGACTGAAAAATGCATTCTATCATGTATATACCATTATAGTATCATACAAAATAGTTTTACTACCTTAAAAATCTCATGCACTTTTTTTTTTCTTTTAGTACCAGGGATTGAACCGGAGGAGCTTGAACACTGAGTTATATTCCTCACCCTTTTTATTTTTTATTTTGAGAGTTTCTCTAAGTTGCCTAAGGCCTTGCTAAATTGGTAAGGCTGGCTTCAAACTTGCGATTCTACTGCCTCAGCCTCCCAAGTCACTGGGATTACAGGCATGCACAGCTTAAAAAAAAATCTCATGTACTTTCAAAAATCTCACATACTTTTAAAATTCAATAATACTCATCTCTTTTATCATACTCTCTGCCTGACCACGTAGCAACCTCTGATCAGCTAGTGGTTTACCATCTCTATAGTTTCGCCTTTTCCAGAATGTCATATTATTGGAATTTTACATTATTGTAGTTTTTTAGACAGGCTGTTTTCATTTAGCAATATACATTCAAGAATCATTTATATAATTTTGTGGTTTGATAGTTTCTTTCTTTTTATCTATCATTTCATTGTATGGATGTAGCAACATTTGTTTATCCACTCATTTATTTCAAGACATTTTGATTGCTTCTAGTTTTGGGCAATTATGAACAATCTGATATATACATTCGTGTGGAAGTATTTGTGTGGAAATATGTTTTCAAATCATTTAGGTAAATAGCTATAAGCATGATTGCTCACAAGGCTTTATTAGTTTTGTAAGAAACTGCTGAAATTTCTTTTAAAGTGACAGGGTCATTTTGTGTTTTCGTCTGCAATGAATGGAGAGTTCTTGCTCTGTGTATTTGTCAGCACTTAGCATTGACAGTGTTTGGGATGTTAGCCATCCTAATAGGTATATAGTGGTATTTCTCTGTTGCTAAATGGATGGATTCCCCCAACCCAATAGGAAAGGGTATCATTCACTCCTGTTCCTTGGAAATGTACAGTTTATAGATGATCTTCTGGACCAAACCCTTGTTTCACAGATCAGTAAATTGAAGACTAAGGAAGAGTAGTAACTTGACAAAGTTCAAGGGAGTTCAGCAGAATAAAAAAATTGCACTGAGACTGTAGTGTGAAGATTGTCCTTCACCTCTGTAATTTTACAATACCACAGCTAGCTTTATTGCATAAAATTTTAAAAACTCAATCTAGCAAGGGTGTTTTATGTTAAGTTAAGAGACTTTAGAATGAGGGGCAGGAAGTCTTGTCATGAGCAGATCCTGGGAATGCCTAGAATTGTGGAGCTCAGGTGCTGTGGAATCATTTGGTCTGGCCCTGGTAGCTTTATGCTAAGGATAGCTCTACCCATGACCATGAGATCATATATTTTTAAATACTAAAAGAGTTAAATTAATGCATGAAACATTATAAGAAGAAACATACTTTTAAAAAATCTATTACACTTATCATTTGTAAAACACAGAGAAGATAAGCACATCTGCTGATTACCTAAACTTTATGTCTAGATACCCAGAATTTCGACTGCAAAATTCAATCAAGTTCCATCAAAATCTAAAAATCTTTTTATAACAAATAATACCTGGAGAACTTCTTTAACTTGAATTTTATTAAGAAAATAAAAGAAATAATGTATGGTTAGTAAATATATATTTTAGATTGAAGATCATGTGAACTTTATTTTATTGTTAGCATGAGAAAAACAATAATGGTAATAATCAACTAAACATCCTCTTACTTTGGGAATAATTTTGATTTCTTCATCCCAAAGAACTGTTAAAGACCTAAGCCAGATATGACCAAGGAGAGCATCTCTATTTTTATTCTTTATTCAGGACCTGTTTTGTTTACTTTGGTACTTTATACTATTTAAGTTCCAGACTCTGAACAGATATGCCGAAGTCTGGCTTGGCACAATTCAGGAGCCACTTGTCAAAAGAAACTAACTTTATTTTTAGAACTACAAACGCCAAACAAAACAGCTCCTCAGGGAAAAACCCTCAGAGCCCAACTGCCACCACCGGCTTCCACAAGCCTCTCACCCCCACACCAGCCTCTCAACCTCCCACAATCCTCCTGCTCTTGAGGCCGATTGGCTGGGTTGCGTGGGCAGAGCCAAAGAAGTCACCCAATGAGCAGCTCCGTGGAGGAGCCAATCAGCTAGATGTTGCTGGGGCTGCTGTGAGCCAATCATCAGCTGGCAGTCTGAAGGGCAGGGAAACAGCCCAATGAACATCACCGCAGAGGAGCCAATCAGCTAGATGTTGCTGGGGCCACTGTGAGCCAATCATCAGCCGGCAGCTGGAAGTTTGCTGGCAGCTGGATCATTAGCCGGCAGCTGGAAGTTTGCTGGGGCCCCTTTGGCTGTGGCTCTCAACATCTCCCCCTCTCTGTTTAAACAACAAGCATGTGGCTTAGGGACCGTGCCTGCCTTAGGTTGTCCAATACTACATATGGTCCTTACCCATCTTCGGATGAGCTGACCTCAGGGCGTCAGCCTCCTGTCTTAGGTTGGTACCATTGTAATTGGATCTTACCCGTCATTGACTACCGGTCCAGTATACAGCCACACCTGTGGAGAGGTCTTTGTACCAGTGGGGGGGGTGAGTTTCTTTGCCTCACCTCTGTTGGCCCCCAAATTTTAGCTGAATGATCATGACAAGCAGAAAGGAGGAAGATACACCAAGCCAATTGACGGCTCTTGTCATCAAGAATACGAGCAAAAATACCCCAACACTACCAAAAGTTGATGTACTAACAGATAGTTCACAATCCATACAAGTGAGTTCACAATGCATACAAGTGACACATAGTCTAGGCAAGTTCTGCAAGCAGTTCAGTGATGGCTATTGCAGAAGCTGTAGATTAGTTTTATCTTTGTCTTCACTGGCACTAGGATGAAGCTAGGAATTCTGGCAATAATGGCTAAAGAAAAAATTATGTAACATTCCAGAAGGCACTAAAAGAAAACAATTTTCTTAACAATTTACATTATCTTGAAGAGAATTATTAAATATAATGAAAAGGAAAGGTGAAAGTAAACAAACAGATCTGTTAACCTCCTTTTTGTTACATATTAAAACAATTCTTAACAGTTTTAAATTTACCCAATTTAAATTAAACCATTTAAATCACGTGAAATAAAAAAAAATATTTGGATCCATTTTTTCATGAGCTCTCATCATATATGATATATGGACATACGTACATTCAAACATATAACACAAAACACAAGTGTGCACACATAATATAATACATACAACACATAACATAATAATAAAGGCCTTATAACTTTTTACATGTTTAAAAACTCTATATAGTCAAAAAAAAATAGAACTGATCAGCAAAACATTAACCTAGGTCAGTATGAGCTCAAAAAAAACAAAATAGAACTTCATGATATGGGAAAGGGCAATAATAAAATAGATATTGAAAAAAGCATCCTGGTTCTGTCGCAGATGTAAGGATAGCCAAATTGGAGTTTTGGATATCAGCTGTTATGGATTTGAGCTAAATCATCTTCTTTTTGGTCTGTAGAAATCACTTTAGTTAATCTCTCTGGAATCCAAATCAGCTGCTGTTCTCCCTGTGGAAACACACAAACAGACCCCCGACTCCAGACAATCACTGGGTCAGCACCTTGGTTAATCTCTCTGGAATCCAAATCGGCTGTTGTTCTTCCTGTGGAAACACACAAACAGACCCCCGACTCCAGACAATTACTGGGTCAGGACCTTTCCATTGTCCTGTTAGAATATCTTTCCAAAGTACCTTGGGCTTATGTACATTTTTTGGACACATATGCCTTTCTGCAGCAATAAGTCCTGATGAATACAAATTTAAAAAGTTTAGAGTAAAAAGGGTTATTTTAAGTTTATCTTTGGGGAATATATACCCCTTCCCAATTCCGTCTTTTTGCTTTAATAAGTACATTTTAATAGTTTGATGAGCTCTTTCAACTATGCCTTGTCCCTGTGGATTGTATGGGATTCCTGTTATATGAGTAATGCCAAATGATGAGCAAAATTGTTTAAAAGAAGTAGACGTATAACCAGGGGCATTATCTGTTTTTAACTGTTTTGGAATGCCCACAGTGGCAAAATTTTCTAAGCAATGAGCTATAACATCTTTAGTTTTTTTCTCCGGCATGAAGTGAGCCCATCAAAAATCCAGAAGAAGTATCAACTGTAACATGCAAATATTTTAATTTTCCAAATTCTGGCAAGTGTGTGACGTCCATCTGCCAAATATGGTTAGGTATCAATCCTCTAGGATTGACTCCAAGATTAACTTGTGGTAAAAAGGTCACACAATTTTGACATTGTTTTATTATTTGTCTAGCTTGTTCCTTAGTTATTTTAAAACGCTTTTGTAAAGTATTAGCATTGACATGGAATCTTTTATGAAAATTTATAGCTTCTTCTAGTGTAGAGAAAATATGTATGTCATGTGTAGTTTTATCTGCTAAATCATTGCCCAAACTAAGGGCTCCAGGCAATCCTGTATGTGCCCTGATATGTCCTATAAAGAATGGATCTTTTCTGTCCCAGATTAAACTTTGTATAGTGGAAAATAAAGAGAAAACAGTAGAAGAAGGGGAAATCCTACCAGAATCTTCAAGGGATATTATAGCATTAACTATATACTGACTATCAGAAAATAAATTAAATACCGAATCTTTAAACATCACAAAAGTTTGTAATATGGCATTAAGCTTTACCTTTTGAGCTGATTGTTTGGGTACTAAAAATGTAAAAGTTTGATCAGATGTAACTATTGCTGCTGTACCATTATTTGACCCATCAGTGAATATATTTGGAGCATTCATGATAGGTGTTTTTCTTGTCATTTTTGGAAAAATTACAGGATGCAATGACCAAAAAGACAATAAAGGATTAGATGGTAAGTGGTTATCAAATGAAACATTAAATTTGCACATGATTATTGCCCAAGTATTTAACTCATTAGCTAATTCATCAATTTGATTCATAGTATATGGAGTAATAATTTTATTGGGAGAAATTCCAAACACTCCCTTTGCTGCTTTTATTCCTTTGAGTATTAATTGTCCTACAGCCTCAGGATACCTAGTAAGAATAGTGTTAGGAGAATAAGATAAATGTATCCATAATAATGGACCTTCTTGCCAAAATACTCCTGTAGGAATATATTTTGTTGGTAGTACAATAAATAATAAAGGCAAACTTATATCAATTCTATCCAAATGCATATTTTCCATATATCTTTCAATGATTTTTAATGCCTTTCTTGCTTCAGGCGTTAACATTCGGGGTGAATTTGGATCTGATGGACCTTTTAGGATATCAAATAAAGGTCCCAATTCTCCTGTTGGAATACCTAGATAAGGCCTTATCCAATTTATGTCTCCTAATAACTTTTGAAAGTCATTAAGTGATTTGAGTTGATCTACTCGTATTTGAATTTTTGGTGGACGGACCATGGTTGAGGATAATAGAACTCCTAAATAATTAATTGGAAAATTTAATTGTACTTTATCTATTGCTATCTCTAGATTATAATTTTTTAATAAGTTTGTAAGTGTGGCATAATATTTTAGCAACGTGTTTTTAGCTTTGTGTGCTAATAATACATCATCCATATAATGAAATATTTGTAGTTCAGGATTTTGATTTCTAAGTGGCTGGATTACTTTGTTAACATAAATTTGACACATAGTTGGGCTGTTAGCCATCCCTTGAGGGAGTACTTTCCATTCATATCTCTGATCAGGACCTTCATGATTTAGTGCAGGGATAGTAAATGCAAAACGTGGACTATCTTCAGGATGAATTGGAATTGAAAAAAAACAATCTTTAATATCTATAACTAAAACATACCAAGTTTTTGGCAAAGCAGACAATTGAGGAATCCCTGATTGAGCAGGTCCCATAATGACCATTTCATTATTAATGGCTCTTAAATCTTGCAATAATCTCCATTTACCAGATTACTTTTTGATGACAAAAATGGGAGTATTATGGGGAGATACAGAAGGTTGTACATGTCCTTCCGCTAATTGTTGTTTGACCAGATCATGGGCTACTTGTATCTTTTCTTTAGTCAAGGGCCACTGAGGCAGATACATTATTTTCCTCATGAGTTTTATATCTTGTTGCATATAATTTTCTGTATTTTTTTGCAATCACCCCAAGTTCAGATGGTATTTGAGTGTGAAGATGTTTATTATCTCCAGCCATCTTCTTCATATAACTCATTTACTTACAACCAAAGCTCTTCAAAACACTGGATGCAGCTTTCTGCAGCTCTGATCTATGCTGCAGTGATGGGCAGGGTATGAGGGGAAGAGAGCTATTGCTCAACTAGGTCTGACCTGGAAACATTCCCCCAAAGCATAGAATCTGTGGATTCTTCAGATTAATGAAATAGACATTTGTGATTTCCTGCTGCAGTAGTTGCAGTGGGTGCTCCCAAGTTCATTTCTTCATGCCCAGAATGGACTAGTGGTGGCCCTGGTTCCCAGATTCCTCTTAAGGTCAAATTTTTCTAATGACAAAGTATGCTAGTCCTGCTGAATCATTTCAGGATTGGTGAGTTCTATGAACTTGTCCGTATACAGAAGAAAGAGTCCAGTGATTCAGCCACAGGATTTTCTGATTTTATTATATTCATTTTCAACTAATGAGGGGCAAGGGGTAGCAGTCTCAAGGGCAGGTTTCTTTTAAAGACTTCTCTCTGCTTCAGGGTTCTCAGGTCCCTTCTCTTCAGCTTCCCTTTCTACATTATTTCCACAAAGATCCTGTATCTGGGGCATAGCCCACTGACATTGCCACTCCCCAGCAAGGGTGTGAGAGCTCCAAGCAGAGCTGATAGAGAGTTCCAGGAAGAAAACTGGAGGAGGAGAAAGGAGTTACCAGTAAAGCATGGCTTGAGAGACTAGAAAGCTTTTTGACTTCTTTACCCAAATGTTTCCCTTTCTGATTCTGTCAAAGTGCGTGGAATTTTCCAAAGTTATTTATCCCGTGGGCTTAGGCACTGAAGTCTAATGTAATATATTTGTGCTGTTTAGATGCAGGAGCCATGAAAAAATTAACTCAGGTTTATCAGTTAAGCTGCAGTAATTTATTAGAGGAATAGGGTATTCCTGAGGGAATAGATATGAGACATGAGATTTGATGGGGAAAGAATAGCGGTTCTTACCTTTGGTCATTGTGGACTCCTTAGAGAATATATCAAAATCTATCAAACTTATCCCCAGAAAAACACATATACAAGGGAGGTGACTTTGCAGTGGGGCATTTGCAAAAGTCAAAACTGTTGCTTACACACCCTTAAATCACTCATGAAGCATTCTTTTCAGAATTTTGAGGCATTGGCTTTTTAGTGGTTATCAAGCATATTAAAATTTGATTACTGTTGGTCTAGACCACAGAGGGAATAAAAAGAATATATATATATATATTATATATATAATATATATATATGTGATATTTATCGTTTCAAAGCACTCTACTGTGGAATCTTTGAAGGAGAATGGGAGATAGACGTAAATTCTAAAGCCTGCCTGTAGGGTGTATTCAAGTCTGGTTTTTACTTAAGCCCGTATAACATTAATACCTGCTAATGAATTTACTTGTGGTTAAGAATTTTTAAAAAAAAATCAGTGGCAAGGCTAGGTTGTAAAGTCAGAATACCAATTTCATTTGTGCAAAATGAGTCTCCACTGTATACACAAAACTGACTTCTCCTTTGAACTACTTATTGTTTCAGGTGGTTGGGAGGCTGGGGAATGGAACAACTGGAAAGAGGGTAGGAACTGAAGTGAAGAGAATGCTGGAGAGAGGGGGAGAGAGAGAGAGAGAGAGAGAGAGAGAGAGAGAGAGAGAGAGAGAGAGAGAGAGAGACACTGCTTCTCTGAGAGAGGCAGAGAGGACGGTGGAAATGTCCTTCTTTTACTGACCCTCATTTCTTTTTTGGATCAGTTTCAATTGGAGGCATTATTCCTTTTAAAAACACCCATTTCTTCTTCTTCTCTTTGCTCCTTCCCACCCTTCTGTCTCCTCTGTTTGCCCCAGTGTTCTCCCCTGGACTCTTGGCACTCAGCAAGTGAGGCCCACAGGAAGTTCCCAGTTGGACAGAGGGAAAGCATAAAGCAGCCTTATCACAGCTTCTTGGTTCCTCTGGGGTTTATTGTTATTTTCTTATGCAGTGTTTCTATGCGACAGCTGTATTTTCAGCTGAAGAAATTTGTGACCTTAAGAACAGAAGGAAAAATAAAGCATTAAAAAAAAAAAAAGTCAGTGAAGAATTTTAAAAGTCAGGATTTCTTTAAATAGCCCCAACTGTAGCCAGTTCCCATCTTTTCAACAAATTCTTCTCTGGCAATTGAATAGAAGGTAGATGGTCATTCTCTATGGTGTCACATTTCTTTTTTGGCACAGGGTTATGAACAACAAACTTTCTTGGTATCTAGTGAGACCATTCATTATATTTGTTCGGAAGTTAATTGGTGATTCAGTAACTTTGACCATCAGAAAAAACTATCATCATCTATTGGTACAGAAAGGTATATCTCTACCTCTTACCCTATTTCCTCATTTGGAAGAAACAAAAAGGAAGGGGGCAGAATGTGATTTAGTGTGTTGTTTATGTATTGTAAAGATAAATGTGATAAGCATTACTTAGTTCTTGCGAACATTCAGTACCTGTTAGTTTCACTTCCTTTCTCTTGATGAGCACTCCCACACTCCAGATGTTTCTACTTCTACCAGAACCCAGTGCCCACTACTCAGAACACTGATGTGAGAATAAGCAGTAAGACATTTGCATTTATGTTAAAGCAATTGGGGAACTTCTAGCTTCACACAGGGAGAGGTGAGTCTCAAGTAGTCAGTTATCTTTGATATCTATTCTAATAGGTTTCTATACCTTTAAATTACATTGTCAGGTTAAAATTCTTCTGGTTTTATGGAGATAATTCCTATCTGATTAGAATAGACAATTTGTGAGATCCTTAGTGACTTTTTATGTTCCAATTCCTGGATTGTTAAAATTTCTTTTTCGGGTGCAATTATGCTATTGTGCAAGCTCACAAGGATGGGGAGTTTGTCCTTTTCTCATTGTAGCACCCCAGTCATTTTGGTGCCTGATACGTAGTAGGAACTAAAAACTTCTTTGCTGAATGAATGAATGAGCTTGTTCACACTGCCTGGGGGAAAGAATCAGTTCAGGCTCTGCCTCTGGAATAATTGAGAATATCTGCCAAATATTCTCAGGAGTTTTGAAAAAAAAATATTTTGAGATCTGACTATGTATCTGGCATTGTGTTGTACCCTGGGGATTTTTTGGTTTATCAGTCATGTTCCCTGCTATGAAATGAGTCTATAGTTTAATGGGAAAGAGTAACATTAAAAAAGTGAACACAACAGGGATGATTTTATGAAAAAGAAGGTAGAAAGTGTGGAAAGAGCTCTGCAGGGTCCCCAGCATGTGCCTAAAGCAAGTGTAGAGAGCAGAAAGGTATCCAGAAAACTAAAACCAGTATTGCAAATGAAAGGTATTGTTAGCAAAGGCCTTCTGATTAACTAGGTGCCTCTTTCCTGGTGCTCAGTCTCTTTCTTGGAACACAGGGGTAAGGAGCTTGGTGTCTCAATGGTTTCCATGTGTGCATGACCCTGAGCTGCAGCTAAAACATTGAGCCTGAAGAGGTCAGCAAGCAACTTGCTCTAAAACGCTTCTTTTGAGGAAACATCTGTCTCTCTTTCAGGATGCTGTCACATGTGTCTTCCAACATTAGCATATTTTTCAGCCATCTGCAGTGGTTGCCTCCCACCTACACAAGCTTAGTCACTGCACACAAACACATACTCTTGCCCAAACTTCAATTTCAGGCTGAAAAGTGCTGCAACCATCTTAACGCTTCATAGCCATGCATATTTCCCCAAGGTACTACTTACTTATCTTATTTGCAATGAATTTATCAGTTTTTAGGTCAGTTGGAGGCAAAAAAAACAGGAGAATGAACTGTGGTTGTAGGTCTTTCTTTCCCTTAGAATTGGAAGAAACCCTGAGATATCATTTGGTTTCACTTCCTACTAGGTGTTAGGTAGGCTCATTTTTAAATGAAACCTCGAATTCAGTACCTTCTCATTGTTAAGCCACCTACAAGGATGAAATTATTTAGGTCCTCATGGTAAATTATTCCAGTTAATAAATCTTGTTTTCAGAAATCCCTTTTACATATAGCTAATGTATCTTTCTTTGCCTCTGTTCATGCATGTAGTTTCAGTTACAACACAGCCTATGATGTAGTTATGATTTGAGTTCAAATCTGGCCTCTCTTCTGATGGATTATATAATTAGAGGCAATTACATGACCATTTTTAAATCCCAGTTTCTTCATTTGTAAACTGAGGAAAACAGTTCTCATATCAAAAGGATAAGTGATCCTGAATTGTCCCAGTTTCTCCCACATAATGCATATTTAATAGACAATGATTGCAATTATTGTTTAGTAGAAAGTATCTAATCATAATATCTATGGGAGCAGAAAGCATAATTTATATGGGTTTGTGTCATTCATAGCCCTTAGGTAGTCCTGTGAACATGATAGGCATTCTAGAAATTATCTATGTTAATGATTTATGTGTATATCTATAGATGATTAACAAATAATTAAAACAATAAGAGTAGGGAACAATTTGCTCTTCTATTAACTAGCTTAATACCAGGAAAACTCATTTGTACTTCCTGAATTTTAGTTACTATACTGTAAAATAGTGTCAAAAATGGCCATTTTTCTCTTAAATATTTTTTTTTATTCTGTCCTATAAGAACTCCAGAGAAGGAAGTTCTTTAGAAAAAATTTCTGGGCCTGAAAATTATTTCTTATTAATCCAGCTCATTTTTAAGAATATATATATACATTTTTCTGTGCCTTAAATAGGTAGAGGTTTATTTCTTTCCCCTGTTAGTAGTTTGCAGGTAAGCCAACAATTAGGTCCATGGGGTACTTCTGCTCCATATGGTCATTCAGGATCCTGGTTCTGTCCATTTTTTAAATTTTATTTTTAATTAACATGTATGATTGCACATATTAATGGAGTTCAGTGTGGCATTTAGCTACGTTTTAAAACATCTTTAAGGAGAGACATTAGAAATTTTGTTATTTATTACATTTGATTAGATTCAATATAAAAAGGAGGAAATGGTAAGTTCTGGCTCCCTTGGTATTACAGCATGGGACCAATATTGAATACTGTTTGCCAAAGTAAAAGCAGAGATGGGGAAGGAGATGAGGGCACCAAGCTCCAGAACAATTTCGTTTCATTGTTTGATTGGGTGACTAATGTCTTCAGCATTCTCCTTGAAGTGTTTCCGAAACTTTGCTCCTGTTCACCTGGACTCTGCCCATATTCTCAACCACAGCTAAAGGAAACAGCTATTTCTGTCTACATAGATGCTGAAGAAATGCAGCCTGTAAAGCCTGGGCCCAATTCTACTTAAAGAGACTGATCAATCTACCCTTATATTGTTTTAACTCTATTGATTTCTTTCCTTTAATTTAAGTGGGTCAAGGCAAAGAAGTACATGATTAGGAGGCAGTGGAAAGCCCTCGGGAGGTCTTAAATGCTCTTAGGAGTTTCTTTTTACATCTAACTCTTCTCAGGAGTTCTGAAGTTTCCAAAATGAATATTAATCACATCACAAAATTCTAAACAATGAATCATTTTGTCAGTTTCACCAGTGACCACTTTGGATTCTCAAAAACCACAGTAAACTTCAGTTAGGTGAACAAAACATTAGGTGGAGAAAGAAGTGTGTCAGCATTAGCATAATCTTCTCATCTGATTCACCAGGCAACAAATCTTCTGCAGTCTATGTTCATTATTATACATATTGGCAAGAAAACAATTTGAAAGAAGTAAATGAAACTATATCCTTCGGTGTATATGAAGAAGCACAGAAGCCTAATCGTAGAGGGTATTCTACAATGAAATTTTGCCATATTTACTTATTTTTTTGATAGGCAGGTGGCATTCCTTAGGCTTTTTGGTAGGACTAAGCTGTAATGTGGGAAAATTTGTCTTATTTCAGGTTAATTGATTGCACCAATGAGAATAAAATTCAGGTAGATCAGTGAAATTTCATAGTTTCACTGTTAATACTGAAATCATGTTTTTATATTTAGCCATTTGGCTTTGAGTCAATGAGAAATTCAATCCTAAAGGAACTTTTTGTGTTAAATCATTGTAGCAAAGTCATTTCTTCTTAACTTCCTAAATGATCTATTGGATCACTGATCTATTGGATACAAGGTAAAGAGTCTTTCCTTTGAGAACTTTCTTTCTGCAAGCTAAGAGTATATGGTTCAGGAAATAATTTTAGTACAAACTAGGAGAAGTTGATTTAAATGAAAATAAAGTGAAATGAAAGCAGTGGATAGAGTTTGACATGTTTATTTATTAAAATACCATAGTTATGAATGGTACAATATGGTTCAGATTCCACTAATATTTACTTAATGTCATTAACACATACACCATCTCATGTAATATTTGGATTAAATTTGTCAAGTAGCTTTTACTATCACTCTTTTTCAAAGACAAAAATAAAATGGAGGCAGAGAGAAGTTAATTAACTGTCTCAAACAAATAGCCAGTATGGGTAGAAACCCCAATTCAGTTCTAGCTCCATCTAATTGTAGGGCAGTGGTCCCCCCAACTCCCCGCCCCGATACTTTGCACACTTGGGAAACCATTTTTTCACTTAGTGCATCTGATGATTCCTCAATTTTTTCTCACTCAGTGTCCTTGATCATTTGTTTCCCTCAGTAGCAAGGTGGTGGTGGTGGTAGGGTGTCTCTGTGGGCTCTGTGGGGTGAGAAGGTAGACGTTTTCCCTTGAGGGCCCATCAGAGTCTATGTGTGGGTGGATATGAGTAGTTTAGAGAAGATGCCAGAGATAATTTCACTTCCCCACCACCCACCTGGATTCACATTTTCTGTATTATCTATCCCATACTCTGTACATTTTGGTTTGATTCTAATCAAGCGACTTTATTATAGAACTTCTCCCAGTTTTCTTGTTTAGTATCTCTTGAGTTGTATTTATTTATTTTTCAGCACAAATTTACTGGGTAATTAGTTTCATGGTATATTCCTGGGTTGGCACATTTCCTTCTCTTAAAATTAAATCTTATAATATACGGGGCAAGAGACTCTTAGCAGAGAGTATATTAAAATTTAGTTAGGATAAAACATCAATTCAGGGGTTATGAGAAGGAGTTGGGAATATCTGCGTTATGTCTCCTTGTTTCTCATCTTGTGAGAGTCTTGACATTCTGCACAACAGACTCTGTAATAGGAATCGTCCTCTTTAGCTGATTCAGGCCATGGCTCAGTTGCTCCCTAATATGCCGCAGGAAGAGGATTTAATTCCTTTCTCTACCCATTACCTGTAGGTGCCTTTGTTTCCTGGCCACGGTCATCTCTAGTCCCCCAACCGTGCTCAGCATCTCAGCCAAGTTCCGTTCATACTTAATATTCAGTTGTGGTTTTTGCTGGTTACTTTGGTTTTCCTTCAGTCTCCTCTAAACCATAACTCATTTTTCTCATTAACGAAATGAGGTTTTATGGTATTGAATTGGACATAGGAAAAACACAATATTAGGTTGTCAGGGCCATGGGGCCCACTGAATTTTAAGTGCCTTTAACCCTGTGGAAACAAAATCAAGTAGGTCAGATTATATGCTTTATGTCCAGTCTGTGTGTCATGCTGCTGCTCAAAGGGACATTTCTCTTTTTCTCTCCGTGTTGGTGGTTTCAGTATTAAAGTAATATTCTCTCAAAATCATTGACCAGTTTGGATTTTACAGACAGCACAATCCTTTCAGGTTTTATCTTGAGAGAAAGGAGCTGTCATTTTTCACAGAAAGTCTGCTGTCTGACAGAAGCCAAATCAGGAGAGGATTTTTCACAGCTGGCCTTGATTGTTCTAACTCATCATGGAACAGCTGGGAGCCAGTGACTTTGCTTCTAACCTCAGAGGTTATGTGAAAGAAGAGAGCTATGTGTTCTACATTCTCACCTCCATCTTTCTATTGCTTTCTGTCTGCTCTGCATGGACTCTGACATTCATGGAAGATGGAGTAAGTGAGCCCACAAATGATGTAATTTCAGGAACAGATGTAATTTTCAACCTTTGTCAAGATATCTGAAATCTAACCCTGAGAGATTCATTCCTTTGGGGCTTTATTCAAGAGTCTCATACAAAAGTGTGTAAATACCATTGGGAGGTATTGTATTTTAAGCTTTATGCTTTTTTTTTTTTTTGCACTTAAAACTCCTTAAGGCAATGTCAGTCCACACCTGAGGGGCATCCATTGACAATGAGTTGAAAGCTAAATTATAGGGAAAGCAATGACTCAGAAACAGTCTGTCAGGGAATGGTGTTAAAAGAAACCAAGGACAAACTTTGACAAGTTCACACCTTTCTGGTCCTCCATATGTGTGTAATAATAATTCCATCGCAAAGGGTTTTGGCACATTGCATTTGTAGGATGCATATCATGGATTGTGTTTGAGAATTAACAATAGTGAACATTAGTTTTTAACAGTGGCTAAGCTAACATATAATGTTAAAATGTGGAATACTTTATTTTACAGCAACTAGTGAAAATATAGTAACAAAGTTGAATATGTTTTCCTCTCTTAGGTAAATAATGGATCTTTTTGCTTTTGTTAGCCAGTTTTTCATTTGGATGATTATAATCCCCTCGTTCCCTCTGTGAGATCAGCAGGGCTTTCCTGGATAGGATGAAAGTGGAAATAATATTAAAGCAGACAGGGGTGGACCCAGAATATGACTGATGGTTCATCTGGGTCTAAGAGCACAAGGACAGACCAGAGGGGCATGTCTTTCTTGGTTACTAAGGCTGAAGGATCCAGAAGTAAAAACTAGGAGGACAGTTCAGAAAGACAGAGAGGATAAAAATAGGAAGAGTTATGGTTAAGTGAACAGTTTGGAAAAAGATTAGACATTAGGACTTTGGTGTTAAAGATGGACATTTACATATTCCTAAAGCTCTTGGCTTTATCAGGCCTGATCTGTCTATAGGATATGGGACAGGACCTGTCTATTCCATTTTAACATGTATGCAGATGTTGAGTACTTCCTGTGAGCTAGCTGTCTGCTAGACCATGTAAATATAAATACAACCACCAATAACTCTTATTCAGGCACCATGGTAATATTCTTTCAGGTAAATGTTATCTTTATTTTGCAGATGAAGGAATAGGATCAGTTGTGTCAGAAGTGTGCCCAAGTTTACATGGGATATAAATGGTGGAGTTGAGAATTGAACTCAGTTCTTTCTTCCTTTAAAATTTATGATCCTAAAATTTTTATAAGCTCTATAGCTACCTATATCTGTTAACCTGTTATTGTACATTCATGAAAACAAGGAATTCAAGAATTTCTGTTATATGACTGGGTAGTTGAAATTAAACTCAGGCATATTTGTGGTGGGGAATCTTTAGAGACAAAGAAAAAATATCTTGTGCTTCAGCCTTGCTATGGCTTCCTACTGTTGGCTAGCACTCATCCTGTGCTCCTGTGCACCACATTGTGAGGAAGAGAGTGCAGGGTATGAAGTGAATTCAGAGCTCTCTCACACACAAATGAGCTCCTGTGAGGAATGGTGTGAAATGCAGTGAAAGGTCATGAAGAGGAAATGACCAGATCAAGAAAAAGTGTTTGTTAGGTAGGTCCAAGGCACTACTGGGGTTGCATGATATGAATAAATATCACTGCTGCTCTCCTGGAGTTTAGAAATCTGCTGGGGATATTACCCCAATGCGCATAACTACTCAGAGAACCAGACACGAATGGTTTAATAGTATGTACAGAGCTACTAGTAGGAAGTTCAATCAATAAGTAATTGATGTTGATCATGTGTGGCATGAAGAATTTTAAAGACATCCATGAATAGAGAAAAATATTCATAACTACTCCTTAAATAATACAAAGGTTTTGACTTTGTGGTGAAGCCAAACCAATGAGAATGGAGTAAAAGTATGAGAAACAGTATAGGAAAAAATTGAGGAATCCAACTTGGTACGGACTTGGCATAGAGGGCTGGTGGCACTTATGACAGGAAAGTGGACTGGGTAGAGAGTGTATAGGGTTTCAAAAATCATGGCAAGGCATTTGTATTGTTAGAAAATGTCACCTTTTAAAGGAAGAAAAGATACTCTTAAAGGGCGTTTTAGGAACATACACAGGGGGTGGTGGTGGTGGTGGTGGTTAATGGTTATTGAGAGAGGATTCAGAAGAGAAGGAGCATGTTCTAGCCACATGCTGAGCTCTTTCATCTTTCAATTCTCTGCCTGGATTTTGCTTTTACCAGGTCTTCAACTGTCTACCTCCTTTTCACAGCTCAGACAAGACCTCTCTCAAAAGCCTCTCTTCGATCTCTCCTTTCTACCATATCACCTTCTCGATTTCCTTCATAGAAATGTCTACCATCCAAAATCATCATGTTTATTTATTGTTGACTTGTTTATTGCTTTCTCCCTTAATGTTAGCTCCCTGAGGTAGAGATCATATGCAGTTATTTCCTACAGGACTCCTATATCCTCCGACTATGTCTCTTGAGAAGTGCCTGACCTGATAAAAAACTGATAAAGAGAAGTTGTGAACCAAACTGGAATCTGGACATTATTTTTGATGGCTAATATAATATTCCAAGCATGAAGTAGTAAAAGCTTAGAAGTAATTTATTGGGAATAGAGCCAGAATTTAAATGATAATTATGTGCATTTTCAAAAAGTAGAGATGAAAAGTGAAAGAAAGATTAATTCTGTCATATGTCTGGTTAATTCACTGCTTTTTTCTTTTTGACTTGGACTTTATGTCTTAGTAACTGCCAAAATGAGGAAGACCTCCCATCAGTTTCCTGGGTAAGACTGTATAGATTCTTTTGACAACAAGAACAGAAATTACAGGACACTGAAAATATAGTCATAAAATTGTTTATTCCCTCTTTATTCCAAATGAAATTTAGTACCAAAGATATCCAGCTCTTGTGTAGTTCCCTATTCTCTACCTGAAGATGGAACTTTTCTCCTATCGGAACAATCCTGATTGCAGAGCTGCTATGGCTTTCTCTGCAACAGGTGGAGGTAACAGTGGGGTTGCCTGTAGAGTTGCTGAGTCTCTGAACCTGAACAGGTGAGAGTATTTCTATCACTATCACTGCTTTGTTCAGCTCTGTGAACTCACAGTAATGCTAATCCTTACTTTTCCTGTGCTTTATTCGTGACATAGCAAAGATGACCTTTGTTAGGGTATGATACTACTAAACACATAATATATAACAGATAACATTTATTAAATACTCTGTGCTAGCCATGGCTATATGCACTGACAATGTCTTAGTTCATTTAATTCTTGCATTTGCATTATGAGGTAAGTACTGTTACAGTCCCCCTTTTATAGAAGAATGCATCAAAACACACAATATTTAAATCATTTGCTCCAGTTCCCAGTTAGTAACATCAAAGCTGTGCTTTTGAAACTTACGTAAAATCTGCCGTTAGAACTGACATTCTTAACCCTTATCCTGCCACTCATATTACTTTCTGCAGGCCCTCTTCCTTGGTGTGCATGTTCAGTCTCCCTCCAGTGATGGCTGCACATGCCTTAGTGCTGTGGTGCTCTGGAGCCAGCATGTGTGGGCTCCGAAGAGCTGATTATGCACAACCTTTCTCAATTTTGCATTCAGTGATAGCTTAAAGCTGGCCATGGTGGGAGTATTTATACTACAGAAATCAGCAAATACTGTAAGTCAGGGCTTTCCCCCTCCAGAGAGCTGGTTGTTAAGCACTAATGAGTGCCCTGCTGCCTTTATGTAAGAAAGAAAATGATGTCATCTGCTTCCTATGAGAAAAAAAAGTGTTTATAGATGATCTCAGGATTTTTGTAGAGTGCTTTCTGAAGGGTCTCTCATAACTCTTCTATAACATTTACTTGGCAGTTACATGGTAGTTACAGCATTGCTACATTTACTTTGTGCAAATTCAAGGGTAAACACATATTAAAAAGGAAACCCAGAGAGGTAACAGCATCAGCAGGATGTTTTGTAGACTTGTGAAAGTTGGGGAGCATTTCTCTTGTAGTGAGCCCCGGTGCAGTGAAACACAGGAATAGAGAATAGGCTTTGGGATCCATAGGTTCACATCCTGTTACTCACTGTTTGACCTTGGATAATGCTTTACTTCTCTCAACTTCATAGTTTATTAGGAATATTGGATGAGATAACCTATGAAGACTCCATTCTTCAACATCCTTGATAAGTTTTAGTTACCCACCCTTTCAAGAACTACATGGGGAACCAGACTCCACTGCCTCAAGTGGCTTCTTCAAGTGGAAAGGAGCCTGTTTGGGCCTGAATCCTGAGATGCCAACTCTGAAAGATATATCAATGAGATAGTGTGAGCAGAGAAGTGTCAGGAAGTAGAGGACAGACAGAAGCAGAGATGGCCTCAATGAAACACCAGCCAATGCAGCAAACAAAGAAGAGCAAGAACAACAAAACAACGATGACATATGAATATCTGTGCAAAATCACTGGCAGAAACGAATGCTGACAGGGAACCACAGCTCCCAAGACACATATTTGCTAAGCACTGAAAATTGTAGAACTGGTGGACAATTAGGTCAGACATTTCCAAAGGTGAATTCTTGCCTGGGTAATGCAATAAAACTAGGTGTTAATTAGGAACCTGTGTTTTAAAAAGGAGGAAAGAATGCAAAGAAAAGGAAGTCTGTTCTTTTGCTTTCTTTCTGGTTCTGTCTCTATTCTTTTCTCTGCTTTTTTGTTCCTTAATGTCTCCTTGGCTCTGTCTCTCTAGATTGTTATTTCCTTCCTGCTGATTATCTCTTATTCTTTTTTCTATGTATAGTCAGGGGTAAAGAAATCTGGTACCGGTTTCTTTTGCCCTTAAATCATGTTGAATTTTCCTTTAAGCCATCCTCAGAATGAGTATCTGGGGGGTGAAGGGGAAATCTGAAATCCTCCTTCCAAATATGTTTTTCTTTTCCCAGTTCCAAAGTTGCCCCTCCTTCCCCTTCCTTTATCCCATAGTCCAAGACACACTTGTCCAATTGGTACTTATAAATATTAGGGTTGGCCCTGGGTAATTGGGATGTTTGGAGCTCACAAAGGGACTGTTATGTGAGAAGTAGCAAGGGAGGTACGGTAGGTGGCGCCCTGAGGTCAGCAGTGACTGAGGAGGCAAGGTCAGAGTGCAGTTCTACCCTTCCTTAAATCTGCAGTGAGGAGCTTCCCAGCTCATTAAAGGAATTACCATACTGCAATTGGTATATTGCTTACTACCTTAATTTTAACTATTTAGCTTTTTCATAATGTTTCGTTGTGTGGAGACTGAGATACTTGTTTTCTAGAGAGTTCATTAAACCTCATTTAGGCTGATAGAATTCAGAGTTGGATTGATATTCTCCCCAGATATCAGGTAGAAGGTAGTCTAAGAGAAAAGACTTGTATGTCAATTAGAGGCCTCTTTCCTTTCCAAGTGCTCAGTTTTTGCACAACATTGCTAAACTTTATGGCAATACATAAACAAATAATCAACAACTACAGACCTTTTTTGTAAGTGTGAAGAAAAATCTATTTTTATTTGAGAGGGAACTTGGGAATATTTAGAATAGAAGGCTCAGTGTAAGTGGGGCAGGAGGTGTTGTCTCTGGAGAGTTGCTATGGTAACGTGCACTTTACAGCTGGTCCTTGGCTCCATGGAGGGGCAACACCTGGCTCAGGGCTTAGTCCAGAGTAGGAACTCAGGAATGATGAATTGAACACTGACTGTCACCCTATTCTATGTTCAAGAAAGTAGGATAATTTGTCTTTGTTTACTTTTCCTTTACTGTTTTTTTTCCTCAGAAGACTGCAGCAAAAATTTTGAGGGCTAATAGAAACATTAGGGTCACCAGCAGTCCTGTGATATTTTTATATTCAGATCCAGCTGATTTTCTTTTCCTATCTTGCCATCCTCTGTGAATTCTGTGATGCTCCCGGGCAATGATAGCTACATGCTGTTTGTTCCATTCCATGGGATCTGTTGCCTACCCACCACCTTCTCCACGAACACAACCCTATTTCATTCCTATGAGAACTTAAGATCTCAGTTCCTCTGGTCTGTTGTGATTTTTAAAAGGTTGAAAATTTATAATTACATTTTTACATGTCCAATCACTTGACCCAATTTGAGACTCATAAAATATATTCACTATTTAGAAGATTCTTTGCCAACTAACCTGGGAAATGGCTTTGTCAATTGCCATTTATAAGTTGAAGCAAAGGGCTGACAGTGTTAATCAACCCTTTCCTTCGAATTGGATTTTGACATAATGCTTGCTTTAACAAAGGGAGTGAAGAATTTCAGACAGAAGGCAGGCTGATGAAGGAGATGATTTGGGGGTAAATGGGTCAAGTTACACCCTCTGTGAGGAGAGGTATATACTCCCACAAAATCTTTTGGGATCCTTCTTCTGCAGCTCTGCGGCTGTTGGCATGTAGTGTGACATATTCAAGTAGGGATAGTCTTTCTGATGCAACATTCTGGAAAGGCTATTGCTAATATTTTCCTACGCTGTTCATCAGAGTCTTGGTTATGATTGGCCATTGGGAATATCCTGTCCAGATAATCATTCATCATGATATATGCTGGGGACAGCATATCAGATGTTAAAAGAAACACAAAAAGGATTGAGAATAATTAAAACTATAACTGGAAATGTACTAGTTTTTAGTTATTTTCACCTTCTTTTCACTATTTCATCTATTCCAGCATTTGAGTTTAGAGTGTCTTTTATATGATATACAATTTCATGTTCTCTGTAGACCTGCTTTGAAATGGTCACATGTCTAACTATAGCTCTTAAACTACTTGAGAATTCATAGGCTGTATGTATGCAGTTGCTTAGCATTCACCCTTTAAGGTGAATTTCTATCAGTTGTTATTTATCCAGCTCCAATGACTCCTTTTTTTTGTGTACTAGTCCCTGAATCTGTGTAATGCTGGAACTTCTTGAGATTTTCTTTTTTCCAGTCTGCTCACAGCTCTGGTCACCTGGAGATGACTTAACTCTCCTGTGCCTGCCTGCTTTCTTTTTTTCTCCTTCCTTCCTTCTTTCCTTCCTTCCTTCCTTCCTTCCTTCCTTCCTTCCTTCCTTCCTTCCTTCCTTCCTTCCTTCCTTCCTTTCTTCCTTTCTTCCTTCTTCTTTCTTTTTCAGCTCTCTCATTCAGTGAGGTCAGTGTGAGCAGATATATAGAAATAACTCTGGCTTTTAATTGAGAAGAAAACAACTTCTGAGCAATAACTACCTAAAAGTCTCTATTATGAAAGTTTGTTTGCTTTGGGCTTGTTCCTCCATCTTGTTTGTGTGCACAGTGGTCTTTACCGTGTTTTTGCCCACCTAGTTATGCAAAACTAGAGGTCTTTTCTCATCCAAGGGGGCAGTGGTGCTCAGTCAGCAAGCAGTGCAGCAGGGGCATGCTCTATCTGCTAAATATCTGTAGCTTTTCTCTAAGGGGAAACTGACACAAAGAAGACAGGTAGTGTTGCTGAAAAGAACAAGCCAGGAAGGGACGGGTAAATTACTGGAGAAAGAACTGTTGGGAGCTCTCCTATTTCTGTGGCAGAGAATAAAAGTTGGGATTATCCTATCTTACAAACCCTTCACCACTTAAAGTCTTGTTGCTGGATACCCTGGTAGTAGAACCCGGTGAGGTTTTTTCACACTCATGCCCTTAATTCCTAGCAAGCAGCACCAAGCTGCACCAGATTTTCTAATTTCTATCTTTGAAGACTGGTTAAAATTTAAGTAGTCAGTCCTTTGTTGGGACTGAGGTTTAATTCTGGGCTGAACTGTGGATTACATACTCAGAAGGATTGAAGAGAGGTGACAGAGCAAGATTTTGTTGAGCTGTAAAAAACATTTATCATCTAAGCACCATTGTTTTGAAAATGCCATGATTCAAGTTGCTGTGAAAGCGTGTGTGTGTGTGTGTGTGTGTGTGTGTGTGTGTGTGTGTGTGTGTTTTCACACGGCTCCTTTCCCAGCTCTTAAAGCTTCCCCATGACTCACTGCTTTCTTTCCCCTAACAAATAACCATCATTATGTTTTGAATTAACTGGAAATGACAGATAGCAATGTTTTATTATTACTATAAATCAGTAGTATCAAAAGGATATTGGCTTGGTAGGTTAGAACTCTTCAGTCTTTGTGTTCTTTGAAAGTCACAGCTTTGCAAAAATCAGAGGGGTATCGAGTATGGGTCTTGAGATTACTTTTCTGTTTGGGAGAGGCATAGATGAGAGAATACTTTCCACAGACTTCTTATAAAAAAGGTTTCTACTGGTTACTGCATGAATGAGTGGCTTGAGCATTTAGGTACTTTTTATAGTGATGCTTTTCTTTATTGGAGTGAAGGAAGTTAAAATGCTTGAAGAACTTAGGCTGCTTTATGCAGCACTTAACAAAGTAGTACTAAGGTACTTGGAATGCATTTGTTGATTAAATGATTGAAAAGTCAGCTCTAATATGCTGCTTGACTCCTTTCTCTGTTAATAAAAACAAATGTAATCCTGGCACACAAACTGTAATCTGGAAATGGGTTTTAGAAATCCACTCTACTGGATAAATGGGCCATTAGAGCCCATCATTACTGAGGTTAAGAAGGTACATTAGACTAGATGGAGGTGGGAGCTGAGGGGGAGGGAGAGATGTAGTTAACTATTTCAAGATGTTGATAGAGGAGAAATTTTAGCCTCGAAGTCTCCATCTGTGTAATATTCTTACCGACAGGCTAAAAATCATAATGTCTGGAAATTGTAAGGAACAGTAAAGGGTTGAGATGTTTTCCTATTTGTAAGCTAGTACATTAGCCTTCTAGTTTTATAGATGCTGGCAGAAGACACAAGAGTTCTAGGCCAGAAAGAAAGGACTTTATTACTCAGAGTAATAGCAATAGGCAGTGTGATAGAATTTGTGTGTGGGTGACAGTTTCCTCAGCCCCAGTTTCTACAGGTGATGTGAAGAGGGCCAGGTGACATTTGTACAGATAGTGGTTGTAGGTCAAGAGAGGAACTTGGAAATTAGAGAGAACTCAAATCCATTACAATGGGCAGCAGGCTTGCCTTCCCTTTGCTCTGGAAGCAGTTATCCTATCTTCAACGACTGCTTTCTATACATACATCCTTGAAAATATAGTCTAGGACAAAGGAAGTCAGTGCCTCTGCTGGCAAGATGTGCAGAAAGTGTGAGTCTGCTAACACTGAAGGGAAACAGTCTTCTAACAGAGAGCTCTTGAACATACATCTACGCCCACTGCATGCTCCCTGTCTCTTTTCCACTTCTTTCTCGAGGCCACCATCTCAACTGGAATGTAATGGTTCTCATTGGGTCCAGTTTCTCTGCTCAAACCTGCCTTGAAATTTCCCTGGGTATCTTTATTTTCCTTGTATCTGATCCTTGAGAAGTCCCAGGATCTTTGCAACCAAGAAAATGATAACATAGAAAGTGAAAGTCTCTGGTGGGGCTGGGGCTATAGCTCAGTTATTAGAGTGCTTGCCTTGCATGCACAAGGCCCTGGGTTCAATCCCCAGTACCACAAAAGAAAAAAAAAGTCTCTGGTGAAATAAAGTGACTTTCTCTGTGGCCAAAGATGACAGCAGATTGACTAAGCCATGGGGAGAACAGAATAAATAGGAAAGGAAACAATGCAGGCTGGGGGAGAATGGGCACAGAAAGGGTAAGAGAGAAAGGGAGAGGAGAACCAAAGCCTGTATGTTGTGGAAAATGAGAACTAAAGAGAACAGCATTAGCTGACAGAGTTAGACAACTACTGTTTATGAAAAGCAGGCTGGTGAGTAGAAAACAAAAGAGAAAAAGGAGAGAAAAAAAGGGGAGGTGGGAAATCTATTGCATAGTTCAAATCTAACTACATTAGTTAATTTTTTCCTTGAATATTTTTATCTGCCATTTCCAATAGAATCAGGGACAGTATTTAGCATCTATTTATGAAAAGTAAAGCAGTGAGTCATAGCATGCTGGTAAGGCTAAGGCCCCAGAGGAAACTGTGTGGGTAGCAAAGAAATCAAGCTTTCATACATTGAGCTAGTTGAAAAAGATAAAGATCCTTTAAAAAAAGGAGTCTTTCTATTTAGTATAGTGAACAATTTAAAGGAAACTTGAAGAAAACATGTTATGTAAGTAAGAAGTGAAGGTTTGATGTCTACCACTTTCAGAGAAACTTAAATTCAGACTATTCTAAAGGTGAGAAGGGAACTCTACTAGTACCACCAGACTTTGAGGGGTACCTGTATCCATAGGCAACAACCTGATTAAGCTTTTTAATCTCCTCAACATCCACACAGGCTTTACTAAATCTCTTTAACAGTAGAGCAGACTCTGGTACGAAGTTCAAACAACTTGTCCTCAATGGGCCAAAACCATGAACAAGACTAACTGATTCCAAGTCCAGATTTTTAAAAATGTTTCATTAGTGCGTTATAGTTATACATAATAGTGGGGTTCATTTTGACATAATCATACATTCGTGGAATATGATTTGCTCTATTTCAGTTCCCAGTACTTCCTCTTTCTCCCCCCTCCTCCCTCCCACTGTTTCCTTTTGTCTATTCCACTAGTCTTCCTTCTGTTTATTTATTGCTTTTAAAATTGGCATCTGAGCCCAGATTTTGACCCATAATGTCAAACTGTAATAGAAGCCAATAATGTGGAAAAGCAAGAGAGGAAACGTGCCATTTCTCTCCCTCTCTTTGCTCAAAGTTGACCCTCTTCTTTAATATAGTGAGAGACAATATGGCATCTGTTTTCACACTGACTCACTGCTGTATGCAATTAACAACACCCTCTCTGTGACATGCAGAAACAAAGGCCTAGGCAAACAGAAATGACTGCAAAGGGACATGCTGCTCAAATTGGGAGAAACAAACTGATCACTCTTGGGATGTTTTATGCAGAAGGACCTGTGTTTATAAAAGGCAGGGAAGAAGAGCTTCAAAGACGCTGTCCTCGTCTATATTCATTTGGGGTTCTTGCACTCTGAGTTTTAAAGAAGCAGCTGGATTTTCTAATGAAACATTGTGATCTTTTTTATCTTCATTCAGGTGATTCAACCTGGTGTGCTGGAAGTTTGAGTTTGAGGTGCCACCTTCCTGCAGAACAGCCACATGATCTTGCACAAGTTCTGAAATCCATGGAGAGGATGTGATAAAATGAGCATAAGGTATTAAGTCCTAGATAAATGAAAATAATAATTATCATATAAACAACATACCCAAACCATTTTCCTTTGCTAAGGAGATGATGACTTAAATCAACTCTGCCAAAACAGAAATTCCAGATAATTTCCTTTTTATCTCCAACCACCAACATCCTGCCATTGGTCTTATCTAAAAGTATCCTTCCTCTTCCCTTGTTTCCTGCTGTAGAGGATGGATACTACTTTTGATCTTATGTAGGTATTGTTCAATGATTAGTTCTCTACCTTTGTTTTCTCAACATATTGATCTTGTAAATGTTAGCTGTCTCTGGAAATTTCTCAAGGACACAGAAGCTGTTCCAGTGAACTGTGTCTACAAAAGTGACAAACACAAATAGATGCTGAATAATACTTTGTGTTAACTTGAAGACAAAGTTGAGGGTGATGATAATAACCGTCCTCACATCTTATGAAGAGTAAGGCTGGTGGTTAATTTCTTTTAAAAAAAAACCATTTTTTTTAGCTGTAGATGGACACAATTACTTTATTTATTTATTTTCATGTGGTGCTGAGGATCGAACCCAGTGCCTCATACTTGTGAAGCAAGGGGTTTGCCACTAAGTCACAATCCCAGCCCTGATGATTTTCTTCCCAAATATCCCTAAGAAAAAGAATCTGAGATATATTCAAACTCACGGAGAGAGAAAATAGCGATAAAAGGAAAAAATGTCCTTCTCTTACCCTCTTAAGTTTATAGGTAGCTTTTCTACTTATGAATTCTATCATCATATGAAATTCAACATACCTTAAACCAAATTCTCTATTTTCCCTCTCAAAGCAGCCTTCCTGATTAGGGTCCTTTTTTTTTTCAGATTTATTCTCATAGCCACCTAAGCACAAAACCCAGGAGTCATTTATTACTGCCGCCTCTTCCATACACTCATATCCAATCAGTAATCAAGTCCTGTTGTTTCTGCCTTCAAAATAATTTTTATATCTTTCCATTTTGGTTACCATGGATACCATCGAATCTTCCTTTTTGCTTCATGCCTGGACAACTGCAGTAACTTCTGAGTCTCTTGGCTCCAATCTACCCTGAATACAGCTGCTGCTAGAATAATTTCTTTCGTCATGTCACAACTCTGCCCAGAAACCTTCAGTAGCTTCTCACTGTTCTTATTTAAAGTCCAAATTCTTTAAAATAACTTGCATGACCTTCCATAATATGACCATATTTAAAGGATCCCTTCTAATTCACATGGTTCCTTTGTGTAAAACTGGGAAAGCACACACACTCTGGGCATAGGAAGCCTGGAGATTTAAAGGTTAGCAAGTGAAACTGTACTTTTGTGTGAATGATAAGGGTGGTTGTATCCTCAGGGTGTACCCCTCACTGCTGCAGAGTACATAGGGCCCTTGGAGAACAGGGCACAGGCTGTTTATTGGTCTCCAAGCATTTAGAGGCCCTTGTAGGAAATATTCTACACAGCCACAGGCAGTGCCCTGCAGCCTACCTGTACAACCTGATTTCTCTTTGCACCTGAAATCAGTCCTTTTCTTAGACAACTTCACTCTCCTTGAGCATACTATATACTTGATTTTATCAGTGTCCCTTGACTGGTTATTGTTGTCATCATTATTATTATTATTTGCATTTCTTGAAATATAGTTCTGTTTCATCATACATAGCTATATAATTTCTGCTTACTCTTCAAAATTCACCTCAATGTTATTCCTCTGGGAAGCCTTTTTCTAACTCTGCAGTATGAAAAAATTAATTGTTACTGTCCCCTTACCACTATACATATTCAATTATACTACAGAAGGGTCAATTTGATAATTGACTGTACATATAGGCCAAATTATGTGCTCCAAAACTTTTTGGTGACTAATTTAATTTTGCTCTGGAGTTTCTGGCAATGTTAAAAAAAATATAAACTTTCTGCTTTCAAGGTAACTCTGTGTCTTTTAAATGAATAGTCACTTCAAATATTCAAACTCCCTCCTCAAAGGAGTTGATGGAACATGGAACCAGGGGAAGATCTGCATGTTCAGAAAGTGCTAAGGAGGTGAATGAGTCGCATGTTGTCTTCTGCTTGTTCTGGTGCTCTGGTTAAGTACATCTCAACTGGTATTTGGGAGTCACCTTCTATTCACATTAAATCGGTTACTAAGATTTTTAACTAATATTTAATATTGTAATTCGGGTTCTGCTCTTCCAGGATAGGTTATGCATGCTTATGGCTGCCAAATAGCTTGGCCATCACCTCCTGTTGATCAAGTCCCACCACATATTGTCTCTTTCTGGTGCTTTAGACTGTTAGTGATTCCATTCCATCCCTAGCTTAGTCCATCTCTGCCTCTAGCAAGTTCATCAGCCAGTACTTATGGTCTACATTCCATGAATCATCCAGGAGTTTCTGGATTCCTTCCACATTATATAAATGTCAAAGGAGAGTCAGGTGCATCATCCCAGGCCCCTAATAGCAGATACCTCTTCCACCCTTTGTTGCTCTGCTATTCCAAGACTAGCTGGGCAGCCTGGCTGCTAATGGGTTCTGCCTCAATGTGTTTGGGGTTTTTGTTGCATTCTCTATTGTGACTATTGTGCAACTGGGTGTTATGATGATTTGTCAGGTAAGAATTTGCAATCCTTCCAGTGAATCTCCATATAGGAAAGAACTAGATATAAGCTGTGTTGCTTTAGGCTGCTAAAGAGAGAAAACTATAGAACTCTTATTTTCATGGAGCTGCTTAGGAATAGTGCTGACTATTATAGAAAATGTCCAAGTATCCCAATTTTTGGATACCTCTGTACTAATAGTATGACAACTATCAACTGTTGAACTTACACTATATGTCAGAGGCTCTTCAGGGAGCTTTATGTATGTTCACACATTTAATCCTTCCATGATAAAGTAGTTGCTATTTTTAAATTCATTTCACAAATAAGGAAATGGAGATACAAAGAGGTTAAGTGATTTGCCTACGGTCACATAACTATAGAATAGCACAGCTAGGAGGTAAACACAGGGACTATAACTCTACAACCATGATTATGTGTATGTAGTCCACCTGAAAATCCTACTCAGATAATTCAAACATAATATTTGTATATAAATTCAAACTGTTGCATTACAATCAAACCAAATAAGCCTATTTTATACTTCAGGCTCATAGCCTTCAACAAATCTAGGGGAGAATCTATTGACCAGAAGAAAGAGAGTTTGTTTCAAGGAACAGATGTGCAAAGAGGGTACAAAAGGAAATTCCCAAGAAGGAAAATTTCCTGGGCTAATCCACTAAGTCACAATCCCAGTCTTAGAAAATTTCTTTTATAATTCAAATGACTCTCAAACTTTATTTAAAGCAATACCTATAATTTTTCCCCATTAAAATCTTACAAGAGAGTAAGACAAATAAGACAGATCAATGTGTTGCTGCAAAGCTGGGAAATGCAGTGAGGGCTCAGAGTCTTCATTGCTTAATCTGCTCCTCTGCATCCTCACCCAGTCCCATGAAGCATTTGGCAAATTCATTGTATGCCTTTTTTGATTTTTTAAAATTTAAAATCTTTAAGCATGATTAAAAGAAAGAACTACTTTCAAAATATTGTCTGAAACTTGCTTTATGATCTTTTCTTTGAACACACATGCACAAATGTTGAAATAGCTGGGAGGACAAATGTTCACTTACTTGAGTGAGTATACATGTTCATTTTTGTTGAGGAAAAAAGAAAGAATATTGATTTGATTTACTATGGTGATTGAATTTTCTAAACTAAAATTTTGGTGTGATACATCATGTAATAAAAAAATCTAAACTATCTATATAGCTCATTATATATGGTTGGCAGTTTGTTGTAATTAAGTCAGAGAGATCTGGTTTCAAATCCTGATTTCATTTCTGTTGATTTTGGGCAAAATAGTTGATTTCTTTATGCTTCAGTTTGCTCATATAAAATCTGGGGATACTTATAATATTTATCTCTTTGTAAATGTTCTAGGGATGTTCTAAGTATAAATGAACTCACAAAAGCAAAATGTGAGTTCATTTATAAGCCAGGCATACTCCAAACTTATCCAAACTTCAAACTTGTTGTCCTCCAGGACTAAGCCAGGCATAGTCCCTGGCTTATAGTAAATATTAGCTAGTATCATTATTATTACTATTTCCAGGCTGGCAAAATATCTTTGTGTTGGCATCATTTTCCATATATGATTAGTTTTTAATGATCAGTGGAGAAGCACAACTCATACAGCATGCATACATTAAAGTATATTTATTACACTGAAATGTGCAAGAGACCCCTAGATATTAGGCATCAAATCAATGAGGCCCATTCTTTATTCTCAAAGAATATTCACTGTAATGGTGGAGTCAGAGAAGACCAATAATTACTATCAATGGGAGCTCTGAGAAGGTAGTGTTCTCAGTTTGTATAATGTACAAGGTTAACAGAAAAAAGGAGACCATAAAATGTAATGGTATAAATAGAAGAGATTTTAAAAAGGTAATACTTGGGCTAAAATTTGAAGAATGACTTAGTGAATTATGGACCAAAAGGAGAGCATGTCCAAAGGAATAAAGATAAGAAACACTTTGACATGTTACTGAATTTAGAGTAAGTTAGTATATTCTAAGCAAAAGGTACATGGAGGAGGAGCTGGGGATTTAGGTAAGTGCCATATTATGTGGGATACTGCCTACTGAGAAAAAAAATTTGTATTTTGTCATAAAATAATGCATAAGTATTAAAGAAGTTGAGTCAAGGAAAGTGATATTACTAGGTTGACACTTTAGAAAGACCACACAAGAATGCAGAATGAATTGCAGAACAGACTAAAAAAGGGAGGCCATTTAGAGCTAGGATGACAGGAAGTTATTGCTGTTATAAAGTGAGAAGTTATAAGTGCACAACTAGGAAAGTATCAATAGATATATAAGGGTGGGGGCTAGATTCAAAAGATATTTGGGAGGTCAAATCAATTAGAATTGGGAGGTATTGAATTTGGGCAGGGATGGTGAGAGACAAAGAGAAGCATGGATAACATCTATTTTCTTCCTGTTTGGGTGACTAAGTTTGGAAGATGATGCTCATTATGATGGCAATTGCAAGAAAAAAATACAGGTTTGGTAAGAAAAGCATGATTTGGACAGTAAACTTGAAGGATTTTGGGGTTACTAAGTGAAGATGTTTATGCACAGTTGAATGTTGTACATCTGAGTTTAGCCCAGAGGTACAAGTCAGAGTAGTGTGTTTGTCAATAATATGTATCTAGGTAAGAGTTACACTGTAAATGTGGATGAAATTCTCTAAGGAGAATACATAAAACAGAAAAACTAGGATAAGTAATGGAGCCCTGGAGGACAACAAATTTGAAAGTTAATTAGAGAGAATAGGATCTACAAAGGAGTGTGGGAAGATGAGGCAAGAGGAAAACCAAGAGATGACTGGGTTCTGGAAACCACAGAAGGAAACAGTTTCACATGGGATATAGTAGTGAGGAGCACCAAATGCCACAGAGGTCAAGTGAGATAAAACTTTTAGGATGCCCATGAGAACAGAGAGCTAAAGGAAGTCACTGATATTTGGGAGGAAAGTAGAGTTGATGGGAGAGCTAAAGTACTGAATAATGACTGGTATGACTGTAAGGAAAGAAAAGATGAGATGATAGATAGCTCATGGAAAGAAGAGGCCTGATGGGGCTGGGGATGTGGCTCAAGCGGTAGCGCGCTCACCTGGCATGCGCGGGGCACTGGGTTAGATCCTCAGCACCACATAAAAAATAAAACAAAGATGTTGTGTCCACCGAAAACTAAAAAATAAATATTAAAAAAATTTCTCTGTCTCTCTCTCTTAAAAAAAAAGAAGAGCTCTTGCCTGATGTAGAGGAAGGGAATTGTGTTTCAGTAACTTACATACCCATGAATTATTTCACAGATTTTTTTTTTTTTATGACTTACTCTACTTGGGGTCTCTCTAGGCTGAAATCAATATGTGATGTTGGCTTTCACATGAAGGATGCTGGGGATGAATATGTATCCAAGTTCTTTCAGGTTGTTGGCAGGATTCAGTTTCTTATATTTCCATATGTTTATTGGGTTTAAGTTTCTGATTTCTGGGTGATCCCATTCTCCAGAGGACTCCTCAATTCCTTACCATGTGCCCTTTGTGTCTTTCAGGCCATAGTTCATTGAGTTCTTTTTTTGTTCTAGATCTCTCTAATTTGCTTTTTCTGTTTTAAAATTTTTGTTGTTTTAATTATAGTTTAGCTTGACACAAAACTTACCATCTTAATCATTTTTAGTGTATATTAGTAGTGTTAAGTTTATTTACATTGTTGGGAAATCTATCTCTAGAACTTTCTGATATTGCAAAGCTAAGATTCTATACCCATTAAGCAGCAACTTTTTGTTCCCTTCTCCTCCTACTCCCTGGAAACCACCACTCTACTTTCTGTTTCTAATGTTTGATTTCTCTGTATATCTCATGTAAGAAGCATCATGTAGATTCTGTCATGCCATGACTGGCTTATTTCACTTACTTTAATGCCCTCCAACTTCATCCATATTGTTTCATGTGTCACAGTTTTTTTTTCTCCCCTTAACTACCTACCTCTTTCTTTCTTTCTTTCTTTTTTTTTTCTTTCTCTTTCTTTCTTTCTTTCTTTCTCTCTCTCTCTCTTTTTCTTTCTCTTTCTTTCTTTCTTTCTTTCTTTCTTTCTTTCTTTCTTTCTTTCTTTCTTTCTTTCTTTCTTTCTTTCTTTCTTTCTTTCTTCCTCTCTCCCTCCCTCCCTCCCTCCCTTCCTCCCTTTCTTTCTTTCTGCCTGCCTTTCTTTCTTTCTTTCTTTCTTTCTTTCTTTCTTTCTTTCTTTCTTTCTTTCTTTCTTTCTTTCTTTCTTTCTTTCTCTCTTTCTTTCTTTCTCTCTTTCTTTCTTTCTTTCTTTCTCTCTCCCTCCCTCCCCCTCTCTTTCTTTCTTTCTTTCTTGTACTGGGAATTGAAAACAGAGGTGCTTCAATGATATCCCCAGCCCTTTTTACTTTTTGTCTTGTGACAAGGTCTCACTAAGTTACTGAGGCTAGCCTTAAACTTGTGATTCTCCTACCTCAACTTCCTGAGTCACTGGGATTACAAGTCTACACCACTATGCCTAGCTTGTAAAAGGAATTTTTAAGATGAAAAAATAATGTACAAAGCAGGCCATAGGAGAGGAACCATTCCACATGTTAAGAGTGAAGAGGTTCTACCATCTGAAAGTCATTTATTTGATTCTGAAGATTTTTGTTCTTTCAGTCTCCCAAGTGAAAAGCTAATACACCTGGAGAGGCATCAAAAGATTGATTAGTTAGCTGACTACTGAAACAAGTTGCTACAGAGGATGGAAAGGCAGGTGGATACCTATAAAAGCAAAATGAAGGCAGGAGGTGATGAAGAGGAGGTGAAAGGTAGTAAAAGGGTCCATAGGTCAGATGGTGGTCAGAAGTCATCCTTCTTACCAGTTCTACCAATATCATCTGGATTGTCTTAGAATGCAAGTTATGACTTTACTTGCATTTGGAATTTTATTTGGTTTGGTTTATGTGGATATTAATTCTGTTTGCATTTCAAGAAGATATTGATGATACAGAAAGAGAACCTGGGAAGGTTCTAGTTGGAGAGAAATGAGATGACACCTAGATACTTTCATAGAGAATTGATTCTAAAAGGAAATTCCTCATGTGTGGGAAAGAGAACATGACTGTTTGGAAGCTGGTGTAGCACTTTGCAAGGAAGGGGCCCAGCCCTCAGCAGTATTATAGGATATTCTACATATTCCCAGTTGTGCCTGCTCCTTTAGCCTCTTGAATACTCAGTTGCCTACTTGACGTCATTATTTAGATGACTAAAAAGAACCTAACCTCAAAGTTAACATATCCAATACTTAACCCAATTTCCCATTTCACCCCCAAATCTATGCATTTCCTAGTCTTCAAAAATCCAGAAAATGTTACTAGTATCAATCCAGTTGTTCAGGCAAAAACCCAGAAGTCCTTCACATTTTTTTTTTTTGTAATCTATTGTCAAATTTTGGCAGTTCTATCCTGAAAGACATGTATTTTCTCCCATCTTCACTGGATGACAGTCCAATGTCTATTATTTCTTCTGTAATCGCTCCTAACTGGTCTTTCTGCTTCTTCTTCTTATTATTATTATTATTTATATCAGGGATTGAACTCAGGGGCACTCAACCACTGAGCCACAACCCCAGTCCCGTTTTGTATTTTATTTAGAGACAGGGTCTCACTGAGTTGCTTAGTGCCTCACTGTTGCTGAGGTTGGCCGTGAACTCGAAATCTCCCTCTCTCAGCCTCCAGAGCCACTGGGATTACAGGTGTGTGCCACCGCGCCTAGCTCTGCTCCATTTTTTTGACAGCCTAAGTCAACCATTCAAACACACAAAACCTTCAAAGTCTTTTCACTGTTCTTGGAATAAAAGTCCAGATTTTCTACCATGGACTCTGGATCCTCATGACCTCTCTGGCCTCAACTACTATTTCTCTCTCCACTTTTCATGGTTTAGCTGCCCCATCTGCTTTCTATTTCCTGAGCACCCCAATCTTGTTGGCATCTTGAGGTTATTGTTTCTACCTGGAACCTACTTCCTCTATATACTATCATTACTGCCTTATGACAATTCTAATCTCATCTCAAATGTTTCTTCCTTAGAAAGACTGTTGCTGACCACCAAATCTGAAGGAATTTACTCTATGCACTCTGTGCAGTGCCCTCCTTTTCTACATTCCTTCATAAACATTTCCAATATCTGGAGTGATCATTTTTATTTATATGCTTTTATATATATTTATTTATATGCTTTTATTTATATTACTTTTCTCTATAGAGAACAAACTCCTAGGAGAGAAGATCTCTTCCATCTTATTAATGAATTCCCAGAAAGTTCAACAGTGTTTGCTTCAGAGTAGATGCTAAGTGATCATATGTTCACTAAATAGGCGAATCCTTTCAAATGGGTTGGTTGAAAATTGCTGGTGGGTGAAGCAGATGGTGAGCAGGGGAACTCTGTTCTCAGAATGGATTTCTGCTCTTGTAAAAAGATGAAACAAGAACACATTATTTTAAAAATTAACAATAACAGTTCTGGACTCTTCCGGTTACAGGGTAAGTGTGTTTGAAGGTGAAAACAATGTGGTGTTGATCTCCCTTCCTGGCTCTGCAAAGAACCAGGAAGATGAAATCAGTAATTTCAAAATGAGTCACTGGAAACAAGTGGTTTTCAAAGAACACACCTTGAAGTTTAAACCAGGTGACAATGAAGGAGGAAGAAAAACACGATAGTCTTTTTAGAACTTATCAACCTTTTAGCAGTTTAGAGTAGGTTTTCCATTTGAAATAAGTGTGCTAAGCCATGGTCTATAGCACCCTCAAGGAATGAGTGATGCTGGGTACATGTGGATGGATGCCTGCTTTCCTGAAAACTGATGGTTAACCTGTAATTGCTATAACCGATTTTTTTTTAAAGTGGAAAATGTTCTAAAATTTTTTCCCTCAATTAAGGGAGGCAGTGGAAAAATACATGGACTTCAGAGTAGGATAGACCTGGGCTGTGTCCAAGTTCTGCGGCTAAAAAATTCTGTGACCCTGGCATTAAACTGTGCTGAACTGAAAGTTCTTTATCTGTAAGATGGGACTAATGATATCTCATAGATGTGTTTCATGAATGAAATGAAACAGTAGTTATAAAAATGTCATTATACAAAAGAGTAACTTCAGAAATGATAAGTATTATAAATGCTACTAATAAAGGATACTCTTTAAATACTTTGAACAGCATATATCTTTTCATTGTCACCATTATAAACAGATCATTTCTGTGACAATTTGTTAAAATAGCTATAGATGCATAAGGTGTGAAATATGAGCTCAAATATGTGTCAATATCGCTAGCAGCATTAGAATTGTCTTTTCCCAAAAACTTCTTTGATATCAGATTGGTTTTGATCATTCATGAAAGTCAAGTAGAGCACAGCTAAATTCATGACTTCTAAGGAAGCCTAACATGGTCAGTTTTTGCAAAGAAATCAGATAATTAAAGCCTGCCCTTCCACAAATGGATTTCTGATTCTCCAAAAAGTCTTCTCTGTGTCCACATACTCTCTTGATAGGCTGTAATCCTGAAAAGGATTTTGTGATGAAATATACTTGGGAATTAGATTCAGTATACAGTGACATCTCTGAAATATCCTACAGCAGGAAAAAAACAGTCAATTTTGTTTGCACTAATATTTCTTAAACAATTATGATTTTTCTATAATAAATTGAACACCTATGGGCAGGAAATTTACTTACTGCAAAACACTTTTGAAGTAATGCTGCTAAAAGAAAATGCTATATTTCCTTAAAAAATAAAAATAAAACTGAGGCCCAGAGTTCTTCCTGGAAGGGAAGAACGTGCCTGAAGGGAAAGAAGTGGCATCATTCTAACCCTGGATTTTATTACCTTCCCAGGAGCCGTTCCTGGGAACAGTTTGAAAACATGAGAGTGTCTAGAGTAGTCATGCTTGAGCCTACATGTAGGAAAAGAACTACAATTATTTTCAACTACTTTCTCTCTCTTTTTCTTTTAAAGTACTGTTTGGGAATTATTCTGATCTCTTTGTATATGCAGATAGGTTACAGTTTCTGAATTTTATTTAAGGATAGCAAAGAGGAGATTACAAAATATTTATTATAGAAAATTGTTGCTTTAGTAGGGTTGGAAGTTACTCATTAAGGGTTTTCTTACTTATTACACTGTCACGTCCACATAGGTGTGCAAATGTTGGGATATCTTTGTTCTTCTTCCAATTTCATTTCAAGCAAAATAAAGCCAAACAAAATTTAGCTAACTGTTTAAGGATAAAAGGAGGGAAATAAACATAGAAAATTGGGAAAACCCAAAGGAAGAAGAATCTAAACATGATCTAACTTGAAGCAGGGTCCTATGTCTGAGAGATAAAGAAATGACTGACTCAAATCTCTAATTTTGTAGTACCCAGCTTATCCCTATGGGTTGATTATCTGTTTTTAAAGTGTCACCTAACAACATTTTATTAGAAAAAAAAATCTACATTCTCCAAAGTTCAAGTCAGGAAAGAGATAGTTGTCTACTATTCCCTTGTATTTGATAGCATTATATTCAGTGTCTTGTGGGAAATCTGGTGGCTTACCTACCCCAAAACATTTCATTATCTCATAGACGATCTGGAGGTCACCATCCAGGAGTTGCAAGATCCATATTATTTCTCTGGAACCCAGGCTTCCTTCATTTTTCTTCTCTGCTGTCCCTTAAAGGTATTATATGTGGTCCAGAATGTTTTCTCAAGCTCCATTCATTGCACATATCAGTCAAAGGAAAGCAAAATGAAAGGAGAAAATCATACCCTTTTAGGACATTTTCTCAAAGTTGTGTGTACCACTGCTGCTTACATGCATTGACTAGAACTTGGTCATGTGGTTGTACCTAACTGCAAAGATGACCAGGAAATATAATTGTAATTTCAGGAATCCACAAGTCCTGCTGAAATCAGTGGGTTCTAGAATAGTTGAAAAAAGGGCAAGTCTCTGCCATCCCCGTGTTCCAAAAGACCCTGTAGATTTGCTTGGGATTTTATGTTTCCAGACTTGACTCGTTTATACAAGTGACCTTAGGAGTGACTTCATGCACTTTGAGTGTGACCAGTCATTTTTACAGATCTAATAGTCATGTAACAACATATCTTAATACAATAATAGAATTCATATGATACAAAATTTTAATGCACTATCATGGCACAGGTGATATTTTCTCTTGAATAAAGTTCATTTTTTTTTCTCTGATTTCTGCATCGTTGAGAGTGAAAATATCTTCACAATATTCTTCCTTCCCTTAAAGTTTTTCTAAGGAGGTGTGATTGAGTAATTGTTTCCTCTAACTAGATTTAATCTTCTGATGTCATACCTTGGTTAGAAACATTGAAATTTGTCCCTTTGAAAATGTACATTTCAGTCAGCTTCAATTACGCATGAGACATTATGATTTTTTTTTTTATTGAGCACTGAACCAGAAATAGGATCATTATGATGTTTTATGGTCGAAGACATAGAGAAAGCAGTGCAGACTCTTCAATTAACGGAAGATGCATCTTCAGTGTTTGCATGCTGAGATAAATTGTAGTTGTCTCTTCTGATCATCAGTATCACAGAGGCTGGATAAATATGTTATCGTGATCTACTTGCAGTTTTCAGTTGCTTCTCTTGCCTTTCAATGTAAGCTTTGTGACCTCAAGTTTTCCATTCTTCAAGGCCACACTTACTTTGATTAATAAGGATATTAGTAGTTGTGATAATAGTGTACACATCCTTTCCACGTGTACAGAAAGTGCAGTAACTTTTCATGACACCTCCGTGGACATTCCTTAGAATCCCCACGGAATCTTACATGCTCCATACATCTATCTTGGCTTCTTCCCTCAGCTGGTCATTTTGTTCCAGGTGGTTTCTCTGTGCCCGAGCTCATATCTTGCTGTCTCACAACCAACTTCTCATCACGGACACTGCTTTACCTAAACTGATTTGTCTCAGTGTGACCACAGGCATCTTCTGTAATTCCCTAAAGCATCAGTGGGACTGGATTGCAATCATTAACAGAAGTGACCAATGGCTTAGGAAATACAAAGGAAGTGAGAGGGGAAAAATGTAAGCCTTTTCATTATATATTGCTCCTCCTAGAGCCCACTTACTGCCCATGAGAGGGGAAATTCTCTCTTGATTGACTTTCAAAATGCCTCTGGGTTTTACTTCTTTCCCATATCAATGCCTTTGCCCATGGACCCCTGCCTCTTCATGATCTCCAACAGCTGTGCAGACAACCAAACAAGCACTCTCACAGCCTTCCAGTTCTAGTAAGGACAAACAAATTTGTACACAGAATTTATCTTCCATGTTTAGATTATCAAAGGCATTTTGATTTGTGCACTTAGGTTTTCATTAAAAATATAATTCAATTTAAATCAAGTAATGGCTTTACCAAGATGCCACACTTTTGTTTACTATTTGGTGCTGGCAAAGTTCCTGTTCACCTTTAGTTTTACCATTTAGTTTTGCCTTGAGTGAACAGGAAACATCCCTACAAATTGCTAAACTATTTACCAAACATTATGCCTTTGATGAGATCTGTGAGTCTTTCAAGGAGTTTAGGGAATAGGGCAGGTGATCCTTGGCTTCATCTCTTTTCCCAGTTCATGTCAGCAACCTCCCTGGACTTACTCCACCTTGGAATGTCTCTTACTGCTCTTCCCATGGTGGCCTCTCACACAGTGCCAGGTTATCTGCTGCCCACAGAATTCCATCTTCAGAGCTGCCACCAAGGTTACTCACGTTTCTTTCTCTGCTTCTTTTCCTACTTTCTGTCTTTCTAACTTTTTACATGTTTTACCATTGTACTTAAGTTTCTTGGATAATTAGATGCATAAATATTGCTATCCAGTGAGAGCTTTTCTTCCATTTCATGGCCATGGGATGAATTTAGGCCCTTGGCATTGGTGGATCCTTTGTTTGATGCTGGGTTTCTCAGACATTTTTTGTTCCCTGATGAGAGACTTTTGCTCTGTTTTGTCCAAGTTCCTCAGCCATCTTTTAACCTGGAAGTGTTCCAGAAGTCTACTGGCTCTGGAGGGCTCCTGTTAGGACAGCCAGGGGTTTTTCTGTACATCAATTATTGTAATGGTGCTTAGTATTCCACGTGTGTCGCACACCAGCAACTAAAGAACCAAATTAGAGGTCGCATTTTCCAGGAAGGCTCAGCTCAATCTTGGGGGAACAAATATGTCTACGGGTTGTAAATGCTTCAGAAAGATGCAAATCTGTTCTATCCATTATAGATTTCAGGCCATCCTAAGTCTGTTAAAAATAATTTAGTGTTTAAAAATAGCTATAAAGAAAAAGTAAAGTTTGTATAAAACATTCTGGATATAATAGGAGAAGACAAGAAAGACTGGGAAGAAAGGATGAAATTAGTTGAGAATTCTTTGATTGTAAGTAACAAAAATCCAACTGAAATTGACTTAAGGAAACAGGATTCTTTGGTTTGTGCAACTAGAAAGAATAGGGTAGGGCTAGCCTCAGGGTAAGCTGGATACACACTCTCTCTGTATCTCCATCTCTCCTTCCTTTGGCCTCCTTTTATCTAGTGGTGCTTTTCTCTGATGGATGGGTCTTCACCAGGCAATGTGGCCAAGGTAGCACATAATTTATTCATTGTTCCAGACTTTGGGCTTATTGAAATTTTTTCTATCTCATTGACTACTGAGGAATGAGTGGATCTTTCTTTCCCTGCTTCAGTGTATATAAATTCCAGTTAAAGATTCTGATTGGCTCAGTTGATGTCACAAGCCTATAATATTTCTCTAATCAGACTATTTTTGGGGCTGACTCTGATCACTTGCCCAGAGATGTGGCAGGTCATGTGGATATGCTTGTGGGTTTTGGCGGGGGGCTGTAATTTTAAGTTTTGCAGAATTGTAGTATTTTCCAGTTACCTGGAAAAGCAAAAGGATATTACACAGACAAAACATCAGGTATTCACTATAGAGGTGAAGAAAGGAATTGATTTTTTTCTCTCAATTTTGGAAAAAAAATAGTAGATGGAAAGTAGAATAACATTACAAGAAATACAGAAGGAAAAAGGACAAATTTATGGTGAAAATATAAAATAAAAATGATAATCATAGTAATAAACATTTGAAAATTATCCAGAATAATTAAAGTCTTGAGGCATCTAGAATATACCTAACAGTAGGATGTACTATTAAAAGTAGGATGGACTAAAGTGGAAATGATTTAAGGACTCCAGAAAGGTATAGAGAAAAATCTCAAGTATCTGATTTAAATTTCATCTCCCTGTAGGCTGAAATAGCATTAGGTGGATTTCCTGAAAGATTCAGTCTCCAAAGTAGATTTGCTGTGAGTTAAAGCATAATCCATGAGGAAGAAAAAAGGAACAGAGGTGAGGGTCTGTTCTGGGAAGATATGCCATCAAAGCTTTAAAGAGCTGGAGAATGCAATGGTGACCTCAGCCAGAATGACTCGGTGACCCAGTACAGCCAACCACAGGCAGCCTGAGCACCAGAGGAAATTTCCAGAGAGGACATAAAACAGCCACCTCATCTGGACTGAGGCTTGTGCCAATGTCAGGAATTACACAAGCAGCACAATACGGGGAAGTGTGGCCTATGTTTGGCACTATAAGGTCCAAAAGTTCATGGATTATTCTTTCCTTAGGAAATAAACAGTCAAAACTCCAAAGCAGTGAAAGGAAAGTTACTCAGTGAGAATGAAGCTTAACTTCTTTAGGGTCTCTTGTTAAATAAATCCATATCCTTAATCCCTGGAGAAGACAACTATTCATTCTGTTCCACCTTCTTCTCTGATTTAAGATGGCAATCTTGACCTATCTTTATAACATAACAAAACAACCCATTTCTATACTGATGCATTTATGTAAATGGAAAGCGAAGTTGGTCTCAAATCTTAACTTCACCACTTGGGTATGACATAGTCATTTACCTTTTTGAGCCTCACCTTCCCCATTTGGAAAATGGAGAAACCTGGGACTAAGAGCCTAGACTTTTTTTTTTTTTGTCTAGTTTCCTTTCCTCTAAATAACAATATTTCCTTCTCATCATGGTAGTTATGCAAGCTGAGCTGCATGAAGAATATATGAAAATACTGTATAAAATGTAGATAGAAAGAGACTGACATTTGTTGAGCACCTACTGTGATCCAGGCATTTGTGATAGAAGGGTGAGGAAGTTGTTGTTCTTTCCAATTTTGGAAAAAAATAAAAAGTAGATGAAGACTAGAATAACATTACAAGAAATTAAAAAATTACAAAAAACCCCACAAGCATATCCACATGACCTGCCCTTGATGATGTACTAGACAGACTGATGGTCTCCCCAAAATGTCCATTTCCTGTGAGTACACCACCTTTCATGGCAAAAGGGACTTTGCAGATGTAGTTAGATTTGGTTTTTGAGAGGGAAAGATTATTTCAGATTCTCTGGATGGACTCAATGTAATTGCAAGGTCCAATACAAGGGAAAGAGAGAGTCAGGAAGGTCAGAGTCAGAGAGAAGAAGATGTGCAAATAGAAGCAAAAGTCAGAGTGATGTGAGGACGGGGCCATGGGCCAAGGAACGTGGAAGCTGGGCAAGGCAAGGCCCAGCTCTAGAGCCTAGAGCCGCCAGAAGGAGCACAACTGCAATCCTGCCAATACCTCGATTTTAGCCAACACCCATTTTGGGTGTTGGCCCAGAATGCTAGGATAATGCATTTTGATTGTTTTGATGATCCACTAAGTTTATGGTAATTTGTGACAGCAGCAATGGGACGCTCACACACATGGCTTATAATGTATGGAATGAAGATATCCAATAACGGAGCATTTCATTTCAGTGTGGCAGGCCATGACGGGCGGGTGCAGTTGGGTGTGCGGTAGACTTGCTCAGAAGAGGTTTAGGATGCAGAAGAGCTCGGTTATGAAGATGCCATTCGTTTTTCAGGCCTGTCTTCAGTGTCTCCCTCTGTGGTCTTTTCCTATCAACCTGGCATTCCAGTCCTCACTATATGCCCCTTCTTTCTATACCCTTGTCTCTACCTTGACTACCTTTAGCTTCCTCTGGACCTTCTCCAAAAATCAAGCTCTTTGTCAGAGTTGCCTGTGGGGCTGTCACCAGTCCTACCTTTCCTTTTCCTTATGCACTGCATTCCAGCTTCCACTTCATGTACAGTTCCACTGACCCTCTACTCTTTTCTCCTAAAACAGAGAGAGAGAGAGCATGAGTGTGTGTGTGCATGTATGCGTGAATTATAAGTGGATTCCTACTGCGGACATAATGTGCAGGGAAGAAGCAGTAGGTGAGGAGGTTGGGGAGGCAGTAGGGCCTGGCGTGCTGTGATAAGCTGTTTGGTTTTATTCTGTAAGCAATGGGGAGCTGTGGAAGGCTTTTGGGTAAAGGAAAGTGAAGGGAACACTCTTGAAGTCAGGGAAGATTGTTAGAAGCACCAGTAAAAGGGGCATAGATATTCTGTCTCCAAGAGTTGTAGGAAGTGAATAAAACCAGCAAGAAATGTCTTCAAAGGCTATACAGAACTATACATATGGGTTCTTCTGTTTTACCAACACGTTCTTTGTTATTTCTCAGGAAATACCATATATTTCTGTTTATTTTCTTGTATAGAATTGTGGAATGTTGGAACTGGGAAATATTTGAGCTGGAAAGAGTCTTAGAAATCTTAAATGATGTGATCATCTTATTTACATATTAGAACTTGGAGCCTAGAAGGATTTAAAGTGAACTGACAGCAGAATAAAAGCATTCAGTGATAGGACACAGACTGGAACTTGGAATTCCTGACATCTAGTTTGGGAATTTCCTAGCACACCTCGACTTCCCAAGCTGTTCCACCCATTCTATGTGATTATGATGGGGTGGAGGGACATTCCATTGCTAAAGAATTCTGAGAAAATGGGAAAAGAGAATGATAAAAATCAGAAAACTCATAATGTTGCATCTTTCACTTCATGGTGCATATCAACATTTTAAAGTGCCTAAGAAAGCCATAGTAAAAAAAAAATAATGTTGCCAGCTCACCATTTTGCAGACTTATTTTCCCATAGACCTGCCCCTCCTTTTGGTTTCCACGTAGGACTGACAGTGCTGCATGGGTCCCTCCTGGGGGAGCCCATCCTGCCTCCCTTCTTTGTTTCCTTCATTTTCTCCCTTTCTTTTTTCTTCCTTCTCTTTGTCCACATAATTACCAAGGGGTGCCAAGGTAGCTGTATAATTTGTTCCTAACCTATGTGAAAGGGATAAACATTTATTTACATTGTTTACTAATCTTGTTTGGTTAATGTGAACTTGAGCTCTCATTTTATTTTTAAAAATAAGTGTTTATTATTTGCCTTTCTCTGTGTCTATCAGTTAGCTGGAGAACCATTTACTCCAGCCAGAAACTGGAGTGCTTTAACTTAATTTAAAAAGTAGGTTATTTTTTCGTGGGTGGAATATTTCCTAGTTATACCCATATGTAAGTTACAATAAATGCAATTGGACTTATTGCCATTGCTTAACCACGCATTTCTCCAGTACTCTCACATGCTTTTCTTCATGTTCCTTGTGCCAACCTCCTAAAATCAGTACAATGGACACTTTATCCTTATTTTTATAAGTGGTAATCTGTAGCTCAGGAAGATTCTATCACTAGTGACTACGCACAGCCACTGTGGGAGAAGATGTCTCCTCATTATTAACTGGAAGGTGTTGATTTGAAGGCCTAGAGAATGGTTCAAAAAGGAGTTCTCAAATCTGACTTCCTGAAGAACTGGCTCACACAATTGTGGGGCTGGTAAATCTACAATCTGCAGGATAAGCTTATAGACAGGGGACTGAGGGGGAATTCGTGTTGTAGCTTGAGGGCAAAGATAGACTGGAGGCAGAATCTCCTCTTCCACAGGGGATCTCTTTTTATTCTTAAGGCCAATAACTGATTGGACAAGGCCCACCTAAATTATCTGCCTTGATCAAAGTTTTCTGACTTAAATGCTTCATTAATTGAAATACCATCTAGAAATACTATAACAGCAACATTTAGACTGGTGTTTGATTAAATATCTAGTTAGGTGGATACATAAAATTAATCCTCATGGCTAATAACTGATATTCATGCCTGACAAAACTCTCCCAAACTAGACTGAGCAAGTGATGCATCTTCTAAAGTTTGGAGTCTCCCATGTTGTTTCCGAGTAAGGAACCAGACAGGTGAGGAAGTAATGCAGACAGAGAACTGGACAGAGAGAGGCTTGCCATTTTAAAAGCCTGAGTCAGAATGAGATATGTTATTTGAAGAAGGCCAAATATTTCCGCATAAGTCTTATGGTTACTACCCATTCCAAAAGGTCACCAGAGCTGGGCAAGCCTTATGGTCTTCTAGTTCCTTCCCTTCAATAAGTAGATTTGGGATGAAGGAACATCCAAGACTGAGAGCCTTCTCTAAAGAGAGGACTGAGAAGTTGGTTCCTCTATGTCCTCAGCCAAAATGATCAATTCTAAATTGTTTTAAAATACTGAATTCCATGGGGTCCTTAGTGACACTTTGGGCTGTCACCCACCGACTACGTATCTCAGTCGACAGAAGAAGGGCCATTGGAGGGTTTTAGATAATTGAGTGTTTGATTTAACAACAACGTCTTAAGTTGGGAAGTGTTTGGGCGAGTTGCAATTTGGGTACAGGTTAAAGTAAGATTTTCCCTAAGTGTCTATTTACTTTACCAAAATCACAGTTCACATGGCAATTTAAAGTGTACCTAAATATTAGCTAAATGAGATGTGAATAGTTGAGGAATTGGGAAAGGAGTGAGAAAAGTCTATATATGTGATTTCTAAGCCTGAAAAAAAAATTAAAAAAAACACCTCACAGTAGTAAGAAAAATTTAAAATAGATCTTTCTTATAATCCAGTAATCCCAATACTGGGTTTATATTCAAAGAAAATGAAATTAGTATGACAAAGAGACATTTGCACTCTCATGTTCATTGCAGCATCGTTCACAATAACCAAGATGTAGAATCAAGTGAGTGTCTATCAATATCAAGTGATGAAGGGATAAAGAAAACATGACATATACACACAGGGGAATACTATTCAGCCACAGAAAGGATTAACACCTGTCATTTGCAACAACACGATTGTAACTAGAGACCATTATATTAAATAAGCCACATAATGTCATTCATATGCAGAATCTAAAAAAAATCTTTAATTTCATAGAAATTGAGAGAAGACTGGTGTTACCATAGGTAACAGCCCCATAAATATGCACAATTTTTATTGTTTTAGATACATTAAAATAAATTTAAATTAAAATCACTTTAAACAAATGTTTTTGTTTCTCTAAGACTGCTGAATTCTTCAATTCTATCTCCTATTTAATAAAACTGGCATTTTCTTTTTATTTTTTAAATGTTTATTGACTTATTTTTTCTTCTTGATTATATTTTTCTTTTGCCTTTAAAGAAAACAATAGACAAGTGAAAGTTGTACATGTTTATGTGTATACAGCATGGTGTTTTAATATATCTATACATTGTGGAGTGATTAAATCAAGTTATTTGTCTTATGTATTACCTCACTAATCATTTGTGTGTGTGTGTATGTGTGTGTGTATGACAGAACACTTAAAATCTATTTTCCTAGAAATTTCCGAGTATACAATACATTTTAAACAAATATAATCACTCTGATGTACAATAGATATTTTGAACTGATTTCTCCTGGTTGAAATTTTGTGTCTTTTGATGTTCTTCCAATTAACCATCACCTGCCAGTCCCTGGCAACTACCATTCTATTCTATTTGTTGATTCTAAGAATTCACATTTCTTAGATTCTACATATAAATGAAATCATACATTGCTTATCTTTCTTTATTTAACTGATTTCACTTAATATAATAATCTCCAGGTGAATCCATGTTGTCACAAGTGATGGGATTTCCTTCTTTTTAGGGCAGAATAGTACTCCATTGTGCATATGTACCACATTTTCTTTAGCCATTTATTTGTTGATGGAAACTTATGTTGTTTTTTAATAGTGCTAAAATGGATATAGTAGTACAGATAGCACTTTTTTTATTGTTGGTTGTTCAAAACCTTACACAGTTCTTAATACATCATATTTCACAGTTTGATTCAAGCAGATAGCACTTTGACACATTGATTTCGTATTCTTTGTATATATATGCCCAGAAGAAAAATTGCTGGATTATACAGTAGTTCTATTTTTAATTTTTAAAGAATGACTGTCCTAATTTACACTCCCATCAACAGTGTACAAGGGTTCATTTTTCTCCATATCCTGGCAAGCATTTTTTATCTTTTGCCTTTTGGAAATTGCCATTATATTAAGTGTGAGCTGATGTGTCTTTGTGGTTTTCGTTTGTATTTCCCCAATGATGAATGATGTTGAGTATTTCTCAAATACATTTGGCCATTTTGATATCTTCTTTGGAGAACTGTGTAGTCAAGTCATTTGTACTTTTCATTCAATTTATTTTAGTGGGTACATAAAAATAAAATTATACATATCAGTGGGTAACATGAGTTTTGATACATGCATATATAATGTTTAATCAGGCTAAATATATCTATCTCCTCAAATAATTAGCATTTATTTATGGTAAAACTTTCAAAATCCCTTCTTCTAGGTTTTTTAAAAAGTGCCCTTCATACATTTTTAAAAATTTAGTTGTTTTCTTGCTACTTAGTTGTAGCATATTTTCCTTATACATTAATCCCTCATTTGAAATATGGTTTACAACTAGTTTTCTTACCTTCTGTATCTTATCTCCTTATTCTGTTAATTTTTTTCCGTGCAGAAACTTTTTAGTTTGATGTTATCCTATTTGCCTTTTTTTGTTTTTGTTGTGATCTAGGGATTCTATCCAAAAGATCATTGCCTAGACAAAGGTCTTGGGTTTCCTGCTATTTTCTTCTAGTAGTTTTAAAATTCCAGGGTAAATCTTTACTCTATTTTGAGTTGCTTTTTATATATGGTGTGAGCTAAGGGCCTAGTTTCATTTTTATTCATCTAGATATCCAGTGCTTGTCAACACCATTTATTGAAGAGACTGTTCGTTCTCCATTTCATGTTTCTGACATGTTTGCTGAAAATCTTTTCTTGCACACAGTAAACTCTCTCCCATCTCAGGGCTTCTTACACATGGCTCTTTTACTGACCAGAATCAATCTCTTTTGGCTCCTTCTAATTCCCATGACATGGATTAAATGCTTTTCTCATCTTATCTAAATCAGATTGTTATCCTCACACCCTCTATTATGTTTCCTTCACACATCTTATCACAGTATGTAACTATATGTTTGTTTGCTATCTCTCCTTTTCCATTAGAAGTAAGCTTTCTGAGAATAGGGACTCAATTTGCCAGGGAATAGACGGCATCCTGTCAGAGGACACATTGAGCAAGTCTTAATACTGGGGACAGTTACATTGGTGGGAACAGGATACAAGAAACACCTCAGGCATAAGTCAATACTCCAGAGCTAGTAAGAAGAGAACTATTTCTACCCTAGACCTACAGGGATAACAGAAAGGAGCAATCGCTGGATCTGGAGGGAGAGAACCATTTGCAGAGAATCAAATTGAGTGGAGCAGTCCCCTTTGATTGGAATACATCCAAACAACCCGACTCCACAGGAGTCAGAGTCAAAGGGACCCCTACATCACTCTCCTTTCTCTATCCCATTTTCTCCTGGGAACCTGAGGGTAAGAATGCCCACTGACATATCATCAGTCAGAGAGGAGGGTGAGAAAGATGGAAAGTACACATGGAAGATGTCCAGCATAGAAACCACACCTGCCTGAGTCATCATTATTCTTAGTGCTGAGCACAGAACACAGTTTATTTATTATTAATTTGCATATATTCATAGATGCAGATAAGTGAATAATAAACAGAACAAATTCATTTCCTATCATGTATTTTATTACACATTCCTTCCTCAGTTCTCATTACTTTTAAGGAGATGCTGTGGAGATTTGTTCGATGCAGATCAGTCTGAGAACTTTCAAGTAGATGGGCTTCCAGGCATCACTTCGCGTGAGAAGGTCAACTTGATGGGATTGAAGGCAGTGACTATACATCAGGGAGGCAGCCAGAGACTGTCAAGTTTGGAAATATCCTTCAGGGCTGCCAAGATTAGAAATATTCCTTCCCCTTAGAGAACAATTGCTGGTTTTTAATTATCTTGGCCTTATACCAGGGCAAGGATGCACTTGATACAGAATCAGGATGCATAAGCTTTGCATGGGAAGGAGGAGAGGGACAGGCAGTCATCACTTCCACTCCCATCTCTCCAGTCCCTTTCGTCTGTCCCAATGGTGAAGAGATGGTAAAAACTGGAGCAGCCACCTGGGACCCAGATGTGAACCCATGTATGTAGGATAGCAGAACTGTTTGCTTCTGGATTATCCCATGTCAGAAATAAGGTTTTTATCTTATTTGGGTCACCAATTTGTCTGTCTGTAACAGCAGCTCAGCTTACATCCTAACTAAAGCAGAAAAACTCCAGAGCATTTAGAGATAGGATCCAGCACTGTGCCTTTTGGGTGAGTCCAGCAGTCTCTTGGAGAGGGATTCAAAATATAAGAAAGAGAAAAATTAAAGATTCATCATTGGGAATTTTAGTATGAAGCTAAAAGGAAAACAGCCATTATTCTCCTGTGTTCTACAATGGATAAGAAGAATCACTTTGTAAGTGAAGGTGGTATGCAGATACTACACATGGTGGCATTTGCACCCATACATCATAGGAGCATCGGGGTAAAACCTTGGCAATCTGATATCCCAAGGCAGGTGGGAATGTAGAAGGTGACAGATGGAAGGATATCTACAGATAGTTTTTTTTCAACAAGAGGGCATGATTTGGATGTTCACTGAGTGGATTCTGAGTCAAAAAATTATTATATTGTTACCAATTTTTTGAACATATACTACTGGGAAATCCTTGTTACTTTGCCTACTTATGATAGACGAGTTGAGGCCAAACTTAAAAATCACTGTGCTTTGGTTAGAGAAGGCTGATACTCAGATGTAAATGAGAAAGGAGGAAGCCTGGATGCCCAGACCAGGTGTCATTCATTGGTGGGGAGAAGAGTGCATGTGTCAGTAGGAACTCGATTTGCTCATTGCCTCAGACTTGGTTCTCAGCTCTTCGGGGCTTAATCAAAATAACAGAGCCCACAAGAGATGCGTATGTAAATCATAATTTGAATTATTCATTTGTAAAGTCACTACTTCTTTCCAGTATATGAATTTCATATAACTATCATCCATCTCCTCTGTTTTTGCTATTATAGAAGAGACTGTTTACTGTATTTCTATGATTTCAAAATGAGAATGATAATTAGGATCATTGGATCCTACAGCATGGATTAATTGTCACTTTTGGAAAACAAAAACTAGGACCATACTAAGTGTGATCATTGAAAGATGCTTCCAAAATGTTATAAGTGTACAATGTGGAAATATGTACAGTATATACTATAATAATAAATTACAAAATGCCATATTGATCTAGATGTTCCTTTTAAATTATAAAATACTATAATGATCTGGAGGATCCTTCATGACCAGACGTTCAGAGGAAAACAGGTGAACCATTCAGACTGATGGCTCCCAACGGATCAAGGGAAGCATTTGGGGAAAGAAATGAAAAGCTTGCCTGCCTGGGAGAGAAACTGAAGTTCCAAGAATCAGAGAGGAAGTGTGAGGTAGAAAAATCACATTCAACTTGAAATCATATGCGAGCATTTAGATAGGATCCAGCACTATAGCTTTTGGGTGAGACCAGCATAAATTATAACATTTATATTTTAGTTCTAATTTCACATTAACCTAAAGGAGAATAAAGTTTTAATATTTAAAAAAGAGCAAATATTCACCAATGCAATCAGTATTTATTTATGCTAGGTATCATACTAGATAATGGGAACACTGTGAAGAACTAGATAATCTCTTTCTTCATGGACCTGAAAGCTCAAAGATAAAGACTGAGACATCCTATTCAGGCTTAAGACCGCTCAATAAACAGTATCACCACCATGGTAGAGAATGTCCTAGAGACCACGTTTAGTTCCTCTACTGAGAACAGTGCTGAGAAAACATTGATAAGTTCTCATTCTCAGGCCCTCCTCTTTCTAGGCTCCATGGGCCTATCTTCTTGTGTCTATACATTATTTTAAAATAAATTAAAATAATAGCATTGATTTAGTTTTTTAATCATAAATACAATTATTTGTTTTCCTGTCCCTGATCTTTGTTTGCAGAACAAAATATTTTTTATATTGTTTTCTGTAACAGAGACAATCCATTTAGAATTGATTTACTAGGATAAGCTTCAGAGTGAGCTTTTATTTTCAGATTTTCAAGGGCATCTTGATGTCATCTCTACTTTAACAATACATGACTATAGCCTTTAGTGAGTGCTTAAGATGTGACCAGAATTATACCAGACATGCAGGGTACAAAGACCAAAAGAATATGGTTCTTGATCTCAGACAGCTTAAAGCTGAGGTGCACTTGTATAAAATGACAACCACTCCAAGGAGCCACCTCGTGCCAGGACCATGCACAGGAAGTGCTGAAGAATTTTGGAGAGGAGAATTGTGTGGGCTGTCAAGACTGTGGCCAGAGTTGATTCCAGCTTCTTGTCATTTAACTTCTTCATGTTGTCCCCATTATTTACAAGTTAGAAGTCCAACCAACTTTATCTAACCTTACTTGGGTTTGGACTAAGCCTAGCTTTAAAGCTTCATCTCTACCCAAATGGGCTCAATTGAAGAATTATTTTTTAAACACATGATGCTAGGCACCATAGGGGATGATGAAATGTAAGATATCACTTTCTTCTGAGTAGTTTGAAGTCTGATGAGGGAGATGAGATGAAAACACCAAAGCTAAGATACAGAATAATGTAAAATATAGAGTTAAATACTGAACTGTGCAATGCAACTAGGAAAACTCTACCAACCTTGTTATTGAAAATTTTCATTTAGCTGAAGGAAGCAAATGATTTTTCTACTCTGATGGAGTGAAAGGCAGTTTGCAGGCCTAAAGAGACCCTGAACAAAGTCTGCCTGGGCAGGGAAAGGGTTGTTCTGGTTAGGAAAGGGTTTCCATGATGAGTTCTGGCAGCTGAGAATAGGAAGTAGCTCTCTCAGGACTCAGGCCACACTGCTTAGCCAACTGTTCAGACATCTCAGAGCAGAGTGGGAAAGTTAACTTCACAGGCCTTAAGAGTTCTGTCTCATTCTTAGAACTCAGGGGTGCTCTCTTCTCAGGTTGGTCAGGAGAGCAGGGGATGAAACAAAAACAAGGAAAGGGAAATGACCATTTATTGAGCATATACAAGGTTCCAAACATAGTATAGGATGTATCTTTTCCTTTATAGTATGTCATCTTAATTTTACAAAAGTTTTATATGGTATCTGTTATCATTTCTCTTTTACAGGTGAGGAAAGAGAAACTTGTAGAGTTTGAGTGACTTGTCTCAGGTCACATGCCTAGTCACTAGAATAGTTGGGATTCCAAATTATCCTCGACGACAAGCCATGCTTTCCCTGGCCTCACTCAGAGAGCAGGCTTGGGGGAAGTGCCTCTCTGGCAGAAATGTACCATAGGCCATGCCTTCCTGCAGGGTAGAAGTCCTGTCTTCTGCAGCGCAAAAAAAGAGGAATTCTAAATGTTTTAGGATGCTTCCCTATGACCTGCCATGTGTTTTTTTTTATTCTTTTTTTTTTTAAATCTACAGGCTTCTGCCAACAGAGAATAATACACACATGCACTCCCTATTTATAAAATATCATTTAACTGCAGTGAAGCAGAATGAATACACCATTCCTTTGTATGTAGCAGACCTGAAATAAACACTGAGAAGAGAATAATAATAATCTCAAGCACACCCAGAAGATGGAACAGCTGGTGTCCATCAGGGCATTCCAGTGGAAAATTTATGAGTCTGCCAAAAAAAAAAAGAAAAAGAAAAAAATTTCTATTCAATTCTCACTCTTATCACTTGCTCCTTAGCAGTAACCCTTGAAGAATAATGTCATGGAAGATGTGTCCAGTTTAATGTTTTCCTTGATTTTTACCAACACTCTCCAATTAAGCATTTTCCTGCCCTTCTGATTCCTTCTAACACAAGGTGGAGGCAAAACCATGTATGCAGTGATAGGGTTGGGGGATCTGGATTCTAGTTCTAGCTTGCTGGTGATAACTGCATAATCTGGGGAAGGTAACTCTGGAATCTGTGGCCTCCATTATTTCACCAATGAGGGTATTGTTTCAGGAGAAGCACCATCAATATTCAGTGGTACAGAAAATGAATAAAAAGTTTTGATGACCCCATTCAATAGGAAAAATGTCCAAGGAGCAGGGATTTGAGCCCAACTTGTGTCCTATAAAGAAAACCAAAGCAGGTAAGTTTAGTAGAGTTGTTTCTTCCCTTTTCTTGGGAATGCCCAAGAATTATTTTTCTGGTCATTCCTTGTTCCTCACTGGTTTGAGTCTAGTTACCTTGTTATTAGGGTGGGACAGAAAGGACATGGAAGAGCAAAGCATGCACTTCCAAGAGATAATAAGGAAATATTTAACTCTGGATATTTAAAACTGATTTTTAAAAAAAGAAAATTGATAAAATAGGACTTGAACTTCAATTAGGTATTCCTTTATTGTTATAATTTTTTTTTGAAAAAATCTTTCTTTTCAATTAATAGAAATTGAAAACATTCCTACTAAATTAAAGAAATAGAGTCCATCTTTGGTTCACAATTTCGAGTCATGATAGTGTTTCCTTTTGGTAGTTTATCTTTGTTATAGGAATAGGTATAAAAATGCTAAACAGATTCTACTCTGGTTGCTTATCAGTTTAAAAGCCAGCAAACCCTTTCTCCCTTTTTCTTTGCACATTTGCAATACAAGAACCTCTGTTTCAATCATATTTTTGGATGCAAGTGACAATTACCCAACTTGAATAGCGTTTGGCAAGAATCAGAGATATAAGAGCTCACAAAACCAGAGGTAAACTGACTTTGGAGGTGTCTCTGACTAGAGCTCACATGCTTTCAGGGCTTCGTTGCCTTCACACTCTTGTCTGTTTTTATGTTTCATGGCTATATTCTTGTAGGTACTTAACTGCTCAGCTTCAGGCTTACGTTCGTTGAGTCTTTTAACCAGGGAAATGACCGTAAGCTTACTTGTAGAGGGAAAAGAGGTTTTTCTCTATGAGCAACAGTTTGAATAATTCAGGCCAGGGATTCTGATTGGTCTTGTTTGGGTCCCATGTCTATCAGAAGTTAAAGGAAAGTGCATGGAAATTTTCCTTTCCTGTTCTATTGCAATTTCAACTAATGTCTCAGAGTTTCTTATCTCCCTATTCTACATATAAATCTAAATAGCCCACATTCTTGGTTCCTGATCTATGCAAAGTAAAATTCCAAGACTTAACAAGGTAGGTAAAGTCTGTTATTATCTGATTCCAGTCGAGGATTCCAACTTCTATTTCTAGTTACACACTCTTTAAAGTAGTACCAAATTATTTCCTTCTGCTCAAATTATGCACTTTGCATATGCTCTTCCTTAGCTTGGAATTTTGCTCAAAAACTCTTAGTGACATGCTCACACATAACTTTCTCTGTGCGATTTTCCTGGATCCCTCCATATATAATTATCTTCATAGGATTTTGTACACATGTCTATTATATATAATTAATTGTGATATTATTATTTACTTATACATTTTTTCACTTTTCATATTGTGAATGCTTCCTGGTTAAAGTCTAAATTTTGTTCAATTTAGTGTTTTTCATAGTATCTAAGATAGAGCTACAACTTAATAATGTCTTAATAAATACTTGTTGATAATAAGTGAACAGATGAATGGATAAAGTTTGTGTATTTGAAATGAGCTTCGAGGTTGAAATAAAAACTGGAAAGCTCACCCATTAAAAGACAAAGACCAGCAGAATGTATTTAAAAAACTGATCCAATTATATGCTCTTGGCAAGAGACTTACTTTAGATCGAAAGACACAAAGTATGTTGAAGGTAAAAGGATGAACAATGATTCTCTTTAAAATATTAACCAAAAGAGAGCTGAAATGACTATAGCAGAATAGAAATTTTGAATAGAATTTAAGCCAATTTTGTATGATGCAAATAAGGTCATCATATATTACTAAAAGGATCAACTAACTGCAAATTTATAACAATTATCTACCTATATGCACTAAACAGTGGAATCCAAATTATATGGAGCAAATGCTGACAGAAATGAAGGGAGAAATAGTTATATACTAATGGTTGGAGACCTTAAAATTTCACTTTTAATAATGGATTAAATGTCTAAACAGAAGAGCAATAAAGAAACAGAGGGCTTAAACAACACTGTAACCCAACTAGACCTAACAGACACATATAGAACAAGCCACCCAACAAGAAAACACACACACACACACACATACACACACACACACACATATATATATATATATATATAAATTTTCATGGAACCTTGCCTGAGATGAACCCATATATTATCCCAAAAGAAAATATTGATAAATTGAATAAGACTGACATTATACATTTTTTTTCCAAAAATTCTGATTGCAATCAGAATAAAGAGAATAAAAAAATCAGCTACAGCAGGAAAATTGGAAACTTCACAAGTATGTGGAAATTAAAACATTCTTTTTGGAGGCTATTATCTTTAGGCTTTTTAAAAATAATTTTTGGAGTAGTAAGATGAAGACACAGAAAGGGAGTGATCAAGTAGAAGAGTAAATTATAAGAATTTGTACGTGAGCATTTCAATGGAAATGAGGGAATAAATTGCGCAGTTTTTAGAAGAGGGACAATAGACTCAGAGGATAATCAGCACAGGTAGACAAGAACAAGAAGGCCTCTGGGCTCCAGTGTGAGTGCCTGAATGCAGGGAGATGGCAACTTTTTCTTTATTCTTCCCCTCAGATAGTTCAGACTTGAGTAAATGAGAGATGAGAAATTTTTATCCTATATGCAAAGAATAAGAACTATTACAGTATACTATCAATGATTAATAGTAGTTTTATGAGGGTTTTAAATTGAGTTATGACTGACATATAAAAAACTATACATAGTTAATCTGTACATGTTGATGAGTTTGAAGATTAAGTATACAACTGTGAGGCATCATGCTGTAAACATAGAAATGACCTATAAAAGTTTCCTTCTTTCCCCTTTTGGTGGTAAGATCATTTAATGTAAGATATACCTTCTAAAATTTTACACACACAATACAATATTGTTAATACATTCTCTATGCTACTAGGTAGACATCTAGGACTTATTCATTTTGCATAAATGAAACAATCTACCCTTTGACAAACCAGTCCTTCCCCTCAGATCTTGGTAACTACCATTCTACTCTGTGCTTCTAAACTATATTAGATATCCCATATAAGTAGAATCATGTAATATTAGTTCTTCTGTGATTGGTTTATTTCACAAAGCATAATGTCCTCTAAGTTTATCTATGTTGAAGTAAATTCATGATTTCCTTTTTTATTAGAGGCTGCATAATATTCCATTATAGGTATGTACATATTTTCTTTACCTACTCATTCATTAACAGATACTAAAGTTGTTTCATATCTTTATATCTTTACTCTTGTAAATAATTCTACAATAAATACAAAAGGGCAGATATCTCTTTAAGATCCTGATTTCAATTATTTTGGGTGTACATCTAGAAGAGGAAGTTCTGAATCATATAGTAATACCATTTTTACTTTATTGAGCAATCTCCATACCATTTTCCACAGAGGCTATATCAATTTATAATTAATATTAACAGTGTATAGGGTTCTATTTTCTCCATATCCTCATCAACAATTATTGCTATTATTATTTTAATAGTCATCCTAAAAGGTGTGAAGTGATATATCTTTATGGTCTTGATTTACATTTTCCTGGTGATTAGTGATGTTGAACATTTTTTATATGCCTGTTAACTGTTTCTTTATTTTATTTTTTGGTACCGGTGATTGAATTCAGGGGCACTCAAGCACTGAGCCACATCTCCAGCCCTATTTTTTGTATGCTTTTTAGAGACAGATTCTCACTGAGTTGCTTAGCACCTTGCTTTTTGCTGAGGCTGGTTTCAACTTGCAATCTTCCTGCCTCAGCGCCCCAAACTGCTGGAATTACAGGCATTTACCACCGTGTGGCTGTTAGCTATTTCTATATTTCCTTTACAGAAATGTTTATCCAAGTCTTTTGCCCATATTTAATTGGGTTATCATTATTGTTATTTACTGCTGGGTTTGTAGGAGTTATAATATATTAAATATATTTTGATTATTAACCCTTCATAAAATACATGATTTACAAATATTTCTCCCCTTTAACAAATTGAATTTTCCCCTTCTCTGAATTAATTCTTCAATTTCTTTCATTTGTGTTTTAAAATTTCTGTGATCAATCTTTTATCTCCTGGGTTAACATTATTCTTTAGTACTTTATTATTTTTGATGCTATCGTAAATGACATTTTTTATTTGCTTTTCAGATAGTGCATTGGAATTGTATAGAGACATTAATTACTTTTGTAACTTGATTTTGTATCCTGCAATTTTAATAATTTTTTAAAATTAGTTTTAACAGGTACATGTTTGTGTGTGTGTGTGTGTGTGTGTGTGTGTAGTCTTTAAGATTTTCTACATATAAAATAATGCCATATGCCAACAGAGATAATTTTACTTCATCCTTTTTGATGTGGTTGCTTTTCCTCCCCTGTCCCATCCCCACAAGCCCTCTAATTGTTCTGGTTGACTTCCAGTATTATAGTGAATAGAAGTGGCCTTTTATTCATTCTTGCCTTATTCCAGGTCTCAGAGGAAAAACAGGTAGAATTCACCTATGAAGCCAGCTTTAGTTTCTTTTTTGGGAGGCTTTTAACTACTGGTTCTATCTCTTGGGTTGTTTGGGGAGTTTTAAGACTTCAATTTGTTCTTGATTCAGTGTTGGGGGCTCGTATATGTCTAGGTTGTCTAATTTATTGATTATGATCGTTGAGGAACATCTTATATATTTAAAAATTTCTATGGCATCAATTGGAATGTCTCCTTTGGTTTACAATTTTATTGAAGTATTCTTTTTACTTTATTTTTTAGCCAGTCTAGATGTTAATTTTAATTACCTTTTCAAAGAAAAGATGAACCCTAATTTTATTATTTTTTTCCTACTGTTTTTTCCATTTTTTTGTTCCACTTATTTCTGCTGCAGTCTTTATTAGTTCTTTCCTTCTGTTAACTCTGAATGTTTGCTGTTCTTTTTCTAAAGGTTTCTCAAGGTGTAGAGTTAGATTGTTTGAGATTGTTTTTAAGTGTAGGTGTTCATTGCTATCAATCTCCCTCTTAGTATTGCTTTTACTGCATTCCATAAGTTTTGATACTTTGGATATATTGTGTTTTTTATTAAATAAGTATTTTCTAATTTTCCTTTTGATTTCTTCTTTATTCCAATGATTATTCAAGAGCATGTTATTTAATTTCTACATATTTGTGAATTTTCTCATTTTTCTTTTTACTGATGCCTAAATTTATTCAATTGTAGCCAAAAAGATGCTTGTGATGATTTCAATCTTGTTCTTTTGGGGCTGGAGATGTTATTTTGTGGGTCTAGAATATGATCTATTCTGGAGGATGTTCCATGTGTACTTGAGAAGAGTATACCCTGTTGTTAGCACAGTGTTTTGTGTTTGTTAGGTTCATTTGACCTATAGTCTTGTCCAGGTCTGCTGTTTTCCTTACTTATTTTCTGTCTGGATTATGTAACTATTGTTGAAAGTGAGTTATTTAAATTCTTAATATTTTTTTGTGTTGCTATTTTTCCCTTGATTTTTCAATGTTTTCCTTAAATATTTAGAAGCTTTAATATTGGAAGCATATACATTTATAATTGTTGCATTTTCTTAGTGAATTGACCCCTTATATAGGAGTAGTGACATCACAATCCTTTAGATTTTATCTGGTAAATTCCCTTAGACTTTGTTTATCTGGAAATAGTTTTATCATTCCTTCATTTCTGAAATACAGTTTTGCAGGATATACTATTTTGGGTTGTCAGTTTCTTTCTTTTAGGCTCTGAATACATCACTACTTTCTTCTTGATTGGAAGGTTTATACTGATAGTCTTATGGGGAACCTTTCCCTTGTATGTAGTAAGTTGCTTTTATTTTATTTTCAAAATTTTATCCATCTTTAACATTTGATAAATTAATTATAATATGTCTCAGTATATATCTATTTTCATTTAAAATATTTGGAGAATTTTCATGAATCTTTCTTGCACCTTCTTCACCTTCTTTGGCTCCCACTATGTGTGTGTGTGTGTGTGTGTGTGTGTGTGTGTGTGTGTGTGTACATGCATATTGATGGTGTCCCACAAGTACAATAGGCTTTAAAAAATTATTTCTTCTTTTTGCTTCTCTGTGTGAAAAAATATAAAAACATGCTTAATTAACCAATGGGTCAAAGAAGGAACCATAAATAAAGTGGAAGATATTTAAAGATAAATGAAATAAAAACCCCAACATAAAATTATCACAGGATGCATTGAGGTCAGTGCTCTGAGGGAAATTTATAGCTGAAAACAGCAACATTAAAAAAAGAAAGATCTCAAGTCAATAAACTAACTTTGCACCTTAAGGACCTAGAAAAACAAAGGTGAACTAAGCCCAATCAAAAAGGAATAAAATAATAATTATTATAATGAAGATATATAAAATATAAAACAGAAAAGCAATAGAGGAAAATCAATAAGATGAAAAGTTTATTTCTGAACTCCCAAGTATATTCTATATTTATAATATATTAAAATTACTGTACCTTATGCCAGTACCAGTTTTGATTGCTGTAGTTTTAGAATATGTTTTGAAATAAAGAGCCTCCCAACTTTGTTTTTCTTTTCCAAGATATTTAAACTATTCTGATCCCCTAAAAATTTAATATAAATATGAAGATTGAGTTTTCCAATTCTGCAAAAGTGGTTGTTGGAATTTTGATGGATATTACAGATATGTAGATATGTAGATATGTATTTTCTTTGTGAATTGTTGTCATGTTAGTAACATTAAAATTTCCAGTTAATGAACACAAGATGTCTTTCCATTTATTTAGGTTGATTTTATTTTTTATAGAAATATTTTAATGTTTCACCTCTTTGGTTATGTCTATGGCCAATTAAGTTCTAATAAGGATGCCAAGACCAATGGGGGAAAGAATGATCTGTGTAACAGATGGAGCTGGAATAACTGAATATCCACAAGCAAAATGAAGAATAGACATCTATTTCATGCCATATACAAAAATTAACTAAGAATAAATTATTGACCTAAATATGAAACCTAAAACTATAAAACTCACTAGTGAAAATGTAAAGCATGACATTGGATTTAGCAATAAATTCTTAAGAGTTTACATTAAAAGTATCAAAAGAAAAAAATAGATAAATTGGACTTTATCATAATAGAAGACTTGTGCATCAAGGACATTATCAAGAAAGTGAAAAGATACCCTACAAAATGAGAGAAAATATTTGCAAATAATATATCTGGTAAGGACTTAGCATCTATGATATATAAATAACTCTTAACACCAAAAGACAACACAATTTAAAAATGGTCAAAGGATATGAATAGAAATTTCTTCAAAGAAATAACACAAATAACTAAGAAAAATAGGAAAAAATGCTCATTATTATTATTAATTGGGAAATGCAAATCAAACAATGACTGGGGGGCTATGAAAAAATGGAAAATAACAAATGTTGGTGAGATGTGGAGAAATCGGAATTCTCTTACACTGTTGATAGGAAAGTAAAATAGTTAAGCATTGAGGAAAAGTTTAATACTTTCTCAGAAAGTTAGATATAGAATTATCACAAGACCCAGCAATTTCAGTTTTAGGCATATACCCAATAAAATTGAAACCAGATACTAAAAAATATATATACTTGTACATGAATGTTCATAGCAGGAGTAATAGCAAAAGTGAAATGTTGGGAAACTACCCAAATCTCCATCCATGGGGAAATAGATATACATACAATGAGACATTATTCAGCCACAAAAAAGGATGAAGTACTGTACATGACACAAAACCTCAAAGCATTCTGCTAAATAAAAGAAGCCAGATATGAAAGGTTACATGAAAGGTTGTATGGTGCTGTTTATGTGAAATATCCACAAAAGTTAGACATTTAGAAACAACACACATTGGTTTGCCAGGAGTTCAGGGATGGGAGGATTGAGTGATCATGGCTTAATGAATACAAGTCTTAATTTTGAGGTAATAAAAAACGAACTATATAGGGGTAATATTTGCACATTATGAATGTACTACATGTTGCTTAACTTTTACTTTAAATTGCTAAATTTTATGTTATGTGAATTTTACCTTAAAAACATGAGAAATAAACATATATTCAAACTGGGCACAGTGTGCATGCCTGTAATCTCAATTACTTGAGAGGCTGAGGCAGGAGGATTGCAAGTTCCAGGCCAGACTCAGCAATTTAGTGAGACCCTGTCTTATATGAAAAACAAAAAGGACTGGGGAGGGCTGGGGATGTGGCTCAAGCGGTAGCGCGCTTGCCTGGCATGCGTGCCGCCCAGGTTCGATCCTCAGCACCACATACCAACAAAGATATTGTGTCCGCCGAGAACTAAAAAATAAATATCAAAAATTCTCTTTCTCTCTCTCTCCCTCCTCTCTCACTATTTCTTTAAAAAAAAAAAAAAAAGGACTGGGGATGTGTCTCAGTGTAAAGCTCCGAGGTTAAATTCCTAGTACTAGAAGGAAAAAAAGAAAGAAAGAAAAAGGTATTCAATCAGGCAGTTCTTAGTTTCAATAAATCTGTTTTGATGTAATTCCATGTGCTTCAAAAATCCCTTCTATATAGAATATTATGGTTGAACCTCTTAAATTGAAAGTTCACACTCCTTGTATATCTGAGAGAATCTCAGGGTAGATCAGTAACATGCTGGCTCCTTGATATGTATGTGTCCGCTCAGCTGGTACTTTTACTATTTGCAACACCTATTTCAGTCATGTAACCTGCATGCAGCTTTTCAATCCAATCACTCCTAACTGTCTGACCTCAATTCCCTTTGTTTCTCCATCTTTCTTTTTCTTTAAGATTGTGTTTTTCTTTTCTTCTTTGTGGTCTGTATGACTAAAGTGAGAGAAAAAAAAAAAAAAAGACCTGTGACAGTTGAGCCATCAAAGTAACTGGGGTAAAGAAAGCTGAGTGTAAAGGAAAACAATTGGATTTGGAAGCCTCAGGGAACATTGTCCAACACAACATTGTGGCTTATGTGGTCCTGAGTACATAAAAATCTCTGCTAAGCACTATTCATTCTCATTTATTTTAGCTGTTCCTTGTGTCTGTCTAATCTTAAGGTGAATTTTCAACCCAGCAGAAATACAAGCATTACCAGTTTAAGTGATCCTTCCAAAGTGCAGCAAGCTTTGTCACATTCTCTCCTTGATCCCTCACTTTTGCCCCTTGGTGAGTCTGAACGGTGGCTAAGGAATTTTCCTCTTGAAGGTTTCAGTGACCACACCAATTGAGCCCCTGCAGCAGGCAATGTTTAGAAATGTTTTCCTCCTCCCAGGTCAAGTTCTTGTTAAGTGCAATAAACTTGCCCAGAAAATGCTTCCATCAAACCTGAACTTTGATTCTCTGGGGCTTCGGGGCAGTACATTGTGCTGTTCATGACACCATGGTCTCCATGGCAACTCCCCAATGAGACTTCTCATGGTCAAAAGAAAAATAAATGCAGAGAAATTGCTGCTCAACCTTAATAGCCTTGGTTGTTTTTTACTGAAGGAGGATGGAGAACTGAATTGTATTGGGAATAGCTACAAAAGAGTCAAGCCAAATTTTAAGAGTCTCACTTACTAATCTCTGTTTTCCCAATTTTTTCCTCATCCTCTCCCTAAATCTGAACTCTTCCAAGCCTTACTTGAATCAGTATTCTGACTATTGGAAAGTGAAAGACAACTTTACTGAGAATGTGGAAGAAGCTCCACATGAGGCCACAGGATTAAGACCCTTGTCACAGTAAATAGAAACCGACCAGCTGTATAATCTTGAACAAGTCAAATTTTCTGCGCCAGTTTCCTCTACTGATGAAAGAAAGCAAGTACATCTTTTTTTTGCCACCTTCAGAGAACAGATTGTGATGATAAAGTATTTATCATTTAAAATCCTAGATTATTTTTAAACAATTTAGAAAAAGTTTCAATATAGTTTTGTTTCATAATAAGTTGTACAACACATCTCAATTGTGGTAGTTTCCACACCCATAAGCTTTTCTAATAAAAATATGTCTTCTGCTAAAAAAGGGATCTAGATAGTCATATTTACTGCTATCTAACCCCCCCCCATAACTGACTAGAGAAGAGCACCTGCAAATTCCATCATATGACTTGGGACATGGAGAAGAGATAAATAATATAGGGTACCTGAAATTTGTGTGGGAAGATAATTGAAATTAGGATATAAATTTAAGAATATGTAAGTAAAAAGTAATCATGAGCAAGATCAGGGCAATGGGGGACAGTGGATGGTTGTAAGTAAAATAAAGAATAAAAAAAGAGCAGCAAAGGAGATGTTATAAAGTACCATATTTCAAGTTCACTAAAGCTGTAGGGAGAGAATGAAAACATTAAGTCAGTTGGTAGAAAGAGAAAAATGGTGCATGTTGCAGAGAGAAGTGAAAACACCATAGAGATACCATTTATTCAGCAAGAATTTATTGATTGCTTTCTACACAATTCTGGTCACGAGCAATTCAACCGTAAGACTGACATGGTTTCTAACTTCATAGAGCCCACAACTGAATGGATAATTATTTTTAAAAAGATTCCCTGAGTACTCTGATAGCAAATATATGAGGTGTTGCAGAGGTGCATAGCAGATACAGCTAACTTAGTCTCAGCAATTCTAGGAAGATTTCCCAGAGAAACTGATCAGTTAGGCTCAAACCTAACGGACAAGTAGGAGTAATTATTGTGAGAAGGGTGAGATAGTAAAAAAGTGTTTCAAACTGTTACAAAGAAAACATGAAAAGACTTGATAGTGAGACATCAGCAGCTTGCCTGCACCAGGACACATGCATATCTATAATTAATTTCTTTCTTTTAAGATGCTCTGAGAAAATTTTTGTTTCAGGGTCTAAATTTTTGTTCTGTAGGATCTAAAAAGAAAATGCCTATAAGAGTGCAGACAGTATACACAGAGCTTAGATTCACAGAGACAAACAAAACAGTCTAGTTTTCAAGAATCTCAGGAGGTAGCCAGAAATGGTGGCCACACCTATAATCCACTGGCTCAGGAGACTGAAGCAAAAGGATCACAAGTTTGAAGTTAGCCTCAGCAACTTAGTGAAGCCCTAAGCAACTCATTGAGACCCTGTCTGTAAATAAAATAAAATAAAAAAATGCTGGGGATATGGCTCAGTGGTCCAGTGCCCCTGTATTCAATCCCCAGTTATCCCCCCAACCCCAAAAGAATCTCAGGATGTAGACAGCCAGATGGCAAAAAATAACTAATAATAAAACATTCTGTGTTTTAAATGTAAGTTATAAATACAGATAGCAAATGGTGTATAAATTTCAGGGTGACAAATCATAATTTCAAATACAAACTTCTTTTCAAAATAGAATTTTGTGTGTGTGTGTGTGTGTGTGTGTGTGTGCGCGCTTACTATAGGGCTTACCTAAAATGTCTTGTAGTTATAGCAGTCTATTTTATGATGGTGCAACCTAGTTGCAATTGCACACAACTCTACATTTTTATTTTTCTCTCACCACAGTTCATATTACTGATATCACAATTTACATATTTTGTATTGTGTATCTATTACCATTTTTATAATCATGCTTATTTTGAATACTATATTCTTCAACTTTATGCTAGAATTCAAAGTGATTTATGTTCCACTCTTATAGAATACTTTATTCTGTATCTGTGTTTATATTTACTTTTATATTTTCATATGCTTTTTGTCTTGCTTTTTAGGGAAATTCCATTTCAAAATTGAAGAACTCCTTTTGTTCTTCAGCTTTAAGACATCTCTGCAATTCTTTTGTATATTTTTCTATCTATTGAAATTCTCAATTTGTTCATGAATTTTTCTTCTGGTCCATTGAACATCTTTATAAGGATTGCTTTTAATTGTATGGCAAGGAAATCATGCATCTCCATTCCCTTAGAGGGTTTTCTGGGGCTTTGAGTTGTTTCTTTGGGTTGTTTCCTTGTATTATCACTTTCCTTGACCATTTGTTAGTATCTGAACATTATAAAAACATCTATATCTCCAGTGTAGAAGCAATGAAAAGTAAAAAGAAAAAGGAATTAAAGCAAATAACACACACACACACACACATAAAATATCCATGAAATATAAATGAAGAAAGCAGGAGAAGAAGGAATGGAGGCAAAATGGCTGCCAGAGAGGCAGAAAACAATTTTTCAAATAGCAGTAGAACTTTATTTCTAATAAGAATTACTTTACATATAAATAAATTAAATACCCCAATCAGAAATATAGTGTTTGAATTGATAAAAGAGGAAAGGCCAAATCTAAGTTGTCTACAATGGATTCTAGATTCAAGAGTACACATGGGATGAAATTAAAAGAAAAAAAAAAAAGATACTCCATGCGAATGGTAACCAAAACAAAGGAGGAATGGTTACACTTATCAGACAAACAGAATTTAAGTCAAAATCTATAAAATGAGAAATGGAAGGTTATCATCATTAATGATAAATGAGTCAGTAGCAATTGTAAATACATAGGTACCCAATATCAGAGTGCCTAGATATGTAAGCAAGCATCAAGAGAACTGAAGAGAGAAATAAACAATAATACAGTTGTAGTATGAGATCAGTATCAAAATTTCAACAGTGAATAGACTTCATAGAGAAAATAAACAAGGAAAGAGTCAATGTGAACCACCCTATAAAGCAAGTGGACCTAAAAGACATGCACAGAACGTTCCACTCAATAGTGGACAGACACACAGAGAGCATTCTCCAGGACATATTGTATGTTGAATCACAAGATAAATCTAACAAATTTAAGAAGATGAAAATCATTTTGTGATCTTTTCAGACCATAATGAAATGAAGCTATAAATTAGCAGCAGAAATGGAAAAAACCTGAAAATTCCCAATGTCTGGAAATTAAGCAACAGTTTTTGAGGTATTGGGAATGAACCAAAGGCCTTATGCATTCTAGACCAGTGTTCTACCACTAAGCTACATTCCATGTCCAAACACAAACATACACTTATGAAACACAAACCAAAGAAAATTAGAAACTATCTCAGGACAAACATAAATAAAAATATGACATAGCTAAACTTAGGGAATGCAACCAAAGCAATACTATGAAAGAAGTTTATAGCCTAAAAGCCCACATTAGAAGAAAAGAAAAAAATCTAATAAAAGCAACCTAACTTTATACCTCAAGGGAATAGAAAAGGAAGAACAAGTTAAGCCCAAAATTGCATAAAGAAAATAATAATAAATATTAAAGCAGAGATAAATCAAATAGAAAAGAATAGGAAAAAATAATAAAAATGAGAGGTGGTGTTTTAAAAAATACAACAAAATTGACATAATTTAGCTAGTATCACTGCAGAAAAAAGGGAGACTCAAATAAATAAAATCCCAAGTAGGAGATATACCACTGATACTACAGAAATAAAAATGAGCATAGGAGACTACCATGAACAATTATGCACCAAAAAATTGAACAATCAAGAAGAAATGAATAAATTTATAAACACAAACAACTTTTCAAGACTAATTAGGAAGAAATAAAAAATTGGAACAGATCTATAATTGGTAAGGAGGTTGAATCAATAATCAAAAACCTTCCCAACAAAAAGCAATCTAGGAACTGAAAGTTTTATAGCTGAATTCTACCAAACATTTAAAGAAGAATAACAAAAATCCATCCATCTCAAACTCTTCCATATGTATGTGTATATATATATATATATATATATATAGAGAGAGAGAGAGAGAGAGATAGATAGATATATTTATATATAGTAATATACATAATGGAATATTATTCAGCCTTAAAAAAGAAGGAAAACTTGCTATAAGTGAGAACATGGATAAATGCCAGAAAAATTATGCTAGTGAAACCAGGCATTTATAGAAGAACAAATACTGTATAGTTACACTTTTATGAAATATTTAAAATAATTAAACTCAGAGGCAGAAAGTTCCCAGTAGCTGGCAGTAGAAGGAAATGGAAATTTACTGTTAAATAGACATAAAATTTTAGCTATGCAAGATGAATATTCCTAGACATATGCTGAACAATACTGAGCCTATAATTAATAATATAGTATTTATTGTACACTTAAAAATTTGCTAAGAGGATCTCATATTAAGTGTTCTTACCACATTTTGTATTTAGAGATAATTTGCATGTGTCAAAATTTCATGTGAGTGACTAAGGATTCTCCAGAATGACGTAGCTAGCTCAATGAGGATATGAGAAGCAAGGATATATATATATATAGTCCATGGAAATAAGAATGCTGAAATAAGATTACAGGAAACTGGCTCTGGGCCGCAGTGGATAGCACATTGGACTTCTAGCCAAAACCTGCAGTGACCATTTGAAATAAGATTACAAAAATTAGATTAAAAATCTGGACACTGATCAATTTTTACTTAAAATTATATTTCAGGAGAGACCCAGATGGCTCTCAGAAATACTTTTTAGAAAATGACTTACTGTGATATGTAAAAATCATATAATCATTTTTTCCCTGTTTTCAAGTTTTGGATAAATTGTAATGAAATATTGTCTCCACTTTCACAAGTAAACTGAATATTATTCTTCATTAAGCATGTGTGCACATATCCTTATACACAGAGAGCTGATCTTACGTGTTTTTGCACTAAATTATTATCTGAACCTGTTTGGTCTCAGATCTGTCATTATATTGTATAGGTTCTATTCCATTTGTCCTGATTCATTTACATAAGTGCAGCAAGAACATTTTTTGTTGTATTGTCAGCAAAACTAAAGAGAAGTTCACTTAATTACTTTCTATCTGGAGATTATGTAAAGAACCTGAGAATCTAGGTCTGTATTTTCAATAACCTTAATCATTTCAGAGATTTCTTTCTTACTACTCTTATTAGCTTATCCATTCTGTGAATAAGAAACCTAATCTTTAAGAACCTAATCTCCTCCAAGTTTTAGATGCAGCACAATAACTGCAAGAATTCTGCCCTCTGCAAGTTTCCCCAATCCATTGAGGTTCCTGGCTTGCCAAGAAGTGACTTTCTTTACTACCAGCTGAAGTCTTCCTGCAAGGGCTATGCAAGTATTAACTCCACATAAAACACAACCTTTGCCCCTTAATGGTGGGCCCTTCCTACCCAATTAAAGGGAATTTTTTTTTCCAATATGGCATTACCAGCATAGCTTTGGTTGCACAGTTGATCTGACCAGTTAGATCTTAAAATAGGACTGATTCCTAGAAGTTCTGGGTAAATAATTACATTTTCATTAAATGTTAAGAGTTTCAATTCAGGTGGTTATAATACTATATGTTCAATGTTCTAAATACTTATAAAAATAAGGCAAATAGTATCTTACATATTTTCTGTAGAACCATCAAAGATTATGCTAGAGATAATTTTAGTAAATGTAGTTTGCTTATTTATAGATGAATTATAATTAGAAACTATAGAATCTGAAGTTAGGAGTGTTTTACCTTTTCAATCTTATGCATCTTTCTTTTTATTAGAGGTCAGTTGTGATTTTTCTAAACTTAATCCAACATAAAAGCATTCTTCTCGATTAAAAGGAGCAGAGTCATTGTCATCCTTAAGTTGTCCTGATGATTATTAGTTCATAATTTACAATAAGATTTCCTGTAGGATAGTTCTACTTGATTCCTAAGGGTCAGTGTGGATAAGAAAACATTCAAAGAATATTTCCTTTTAGTACACACATGATAATCTGATAACCTGAACATTTGGAATACACCAAAAAGAAAAGAGAAATCATAAAAAATAAACACTACCAACAATATTTTAAAGCAAATCACCACAGGTAGGTTTTCCTCATTGATTTTATTCAGTCTGGTGTAATTTATTTATATTCTCTTGACCTTGGTTCAACTGCCTACACTCATGAAATTGTCTCCTTCTGGGTCAGCATCATCCAGGAAAGTTGGTGGTCTCAGGCCACAGGTAACTTGCTAGGTGCAGGTCCCAGGATGATGTCACTGTATCCTGGAACCTTTCCTTGCAGCACAGGTTGTTAAAACTGCTGGTTACAGTTCTCTCCTCCAAAATTCTAAGACATTTCTTCTTTGCTATTTTTTCTAGAAGGTCCAATTTCTGCTCTATGGATGACAACAAAACAAAACAACATAAGCTGTCATTGTGAGATGAAAGAAGAAAGCACTCACTGATGACAAAAATGAAACTTTGACATAATTTTTCCCATTTAGCAGAAAAGTTATGAAACAACAAGTGATTAAGCTATGTAAAAGAAAGCAATAGAGTCATAAAAATAAAAAGATAAATATTTAAGAAATAAATATTGAAGTCCCAAGTAGGAAGTGGGTTGTGAGATTTACTGGATAAGAAATCAGAGGGCAAGAGAAAGGGAAGGAAAGTAATAACATCAAGGCCATTTGGGAAAAAATGGGTTATGGTTTATGAAAATAGTTTTTGATTTATTGGAAAAGGAACTGTAAAAATGTCAGCCAATGAAGACTTTACATACTTACTGATAACCTGTCAGCAATAAATGAGATTAAAAAAATATTTTAAAAGGCTGCTGATATTCAAAAGTACATGTCAGGGAGACAGGGGTATTTCTGTTGATTGTAGTTCTCTTCAACAATCCCAAAGAGCAGTTTATTCACGGTGTCAGTGTTGACATGGAAATGATTGAAAAAGAAGAAGAAAAGCAGGGAAAGCCACTTAACATTATTGTTATATCCCAAAGTAGCTTTTCCAGCTATTTTTAACTATTATTTCTATATAATGTCCATATGGCTAGTCTAGGTAAGTATTCCATTATTATTTTTCTAGGTGAAAGGGAATGGGGTTGGAGCTAGTTTTAGTTTTCTAAAATGAGAACAAATTTAGAAGAAACCGAAATATCAAAGACATGTGGCCTTATTTCTAAGATAAAACTTACCAGGTCCTTCAGCTCCAGCCAGAGTGAAAAATGAACCCCAGAACCTTATTTATTTATTTATTTATTTATTTGTAGAACACTGCACTGTCACATAACCTAGCACCTGTTGGTGTCCACCTCTGAATCTGCTTATTCCTGTGTTGGTAGGTTTGTGCTTCTGGGAGCCCTCATCTCACTCCCCATGCTCATTCTCAATGCCACTTCATGCCAAATCCAACTCTAATCCACTTCCTCTGTGAAATCCATTCTGCTTTGCTGGCTTTTATTTATCTCCTCTTAACAGTTGAAACAGTGCTCAGAGGATATACTATAATACCCAGCATTTGTGAACCAAATGATGCAATTACAAAGTTAAAAAGTCATAAAGTGTCACCTGACAGTAGTTGTAATCTTATATGATAGAAAATAAATTCCTAGTGGGTTTGTAGCCTTGTACTGCTTTCTGACTATCTGAAGGAGATTGCAACATTTTGTTTGTTTGTTTGTTTTGTTTTTGGTACTGGAGATTAACCACTGACCCACATCCTCAATTTTTTTTCTTTTTTAATGTATTGTTAGAGACATTAATTGAGTTATCAATTAATTAATTAATTAATTGAGTTGCTAAGTGCCTCACTAAATTGCCGAGACTGGCTTTGAACTTGCTATCATCATGCCTTAGCATCCTGAGCCACTGGGATTACACTGTGTGCCATCATGCCTGGCAATATTGTCTTTCTGATCACTTTCTCTTCCCAATCCTTCAAGTTGCCAGGCAGTTCTTTTGGGATTTTTTCATGGGAAATCAAGATGAAGAGAAGAGGGAGGGGAAAAAATAAGAGCACGTGACCCAAGTCTTACAGAAGGAGATAGTGCTACTTGAGGGAGTGAGAATAGTAAAAACAAGGACAAACACATGTTGAAGTGCAACTTTCTTCTATGATAATTTATGTCAAATTGGTATTATTTCTTTCTCATTAATAGAATTCATTGGTGAGATCATCTGGGCCCAAAATTCTCTCTCTCAGAAGATTTTGCTTTTCGATTTTTGCTTATTTTACCACATATTCACTTTTTAAAATATATGGTCATATTTCTTGAGAGTTACTTTTGGTGGTTTGTGTCTTTTGAGGAATTTTCCCATTTCATCTAAATTGTAAAATTTATTGGTATAAAGTTATTCACAATATTCCCTTATCATCTTTTTAATATTTGTAAAAATCTGTGATGATGTCATCTATTTCATTCCTGATTATGATAATATTTATAGTCTCTCTTTTTTAATAATCAATCTGTCTAGACATTTATCACCTTATTGATTTCTACAAAATCTATTTTATATTTCACTTATTGACCTTATTGTTTTTGTTTGTTCTTTTTGATGGTCAATTTAAGTGCCAGTTTTAAAGGTGTTTTTGAAAGAGATTAATATTTAAATTGGTAATCTTTGGGTTAAATAAATTATTCTTCAGAATATGGGTGGTCTTCATTCAATCAGTTCAAGGCCTAAAAAGAACAGCTTTGCATGTGAGAGAAAGTTCTCCAGCAGAGTGCTTTCAGACCTATGTGGACCATTGGCTGGCACCTGTCTTTGACTGCCAGCCTTTGGACTGGAAACCCACTATATTTTGGGTCTCAAGCCAGCCAGCCCACAGTGCAAATTTTGCACTTCCCAATCGCCATAATTTTTTGAGCCAAAGCCTTATGACAAATCTTTTAAAGAAGTTATAGAATTAGCAAAAAGTGTTTATACATGTAATAACTATTCTTGCTGTTCTTCCTTCTCTTATGATTTCCATCTGATTTGATTTTCTGTAAATTGAGTTTTGAGTGACAGGATGAATATTCAGCTTCTGTATGTGTGAATACATCTTTACTTCAACTTCATTTTCTAATGATAATTTTGCTTGGTATAGAAATCAAGATTGATAGTTTCTTTTATTTTGGAGATTTTGAAGGTATTATTCCACTGTCTTCCCGCATTCATGTTTTCCAATGAGAAATCTGATGTCGTTCTTATTTTTCCTTTGTATATTTTTAAATTTTGGCTTCCTTTGAACTTTTCTGTTTGTTACTGAGTTTAAGCAGTTTGCTTATGGTGTGCCTGGGTTTCTTCTTCTTCTTTTCTTTATGTTTCTTGTGCCAGAGGCTTTTTTGGAGCTTTTTTTTTTAAATTTATAGTTGTCATCAAATTTGAAAAATTCCTGGTCATTATTTTTAAATTGTTTTTCTCTCTCCACCCATCTTCTCTTTCAAAAATTAGAATTACCCAAATTAGATCATTTGAAATGGAACCACGGTTTAGTGATGCTCTGTTCAATTTTATGTGCTTCATTTTGTATTGTTTCTAGTGTTATCTTCCAGTTCACTCTTCTTTCCTTCTGCAATGTCTAATCTGGTCTTAGTCCAATCCATCATATTTTTTTAATCTCAGAAATTGAAGTTTTCATTTCTAAAAGTTTAACAAGTATTTAAAAATTAGTTTCAACTTAAATTCTGAAAATGTAGAATACAGTTATCATATTTTTAATGTCTTTATGTCATTTTGTATTGATTTTAATTGGTTTATCTCTTCATTATAGGCTATGCTTTCCTGCCTTAGATGCAGATATTATAATTGTACTTTGAAGTAGACTGCTCTTTTCCCTATGGCCAGATTTTTATTTTTATTTTTTAAATGAGTGTCTTGCTATGTTTCCCAGGCTTGTATGGAATTCCTGGGGCTCAAGTGATCCTTTCTTTTCACCCTCTCAAGTAGTTAGGACTATATGTATGTACCACCACACATGGGATATGGCCAGTTTAAAAAAAATTCAGTTTATATGTGAAAGTGGGCTTGCACACATGGCACATATTCACATTCTTCAAATTCAAATGATTTTCATATAAATTTAACATGGGAGTTATTTTAATTTACTGCTTTCTTACCTCCAAGCCTTTATACATGCTGTTCCCACTCCCCACAGTGGCATCTCTCATATATCTGTCTAGTTAAGTCTTCAGGCTTCACATATTAGTTCAAGTATCATTTCCTTAATAATCCTTTTCTTAGTCCCTAGAGCTAGTTTTGAGCCTCTTCCTCTGTGTTCTCAGATCTCCTTTCTTTTTATAAAACCTTCAATTTCTTACTTAGTTTGTCTTTTCCACTAGACAGTGAACTCTATGAGGGGAGGGATATTAAATCTTTTTTATAGTGAAGTAAACCCAATGCCTACAACAGTATGTGGCTCATAGTGGGAACCCAATGAGAATCTACCATATTGATTAAAATTCCTTTTAGATTTTTGAAGATAGTTAACTATCAAGACAATATTTATCATCATTTACTTCAATATATTCTCATGAGATAGAATATAGAGCTTTGACATCAGACAAATTTGGGTTTGAAGTGTGAGGCTTCCACTTATTAGCTAAATGACTTGAGGAAAGCTAAAAGTTGCTTGCTTTCTGATTCCCAGGGTAACTTTTTTTTAAATATTGAGACAATAATAGCTTCTTCTTGGAGTTTTTGTGAAAAATTAAATAAGGCTACCTTTGTAAAAGTTCTTAACACAATGGTGAAAATATAGTAGGTGTTCCATAAATTTTCTCAGTTCATCCATTTTCCACTATACTCTCTTCTTCTTTGTTCTTCTGCTTTATTATAGCCTTCTTTCTTTATAAGAGAAATCTTGAGTGAATGATTAATACCAGCTGAAGAATATGAGCGACATAACAAAGTATTTAATTCTCTTCCTTCTCATTGGCAAGAATTTAGATCAACCTAGATGTAACACAAAATCAAAGGGAATTGGATCTGGAGGGGACTTGTAAATGCAAAATCTTCACTCTGAGGCATTGAACTTCAGAGAAGAAAAGTTACATGGCCAGGATCCTAGTGAAAACTTGGTGAGGTGCTTTTGGAAAGAATTTGGTTGAGTATCTTAGTGTGACAGAACTTATAGGTTTGTTGGGTTTTGAATTAATTGCAAATACAGTCATGTTGAGTCCTGAATGGAGGTATCATGGAGTTGATGCTGAAACCCCAAATGCAGATGTTGGACAAATTTTATCCTTTTCTTCATTTCTAAACTCTAAGGCCCCTTGTCCAAAAGTGTGCAAGAAGGTGTTGTTGTCTAATAGAATTCTTGCTGTGCTTACTGTTTAGAGCAGTCCATCTGTTTAATTATTATCACGAGCTGTACCTCATTCCATGGTGTAAAACTCATATTGCAGGCAAGTGGATAGCATATCTACAAAGGTTGGGTCCATATGCCGTGCTGTTGGGGCAGGCGGATGACAGTTAGGAAAGAGAGGTGAACGCTTGTGTCAGACAGCCTGATAGAAATCAGGCCGTTGATATCTTATGACTGTGTGTTTTTCCTTTGAGTTGATCCCTGGGACCAGTGCCAGAAAAATAAATGAGAACCAGAGACCAAATTAAATGTTGCCTGATCATTATGTCAAAGACAAAAGCAGGAAGATAAAAATCTCAAAGCCAAATAGATCCAGGACAAAGGGAAAATAATGGCAGCTGTAACCATAGTTTGGAACTAAGAAGTGGAACAAATGAGGCTGAACTTGCTGACCATCTGTTCAGAAGCAGAGGGAGCTTCAGAAAATGCACTGGGCTTGGGATCTGGTGATGGGCTCTCATGTCCTTGTTCAATGTCTTATTAGTGGAGGACCTGGGAAGAGTAACCTGTTCTCTCTGAATTTAGTCTTCTCATCTATAAATGGAGATAATGAGAACTGCCCTCCAACCCCCATACTTTTGCAAGATGGGCACAAATTAGTTATTGGACAGCTTCACCCATTCTACCAACTGCCTTCCATCATTAGCACCCAACTTCTAGCTTCTATGATTTTCCAAGACCTCCTGTTATTGCTAGATCCCTGCCCATGGCAGTCATTACTTTTGTACTTAAGCAGAAAAATACAGCTTGACAAGATTCTTACTAAATATATGCAGAATGTTATAATCCTTCTTACTCATAGATGATCTTGAAATATCACTTATCTACTCTGGGCCTCAGTTTACCTAAACTCACAGGGTAGTTTTAAGCATTAAATAAAATAATGTGCACAAAGTATTTAATACAATTCTTGGTACATAGTAAGATATTGCTAAATATATATTATTATAAATATTGTCAAAGCATACCTTTTAAACATTTGAAAACATACACAAATGTATGTTGAGCACATGTCAAAGATTTATTTACATCACCAAGGAGGAAAGCAGCTGGATGTTAAAGGAGACTTTGAAAGAAAGAAGTGTATGTAGTTCACGAAAGAAAGAATGCTAAAATGAAGTTAAGTTTCATATAAAATTGTTAATGTCCCAAGGAGGCTAATAAAATGATAACCCCTCAGGTTATCACTTTTATTGGGCAATTACATTTATCTTCACTAGACAAAGATACCTTATAACATGTCCATCTTCTTCAAGTTAACATAGCTTTACATAGAGTCTGAGCCCTTATAAATAATAAATAGAAAGTCAAACTAAATCACAGTCCAAGACAATCAGATGGCTAACAGCAAGATTGTTTAGAAAATGCACTGATAAAGAGAATGAAAGGGCTGATGGTGGTCTTGTCTTGTTTCCAGGTTTTAGGTAACTATTTTTAGTTTTAAAAAAATATTTCTTTTTTAGTTTTAGGTGGACACAATATCTTTATTTTATTTTTAATGGTGTTGAAGATGGAACCCAGCGCCCAGTGCATGTCAGGCAAGCGGACCACCACTTGAGCCACATACCCAGACCCTATTTTAGGGTTTGATCAGTCTGAGATCTTGGTCTTCTGGGACCTGGGTTTCAATGATCCAGCTATAATTTCCCACCCTTCAAGTCTTTGTAACCAAATTATATCACCATAAGTATCTTTTGGTTTCAAACTTGTGAAGACATTTGGGAATGAGGAAGGGACAAGAAACAGGAGTTTGGAGTTGAACAAGCTTAATGTTGGTTTTCGGTTTGAGGTGGACATTTAGAAATGGGGCATGTTCCACATTTGCAGCAGCTGGATAGATGTATGTGAAATTGCTCAAGTTTGTGTTTAATCAACATATTTCTTAAGCTCATTTGTTATTCTTTCCTCTTCAGCTTCTCAGATGCACTTCCTGTTTGTTTTTTAATACTTTCATTTCCCGTTATTTACTTATTTATTTTTTAAATCTCTAGCTAATGTTTCCCTCCTCCTTTTCTACCCCTCCTAGGTCTTCATATTTACTTCAAGCAGTTTTTCTTCTTATTTTACGACCATTCTCTTTTGGAGCAGTTGAAAGCAGAAAAGATTTGTTTTCTTTTCACTCTCTTCTCTGATTCTTTCTTTTGTTTACTTTTATAGTATCTGTACACTCACAGTTTCTATCTGCCCAGCCCCCTTTGTTCCTCAATTCTCTCCTTGTGGTCATTCTGCATATTCTTAGGCCTTAGAGGGTAGACAAAAGGGGAAGTGAAACTCTTATGACAAGTCAAAATATACTTTATTGGAGAATCTTTGCTTATTTTTAAATCCAGATGCCATTTTCATGATATTTAATATTTAAATAAATTGAGAGATATTTTCTTACTTTTTAAATTGTAAAGACAAGCATACTGACATAGATTCTTAAAGTTCTTTTCTATAATATTGCTTTATTAATATAAGAATTTTTATTTCTATATTTTTCTTCTGTCTTTGACCCATGTGCTTTTTGCATAATTATATTCATTAAGTATCTATGTTTAAAAATTCTTTTTTAAAGCTTTCAGCTTATGATGTAGGTATAGTAAAGAGTAGAAGAAAGTTGGCAAACTAAGTCTATGGGCATTGTGGCCTTCTGAGATGAGAAATAAGGACCAACCATCAGTAAGCTGAATCCATTGCCATTGAGGTCTACACAGTGATTGAATTACCTTGCTCTGCATATATTGTCAGAAAAGACACAGGTCAGCCTTCCACAAGTAAACCATCAGCAATGGACTTGTTTTCTAATTCATTAGAAACAGGGCAAACTGTTAACAAAGGACATTCTCATAAACAAAGAATTACCACTGCATGATTGCATAGTGGCACTTATTGTGTAGCAGAGAGAATCTGAGATCTGGAGTCAGACTAAGTTCAAATCCTGTCACTTGCTAGTTAGGTACCCTTGATTATATCACTTAAATTTCCAGGCTTTAGTTCTTCCATAAAATGAAGATATGAATCATTAAATAAGCAATTATGACATTACATATTTTATATAATTTGTGACAAAATACAGGTTATCATCATTGTTGAAGAAATGTTGTAAGTCTATGGAACCACTTGTTTTTCTGCTTATCAAGAATTTGTATGGAGGAAAAGAAATTTCAAGATTTGCTATAGGTCTGTAATATTGCTCTTTCCCCCCATAATCCCTTCCAATTTACAAGTGGATCTCAGTTGGGCAAATTAGAGTAATTAAAACAGTAATTAGCAGAACTTTCCAGAACACTCAGTGAGAGGTGGAGGAGCGGCAGCTGTCCAAGCTGCACAGTTATGAGCTCCTTTCCACTTTCCCACATCGGCCCGCTCACCAGCAGTAGAAAATGGTGAAAGAAACCACTTACTAGGTGGTTTTGGGGGTCAAACCCAATGCCACCCAGGAAGAATTGAAAAAGGCTTACAGGAGACTGGCCTTGAAGTACCACCCTGATAAGAATCCAAAAGAAGGAGAAAAGTTTAAACAGATTTCTCAAGCTTATGAAGTTCTCTCTGATGCCAAGAAAAGGGAATTATATGACAAAGGAGGAGAACAAGCAATTAAGGAAGGTGGAGCGGGTGTTTTATCTCCCCCATGGACATCTTTGGTATGTTTTTTTTGGAGGAGGAGGAAGGATGCAGAGAAAAAGGAGAGGTAAAAACATTGTGCGTCAGCTCTCAGTAGTGTTAGAAGATTTATACAATGGTGCAATGAAAAAACTGATTCTGCAAAAGCATGTGATTTGTGACAAATGTGAAGGCCAAGGTAGTAAGAAAGGAGCAGTCGAGTGCTGTCCCAACTCCCTATTACTGGAATGCAAATGTGAACGTATCTGATAGGCCCCCGAATGGTTCAGCAAATTCAGTCTGAGTGCATGGAGTGCCAGGGCCATGGGGAAAGGATCAATCCTAAAAATAGATGTAAAAGCTGAGATGAAAGGAAAATAGTTTGAGAGAAAAAGCTTCTAGAATTTCAAATTGACAATGGCATGAAAGATGGTCAGAAGATAACATTCCATGGTGAAGGAGACCAAGAGCCAGGACTGGAACCAGAAAATATTATCATTGTGTTAGATCAGAAGGACCATGTTATTTTTACTCTATGAGTCGTGTATGGACTTCTTTTCATGTGTATGGACATACAGCTGGTGGAAGCATTATGTGGCTTCCAGAAGTCAGTATCCACTCTTGACAATCGAACCACAGTCAACACCTCTTATCTGGGTCAGATTGTCAAGCATGGAGATACAAAGTGTGTGCTAAATGAAGGTATGCCAATTTATCATAGACCATATGAAAAGAGTCACCTAATCATCAAGTTTAGGTAAACTCTTCTGAAAATGGCTTTCTCTCTCCTGACAAACCCTCTTTGATGAAAAAATTCCCACCTGAATAGAAGGAAGTAGAAGAGACTGATGAAATAGATTAGGTAGAACTAATGGCCTTTGATCCAAATCAGGAAAGATTGCACCATTATAATGGAGAAGCATGTGAGGATTATGAACATCATCCCAGAGGTAGTGTTCAGTGTCAAACCTTTTAATGGGCCACTCAATAACACTACCTGCAGACATTTTATATGGAGTAGTGAATGAGTGAAGGACTATAATCATAATATGTTCATTATATCCTATTGTTTTGTTTTAATATTCAATTATAGTAGTGTTTTAAAAGTTAAATGAAGAATAAATGCAAATATAAAAGCTCTAACTTTGTCCTGTATATATGATGACTTCAGTATGCAAAAAGTTGTTTAATACTTGTAAAAACTACTTTTAAAAAGTTCTCCTAGCATGTTATTAGGCCAAACCTTGTGATTTCAACTATGTATGTGGACAAACTTGGACTGAAATACTAGGTATATGTGTTGATTTCAGTGTATGATTCTTCATTGTTAAGCTATAAAATTAAAGCTCTGTATTTAACTGGCAATAAGAAAAAGAAAACTTGGGGTGGGGATGTGGCTCAAGAGGTAGCGTGCTTGCTTGGCATGCGTGGGGCGCTGGGTTTGATCCTCTGCATCACGTAAAAGTAAAATAAAGATGTTGTGTCCACTGAAAACTAAAAAATAAATATTAAAAAAATTCTCTCTCTCTCTTTAAAAAAATAAAAAGAAAATTTAATTTGTAGAGGAGTGTTGTTTTGTCTAGTTATTTGTATTAAGTGGGACTCATTGTGATGCCTCTGCATTCTATTGCCTCAACTTACTTGAAGGAGGTATAATGTATAATTTCACTTCTGGTATCAGTGAAAGAAATGTACCTTTCAAAAGAAGGGGTTTATCATTACATGCTGCTTCTTTTGTAGAATTTCATTCTCTTCTGTTGTACCATCTTTAATACACACACACACACACACACACACACACACACACACACACATAAATATAAAACTGTGTTGACCAGTCCTGGTTACATTAATTTTCCCTTCTCTTTGGACCATGATAAGCTCTTGTAGTAAATTCCACAGCCTGATGACATAGAAATTAAAATGAAGAAACCAATACATGGAAAAGTAGTTTACATGTATAATATAGGAAGGAAGGTGTTCCTTAAGTATGTTATAGGCTTACTTGTCTAGTAAATATGATGATTAGCTTTAACTGTCTGTTTTAAAGTTATCATATGTTCACATGCTTAAATCTGGGTATCAGAATTTAAGCAATTCTTGAAATGTTTGTTAATATACTGATTACTAAACAAAAAAAATCCCTAATTAATTAAAGACAGTGTGTTACTGACATAGTAAAAGATGAATAGATCAGTAAAGCAGCATAAAGTTAGAATGAAGCATACATATGTAGAGACATTTAGCTTATGAAAAAGATGACTATTTCAGACCTGTGAACATCTGGAAGAAAGTATACCCTTGTATGATGTGTAAAATATCCATGTTTTCTTACAACACTGTTTATAAAAAAAGCCCTGAATTTTGTTTTAAAAATAATTCAATGAATTATGCAGAATAGTGAACTGAATCTTCTTCCCAAATCCTCAATGAATCAGAAGGAAGATACTTTAAATTCAATACATCCATAATAATGTTTAAAAAATGAGAGAGGATGCCATAAGGAATAGAAATTGGAAGATCTTATGGATGATAGAAGGAACATTAGGTAAGATTAATGGAGACCACCAAGAATATCTAGACATTTGAGGCAAAATAGCAGCAAAACAAACAAACAAAAAAAGTTAGAGATGGAGAGCAAAAGCAGAATCAGTGACCCATGAAACAAAGGGGAACGTTAAGAACACTCTATTATTCTTAGAGAAATTTAAGAGAGTACTGCAGCCTCAAATTAAGAACAGGCTGCAACAAAAGAGGAAGAATAAGAAACAGTTCTTAGAGATAAAAATCATGATTGTTAATTTTTTTTTCAGCAGAAGGCTTGAAAACCAAATTATAGATCTGAAAGTTGAAGATGAGAAAACTCCAAAAGATGCAGAATACAAAGACAAAAGGGGAAAAAAAAAAGAAATTCCTAAAGAAAAATTGAGAGATAAGGAGTTCAGATCCAGAGGTTCCTATTTGTTGGTAGAATTTAAAGCAGTTAACTGCTCCTGGGAATAGATTGATAGATTAGTGTGGCTGGTGGACTTGCATTTATATGGAAATTTATGTATAGTGAGGTTGCATTTTAAATCAGCGGGCATTTGGGGAGACAGAGTTCGCTGGCCTCTGAGAGAAGTGTCAGCACCCTCCCTCTGCTCCCAAATTATTTGATTAGATGCAGAACTGATATGCCAGAACCCATTAGGACCATTGTGTCAAATTCATAACACTTTAAAGTATTTTAAATATCCTTCCACCATAAAAGTATACTTCACATTCCCAAGGAAGGGTAAAAACGGAGTAAAAGGCAAAGGGAGGTGTAAATTCTTCTCTAGCAGATGTGAGCAGGGGAAAAGAAACAGTTTGGAGAGTTTTTCCAGTCCTCTCCACCATTTGGCTCCATTAAGAATAAGCTATTTGTTTTAGTCAGATTTTTGCTGCTGTGACTAAAAGGCCCAACCAGAACATTTATAGAGGAGGAAAAGTTTATTTGGGGGCTCACAGTTTCAGAAGTCTCAGTCCACAGACAGCAGGCTTCATTTTTCAGGGCTTGAGATGGGGCAGAACATCAAGGCAGAAGAGTTCGGTAGAGGGAAGCAGCTCACGTGATGATCAGGAAGCAGAGAAAGAAGCCTCCACTTGCCAGATACATATATACCCAAAGCCATGCCCATAGTGACCCACCTTCTCCAGCCACAACTGCTAATCCCATCAGGATGATTAATTCACTGATTCGGTTAACACCCTCAAAACCCAATCATTTCTTCTCTGAATCTTCTAGCATTGTCTCACCTGTGAGCTTCTGGGGGACAACTCACATCCAAACCATAACACTATTGCTCATTTTTAACTGCGGAACAGACACTAGAACTCAGATTTCATTCTTTTCTTGGGAAGATGGCTCTGGCTAGGTGAATATCCCCCTAGACAACTTCTGTACGCTTGCTAAAATAGAAATGCACCACAAAGCTAATGAAAAGCGTGTAAGATGACCACAACTATTTTGTGAACCAAGATCAGAGAGGAAACATTGATTTTACAACTCAACGAGTTTCATAGCCATTGTAAGAAGGGAGTTAAAGTATAGTCAAGGGACTTGATTCCACTTAGTTACTCAAACTAGAGCTTATAAGTTCACCTTGGTAATTTAAAAAGTTGTGTTTAATTTTTAAACATTAATATAAATATATTCTGGGTCATCAAAAGGCTACGTTGGTGCTGCCACACTATTTTTGTATTAGAATTAGCTTTTATGTTTATTGGCCTCAAGTGGGAAGGAAAAGAACAGAGAAAAGCATGAATATGTTCATGAAGGCCAAGGGCATCATGATGCACGCTGTGAACAAAGGTTCATATTAACTTAAAGAGCTGTGTTGGGAACATCAAGTTCTTTCCCAGTGCATAGGAGCACAGGCTGCCAAACAGAAGATATTCATTCTCAGGCTCAATACCACTGTCATAGAATAAAGTGATTTTTTTTTTTTTTAGCAAAGTAACATTATCTGTCATGTTAAGTTAATTTGATTTATATTGGTTCTATAAGTTAGTAGTTGTGTGAGCATACGGAAATTATACCTAGCTTTATGTATATACATATTTAGACATCATTGTTGTGAAATAATTTAATTAAAAGTAAAAAGAGTCATGAGTACTAGTATCTTTAGTAGCCAGGACACACATTAAATTTTATCCTTACTGATGCCAGTGGTTCCTTAGGCCACAAGATTATTTCACATGCTAAACTGGAATAGAAATGAAGGCTCTGCTTCTTCATGAGACGAACTCTCTTTTTCAATTTCTGGCCCATTCTTTCTTGTGTTTTAATTTTCTTGCATAAGTCTCCCTTTCCTTACATACTTCTGCATGCTTCTCAGCACACAGGAGAATGAGATGTTTGGGAAGAGCAAGACTTGGGGTTTCCACAGAGAAAAGATCTTTAGTGGCAGCAAGTTTGCAGCTTTGTAACTAGCTCAGAACAAGGTAACTTTAGTGGAATGAAAACACTATCCCAGAGAATTCTGGAAGATTCTGAAATAATCCCAGCTGTTTACGCACATCATGGGTGAGATTAATGCACTGGTGGAAATCATAATGACTTCCATTCAACTGGCTTGGCCAATTTCCTCCTTCTAAGAACCCACAGTTCCTAGAGTTCTTATAGGGTAAGTATTAATGAGGTGGAAAGATTATGTATAGAACAACATGGAAATCTATGATGAGAACATAACCATTTTAGATAAAGTGCTCTTGGTTGCTGATTAGTGCATTTTTCCTATATAGTCAACTTCGATCAAAAATTACTTGGTAAACATATATTCAGATCCAGGGGAGCTAGCTGATATGTCTGGTTGGACCAAAAAATGCTGGGTGAATGCAGCCCTGATTCTTCACAGATGTAAACCTGCACATAGATGAAACATTCTTCATGAGCCAAAATACCCTCTCTTTTGGATAGTGGAAGAATACAGTCAGAATTTGATTTTTTTTATAATAATTCTTCCCCAAAGTCCCTTTCTGATTAATATATATTTCTTTGAATATACTACTACCTTAAATCCTACCTATAACCAAGGCTTGCCAGGCTGAGTTTTTAATTTTTAAGGTAACCTTATATTAAATCAGCTTTGAATCACTGTGTACTGATTTTATTTTTCTCTCGGAAGGCAATAGTTTGTTTTACTACCTATTTTGTAGAATACCTAAGACTACATAATTTTTAATGAAAAGAAATTTACTGCTTTCAGTTCTAGAGGTTGGGAAGTCCAAGGTCAAGTTTCTGGCACTTTCTTGCTTTATCATCACATGGCAGAAGTCAGAGAGAGACTGGGTAGAGCAAACACTCCCTCTTATAATGAGCTCACTCCTATAACAATGGCCTTCATCCACTTACTCTGCTCCCATGGCCTAATCATCTCTCATTAGGCTACCCCCCCTCCCCCAATAACGTTGTATCACATTGGGAATTAAGTTTCTAACACATGCTTTTAGAAGGTTGTTCAAATCATGGCAATAACCTTGTTAATTTTGTTCTCAAGTTCTTGGCATCTCACTCTTGCTTCGATACACAATTTGGGAAGATGACTCTGGCTAGGTGAATATTCTAGCCAGAGTCTTTTACTTTGTGATTATTTTGTGATTATTTCTTTTACTTTGTGATTATTTACTTTGTGATTATTAAAAGGAAATTAAGCTATCATTGAAATCCTGAAGATCTATGTCACCTCCAAAATTTTCATATAGGAAAATTTCACATTGGGCTTTGAGAACTGATCTAGTGGGAATGGGGCTAGAGGACTCTGCTGAAGTTGCTGGTGGAGAACAAAGACCCTGCTTTTACATTGAAAATTTACTTAGTTTGCAGTAGTTTAAGACTCTATTTACATAGTAATCATGGTTCTGCTTGGGTTAGATGTTTGTTTAGAGTGATTTGGGTAATGGGCCTCATGAAGATTATGGGTATTTCTGCCTCTCTAAGCATCCTTGGTTGCCAGAGTGTGGTTTAGCTCTATTTGCAGTGGTCCTAGACGTGGATTTAATTAATGGGCTCTCACCCAACAGTCTCAAATTACTTTTCACTTTTTTGTTTACATCTATTTATACCTGTGCATATTTTATGCCCAGTATCATGAATCTGCAAATTATTAACTTTGTCAACAAAAGAACACCTTTCTTCTCAAAGCATCTTCTTTGTCAGAGTTAACAAGTTTTTCTCTCTCCATTTGCACAATTGGATTTTTATTCCAGGCAATTCAAACAATACTAGGTGGACATTCAAGGATCTCTCAAGTCATAGAAACAGCAATCAAACTTATGCTGCCCCAGTTCCTCTTTGGATTCTGATAACAATATCAAATTAGATGAGGAATATTATGAACAGAAATGTGAATGACTAAGTGTGCATATATGTAGTTTTGTATGTGTCTATGTTCCTTTTAATTATGCTCAAAACCTAATACATTGTTTGGATGACCTATGACTTTTCTTGAACTATTAACATAGTGTATGAGTTCCTATTGCTGCTGTAACAGATTACTACAAAAAATGTGACTTCATATAACACAAATTTATTATCTAACAAATCTCAAGGTCAGAAATCTGAAATGAGCTTCACAGGGCTAAAGTCAAGTTTTGGTAGGGCTGTGTTTCCTTCCCTTTTTATCTTAGAGAGACTACCGAAATTATTGAACTTTTCCTCCAGCTTCAAAGCCAGCACTACAGGACTGAATCCTTCTAATGCTTTTATCTTTCTAGCTCTCTTCTACCTCCCTCTTCCTCTTTTAAGAATTTTTGTGGTTACATTTGGTTTACCTGGACAATTCAGCATTATTTTGCTATTTTAAAATCATCTGATTATCAACCTTAATTCAATCTGCAAACTTAATTTCCTGTTTTCCTTATAACCTTATATATTTGCATGTGCCAGAAATCAGGACACAGACATATTTTGGGGGTGGGGAAAATTATTGTGCCTACCACACATGGAAAATCAAAACAATCTAAAAATTTTAGCATTAGTACTCTTACTTCCACATTATTTTTATTTATTTATTTATTTTATTAGTTACACACGACAGTACAATGATCTTGACAATTCATACATTTGAATCAAATGGGGTATAATTTCTTATTTTTCTGATTGTGCAGGTTGCAGAATCACATTGGTCATATAGTCACCCATATACATACAGCAATAAAAATGCCTATTTTATTCTGCTGCCCTTCTTATCCCCCCTTACCCTCCTCTCCCCTCCCAACACATCTCTCTACCCAATCTAATGTAACACGTTTCTTTTTTTTCCTCCTCACAACATCATGCATGTATTCTGTATAATGATGAGGGTTTCCTTCCATCTTCCGTGCAAATCCCCTTCTCCCTCCTTTTCCCTCCCATCTCTCTTCCCTATTTAGTGGTGATCTACTTCTCATGCTCTTCTTCCCTATCCCATTTTGAGTCATCCCCCCCTTATATCAGAGAAGACATTCGGCATTTGTTTTTTTAGGGATTGGCTAACTTCACTTAGCATAATCTGCTCTAATGCCATCCATTTCCCTGCAAATGCCATCCACAAAATTACAACTACCTTATATTAGACAAAGGTGCTACAAGCATGTAATGGAGAAAGGATAGCATCTTCAACAAATGGTGCTGGGAGAACTGGAAATCCATATGCAACAAAATGAAATTGAATACCTTTCTCTCACCATGCACAAAATTTAACTCAAAATGGATCAAGGTGCTAGGAATCAAACCAGAGACTCTGTGTCTAATAGAAGATAAAGTTGGCCTTAATCTCCATCACGTGGGGGCAGGCCCCAAATTCCTTATAAGATACCTATAGCACAAGAGTTAAAACCAAGAATCAACAAACTAAAAAGTTTTTTCTAGACAAGAGAAATATATGTGAAGTGAACAGGGAGCCTACATCCTGGGAACAAATTTTTACCCCTCAAACATCAGATAGAGCTCTAATCTCTAGAGTATACAAAGAACTCAAAAAATTAAACAACAACAACAACAACAACAACAACAACAAAAATAACCCAATCAACAATGGGCCGAGGACCTGAACAGACACTTCTCAGAAGCAGATATACAATCAGTCAACAAATACATGAAAAAAATGCTCACCATCTCTAGAAATCAGAGAAATGCAAATTAAAACTACTCTAAGATACCATCTCACTCCAATAAGATTGACTTCCACATTCTTCATGTGTGTTTGTAGGGGGGATACCAGGGATTAAACTCAGGGGCACTTGACCACAGAGTCACATTCGCAGCCCTATTTTATATTTTATTTAGAGACAGGGTCTTACTGAGTTGTATAATGCCTTGCTGAGGCTGGCTTTGAACTCATGATCGTCCCACCTCAGCCTCCTGAGCCGCTGGGATTATAGGCATGCACCACCACACTTGGCTACTTTTACATTCTTTAACATAAATATGGATCGATATCTAAAAGATGAAGATCCCATAAAGGTGTGATAAAAATGTGCATAGGTACTTTTATTGAAGTTCCCTTCTAACATAGTAATCCCCATAATAATAGGTCTTCTCATAAAAACCAGTGTTCAATTTGTGAGCCACTGAAAAAAACTCCATGCCCTTCTTCATTTTTATTTTTCATAGGCCTGCTGAAAGTATCTGGAATTTCTAGCATTATATTCTGTTTTGGATTTGGAACTGTATCTTCAACTGACTCTTTCAAGATGAAATTATGAAATTTGATGGCACACAAATCTACTGATGCAATTAAAAACTTGATTTCTATTTAGGCATTAGAGGAATTAAATTGCTAAAGGTAGGATGCTGGGAAGGTCAGTTTGGAGCTTGGGATACTGGAGAGACAAATCTCTGCAGGGCAGGAGGGGCTGCTGCATGAGAGAATGATGTGCAAGGTCGGGAGTTCCTTGGGGAGACCTGTCCATTAAAATATTTTAAAAGTAATTCCTATTTTACATAATAACTCTGAAACACATTGGAGGCTTTCATCGCAGAGCTTTCTTTAGGGACACTCACTGGCATATCATGACGATAAATGTGTTTATTTTTCTTGGGTTGAAGCCTTTGCTCCTTCACTCAGCATGACAATTATAGGCAATTACACAGAACTTTGAATCATGGTTATATCATGCAATGGCTTGCATTGGAATTTGAAGTTACACAGTATTTCTCTTTTTTTTTTGCCACCTTTTCTTGTTTGACATCACATAACCAAGTAATGCCTAAATCGTTTCTTTACCCCCAGGCTCTCTCACAAATCCAGTCTACCTGTGGGATGCTCTCTTTCCACAAGCAAGTACCAGCTCCTCTTCTTGCCCTTGTTATATAACCACCCAGAGCCTTGTGTATTCCTTCCACTTGGGGATGAGATGTCATCACCTCTAGCTTTGGATGCACTCTGTTTGGATGGGCAGGCTCCAAGGACCATTTCATCAGCCCATGCTGTGCTTAGTGCCTCCAAAGGTAGGGCCTCTGCCAGTGATGCATACTTAGGCTAATGGCCTGTGGGCTTCTGGGAAACAAAAGGGCAGGTAATGGAGGGCAGCCATCAGAAATTGGCAGGAAACAAGGCTGTTTTTGAGCAAAACCATTAAGAAGAACATGAATCAAATAGAATCTCAGAGACTCTGGTAATATGATTGTGTCCCCATTAATATCTTTCAAATGGAAAAAAATTGAAAGAGATGGCTGAGATCCCAAATTCCCAAGTCCTTGACCTCCCCTGTCACAGGAACACGAAGAACAGTAGGGACACATAGGGAGGCATTCTGTTACCTACCCTAAAATTTCTATTCTAAAACCTATTTTCTGAAGCAATGAGGAATAATGAGGTTTTCCCTCAACATAGCACTGCTTTACAAATTTAAAGTTGGTTATCATGACTCCATTGATTTTTCTAACAAATATTTGAAAGTTAAATTAGGAATACTTTCTGTGGTGCTTCGTTCAATCAATCCATGAAATGTATGAGATATGTAGTTAATTCCTGACATTATACGCTGATGAGGGTAAAGGATAATAATATTCAACGTTTGTATAGTGATTCCTTTGTGCCAAGCACCATACTAAAAGTATAACCCTTAGAACAACCTTTTGAGGTATGTACTCTTACTATCCCCATTATACAGATGAGGTAACTGAGGTTTACAGAGTTACAAAACCCAAAGTTTCATACTAGGGGAGTTATAGAGCTAGGATTCATACCCAGCCATTCTGTCTTTCTAGCCTATATTCTTAATCATTAAGCTAATGCTGCTTTCCTACTGAAGAAATAGATAATAATTCTTCTTTGGGATTACTGAATATGACAGAATATTAAAGATACAAAATGCATATAGTTGAATTCTAAGAGACGTAACAGTTTCAGCTAAAATGGATAAAGAAGATGAAATGTGTAGGAGCCAAATCTCAGAAACTGTGCAGAATTTCAGTAGGTGCAGGGGTAGGCAAAGACTTAGGAAGAATTCGTAGACAGCATTTTTGCCTCCATTAATCACTAGTAGGGATCACCAAGCATTGTGGTAACCTAAAGTTTTTGCATGTTTGCAAAAGCCTATTCATGAGGAATGGCTGAGCTACGTCCAATGGTTGGAACTGTGATCCTCATGCATCAGAATCATCAGGATCTCTGGTTAAAACACAGACTGCTTGGGTCCATCTTCAGAATTTCTGATGCAGTAGGTCGGGGGTGAGCCTCAAGAATTTATATTTCTAACAAATTCCTGGAGTATATATTTTTGTCCCAGATGATCCAACCCTAGTCTCCCCTCTGACCAAACTCTTACGTTGTGATGCTTTGTCTCGCTTTAGGCTCAGAGCAAGGAGGTCAGCCATCTATGTACTGAGATCTCTGAAAACATGCACCTCAAAATGAACTTTTCCTCCTCTAATTGTTCATTTCTGGTCTTTTTGGTCACAGTGGCGGAAAAGCTGACTAAAACATGGGCCTTCTCATTCTGTCTTTTAATTTTATTAATCTTTTTTCAGTATGTGTTTCAGAAACATTTTGAAAAACTTCCTATTATCCTTTCATTAAATCTCTCTTCACCTCTTTCTAATCTGATATTTAATATATTTATAGTTTAATTTCATTTACTTTATCAAGTGATTTTTTTTCTTCAGATCTGTTTTTTAATAGTGTCTTGTTTCTTCCTTTTAGTTTTAGATCTTACTTCAAGCATTTCAAACATTTTATCAATACCCAGAATCCAATAATTCTAACATCTGAAGTTTTTGTCTAATGCCACGATATTGTTTCTGTTGTACTCCTGTTTCTTAGTTTACCTGTGTGTTTGTAATTTTTAATTTTACCTTATAGCCTTTGGATCATTACCTGGTAGAACTTTTAAAGGTCATGTTGAAATTGAATTCTTTTTTTTTTTTTTTAGAGAGAGAGAATTTTTTAATATTTATTTTTTAGTTTTCAGTGGACACAATATCTTTATTTTTATGTGGTGCTGAGGATTGAACCCAGCACCCCACACATGCCAGGCGAGCGCGTTACCATTTGAGCCGCATCCCCAGCCCGAAATTAAATTCTTTCAGATAATATTTTAACTTTATTCTTATCACCTGGGGATAGACATTAAAATCCAGGACCATTTTATGTTGAAATTTTTATTAGAGATTTTTATGACCACCCAGAAAGTTTGAACTTGGGCCAACAGTCTGCAATGAGGACTGGCTTATAGTTTTAACATCTTTGGAGAGATTTTCTTTGCCCTTTACCCAGTGCCAGAGTGGAAAAGAGATATCCCTGTGGAAAATTGTATTCCACTGGACCACAAATTGATACAAGAGACAACAGCTACAATTTTCACTTTGGATGTACCCTAGGTTTGCCTATATTTTCTTGGGTCTTATGCCATAATGAGAATGTACATTCAATTTCAGGGTTTGGCTGAATCTCAAAAGGTCAAAGCTGGCTCTTACACTTGCTTGCCTCCCATATCTCCACATCACTGTTTTGATTTTGTCATTGCATACTTTCCTGCCAGTTCAGTGATGAATTAAAATATTCTAGATATACAAGTACACATAAATAAAATTTCAGTTATTTTCATCACAAAGTTTGTTCGGGGCATCTGATTTGTTTGATTAAAAAATGCAAGTCCCCAGTTAAGTTTAAAACATGTTGAAATTATATTAAAAATAAAAGGAGAAAAAAGCAATAACTTTCATTGAAAGATATCATTAAATGAAAATGGTAAACAAATCCCTGAGGACAGGAAGAACATACTTTTTTATTTGTTTCTTTAGAGCTCTATACTGTGCCCAAGATGTAATATGAGCTTCATAAAGAATGAATGAATAAAATGATGCAAACATTTATAGTATATTGGAGGTTTCAAATAGTTTGGTCAATAAAACTCATTATTAAATATATTTGGAAATATGTTTGACTTGCTTCTCAATATTTAGGCATTTCTAGTATGCATATATATGCATTTATTAAGTAGTTATAACATTATATTGTAGTCATAATTATTGCTAAGCCCAATGAATTTCTGATAAGCTATCAGGCAGCCCTTATTAACAGGCAGGAGTGTACTTCAGCAATTTTGGTGAAACTCAAACCATTTCACATTCTGACTCCTAAACTTATTCTTTTAACTTTAGATAGTGATTCATTCACTTACCTGGATGATTTTTCTGCATGGAACTTTCCTTGGGCTGCACTTCTCTGAGCTGAGGAAGAGGACATGGGACTGGACATAAAATCACTTAGCAAAGAACTGAGGGAAGAAGGGTCCTTCATAGTAAGTAGCATGTCCCTTAACTGAGGATCTCTTCAAATTTTGGAAGAAAAATCATATAATAGGGAAATGGTAAAAGTCTCATCCTTCTTTCAGGTCAGATTCTGAAGTATATGGCTAATTCTGACTGGCTAGCAATCTGTGGTATAACTAACTAGACTGAAAAGCATCTTGCTTTGCAAATGGAAACTGTTTTGTCTCCTTTAAATAAGTTTAGAATAATATTTACAGCAGACATTAGATTTGAACAAAAGTAGTTCTACATCTTGGCTTTGTCATTTACTATCTTTTTGTTTATAAAGCAACCTACTAACCCTTCGAGTCTCTATTTTATCATTGAGGAAATACACATAACAACACCTAGCTCACAAGATTGTGTACTATTAAAAAAAAGACAGCACATGTAAAATCATTATCATAGTTCCTCATACAGTCTAAACACATAATAAATTTAGCAATAATAATTTCTCTTATTTTTACTTTCTCTATGAAGCTTGGTGCAATGTGATTGTGATATATCAGGATAAAATGTCTGCAAATTAATTAAGCCAAATATCTTGTTAAAATGATTGTTCACATTTCTTCCTCTCCTTTAGCCTTCCCCACTGGAAGAAACAAGAATCAAGGTGATCCTTTGTTTGGTGAAAAGAAAGCCATGTAGAGACCTATTCATTTCAAGAACTAAAGAACTTGTTAAGCAGTTACTCAAAGAAGAAGGCAAAGGCTGGCTTCTTGCCCCATCAAGGGACAGAAAAATTTCCCAGCACCTGACTCCCGCTTCACCCTGGAATCAGCAGCCTTTAGTTCTGACTGCTTTGCCTTGGCACAACTTGTGCACTTCCATTGAATTAACATGCTGACACGCAGCTCTGCTGCCACGGCAGCCACCACCCACACAGTCTCTCTCAAGGAGCACTATGTATTATTGCCAACCTCCAAAAAGAGATTAGATAAAGACTGATTTTTTTGAGAGCCTGCTTTGTGGCCTCAGAGAGGGTCTTTCCAAGTATTTTCTTTGTTTGCTTGAAAAACTCCCACCTTGCCTTTCACAATTCAGCCTGTTATCAGAAAGAAATATAGACTCCTAAAAGGAAATCTCAGTAGACTGTCTGATTAAAGAAAGGTGTTTGCAATGGACACAGTCTGATAGCAAACTGAAGAGTGTTTCTATGTTTAGGGTAGGGGAGGGATAGAGTTTTGTGGTCAGAACACAACATCATTAATGGAAATATAGTATTTCTCTCAAAAGCCAGCATCTTTTCCTTCCTCTCATTTTTTTACACTAATTACTTAGATATTCTGAACTTCAAAGCTGCCATCTATAGTTTGAAAGCAGAATATTTTACAGGAATTTTTTTCTATTTTCTTATAAGATATGCCCATGTCATATACATCATTAATGATATTATATGGGATTTTGCTGCACACTTTCAGAGTTTTCTATAAAACCCTAATGTCCAGCATAGTGGGTATGAAGTGAGCTGCTTACTCAGATAGGGATCTTTGATGGCATAGTGCAGAGCAGAGTATAATGTAACATACTTGATTCGGCCCAATGGGCAAAATAGTTTTCATCTGAAACCTCAATCAAGAACATAGATGCAAAAATCCCCAACATCTATGTGTGACAAATGACAATATTTTCTTCTTTTTTTCAGGTTAAATAATTATACATACACACACATATACATTTATATACACATATAAACATTTATAGTATATTTACATACATTAAACGCACATCAAAGGATCTTACATATGTCTTTAATCCACTTGGAGTTAATTTTTGTATATGCCATGAGATAGGAATTTAATTTCATTATTTGAACATGTGAATACCCAGATTTTGCAACTTATTTAACAGGCTCTTCTTCTCCCTTATGTATTTTTGGCCCATTTATTGAAGATCAATTGATCATCAATGCATGGATTAATTCTGAGGTCTATTCTGTCCTGTTGGTTTATATATCTGTTTTTATGCCAGTTTCATACTGTTTTGATTTTTATAGTTTTATACTGTATTTTCAAATGGAAAGTACACTGTCTCTAGTTTCTTTTTTCTCAAGGTTGCTTTAGCTATCTGGGATCTGTTACCATTCCATTCAGATTTTAGAACTGATTTTCTATTTCTTTGAAAAATGATACTGGAATTTCATAGAGATTACATCGAATCTGTATATGACAAAGGTGGTATGAAAATTATAATAATATTAATTCTTCCCTTCAACAGATGAACAGATAAAGAAAATGTGGTACATATACACAAGGCAATATTACTCAGAGTTAAGAATGAAATCATGGTATTTTCAGGTAAATGGATGGAACTAGAGAGTATCACCCTAAGTGAAATAAACCAATCCCCCAAAATCAAAGGCCAAATGTTTTCTCTGATAAGCAGATGCTGATCCATAGTGAGGGGTGGGGGTGGGAAAGAATGAAGGAACTTTGGATTGTGCAGAGGGGAATGAGGGGAGGGGTGGGGCTGTGGGTATGGGAAGGATGGTAGAATGAGACAGGCATTATTATCCTATATACATGTATGATTACACTACTGATGTGATTCTGCACTATGTACAGCCAGAGAAATGAGAAGTTGTCCATTTGTGTACAATGTGTCAAAGCACATTCTATTGCTATGTATAATTAGAACAAATTAAAAATTTTTTAAAAATAATATTAATTCTTCAAATTCATGGTCATGAAATATATTTCCACTTATTTCTGTCCTCTTCAATTTCATTTTCAATGTTTTATAGTTTTCAGTGCATGGTTTATTTCTAATTTTTTAATTTTTTGATGCTATGTATAAGTGTTTTTTTTCCTTGATTTCTTTTTCAGATAGTGCATTGGAAGTGTATAGAAACACTATTATTTTGTATTTTGATTTTGTTTCCTTCAATTTTACTGAATTTGTTTATTTGGGTGGGGTCTTTAGGATTTTTCATGTATAAGATCATGTTACATGCAAATGGTGAAATTTTTCTTCTTTTCTAATTGGAATGCCTCTTATTTTCTTGCTTGATTTTCCAATTAGGACTTCCAGTGCAATCTTGAATAGAAATGGCAAGAGTACATATTCTTGACTTATTCTTGATCTTAGAATAAATGCTTTCAACTTTTCAATATTGAATATGATTTTAGCTGTGGGTTTTTCATACATGGCCTTTATTGTGCGGAGGAACATTCTGTATTACCTAATTTGCTGAGAATTTTGATCATGAAAGGATGTTGAATTTTGTCAAATGATTTTTCTGCATTTTTGGACATTCTTTTGCATGTCATGGGTGGTTTTCTTCCAATTTTTTCAAAATATTTTGTCTTTAAGTTTTTAGAATTTAATTATAATTTGTCTTTGTGAAGATCTCTTTATAGTTAATCAATTTGGTTTCATGAATCTGAATGTCCATTTCTCTTTCCAGATTTGGTAAATTTTCTGTTATTTCTTTAAATAAAATTTCTGGTTTTTTTGCTTTCTCTTTTCCTTTTAGAACTTCCATAATTCATAACTTGGTAATCTGATATCTTACTTGTCATGTAGATTTTCTTAATTTTTTCCCCTTTTTATCCATTGACTAATTAATTTCAAATGACCTATCTTAGAGCTCAGGATTTCTTTTTTTATGCTTGAACTAGTCTGCTGTTGATACTTTCTATGGAATTTTTCATATCAGTTATTGTGTTTTTTAGCTCCAGAATTTCTTTTTGAAATTGTATTTCTCTCTCTTTATCTAACTTCATTGGTCACATATTGTTTCCCGGAATTGTTTACTTGTCTGTGTTTTTGTAGCTCACTAAGCTTTTATAGGATGATTATTTTGATCTTTTTCAGTTTGTAGTCTCTGTCTCTTTAGGATCATGTTTTACTCCTTTGGTGGTGTCACATTTTCCTGACTAGTTGTGTTCCTTGTAGGCTTTCACTGGTGTTTCTGTCACTTGTAGGCTGGCTTTGGCAAGGAAAGATCTTCATCAGTCAAGCTATCCAGAGACAAGTTGGTGGGGTAGGCTGTTGGGATTGATGGGCCAGCTTGCTGATGGAGTCCCTGGGCAAGATTTCCTGGAACCTGGGTCAGCAGGTAGGTGGAATTGACACCTAGGCCCACTGGCATGGGCCTTGAATCTCTATCATTGGGACCAGCCTGGCACTTGGCTGAGCCTGTCTGTATCGTGGATTTTCAGGGTTCTGTCAAGACCCAGTATCTACTGGGTCAGGCTTCTATATACTAGTGGAGCCTAGAGTCATGGGGACCAGCCTGATGTTGGGTCAGAGCTAAGGAGTCTTGGTCTGTAGGAGTTAACCTAGAGCTGGGACAACTGGGGCTGCTCTAACACCTGGGTACGTTGAGAGCCTGGGCCTGGGGGGCCAGTCAGGTGTCAAGGTAAATTGTGGCTGAGTGTGCCAAACAAGATGCAGACCCTGTATCTTCTGGAGTGCAGGGCTGCAGGGGCAAGTCTGTTATTGGATGTGTTTGGAACCTGTATCCATAAATGCCAGCCTGGTTCCTGGAACTGTAGGAACTAACCTGGAGCTGGATTCTGTTTGGGCTGACCTGTTGCTGGGTTACTATGGGAGAGGTCTGGCAATGGGTCAGCAGCAAAGTTGAGTACCCACTTCTTGTTGCTTTCCCTTGGTAGATGGTATTTCTCAGATTTATTTATTCCTTTGGGAAGGAGTAAAATGGGTAACATGAAACTGTCCATTCTATCTTGTACTGATTCATAGTCTCTTACTTCTGTGTTATACTAGGTTCTGTAATCTCATCTAGATTCCTTAGCTCTGATGAAGGTATTTTTGCATATGGATAATTGTTCAAACTGATGTTTCTGTAAGAAGATAAGTACTGGGAAAGTCCATTCTACCATATTGCTGATGTCACTTTCCTTTGATTTGTTAAAATGACAAATCACATTGATATTGAATGTTAAATTAACCTTACATTTCTGGGATAGACTCCAGTTGGTTACTTTTTATGTACAGGTAGATTTGATTTGCTACCATTATTGTTTTTATGTTCATAGGGCATACAGGTTTATAATTTTATCTTCTTATAATGCCCTTGGATTTGATGCCAATGTAATGGTCATATTTTCTGCAAAAGTTTATGTAAAATTGATATTATTCCTTCCTTAAATATTTGATAGAATTGGTCATTACCAGAGATTACATCTTGGGGTTAGTGTTTTCTTTGTAGAAAAGTCAGTTACTCATGAAATTTCTTTCAGATATATTATATTACTGTAATATTACTGTATATATTACTATTAAATATATATTACTATTTAGACTATCTAATTTATCTTGAATAAACTTTGGAAATCCATGACTTTCAAGAAATTTTTTATTTCATCTAAATGGTCAAATGTATTGTCATAAAGTTGTTCAGAATATTTCATTGTATTTTTTAATGCACCTAAATCTATGGTAACATTTCCCATTTCATTCTTGATATCAATAGTTTGTATCATTTATTATCTCTTAAGATCAGTCTCACTAGAGACTTAATAATTTTGTTAAGCTTTTCAAAGAATTAGCTTTTGATTTCATCAATTTTCCTGTTTTCTATTTTTTTTTGATTTTTGCTTTTATCTTTCTACTTTGTGTACCATTTGTTTTATTTTTCAAAAGCCTTAGTAAGGAAGCTTAGATCACCAATTTAAGATTATTCCTGGCTTCTAATAAAAGCACTTAAAGCTATATATTTCTTTCTAAGTGCATAATAGATTTTAATTGTATCTTAATTAAGATACAGAGTATTTTCAAATTTTCTTTGACATTTTCTAATTTACCCTTAGGTTATTTAGATAGATTAATTTTCTATTATTTGAAAAATTTCTTCATATTTTTTCTTTTCTAATTTCCAGCCCAGTTCCATTGAAGAATCCAAAAAATTTTCAATCAATAATATTTCACTATTTTTATGTATTTGTGTATACTATAGAGACTTATTTCATATCTCAAAATATAGTTTATCTCCAGTTAAACTCCACATTCACTTAAAGACTGTTCAATCTACTATTGTCAATGGGTGAAATAATTTTTGCTCTATTTGTTCCATTTATTGCTAAGAAAGGAAAGTTGAAGTATCTCATTGTGGATTTATTTCCTATCAGTTTTTGTTCATGTATTTTGAATCTTTGTGTTTACATATATACAAAGTTAGGATTGTTACATCTCAATGATGAATTAATTTTTTTGTTGCTACAAAATATTCTTTTGGTTATTCTATATTCCTTTTTATACTTAATCTCAATTTGACTAAGGGTAGGAAATATAGTTACATAAGAGTTCTTATGTGTAATGTTTTTGTGGTGTAAATTTTCTATTCTTTTATTTTAAAAATCTGTGTTCCTTATATATGAAGTGAGTTTCTTGTGACAATATTTATTTGGGTCTTGATTTTTTGTCTAAGTGACAGTCTGTTAGACTTTTTACTTTCAATGTAGCTACCAATGTGTTTAGATTTATATATGCCACTTTTTATTTTCTATTTGTCCTATCTTTTCTTGTCTTTTATTGGATTGAATAATTTTTAAAATTTTTTTCTACTGAATTTTTTACTTGTTAGCCAAATCTGCCATTTTAAAATTTGTCTCTGTATTTATTTATGTCACTTCAGTGACTTCTCTCTCTCTCTCTCTCTATATATATATATATATATATGTATATATATATATATATAATCATCAGAGTCGACTTTAAATATAGCATTAAATATTATAGCATTTCATGCATAGTCTAAGAGCTTTATATTAATGTATGTCCATTTTCTCCCCTCATTTCTTTTTTTTTGCACATTTTGCTCTACATAAATTTGACAATGTATTTTTATTATTTATATTTTAACACTTTTTTAAAGGAATTTTTTAAATGTGAAAAATCATATACATTTACCCAGATATATACTGTTTTGGGTGCTTTTCATTGTTTTATGGACATCAAAATTATCATCAATTATCATTTTCTTCCTGTTTGAAGAACTTATTTTACTGTTTTTTTTATAGTGCATGCCTGCTGGTAGTAAATTCTCATATCTATTGGTTATTTGAAAAATAATCTCTTTTTCTTCTCTATACAATGTTTCTTTTTTGAGCGGGAAGAGTTTAGTGCTTTTGCAATTCATTTTTTAAATTGCTTCACTGGTTTGGGGTAGTTATTATTATGAGGTGCTTTGGTAAAGTTTTGTATATTTCTATTCTGTTGGGGTTTATTGAGCCTCTTGGATCACTGCATTTGTGATTTTCTTCAAATATGAAAGAATTTTGAGCACCACTCTTTCAAATATATTTTCTAATCATCTGTGTGCTATTTCATATTGTTTCATATCTTGCTTATTCTTGAGCATATGGAATTTACTTATAAACTTACTTTTATGTTCTTTTCTGTGAATTCTATCACCTCTATCTTTTTGTTGCTGTTTCCACTGGGTGATTTTCCTTCTTGTTATGTATCATGTATTTCTGCCTTTTTATATCCCCAGTAAATTTTATTGGGTTCTAGATATTCTGAATTTCACCTTGTTTGTTGTGATTTTTTTCTACTGTGTATCCCTTTGAATAGTTTTAGATTTTATTTTGGCACCCAGTTAAGCTACTGGAAATCTATTTGATTCTTTAGAGACATGCTTTTAAGCTTTTAAAATTGCTGCTGCAGAACAGTCTTTAATCTGACAATAATTTAACTTTATATAAGTCAGTGCTGTCCTAAGAATCTACTCAGTGGACACTGTATTATTATATCTTTTCATTCTAGCAGTTGAAAACACCAACTATACCCAGCTTTGTAGGAGGAATTTTCAACACCCTACTTTCTGATGATTCTTTACCAGCTTTTCTGGGTTCCTTCTCATGTCTGTTCAGACAGGCACTCAACTAACGACTCAAGATAACTCAGTGGATTTCCAGAGTTCTTTGATTTCTCTCTTTATAAGAAAGTGAGTCTACTGAGCTCTGGAGTCTTCTCCCTGACCTATAGCCTACAAAATGCCTCAGTGATAATCTAGAATTCATGGGATTTACATCATTTGTTTTACCTTTGTCAGGAAGCACAGTCATCTACTTTGTGCTGTCTGGTATCTGAAAGCCATTGTTTCAAATATTTTGTTCATTCTGTATATGGTTTATGAGTATCTGTTTTACAGTTGCTACATTAAGCCCTGTTCAATGTTATTTTATTCTAAACTCCCAAATGGATTTTTGCTATTCATTCACTTAGTTATTATTTAGACATTATTGATGTGCTGTGTACTGGGAACTGTGTGAGGCACTAGGGAAACAGGATGAGTGAAACATAGTCACTATCCTGGACAGCTACCTGAGCATGTGGGGAAAAAGGCTTTAAACGGATTATTGGGCCATATGGCTACAATGTGCATATGTCTGCTATTATGTGAGAATAAATGATGTGTCACGGGAACCAGAGGAGGAAGGAATTAATCATAATTGGAATAGACTAAGATCAGGGAAACGTGGGTAAGGAAGACTTCACATAGGAGGTAACTATGGCATAATTCAACAGTCTATGTCCCACAAACTAATAAGCAATATCCAATTTTCTTGCATATGGAATTCTTAGTGAATTTGCATGTTTAACACTCATATGATAAGAATACAAGGACCTATCCTTATTACATACTTATATACTGGAAAACAAAACAGTTCAGAGGTGAATTGTTATGCCAAATTTTAAAACCACAGTTTAATAATACCTAATATTTTTTTGTTTTCTCACTCTCTGTATGATTTTTATTTAACCTTTATAATAGCTCTGTGAGATAATCTTATCCATTCTCTTTTGCAGGTGAGGAAACTGAGCTACAGACAGGTTCATTGGCATAATACTTAGCTGATAGAGTCAGCATTCAAATTGAGGAGGCTGGGCAGCAGAGCTGTGGACTTTACTACAATAGATTCTTTTGTTCTCTAGGTTCAGTGATCATGAATATCTTCCTCACAAACATCTGGTAAAAATTCTTTAAAATAATAAATACAAATGATGTTTTTGCAATTATTAGCCATATAAGTGCCAAACTCAATAGAGAGATTCAATAATACATGTAACCATAATCTTATTATTCATTTATGATTTATAGAGTGGATTTCCTTTTAGAAATATCCTTAGGAAAGCAGATACACATGGATAAATGAATAATCAAAGGAATAAAATAGAAAAAATATAATCTATTTTTTTCCTTCTACCAAACTGGTAAAAATAAACTGATAAATACAGATTGATAACTTGCATTGAAAAGATAGAAAAGGAGTGGGGAGAGATCATATATATATATATATATATATATATATATATATATATATATATAATTGATTTTTAGAGGCTAATTTGAAAACACATAATAAAAATCTTAACTTTTTATTTATTTTGAAAATGCAATTTATCTCCTAGTGATATATCCTAAAGAAATGATCATAAGTGCACACAAAGAATCATATTAGAAATTTCATAATATTTATTATTTAAAAGTGAAAAGTCATAAATAAAAAAATATTGAAACTAGAGAACTGGTTTAATTATTACACTCCTACTTAATAAACACTATGTAGTAAAAGAACATTATATAGCAGCACCATAAATGGGGCATAATTTTTCAATTTTATCCAGACACACACAAGTGGCTATCAATGACTCGTGCAACTATGTTTACATGTACTTATTTGTTCTCTTTTGTATTTTTAATAATCAAACATGATGTGAATTCTTTTTTTACAACCATAAACCCCCACCACACACAAATAAAAATGAATACATCTAGCATTTAAAATTAGACTTGAAAAATTTTGAACTTAGAAAGGCATGACATTCAAGAAAAAGCAAAGGTAGATAAAACTGAATCGCTCAATTTTAACAATTCTCAGGATCATGTGATCAGTTCAGATACTCTATTTGTCTTCTCTTAATATCAGAATTCTTAAATGCCTGATTTCTCTGATAATTTGCCTCATTTCCATAGATCTCTATGTATCCATATAGATAGTTAAACATATTGAATTAAAAGATAAACAATTTTATCAATCACATGGAAATTTCAATCATGCAATTCCAAACATTAAGATATTTGGACACCCCCATTTTATTTATATATGACAGCAGAATGCATTACAGTTCTTATTACACATATAAAGCATGATTTTTCATATCTCTGGTTATATACATAGTATATTCACACCAATTCCTGTCTTCATACCCTTACTTTGGATAGTAATGATCATCACATTCCACTATCATTAAAACACCATGCCCCATTGCTTCCCCTCCAACCTCTCTGCCCTATCTATCTTCCCATGCTCCCGCTCCCTATCCCACTATGAATCAGCCTCTTATATAAAAAAAGAAACATTTGGCATTGTTTTTTCTGGGATTGGCTAACTTAGCATTATCTTCTCTAACTCCACTCATTTACCTGCAAATATCATGATTTTATTCTCTTTTATTGCTGAGTAATATTCCATTGTGTATATATGCCACATTTTTTTATTCATTCATCTATTGAAGGGCATCTAGGTTGGCTCCAGAGTTTAGCTATTGTGAATTGTGCTGCTATAAACATTGATTTGGCTGTGTCTCTGTCGCATGCTGTTTTTAAGTCCTTTGGGTATAGACTGAAGAGAGAGATAGCTGGGTCAAATGGTGGTTCCATTCACAGTTTTCCAAGGAATCTCTATACTGCTTTCCAGATTGGCTGCACCAGTTTGCAGTCCCACCAGCAATGTATGAGTGTGCTTTTTTCCCCACATCCTTGTCAACACTTACTATTGTTTGTATGCATAATAGCTGCCATTCTGACTGGAGATGTGGTTTTGATTTGCATTTCTCTAATTGCTAGTGATGATGAACATTTTTTTTCATGTATTTATTGATTATACATCTTAGAAGTGTCTCTTCAGGTCCTGGGCCCATTTATTGGTTGGGTTATTTGTTTTTTGGTGTTTAGCTTTTTGAGTTCTTTATATACCCTAGAGATTATTGCTCTATCTGATATGTGAAGGATAAAGATTTGCTTCCAAGATGTAGACTCTATATTCACTTCATAGATTGTTTCTTTTGCTGAGAAGAAACTTTTTAGTTTGAGTCCATCCCATTTATTGATTCTTGATTTTAATTCTTGCACCCACAGGAGTCTTATTAAGACTCATAATGGAGATTAGGGATTACTTTTTCTTAGCATAATCCCATATAATGGAGATTAGGGATTACTTTTTCTTCTATTAGAATCTTTGGTTGTATTCCTAAGTTCTTGATCTATTTTTAGTTGAGTTTGTGCATAGTGAGAGATAGGGGTTTAATTTCATTTTGCTGCATATGGATTTCCAGTTTTCCCAGCACCATTTGTTGAAGAGGCTATCTTTTCTCCAATGCATGTTCTTGTCTAATATAATTGTATTTTTGTGGGTTAGTCTCTGTGTCCTCTATTCTGTATTCTGTACCATTGGTCTATCAGTCTGTTTTGTGCCAATACCATGCTGTTTTGTTACTATTACTCTGTAGTATAGTTGAAGATCTGGTATAGTGATGCCACCTGCTTCACTCTTCCTTCTAAGGATTGTTTCAATGCTGGGTCTCTTATCTTTACAGATGAATTTCATGATTGCTTTTGCTATTTCTATGAGAAATGTCATTGAAATTTTGATCAGAATTACATCAAAGCTGTATAGTGCTTTTTGAAGTCTGATCATTTTGATAATATTAATTCTGCCTATCCAATAGCAAAGTAGATCTTTCCATCTTCTAAGGTCTTCTTTGATTTATTTCTTTAGGGCTCTGTAATTTTCATTATATAGATTGATTCTCAAGTATTTTATTTTATTTTGAGGCTATTGAGAATGGATTAGTTTTCCTTGTTTTACTTTCTGAGGATTTATTACTGATATATAGAAATGCCTTTGATTTATGTGTGTTGATTATATATCCTGCTACTTTGCTCAATTCATTTACTAGTTCTAGAAGTTTTCTGGTGGAACTTTTAGGATCTTACAGGTATAGAATCATATCATCAGGAAATAGTGCCAATTTGAGTTCTTCTTTTCCTATGTATATCCCTTTAATTTATTTCTTCTGTCTAATTGCTCTGGCCAGTGTTTCAAGAACTATGTTAAATAGAAGCGGTGAAAGAGGGCATCCCTGTCTTGTTCCAGTTTTTAGAGGGAATGCCTTAAATTTTTCTCCATTTAAAATGTTGTTGGCCTGGGGCTTAGCATAGATAGCCTTTATGATGTTGAGATATGTTCCTGTTATCCCTAGTTTTTCTAGTGTTTTGAACATAAAGGGGTGCTGTTTTTTGTCAAATGCTTTTTCTTCATTTATTGACATGATCATATGTTTCTTATCTTTAAATCTATTGATGTGAGAAATTACATTTATTGATTTTTGTATGTTGAACAAACCTTGCATTCCTGGGATGAATCCCACTTGATCATGGTGCATGATCTTTTAAATATGTTTTTGTATTCGATTTGCCAGAATTTTATTGAGAATATTTGCATCTATGTTCATTAGAGATATTGGCCTGAAGTTTTCTTTTTTTGGTGTTTTTGCCTAGTTCTGGGATCAGGGTGATATTGGCCTTATAGAATGAGTTTGGAATTACTGCCTCTTTTTTATTTCCTGAAATAAATTGGAGAGTATTGGTATTAGTTCTTCTTTAAAAGTCTTGTAAAACTCGGCCATGTATCCGTCCAGTTCTGGGCTTTTCTTGGTTGGTAGCTTTTTGATAGCATCTGCTATCTCTTCACTTGAAATTGATCTGTTTAAATTGTGTATATCATGCTGATTCAATTTGAGCAAATTATTTGACTCTAGATATTTGTCCATGCCTTTGATATTTTCTATTTTATTGGAATACAACTTTTCAAAATAATTTCTATTTATCTTCTGTATTTCTGTAGTGTCTGTTGTGATATTTCCTTTTTCATCACATATATTAGTGATTTGAGTTTTTCTCTCCTTCTCTTTGTTAGAATGGGTAAGGATCTGTCAATTTATTTCTTCAAAGAAACAACTTTTTATTTTGTCAACTTTTTTAATTGTTTGTTTCAATTTCATTGATTTCAGCTCTGATTTTAATTATTTCCTATCTTCTGCTGCTTTTGGTATTGATTTGTTCTTCTTTTTCTAGGGCTTTGAGATGTAGTGTTAAGTCATTTATTTGTTGACTTTTTCTTCTTTTAAGGAATGAACTCCATGCAATGAACTTTTCTCTTAGAACCACTTTCATAGTATCCCAGAGCTTTCTATATGTTATAGCTGTGTTTTCTCATGTATGTCTAAAATTTTTTAAACTCCTCCTTGTTGTGTTCTGTAACCCATTGTTCATTCAGTAGCATATTATTTAGTCTCCAGGTGTTGGAGTGGATTTTATTTCCTATTTTAACATTGATTTCTAATTTCATTCATTATGATCTGATAGAATGCAGGGTAGTATCTCTACTTTTTTGTATTTGCTAAGAGTTGCTTTGTAGCATAGTATATGGTGTATTTTAGAGAAGGATTCATGTGCTGCTTAGAAGAAAGTGTATTCTTTCGTTGAAGAATGAAATATTCTATATATGTCAGGTAAGTCTAAGTTATTGATTGTGTTATTGAGTTCTATAGTTTCTTTGTTCAGCTTTTGTTTGGAAGATCTATCTAGTGATGAAAGAGGTGTGTTAAAGTCACCCAAAATTATTGTGTTGTGGTCAATTTGACTCTTGAACTTGAGAAGTTTTTTTGATGAACATAGCTGCTCTATTGTTTTGGGCATAAAATTGTTAAGTCTTGTTGGTGTATGGTTCCCTTGAGCAGTATGTAGTGTACTTCTTTATCCTTTTTGATTGACTTTAGTTTGAATTCTACTTTATTTTATATGATGATGGAAACCCCTGCTTGCTTCTGCAGTCTATGTGAGTGGTATGATTTTTCCCAACCCTTCACCTTCAGTTTGTCAATGCCTTTTTCTATGAAATGAGTCTCTTGGAGGCAGCATATTATTATTTTTTGATCCAAATCTGCTAGTCTATGTCTTCTGATTGGTGAGTTTAGGCCACTAACATTGAGATATGATTTGTATTCCCAGCCATTTTTGTTTATTTTTGGTATTTAACATGACTTGGTTTCTCCTCTGATTAGATTTTCCTTTAGTGTAATCCCTCCCTCTGGTGATTTTCATCATTGTTTTTCATTTCCTATTCTTGTAATATTTTGCTGAGGATGTTCTATAGTGCAGGCTTTCTAACTGTAAATTCTTTTAACTTTTGTTTATCATGGAAGGTTTTTATTTCATCATCAAATCTAAAGCTTAGTTTTGCTGGATGTAAGATTCTTGGTTGGCATCCATTTTCTTTCAAAGCTTGGTATATGTTATTTCAGGATCTTCTGGCTTTGAAGATCTAGGTTGAAAAATCTGAGATACGAATTGGTTTCCCCTATATGTGATCTGATTTCTATCTCTTGCGGCTTTTAAGATTTTATCCTTATTCTGTATGCTAGGCATTTTCATTATAATGTGCCTTGGTGTAGATCTGTTATAATTTTCTACCTTTGGTGTTCTGTAAGCCTTTTATATTTAGTTTTCCAATTTGTTCTTCATGCTTAGGAAATTTTCTGCTATTATTTCATTGAAGATTGTGTATTCCTTTGGTTTGAAACTCTGTTGCCTCTATCCCAACAACTCTTAGATTTGGTATTTTGATGCTATAATCCCATAATTCTTGAATGTTCTGTTCATGGTTTCTAACTTTCTTGTGTGATGACTAGAAAAACTTTCCACAGACTAGCTTCTGTTTCATACATTTTCAACGTGTTTCTCCTCCATTCTATAGATATTCTTAACAAAGCACTGATGAATACATTTTATATTGCAATACACCTATCATGCTTGGGTTATGCTGGGTGAGTTGTCACTCTGATTGCTGGAAGACAATTTGGCATAACCAGAAATAACTTATAAAGAAGTGACCACAAATTAAGTAAGTAAAGGACTAAATATAACACTAGTTCAACATCCCTTTTATTTGTTATTAAAAAATACCTCTCTCAATAATAGGAAAAATATGAAAGAGAGAGCAGAGGGAATTGATAACAGCGGTTTTATTCAACTTATATTAGACCATATCTTAGATTTTCAAATTTTATAAAAATGAATAACTGTCAGTACATTGTCAGAGCTTCTCTCAGGGTCTTCAGTGGGACATTTAAAAGTGTGGGGAACATGAAGACTGAGAGTTTTAAACTTCATGATAACTTGTTTCTGGAAATGTGTTAGACTGGTAGATGAATGGCCCATGTTCCTGGTAAATCATGAACTGGGGTGCACTCTAAGTAACCCTGAAAACTTCCATGAACATAGATACCACAGAAGAGAAAAAAGTATTCTGAAATAAAATAGATGGGAAAAACTGGAAAAATTACAATATGGGTGAGAACTTAGATTATGAATGATTTTTGTAAAGTTGAGGGAATTAGCTTAGTGAAACAATCACCTCTGTGGATTTTATCATAATATCTTAAATATTTTGGAAGTTTAGAAAGAAATCTTTCATCCCTTACAAATAAAACCATTTAAATTGTTTTTTATTCTGAGAAAAATTCTCTTTGCCAAATTCATGTACAGAACTATTGCTTGTAGATGTATGAGATTCTTCCATTGGACAGCCGTCAATGGCTCTACTATAGCATGCCTGGAGAAATGTGTGATGTTTTCTTTACCTTAAGTTAATCCCTTTAGAGTAAATTTAGACTTTAAGAACCTGTCATTTCCATTGTGGGCAAAGTGATTTGTGTATTCTCCAGAATTTTTTGTATAACCAAAAGAAAGTAAACCCTTCCCATCAGATGAACAAACACTGTGGGTTTCATTTCCCCAGTAGTTCTGCCTTTAGGAGCACAGCTTCCGCATTTTAAAATGATTATTAAATGACAAAAGTGTCCATGACCAGTGAGCTATTTCTGAATAATTTTAAAATAGAGGCATGTTGGGCACCAGTCAGTGCAACAAAAACTCAAAGTAAGGAAAAATATGCTCCAAAGAAGAGATATGCAAGAAAAGAAACAATAAAATCTACACATGATGGTTAAGATATTTTAGGGATAATGTGGAAGAAAAATGGCTATATAAAAAGCATAGACCACTGTCAGACATCACATGAATTGATGTGATTTAGTAATATTTGTGAATTGCTTTACTGTTTGTGATAAGTTGAGTATTTTTTAGAAAGCATCAATATTCAGAGAAGTAGCTAGTATTTTTAGTATTTTCTTTGGTTGAGGAACTTGAGATACATCAATCTAAATCTCCTAAAAATCTTGAAAGCAAAAGCCATTATCTTTATTTACCAATCTGGGAAATTGGGACTCAGAAAGTGAACAGTAAGTCACAAGCATTCACCATAACATAAATCACTTATGGTGGATGAATTTTATAAAATTACTAGTACTTTCTTATTTCTCTTCTCAATAAATACAACTTTCTTCATCTGGTTTCATTGGTTCTTCAACTATACCATTCCACAGTTTTTCAAGAATGATAAAAAAAATGAGCCAATGAAAGCATACATTTTATCTTCTATTCCCAAATGTCTATGCATCTTAAAAATATATTGAATTCTCAGAGGATATAGTTTAAAAATTAAGGATTGATTTATGTTTGTTGCTTCCTAAAATCTTATTAAAATGATAGTAAAGAAATAAAACAAATATTAATGCATAAGGAGAAAGACTATGATAGATGAAGTAATTATAGTAAAAAAAATTAATGGACCTTTTGAAGACAAAAAGAAGAAGGAGGTCTGGTCTCTGGTAATTACAGTGTAGATTGGTCCAATTGTTCCTCCCATAACTAATATTTATAAAACTGAAACTACATGTAAACACACACACACACACACACACACACACACACACACACACACACACACACCATTAGAAACATTTATAAAACAACAAAATTAGCCCCAAACTGGACAGAAGTCTACTCTTGAAAGATGAGAACTACATTAAATGAGATTTGTGAGCTGGTTGCCTTTTTTGCTTGAAGTTTTTCCTCAAATCACACAACTTGGATTGGTGGAAGGCAGCAGTCTTACTGGCTTGAGGAATCAGAAAAGACTTAGCACTGGTGGAGTTGTGACATTCTGGAAGTGAGGGATAGCTTCAGATTTTTATATAAATACACAATTCTATGATACCCAGCTGTATGTACATGAAAGAGGCATTATCATGGGTGCCTGGCTAAAAGAAGTAATTACTAAAACTTAAAACAACTGAGTGCAGATTTAACTGTTGCCCACAGATGAGATAATTTAGATTTTCCTGTCAACTGATTTCAATATAACAATAATCAACATTCTTCAGAGGAAATAACAGAACTCAGTCTCTGACAAATAATTCATAATGTTTTGTATACAATAATAAAAGACATTAAAAAGTATAAATTCTAATCAAGAGAAATACTAAGCAACAGACACCAACTCTGAGGTGGCTCAGATATAAAAATTAGCAGAAAATAACTCTAAAGCAATTATTATAAAATATCTTCAAGAACTTAAAAATATAGTCATATTGAATAAATGGAAAGGAATCTCAGCAGATTAAGAGATACCTTTAAAGGAAATAGTGGAAATTCTGGAATGAAAAAATACAATAAATAGAATGAAAAATGAACTGGATTTGATTTACAGTCATTGGAGATATTAGTAAATTATAGATTAATAAAAAAAACTCTGAAAGAAAAAAAGAAAGGAAAATAAAGAAAAACAGAACTTCAGTGATATGCACGATAATACCAAATATTGTAACATATATCTGTAACTGGAGTCTCGAAGAGTTGAAAGAGAGGGAATGGAGCAGAAAAATTATATGAAGAAAATGAAATTTGATAAAAAATAAAATTATATATCCAAGAGTCTTAGTAAATCTTAAGCAAGGAAAATATAATGAAACCATTCGTGGCTATATTATAGTCAAATTGTGTATATCAAAAGATAAGGGAAAAGTCTTGAAAGCAATCACAGAAAATGACATTTTACATAAAAGTGAACTATAACATGAATGTCAAGTGATTTTTCTTTACAAACAAAAGCCAGAATATAGTAAGGTAGTCTATTTATGATGCATAAAAAAAACACAATTATTATTCCAGAACTCTATATTCAGACAAGTGTTCTGCAAAAATAAAGACATTTTCAAATAAATAAAAACTGAAGATATTAGTTGCTACTAGACTTGAAACAAGCTTATCTACAACACATTGTAGATGATCTTATCTATATACAAAACCAAACTGAAAGGAGTATTCTAATATTAATAGTGAGCCTACAGTAGATATAGCCTCAATAAACAGCAATTTGACAGAATTCATCAAATAAAATGCAATGAAATATTTGATCCAGAAATCTTACTTTTGGAAATGTGTCCTACTGATATGTTTGAGCATATATAAAATGGTGAATACATAAAGTTATAAATTGCAATACTGTTTGTAAAAGCAAAAGATAAAAAGCAATCTCAGTGAAGAACAATTTGTGGTATATCCCATGTATCACACATAACACACAGGAGCTCTGTACATTGACAAAAATATCTCAAGATTTTATACATCTGCATGCATTTTATATTAAAATAGATTTTTTTAAAAAGAAGAATTCAGCCATTTTCACATGGCTTACAAATGTGAGCGCCAACCCAACATTAGTCCCCAAAGAAAAAGCTATGAAAGTTGAAAGTAATTGCCTCTTCAGGATGAAGAGGACTAGAACCGGCCTTGCTGTTCTTTATTATGTCTTTAAGCCTATTTCAATTTTGGATTTATATACAGATATCACTTTGACAAAAATACCAGTTCACTTGAAAGAATCCATAAAGTCAAAATATTTGACCAACTGCTTGCTTGCTTGCTTCCTTCCTTCCTTCCCCCACATCACTTTTTTCCTAATGTATGTATATTGCTGCTTACCCACACCCTCAAAGGACAACTGTATTCCTGTTTTTACACTTCATCAGTCCCCCTTTATTCTGCATGAAGAGTGATGAGTTTGTCCAGGATCTGGTGATTCTGTTAGCGTTTTAGTAATCAACATAGAACATCTCAGGCTTGGACTCACTTTTTAAAAGCTGTCTGTGTTCTCACCAGTGTAGTATTATTCTCAGGACAAAACCCATGTTTTTTTCTAAAAAAGACCTACAGAGATTATCTAAACATACGTTGTACCTTATTATCAAAACTGCTTCCCAGATATATAAAAAAAATATTGTCCTTACAAGAACATTATTTCTGAATCAAGGATTTTCTTGTAAAGACCTCCCTTGCTGCATTTAGCATTGACTGAGAAGATAATGACCTTCTAAAGTTCCTTGAAGAAAGTATCAGTTGTGGTTTTTGTTGCCTAAAGACTGCAGGAGAATTTGCATTATTCAGAAGCTGTTTTGGTTCTTAAAATGTCAGTGGGTATCCATGGTGATGATATGATGAAAACACTACCACATTATTTGTTTAAATTCTATAAGCATTTGGGTTCAAAGTCAGCCTCAGCAACTTAGCGAGACACTAAGCAACTCAGCAAGACCCTGTCTCTAAAAAAAAAAAAAAAAAAAAAAAAGTGGCTCAGTGGTTGAGTGTCCTTAGGTTCAATCCCCAGTACCAAAACAACAAGAAAACAAATACAAAAAACCTCTATAAACATTTGATAAGTTGTTTATTGGTGTTGATTTGGTCTGAATATTTGTGTGTGCCACCAGAATTACATATAGCAATCATAGCCCACTTGGAGATATATTGGGAGACCTTGCCCAGGTAGGTTACTAGGTTATAGGGGCACAGCCGTCCTGACCTTTATATAATAGTCCAGAATGAGACCCCTCACTCACTCTACCCTGTGAGGACAAGTGAGAGTCAGCACTCTGAAACCCAGAGAGGGTCCTTACCAGAATCCCACTAGGCTGGCAACCTGATATCAGACTTTCAACATCTAGAACAATGGGAAATAAATTTCTGTTGTTTATAAACCACATAGTTTATAATATTTTTTTATAAAACCCAAATGGACCTAGGAAGGCACACTCTTGGTTTCAGGTAAATTGGGATATAATTAGTATATATTTAATTATTTTATCTCTCAATCAATATTTATTAAATGATTCTTCTAAGAGAAGTAAAATGAAAGAACATTTATGAATTGATTGCCTACTATGTGTAGGGGACTCGTGTGCTTTTCATAGGATCTCTTTTTAGCCACTCATAACAAACTATATTAAGTTTAATAAAATAATCATATATGATAATGGAGCATGTGTGTACTTACATGCACAATCACATATATGCAGACATTCCTCCAAGTTAATTTGAAAAGTATAAAAATGTGAGTAGACTTGATGGAAACACTTGATTTTTTATTCATTTTTTTGGTTAACGTGTGTGTGTGTGTGTGTGTGTGTGTGTGTGTGTATGTGTGTGTGTGATAGAGGCGGGGGGTATTCATTGCTTAATGAATAGGGCAGACAGAAATTCAAGAGAAAGAAAATAAAAAGAGAACACACTAATGTTTTATGAGCACCAGGAACCTTACATGTATTTTCCTACTCTACCTTCTCAACAACTCTATGAAGCAAGTATTATCCTCATTTAGAAATATTATAAGAGAGGTAGTTAATGATCCCATGGTAATTTAAATGTAGGTCTATATGATTCCAAAACTGTTTCATGTCCTATTTTAGCAAATGCCAAGACTTGGGAGAGCCTTTCAGGATGGTGAGATGCAAGAACTATTTAATATTTTCAGATATTATTTAACATAATTTGGGTAGTTTAATACATGAGAGGAAAATTGGAATGTCCTCTAATCATTCATTAAACAAATATTTGAATTCCTCCTCAATGTTGGGCACAGAGCTTTCAGGATTTAGCTCTGTACCAGACACAGTTCTTCCCCTGAAGTTGCTTACACTGTGGGGTTTGAGGGGAAAGAACACAGGTGGTAGCAATACAGTGTGGTACTCTTATGGGGGAGTAGCCTGCAGAGATGCACGTGGACGGGTCTATACCCAAGCATCAGAATCCATGAAGCCTTCCAGGGCAGTGAGGATATGTGAGCCACATGAGTAAAGGGGAAGGGGAAGGGTGTAGGGAAGAAATGGGCTGGAGGGTGATAGAAGTGCTCTAGGCAAACAGATCTGAGTGTATGAAAATGGCTGATGCCACACAAGCCTCAAGTGGCCTGACATGTTGTCTAATACTTGTTGGAACATGGGTGGGTAGGCAGAGAGGCAGTTATTGAACGCAAGAATAATTGGGGAACATAATCCAGTAATTACTGTAGAAGCATGAGATGAGAGTTATTGACCCAGAAATTCCCTGTAAAAGGGCTTTCTCTGTCCTTTCAATTCCCAGAGACAGATTGTGCTGATGTCGCAGGGAAAATGTGTGCTTTTATCCCTCATATCTAAGTAGGTCAGTATTTGCTAACACTCAAGAAGTCTGCATTATTTCCCAGTCTGCTAGAACATTGTGCTAATGAGGAACAGGTCATAGGTTTAATCCCCTTATGGGCCTCTTAGCTTCTCTCTGTTCTGCAGCCACAGACAGCACCCCTAACCCTGGGCTGCGCCTTCTCAAATGCCAGTTGCTGGCAGGAGAAGCCTAGTGAGACTTTTAGGATGGATTAGAGAAAACTCATCACCACTCAGCCCCTCACAGGGGTATGACTTCCAGTGAATGTTCTACTGACAGTGCATAATCGATGTAATTGTGGTTTTCTAAGAATGTTTAAAACCTTTAGTTTTACTCTTAACTAAACCTCTAACCCCTGCTCTTGTGGAATATGTGCCCAAAAGGCTGCAAATCAACTAAGAATCTCCTTTAGAGGAAACTAAAAATATTTAGGAAGCATCTACTGATAGAGGTTACAGCAAAAGGGTCAGATGCACAATCCCCCTTGCATAAAGTTTGAGCTTAAATGTTCATATAACACACACATGCACACACATACATGCACTTGTGTATATTTGGCAACCATTTTACAGTACAATTCATAAATCTATCTCTGTGTTACAGGCAGATCTTTCCTGGAAGAAAATATGCACTAATTAGCACACTGCGTATGGCCTGTGTGCTAAGCACATAGTGAAGCACTTTACAAGGATTATTTCATTAAATGCTCAAAATAACACATCAAAGCTCAAGCTCAAGCTTAAATCCCCCTCTATTCTCCACTCCAGACCATCGCCTTCTTCTTTTGTGGGATATGAGATTAGAAAGTATAATATATGTGACCAGAGAAAAAGCACTATTGCCAGAAATTATCCTAAAAGAAATTTGTAGGCTGGGAGGTGAGAATAATAACAACAAATTTAACTAACTTACTCTATGATAGGAATTTTCTGAGCACTTCATATCACTCAAATTCTTTAAACCTCAAACCAATCCTATGAAGCAGGTTTTGTTATTATTGATATTTTATCCATGAGGCTATTGAGGCAAATATAGGGGCAAAGAGGCACACTTGTCCAAGGTTACAAGGGAGGTAAGTGACTAAGCCAGAATTATCTTAGTGATTAGGTAATTATCTTAGTGATATGTCTATACAAATCTTTTTCTCTTTTTAAAAGCTTGTAGGGGGAATGGGAGAGAGAAGGGGAATCACACGGAAGATGGAATGAGACCCTCATTGTTATGCAAAATTACATATAAGATGGTGTGAGGAAGAAAAAAAAGAGAGAGAGAAAAGTGTCATCGAGTAGATAGAGAGGTAATGGGAGGGGAAAGGAGGGGAGGGGGGAATAGGAAGGGTAGCTGAATACAATAGACACTAATATGGCTGTATGTATAAACGTGGCTGTAAAACCAATGTGATGCTGCAATCTGTACACGTGGAAAAATAATTCATACCCCACTTGAATCAAATATATGATATGTCAAGATCATTGTAATGCTTTGAGCAACTAATAAAAAAATTTTAAAAATCACCCATTTGAAAAATAAAAAAAAATTTAAAAAAAGCTTGTAGGTAATTTGTCTTATAATTATTGAGTTGTAGTTGGCTTTTTTTAGATAGTTTCTCCAAGTCTCTTTACTGTCTTTCAAAGGCAAAATTTTTACATTTTTTTGGAGACCAATATTAATTTTTTTCTTTTATGATTCATCATTTTGTTGTGTGTGTTCTAATTAAGAAAACTTTGTATACTTCAAGGTCACAAAGAGTTTCTTTTATTTTCCTTCTTGGAGTTTCATAGTTTTAGCTTTTATGTTTAGGTCTATTTTTCATTTTGGGTTAATTTTATATATGATTTGAGGAAAGGGGCAATGTTCTTTTTTTTTTTTTCCATACAGCTATCTGTTTTTAACAGCACATATGTTACCAAGATTATTTCCTTTCCCCACTGAATTACCTTTGTAGCTTTGTTGACAACTGATCATAACTTCTGTTGGTAGTATTTTATCATTCTTACAATGCTTTGGGGGCATATTTTATAAATTTATGTCATAGAAATATTTTGTAACTATTTCTTGTGTGTGTGTGGTGCTACTGAAAAGAATATTTCTAAATTTAGTTGTCAAGTAATATTTTTTGCTAGGATATAAAAATACAATTAATTTTTCCTCACCATGATCATGCTCAAATTGCTATCACATCTTTGTTGAAATCAATTGCAAATATATATCTGGATCCTTTTCCATTAATCAAATATCTATTGTTTCACCAATATCAAGAGGTCTTAATTGTTAGAGCTTTATAAATCTTGAAGTTAGAGGAGTACGTCCTCCAACTTTGTTTTCCTTTTTAAAAATTGCTTTGGTTATTCGAGATCACATGTATTTCCACATACATTTTTTATTTATATGTGAACTTCTACAAAAAAACTTCTAAGGAAATATTTTGATTTAGACTGCCTTGAAATTATAAATAATGTTAATGAAAATTGTTAGCTTAATTATTTCGAGTCTTTCACATTACAACTTATTTCTTCATTTATTTAGATCCTCTTTAATATATCTCAACAATATTTTAGATGTCCTTTGTCAGATTTATTTCTAAATGTTTTTGGCTTTGAGGTACTATAAAATGAATTAAATTTAAAAATATATTTTCTTATTATTTGCTGCTAATTATAAATACAATGTCAATTTTTCTATATTTACAACTGTGTACTGCTGAATCCACTTGTTAGAATTAGTAGTTCTTTTGTAGATTTCCTAGAATTTTGTACATAAGCTTTTATATCTTCTACAAATAGGTGCACTCTTATGTCTTCCTGTTCAATCTTTTTGCTTTTAATTTCTTTTCCTTCTACTATTGCAGGGGTGATGATCTACAACACAATATTAAATAGAACTAGTGAAAGCATGTTGCTTTCCCTTGTTCCGAATGATAGGTGGAAAGTATTTAGTTGGTCATCATATGATATTAACTATTTACATTTTATATTTATTCTTAGTTTGAGGAAACCCCCTACTATGCCTAGTTGCTAGACACTTTTTATTTTATCATTAATTCATGTTGAATCTTTGTCAATTGCTTTTTTTAGGAACTATTTGAAGAGATTGCATGGGATTTGTCCTATATTCTGATACTATTTTTGAATGTTAAACTGGCCTTACTTTACAAGACAAATTTGGTCATGATATGTTGTCCTGCCTATAAATTATTGGACCTGACTGGCTAATATTATTTTTTTTTTGTTAAGGAGTTTTTGTCTGCATTCATGAGGGATTTTGATTTTAAATTTCTTTGTTGTTGTTGATGTTTTGCTTATGTATTGCTAAACTTTTATTAGTAGGATTATGCTGGCCTCATAAAATAATTTGAGTGATATTTCCTTACCTTTTATTTCCTGAAAATGTTTAAGTAGTATTAGTGTTACTTATTTCTTATATATTTAATATAATTTACCAGTGAATCTATCTGAAATCAGAAATTTCTATTTTGGAATGTTTTTGTTAAATTCTAGTTCTTTGATAGATATATAACTATTCAGATATTTTAAAAAATTTGTTCTACCAAACTTAAGATCCATTTTAGATGTTGAATTCATCAAAAGTGCATCCCCTTTGATTGATGAATAATATTCCATGGTATGGATGTATCATAGTTTGTTCAATCACTCAGTAAGGAACATTTTGGTTTTTTTTTTTCCAGTTTTCTGCTATTACAAAGAAAGTGCTGAAAATGTGCAGAATTTTGTATAGTTACTATGTTTTCATTTCTGTGAGATAAAGGCCAGGAGTTCAATGGCTGGGTTGTATGGTTTTTTAGTTTATAGTATATGAAGAAAATGCTCAACTATTTTCTTGGGTGGCTACACTATTTTATATTTCCACCAGCAAAGCATACTATTATTTTAACTCTTCTAATAGATGTATGTAGTCTCTCATTGAGATTTTTATTTGCATTTCCCAAATGGCTACTGATGTTCTTCAGTGAAATATCTCTTCATATCTTTTGCCCATTTTCTAATTTGATTGTTCTTTGTTTTACAATTTTGAAACTCCTTTACATATTCTAGGTTTGTCCTTTGTCAGATATATGCTTTGTAAATATTTTTCCCCATTCTGTAGGTTACTTTCCATCCTCCTAACAAGGTCTTTGTAGAACAAAATTTTAAATTTTGGTTAAGTTCACTGTTTTTTTTTTTTTTTTTTTTGGTTTGTTTAGATGAATTGTGCTTTTGGTGTCATGTCTACAAGGTTCTTCAGCAAGTCTTAAGTCCTGAAATTTTTCTCTTTTCTATTTTTTAATTAAATTATTTATTTGTTCTAATTTGTTATACATGATGGTAGAATGCAATTCATTTCATATTACACATATAGAGCACAATTTTTCAAGTCACTGATTGTACACAAAGTATTTTCATACCATTCATGTCTTCATATATTTAGGATAATAATGTCTATCTCATTCCACCATCATTCCTACCCTCTTGCCCCCTTCCTTCCCTCCCCTCCCCTTTTCCCTATCTAAAGTTCCTCTAATCCTACCATGCTCCCCACCACCGCCATTATGAGTCAGCATCCTCATATCAAAGAAAACATTTGGCCTTTGGTTTTTTGGAATTGGTTTACTTCACTTAGCATTATATTCTCCATCCATTTACCTGCAAATATCATGATTTTATTCTCTTTTAATGCTGAGTAATGTTCATTGTGTATATATACCAAAGTTTCCCTATCCATTCGTTTACTGAAGGGCAATTGGGTTGGTTCCACAATTTAGCTATTGTGAATTGTGCTGCTATAAACATTGATGTGGCTGTGTCCCTGTAGTATCCGTTTTTAAGTCCTTTGGGTATAGACTGAGGAGTGGGATAGCTAAGTCAAATGGTGGTTCCATTCCAAGTTTTCCAAGGAATCTCCCTACTGCTTTCCAGAGTGGTTACATCAATTTGCAGTCCCACCAGCAATGTATGAATGTGCCTTTTTCCCAGCATCCTTGCCAAACATATTGTTGTTTGTATTCTTGATAGCTGCCATTCTGACTGGAGTGAGATGAAATCCTAGAGTTGTTTAGATTTGCACTTCTCTAATTGCTGGAGATATTGAACATTTTTTCAGATATTTGTTGATTGATTGTATATCCTCTTCTGAGAAGTGTCTGTTCAGTTCCTTGGCCCATTTATTGATTGGGTTATTTGATTTTTTGGTGTTAAGGTTTTTGAGTTCTTTATATATCCTAGAGATTAGTGCTCTATCAGATGTGCTTTTGGTAAAGATTTGTTCCCATTCTGAAGGCTCTCTATTCACCTCACTGTTTCTTTTGCTGAGAAGAAGCTTTTTAATTTGAATCCATCCCATTTATTAATTGTTGGTTTTAATTCTTATGCTATAAGAGTCTTATTAAGAAAGTTGGGGCCTAGTCTGAAATGATGAAGATTTGGGCCTACTTTTTCTTCCATTGAATGCAAGGTCTCTGGTTTAATTACTAGGTCTTGATCTACTTTGAGTTGAGTTTTGTGCATGGTGAGAGATAGTGGTTTAATTTCATTTTATCATGTGGATTTCCAATTTTCCCAGCACCATTCGTTGAAGAGGATATCTTTTCTCCAATGTACATTTTTGGTGCCTTTGTCTAATGTAAGATAACTATAATTATGTAGGTTAGACTCTGTGTTCTCTTGCAGACATTATGATTCTATACCTAGAAGATCCAAAACATTCTAGAAATCTCCTAGAAATAATAAGTGAATTCAGCAAAGTAGCTGGATGTAAAATCAACACCTCTAAAACAAAGGCATTTCTGTACATTAGTTACAAATCCTCTGAAAGAGAAACTAGGAAAACCACCTTATTTACAATAGCCTCAAAACAACAATAGCAACAAAAACAACAACAAAAAACCCTTGGGAATAAACTTAACGAAAAAGGTGAAAGACCTCTATAATGAAAATTACAGCATGCTAAAGAAAGAAATTAAAGCAGACCTTAGAAGATGGAAAGATCTATCTTGTTCTTGGATAGGCAGAATTAATATTGTCAAAATGACCATACTACCAAAAGCATTATACAGATTCAATGCAATCTCAATCAAAATCCCAGTGACATTCCTTATAGACATGGAAAAAGCAATCACAAAATTCATCTGGAAAAATAGGAGACCCAGAATAGTCAAAGCAATCCTTAGCAAGCAGAGTGAAGGTAGTGGCATTACTATTCCAGACCTTAAACTATACTACAGAGCAAAAGTAACAAAAGCAGCATGGAATTAGCACCAAAATAGACCTGTAGACCAATGCTACAGAATCGAGGACACAGAGTCTTTTGCTATTTTCTAGATGTTTTATACTTTACACTTAAGTTTGTAATACCTTTTGAATTAAAGATGTGAAGCTTAATAATTTTGGCTCTCCATTTAGTTCAGCAGCCTTTGTTGAAAATACTATCTTCTCTCCACCGAATTGATCCTGTTTCTCTGTCAAATGTCAGTTGGCCTTATTTGTGTGGGACTTATTTCTGGTTTCTCTATTCTATTCCATTGTTCTATGTCTTTTCATCAGTATCTCACAGTCCAATTTGTTCTATATTATATTGTTTTAATAATTATTCTAGCAAATCAATATCATTTGCCTTTTCATTCAAGTTTTAGGATAATCTTATGTATGTCTATAAAATGCTGCTAGGATTTTGATAGGAATTGCATATGAATGTATGCAGAATTGACATCTTCACTATAGTAAATCTTGTAATCCATGAACAGAATAATAGTACACCACCTATTTGAATCCTCTTTGATTTATTTTATCAGTGATTTATAATTTTAGTATGTAAGTCCTGTACATGATTTGTTAGATTGACACCTAAATATTTCCTTTATTTTTGAATGATTGTAAATGGCATTATATTTTAACTTTTTGGATTTTATGCCATTTGTTGCCAGGATATAAAAATACAATTTTTGTGCTTTGTCTTTTTGTTCTACATCCTAGTTGAATTTATTAATTAGTTCTCAAAGTTTGTAGTAAACTTTTGTGGATTTTCTACATACATTTTTATGTTATACTATTTTTTATTCTTTCCTCTCATTGCAGGATTCTTTCTTTCATAATTTCTATTATATTTGAAGAGCTTTTCTTTTTTGTTCCTTTAGAGCAAATCTGCTCATAATAAATTCTCTTCATTTTTATTCAAATGAGAATGCCTTAATTTTCCTTCCTAAAGAACACTTTCCTTAGATATAGGATTTTATTTTAAAATTTGTTTTCTCTTGAACTTGAAAAGATTTGTGCCGTTTTCTTCTTGACACCATGATTTCTGAAGAGAAATCTGCTGTCATTTTAATTGCTTTCCCCTTGTAAGCAAGGAGTCATTTTCTCTGGCAGTTTTCAAATCTTATCTTTAGGTTTTATAAGTTTGACTATGATGTGTTTTTGAAGTGGATTCCTTGGGTTTTTCTTGTTTTGATTTTAGCTTCTTTAATCTGCAGGGTTTTGGGGATTCTCTTTCTTTTTTTTTTCCATTCTTTTCTTTTTAGCCAAATTTGGGGAAATTTTGGTCATTATTTTCTTGACTATTTTCTCAGTTTTATATATTTTTTTCCTCTTTCCTTTTGAGTCTCTAAGGACACCAGTGTTAGATTTTTCTATTGTCACATATACCCCCTACTCCTGAGACACTGTTTTTTTTTAAAGTTTAATTTTTCCTTGTTGTTCAGACTAATAATTTCTATTGTTATGTCTTCAAGTTGACAAATACTTTTTTTCTCTTTTAGATTCTACTGTTGAGTCCATTCATTGCAGTGTTTTGTTTGTTTGTTTTGTTTTGTTTTGCAGTCACTAAAGTTTTTGAATTTTAAAATACATTTGGTTCTTCTTTATGGTCTTCTTTATCACTGCTGTCATTTTCTTTGCTGATGATTTTCTATTGTTTCATAGTCTTACAGAAATTTGTAGTTGCAGTTTCAATCCTCTCTCACTCTCTCTTTAAAAAGAAAAAAAAATCTTTGTCAGATAATTCAACATCTGTATCTTCTTGGTGGTATAACTACGGATTATCTACTGTCTTTTTCATTAAGGGTGAAATTTCTTTTGTTCTTGGTGTAAGTGATTGTTCAACTAATACTCAACATTTTGGGTGTTATATTATGAGACTCTACATACTACTTTAATACTACATTATGCGGTTGGGTTCACTTTTGACAAAAATCATACTTGTATGGAATTCAAGTCACTCCTTTTCGGTCGCTGATGCCACCCCTTTCCTTTCCCTCCTCCCTCCCTCATTCTCCTTCCTATACAGATCTTCCTTGCACTCATTTATTTATTTATTATGATTGATGCCTTAGAGATATACACAAAGGTGGGATTTCACTATGGTATGTGTATACACACACACACACACACACACACACACACACACACACATAGTGTAATTTTGTCAAATTAACTCCATGTTTTCTCTCCTTTCCCATCCCTTCTCTTTCCCTCTCAATCCCCTCCTTCTACTCCGCTAATCTTTCCCGTGTCCTTGTGATGTCTGACCCCAGCTTTTTCCCCTACTTTTTGCAATGTAAGCACATTCTATCCTTGATTTTTTGAGTCTGGTTTATTTCATTAGCCTCACGTTCTCCAGTTTCATTGATTTACCAGCAAATGTCAAAATTTCATTCTTTTTCTTTTTTTAATGGCTGAGTAAAATTCCATTGTGTATACATACCACATTTTCCTAATCCATTCATCTATTGACAGGCATCTGGGCTGGTTCCATAACTTGGCTACTATGAATTGTGCTGCTATATACTATCGCGATTGTGTGATTTTAGTTCTTTGGGATAAATACTAAGGAATTGGATAGCTGGTCACACAGTGGTTCCATTTCTAATCTATTGAGGAATTTCCTTACTGCTTTCTAGAGTGGTTGTACTAATTTTAAGTTCTACCAACAATATATGAGTGTATTTTCTTCCCCAGATCAGTTTTTCTGGCACCAGAATTTATTATTATTTGTATTTTTATTGATTGTCATTCTCACTGGAATAAGATGAAATCTTAGGGTGGTTTTTGATTTGCATTTCTCTGATTGCTGGAGATGCTGAACATTTTTTTTTCAAACATCAGCTGATGATTTGTGTTTCTTCAGGAATGTCTGTCTAGTTCTTTTGACTGTTTATCAGTTGGTTTATTTGTGTTTTTTTTTTTTTTTGAGTTAAGCTTTTTGAGTTCTATATATTCTGGATTTTAATTCTGGGTCAGAGAAATAGCTGGCAAAGATTTTCTCCCATTCTAAAGGCTTTCTCTTTACACTCTTAATCATTTCCTATGCTCTGCAGAAGCTTTTTAATTCTTGGTTTTATTTCTTGTGTTTTAGGGGTCTTGTTAAGGAAGTAGGTGTCTGCACCAATATGTTGGAGTTTGTGCCTATGTTTTCTTCTAGCAGCTGCAAAGTGTCTGTTCTAATTCCTAGGTATTTTGTATAATTTGATATGACTTTTGTGCAGGGTGAGGGATAGGATTTAGTTTCATTCTTTTACATACAGATATTCAGTTTTCCCAGCACCATTTATTAAAAAGATTGTCTTATCTCCAATATATATTTTGGCACCTTTGTCAAGTATCAGATGACTGTAAGTATGTGGGTTTGTCTCTGTGTCTTCTCTTCTATCCCATTGATCTTCATATCTATTTTGATGTCAACACTGTGCTGTTTTTGTTACTATAGATCAATAGTATAATTTGAGATCAGGTATTGTGATACCCCCAGCATTGTTCTTTTTGCTTAACATTGCTTTGGCTATTCTGGTCTCTTATTCTTACAAAGGAATTTTAGAATTGTTTTTTCTAGTTCTTTGAAGAATGTTATTGGTATTTTGAGGATGATTATATTACATCTGTATAATGATTTGGGTAATATGGCCATTTGACAATATTAATTCTGCCTATTCAAAAATATGGGAGCACTTTACATCTTCTAAGGTCTTCTTCAATTTTTTCCTTCATCATTGCTTTTTAAAGTTGATCTTGTATCCTGCTAATTTGCTGAATTCATTTATTAGCTCTTGAAGTTTTCTGGTGGAGTTTTGGGTCTTCTAGATATAGGATCCTATCATCAACAACCAGAGGTAATTGACTTCTTCTTTTCCTAGTTGTACCCCTTTAATTTTCTTCTCTTGCCTGATTGTTCTGACTAGAGTTTCAATAACTATATTGAATATGAATGATGAGAATCTACACCTTGTCTTGTTCCTGATTTTAGAAGAATACTTTCAGTTTTTCTCTGTTCAGTATGATGTCAGCTTTCAATTTGTCATATGTAGCCTTTATAAAGTTGAATTAAGGTTTTTTTATCCCTAGTTTCTCCAGCACTTGTGTGTGTGTGTTTGTGTGTGTGTGTGTGTTTGTGTGTGTGTGTGTGTGTGTGTGTGTGTGTTGTTCTGGAGATTGAACTTAGGGCCTTGTGCATGTGAGGCAAACACTCTACCAACTGAGCTATATCCCCAGCCCTTCTCCCGGCATTTTTAACATGAAGGAGCGCTGGATTTTATCAAAGGCTTTTCTGCATCTATTGATGATCATCAGATTCTTGTCCTTAGTTCTATTTAAGTGGTGAATTACATTTATTGATTTGCATATATTGAAACAAACTTGCATCACTGGGATGAAGCCCACATGATCATGAGGTATTATCTTTTTAATGTGTTTTTGAATGTGGTTTGCTAATATTTTATTAAGGATTTTTGCATCTCTATTAATGAGGGATATTGGTCTGTAGTTTTCTTTCCTCAATGTGTTTTTGTATCATAGTTTTGGTATCACAGTTTAATACTGGCTTCATAGAATGTATTTGGGAATGTTTCCCCCACTTTCAGTGACATGGAATAATTTGAGAAAGACTCATGTTAGATTTTTTTTTTTAAATCTGCTACAACTCAGCTGAGAACCCATCTGGTCCTAGGTTTTTCTTTATTACAAGGCTTATAAATGCTTTTTCAATTTCATTGTTTTATATTGTCGGTTTAGTTTTATATATTTTCCTGATTCAATTTGGGTAGGTCATATGTTTCCAGAAATTTCATCGTGTCTTCTAAATTTTCTAGTTTATTGACGTATATGTTTTCAAAATAATTTCTAATGATATTCTGGATTTCAGAAGTTTTGATTGTGATATCTCCTTTTTTGCCTCTGATTTTGTTGATTCAGGTCTTCTTTTTCCTTTTTAAAGTTAGTTTGGTTAAGGGTTTATCAAACTTATTTATCTTTTCAAAGAACCAATTCTTTGTTGCATTGAGCCTTTGTATTTTTTTTATTCTCAATTTCATTAACTTCAGCTTTGATCTTAATTATTCATTGTCTTTTACTTATTTTGGAATTTGTTTGTTCTTCCTTCTCTGATGCTTTTAGGTGGAACATTAGATTGTTTATTTGAAAACTTCCTATATTTTTAATGGAAGCACTCAATTCTATAAATTTTCTGCTTAGAACCACCTTCACACTGTCTCAGAGATTTTGATATGTTGTATTGCTTTTCTCATTTGTTTCTAAGAATTTCTTAATTTCTTCTATGCTCAATTCCTCATTTGTAAGAGTATTTTTCAATCTCCATGTGTTTATGTGGTTTTTATTATTTTTCTTGCTGTTTATTTCTATTTTTATTACATTATTATCAGATAGGTTGCATGTACTCATATCAATTTCTTTTTTGTATTTGAAAAGACATTGCAACCTAGAATAGGGTCTATTTTGGAAAAGCTTCCTTGAGCTGCTAAGTTAAAAATAAATCCAGATGTTTGTAGGTAAAATATTCTGTAGATGAGATGCTGAAACTTTTAAAAAAAATCTGTTTTAAGAGGCCTCTGACACAGTACTGGTGGGGGAAAGGGAACAACTTCGTTATCACTATGCAGAGGTGGAAGTACAGCTACTCCACTGGCCTCTGTTGACATCAGTGGATGAGGGAAACAGAGGACAGGGCTCCTTATTACTGATGAGTAGGGTTGGATATTCGGGTCTCTCTGATATCCAGTTCTCACAATTTGACTATAATGTACCTTGGTGTTCTTTATATTTATTTGGTTTGGGGTTTGATGATATTCTTTGATATGCAGACTTGTGATTTTCTTCAAATTCGGACTTTTTGTTTTGTTTTGTCTTAATTAGTTATACATGACAGTACAATGACCTTGATGTATCATACATTTGAATCATATGGGATACAATATCTCATTTTTCTGAGTGTACAGGTTGCAGAATCACACTGGTCATGCAGTCACGTATAAACACACAGTAGTAATAATTTCTGTTTCATTCTACTATCCTTCCTAACCCCTCCCCTTCCCTCTCATCACTTCTCTCTACCTAATCTAAGGTAGCACTATTCTTTTTTTTTTCTTCACATCTTCATTCGTGTATTTTGTATAACAATGAGGGTCTCCTTCCACCATCCATGCAATTCCCTTTCTCCCTCCCTTTTCCTCCCACCCCTCTTCCTTATGTAGAGGTAATCTTCTTTCCATGCTCTTCCTCTCTTCCCCATTTTGAGTCACTCTCCTTATATCAGAGAAGACATTTGGCATTTGATTTTTGAGATTGGCTAACTTCACTTAACTACTGCCATCCATTTCCTTGCAAATGCCATGATCTTATTATTTTTTGGTGCTGAGTAATATTCCATTGTATATATATATGCCACATTTTTTTTATCCATCATTCATTGAAGGGCATCCAGGATGGCTCCACAATCTAGCTATTGTGAATTATGCTGCTACAAATATTGATGTGGCTGTGTCCCTATAGTATGATGCTTTTAGGTCTTTTGGGTATAGTCTGAGAAGAGGAATAGCTGGGTCAAATGGTGGTTCCATTCCCAGCTTTCCAAGGTATCTATTTTTTATGATTATTTCTTCTGTAAGTCTCTTCCCTTATTTGGAACCCCAATTATATGTATTGTCTTATATAATTGCTTGATCTTTTCCCTTAGCTTATGAGAAGTTTTTAATTTATTTAGTTTATTTTTCTCTCTTTGCTTCATGTTATATAGTTTCTATGTTCTAAAGTCTCTTGTTTTTTAATGCAGATTCTAATCTTGTTAATACCATTATCCATGGTAAATTTTATTTCACATACTGTATTGTTCATCTCTGGCCATTTCATTTGCTTCTTCCCATATATGTCATTTCTCTATTCATTATATTCATAATTTTCTTTAGATTTTTGAGTTTATTTAAGATTTATAATAGCTTTTTAAAATGATTCTGGAATAATTATGCTGGATGCTTTACATAAACAACTAATTTTTACTTAAATTGGCATGCTATTATTAACTTCATAATTATAGAAAATAAAGTTCAGAAAGGCAAATTAATTTTATTAAGGTCATGGGGCTACTAAATAGAAAAACAAAAATTATAGTCCAGGATCGTCTGATTCCAAAGTTTAGCTACATAATTGTTGTTCAACATTGTCTATTAACTGACTGTTTAAATTCAACAAGAATTTTTTTTCTGTGAGCCTCAGCTTCCATGTCTATAAAACTAGACATCATAAAAACTCACGACATTATATGTGAAAAGTACTTTTCCCTCTGAAGTCAATTTTGCTGCAATTGGGGGAAGGAAAAGTGTTTTGTCAAAGGGCACCTCAGCAAAAATATAACTAAGTATGTGCATTTGAATGGGTGCAAGTTGGGGAAAAGACTCATAATTAAAATGTTCTTGTGAATGAGAAGCATAAACACATAGGGGTAGTTCTTGTATTGCTCATTGGGTAACAAATTTTTTAAAATATTGCTTCTTAAATATGCTGGGTGCTCCCTGATTATGTTTGAGTAGCTGCGGTTTCTATCACTGTCTTAGCATAAATTTATCACTTTGACATGAGTTTAGTATCAAAAACAAGAGCTGCTGTATACTGGTCATTTTAACAACCTCTTCTAAAAGTCCAGATGGCAATGATGAGGATGGCAGCTTTTGAAAGGAATTTTGCTTAGCATGGATTTCTTCCTAGATTGTATGCCTTCACAGAGCCTTTTCTATAGCTGGAGAGCTCAGTTTGTTTTCCCTGGTACCCAGGGCATAGTATGAATTCCATGGTGGAAATCAGTTTCCATTTTAATTTTTATTTATTCTTTGCTCTTTGATCTACAAAGCTAACAGAGCTACCCCAGATAGTCATCTTGGAAACTCATTTAGAATTCAATTATTTGCTTAGCACCAACTTTTAATGAATATATTGCTACAGACTCTATAGCAGGAATGCACGATTATATAATATGAAAATATTTGTCTCTAAGGAATTTACAGTCTATTGGGAAAAAATAACTATAAAGTCAACAATCAGTAGTAGGTTTAAGGCAGAATGTGCAGCAGAACCAAGAAGGGGTACCTTACCCAACTGGGAAAAAAAATAGATAAGGCATGAAATGATCCCAGGGAGGATGATGCTCTCCTGAGTTTTGAAGATGAATACATGCTCACCAGGGGTAGAAATAATGTCAGGGAGGGAGGTTCCCACCAGAGGGAGGAGAAGCATTTGTGAAGGCTTGGAGGTGTGGTGAGCCTTTGGTATCTGTAATTTGTTTTGACTGGGGTTCAGGGAAAATGAGGCAGGACTGGTAGGCAGGGTTGAGACTGTGAAGAGACTGTTTATACCTCTTGGTCACAAGGGAATCTGCATGTGAAAGCGTGGGTGAGGAGATATTAATTTATATCCATGCTGTAAAAACAACTCAAAACTACCAGGCTGGCTGCTGACATATCAGTTGTCTAAGATATGCGTCTGTTCCCACATGGGGAGGGGGGTGATACAGAAATACCTATGACTCTCTGGACCTAAGATTTCAGACAGTGAGGAAATCTGCTGAGTGAAAGACTGTGGAGTCTGACCACGGAACAAACAGCTTTGCTGAGCTCTACCCTCTGGGCAAACAGTGGGCTGTTTTTGAGGGGAAGTAAGAGCTGGGGGTGGATGGTGTTGGCTCCTGAGGCAGAAGTAGTACTGCCTGGGCTTGTGCAGGCTCCTGAGTTCATGGGCAAACCACAGGAAACTGAAAAATCCAGAGGCATGAACATGGTGGAAAGAGTATTGGCAAAGGCCAAGGAAGTGTTTAAAACCAAGCAAGAGAGTAAGGACAGGCATGCCCTGTGTGAGCATCAACCTCGGAGTGGAAGTCCACTACTTGGTCTTCCCTTCTAAGCTCAGTAATTTCAGCTATCAGCTACCATCCTTGCATATTTAATAACAACAACTGACATATTTTGAGTCCTTGCCTTATCTCCTGTACTATTCTAGATATATTTTGTATCATTATTAATTTAATTTTTATATCTACCCTGCAAGGCAGTTTTATCTACTAGTTAGTAGAACTTTGAAGAGTCCACGGTTGGTTCGTAGATCTATAAGATAACTGTCATTATATCCAATTTATGGGTGGGAGAATTGAGGCTGAGAGTTCAGTAAGTGGTAGAACTGAAATGGACCTCCATTTCCAATTTTAGGGGTGGTTACCTACTATTCTACAAAGTCATACTACAAAGCTCCCAACTGCAGTAACATGGACAGAGCTAGTTTTAGGCCCTATGAAACTGACTGTATGTTATTTCTCTCATTAGAAAAAAATATATGGACCTAAATTGTAAAGGAAACTAGCTATAGAGAGGTCCTGCCAGAGACGAGCTCATTGTATGTCCTCAGAGGGAAAGTATAAATGTCTGAGCCACACAGAGGGTGTTAGCCAGATAGTGTTAGCCAAAGAATCCATCCACTAAGCCAGGACCAACCCAATGAACCCTACAACCCCCACCTCACAAATGGGTTCAAACACCACAGAATTTAGGCTCTGGCAAGAGAAGTAGGGAAGGTATTCCCGAGTCAGACAGGGACCTCTTTTCCCCCTACTGAGGAATCAGAGTAGAAAAAGATGAAATAGCAGGTCCACTTCCCACTCGAACACTCTAAGCCCATCCCAAAGGAGATGTGAGGAAGAGATAAGTGGGTAAATTGGTTATGGTTGGGAATCTTAAACTACACTAGATAAGACTTTTTATTTTTATTTTTAAAAGAGTAATTATGGAATCTGAGAAATTTTGGAATGTGCTCAAGACATCATTAAGAGAAAGAATCCCACAAAGCATAGGCTTTGATGGAAAAATGTAAAACTGTTTCATGGGATGCTCAGTAGGCCAGACATATTAGTCATCTACAGCTCAGGCATTTTGTCCTAGCCTGCTCTTCTAATCAGCTGCTCCTCATTTTACCTCTCTTGTCCTCAGAAGAACTCTATGCTTAATCCCCATGCTTACTTCTGTAGGAGAGCCCTTTCAGCTCATGCCTGAAAGCTGATAGTTTCTTTTTCTCTAGGATTCATATTATGTCCTGCAATCCAAATTTTTAAACAACCTAAGGTTGTTCACTACTGTGCAAATTTTAGACCAAGTTGAAGCAGAAAATCATGAGTGAGACCTTAAGTACTTCCACAGGATGGATTCTAAATCCTGTTAAGCTAGCTACCTGACACCTTTCTCATTCATGAACAGTTTAGGAACTGAGCTGAGAGCCTTTGTCAAAGAGTTGCAGAAGGTGGTCTGCATGGACTTCTATTGAGAGACTGGATGCCCAAGTGATGGGAATCAGGATCTTACAAGATCCTACAGGGCAAGGGACTGAGGTGGGTAGCCAAGGCCTTACATCTCTTCCTGAAAAGCACCACTTTGGGGTAGAGATATATTCAGCTTGTCTAAGGTCTCTCTGCCTCAGTGGGGAGAATAGAAACTATACTACACACTTGGAAAGACCATGGAACTAAGGAAGAGAACCTTAGCTACAAGCTTTTAGGTCAAGGTGTTCATTGGAAATTTAATTCTTCTAAGAAAGTCCTCCGATGTCTCCCCTAAGGAGAGGAAACTGAGCCTGCTAAGTAGGCCAAAGTTTAAAGCTATGTTGAGACTTGTAAAAGGGACCAAAGAAGAGTGTGTGGGGATGGCCAGGACATCCTCCATGTCACTTTGCATGCCATGGACACCCTTACAGGTTGTTCTTCAAGGTTAGAACTCATCTATTACCTAAGAATTTATACTTCTAAGCCTACTTTTATATTATTTTATATTTCTACTACATCTCAGGGAGGGCAAACTTCACATGGTTTTAGGTAAGCATTATCTTAAAATATCCAAATTAGCCAGTTCATTAATTTATTTGTTCAACAAGTTTTTATGGAAGAGCATGTATATCAGCTTAAGTTCCCAAGTTCTAAACATTTCCAGTGCCTCCTCACTCCCTCCATCCAGGAGATAGAAGGCAAGGGAACGTCATAGAAAAACAAGGTCATGTGTTAGTCAGGATTTTGTTTTGTTTTGTTTTGCCACTGTGACTGAAAGGACTGACCAGAACAATTTTAGAGGAGGAAAAGTTTACTGGGTGCTTACTATTTCAGAGGTCTCAGTTCACAGATGGTCAACTTCATTGCTCTGGACCCAAGACAAGGCGGAACATCATGGTGGAAGAGTGTGGTGAAGGAAAGAAGCTCAGGACATGACAAACAGGAAATAGAGAGACTAAGTTCATCTCACCAGGGACAAAATATACACCCCCCAAGCATGCCCCCAGTGACCTGTCCCCTCCAGCAAGCGGCACCCTACTTATCTACAGTCACCACCATTCAAGGGGGTTAACACACTGATTAGGTTAAGGAACTCATAACCCAATCGTTTCACCTCTAAACTGTCTTGCATTGTCTCACCTGTGACCTCTTTGGAGACACCTCTTATCTAAACCATAACAGGACTTTACTCAAGGTGTAAAAGGGTGGGTGTTAGAAGCACGATGGACAGAGCCACAAATTTCAGGAGAGCCAAAGGATTTCTGGAGAAAAGAATATGAAGAAAGATGTGACTTTCACCTTGTTTTCCTACTTCCTGTACTTGAATCACAGAAGCGTGTGAGCTTTCAGTGAGGTGATTGCCATGTGAAGCAGGTAGTGGTATCTGCTTCTTCAATTCTGAGTGGAAATTAGCACACTGCATGGGCTTATTTCAGAACCAAATAGGAGTGGGATTTTAGATTCTTTTCCTGACCATTGGACAGTTCCACCATGTTTCCAACACCAAAAATATTTTTTGATCTGAAATGTGCTGGAGTTGGGATGCGAATACCTATCCTATGCCTGTGGGTAAGAGAAAGATGTGTGTGTGCTGGGGCTGGGGGACAGTGAGGAGGAATGGTGACTTGAAAGAAGGGCTTCATGGGCCTCATGCTATCAGCCTGTTTAGTAAAGTGATTTGGATTGCATTTTCCTTTTAGCCTCACTGTCGTGAAGGTAAAGAAATTACTGCATGAGCTCACCCTTGGCCCTCAGCCCTGGGCCCTCATGCCAGTAAATCCATGATAATAGAGTCAGCACACCAAATGTCTGTACCTATATTCTAATCTCAAAGTGAACTGGACCCGGAAAAAATGTTTCCATATTATTTTTATTCATAACTTTTCAAGCCTGTGGATTTCTCCTGAGGCATTTCTTCTCTCAGGTAGGGGAAGGCAGGGGAGTAGAGCAAAAGGTGGACAAGAGGAGGAAGCAAAATCTCCCCTAACAGACTCAGGCAAAGTTGCCTTTTTCACATTGGTCAGGAGGCAGGAAGGACATAGAGTGAGACTGTTAGGAGTGGCGTTGCATAGATTTGCATGGGCCTTTCCATGCAGTGTTCTAAAAAGCATAGCCATAAGGGAGTACAGCAAATGTTTGCGATGGCTTTAAGCAAAACACAAATCAGAGACCTTTCATGATGTTCCCTGAACCTCAGGACTCTGCAGATCTCCAGCCTGTTGTTTCACTGTCTCAAGCTGGCCGTTTGTCCTGAAAAACAGCTCTACAACCCTCGCCCTTGTTCTCCCTCAAGTGAATGTGCCAGACAGCATGTTTGCTTTGCCCACGGCCTCCCCACGGGACAGCAGCTCCAGTTCTTTGCTTGATTCAAGCATCTTAAATGAAACTTGAATACTCAGCAGAGCCCCACAGAGCCGCACAAGAGGAATCTGGATGGAATCCTGACCCTGGCCCCTCCTTCATCTCCCACTCTAACTCCTCCCTCAGCACCTAATTTTAACACTCTTAAAATCTGCAGCTGTGAGGAGAAAGCCCCAGTAAAAACTATGAACTCTCATTCATCCACTATTCTGTCTTGGAATCGCATTGCTAATATTAGTGACACCTCTCCTGAGGAAAGACTTGGCATTGGGCTGCTGGAGGAGAAACCATTTCCTGACTTTTAAAAAGCCAGGACAGTGAAATATCACTTCTAATTTGGGAGGTGGTACCTGAAGGGCATTAAGAGTGAGGGATAATTAAGATGGCTGCAGAGAAACCTTGCGGGCATGGAGAATCAGGTCAGGGTTAGTCTTTTGTGTTATTCCAATGGCTAAGTCGCTCTTGTCAGACTCTCATCAAAGTGCTGATCCTCAGGACTGCAATCTATTGTTTGCTTTGCAGATAATTTGACAAGAATGTGACTTCCTCTGAGCTGTGACTGTGTCCACAAATTCAACTCCACCTGGCTATATACCATGCCAATAGTATATAGGTCAATATAAATAAATGTATGTTGACCTGAACTGAAATGTTGACAGTAGGAGCAAAGCACAGCAGGAACAAGAGAGAATCAGAAAATGTGGCAGAGGTGAAAATAAAGCTGGAAGAGAAGTGGGTATTTTCTCTTGCTGTGGGGTATGACGTGGAAACTTCTGGGTAGCCAATAAAGATTTCTGAGAAGCTTTGCATGGATTCTGCTTTGTGTTGCAGAAAGTAAGGTGGCAACTGTGACCTCTTCCCTCTCAGGACTCCCAGGATTATGAAAGATTGAAAGCCATCAGACCAGTCCCAATAATCATCAGCACACTGACCACACTGTCTGCATTCAAACACACACATTCGGCCCACCTTTTGGCTAGAGGGAAAAACAGTTCCTGCTCCTTCCAGGGGCCATGTATGGTTCCTCTCTTCTATTGTATAATCAAGGACTTTGCTTCTGCATTGACAGTTTCTCCATCTCTGCAGGATCATTCCCAGTGACATACAGCAAGCTTCAGTATATCCCATTTTATCTGTTGACCCATTTCTCTGCCCCTGTTTTTATCGAAGCTCTTTAAAACAGTAAATTATATAACATTTGTCTCTCTCTTAGCCTCCTATATTCCCTTTAATCTACTCCAGTCACATTTATTTCTCCAAATTCTCTTGAAAATGCTCTGGTCAAGGTCACCAATGATTTCTGTCTTGCCGAAACCAACAGATTGATCATATCTCATACTTTGCCCAATTTGTTTCAATGACTGTTCATTCCTGCTATTCTTCAAAGCGCCAAGCTCCTTCCCCCTATGCAGCTGTGGCTTGCTTTTCCTGGAACATGCTTGCTTCAGACCTTTAGCAGCTGTTTCCCTCACCTCTTTCAAGTCCTCGCTTAGAGAAGCCACTCTGACGGTCTCACTGAAAATAACATCCCTCACCATCCCCTTCACCAGTCACTCTCTTCTGTCCTGCTCTGCTTTCTTTCTTAGCATTTACCATTGATGAAATGATAAATTTATTTGCAAACTATGTATGATTTCCTGGTATATTATAAACTCAAGAAGTTAGGGCTTGCCCTTTCCTTATCTCTCACATCCAGGACAGGGCTGATATACAGAGCTGATATATACAGGGCATGAGTTGCTAAGGAGCTCATAGTCTTAACTGGAGATGATGATGATGATGATGATGATGATGAGCATAATACCCAGCTTCATATGTCTACATATAAATATAATTATTGAATCTTCCCAGCAAATTCATGAGGAAGGTGGTATTCTCTATTGTTTGGGTAAGAGAACTGGGATTTTAGGAGAATTGCAAACCCAGCATAGGGTTAGACAGGGGTCAGCAGAAGAGAGACAACTCAAGCACAGGTCCTTTTGACTCCAGTGCTTTGCTTTTCCACATTGAGGTCTTTGACCTTACAGGCTGACAGCATGTGAGGAGGTCACCCCATCTGTTCAGGTTGTCTTAGTGTGTATGTGCAGTTCCACCTACTCACAAACTGGCAACACCCATTTATGCTTGTTTAGTAGAAAAGAGTGCTGACTTTACTCATTTTGCTATAAAAGCAGTCTCTATGCCAGAAGCCAAAATACACAGGACTGGTAAATATTTTGTACTAGGTTACAACCAAGGAACCAAATCCAATTAATGTTGGCTCAATGTGATATGGTTGTTCAGTAGTGTTAGGAAATATGTAGGTAGGTTCAATCCAATTTGAAGGCATACTTTGGTCATATTTCAGCTGTTTTAGGAAATTAAAACCTTTTGATCTATCCGGGTTCATTTCTGAGTTCAGCACAGTTTGTTCCCTGTTATGGTTTATAGTCAGGTTTAGTAAGGCCTTGACTACTGGGTTCCAGAGCCTGGGCTTCTCATAGGCCCACGCTATGATAAATTTATTTGCAAATAAATTTGCAAATTTGGAGAAATAAATGTGACTGGAGTAGATTAAAGGGAACATAGGAGGCTAAGAGAGAGACAGGGGGCAGTGGGAGTGTGTGGGTCCAGATGAGAATGATGAGTTCCTTTCTGGCCAACCACATATGTCTAAAGTTTCTAGCAACTATACTACAAAAATAAAAAGAAACCAATGAAATTAATTTTAATAGTGGATTTTTTAAAACCCAATATACCAAAATTTAATTCCAACATGCAATCTACATGAATAATTGTTAAATCTAGTCTGTGTTTTATAACCACAACATATATCAAAATAAATCAGTTACATTTCTAGTGACCAATAGCCGTGTGGGCTGGTAACTACTGTATGGACAGTGTATCTCTGGGGAGTAAGAATGACTTGATTTTGCTCTGTTTCTTGTTCACAACGATAATGATGTTGTAATTATTTTCTCTGAATATACCAGATACAAAGCATCTTTACGAAGGAAACTTAAAAGTTTGTATAGTCTAATTATGCATTTGATGCTTAAGTATATCTAAAGTATTGCCCAAGATCCTAAGACACTATTGGATAAGAGGTTGTCTAGTATCTACTTACACAGTAATAGGTAGCTCCTCCCCTCAAGTAATTAATTTCATTTCTGGCAGCTTTCAGTATTATAAAATGATCCTTTTAATTGAGCTGAAATTTATGCTATTTGTGTTTCTCATATGGTTCTACACTCTGAAGTCAGAGAAAATAAATCTGATTCCTTTCACAGAACTGTTGTTTTTATATTTGAAGCTAGCTAGCATGCTTTGTTGTGTTAATCCTCTCCAAATAAACTGCTTTAATGCTTCCATTACTATTCCTGATAGTGTCGAGTCTTGTTCCTGCCGTGAACAGGTTCCAGATTCCCAACGTCCCTCTAAAAATACTATACCCAAAGTTAAACAAAATATCCATGAGTGGTCCCAGAACCCCCAAAATAGAATGAGACTATGAACTCTTAGTCCTACATATTATACTTCTGCTGCATCTTTGTCACAATTCACAGTTGCTTCATACTGAGCTCTTCAACCACAAAAATGCCTAAACATGGTCCCATGCCACTTCTTCCTTATATTTTTATATGAACAGTTGTATCTGGACACAAGGCAATATCATAAAATGGACAATGTTCATGTTTCTTCTAACTATGGAGAATTGAGGAGAACAAAAGTAAGAAAAATTACCCAGAAGATGATGTGAGAAAATTTTAAATGATTTTAGAATTTTTTCCCTTTTTAAGTCTGAAATACCAATATATTTTTTGGAGACATTATACACTATATTGATGGGCTCTTTCAACTCACTGCTAATTCTTATTTACTCATCAAATAAGTAAATAACATACTAATAATACTCATTATTCCTTTATTATTAGTTGATGAATAGACTTTTTATATCTTTAAATAAGTCATAAATTAAACTTTTGAATATGTTATGTGTAAAGACAAAATCTTACTACATTAGGGCTCCACTGAGTAGTACATTTTAGGTAAAGGTGTTTAGTGTCTTTTAAACTACCAACTTTTCATTAAACTAGTTTATGTTTCACCATTGTTCTACCAGACTGTAGAAAATATTTTCAGTCCTCATGGGACTGACTTTTCCCTAACTTTACCTGGAAAATTTCTGCTTGTCCCTTGTGTTCTGGTTTAGATATTAGCTCTTCTTTCAGATTTGATGCCATTCTTGTATGCTTCTACAGTGTTGCACACTGTCCACATCATAGCAACTGCCACCCTGTTGCAACTTTCTGTATATCTGCCCATATCTCCTACTAGAATGTAAACTATGTTAGGACAGAGATTAATACTATATGATCCAATGTGTCTAGTACCAAGCAGATGCTCAGTAAAAAATTTTTCATTAAATCAATAAGTCTTCATGACATATACTAAGGCAATTATTATCATTTTATTGTACAGAGGAGTCAATTACAGTTAAGAGAACTTAGTTAGCTTGTTAAGAAACTGAGTGGCTGGCAAAGATGTGGTTCAGGGATCAGGATTCTCAAGCTGAATTTAATGCCGTCATCATAAAACCAGTTATACACACCTTCTATATACTTCACAATATCTGAGCTTCCTTAACAAATTGTAAACTTCATGTTCTTACTGAAAATAAAACTTAAAATGCAAACACTAGGGAGAGAAGAAGCATAATAAGCTGACTTCTAACTCTAGGGCATTAAAGATTGATGTCAAATGATTTAGCAGAAATAGGCTTTCACTAGAAGGAAGAGTGAGCCTTGTGCTCTTTCTATGCAAATACATACCAATCATTTTTTATTAATCTCCACAAAACACATGTTTGCTGATTATTTGGTTTACTTGGTTTCCAAGCAGTTAAATAGGAATAAGCCCCCACACTATGCATTTTTTTCATATGAACAACCATAATCAGAAAGGACTTGTTTACCTTAAGATTATTTTTGTGCTTATACAAAATCAGACATGTGTATTGTTTAAATTTTTGAAAAATTAAGATCACATTTAAAAAACATGTTTATTGTTAATTTTTTTTTAAAAATTAAGATCATATATTTTTCTTTTTTTTTTAAAGAGAGAGAGAGGAGAGAGAAAGAGAGAGAGAATTTTTTTTTTAGTATTTTATTTTTCAGTTTTTGGTGGACACAACATCTTTACTTTTATGTGGTGCTGAGGATCGAACCCAGCGCCCCACACATGCCAGGCGAGCGCATTACTGCTTGAGCCACATCCCCAGCCCCTTAAGATCATATTTTAAAAACCCTTACCCAAGTATTCCTTATTTTTTAAAAAATGCCAATACTTACAGATTTTCTCTAATTTGGGATTTTCCCTCTATGTGTTTTACATAATGTATTGATAATTTTCCTATATTATTAAATATTCTCTGCAGTATGAGTTTTTAATGATTGCATAGTTCATTCTATGTATGTTCCATATATTTTAAAAAAGCCTTATCATATTGTAGATAGTTAGGATTGTTTCCAATTTTAGATTCTATAAATAATATGATGGTACTTATCCTTGCACACTATTAATCTTTGAACACATGACATTTGAAGGAGAGAATTTTTTCTCCTCTAATTGGTCATATGCTACGCTGGATCTTATTAGGATAAAAACTACTCATAACTGGGCCTTCACCTTAAAGTGATTAAAGGACTTGGACCCTCAGCAGCAATCAGATTGAATCAAAGATTAGAATTCCTGACTCCTCAGTACCTAGATTAGTTTAGGCTCCTTGGGATTCTTTTCTTTTCTTTTTCTCATTATTGCCCTCTGCATTTTCCTATGGTATCATGAACAATGAACTCCAGGGTAGGGCTCAAGGCCTGTCTGTTTTCAAACTGAACCCCTTATCTCCTGCCAGCAGCACTGCTCCTGAGTCTCCATGCCAAGCTCATGAAGAAGAGTTAGCATTGAGAATGAGGATAAAAAGAAGTCATCTCTGCCCCCGGCAGTTGTGGGAGACAGAAAGAGAGGGATGCACATGTAACCTCTTTTGAGTCTTTAATTAAAAAACAAGAAAAAGAAAAAAACCCAGGAAAGTAAAAGGAAAGAAAAGCAACTGCCTAAATTAATATTGCCCTGGGGCAACCTGAATGGGTATGACTTGAACCAAGTGGCTTGTCACCCTACTGCCATTATGACCCTTGCAGAGTCCAAGAAAATGCAGGGATGAACTCACTGGGTCGAACAACATGCTCAGTGTCTTGAGAACAAATAGACTTTTCTTTGGTGTTAGTTACAAACATCTTTTCTTTCCACTTATTCATTGCTCCAAGAAGCAAGAGCTGATCTTCTGTGAAAGTTCAAGGAAAAGGCATGTGATGCAGCTCCAAACTGCTGCCATCTCTGCCACCCCCACCCCTGTGTCTGGAGGACTGGTCTATCCTATTGACTGCACTAATTGTATAGTTCCTTTACAGTTCCTTTGTTTATCTATCTATCTATCTATCTATCTATCTATCTATCTATCTATCTATCCATCCATCTCTCCATCTGTGTTTTTATCTATATACCACCAGCTTGTGTCATGCACCAAGCCACATCCAAAGGACAGAATGGCATAATATTTGTCTTTGAGGAAGAATGTTAGTGGGAATCCCAGACAGTAAATCAATAAATAGGTGATAATTATGTGAGGAACTATGATGACAAAAGTATAAGTAATCATAGGACTTGGAAGGGCCAATAATCCTGGCATGGACAAGAAGCTGTTCATGAAAGGTATCTTTATGAAATTGGTATTAATATCTAATCCCAGCAGATGAGTGAATTACCTGGTCAAAGGCAGAGACAGAGGGGTTACAATGAAATTATAATTCAGACGGAGAGCCCCTGGTTGCATTTTCTTAGATAATTTTATCAGGAAAATCTTTGTTAATAATACTGTCAAAGATTACAATAAAGATATTTGTCCAAAATCCATATGCTCATACTTTCTTTATGTTTCCTATCTTTAAACACGAATCATATTTATCTCCATTTTATAATTTTCATCAGTCACATATTGCTTGTTTCTGTTTTTAATTGTGTTTTTGGACCTTTACAATATCATCCCTATATCTAAATAACATTGATACATTTTTAAAACTTGTTTTAGTTGTCAATTGATCTTTATTTTATTTGTTTTTATGTGATGCTGAGAATTAAACTCAGTGTCTCACACATGCCAGGCAAGCATTCTCCCACTGAGCCTCAACCCCAACCCCATACATTCTTGTAGAGAGGAATATATTTTGTTTGCTTCTGTCTGAAATCCCTTCAGTTTGAAAGCAAGTAATAGATCATGCCAACCTCAAAGAGCAGCATTACTTTTTTATAAGATGGAAATCCATGTGCACAGAGGCTAAGTGAATTGCCCAAGACACACATCTCCAGAGCAAGACTTACTTAGTGCTCTTCTCCTACCACCTACACCCTCACTCCAGCCCAGGAACAGTACTTAAAATGTTGGGCAGCATTGAACGTCTACTGGTTTCTTGATTGGAGACATGTTGGTGTACTGGGGAGAGCCAGACTCACAATTAAGACATACAGCCTTGGAAAAGGTTTCTGGAGAAAGGCAAGGAGGCAGCAGAGGATGGAAAAAGGTACGTTGTGATTACTGCTCCTTGTGAGATTAAGATAGATCAGAAACTTTATTGTTGTCCAGAGCTTGTGAAAATGAAAGAAAAATTCATTTTAAATAGGTTATACTTACTCTTGAACATTGCAGTATTACTAATTAAGTGTGTTCTCTCCTTAAGGAAAGCACTGGGAATAGTAACTCCTAGAGGAGGTCTTTGTGCTTTGGGTTCTATATCATATGTTACCTTGTGTGCCCCTTGAAGCCTAGGAAAGGCTTTGGGAACGCTTTTGGAACCATTTCTCCTATACAGAGTTAAACACCAAATATATACTTGCACATAGGGCTATCAAACAGCTTCATAGTCTTTGTGGTCTTTGTGCTATCATTCAATACCTCTTTCCTGTGTCTTTCTTCTCTAACTCTCATTTGAATCTCTTTGTTAAACTTACAGATATGCACTAGAATTTTCCGTCCTAAATGGACGTTCTCTCAACTTCTGTAACCAGTTTCTAATCTCTGCCTTTCTCCTCCAGAGTCGCAGAACATCACCACTCTCCAACTCACTATAATCTACCCCCCACACCCAATATGAACTCCATGACTACAGCACTACGTCCAATAAAAGCTTCAGCTCAGCCCATTTTATTCCTAATGCTTTCTTGAGTACACAGCTCTTTAAGAGTTTCTAGTGTGCCTCCCTCTAATGCTGCTTGATTGTCTTGGGCCAGTGAGAATCATAGTCTTGTGTACTCTGACAACATTATATTCCTGTATGATTCTTTTTACCATGTGACTATAAAGTAGTGAGTCAGAGTCTTAAAGATCGTCCAATTAATTCATATTTAATTCACCTAACAAATGTTTATTAAGCACCTTTAGAGGCCAAACACTAATTGAGAACTGGAGATACAGATGGGCAGAAGATAGAGATGATACCACGATGATGAGATTTTATGAGGCTGTTTTAAGAGAAATGACTAAAAGCAAGGACACAGTAGTCAAATGGTGCTGGGTTCAAATCATGACTCCATGTCTTCTGAGTTTGTTTAGACCTTTCACTCATTCATTCATCTATTTTTTTTGTAATAAATACTTACTGGTTGTTGATTATGTGACATGTGGTGTTTCAATCGCTGCAAATACAGGCAAAGCTCTGCCCTCAAGGAGCTTGCTTTCTTAGGAGAAAGAAAGATCACTAATGCCTATGTACATATATCATAAGCTAATAACTTCAGACAGTGTGACAGATGTGAAGAAAGTAAGATAAGGTGATATGATAGGGTGTGATCTACTCTGACTCTTGTTTAAAAATATCTACTTTAGATTGAATAGTCAGGGAATACCTCTCGGAAAAGGTGACATCTGAGCTGAGATGGGAAAATGGCCAATGAAAGCAAAGAACTGAAAAAAAGAAAGAAAGAAAGAAAGAAAGAAAGAAAGAAAGAAAGAAAGAAAGAAAGAAAGAAAGAAAGAAAGAAAGAAGAAAGAAAGAAAGAAAGAAAGAAAGAAAGAAAGAAAGAAAGAAGGAAACTACAAAAGTGGAGGGGAAAAGTGAGATTGGAAAATGCTTGGTCATTGGATAAAGATAAATAAATCTGATGCAGCTGAAGTAGAGTGCATAAGGGGAATGTTGCAAAGGCAATGTTGGTGAGTTAGGTAGGAGCCAGCACACATTTGGTTTTGTGGACCATGTGAAGATAATCAGATTTTATTCTAAGCTATTTAAGACTTTGTTTCCCCAACTAAAAAGAAAAAGGCATCATAAAGTTGTTGTGATAATTATGAGTTATAATTCTTTTATGCATTGATTAATTCAATAAACTTTTATTTAAGTGCCTGTCATATATCCACACTAAGCTTTGAGAATAATAGGGTGAAGTATTGGTTTGCAGTCAGGGATGTCATGGTTGCTATGGGAGATGGACCTATAAGATAAAATTGTAACACAATATGACAAACACAAAAGTAGATATGCGTTTCTCTCCTTTCCAATTCTCTTCATCTTAATATCTGCAACAAAGTTAGCACCTCTTCCCTGAATTCCTTCTAGTTCCTTCTAACTAGTCTCCTGCATTTCCAGTTCTGCTATTCTCCAGAACTTTCATCATACTGCACCACAGTGACCTTTCTAAAATTCAAATGTTAATTAATTCATCAAAAAATATTTATTATGTGTCTTCAATGTGTCAGGCTCCCTTCCAGATACTTGCAAAATATCAGTAAAGAAATATCATTTGTCTGACTAAAATCCTTTAATAGTTCCATGTTGCCCTCAGGATATAATATAAACTCCTTAGCTTGCTCTATAATCTTCAGATTTCTTGAATTTCCCAGGATAATAGTATAAATAGAGCCCAAATATCATTTTCAGGTTATTATTAAATATATGCTGTTGTTATTAAATATATGCTACCTGTATGCCTTGACAAATGTAACTTCATAAGGGTCTGGAAATCTCAGTTCAAATGTATAATTCTTGTATTCTTCAGAGTTTCAGGCCAGAAGCTTGAGGTACTGGAAGACCTGATGTTCTTGTTCTGCTCTCCTTTCTTTCCTTAGCACACTGCAGAGAGCCTTGTACACCAACATGTGCAACATGTGGACACCACAATTCTCATGTCCAAACTCTATCCCCTGTCCTCCTACACAACTGCTTCCTGGCCATCTCTAAGGCTTTCACAGATCCTGAGGTCTCAGGCCCAGCTTGGGAGAGAATTTTAGGGTCCCGCCCACCCAAAGCCTCATCTGGAAGCCTCATCTCATCATTTCCAGATGGACAAGTCCTCTTGGCTTGACTCATACCACTGCCATGGCCATAGATAAAAAACAGTCCAAGAGGCTGTCTAAAGTGTGCAGTCCAGAGTAAGGTCCCCTCTTTCCCAGATCTCAGAGCAGAAATCTGATAATTCTTTTCCATATGGCTGCTGCTTAACCCTCCACTGCACTCACATACTAAAATTCCACAGGGCTCTGTAAATCCTGTTTTGGTCCATGCTTTACCTCTACTCTCATCTCTACCTTGAACATTCTTTCATATCCACCCTCTCTTCACCTAATTCCTGGTCTTTTCAAGTCTCAGTTTAGAGATTTCTTTTTGTGGAAAGCCTTCCCTGTGGATCCTATGGTAATTACAAATATGTCTTCAAATTCTTTGGCGCTATTCTTATTGAGAAGTGGTATGTACAACCACTTCCCTTAAACCTGAGTGGGTTTTCAACCCAATAGGAAACAATGAAAGTAACACTAGGTGAATTGTGAAATTAGATTATATGAGGTCATGCTTTTTTTTTAAAAAAGAACTTTTTACTGGAATTTTTCTCTTTTAAATCCCTGAGCTGTTAGGCAAGACATCAGGCTACTCTGAAGCTTCCATTATGGAAAGGCCACATGCATACCTTTGGGACAATAGTCCCAGCTAAACCCAGCCTTCCAGCAATCTCCACAAAGGTAGCCATCTGGGATCTTGTGTAACAGTTCATTCCTCAGGTGAATACTATCATGTGACCTTTCCTCATGCCTGTTATATTCTCTTAATTAAAAAGAGGCCTCTAAGAATCTTAAAAATATATATCATAGGCCTTCTTAAATTAATTATTGTGTTTCTAAGACTCTTATGACATTGTCTCACAATAGTCCCACAGGAAGCAAAAAGTTGAGAAGAACAAATCATTAAGACATGTGTGACTGTGGCATTTGTTTACTAAAATTAATTTTATAAATTGATAAATAAAAATACTATGATATGAATGCATTCTTTAAAACTGACCTGTGGACAGTATGACAGTGGTGAGAAGCAGGGTCTTTAGGAGGTGATTAAGTCATGAAGGCAGAGCCCTCATGTATTAGGATCCTTATGAAAGGGCTTGAGGGAGTGATTTTTCTCCCTTCTGCTCTACTGCCACATGAGGGCACAGTGTTTGGACCTTCTTGCCCTTCTGCCTTCCACCATGTGAAGATGCAGCAACAAGGCCCCATTGTAAAACAGAGAGAGAGGCCCTTACTTGACAGAATCTTGATCTTGGACTTTCCAGCACTGAAATCCTTGAGACATAAATTTCTATTGTTTATAAATTAACTGATGTCAAATGTTTTGTTATAACAGCATAAACAGACTAAAACAGAAACTCACAAAAATTTTAAAGCAGTTTTATTAGTGTGAACTGAAATAATACAATACAGTAATATATATTAAAACAAGACTAGAATCTCTCAACTTCTATGAGCAAGAAGAACACTGAAAAAATTATTCAGCTGCAAATATAAGCTAAAATGACACAGAGGGCAGAGTTAGGAGCCCAGAAAATGAACCTATGAGTTATGAAGAATGATTAAGTCCCAGCTAAAGGAAAGACTTGTTCCTGATTGAATTTCAGAATTGCTACGAACCAGTGAATGGTTATGCGCCTTCTATCATGACCATCCCTTTTTGAAATAGGACAGTACAGTGTAATTTTCCTCCTACCACTGTTGTGTGGATTACGACAGAAAAATTGCCCTTCTTAATTTATAGGTGTTCATATTGTAAAGAACTATATCCAAGGAACTGGACCTGAGGAGACGTACTTATTTGTTTCCAGACTATATTTGGATGATGGGATCCTAGACTTCAAGGCTGAACTTGATGCCATAATAGTATGAGACTTTTAAAGAAGGTAGTAAATGGATTTTTCATGTGTGATAAACTTAAATAATTTATGATAATCAAGATGACTTGGAAGTTACAGCTACAAACTCTTTAGCTCCCTCTACTGAGAAATGGGGTGTTAAGTTTTGTCTTCTTGAATGTAGGAAAATTTGTTACTGTTTGGACCAATGAATCTAGATATACCCAGTAAGGAATGAGACAGGTCAGTGAAGCCATCCTGGCTGAATACTGCTAGTGACCCCTTTCAAAACCATATGAAAGGAAAGAATTGCCTACCTAAGACCCACCCAAGTTCCTGACCCAGAAACTAACGAAATGTAAATAAATGGCTGTTGTGTTAAGCCACTAAATTTTGGGTAATTTATTACCCAGAAATACATAGCTGAATACTACTGCAAATTGGTTTTAAGTCCCTGTGCTTCTGTGGAACCTTATCCTTTTACCATACTGTGATTATCTGTTCACTGGTCTTTATCAACTTCTGGTGAAAATTTCCTAAGAATGAGGTGGTGTCCCCACCTTAAAAACAGTGGTTTGTACAGTAGGCAGCCAATATGCTGTCTGCTTCCTTTCCTTTTCCTACCTAAGGGCTTGCTTTAACCACACAGTCAAGGCCATAGAAGTCTTAATTGTACTCTGTTTTGTTTCTTTGGTCTCATTAGGCTGAGTTTGGGTCCTCCAGCATCCACAGCATTCTGTAGGCCTGCTCTGTCTGTGGATATTTATATGAGGGACACCCTCTAAAATAAGAAACAGGCCTAGGGTACTTAGTTCCTCTAGAAATACACATGGATTTGAAACTGAAGTGGATAATTACTGTGCAGAAACATGTTTTGAGTTTTGCCTCTCCCAGAATCTTTGAAAAATAGAACATAATGTGTAGCCAAACCCCAAACACCCCTGGGTTTGCACATCTCTAATAATCCCATCCAGATACATTTACTTTCACATAATGGATTTCTGGTTCCAAGATTTTTCCAGTTTGAAAAATAACTCTTAGAATTGCTCATCTGTGAGCAGTAGTCTGTCTGATACTCCCAGAACTACAGTCACCCCAGAAATTTCAGGCCTGAACCTTAATCTTCCTGTTTCAAAATATGTACTTAAATGTACGAGAGTGTGCACACTGAGAAGTCCTGGAGACAACCAGGCTTAAATGCCTGTCTTATTCACTAGTCATGTGACTGTCAATACCTTACTTAATCTCTCTGAGCTTGTTTCCATTTAAGTAAATTGAGAAGCACAGTGTCCCTTACAGGCTTGTTACAAGCATGAAGTGAAGTTAATGCATATAGAATACTCAGCCACATTCTGCACATAGCAACTTTCATTAAACTAGTGAATGCGAGACAGAAGGAAATATCTTAGGTATTCTTTAGTTCATGACTTGTCCCTATTTTTCTGTGATCTCTAATTTTATCCTATCCAATACAGACTGCTGGGGTTATAATGATCATTGCACATAAGGACCCATGGTCTCACAAATACATGTTCTTAAGGGGGCAACACGACTCAATATTTTCAATTGGGACTGCTCTCGAAAAATGTAGGACATATGGTGACCATACCCAGAATTCTCAGAGCCAGATGCCGACTGGCTCCAAAAGAAGAAAACTAAAACAATCTGAAATCTCTTCTATAGGCCAAAACAAATCTTGTGTCTCTCCCAATGTTATTCCTGTAGATATCTTTGTTTGTGTTGGGCCTGTTCACCGGTTCCATTTCTGCTACCATCTCTGGGGAAGAGGGGAAAGAAAACACCTCATGTTCACTCATGTTAACAAGGAACATTTTTCTAGGTGGATTTTAGGTATAAAGGAAATTGGAAAATCTTTTTTCATTTAGTGATTTCTTTGTCTTCTCCATTTATAGCATCTTCAGTTATAGATTTTTCTTCTGATCCTTTGTTAATAGTAACAATAAGATTAGTGTTGTCATTATTACTAAACACATTTTAGGGCATTTATCATAACTTTGGTCTTAAATAGACCTTGTTCTTACAATGGATTTGCAAGGTAAACGTCATCATCACCAGTTTAAGGGTTAAGAGCCTAATATTCAGAAAGACTTAAGTTCATGGAATTCAAGAATGATAGAATAAGGGTTTAAACACAGAAACTTCTGACTTACTCTTCAATCTATGTTGTTATCTCCCATAGATGTCCTTATAGAAGTAAGATTTGGTTTTAATTAACATATACTAAACCTCTCTCATGTGCTTTGTTAAAATATTTGTAAATTATTTCTTTTGATCCTTACAGCAACCACATGACATGAGTAATACTACCACCATTTTAAAAAGTGATATAACACCAAAAGAAATTTTCCTAGGGTCATTTAATTTGTAATTAGTAGATCCAAGAATCTTTTTTTTTTTTTTTTTTTGGTATGTTTGGGATAAAAGATTAAAGATTCAAAACCCTTTCTACATCCCATTCTGATAGCAGAAGTTCAAAATGGGGTATATTTAGGAACTTGAGTGGCAGGATAATATTGAGGCAGGATAATATTGAGAGACGCATTGAAAGTGGGATCATATACCTTCCCATTATCCTACCCCTTAATATAGATGAGGTAATTATTGGGATGTATAGGAAAAAGAACTGGCGTGTGCAAAAGAGAGTAGAAAGGGGCAGAAAATTGGGGAAAGGAATGCCTAGAGTCAGCTCTGTCTCACATATATCTTAGCCGTGTGTAGGGCCTACCTTTGACATTTAAAATGACCTTCATTCTAATCAAGAGTATCGACAGAAAGGTACCTTCATGTGGCTGTGATTTCTGGAGAAAGTAGAAATACAGATTAGAATCAAAAAGACAGAAAAAAAATTTATATCAAAGGATAAATGTCAGAAAGTAAAAATCACTTTTGTTTTGGCCTAAGAAACTGCATACCTATGTTTAAGTGATTTTACTATAAATGAGAAAAAGAACAAAATTTGAGAAGTTAAAATCTTAATTGCCAGCTGGGAGATGGAGTGAGTTCACCCTTCCAATTTACCTCTTCCAAAAATTAATTGGCCGCTCAAACACACTCTACTTAGTGTGGTGAAATTATGAGGAAATAGTAACATGCTCTTATTTGTTTATTTGATCCCTTGATCCTTAATTCTTATTTTCTAAACAAATTCCAGTTATGCAAATGATACATGTAAATTAGGATAAATGTTTCAGCAAAAAGTTAAGAGATCAAAATAAAAAATGTTCCACAATCCCGCTCTCCTGATAGTCTCAACCTTCTGAAATATTTCTAATTTATTTTTGGAACTTTTATTCTATAGTTGAGATTATAAAAAATGTCTTTTTTTACTCAATGTAACCCTGATGTCATTAGTGTTTAAGGACATGGATTTTTAATTACTGTCTAAATTTTTATCTATCTTGTAGTATATTTAAATAATTTTCTGGAATATTTAGATTAATTTCAATTTTTTTACGACTATAAATGTGGTGTTATGTTTTTATACTCATCCCATGTCTGTTTTTCTGAACCCAGGGATGCTTTATCACTGAGCATACTTCCCTGGTATTTCTTTTCTTTTTTTCTTGAAACAGGTTCTTGTTAAGTTGCTGAGGCTTGCTTTGAGCTTATGATCCTCCTGACTCAGCCCCCAAGTCTCTGGGATTATAGGCAAGCACCACCAAGGTCTTCATTTTGAGAAGGGGTAGCTTAAATCCCGGGGATGGTGAAATGGCTATAAGTAGGTATGTCTTAACTGTGCACCACTCATTCTACCCCTGCCCAGAGATTTGGAAGCAGTTTCCTGGGGTGCCCCTTTTCTATGCTCTCTGGCTCTGAATCATTAAGGTATTGCTAAAAAAGGTATTACTAAGCCTTTTTGTTCTCTCTGACTGACATTCTTCTAGAGCATTCTAGATAATTCAACTCTCTACCTCCCTAGCTTTGAGTTAGGCCACAATAGACTTTTTCTTAGGTTGGATGATGCGTAATCATTTAAGAGCAAGGGAAAGTAAATGAGGCACCTGGTGTAACTTAAAATCTGCTTCAAAGCAGGTGGCCTACTTAAAGCCTTGTACGCTGGGGCCTTTTCACAGTTGAGAAGGACACTACCATCTAAGTATGGTATTGGAAATTAGCCTGCTCCATGGGTCTGAGTACTGCATCTTAGAATAATGAAGTGATAGATGAGTGACAGCTTCTAATGGAAGATTTTTAATGCTGCGTTAGTTGACCTTTTTTGGCTGCAACAGCAGCACTAAAACATGAAGGGGACTTAATTTTATCAAATCCAAGAAATAGTTTAAGAACCACATTATGGGCAGGAGAGGGATGCACTAAGACAAGGATGTTCTTCTTGGGAACAATGAGAACCAGAGACATATATAATGTCACATATTTCTGTCTCTTGACTGGGCTTCTCACAGACTTCATTTTGTGTCACTGAAGATTAGATTAGTTTCTCCACATTGTTGAAAACATGGGGTATGGTGGGGGTGATAATGCTAAGTTTTCTATCTTAAAGTTTCTACCTATGGTGAAAATCTACCTATGGCAGATTTTTCTACCTCTGTAAGTCTAAAACTGCAGGGTAAATGTTCATTAGCACCAGGTGCTCAGACAAGGACCAATAAATTGCGAACAAGGAAATGTAGTAAGAAAAATAAGAAATGAAGATAGTCTCCCCCCAGAAATGTTTACTCCATCAGGCTGCTCAGAAGCCTTATTCTATTTCAGATGGCTTCCTGAAGAAGGGAGGGACAAGGGGGTTGAAACAGGAGGGAAGAAAAGAAAGGCAGTATGTGAGTCACTTTCTCTGGTGCTCATGGATCTTTTCCTCCCCTGTCTGGAACTAAAGTTCACACAGAGAAGCCAGAGGTCATCTTTTCTGGCACAGGGAGGCAAGAGCTGGGTGTATTTTGCAGGGTGTCAGCTTTCCCTGGCGGGTTTCCACTGCAGAACAGTGGGACTGTTGACTCTTTCCCATACCCTGGCATTCAGCAGACTGCTACCTTCCACTGCAGCAAATTGGAAATTGCACACTAATGGGAAACATGCATGGAAGCATTCGAACCAGGTTTTTTTATTAAACAGTCACAGCATTGGTTGGCATTCATTTGAATAATTTGCCAGGGTTGTCTGTGGACTGTATGTGTGTGGATTTGGGGTTTTCATGTCATGTTGTTACAGAATTCACAGCTTGCCACAAAATTCTCTTTACCACAGAGCCCATGCAGGTTCTGCTAAGCTTTGGGTTAGAGCGTGGGATTCTTAGTCCTTCAGGGTTAACTCATCTAAGCATGTGATTGAGAAAGAAGAACAAACATCTTAAAATGAATTTCTTCTTTCTCACACATGGCAAGATTCAGACATCATTTTATTGGATGGAAGTTACCTGGGAAAACATTGTATGCTCTGATCAGTAATTACGCAGAAATGCAGCAGTGTAAAAGAAAATAGTCATTGTAACAGACAAGTATGGAGACAAATCTTTATGGGGTGGCACCATTTCTCACTAGTCTTTGACATCTTAAGTGCTGGTTAATATGCACAATCCATTTTATAAAAGCATCTTGCCCAAGTCCATGCCAAGGAGAACAGATGTGACCTGGTGCAAAACCCAACAATTCATGTCAGCTTTGAATTCTAGATTGTTATTCATTTGTTTTCACTATTATCCTTGGTGGAAGTTATATATATATCTATCTATATAGATATCTATATAGATATATAGATAGATATAGATATATATAGATATATATAGATATAGATATATAGATATAGATATAGATATATAGATATCAGGTGATATGATATATATGTACATGTATATTATATATAGATATAATATATAAATATAATAAATATAAATATGTTGAATATGTATAATATATAAATATATAACAACATGTATTATATGTAATTATATAATTTCCACCAAGGGATATATATATATACTTTATATGTGTGTATATGTATATGTGTACATATATATTTATATGTACATAACATACACATACATGGAGGCAGGAGATGTGAGGTAAGTTACATAAAAACTCCATCTAAAGTAGAGAGCTCCAGTAGGTTATTGCTATGGGGTTATTAATGTCCATCTCTTCCTTTTTTTAAGAGAAGCTATAAATTCAGTCTTTTTAAACCTGATTGAATATGCACCCCCATCTTCATTCATGGACTCTCTGGGGGTCCCTTCATCTGTAGGACCCAAACTTGACAGGGGAGTTATCTTGGTTTTGTTTTGTTTTTGTTTTTAGCAACCCTACATCTTTTTACTTTTCATTCCATGATTTACCTTCCTTTGCTGTGTTTGAGCATGGAGGGGAATTCACAGCACCATTTTCACAAGAAGCCCTGAATAGTGTTCTTTAAGCGACACCATGAACCCTGGGTTGGGATGCCCCGCTTTGCTATATCTCAGTCCATTCTCTTCCATCTCATCTGCATGGACTGAATTTGTTAAAATCCCTGCTGAAAATCACATAGCATATGTCTACAGTAGTACTTTCCTCTCAGTCTAGCAGCAGCAGGAAGGAGGAAATTAGATTAGTTCGGCATATTTTTTCTTAGTAGACTTATGCTATTTTCAAGCAATCAGCATTTTCTTTGCTCATGTTACCAAGACATCTATTTAATAATTTATTTTAGAATTTTTTTCAAGAATTAATAGCAATCTCACTGGATCTCTCCTGAGATCTTTCTCCTCCTTTTTAAAGTTAGGATAGTATGTGCTTATAAATTGTTGAAACCTTGTTTATTCTCATAATTATTAAATCTATAGCCTTGCAGTAATGGCACAAAACTGGAATGGAGAGTTGAAGTATTTAGGAACCACATCCAGATAAAAAAAGATCTTGGCAAGTTAAAACAGCAAACTGAACTTCATGAAATTTTATAGATTTTCAAAAAATACGTAATGTTCTCTAAATATATATACTGTATGTTTATAAAGTATACAATACACTATAAGTTAAAAAGATTATCATAATACAAAATTTTGATTGACTTTCAGCTCAGGAGTCAGAAATGTAACATGACTGACAAAATAGAAACCACCAACCAACCTTAAAATACCAAATGAAACAAAACCCCACAACTTGAGTAGTAGTATAATGTTCAGAAAAAGGTGACAGATATTTTCAAAAGTACATTGATTGGTAGAATCAGGATCACTGACGACTGGCATGACAGAATTTACAATTATGCTGGAGATCTAGCATCCTACACTTGTGGTTCCCTACAACCTACCTATACATTAAAAATGGATTGTGCCTTCAGGATGAGGAGAGTTGAGGGGATACATATCAGGTTCTACAGCGGTTTTATTTTATTTCAAAACCATACCAACTTTCTCCCCAGTTCTCATTCTGCAGTGTTCTATCAGTGATAAGTGTCACACACATGTTCCCTATACAAGGTGACTCCCTGGAGCCCCGAGTACTCAGTTAATCGAGAGTCACATCACTGCCTTTACTGGTCTGGGAAGTTGTATCTCCCAGGTGTTTCTATTGACCCTGGGTAGACCCTTATCTTGATGACTCCTACACAGCTTTGGCATCCCATTTCCTTGTTTCCCTTGTTTTTGTCCCTGCCCTTACTAGTGTATAAATATCTGGAGCCAAAGGGTTTGTTTCTTTCCTTTACTTTGTGCCCAAATCCCATCAAATTGCTTGTCATATAGAGTCCACTTAATGAGTATTTATATAAATCCATGCATAGTTTAACCTGGAGAAAAATACAAATGATATCTTCAGATATCTCTAAACAAACATCAAAGAGGTGTTAGATCATATAATAAGGCCAGGGAGCATACACTGACGGAACGTGAAGAATGTAGAGGGAACTGCTTGCATTCAAATCCTACCACCTCTGCTTAGCAGCTGTGTTTCCTTGGGCAAGTAATTGCTCCTTTCTGTACCACATAGGCTTGATGGCACTGATCCTCATTGACTTGTTATGAGCCTCCAGTAAGTCAATACATAACATCTTTCAAACATGCCTGATACAAATAAAGCTTTAATACATGTTAACCCTAATGCTAATCATGACTCCAACAGACACTCTTCCTTTGTGTCTCACCCCATGATAGTCATGTTCTGCCCACATCCCTCCAAAAGCCAACTCTCAAACAATGTTCACATTGTAGGTCATTCATTTAGAGTCATAATCTCAAAGAGCAAGAGGAATGGCCTAGGAACAGTCAGAAGAGAGATAAGGCCTTTATCTTGTTAGAACTCCCAAGAGAAGCTATGTAGAATGTGCCTTGAAATTGTCCACCAATGGAGAAAGGGAGCGGATTTATCTACTGGCTTTTTTTTCTTCTTTCTCCCTCCCTCCCTCCCTCCCTCCCTCCCTCCCTCCCTCCCTTCCTTCCTTCCTTCCTTCCTTCCTTCCTTCCTTCCTTCCTTCCTTGGCAGTGTTAGAGATCTAACTCAGGCTCTCATGCAAGCTCTCTGTCACTGAACTACACTCCTAGCCCATATGCTCTCTCTTTTGAGTAATTACCCTTCCTTTTACTATTAATTCAGCTTAACTCTTTGGTTCAAGGAGAACTGATTTCTTTCCCCCACCCACTCAGTCCCCAGGAATGGGTGTTTGACCTAGAACTGGGAGCACAGCCTCCTCTTCAAACTCATTGCCACCTCGTGGGAGCAAAGATACATGTGAGATGCACATCAGGTCCATTGGACTTCCCAGAGCTCTTGAACAGCTGGATTTGGCTATGCCTAAATGAATCAAGGGGAAGGAGTTTTCAGTTAATCCATTCTCAGGAACCAAGAGAATTTACTGAAGAGCTGGGACTTGTCACTGAAAGATTCGTGGCTAAGAATCAGCTTCTCATAAAGGAAATATTTACTAATCCTCAGAGCCGATCAAGAATGGATCAGACTGTCCTGAGATCCCCTTCCCCTGGATGTTATTCAGTAACTGGATCACTACATCCACATCAGACGTATTCATTTGCTGCCTAAAGAAGACAACTCAGAATCTCCTTCAGCTCTAAGTCCATAAGCTCTAGGCGAGGTATAGTCCCTTCCATCAGTCCCCAACGACTCTACCTAACACTGAGGGAAGTACTCCCTAGTCTTCCTGAAATGAGAAAGAGTAGATGGGAAACAATCAGGATGTGCTATAACATCAAGCAGAGATTTTTGTAGTGAGTTTTGTATTCTTTAAGGACCCATTCAAACATTATATACACTCATCCTAAAATTGAACAAAATCAACCTGAAAATTGCTTTTTTATTCCTCTTTCCTATTCTATCTCTAGGGTTAGGAGAGGGTTGCTTTAACCCCATTTTCCACTAACCATGAATTTATCTTTATAAATGGGAAGTGAATGAAGAAATCTCTCAAACTTGATATAAATTGAAATAGCTTAAATTTATCTAGTTTTGGTAAGGATTACTGCCATGGAGTACAGATTTTTGTTGTGAGGCATCTGTACAAAGACATTTAAATTCCTGGAGCAATTTAGATTGCAAGAGGTTGAACATTTCCTTCTGTTACTCTTTTAAAAAATAATAGTCATAGTGCTTGTGGCTTGTGAAGTTTTATGGGAAGCTATGAAGAGAAGCTGTAGTATGAAAGGATGCTTATTAAAATCCTACATACATTATGTATGAATCTGCACTTTTTTTGACCTCCTCTCTTGGAACTGTCCCAATCCAGATTATACCAGGCTGAGCTGTGAAACTCAGAAAACTGCAAACCTCTTTAATTGGGGCATTAGGAAGTTTCAAAACACCAGTTCAGAAAAGCCTCTCAAGGCTTTAAGTTTCTCAAAATATATAAGCCAACTTCTTGTGTGAATGCCATTCTCTACCCCGAGAAAGAGAGCTGCAGTCAACATTGAGTATGTCAGGTTGGCAGCCTGTCAAAAACAGGGATCGAAAACCTTATTTTATCGTCTTTATGGAACCAGCAAAATTAAGAATATGATAAATGCATGAGATAAAGGTCTTCTTTGGGCTTACAAACTATAGATTTTTCCACTTATCAGCTTTAGCAGACATAAATGAATAGGTATTTAGTATAAGGGGTAGATAGAAAAAACATGGAAAGAACAGATGCTTTTTTTCCAGGCACATTTAAAATTCTCAGAACCAGCTGGTTTGGAATTCTGGGAGAACCCTCATCTTTTGATCTAGTGAAGGCATCTTTGCAGCTTGAAAAAGTACAGAAACAAAAGGGGTTGCATGTCTTCTTTAATAGCTGAAAGCTCCCATTTGGTGAGAAAGGGATGGTTTAAATCAGGCATGCAAAAATAAATTACTGAACCACCCACCTCTTCTCCTACTCAACTGCCTGAGCCAGGAGTTCAAGCTGGCATGCACCCCCACCCTCAGAGAGCAACTCAGAGAAGACACCACTATGGTGGGGGTTTGGTGATGGTAGTAGAGGAAGAGCTGTGGGGTACTGGGATGTGTTGCACATAAACATGTCCCCACCCTGGGGCAATGAGAAACATTTCTTGGAGATTTGAATACATATGAGTCAAAGGCAAACATCACTGAAAACACAATTTAGAAAGATACAATTTGGCTTTTCTGCAGATCCCAGAGAATATTTGACTCAATTCCTAACTATCTCCTCTGTAATCATTATCTTTCTGAACTTTTATACACAGTTTATATTCTGTTCTGGGCATTAGCTTAGCACAAGGACTCGTGGAGAAATTCATACCATTTTTTTTTTCTCAGTAAGGATTACTGAAAATACCAGACACTTTGCATGATGGTCATGACAACTCAGTTCTTCCCTGAAGAACTTGAAACTTTAATAGCAAAAGCATAAGATGAACAAATTAATTGATTGATTAAACATTATTGACTGATGCCCCTAGTTTATCTCTTCTTTTTTCCTCAAATCCTGCTAAATGATAGTAAAGGAATAGAAAGAAATATCAATCATCAGGAACACACACTCCAAAAAAAAAGGGGGGGGGAGAATAGATAATAGCAATTGAGGAAATTTTTAGATTAAGGAAAGCAGATAAAAGAGAGGTATCAGGTTTAGAGAAATGGAAGAGGTTACAACACAAGGCCCTGCTGAGGCTGAAAGAAAAGGAGAGACTTGCCCAGATATTGTTATGAATATATGTCAACATGGGCAGGTGGGGACATTGGACAAGACTACTGACCTTACTTTGTATTCATGACCATCAACAATTACTTTGAAATTTTTAATACTCCTGCTCTTCCTGTGATGACTAATTGCATATCAAATGAATTCCATCCATTCTAGGCATAATGAAGCAGAGTGTGAAGGGAGCTGATGAGAAAATTCTTTCCTTGGTTTGCATGGCAGAAGGTATCTTGCTCCAATTGTGTCTAAAATGAAAGTAAGCTGGTGGCTTTCATTGTCCAAGTGTCCCATGATTGCAGCAATCCTCAGAGAGTGGGACAGAGGGGTGGGGGCGGGAGGGGGCAGAGAAACAGAGAAACAAGTTCTCTTGTTAGGATGAAATAATTAGCTAAGTACAAATGGGAAGCAAACCAAATGGTGAGTGAGTTCCTGTTGTTTACCTCCTTTCCAATTCTGGACTGTAGTTTCCAAAAGCAACAGGAAGGCAGTTTTGCCCCAAGAATTTTCAAACCACATAAACCACTCCAAATTCCCTTTGATATGCCCTAGCTACCCAGCATTTTCCAAGAACTCAGCTCAGCTTGATTTGCTTTTGGAAGTCATGAAGCACAGCAGCTCTAAATGGGAAGGTAAGTTCTCACCTGTGCACCTGTGGAAAACTACCACAGTAAAGCTGAAAGACCCACAGTTTTGCTTTGAATTTTCTCTTTTAACTCCAAACATAAATGTGAGAATGTTGAGTTGAGCAACTAGAAATGGTCAATGGGTGGAGTTTCCATTCCTGGTGGTTTTTTTTTTTTTTTTTTGGATAGTTCAATGAGAAACAGATTAAATATTCATGGCTCTGCTTCTAGTCTCTTTTTGCAGATGCCTAAAACTGTCAGGCTGTACACAGAGACTGTGATAAGTTTTCCAAGAGTGTAGAGGTGATATGAGTACCAAGTTCACATTGACATTAAAATAAGTATTTTTACTAATTGAGATTTTTTTAAAATTTTATATTCATTTCCAGTAATTTGGGAAATTCAGAACTATCTCAAGAAGGCAGAATTGATGGTTGCTTGATGATTAATAGGATATATGGGATGATATCAAATGACTTACCAGGCTTCTAAATAGAACAGTCTGGTAAAGAGTGGAAATACTGATTTAGAGAATACTATGTTATTATTAAATATTATATATTTAAATAATAAATTATTTATGACATTTGAGCTTCTGTTGTGGGACAAGCAACTTAATGGTTAGACCCAGTATGGAGTAGGAGAGGCTGGTTGGAGATCAGGAGAGAGATATGAACTCTAGAGAGATATTTGAAACTCTCTACAAATATGTGGTACTGAAAACTATGGGAGTAGATAAAGCAGCCCAGGGCTAATGTGGAGAGCAGGAAGTGAGGTAGATTGAAATAGAAAAGATCCACAAAGAAGACTGGATGCAGAATCCAGAGAAGCAGGGTAAAAACTAAATGGGAAATGAGAAAAGGAAGCCAGTTGGTAATTTCCAAGAAATTTAGTTAGATAGCAGGGGTGTGTATGTGGAATTCATTCAAGAGATAACATGAGAAATCATCTATCCCCTCCCCTATCGTAATACAGACTATCTGAAACTCTACAGAGAATTCTATGGTGCCAGGCTTAGCAACACAACTTTGATTAAATCCCACACCATCTCTCACACCCCAGCACTCATGCAGTTCAACATTGCTAGGAAAAACAAACAGAAATTCATAGCAGTGGTTTTTGCTTTGGTCTCATGACTGTTAACCTTAAATGGGTTCTTAGTGCTGCTCATCCTCCCTGCTGCAGGCCCCACTCGATTCACTCTCGCTTTCTCTTGCATGACTATTCCACAGTTGGACAAACCTCCAGCCCCTTCTCCTGTGTCCTTACTCTCAGTTGGTGACCTGGCCTCATTTATTTCACTGAGGAAAGAGAGTAATGAGAACACAGTTTCCACAGGCCCTATACTACATCTCTCTTCTGGTGTGTACACTCAGCCTTCTCTCTGACTGCTCAAGATGAACAGTCTAGATACTTGTTCAATGTCTCCACTCCCTTCCTTCTCCCACAGTTAGGCATCTAAAAAGGCCACACACATCCTTGTGGTGTCTGCTGAACCAGTTTCTAGTCTGAGGGCCTGATGCTTGTACTGTGACAGTGGTCCCATATTCCCAGTATTACCTCTGAATCTGGCCCAGGCCTGCTTCTCTAGTTCCCATTATGTTTCACTCTCCTCTGCATATTTGATGCTCCAGCAATGTAAGACCAATTATAAGCTTTCTACAGGCTATCTGATTACTTTCCTGTGTGCGTTTGTTTCTGCAGCATCCCTTGTTTCTATTTTTAAAAAATATATAATATTCATACAGAGTGGCAGGTACAGTGTGATGTTTTGATTTATGTATACATTGATCAATGATTAAATCAGGTAGTTAACATATCCATGACCATAAACTTTTAATTTTTTTTTTTTTTTTTGCTGAGTATATTCAAAATCCTCCTTTCCAGCTATGTTTAGACAGTGTTTTATTATTAAATGTATTCACTCTGGTGTTCCATAGAAGAACAAAATTTATTTTTTCTAACATTCTACCTATTGACAACCTCTTCAATTCCCCTTTCTTCTTACTCTCTCCAGCCTTTGGTAACCACCATTCTTCTCTCAACTTCTATGAGCTCCACTTTTTCAGATTCCACGTGAGTGAGATAGTGTCCTATTTGTTTTTCCATGCCTGGCTTATTTCACTTACCATAATGTCCTCCAGTTCCATTCATATTGTCACAGATGACAGGACTGCATCTATATGTATGGCTGAATAGTATTCCATGCATATATGCATCACATTTTCTTTATCCATAAAATTGAAATAAGTGAGTTTTTGGGAAGAGAAAGAGGCCTCTAGTGGATGGAGATCTGGATCTATGAACATAACCAGTCATGCTTGTCTCATTAGTTAGATAATCAAAACTTCTAGGGTATTCTCCTATCAGATCAACTAGAACAAAAAAATATTTTAAATGATACCAGATTCAAATATCTACACCATATGCACATGACTGATTTATGGCCACCAAAACAGAATATTGTGAACCCCAAATATCAAATGGTTGACATGGGATTTGATTATCAGAGAAGCTTGCCTGAGAACCTGCACATTTCTTCCCATGAAAATCATGTATAGTCACAGAGCTCAACCTTAGGTGTGTCACTCATATTCTTTTCTCTGCGAGGCACAAGGTACCTACACCTTGCCTTTAGGGTGTGTATAGCTTTGCTGTCCTCTAATAAATCTCAGCTTATGCCTTGATTTTGATGTGTCCTAAAATTCTTTACAGTGGCATAGGTCAAGAACACACTTGGGCAGAGTTGAGTTCCACTGTCCCCGTGGAGGGATATCAAAGCCTGTCTGGTGACAGAAAGGTAGATTTCATGCTCTACTGTCTGAGCTAAAACTCCAAAACTTTCTCCTTGTGTCTAATTCCTCATTGACTTTAGCACTGAGAGCCCAACCATTCACACATTCATTTGCTTATGCCATAAATGCTTGCCAAGCTCAAATTAGGCATCAGGCTTATGCTAGGTACTGGTGAAACAGTAGTGATCAGGAAAAACACAGTTGTAACTCCAGCAAGAAAATTTTGAGACTCCCCAGCATGGACAAGAATTTTTCTCCAGGATTTCTTAATATCTTCTGCATATATTATTCTTCATGTCTCCCATGCAATACACTTTTATGCTAATGTTTGGTCCTATCCAGTAGATCATAAGCTCTTTGGGGCTGAAAAAAGTGTTTTATTCATCATTGTTTTTAAACAATGTCCAAATGCATGATTTTAACAACAAGAGTGACAACCTTTTTATAGCAATAACAGTGGATGGGATTTTGGAAATGTATATCTTACAAAAACAGAGCTTTTAATCTTTCTGTTATTATAGTTTCCATGCTTCCTGGATTTTCTATGACAATTTTGATTTAAACTAGTCTTCTTTCTTCCACTAGCAGACTATGAAATTTAACAGGTATACTGAACTTTACTTCTGAAAATATGACATTGTGTTATGTATCCCAATTTCTTCTGAAGGACTTCTCTAAGTGCTGCCAGTCTTAAATCTATTACTTCTTCTAAGGTATTTTTTTTTATTATTAATCAGTTTTGCAAATTCTCTGAACTTTAATTCCTTAACCAACAAAAGTGGGGATGATAATACTTAACCTCCAAGTTCTACAGAGAGCATTAAATTAGATAATGTATGTAAAGCACTTAGCTTGTTACCTGGCAAATAAGTATTGCTGAATAAATGTTAGTTCCTTCTCTCATACTCAAAAGCTAAATTATTTGTTCAAAACTCATTGACTCAATCAGTAAGTTATTTTTGTGTATATACTGACACTGTGAAAGCTATGGATACATAAGAGCATATTAAGAATCTTACAATTTTAGTGCAAAATAGAGGGAAAATAAATGCTTAAATGAACAGAATGATGAAAATTCTCAAATAGCATTTGGAGAGGAGAAATAATAGACAATCAGTGAGATTTGGCTCGAGTAGGAAAACATAATACTAGAGCTCAGTGGAAAGCCATAGAAAAGAATTTCAAGAGAAGATGGGTTTTATTTCATGTGTCTCCTTAAGTATTTGGCTGTGATGAGAATGATGGGAACCGGTTCATATCCTAAGAGAAGAAGTGACCTAATTGATTATTAATGTCTGCTGTGACTTTGGAATGGACTTCTGCAAGAGCCTATTTTCTAAGTCTGCCCCAGAGCATCAAGGAAAGATGAAGAAAGAAAACTATCCTCAGCAATCCCCTTCAGAGGCTTTCATTTATGTTTTCACTTTTGGTTTCTTCAGACTCTGGCTTATAAATCACTTCATTCTCTGACAGGCTGGTTGGGCAGGATTCGCTACATTCTAGAAGCTTGGTAATCTTACTGTCACAATCCTTGCAACCTACAAAAGGTGAGCGTTCTGTCTGGAGAAGAGTTAGGGCCCCAGAGTTTGTCAGTGGCCTCTTTGGAAGCACTATTATAAAATGTCTGAATATTTCTGTCGTAAATCTGCCACATCGTGAAAAATTGTGGCCAAACAAATTATTTTCCCAAAAAGGTTTCCCGGGAGTTTCTCATGTAGAGTAAAGTGGGTTATGTAAAACTGGATATTGACTTCTCATTCAGGCAGGGTTGGAACCTGGAATGGCCTGCCATCTTTTAAAGTTTATTCTATTGGCCTTCAAAGTCATGCTATCTGATGAAGAAGGCTTTACCAGGAGGACCATTCCCCATCATGAACAGCCAGAAGGGACCTCCAAGGGTTACTTAGCATGGAGCCTGATTTCAAAAGGGACAAATCAAATTAGTCTTTTGAAAACGTTTTAGATTTTCTATTTTATATCTCTCTAAAAATATTTGTGTTTTGTGAGAAATACAGAGTTGGTTATCTGAGAAGATAGAGCAGGAAATTAGGTCTCAGACCTTGTTATGTGATTTTGCTAAGGACTGATATTAATTCACACGGGTATTGATCCCCTATTGGTAGGATCTGTGACACATCAGCTGTAAGGAAGGGACTGGTGTTTCCTTGCCTCCTCACAGACAGCAATTAAGAAACAATGTATTCAAAATACTTCTAGAACTTAATGAGGCTACCTATTACAAGTCAATCTTCCCAAAGCAATCAGAAAGTAATAGTCATTAAAAAGAAGAAGAAACAAAGAAAAAAGTAAAATTGTGATGTTATAGGAGCTGATAGAAAAGAATGTCTGATGTTCAGAAGGGGAAATGTGTTTGAAGATGTGAAAATACACATTTACCAGGTGGATACTGGGTGGGTGGGTGGATCCACATTCCACAGTAAGGAGCAGCTTATGCAAAGGCCTGGATGTGAGATGGAGTCCAGCTTGTTTGACAAGTCTGGAGCAAAGGGTGTAGCAAGAAGGTTGTCAGTGATGGGGTCAGAGAAGCTATTTTGAGGCATAGGCCTACCATAAAAAATAAGAAATCTGTCTGGGTGCAGTGGCTCATGCCTCTAATCCCAGCAACTTGGAAGGCTGAGACAGGAGGATCACAAATTCAAGGCCAGACTCAGCAATTTAGTGAGGTCCTAAGCAACTTTGCTATGGGCCTCACTAAATTGAACCTATGTCAAAATAAAAGGGGCTGGGGATGTGACTCAGTAGTTAAGTGCCCCTGGGTTAAATCTCCATCACCAAAAATAAATAAATATATATATATATGCCATTTCTGATTTGTCGTAGTGTTAGATGACTCTCCCACTGCTATTCTTTTTACCTTTTCTCCACTCCTTATACCAATGGTGCCTTCAACTTATAATGATAACTGCCTAGTGACCATTGTTTTTTCTTTTAGTAACACTAACCCAGTTTCCCCTGAAGGAACATCCATTACTCACTCTCATATCTTGAGTTTGGGGCGCAGCTAGACAAACCCCTTAATTCTTGGAGGAGGCTTGAACTAGCAATAATAGCATGACATTTCCTGGCCAGTGTGCTTGGGGAAGGAATAAGCATGTGGACTCAAGTTGGACCAGTAAGATGCAGTGCTGGTAATTTTGTTGCATTCATAGAGAAAGAAGTATTCCATAAATCACATACCTTCATTTCATTGAGGAAGGTGAGCTGAGAGATATAAGCCTAGAGCTATTCTTAATCATATTTGCCACCACTTGAAGAATCAGTCTGAGGATAAACCAATATTGAGGACAGCAGAATTTAGAGATGGAAAAAGACAAATTACACGTACCATTTGAGTACCTGGATTTTGCTATGCTTGAAACCACTTCAGCCCCTTGTTTTCCAGTAGCATGAAGACATAAATCCTTTTTCCAATTAGATTCATGTTACTCACAAACAAAATAGTTCTGAGGCCCTAGCTCCCTATCACTTCAGTGATTCACTGTGCATTGGAGCATTAGTTGCTGTATTTGACTCAAGAACCTTTGACTTAGAAAAATCATTAAGTGCTCCAAGAAGGACAATTATTCAAATAGGAAATATTGGACCACCATGCCTGCAGATAATCCTGAACTATTCTGCCTTCCTATCTGGCATCTGCTTTTTAATGAATGTTTCCCAGAAGCATTAATTTAGAAGAAGAACTATCTAAGTGGGAGGCTAAAGAATCTAGGATTAAGTGAGGAGGTTCCTGATGAGGATTCACTCAGAGACAATAGCTGGAAGAGTCCTACTACATTTATATGGTCACCTTGGGTCCAAGCAGCTGTTCTTTAATTTACCCATTCTAATTTATTTTCCCTGCTTAAAAATGGCATTGCTTTTGCTGGATATCTCACCTACTGGCTCTAAGCAGTTATCACTCAAGTCTACTTAGCCACTGAAGCTAAAAGGATTTGGGATCAAACATCAGTTCAAGACATTAGTTTAAGTCTGGCTTTACCAAATATCTGTCATTTGACATTAGACAATTACTCAGTATCTCCAAGTCTCCTTTTCCTCATCTATAAAATGGACTCACAATCAAAACACAATTCAAAAAATTGTTGTTTGGCCTAAATAAAATTTAAATAACAATGATAACAACAATACACCAAAACTGTCATCCCAGTCCACCATAATCTTCTACTTACTTTTTCAATACTTTCTCCATTAGCCCATCCTTGTCTATGTAAGTGCAGTCCAGCCACACAGGCCAGTCACTAGGCTTGGGTGTGCTTGCACAGCTCCACCATTATGACTCTAGCTCTAGAGTTCCTTTCACCTGAAATGTCCTACTATGCATCTTCAAGACCAGCCTAAATTTGAACTCATCCGTGAATCATTCTTTAATAGGTCACTCATTACTCTTTGATATCCTGGAGAATTTCTGTGTGGAAATAATTCATTTACCACCCTTTATTGGATATTTGCTTTCTTTTGCATCTTTTATCCCCAATTAGATTTTATCTAAGCTTTTTTGTACCTCCCTATCCAATGTCTTACATATAAATGATCCTCAACAAATATTTGCTAAATTCTCTATTTTCCTTCTAATCAATCATTTGTCACTGAGTAACACTGAAATTTTAGTAAGTAAATTTAAGAAGAGAACTTACCTCCTGAGCTCCATAACCCCCACAAAAGGCTGCACAGCTTGAGTTAAGGCCTGTCTCTGCTTTTGAATTTGCAATTGGAAACATATGGTGATTTGGAAGACAGCCATTTTTTTTTCTTTTTTTCTTTTTCGTTTTCCTTCTGAAGAAACCTTTAAAACCTCACTAAATATGTCAAGAAACAGCAATGAAAATGTCAAGAAATTATAATATTGCTTATTGCAAAACACACACACACACACACACACACACACACACTCACACACCACTGCTGGTGTGTTTACAAAGTTCCAAGTTGAAAAAACAAGGGCTAATTTTAGATTTCGGATTTTTCCTTCAAGTCATAATAAGAAAAAACACAAACATCAACTGAAACCCCAGTGAACAAAACCTCTTAGTCATACCCACCAGGCACTTTCAGAAACCAATTTTCTAGAGAAAGGATTCTAATTCTTAGCTCATTGAGTCATGAATGCTGCTGCTCTGATGAATAGAAGGGATTGAAAGTACCACCACCAGAGTCTTGTGGAACATCTGTGGATGGCCCAGTCAGAAATGGGAGCCTTCCTTGTGTGTTGTTCTCTGACACATTTCCCACCTCACTGAAACCCTGCAGTGTTAAAGATTCCTTCTCAGACCCTAACCCAGAAGAGAATGAACAATCCCAGCTCCCTTTGACAGCAACGCCAATCTTTAGACATCCTTTAATCATCACAGCAATCAGAGTGAATCATGCATAGACGTTTGGACTTCACTTGGCAAATTCCCAACAAGTGCTGACTAGTTCTTATTATTAAAGCTCTGACTTGCTAAACACTCTGGTAATAATAGCTCAGTTCTCAAAGCAGAAGCCAAAATGAAGTGTTTCTTGATTATCTTGCCTTTTCCAAGAGGGATTCCTGACTCCTGGGCCACTGGTGTCCCAAAGCAATGCTGCCTCCATTGGAATGTCCCGGGAGACTGACTGAGCTACCTGACCATTTATTCCCTCCTTTCCCTCCTGCCTTACAAGTATCAGTGAAGGCCTTAAAGTCAAGACAAACAGAAGCTTCAAGAAGTAGCCTGTGACCATTGATCCTGTACGTCTTTCCTGGAACAAGCCTTTTATACTATTAGCCCTGGGCCTCCAGTGAGAAGAGACCTCTGGCACTACGAGGGCCATTACTCAGGAACCAGCTCAGATTTCAGATTCTCCATGAGGCCTTCCTTGACAACATCAGTCCTCTGGGAACCTTTTCTTCTCTCTGCCCTTAGAAATGAGCAGTCTACCTTCATTTGTTATTCACTGTGAACTTCATTTTTCATGTGGGCAAGAATATTCTTCCCAAACAAGCTCACAGTGTCTCATCTTATTTTAGTGTGATGGTTGAAAGAACCTTGTAGCCAGACAATTCACATCTCATTGTGACTCTGCCAATTCCTCATTTTGTGACATTGAGCAAAGTTATCTAGTTTCTGTTTCACTTTCCTTATCTGTAAAATGAGGATAGTAACAGTAACTACCCCATAGAAATATAATGACTGTTAAAACAGTTAATTGAAGGATGTAAGTGCTCAGAATAGGCCTATGAGAGAGTAAACACTAAAAAATGTTAGGTAGTAACTCCCTCAAAACCTCTTACAACAGTCTATACCATAATCGACTCATTCATCTAAAAAAATATTTATTGAGTGCCTACTATATTTTAGGGACCATTTCATGTGCTGGGAATGTGGGAATGAATGAAATTGATGAGGTTCCTTAATGGAACTTAGTATCTAGACAGAGACATAATAAATGAATAAATAATATAACAAAACACACTAAAATATTATAATATAACATAATAGAATACAATTTCAGGTAATGATGTTGGTTTTGGAGAAGCAGGATATGGGATAAAGTGTGACAGTGTGTGTCACATGATGTGTCAGAGGCTGAGGGCATATTTTAAGTGATCAATAGCATTTAATTGCCAGATCTGGAAAGAGAGGCTCACTGACATTTTATTGGAAAGTTAGAAGTTGTACATAGCAAATCCATTTCTGGACAGCAAATTAGAAAGAAGACTGTGAAGAATGAAGCAAGGGGTAAAGCAGGCTAAACCTGTCCGAGGTAGAGCAACTCTTGACTGTACCTCAAGCACCTGCTCATCTACTTCTACTCCTTAAAGCATTTTGCTAACTGTAGCTTCCTAAAGTTGTCCAGTGAAATTTAATCAGTGATTAAATCAGCAGAACTTTTCTTTTATTTCCCCATAAAGAGTCACCCATCCCTAATCCTCTTTCCCGAGGCTTCTGGTTCTGTGTTTCAGGATTAGAGTTGATTTATTTCCTAGAATATTCCAGAAATGTTTTCTAGCAGTGCTTGCAAGTTAAGGAGGAAAACCTTATTCTCAGGCTATAGCCCTGCTTATAATGGCTTTTTAAAAAAGTTCCAATTCAAGTTGCCTATTAATAGGAATTTTATGATAGAAAATACCTGAAAAAAATCTCACAATATATAGACTTTGGCCTTGTCCTAGGAGGTATGCTTTTGTGGTTAACTATGATTCTGGAATCATACACACCTGGATGCAAATTTTGGCCCTGCCAATTACTTGCTATGTTATTTTCAGCAAATAACTGTTTCACAGCGTTCTCATCTATAAAATGGGTAGTTTAACACTACTTCTCATCCTGAGTTTTTAATTTGGGAGTTAAATGGTTCAGTAGCATACCTGTAGTGTGGCTAGTCTATTTCAACTACACAGTCATGTCCTCCAAAAACCTGTCCATACAAAGTCTCTTTGGCCTAAAGAGTGATTAATTTACACAGCTGCTCTTTAGAATGAAGCTTTAGATAGCAAATATGAGTATGGTTCCTCTCCTGACCTAACTCTGGGCAGGAAATGGCTTCTTTAGGTTGGGTACATTGCAATTGTGGTGAGTCTGTATAACCTTATTCATAACATGTCGTGTTTTCTTTGGTGGTTTTTAAATATTCACAAGAAAAGAATCTGACCCATCCAAGAAGCTGAGGTCACCAATTAGAGGAAAACCTTTCCTAACCAAGACAAGTTGGAGTTCATGACTTTAAAAAAAAGGCAACACAAGGAAAGGTCCTTGTAGTCATTAAAGGGAGGGAGTTGCAAGTCATCCAAGAGATGAGGCAACAGGGTTTCAAGGTGTCTTGGAGAGAAACAGAGAAAAGCCTGTGTTCTGGAAATATTGGGGATAGGGTGAGATCAAGAAATTTCCTTTCTCAGAATAGTATCTGGGAAAGGACTAAAGTATGGCTGTAACTAGGGAAAGGTTGGTAACTGCATATGAGGTATCTATTATCACCATTCTCTACATAAAAAAGAAACCAGTTTGTAATAGCTGAATGAGGACATAGGTATTTCTCTTAGACTGAGGTATCTGTGTTTCCCTTGAGAGGGCCACCTCTCCTCCCAGTCTAGGAGCATCTTTCACAGAGAAGAGCATACAACATGAATGGAACCCATGAAGCACAATTCCATGGTGTTGTGTGGAACAAAATTCCTGGGAATCGTACAAGGTGATGGCTTGCTCAAATTCCATCATTTATATTGCTCACAGGAATCCACCACTGGAGTATGATTTTATTAGTGAAATGGTATTTGCCAGACCAAGAAATAAGTGAGTGATTCTTAACATGTGCTCTCTGCACCGCTTGCACTAAGCAGTCACCTGGAGTGCTTTTTAAAATGCAGAGTCCTGGGTTGCACTTCAATCTCTGATTGCAGGAAAAGGGTCCAGTGATCTGTTTTTCACAAGCACACTGGCTTATTTCAAAACACATTAAAGTTTGAGGTCTAAAGAAATAGAGATTGTTGTTTGCTAGGAACATTAGAGTGAATCTTTAAAAAAACAAACAAAAGGAAGAACATAAGATGGTTTGGTGTAAGTGTCTCCGCCTCCCCCACCCTTTTTTCCCCCTGAACTTGAGAAGTGTACTCATCATAGATTTTCTCAGGTCAGCTTCTACAGCTAGTGTTTGGTTATTATTGGGTTTAGAGAAAGTATTCCTTTTAGACATAACCCTCTGCACCCTCTAACCTGAGGTAACGTATTTGAGAATGGGTTGAAAGGACTCACTTAAAAGAAGAAGCTCCATTTTAAAGGCAGGAATTTAGATTGAAAAGAACTTAGTCACAGTCTGACAAAGACTTTCCATTTCCTAAGTGGGGAACAAACTAAAACAAACAAAAACCAAAAAAAAAAAAAAATCAAAAACCAAAACCCAAACAAGATCAAAGCATCTCTGATATAAGCAGCTGCTAGAAGTTTGTACTATGACCCCAACCTCTCCTCTTCTGCCACCCCCAGCCTTCTCAGCTATGAGATGCACAAGTTCTAGAGACCTAATGTACAGCATGTTAATATGGTTTATAACAATATGTACTTGAGATTTGCTGAGAGTAAACCTTAAGTGTTCTCTCCACACACCTTCCTCCCAGATGATAACTACGTGAGCTGATGGATGTGTTAGATAGCTTGATTGTGGTAGTCATTGCACAATATATACACAAGTCCAAATGTTACATTGTATAGCTTAAATATATTCAAATTTTTATTTGCTAATTATATCTTGATAAAGCAGGAAAACACTGATGCTTCCAAAAATAGGTAATAAGATCCATCTATGTTCTTAAAAAATGAAAAATTAAACAAAAATAATAACCACAGACACTAAATGTCATTTTTAAGGATGACTCTGGATTGCCATCGTCTCTTTGATGTTAGTTGAAAGATTTGAGTAAAGTCTTACATGGGAAAATCTGTGTAGAGGAAATAGGAAGTAAAAAGGCTCTGAGGTAGGCAAAATTAAAGGGAAAACCTAAATCCTAATGTGCCTAAAATATGGAAAGAATACGGATATAAGATGAGTTCCGGGAAGAGGGCAGAGTAAAATTATGTAGGGCTCTGTAAATCATAGGAAGAACAATGGATATTATTTGAAGACATTAGAAAACCACCAGAGGGTTTTAGCCAAAGGAGTGACTTGATCCAATGTACATTTTCAGAAAGATAGCCAGCTTCCATGAAGAAGATGCACTTGTAAGAGAGCAAGAAGGAATCATCAGAGTGATCAATAAGGAGGTAGTTCCAGTAGCCTGGTAAAAAATGATGGTGCTCAAATCACAATCAGATTTGTGGAAACAAAGAAATGGGTGGGCTCAGGGTGATGGCAGAAATACAGAAGACAGGGCATGCTAGTGATTTGGATACTATGTATAACAGAGAAAAAAATAAAATGGAATTGTTACTCCTAGGTTTTCAACCTAAGCAGCTGGGTAGGTTTTAGTTCCATTTTCTGAGATGGCAAAAGTGTATTTGAATATCCTTATACATGATTAATGTGCTTCTTTTTGAGCAGCCACTCTCTTTTCCTGACAGAAGGACCGACAGAAGCACTGCTGGATTTTTTCATTCTTCTAACAGCCTCACCTGCTACCCCTGGGGTATTGTATATACCATGGAGAGTCATTCTGCACTCTTGCCAGAATCTCTCCTGAAATCTGTTATGCTTCAGTGTTTCAGGACACTTTATTATAAATGAGTAGCTAAAGGCAAAGTGTAATTAGGGACAAGGGTAGCGGGGCATGCAAAGTTGGCACCATTGTGAGCTCAGCATCCCTATCCAGGTGCCAATTCTGTGTAGCACTGTTACATTATCATAGTGGCATTGCTTTCCTCCTGCCAAGGTGAAACCACCTCCCACTATCCATCCTGATGGGGAGTGGGAAAGGTAAACCAGTGAAGTATGATATTTTCAAGGTCCCAAACTAGGCAATGTCTATTCCAATCATGGACCCATCTTTCTTTAGGACCAATAAAGAAACCTATGATCAATTGGCTCAAACAAGTTCAAATGTTTCTTCTAAGGCAGTAGTAGAAATTAATATTTTTAAGTGGGACTTTATTAGAATGACTAATAACTGACTAACAGGTACTTTCAGAGTCCTTTTTGTTTATTTAGCATTATTGCATATTATCAAATTTGGTCTCTAACTATGGAAAATTTTCAGAAGTTTTTGCAACTGCTTTTCTGTTCATAGATGTACTTTTTTTCAGGATGACATCAGTGTAAACCTCTTCTCTATTTTCCTTTTATCCTTTAGTACTTGGTGCTTTCCTGGGTTTGATTAAGTTCTCTCTTTTCCATTCTGTCAAGCCAATTCATAAGACTCCGAGGCATGCATTGGATAGACTCAGTTCACTGCTGGTTTTATTATACCTTATTGTTCTTATTTTACCTATTTATAATTTTTTTCATTATTATACTTTTATAGGTATAATTTAGAGAACTACCTTGAACAAAATAGTTTATATCCTAAATAAATTTGTATTCATTTGTACCTGTATGTATGTACTGTCAAGAATTCTCTTTCAATTTGCACCTCAAAGAAAATGTTTGGAATAGGGAAATATTTCCTATATACAGCCACAATTCTCAAGCCAGGATGTACAGCAGAGTTTGAGGGGAAAAAAAAACCCATGAAGTCTTAGGAAAACAAAGCATATGTGTACCATGCCAATTTTGGTTGGTGACTTTATTTCTTATTAGAAAACAAATAACATATTAAAATGAAATATTTTTAAAAAGTTTAAGGACTAGCTATGAAGCTCACCAGGACTTCTAAAAATAAGGACTATATACCCCCCCACCTCCAAACTTCCTCTTACTTAAATTCTTTTATTCACAATAAGTAGAATTTTGGGGATCTCAAAAGAGATAGTGCAACTCTGCCCTTTACCAAAGGTAGGATTTCCTTGGATATAAAGATAGTCTGGACTGTGACCTATGACCTGATATGACTTCATTCCCTTGATCTTTGGAGGGACTCAGAAAAGTCTGCAGAGGAGATCATGAGATGTTCAATCAAAGGATTTAAAGAGAAGAGGGGCTCTGATTCCTGTTCATGCTACTTAGAAGATATAAGTGATAACCTTAAATGACATTCAATAGTAGCTTACCATAAATCTAAGACAAGCACAAAGCAGAAAGCAAAGATAATCTCTAAAATAAGGACTTTAAAAAAATAAACATTTGCAGAAATCACTTGTTCTTATATTTTTAAAAAATATTTATTTTTTAGTTATAGTTGATCACAATACCTTAATTTTACTTATTTATTTTTAGTTGGTGCTGAGGATCAAACCCAGGGTCTTGTACATGTGAGGCGAGCACTCTACAGTTGAGCCACAACTTCAACCCCTTGTTCTTATCTTTTTTTAAGTGAAGAATTTTTTGTTTGAACAGGCATTTGAGTGCTAGTAGTTTATTTGAAAGGAGATCCAAGGAAACAAGTAAGAAAGTTGGACAGTTAGTAAAGATAGAAAAGTCAAGAAAGTGTATGTCAATAATCAAGTTACCATTAGGACAATTGGGACTCAAACCTATTGAGGATCATAAGACACAATGTTTTAGTTTTGTCCTGCAAGAAGCACATTTGAAGAAAATACTAGGTGTTCAAGAGATTCAGTGGACAAAATGCTTATGAAGGAAAAGGGGAAAGAGCTGGAGGAAGCAGGAAGAGCTCACCAGCCACAGTGGAGGTCTCACCCTCGTGAAGGACAGTGGGAGGAGGAGGTTAGATAGGATGACTCTCAGACTGTGATACCAGTCTAAGAAAAATTCACCCCAACCTAATAAGGAGTCTGGAGCCAAAGATATCTATCTGAGGAGACTGACATCTCTCAGAAATGGAATTGTCTCAGTGTTTCTAAACTGCTGTGTCACTGTCTGGGAGCTAAATTTTATGAATTATGACTTCAGCATTAATGCAGTCTTTTCCCTCACAGACAGGCTTTCCCCCAACGCAGTTCTTATATGTTTAATCCTGTCTTGGTTTCTGCTTCTTAAAGGACATAAATGAACATAATTGGTACAAGAATTATCCAAGAAAAAAAGGCAATAAAATGGGCATTGGGTCTGGCACACTCAGTCTTCACTCAGAAAAGAGGATGTTATCCTAAGTAGAAGCTGGGGCGTGGATGGCCCCTGCTACGAGGTGGTAGCTCATTTGCTGACAATGTCATCAGTGGCAACATGGGACTATGTCCTGATGGAAGAGATCACTATTGCAGTGATCACAATGATTTAAATATTTGAAAGACATGGGAGGGAGGGTAGGGAACGCTTGAAAAGACTGCAGAGTTGACTGGTTACTGATAAATTTTATTGACAACCTAAAGAGTGATAAAAAAAAAAAACCAGAAGGTCACTGATGTGTAAAGGCTAAAGGTAAGAGTTGAAAGACCTCTTTGGCAGCTTTCTTTTCCTCCTGTAGTGGAAAAGAAGCCATAGATGATCAGCAGATTAAAGACCAGATAGGACATTGGAATACTAAGTAAAGGCAGGTTTGTTAGTTTAATGTTAGGACTCTGATTCAGAGAGGTTTGGGATCATGGGCTAGGGGCACCTGGGTGAATATTCAGAAGGATATTGAATCTAAAGACCCCTGTACAGCAGAAGAGTCTGATGAGGTGGTTCATTCTTCCCTTAGAGAACTAGCATTTCTCCTATAATGGAAGATGATGCAGAGAACCCTCAGGAGCCAATCTTTCTCTTATCCTGGCTGTTCCAGCAAAACTCAATTGGAAACATGCTGAGCCTAAGAGAGATGGTCAGAAATTCTATATCCCAAAATCTTCATGAATTAGCTAGCATGTGCTAATGGCTTTCAATTTTGAGAGTGCTTGGTCAAGAGAGCTGGAATGTAGCTGGGCATAGTTGCGCACACCTGTAATCCCAGTGGCTTGTGAGGCTAAGGCAGGAGGATTGCTGGTTCAAAGCCAGCCTCAGCAACTTAGTGAAACTGTAAGCAACCTAGTGAGACCTTGTGTCAAAATAAAAAATGAAATGAAAAGGGCTAGGAATGTGGCTTAGTGGTTAAGCACCCTTGGGTTCAATCTCTGTGGTACAAAAAAAAAAAAGGCTGATAAGAATTCATTGATCTGGGGGTACTTTCATGGGATATAAGATTTAATATCTTGGCAGAAAATGGAACAAATTTGCTGGTAGGTTGGCTCTTAGCTGTTTAGAAATAGTGATAACCAATGTTGAACGAAGTGGAGGTGCCCCAGTTTCCTTGATAGAGAGTAAAGGAAGGAACAAAGTTAGGTCAAGGAATGTAAGAGTCCTTGCCTGCATATATTTCATGACATCAGAAGACCCCCCAGTGAAAAATGCTTCACAGGAGGATCCAGGGGGCATACACAGTGAGAAGTTCACCAGAACCACTGGGAAGTTCAGTGATGACCACCCCTTTCAGACCAGGGCTAACTGTAGAAAAGACCATCACAGAGCTTTAACAGCCGCAGGAGTGTTGTGGTCTTCAAATAAGGTCCAGGTGCCAACACTTAACCACAGGGTCCAGGACCCCATAATTATCATAATAATAATTTGATACATAAAGTATTAGAAAGATGGTTAAGGTGCTTGGCAGCCTGAGGGGCAAAATTAATGGACAGCCAACAAAGGTGTTTGTAACAATTTACAACTAAAAACAGAAAGAAAAGAAAGAACAAATGAATAAAGGAGTAGGGTACTAGCTGAGGGTGATCATCCCAACAAAAGTCATGACCCCAGACACTGGGCCAATTTTTAGATCAGAAGCTCATTACCTGAAGCAGAAGCCAGGTTCCTAGGAGATATGCTCTGTGAAACCACAGCAAATATAAATTATAGTGACTCTTTGAGTTTCCTTTAAAGAGACTTATAGCTATTGTTAAGGTGAAATTACCCTAGGGAAATGAACATACCCAGATACTTTGAGGACTATTACATAAAGGATTCGAATTTATATCATTATTTAGAGACTTGAAATACATCATGGTTCCTCTGTGATGGAGGGGACTTATGGGAGTCAGGTACTGGAGAGTCCTAGATAAAATATAGCTCCCAGTGAGCTCAAATGGGCTCAGGGACTCACCCCGTAGACATTTTCTGATTCCTTTGAAATATCCCCTACATAGGTTCCTTGGCTTATGGTGTCAAAACTATTACAGTGGGAAAATATAAAGAGCTACCTCTGAAACTAAAAGTCTTTCTAATCCTCTTTTCGAGTTGGAATATATTAGTATAGACTTTTAGTATTAGCGTAGAATAGAAGTATAAATAGGTACCTCTTGGGGCAGGGCAGTGTTTATACTACCAGTAAAGACCTACAAAATCCACAAGTTGTGCTAATCATCATATCATCATATCACTGATTAATATGCTTGTGTTGCTCCTTCAGAAACCAGATATAACCTACAGAATAAATAATTTCATTGGCATAACCAATTCATTGTAGGCATAACCAGTAGTATCCCAATTGCAGCTGCTGTGCCAGACATGGTTTATAGCTAGAGAGGATAAGTAAGTTCTCAAATCCATGGTATGTAGCCATTGATTTGACAGAGATGTTATTTCCATTACGACTAGAAAAAAAGAGAATTAGAAAGACTTTGCATTTGTATAGGACAAACAACAATATTCATAAGGTCTGTTGGATCATATGGCTGAAATTTAAGGGATTTTGCTCAGGGCTGTGTTAGCTTTCCCATCTTCTGTCATGATATGTTCATAGGAGATCTGTATCACCTGAATATCCGATAGGTTACTGATGATATACTAACTTCATGCTGTACACACAAAAAAGCAAAAGGTGGCTGATTTGCTTAAGGCCTTATACCTAAATTTCAAAGAATGAGAGCTAAACTTCATACTGTCAGTTGGTCAGGTTTTTAGAGGTTTGGGAGTAAGGAATATGACCTCCAAAGTAAAAGACAAATTAAAGCATCTCTTCTCCTCTACCATGGAGAAAGCAACACAGCACCTATTAGACCTCTTTGGAATCTGAAGACATCATATTCCACTCCTAGGAATACTACTCCACCCTGCTCCCTTAGGCTGCTAGCTTTGAGTAGGAACTGAATTCAGAAAGAACTCTGTAGCAGGCCCAGGATTCATTGAGGCAGTCCTGCCTCTGTAGCTGTATGATGCTGTGGTGTTGGGAGTGCCTGTTGTGGGGGAAAGACCTAATATGGAGGTTATCACAGCTTCAGGACAAGAATTACAACACAGGCCCCTGGGATCCTGGATCCAAGCCATGCCATCTGCAATGTAGAATTATATGTCTTTTGAGAAACAGCATCTGGAATATTGCCCACTTGAGTATGGGGTGCCAAGTGACCATGCCTCTGGAACCAACCATTATATGAGTTGAGTTCTGTTGGACTCTGAATCATAGAGCAGATGGGCACAGCAGTAGCCCATTAGAAGATGGAAATGATATATTCATAATAGAGCCCAAACAGGATCAGTAGGCTTGAGCAGCTGCATTAGTAGGTAGTCCACACTCTCATGTCACTACCTCAGTTTTATTATGTTAAACTATGTCATAAAACCAGCTGAAGGAGAAAGAAAAGACAAAAGCTTAGTTTGTGTGTAAGGTCAAATTAGTACATGGGTACAAGCCAAAAATGATGGCAGCTGCATTACAATCAGGGGTGTCCTCGAAAGATAGTGGAGATGGGGACAATCTTTGGCAGCAAGCTGTGAGGAAATGATCTGCCCAGTCATTTTATGAGGAAGGAGAAGTGCCCAGAGGTAAGAATATGAGCAGATTCTTGGTGATCAATGGCTTGGCTATTTGGTTCTGCAATGAAGAGGACCCAATATTGGAAACAAGGATGTCCAGGATAGAGGCATGTGAATGGATGAATGATATGGAAATGGAGTGTAAAGATTTTGTTTCATATATTACCATCACCAGAAAACGCATCCCCTGAAAGACCTACAGAATTACCAAGAAGACAAAATAACTCCACTGGTTGATTTTAGGCAAACTTCTTTATCAGTCTCTCCAGAATTGGGATTTTGTGCACATAAATGGAGTGGCCCCATGTCACAGACAAAGCTACATGTGGGCCCCAAAATGTAAACATCTACTTATCAAAACTATTAGCTCCTGTTTCTTCTGAATATCCTGCTCACCAGTAATAGCTATCCTGAGTCCCTGATACAGTCTTGTGGCTGCAGGAGACCATTTTAGTATTAAAACAACTGCATTAGGCCCTTTCATTCTTAAAGAACTAGCAATGTATCCTCACAGGGATAGATACATATTCTGGGCATGGATTTGTCTTTTTGGTGCATAGAACTGCAGGTACCAACCCTAACAGGGCTGTGGAAAGCCTTGACTTCCACATGATAGGATTTTCACAGCAAGAAGATGTGGGTGTGGAGAGCTGAGGGCTGTCTTTTCTTGGAAGCCACAAGAACACAAATTTGTCCCATGGAGAGGCGAGAAAGCTGGGATATTATCTTCCAATTCTGATTCCTACTGCCTGCTCAGAGTTGCTGCTGGGGCAACAGCTCTGACCTCTCCTGGTTTCAGTGATTATTCTGTGATTGTTGGAATACTATCTAGCAAAGAGGCACAGAAAGATATCCACATGCCTAGAAACTTCCCTCCTGGGACCTACAGTGAAGGTATGAACAAGACTTCAAAGACGTTTTCTGCATGTTCACAAAATCTTAGAGTCATTTGCATTCAGTGGCAAATTCAATTATAACCTAAGTTGGATGTACAGAAAAAACTAATCTGGACTATTTCTGAGTCCCCACTCACTAGGGAGTAAGAAACATTATTAGTTAACTGTGTAATCTGATTTAAGCCTGCTCTGATTCAATCATTTTAAGCAGTACTTTCAAGTTGTACAGTATTCATTCTTTTTATGATAAAAGTAGCATTTCCTTCACCCATTCAGTCATCTTTGCAATAGTGGAAACAATTGACACTTCATGCTCCAGGGCTTCTTCCTCTCTGACCTCTGAGGTGATGCTCTTGTCCATCTGGGCACTCCTTATCCTGCTGGCATTTGAGGCTGGAACCTGAGGCTAAAGTGACTTCTAGTCTAATGTCTTTCTGGTCAGAACCCAGGTGGAGCTCCAGGGCTACCTTGGCTTTTCTATGGCTCCTGCAGGTGCGTCCATCTGTCTGAGGATTTTCTGTAACTATCACTCACCCTTCCACCATGGCAAACCTCTCAATCAAAGCTCCCAGCTACTCTCTTCCTCCTTCAGATAAAACCATGGATATCCCAGAAACATTGACTCTCACAGTCTCTCTCTGCTCCACCATCCTGGACTACCCAGTTCACTTTGATGGTGCTGCAACTCAGGCCAGTGATGTGTTGTCCTCACCTATCTGTAGCATTTCATTATCCAACCTTGAGACGCCACTGAACTCATGTTCTCTATCATCCTTCTAGGAGGAAAGAGTGACTTTTCACTAAAGTTATATTTTCCTTCTTCCTGCTATCAACTTCCTGGCCAAACCTTAGGTAGCAATGAGGCTGGAGAAACTATACACGGATAGGTGCAGGATGGGACTCTAATAAGCTAAATTTCAAACTAATGGAATTTTGAAAGACTTCTCCAAATAGCATATTTGCAGGTTGTTCCAGTCTTGCTGAACAATCCTATTTTTGAATGTAAGAAGTTTAATATTAATTCAATGTTTATCTTTCACATTCCTACTCCAGCGAATCCTAATCTTCCCCCAAAAGATGGATGTTGGAGGTTGGACTAATGCAAAAGAAAAACAATATTTTCAAAATAACTATCATTATTCTTTTTATAATTACTCAAGAACAATGGCTGGAGTCTATTAACTTCAAGTTTTTATGACACAGAAAAATGTAGCATTATTTAGTGATGCTGGAGGGTCTCAGAAATTTTCCAAAATCTTCATAGGAGACTTTGACTTTATAGGAATTAAGGACTTGAAGTTGGCAGCTTTGAAATAATAGTCTCAGAATCCATAAAAATGCATGGTGGTTTCCCCTTCAGATAGGAGAGAAAGAGAAATAGAGAAAATGATACCCTGAGGACACTAAATGTATTTTCCATTAGAATCAGTGACTCTGTTGGACACACCTCTGTCTCCCATGATTCATGGTAATGTCTGGCTATTTTTTGCTTTATTTTAATCAGCCCAATGAATAATAACAAACAATTTTATCTCTGGCAAATGAAAAATCAGATTTTACAGGTCCTGAAGCTTATATAATTTTCAGGTGGTTCTTTAAGACAAAAATGAAGAAAAGAAAAAAGGAAGAAAGAAAGAAAATTATAAGTACTAAATTAGAGCCAGTTCTGAAAGTTTATTTAAATTGAGAAAAAAATAGCAACAAAAAACCAATGAATGCTATAAACATCCCCAAATTTCAGATGTATACTATACTTATTAGTCATGTTCTAAACACATTTTTCTGTATTTTTGACTGTATACCCTTTAACTGCCTCCTCATGATACCGTAGTTGTACAATATTCTTTTTTATAGAAAGAAAAGGAAAGTAGTTCTGTTGTTTCTGAAGCTGTTTGTTTAGGTGAGATTGGGGGAGGGGAAGCTTGCTGGTGGGAGGGTCCAAGCTCATATTGTTAGAAAATAAATGTATCCTTTGGCATGGAATTATGTAGCAGTAGAAAAGATACAAGGTAAAGACTTCAAATCATATAAATGCATTTTGCCAAATTTGAACTTAAGGTATCCCCAGCTCCACATTTCCTAAGTTGGACTCTGAATTGCTTGTGGTCCCTCCAACATCGTCTGACTGAAGGTACCAGTGATGGGGGGGAAGGAAGAGTGGAAGGGGGCAGGATTCTTAATCTGTTGGAACTATGAATCTTACTTGATAGAAGTTAGAAAAACATATGACCATGAGAACACACTTCTAGGATGTCTCCCAGGGTCTTAGAAGGAAACGTTGCAGGACCCTGTCCAGGAGCTTTCTCATCTGAAAGCCCTCTGCTCTCTGCAAGATATTTGATACATCCAACTGGTTGTATTAAGTGATTCCCAATCCAGACCCCCCACCCTCATCCTGGGTGCTGCTTCTTTAGAAAGTCTTTCCTGATCCTCAAGACCTGGGTGCATTTCCTGTCAGAGGTACTTGTAGCAACATACTGTCTATCATCCCCAAGTACTGAAAAGTGCCTGTTCAGTCTTGACCTGCATCTCTCATTTTCTCAGGGAATATTATGTTGCTTAAACTCCTCTTCCTTTCCCCAAGGCACCAAAAGTCTTTGAGGGCAGGGCTCAAGTTTTATTCACCAATGTATTTCCATCATTTTACACTGAATCTAGTATATAGGAACACTCAAAAACTATCTAATATAATAGTGAGCAAATGGAGCAATGGCAGGAAAGACAAAGTATCTATGCCACTTATTCCTAAGAATTCAATTCTTGACAAAGGACCACCCAATAGGAAACAAGATCATCTTAGAATAATACCAAAGCCCTTCTCTGATGGTTCCATATTTCCCCTTTCCATACCTCCTTCTGAAATTATGCCTAAAAGGATTAAAATACTCCTGTAAATTGGTTAATATATAAAACTCACGACTGTCCTAGCAGAAGAGTCTTTTAAATATTTAAATATTTTAACCATATAACTTCTTCTTGCTCATCACCATAAATTACAGTGGAAACATTGTAGTGTTGGAAAAGAAAAGTTTGGATTCTGTCCCAATATAATCTCTATTGGATCTTAACCTATTGCCTCTTAACGTTTGATTCTTGGAAGATCTTCCACCTGCCATCATGTTAGCATATTTTTGAAGACCACAGATGTAATTAGGGAGAAAGAATAGCATAGTAATGGTATAAATGTCTGGAATTGGAGATTTGCATTAAAAACAAACATGGCTTCATTGTTTATTATCTGGCAGAACAGACTGGGAGACTCTGGAATTACAAAACCAAATTCAGGTCTTCTCCTTAATGATACTTCCTACTGCATGTTATACCATGCACAGATCATTAGCTTTTATGCTGAAAATGTTCCAAGGACTCTGCATTTGCAAACGACTCTGGGCTGACTTTGAAAAAGCCCTTTTGTTGATGATGTATTTCCAAGATTAATGACAGCTAATGAGAGGATGTCCATGAACAACCTTGACTTTTAATGGCAAATACTAAGGTTTTGTAAACAAAGCATAGAAAAGAAAAATTTTAAGATGTAGTTGGAGTCAGAAGAGCTGAGTTTTGGTCTTGGTTGTGTCACCTTAGGCAAGTTTCTGAGCTCTAATTTCCTCATCTATAAAATTTTGATAATAAAAATAGTTATTTCATGAAGTCATGAAAATTTGTCGGATAGTGAAGGTGAAAGGTTATTTGTAAAATGCAAAAACTGTTCTGATTTATAATGTAATATGTTGTGCCATATATTATGTATTCAGAAAATCTATGTGTCTTTGAAAGTTTTCATCATTTATAAAATGTAATCATTTTGTGAGATGAAAGAGGAAGTCTAATGAGTCCTGAACTGATTATGGCCATATATAGCCTACAAGGGTGCCTCCAACTAGTTAAAAGGAAGAAGTCCTTTAAGAGATGAACGTGTTTGAGTTACTGTGAAAATGATTGGATTAAGAGAAGTCATCAAAAGCCCTTAAACTACAAATGGGTGGACATATTTAGAAGTCTGTAAGAAAAGAAAATTGGGGCTAAAGGGGATCTATTTAAGTTTATCAGAAATCTATGCAAAGTGGATAAATTAAATAAACAAGAGTTACATGTTTCTTGTTAGTTATAACATGATATTTGCTGTTGATACAATAACATAGTAAATTTAATGTGGTTTATTTGTCTAAAAGAGAACAGCTTATCTTTTGTTTGGAACATAAAAGCAAGCTGAGTTCTGATCTGTGCTTTTTCAGTGTCTGGTTGATTTGTTCTTGAGGTTTCCAGAGCAAAAGCTTTGTTAATAAATACCTGGCAGGATCCCATTGCAGTGGCTAGTGATCAAAAAGGTGGAGTAAAATCTCCTGCTTGCCACTAAGAAAATTAATTCAGAATTACCTTAACTCACAACATAAAAAAAAACATAATTCAAGTTAAGAAATATTTGTTAGGGTCACTATATGTCAGGCACAGTGCTAGCTTCTATGAGTAGAAAGATGAATGGAAAATATGCTTCTAATTATGCTTTTTGTTTGGTTCTTATAATTTTCTTGCATCCCTCTGGCCCTCTATTTATTTTATTCAACTCTGTGGTCTGCCCTCATTACCTCATGAAAAGAAGGAAAAAAACTGAAAAATAGAAAAACCATCAGCCTCTGGTAGAAAAGAAGGCCTGAGGGGAATGGAAGGATCGAGGATAAACAACAACAAAGCATCTGCTGGATGGAGCCACATTCATGCTTTACCTGCCTGCTCGGTTGCTCTTTCCATCAAGGTCTTACAAAGATGACAAGAACACCCAGAGCATTGCTGATTGACTTACAGACTGGTACCACCTATGTGCTAAGACTCTGATCTATGCTTATTGACTTGTTCAGGTGAGTATCCTTCTCAATATCCCAGGATGCAGGTAAACTAGATGGCATTTGGGACTCTACATATAGAAAACATGGTGATACTATTGTCTTCCCAGTACCTGGTTTGTCTCTCATCTGTCTGTCTGTGATTCTTGCCCCCACCACCCCTTATTTGGGGATAGACTCCACCACACTCAACACACACGTATCTGCCCTCAGAGTAAGTGTAAATCTAGCTCAGCTAGAGAATGCATTTTATAGATTCCCTATAGCCAGATTTTTAGGATGTTGAGGGGCTTGATATGGCCTTTGAACACTGGCACAGGGACCCTCCATCCGTCTTGCCTTTTTACAATAGTGACCCAGCAGGACTCAGATTGATTCGGTTCTATGTAGAGATTAGTGCCTAAGTATGGCAGAGCAACAAGAAGGAGGGAGCCTGGGTCTGTGCAGCAGAGCCCCTCTCCCCACCAACCACAGCACTCACTACTGCACTGTTCTCTTCTTTTTTAACTGCTGTACTTTTTGTCTTTTTAATAGAAAAGTAGCTTTTACCCTAAAACAGAAAGAAAAGCCCACTTTCCCTATACTTAAGTAGGAAAAAATAGAAGAAGCTCAAGGTCTCTCCTAAGGGTACTGACAATTTATTAGGGGAAAGATACAAGGAAACAGAAAAGAGGCACCTCACATGGCTGAAACCCAAGAACACACATAATAGGTCACAGCTCCAAGGATTCAGGGGCTGGGACCAGTGAGACCCAGTGTCTCTGTCTTTTGCAGAGTTCTGTGAAAAACTTGATGAATTCATGCTACTTGAACTTTCTCTTTATTAGAACTCTTTATTCAGGCAAAAGACAGTATAATTGATTAGATATGATTGCAGTGTAGGCATGCCTCATTACTGCACAAGATTACATGATTACACACGAATGTTCTCAAACACATTTAGCCACAGAGTTGAGCCCGTTCTTGTTTCATTCTCAAAAGGTAATCGAACTTCCTTGTTCTTGCAAAAGAAAAATTAGCTTTGGAAAGTGCTGAAGGTTATACCGTCCAAAACTGGATATCAAAACTGAATATTGTTGCTGGCAGAGTCTGAGAACATTCTCAGTTACGAGAAAATGTAGCGTGTGTGTGTGTTCAGAGTGTGGGGGGAGATGTCACAATCTTAATCCCCCCTTTCACTCTCTCCTTCAACCTGGCATTGAAGCTTTGTGTATGATAATGTTCTGAGACTTAACCCAGTTAAATCTGGAGGCTGACTTCTGGCAATTTTATTTTTTATTTTTTTCTAAACAAGCAACCTCAAGTACTTAGCAGTCAAGTGAGTGCATTAAATTCACTAAACAAGTTCTTTAAAATAAACTCAAAATCTAGAGGGAATCACAAGTATTCAAACTTTGACTCCCAATCCCCACTTGTCTCTGGATTTTGAGCCAGTATACTGAAACAAGCTCCTTCACTTGCTTCTGTTTTCTGTTCTTACCTGAAAAACAAACAAATCTTTTATTTTGAAATAGTTACAGTTTCACCATAAGTTGCAAAGACAATACAGGGAGGTCCCTTGTACTCTACTCCATTCCCCACCCCAGTTACATTTATATAATTATACTATAATGTTAGAACCAGAAAGTTGACATTGGCATAACCTATGTGTAGTTCTGTGATTTTTATCACATAACAAATTATATATATATATATATATATATATATATATATATATATATATAATAGGTTCGTGTCAGTACCACTCTGATTAAGGTACAGATACAATATTATAAAAGCCTCCTGGGGCTACCCTTTTGCAGTTACATCCACTCTTCTCTCAACTTCCCTAAACCCAGGCAGAAGTAATATGTCCCCTCTCTTTACTTTCATCATTTCAAGATAGTGAAATAAATGGACTTACATATCATTTACATTTAATGCAATTATTAATATGCTAGGACTTAAGTCTGCCACTTTATTTTTGTTTTCTGTTTTTTCCACTTTTTATTTGTTTTCTTTTTTCTTCCTTCCTATTAGTTATTTGAACAGATTTCAGAATTCCACTTTGATTATCTATAGCATTTTAAAATGTTGTTTTAAAACATAGATTGTTGTTGTTGTTGTTGGGATTGAACCCAGAGTTGCTCTATCACTGAGCTATAGTCCCAGTCCTTATTTTACATATATATATATTATTTTGAAGGAGGGTCTTGCTAAATTTCCCAGGCTGGTCTCATATTTGTGATTCTCCTGGCTTAGCCTCCTGAGTCACTAGGATTACATATGTGTGCCACTGTGCCCAGCTCATAATTTTTTCTAGTGGTTATATATAAGCATTATATGTATATACACATATAACTCACCAAAATGTACTGATGTCAACATTTTGCCAGTTTCAATAAACTATAGTAATCTTATCTCCAAGTCCCTTTACTCTCTTCAATTTACAATGTTCATGAATATTCAAAAATGACTTAAATATTTTCTTTACATACATTGAGAGCTATATCAACCAATGTTATAATTTTTGTTTCAGTCATCTAACACAATTTAGGAAATTCAAGAGTAGAAAGGCTATTAAATTTATTCATATGTTTTTGGGTCTTTCTGTTGCTCATTATTCTTCCAGATATTTGAAGATTTTAAAATTTTTCCTTTCTGCTTTGATAACCCATTCACATAGGACAGGTCTGTGGTGATAAATTCTCTTCATTTTCCCTTATCTGTGAAAGTTTTGTTTCCTCTTCATTTCTAAAGTATATTTTCCCCTAGATATAAAAATCTAGGCTGAACATTCTATCTCAACACTTGAAAAATGCTGAAGCCCTCCATCTCCTCTGGTTTCTAAAGAAAGAACCATCATCATTGGCTTTGTCCCCAGCAGGGCTGGTGCTGTTTCACCTGAGTGCTTTCAACATTCTGCCTGTCTATCAGTTTCAGAAGTTTGAGTAGCATGCTGTTAATGTAGATTTCTTTGAATTTATCCTGTTCAGAATTTATACAAAATGTATAAACGACTCTATAAGTCTATATCTTTTCCTAAATTTGGGGAATTTTCAGCTATTATTTCTTTATGTTTTCACCCCTGCCACTTCCTGAGCCCGATGACATAAATGTTAGTGCTTTGGTTACAGTTTCACAGGTCTCTAAAATTCTGTTCATTTCCTTCCCATTATTTTATTTCTGCTATTCATATTGAGTGATTTCTATTGTCCCTCTCTTCAAGTTCATTGATTCTGTCCTCTGTCTTCACCATACTAAGCCTATCCATTGAATTTGTCTTCGGTGAATGTATTTTTCAGACCTAAAATTTCCATTTTATACTACTTCATATCTTTTCTTTCTTTGCCGAGACCTTTTTCTTTCTTTTTTTTTTTTCATTTGTTTTGAGCATGTTCATAATTGCTATTCACTGAAGCATTTCATGATGGCTGTTCTAAAATTCCTTTCAGATAATTTCAGCAGCTGTGTCATCTTGGTGTTGGTGTGTGTTGATTATTTTTTATCATTCAAGTTAAGATTTTCCTGTTTTGGCATAGTATGTGACTTTTTTTTTTTAATCTGGACATTTTGAGTATTTTGCCATGGAATTCTGTATATCACTTAAGTCTTTTGCTTTGGCAGGTTTCCTCTGACACTGCTCCAGGAGGAGAAAGGGGGAAGTACTGCCTCTTCAATGCCTCATGGAAGTGAAAACCCAAATTCTCCCTGAGAGAGAGGTTGGAGTGCCTGCTATTGCTGTGTGAGGTCTCCATATGGCCACCACTAACAGCATTGGGGGGGGGGGAACGCTCCTTATCATTATATTTATCATTATATTATGGACACATGTGAAAGCCCAAGCTCTCTTCCTGTCTACTCTGATACTACAGGGTGGAATGTGGGATGTGAGAACCTTGTCACAGTTAGACAAGCAAGGGTGGCACATGTGTATCTCCACTCCACCTCTGCTGGTGGGGGTGTGGCTACAGGGTTTTTCCACTTTTCCATCTGGAAGTTTTCTGTGTTGCTAGGCTTACCCTTTGCTAGTCCTTTAGCTAGAATCCACAGGCTTTTCTCGGAGCTCTTGTTTATTTCTATTGTAATTTCCATGTTGCTGCTTCTCTGTTTCATGTCCAGGAAATGGAAACCCAAGAAATCTAACCATCATGTTAAACCTCCAATCCAAGATCTCTAGGCAGTCTGCCATCTCTGCTCCACCTTGTGGGACTTCTTATGTTTGTTCTCATTATAATGCCCGGGGCTAAAACCCTAGACATTTATCAGGAAGAAAAGGGAGAAGCGCATATACTCACTCGGTTGATTTTACCTTAGTATTTCTATAGCTAATAATAAAAATATTGGCTGCTATGTTTTGATTCCTATCTACCTGACCAGCATCATGAGAATTCATTCAATTCCCACAGAAATCTTTGAGGTAGGTACAATAATTATGGGTACCATTTTACATGTGAAGAAGCAGAAACTCTGAGGCAATTAATGTAAACATTTAAGACAATACTTAGCGTAGATACTAATAAAGGCTTGGGAATACTCAGGTGAGTTATCTTTAGCATTGTTAACTTGTTTGAAGGAACTAACTTGTAAGTAGAAAGTTAGAACTCCAGCCTAGGAGAGTCAAAGCTTAAGCTCCTGACTGGAGGCTGTAATTTCTCTCAACTTGCATGTTACCACATGGATTAAGTAATTTCTGCTGTATCCCATTCTATGTCTTTATCCATTTCCCTGATTTTCACTGCCACTGTCTTCTTCACTTTCCCTACAGCTAACAGCTTCCAAATTTCCCTCCATTCATAGCCTAATAAAAATACAACAAATGTATATTTGTGTAGTTGACAAAGTCCTTTTAAAATTTATTACACTTAATATGTATTTCAAGCCTTATGGTAACCTCATAGGCTAGTATTGTTAATTATCACTCTACTTCAAAACTGAAGTTCAGAGAAATTCAGACTCAGGCTCCAAGTCACGTGGTTAGGAAGTGGTCAATATGGGACTCAGACCCAGTGCTATTTCTACCACTCTGTGCTGCATCTGAAAGCCACAGCTGACTTTCACATCCTCCCTGTAGCCCTCTATGCTCATAGTCTACCTCTCTTTGGACATTCTAGCAGAATATAAAGTCTTGGGAAAGAAGAATAAAGGGAAAAGCACAGCAGATAAAGAGATGCCTCTGTAACCGTAGGTGTCTTTTTGGAGCTCCTGATCCATTTGTCGATCTGTTGGAAAAGCTGTCACTTAATAGCACGTATTATTCCTGTTGCTTGCAGCTCCCACAAAGTTATGTTTTGAGATATAGTGAAGAACACAAAGGTTGGGAGTAAGGAGGGAGGATGGATCGTGGACAAACAAACTGGCCACATTGGAGGTTATTTCATAGATCTGGTAAGCAGAAAAACAACACAGATAGTGGCAACTGATATCAAGAACAGGAGACTGGAGGGATATTTAGAAGACATATTTGATAGATGTTGGTGACCCAAAATATATTGGTGTGTTTATTTGATAGAAAAGGAAGCTTGAGAAGGGATGTCATTAGCGACAATAATACTGCCTAGGTTTATGATTTGAAAACCAGGATGGGTCATCTTGCTTACAATTGGAGTCAAGGAAAATCAGTCTAAAGGAGGATTGAGCAGTGCATGGTAGATTGCTGAACAACAGACAAGTAAGCCAAATATTGCATCAAGGGATTAGATTTAAAACTCGGGAAGTAATTAATGGCTTTAGAAAAATACCTGTCACTGGTAGAAATAGAAATGAGGTGAACAGTGAGAATGAGATGGGCAAGTCAAAACCTTATCTAGAAGTGAGAAGTATAGAGACTACTTATGCAGTGATACTATGGAAAACTCATGGAATTTGGAATTTGAAGAACCAATTTTAAAACCTTGTACTCCTCACTTTCTATGTAGATTTTAGCAAATGACTTTACCCATGTGACTCTGTTTCCTAGAAGATAAACATCAATGTTCTCATTTCCTTGTAATCTAGACCCTCATATGTGTCACAGGGAAAACTGTGTTATACAATAGAGGCTTTTTTTTTTTTTAATGGATTCCCAACAATGGCATCTTTCTGTCTAGATCAACTGGAATTTACTTGATATTTGGTCAATCGTAGCTAAATATTGTGAGAATATATAGTTATTTCTATACCATACTTACCATACTTATACACACTACTATATTATACATGTATAAACTGTACATAAATATAAACTTTTTTTCCAATTGACCTCTGATTGACTTAAAACTTGTCAGTAAGTGAATGCACATAAATAGCAGATACACATAAATAGTGCAATATACTTTCTTCTTTGTCACCTATTAAAAAGATCAAAACAGCATTTTTTTGTTCTTTCAAAATATATCAAATGAATATAATCTTTTATCCTGAAATTTCTTATATATTAAACATTGAGTATTAACATTGTGAATATTAAGCACGTCATATAAATAACATGTACAGAAGTGTAATATCAATTCCTATTTAATTTCAAGTCAAGATGCTAAGTCAGGACTATATTTTATTTATATTTCTTCTATACCCTTATTTCAAATTAATTTAAAAATACTAAAATTGTCACAATTTATTTCTACTCTTCTCTACAACCTTGAGAATAGAGTTGAGGTAATCCATTTTAATAAATGAGAAACTGAGCTCTAGAAAAAAATGGCAGAAGAAAATTAAATGTCCATTATAGAGCTAAATATAGTGAGTGCTGAATAAATATGCCATAATTGCTATCCTGAGCAGCATCTTTGCTCTTTTAAGGTTAGTAGATAATTGAGCATGATGTCATTGCAAGTATGCAAATTAGCACAGACCAACAGTCTTGTCATGGAAGTCTTCTGGAATGCCCTATATCTCTGTTTGATTTTTTCATTTATTTACTTATTCATCCATTTATTTATTCAGCAATGAGAAAGGACTAGTCATTATATTAGTCCATATTCCCATTAGTCTGCATGTACCATCACTACATATTTATATTCTCACAGTACTTACAAGACTCTGACCTTGGGTTCTAAAACATGACAATAACATGGGAGGGCTAACTGAACCAGGGTAGAATTAGGTCCTGTACCTGAGACACATCAGAATCCTTCTAATGACTTGGCTTGAACGAGATCCTTCTTGCTAATCAAGTCAGTCCATCCAGAGTTCAGAAAGCTAGGCTGTACCTAAGGATCTCAACTGCTGTTGTGGGCTCTGCTTCTCTTCTTTAGCAGATGCATGCCACAGTACCACCAAAGAAAGGCTCACCCTCTGCAGTGCCATGTCAAGCTGTGTTGGTAGTAGAACCAAAAGGAAACGTTGGTAATTCTGATCCCGTCTTTATGATCATCATGGAAGTGGGGGTATTTGAATTTAAAATCTCCTTAAATTGGGGGTCCATATTAGTGCCTCACTGGCCTCACCCTGGTCCCACTCTACCTGTGTGCAAAGGGATTGAAAATGACTTTGTTCATATTAGCATAGAAAAAGGCCAGGCCCTGTGCATGCATTCTGAAAATGGACCTTATCACATAATTTGCATTGCAAACAAAGTCCATCTTTGAGTTATTCTTTATGTGCTTAATTCTCAGGAAGCTGGATCCCTCTTCTGTTGGGTTTCAGAACCCTTCCTAATCCCTATAGATGGTGCCAATTACCATCCAGGGGAAATGATATAAAATGTCCTCACTGATTGACATAGTAAATTCAATAAATTCTGATCACTAGATGGATAATATTGGATTCTAGATGCTGTCGAGAGGCAGATCTGTCCACAGATGCCAGCATAGGTAGGAGGCTTCTTTCTAAATTTTCACCTCTCTGTACCTCTTAGAGAAGCAATAAACATTGGAATGTCTAACTGAAACCTCCAAATCCGAACTCACCTCCATTAAGTTCTTCCAATCTTCTCCAGAAGTGATCCGTTGTCTTTAGGTCTGAGTGCACATTAGGGCTTGGGTAGCCCAATGATCCTGAGCTCAGTTTTCCCTCAGAACCTAAAACACAATGGAACGCTGAAGGAAGGCTCTTCTTGCAAAGTTCCACTCATTCTAGAAACACAGAGTTGACATTGGCCGTAGAGACCACTGAGCCAATTTAGTTAATGGAAGATCTGGATTTTATAACTAGCACTTCTTGTTCAACCTCAACCTCAATTATGTCTCCCTTCCTCACTCAGCACTTTTCTTGGACATATAGAACATTTATTTCCTTCTACTTTGGATTATGGTTAGGCTTTACCAATTTTAACAACAGAATTTGAGCAAATTGCTTAATCTCTCAATTTTTGGTTTCTTATTTGTAAACAGGGATAACAATTATTTCAACAGCTTATTTTGAAAGACAGACTCAAATTATGAATCCATTAGTTTTCAATTCTGCATTCAATGTATTATTTAACTTCTCTATACCCATTTTATTTATCTGTGAATTGGGAATAAAGATTGCATCCAGCATAGAGTTTTTATGACAACTCAGAAATAACATAGGTAAAGTCAACAATGTTAGCTATTGCCATTTTTTAAATCATAACTCTTTTTTTCCTAATTAGACTGTAAATTACTAAAGAGAATAATCTTGTTCATCTTCTTCTCTCCCTGTAGATAATCTTAGCCAATAACCAATGTATGTTTGTGAAATGCTGAATATTTTCTGTACTTTCACCCTAGGTCATTCATATTATTTGTAACACCTTTATCATGTTCAAGTTTGTTTGGGAATTTATTGATTTATCTTATCTTCCTTTCTTCTTTGCAATGCACTTGATGCAAAACAATTGCTCAGAAAATACCACATGACTAAGTGTAATAATACCAATAAATTCAAAGGTTCTCTACAGCATAGAATCATTATATCTCTTTCGATACCTGAAAAAAAATGTACTGCATTGAAGATCAACAAGTTAAATTTCCTCTCATGAAAGTGACCTTTTAAGAAATTCCAAGTCACCAAATGAACAAAAAATGAGCAGAAGCCCTTTTTCATGGATAGCATGGAAACATGTCCTTATGTTCCATCTTGTGGATGCCATAGTCCATGCTCTCTCCATCTATAGAAACAAAGCAGGCAGGGAGAAACAGATTTCTCTTTGTTTCAAGTGATGTCATTCAGGTCCAGTATGAGGGATCTGCTGTCTGCTCTCATTTTTTCTGCACTGGGAAGCTCTCCTGGCTCTCTTGACACAGACTGAGCTGAGAGGGAGATTGAAAGGGCCGATACACCAACAGCTCTAAAACACATGACAGCAGAAAGCCAGGCTACTCCTAATGCTGATCAGCTCAGAGGCAATGCAATCAAAACCTTCAATTACACCTGGGTGATTTAATCAACTCCCTGTCAAACTTGGGCTGGAACTCCTCTGGTACTGTACAAATACAGTAATTACCATGCCAGCTTGCAATAAGATATCATTTCAGTGGATTAGAAAACACATTCTGTTGTCAATTACCAACAGCCAATTTATAGGCCCTGAAACAAGCAATATTTTTTAATTGCTGCCTTTGTGTCATTATCACAAAATTACTTCTGTTATGAAGCATTAAATCATCTTAGCAATGTTGGGAGTGGGGTCAGGGGGGAGATTTAAAAGTTTTCACTCTGATCTTTCTGATAAAACAGGAATAGAAGCATAAAACTTGTACCCTGCTGTGATGGATTTTGAAATACAAAAACAATCAAAATCCCCAGAGATTCTCAGCTACGCAAACAATCATAAACAAATCCTGAATCTACATGAACAGATCAGAGAGTGGGAAACCAGGGGTCAGATTTATTTTGACTTGTGCTTTTTTTTTTTGTCCCCCCTGGCTTGATTTTTCTCTTATTTGCCTATCTTTCATGCTTCATTTTGTAGATTTATTTCATTTGAGGGTGTTTCAGCCGACACCAGATGTGGCCAGTCACTGGAGAATAGCTGATAGATTTGAAATCTCTACCCATCATCTCCCAAACCCACGTACCCCATCCAAAGAGTAACAATGATTTGGCCTTGCCAGCTACATTCAGCCCTCTCCCAAAGATCCTCAGATTCTTTTCTTCCTGATGCAAGGGGAACATCTGACACACCCCTGCTGGTTTCCTCCACCTACTCACTTCTAGCCTAGATACATCTTGTCTGAGTTAGTTCTCAAACGAGGCACTTTTGTTCTACCAGACAGCAGAATACAGGCAAAATTTTTTTCATTATTATTACTGATAATAATAGCAAACATTCTATAGGACTTACAATGAACCATATTAATTTATTTATTAATAATAAATGTGTTATTATTCTCATTTCACAAATGAGCAGGTAATAATGCATTGAATGGTTCAAGTTTTTGGCTGCATTGATACAAAAGAAAGGATGAAGAATATGTCACAGGAAGAAATGTTTCTGAATCTCGACACTAGCACTTAGAAACTGTGTTATGTTCAGCTAATTATATACCCACTCTTAGCTTTAACCCCCCTACCTTTGAAAAAGGGAAAATAGTTGCAACACTATCTATTAAGGGTGCCACACATCTTTTACATGTTTTACCCATACTACCTCATAATGACTCTATTAGGTTACTCCTGTTTTACCAGCGATAAAGCTGAGGTGTTGAGAAACAACTGGCCCAAAGATGTACAGCAAGGAAATGTTGGAGTGCCTAAGCTCTCTCTGAACCGTTCGTCTCTCTTGTCTCTTGAGTTAACTGTTCCTAGTTTGGACTATCTCTGTGTCCTGTACATCTGCATTCCTAATTTCCTACTTGGACAGTGTCATAGGCATCTTGAAGTCCACATCTTCCAACTGGAAGCCATCATCATCTGGATCCCAAATCTGTCTATCTTTCAATGTTTCCTATCTCCTGGAAAAAAAAATGCTTCTATCTATCTGTTTGTCCAGGCCAAATACTTGGTCATAATCCCTGACCAGCATCTCTCACTTAGATAATTGCTATGTTTTCCATTGGAATGACTGATCTAGACAAGTTACTTTCAATTACATCAGCCACTATAGGCTTCAGGTTTATCAGTGATTATGTCACTTCTCTGTCTTCAAAAGGTCCTACCATCAAAAGCCCTTGCAGACTACCTATAAGTATTGGCTCTACCTTTTCTCCAAGCTTCTACATTCCCTTTTTCGGTGTGGTGCCATGTACCTCCCAGGGGATTGTGGACTTCTCTTCAGGGCCAGTTTTCTCTCCTTCCAGAAGTACACAAGGAGAGAATTGCTGTGATGCACTGGATATTGCTTCAGTTTATTTTCTGACTCAGGCACCATACTACTAAGGTTTGAAAGCATTACAAAACCAGGAAAGTTTAAAGATTTGAGTCAAAATGAATGGACCATAAAATTTTCTACTTGTGAAACATCATATAACTTACCTGGTCAAAGCCCTCAGTTTTCAAAGGAGTAAGTGATAGGAAGGGTACTACTACCTGGCAAATATGAGAGGTAAAGAGGGCAGCATGCTGAATTTACAAAACAGCATAAATAAATACATGGCAAGCAAGCCAAGCCTTTACTGTCTAAAGTTCACAGGCTCTGCTTTCAGTACACATCTTCTCTCATTAAAAGCATAGATCTCCGTGCTCTCTAGATTCCATGTAGAAAGCTATTATTATTGTTAGCCATCATTGTAAATTGGCCTAAAGCATCTCCTGAGAAACACATATTAAACATTGGCATGTTGAAGGCTCTTAGAAATAGTACAAGAGAAAACTATTTTAACTTAGGACTAATTTCTCAAATTTACTGACCATGAATCATCAACTTTGGGGGAGTTTAATACTAATCAAAATCTCATGAAATTGAAATTAAGTGGACTGTGATGAGTTTAGTCACTAATCACATTATCAATTGCTCAATAAGCACATGTGGTTGGTGACCGCTATATTGGGCAGTATAGATTTAAATGATGAAGGCTATTAAATTAATTAGTCAAATGAAAAAAAAAGCCCTATTTTGCTACTATTTCCATTTTCTATTTTGCTTATTTATAGTTCCTTAAATTCCATGTCCTAAAAGAGGGATTACCATAAAGGCACTGTACCATGCTGGAAGTATTTTGGACAGAGCTTTTAGGTAAACGTTAAACTGTAACAAGGGGTCCCCAACCCACATATGAACATATGAGGGACATCCCTCAGGGGTTATTTACATTAAAAAATATCATCTTGCTTGCTCAATCCAAGTTTCTGGAATCTAATCTGGTTTTGCAAATAGCTGTCTCCATCAGTCATGTTAATGCAATACCCGGGAGTTGGCAACAGCAAAACATGCTACTCCTTGCCCCAGGATGATGGAGTTAGATTTGCCACTGTAGCTCTTGGCCAATTCTGTGAAGGATGCCCTTGAAAGTGCTCCTCCCTACAGAGAAAGAATGAAAGAGAACAAAAATAAATAGCACTAGGTGGACTCATAAAACTTGTCAAAATCTTTCGAGCATGGCATATTTGATGATTCATGGGGTTTGCAAAGCATTACCAGATTAAAACAAGAAACGTCATGCAGAGCAGTCATTCCATAGCTTCAGAACCCTGCGTGGCAACATAATCCTAATGTTAGAAGAGCTGGCGAGGGCAACTGTGTGCCCCTCCCATCCCCAGCACCCAAACCAGCCTAAGGCAGGAGGATGCTCATCAGCAGAGCAGTGAAAGTTACTGGTTTTGCCTTATTCGTTATCCAGAGACAAAGACTTTATAAAGCTCTCTCTGGAAATTTGTTAAGAAATAATTTGCTCCAATTTCTCTCCCTGTGGATTGAGCCCATTTCCTGTCATGCAGTCATCAGCAGGAAGAGAGAAGTACAGATTCATCAACCCACTTATTCTAACCCTTCACAATTTCGGAGACAACTGTAATAAAGCAATTTTCCTTGGACTCTTTTCTATAATTTGATTGTTAACCCCTTCGTTCACACAGTTAAAATTCACTACATTTCCACTCTCTGCACATTCTCAGTCAATACGATATCATCACCCTTCTGGTCTGTGATCAGCCAGTGCACTTAATTAAGCAACAGAAAACAACAAGGCCTTTTCGCCCCCAGGAGCTGGTCTGAGATGACTCCTGGAGAGAAGGATTAATCAACCCCCAAATACAACCTAATCAGCTGCTAGAGGAAGACTTATTACTCTGATGATCCCATGGCTGCCACAAGGAGAGATTATTATTAATTTACAACTCCATGCCTGACTATGAAGTCACTGAGTAAAGCATCCTCTGTTGATTGCACTGCTGACCATCAAACCCCCTACCCAAATAATCCTTAACGCTGCCAGAGAGAAAAAAAAAATGATTTTTTACTTTATTTGGATGTTAATAAACATTCATTGCACATCTACAATGTACCAAGCACTATGCCCTGGATTCGAGCTTAGCAAAGGAGAAAAGTAGTCAAGGGCTCACAAATTTACATTTGTATATAAGAAAAGATTAGATCTGGTGGAAGATAGGAGTGGAGTCAAGATCAAGAAAATCTTGGTCAAGAAGTAGTGGCTCATCTGAAGTCTGAAGATATTTAAGCAATGGGGAGCCTGGAGCAGTGTACACGCCTGTAATCCCAGAGGCTTGGGAAGTTGAGGCAGCAGGATCGCAAGTTCAAAGCCAGCCTCAGCAAAAGTGAGACACTAAGCAACTCAGTGAGAGCCTGACTCTAAATAAAATACCAAAATAGGGCTGGGGATGCCACTCAGTGGTTAAATGCCTCTGAGTTCAATCCGCAGTAACCACTCCCTCCTTCTCCCCCTCCAAAAAAAAAAAAAAAGCAATGGTGAAAGGGTTTTCTATAAGGGGAAACAACCTGTCAAAGGGCCTGTGGTGGGTGGTGTCATGGTGTGATGATCAGTGAGCCCCACAGGCAGCAAGGAAGGGGAGAGTGTTTGGGATATGGTTGTAGAGGGACAAAGCCTTGCAAGGCCTTGGAGTCCCTCCTGAAGATTTTGGCCTTTGAGTAATGAGAAGCCATTGAAATGTTTTAGGTAGTAGGAAATCACTCTGATGCTTTAAGCTAACATATAAATTAAATCAGCCCTTTTCAACTCCATACTCTTAATGACTTACCATAGCCTCCAGAATAAACTTTAAAAACTTCTCATTTTATTATTCAAGTCCTCTGTGTTCTGTGCCTAGCTTTTCCTGGCCTCATCTTCTCCTGTATTTCCTACTTGTTCCCATAGTAGGAACTGTTTCTTGCAGTTTCCCATAACACAGTGGAACCTAGATCCTGGCTGAATTTGCCACCTGCCTAATGAGACTCTATGCATTTGCATATGTCATAACTTCAGCCTGAGGTGAATATACTGCATGTTCCTTGAAGGCAGAAGTGCTGGCCTAGTCATGGGTGTCCTCAATGCCTAGAGCAGAGCCAGATACATAACGGGATTTTAATAAATGTTGCAGAATGAGTCAACAATGGCTTTATTCATATGTTGAAATTCTGCCCATTCTTGAAATTTACCTTTACCATGAACCTTTCCCTGATTCTCCAAGTTGGAATGCATTGGTCCTACCTTGCTGCTACCCCAGGCCATGGCTCATACTGGTTATATATCTATGCTTTTTATGCCCCATATGAAAGAACAGGTGCAGGGAAACACAATCTGTACATCCACCTCCAGAGCTCCACAAAGTCAAGACAGACACTTTTAATGAAGGTCACTAGAGAGAAAGCAAGATGGCTAAGTACTTTGGAACCGGCATACAAGTCCTGTGCTATGAATGAATTGTAGTTAATCGTAATATTCCCCTAACCTTGACCTAAATTGTGTCTGGTAAGATGAAGATGCATCATACTGCATTTGGCAGTTTAGGTGAATGGTGCTGCCAATGATCTTTTTGCATTAGAGACTATGAGAAAATTTAGCCCAAGGGAAAAGTCAGACTGACAGACTCACTCTAATGTCCTGGTGGCAGAGAAGAGAGATGATTCTAAGAAAAAGGCAGTATTTCTCAAAAGGATTTGTCTCCTGAGCCAGTCCTCATGACTCCTTTCTGAGTTCTGTGGGCTGGAGGCTGGGAAGGATATCAGATAACAATTAGGAAGAGCTGCCCCATGAATCCTGAAGGCAGCGCGGTGTAGAAGTTACCAAATGACGGCATATTAAAGTCCTAACTCTGTGGGCCAGAGTTACTTCTCTTATATAATTGTCCTTATCATCACCACACTGAGGTTGTGGGAGCTTTTGGACATGGAGCATAGGTAATAATACCCATGGAACTGGAACTAGACCTATTTGATTATTACCTTGGGCCTGATGGGGAAACTAATTTCTACCATGACTAGTATGACTGAGGGAAGACAAATTACATACAAAGCTGGATAGTTGATGGATATTTTCTTCACTGGTGGAACTGCCTTACCTCACCAAAGTATGGAAAGCTGCACAGGCCAAATTTTTACAAGTCTGAGAACTCTGCCTTAAGCTATAGCAGGACTACAACCAATCCTTACAGGAATTCCTGTCCCAATACCCAATAATATGCTGAAGGAATTTCTTGCAGTTTTCCTTAGACAAGTCTGTTTGTTAGCTGTAGTCACCACATGACGTCATCTTGGTCTTCCTTCTGTCACTCATCAGCTGCCCAGAGAGCAGTAAGAGAAGATGGTATGGGTGTGGAAAACTCATGGCCCACCTCTAGAAGGCCAATGTTCACTCTGAGCTTCTTTCTCCAGATATTCTCAAAGCTCCTAATCCCCAACATGCCAGAGTTTGTCAAGTTGATTACACCTGGGGCCAAGGGTAGTTATAGGGGTGGGATAGAATATTCTCCTTTCAAATTCTGTCTCACAATTTATCACCCAGGCCCTGAAACAGCTGTGCTTGAATTCAGTTGCATGATGAAATTTCTCTTGCACTGTTGAGTCAGTTTCTTCTTCTGACTCCTTTACATAAGATGCCCCAAAACACCCAAAGCTCTAATTTTTTTTAAATAAAAATTGCATTTTTATTTATTCCAATTATTTGACACAGCATATATAAATGGAGTATAATTTCTCATTCTTCTGGTTGTATATGATGTAGGGTAATAATGTCCTATTAATTCTATTATTACTTCCTACCCCCATATCCCTTACCCTCCATTCACTCCCCTCTGTCTAATCCAAAGTACCACTATTCTTTCCTAGTCTACCCACCCTTATTGTAAATTAGCATCCACATATCAGAGAAAACATTTAGCCTCTGGTTTGGGGGGATTGGCTAATTAGCATGATATTCTCTAGCTCCATCTATTTACCAGCAAATGCCATAATTTAATTCTTCTTTAAGCTTGAGTAATATTCCATTGTGTATATACACTACATTGTCACAAAGCTCTAATTTTGAGGATGCTATGTCGACTCTACTTGCAATGTGAATAATTGCCTTTTAGCTTATTTTTTCTAGATTATTTCAATAATAGAATTATGTATTTTTCTTCATGCTATATGGAATAAGAATGGAAGGAAAGAGTCTACAAGGTTTCTTTCCCTATTAAGGAGGTTTATGGCCAATTTATTATTAGAGTCTAATGGTAGGGTCACAATATGTGCTTTTAAGCTGACTGAGGTCCACCTGTGTCCAGGTTTCTTTGGAAATTGAATATGCACATGTGGGTAAAACGCACGCACACACACACACACACACACACACACACACACACACCTCTGCCTTATACAGTGGATGAAAATAGGCTCTTTTTCCTTTCTCTCACAATACTGTCCCTCATGCAGTCATTCATACAAGTTCTTTTCTCTCTCTGCTATAAAAAAAATTGGCTCTTTTTGCATACATCTAAATAGAGACAAGTGGATAGTAGAATGAGTATATGTTGAGAGATGTTGCTCTTTAGGTCCTACTGATCCATACCATGATCCATACTAGATGCTCTGCATATAGATGTGCTTATGTGTGTGTCTATGTCGGGGGTGGGGGTGTTACAGATGTTTGTTGAATTATGCACTACAATTAGGGAATAAGCTACTATGACTAAGCATTCTGCAGATGCAGCTTAGTACAAAAGGAAATCTTTCTTAGCCTTCAGAATGTTTTCGGAATTATATAAGATATATTCCACAAGTAAAATCCCAGAACATTGCTTGGCATAAACAGATATTCAATGAATTTTTGTGTGTGTGCTGGAATTAAACCCAGAGGTATGTCTCCAGAACTGTTTATATTTTTTATTTGGAGACAGGGTCTCATTAAATTGCTTAGATGCTTGCTGAATTGCTGATGCTGACCTTGAACTTGGGATCCTCCTAACTCAGCCTCCTGAGTTGAGTCACTAAGTGCCAATACACTCGGCTCAATAAACTTTTTCTTTTTTATTTTTTTTTAAATCTTTTCAATTCTCACTTCAAGACTTTTGGTATTTTTTTTTCCTATCCAAAATTTAAAAAAAAAAGTTCTCTGGAGAAAAGATGATATTCACATCATGGAGGAAACATATACTACCCCTGCCTCTCCTCTTGGACTGCATTTTAAGTTCCATATCAAATAGCAGAATAGAGGATGTTATTTTGTGTTAAAGAGATTTCAGGAGTCAGGATGGAATTAAAGAGCTTATTTTGAGAAGAGAAGGGCTCTTCTATGTTCTTAAATTACACAAATGGAAATGTCTACTCTGCCCTCATACATAAACAAGGAATTCTTCTGGATGTGTGATGGGCGTTGGTGTTTATGCATGCATTCCACGTGGAAACAAGGCTGAGACACCCGTGTGCAACAGAATGTAGCTTAAAAGCTTGTGGTATGCATCTTCCTTTTGAAGCTAATAAATAGCTTGACCAAAACCCTCCTAGCTATGGAAAGAAATCTCACAGAGCCTTTTCCATCCTGTCTTGTGCCAAATAGGAAGAACAATTCAGAGTGGCTTTGCTAAAATAGTTTGGAAAGCCAAAATAAGGAATTTTCACATTGCCTGTGGATTCAACATATCAGTGCTCTAAATAGTGAGATTTCCTTAAATTAAGTTGGAGTCATTTTTCAGTGAGTTTACATATGCCTATGAAATATGTTCATAAAAGTTCCAAAACAATTATTATCTTCACAGCTTTTTCCAGGATTCCCCTTTGGAAAGAAACTGCTTTTATATAGGAAAATACCTCAGTAAGATACTGGGGTTAAAAGGTGAAAGCATGGCACCCTGTGGCATGCACTGGGCATACACTGAAAGGAGACAATCAAAGGAGAAAAAATGAGGTGGGGCAGGGGGTGGGGAGAGTATGCAATAAATTGTTGACTGGAAATGACTAACATGAGACAAGGTAAAGTCTAGTCTTGAGGTGGGAAGTTGGTGCTCAAGTTGGAGGGTATCTGAAGGACTTTTTAAAGGGAAGAAATGGATAACAAGCAAATTTAGGTGGTTTATACTGCTTTATATTTGTTATGCTTTCATAACATTTTGAAAAGTTTACATGTGGATTTTTATAAAAATCAGGGAGAAAATTCTGTGCCCTCTTTGGTTCAGATTGGGGTCAGTTTACCCTTCATGGAATGAACTGGAATTCAGCGTAAGTTACTCAGCTCAAAGGTGATCATGAGGATGCAAGTCTCTTGGGGCTTTGCAGAAAACTTGAGAAAGGATTGGACTTTCCACAGAGCATAGAAAGGGGGAATCAAGCCAGTTGTCTGTGTTACTTAAGTCATATCTGGAGTTTTCACCTGAGTTACAAATCATCATGCAAAGTCGGGCCTATCTGAGGTTCTGCATTTCCTGATCCTAAATTTTAAATATCAGACTGACTCTTAGGGGTCTTATAATAAATTTCTTGGAACTTCTTGGAGGGTCAATGTGATTTCTTAAAACATAGTTTGTTATTTAAATATATTGGAAAGACGTACTTTTGAATGAATTTTTTTCTGTTTAAAACTTACTTTCCCAGGCTCCCAAGGTTTTCAAATAATTGCCTTGCTTTTTGGCTCCTTAAAGTTTCTGTACACAACAAACAAATCAAGATCTGTCTTGTTCACTCCACAAATCCTTCAATGAAGATTTTGAAAGAGTGAGGGAGGAAATATGGTGAAAAGTAAAGTAGATACCAAATTATCCTGCTTGCTTTCAGGATGAAAAGACTGCTCATCCCTCAGAATTCTATGGAGAATTGGAAGCAGGGAGAGAAACAAGATCTTGTTGTTTGTACAGAGCTGTTCACAAATGTTGTATCATGAGGTCAGATTCACATTGCTGGGTAAACCTTGACAGAAAAAAAATCCCAAGGGATTCCATAGGATGTGAAAGCAGACCAAAAACTTTGTTACTTATCCTTTTGTAGTCTATGAGAAAAAAAAAAAAGACAGTTTGAAATGGACAGACGAGAATAGTTAATACCTTTTAAAGAGTCACTCAGATGTCTAAATGCATCCAAATTCATCTATAGTTCCCGGGGGCTATTTATAGCTTATTTTTCATTGCTTTAGAATCTTAAATAAGTCGCAGATACAATTTCCGGGAGGCATTTAAGACCTAGTACAAATCCTAGAAATGCGCATGTGTCCCTATCCCCAAGGCCAAGGAGGGGGTGGCACAGTTTGTGTGGCTTATTTTTCATAGCTCAAGGGAAAACAAATGGAAGTCTGGGATCAAACAGATCTGAGGCGGCCTAGGCAGCAATTAATTAGGAACAAATAATTTCTGCTCAGAGATCAGACCTACTTGAACCAGAAGACGATAGTTACATGATGATGTTTATTCGGGTATTTTTTTCCTTTTGTTATTTCCTATATACCAAGCACTCACCAAAAGACTTAACATGCATTGTTTCATTAAATTCTCACAATAATCCCATGAGATAGCTTTTCTATTCCTAGGGTAAAGAAGAAACGAGGCTCTCAACAAGCTTACTGGACTTGTTCAATGTGTTAACAGCTATTAAATGAGTGTGGAATTTGAATGACTACCTACTGGTTGTGAGGTGTCCTCAGAAGCACACGTGTGAGACAATGTGAAAGAGTTCAAAGGGGAAATGAGTGGGTTGTGAGAGCCTTAACCTAATCAGTGAATTAATAATCCCTGATGGAGTTAACTGAGTGGTAACTGGAGGCAGGTGGGGTATGGCTGGAGCAGGAGGCATTGGGGGTGTGCCTTTGGGATATATATTTGTACCTGGTGAGTGGAGCCATTTTTTCTGCTTTCTGATTATTATGTGAGCTGCTTCCCTCTACCACACTCTTCTGCCATGATGTTCTACCTCACTTCAAGCCCCAAGGAATGGGAGCCTTGCTGTCTATGGACTGAGACCTTGAAACCGTAAGCCCCCAAATAAACTGTTTCTCCTCTACAGTTGTTCTGGTTGGGTCCTTTGGTCACAGTAGTGAAAAAACTGATTAAAACACTACCATTGAGCTAAACTGCCTCTCTGTTAGTAACCTGAACCGTGCCTTCTAGTTGAAGCGGAGAGAAAGGCAGGGGTGGGGGCTTGGGGGGGTAGGTAGACTTCATGTAGTATGTAAAATAGCCCCACTCTTCCTTTCCATGAAAGTTCCTCCCCATAGTGCAAGGATTTTCTTTATGCCTGGCTCTCAAGTAAAAATTTAATGTACTCATTCCAACTATGCAAACTATGATAACAATGGTAGACTAGCCCACAATACAATTTGGAATCTTCACAGGGAGCAAAATCTTGAGCCCAAGGAATGAATCTTCAGCAGCAGATTTTCAGATTTAGGTGAGTAGAAGTGTTTTCAACTTAGAAAATGAGAAAAGGAAGAGATCCCCTCACCAATCGATTCAGTAGGTGAGTTCTTTGTACATGTGGGGTGCACTGTGAGTTGGAAACCTCTGGAATATATTGGCACATCCATTCTGAGAATCTGGTGGGCTGATTTTAAAAATTACTCCGTTTTTTTGCCAAGAGGATGGAGAGTGAGATACCTTTGGATAGTGTCTCGCCCCACAACATCTCTAAAACAGCTTTTGCAATCTAATAGAAAGTGTAAAAACTGCTCTTGGTATGAGGCCTTTGCCCTCAAGACTTCTTCCCAGACATCCTGGCAGAGGATGGGGAAACAGTACAGAGGCCCAAAGTTCTTACTCCCTGGGAATTCTGGTATTTGCATTTGTTTGGGTTCTTTTCAAGCTTGGAAAGCATAGGAAAGGGACAGTTTTTGAAACAACATTTCCAATCTACTCTACTCTGGATAGTACCACCAAGGTTGAAAGACTTTTGCTCAGAAAACCCTTCCTCCTCCTCTTCCTCTTCTCATCCTGACCATCTCCTTGTCCTTATTCTCCTCCTTCTAGCTTTTAAAATGATTTGCTTGGTTTTATGTCATAAGTCAGAGAAGAAGTAAATGCCCCATGTGCTCAATATATAGAGAATATTTGCTTTCTCTCTTCATTTCCTCAATCCTAAGGAAAATTCTCAACCTAGAAAGAAAATAAAAGAGCTATTATTTCCATGGAGTCAAGGTGAAATGATTTCAAATTCTTAATGCCTTCACACAAAAAAATATACTTGTTCAGAAATTAAAACTAAAAAATACCATTGATTGCACAATGCCACTGTTTTGCACATAGCTTTATCCACTTTCCAATTCTCCCAGTTGTTCTAAATTTGTGCTTCTTCTCTTCCAAGGTCCATTATTTATATGAGTCACCCAGGGGAGGGAAATACAAGTTTTTAAAGGCCGGGATCCAGCCAAACAATGCCTGGGATCCTCAGTGTTTACACAGACTACCCAGTCTAGTAATCATTGTCTTATTTCCTTGTAAGAAAATCTGGACAGGTGTGGGGTAAAGGGGGCCTATTATGTACTGAGAATCTACTATGTGCCAAGCATACTGCTATGCACATTAAAATTCAGTCCTTGCCACAACCATATGTGACACATACTATCCCCCACCCCTATTTTTTTTCCAGCTGAGGAAACTAAGGCTTAGAGGGGTGGTATAATTATCCTAAGGAAATAAAAGCTGAAAGTGAGGTCAAGGTTGAAAACACATCTGTACTCCCAAGCTTTGCTCATTCCAGCTCAACACTCTGCTTCCCTGGGCTGCAGAGCCTCAGCCAAAGACAGTGTTAGGAATAAATGAATCATTTGAAAGGCCTCTGCCCTGCCATGATCCTCATATTTCTACAAGATCTAACTAGCAAACAGTGCCCAGAGCATGTGTCAACTGAGCTCTGGCTCGGTGTAACGTTTCTAGGTTTATTTACAGTATGGAGTTCACTCTTGATTCATGAGCTGACTCTGGGTACTGTGTCCTCCAGGCTGGGGTTACCCCTGGAACCACAGGATCATGATTTTTTTTTCTTTCATCACTTGGATCCTGACTCCTTCCAAATGAAGCAATTAGTTGAATCTATTAAAAGAAATTTCTAAAATCAGGGATTACAAAATCCATTAGCTGCACAAAATTCACAGAGAGATTTTCCCTTCATTACCTAAATGGAATTCAAGTAATAAAGGTAAAAAATAATAATAATAAGCAAATTATAATAACCTAAATCCAGAAAGTGAGCTATTTTCTTTATCTTACAATAACCAAAAAAAAAAAAAAAGGAAGAACCAGCAATGCCAACAACAGCAACCCTTAGCAGAGTGTTCTATAAAAAAAATCTATACAAAGTTCATGTGAGATCTTCAGCTGCTGCTAGGAATGGGGGTGAAGTGAAATCAAATAATTCAATTTGAAAAACAGTTCTTTTCAGCTAGCACTTATACTGAGCAGGTAACAAAGGAGAAGAGAAAGAACTAGTATTAATTGAGTCCCTTGGATAACCTAGTCATTGTTAAAATTTCGTCCTTGCCACATCCATATGTAAGACATACTATTACCTCCCCCATTTCAAATATGAGTGAGGAGAGGAAGTGAGGGGAATTTCCTATATTAATCTTAACATTAAATTATCAAAACCATCATCAAAAGTAAATATTTCAACCGTAACTTATAGATGACATCGATGTGTACAGTAACTTTTTTTTAAGTGACTTATTGCAGGGTGAATTGCTTAAAGCTTCACTTGCTTAAAGCTTTGTTAGTATCATGATTCATGATGTTTTTGTTTTGTTTTGTTTTGTTGGTACTGGGGATTGAACTCAGGAGCACTTGACCACTGAGCCCCATCCCCAGCCCTATTTTGTATTTTATTTAGAGGCAGGGTCTCACTGAATTGCTTAGTGCCTTGCTATTGCTGAAGCTGTCTTTGAACTGGCGATCCTTCTGCCTTAGCCTCCCCAGCCGCTGGGATTATAGGCATGTGCCACCATGCTTGGCTAGAATCATGTTTTCGAGTGAGAAACAAAAGCAGGGCTGGGGTTGTGGCTCAGCGGTAGAGCACTTACCTAGCACATGTGAGGCCCTGGGTTCGATCATCAGCACCACAAAAAAAATAAATAAATAAAATAAAGGTATTGTGTCCAACTACAACTAAAAAATAAGTGAAAGGAAACACATACACACAAAACAAACAAACAAACAAACAAACAAAAACAACCCTACAGTCATTAACCTCACTTGGGTGTCCAAAAGTGACAACTGGAAACACATACGATTCTCACTCGAACTGCAGAATGACAAGTTGTGTTTATCACCTCCTTTTGCTAATTCCCATTAAGAGGATTTTTTAGAAAAGCAGATCATCCTCACAAAGCAATACAAACAGACAAGAGTTGACTACTCAGGGAAGGGGCGGGGCGGGTAAGGTGAAGTTGAGGAAAGTTCCTGAACAATAGAACCAAGCACAATTAAGAGAGAGTATGAGCAAAAAAGAGGAATTGAAAATCAATCCTAGAAAATGAGATATCTATCTTATTAGCAGGAATTCTGAAGAGTAGAGAAATAACAGAGGGCTGAAAATTATCAAAACCAAAACACAGGGTGACAATTCCCAGAGATAATGGGAGAGTGTTTTTAAATAAAAATGGCCTACACAGTGCCCACAAAATAAACAAAGACAGACACCCCTCACCATATAACGATAAATTTCAGAACATCAAAGGTCAAGAGAATATTTTAGGGCTTTTCAGAGATAGTAGTGGGAAAATCAGTAGTTAAATCTGTACAAATCTTAGTACAAATCTAATAGCTAAATGTCTGAAGACTACAAAAACAGAAATAATAACTTAGCATATTATTGAGGACAATTACCAGAGGATCTAAGAGCAGATATACTTAAAAATCCAGGGTCTCTGAGTAGGGTGCCTCAAAGAGATGAGAAAGGGGCCATAGGATTGGACTGTGACCTTTTATTGTCAGTGTATAAAATACTATTTAGGGGATATATATATATATATATATATATATAAAATATATACATATATATAACATGCATATTAAATATAAATGTAGAATAAAATAGTATTTGCTATATTATATATAATTAATATTTACTGTAACTAATATATATTTTATATTTATAAAATATGTGTAGTTATATAATATATATTATCTGTGTATGTGTGTCTATAAAATAATACTTGCAAGCTGTATGTTTTTATTACCCATTGGAAACAAATCCATTATACAACGTCTGTCATAACACCTTAACAAGGCTTACTCTTGCCTATATGTACTTCAACACGCATAATTACTGATGAATTTGATACAGAGTCATAAAAAAAAAAGATCTCCTGGTGGCCTGGAAAATAAACAAGACTCCTACCAACACAACTTTCAAACAATCAGTGGCTTAGGCTGAGCCAACAGGATACCAAAACAAACAAACAAACAAAAACAAACAACAACAACAACAACAAAAAAAAAAACCAGTTGGTTTAGAAGTGGAAACTTCAAGTTGAAAACATTTGGGATTTTCTGATCTTAACTGAAATGTTTTTTTAAAAAACTAAATTTCGTCAAACCTGTTTGTGGATGTGGGGAGTGAACCATAGGCTCTGAGGGACATTTGACTCTTCTTGCTGCTAAACATGCTGGGAGAAAGAAACATCTGGAAGCTGATTGAATTATTTTGAGCCATGAGGAATTCCTTTAGGGAAAGAGAAATAGTTTTCTAATTGGTCCCTTTGCAGCATAAAGGATTCATCTCATGTGGGATATATCACCAGGTAATGGGTTAGAGTCCTCACTTCATGGTAAAAACTAGAAAGAATCTGGTGTGTGGGACCTAAGACATTTGGCTAAAACTAAAGACTGTGGGTAAAGTGCAAAGAAGAGAGTTCACGTGAATGCCTAAGAAGGGGGAAAGTAAGAAAGATGAGATTCCTGCACAGTCTGTGAGAAATACAGAAGTGGCCCACAATCCCAGTATTCATTAGGCTGAACCAGCAGCTGTTTGGGGCTTAGGTGGCCATCAGTGGTGTTTTTCTAAGCCTGGTACCTTTTCAATTGACTATGTGAAAAGCATTCCTCAGAGTTAGGGCATGGTACAGACTGCTATCTAACACACAGCTGATAATTTCCCCTGAGGCAGATGAGCTGCAGGAAGACAAAAACCAGGGATTCACAAGAAAAATTGTATTTGTGGAGAAATGAGGGCTGCAAGGGGGCCCAGCAGGTGAAGCTGGCCAGTGATATAATAATTCAAAGACTGCAGGTAAAAAGAGCCCCCTGGGACGGGGCAGTTCGTCATGCGCTCAGTCAAGGAAGGAAAACAAGAAGCCGAATTTGTGGTAAAATTGTTTCCCTGAAAGAAGGGCCGCTACAAATACAGACGCTATGGTATAGAAGGAACCAGAACAGAGACAGAAAGTCTGCATTCAGAAGAAGGTGCAGAATGCAGCGGTACGGATCTCTCCCAGGTATTAAGAAGGAAGCCACCGTGGTGATGGGAGTTTCAGAACATCTAAATGCCTTTAGGTTATAAGATGAAAAACTTGAGCTTATGTATTAGACATAACAATATTATGTATAGACTCAGTGAAGACAATACCTTTTTGGTCTCAACATTTTCCCCTGGGGCTGGAATCCAATAATATAATTTAGAGAAGGATATGTGGAGCAGCCATCCCAGGCACAATTCTGAAGTGAGTACGCTGGACAAACCTCAGGTAGCCACCATAATTTTGGCCATCTGGTACCCACATCACTCATAATTCCCTCTGTTTGGGTGTTGGAAGAGACATTCTATTACCTATTGCTTGCTTTTGGGAAAAAGACCCTGGAAAAGGTCAGAGGAGGTTCCTCCCAGGGATTATTTTATGTTGTATAAGACTCTGTCTTGGCAAATTGAAGTAAGAGATTCTCCTTGATGGCTGGATGAAGTAAGCAGCCACGTTAAAGTCCACACGGCAAGGAACGTAGGTGACTTAAAAGAATTGCAGGGAAACTCCAGCACCTGAGTTTGGCCTCTAACCTATAGCTATCAAGAAGCTAGAGCACCGCGTCATATAGCCACAAGGAAATTAATTCTGCCAACAACCTGAATGAGCTTGGAAGGGATGCTTCCCCAGTCAAATACCAGATGAGAGTGCAGCCCAGTGCCTACCTTGACTGCAGCCTTCTGGGAGCCCGAGCAGAGGACTCACCTAAGCCACTCCTGAACTCCTGAACCTACAGAAGCTCTGAGATAATAATACATGGTGTTGTAAGTTACACAATTTGTAGTAATTCATTGTGCGGCAATAAAAAAACCAATACAGTGGTGGGAGCAGGTGAAAGGGAATGAAGTGTGAGGTTAGATAACTACTAAACAGGAAATAGGGCAGCTCCCATGATGCCAGGTTTCCATCCAACACTGTTAATCACATCCGAGCCTCACTGGTATTCACTGCCCACAGCACATCTAACTTACACTTTTGTCACTTCTATTCTTATTTTCCTTGAGATAAAAATCCATTTATTATATGTACTATTGGCCAAAGGATGGCACAATTTATTGTTCCTAGTTTTTAATACAGAAAGTCTAGCCCTACATAAAGGTACAAGTGGGAAAATCTGTTCCTTATTCTTTTGATAGTCTTTTGCTCTCATGTAGAACTTTTTCCCCAAAAGGACATAAACAACTCCTTGTTACTATCCCTCACCTGCCCTGCTTCATTGCATAGCTGTCTGAGTCATCTTCTTTTCATTAAATCTTGCTCATTTCTGTATGCTATTCCTCAAATCCTTCCTGGTGTCAATGAATATATGCTAGTAGACATGTGCTATTAGCTTAATGAATCACCTCACCCTGATAACGTTTATACTTTTTTAACAAATGTTTTCAAAATCTTAACCAGTGGGGAACTCAAGAAACTGGCAAGCCCATATATTTTCCAGGATGATCATCCAGGGCCCTGTAAACCACACCACATAGAGACAGTGGAAAACAGCTTCCCTGTCTGCTCCAGAGGTCTGCTTTGCATTTCCTTCCCTCTGGGGATCTCTTGTTGGTGGGAGCCCATGCTAAGTGACCATGGTGTTTCCTCCAGAAGAAGGAACAGCCGCATCTGTCTAGTGCCTGACAGGCATCAGACTTTCCCTCTGTGGAGGGGAGAATGGACAGCTTGTCTTATGCACATCACAAATATATCTTCTGTATTTTCTCAGCAGCTATTCTTACTGCATATGATTTCTGAGCTGCAGAAAAAAAATGTGCTTTCCTTCTGGGAACAAGTGAGAATGAAGCCCGTACACGGAACCAAACTGTTGAGTGTGCTGGGCTTCCATGAGAAAGAAAACTCTTCACACTAGGGAAGGCTCCCCCCCCTCCTTCCACAAGGAAGACTCAGAAAATCTTTCTCTACACAAAGACCATATGATCCTGATTTCCAACCCGTTGTGCAACCCACTCCACCTGCTTGAAATGCCCATTTGAATCCAAAGTTAGCCTAGGTGTGTATATCCTGGACCTCTGCCTTGATTGGCCCAGGTCGTTAGGATACCTGCACTGAATACTCATAAGTGCTGCAATTATGGTATTAAACACCCTGTCCAAGAATTACTGAATAGTCTGCCTCCCACACCAGAGAGTAAGCACCTTGAAGATGTTGGTTGTGTCTTTTTGTCTTATCTACAGAGGCTAGCACAGAGTTTGGCACTAAATACCAGCTTTAGAGATGAGAAGATCAATAAATCGCCAAATAGGGAGCAAGAACCTCATCCCTTCAAATTCTAAAAATAAGAAAAGGAAAAAAAAGGAGACGGTGATTTCACAAGGTTAGGAATTGAAAAAATATGATTATAGTAGATGTTCTACATGAAGACCAACCCACAAATCATCTGTCCCATCCTGTCCCATGCAATTATTAGGCAGCAAAAGTCATTTTGTGACATTTTCCAAAAGGGTATCTGTGAAAACACTCAGCTGAGGGCAGGAGGACAGGGCTTTAGCAACAGAAATGTTGTGGGTGAGAGAGTGAGAGAGTGTTGTTATTCAATAGTAATGTAAGTGGGTTTCACTTTCAGGGCAGTTATTGATACTTTAAATTATCTTATGAACATTTGTCTATTATATGCTTACAATTTGATGTTGCTAAGGTCTGATTTCCCCCTCTGACTTCCTGTGGTATGTTACCATTTGTAACCATTAAAAATAGTGTTATGTGATTAATTTTAAGAATGTCTTATGCCCCATACTTCAAGAAAATATTAAAACCCTAGCAAAATCCAAGTAAATAATGGGTTTTTACATATTTTTAAAAAAGAAATTTCTATCGTTTTTCCTAGTTGCTTTGTCCTTGCCACGATATTTGATATTCAAGTGAGTTCCCAGAGAGGGGCATCTGTTCCAACCCCAGCTGAGCAGGACCTTGGGTGGAGGCCGTTCTCACCACCCCACCTCCTTGCACTGTTTCTAAGAAGTGGGGCCCCTCTCTTCTCTGGGCTGTGTGCCCTATCCCTCCTCCCAGGGAGCTCTTCCTGCCTGGCCAACATTTTTGTTATTCACAGAGACAGACATGCATCAGAGGGCAGCCCAGGACTGTCTCCATTCCCCCTGAAGTCCACTCATTTCCAACCCCCAGGATCCTGCAGTAGTAGTTTAGAGTTTAAACTTTAAACCCAGGGCCCCTGATCCTAATCTTCTGGTTTCTTTGGGAGAATTCTGAACTTTAAATTTTTCTCTAGCCATGCTTCTAAAGTTCAAAGTTGCCAGTGACCCCTTTCTTACTAAGTGCAGTGACCTACCTTTTCCTGTTCCTATTGTCCTTGACATTGGTGACATTGAGGTCTGAGGGTGGGTGCTCTGGGCCCCATTTGCTCACTGGGGAGACCCGCAGAGGTTAACATGCTCATGCACATCAGGAATCTCACTCTGGCTCATGCTTCCCCTAGGCCTGAAGCCTCTTCCTATTCCTCCAAGCTCACTTCCACCTCAGGCCTTCACACCAGCTATGTCTTCTGACTGGGATTCTCTTTCCTTAGATGTTTGCATAATTAACTGTCTCACTTCCCTCAACACACACACACACACTTCCTAATGCAATGCTTTCCACTTGCCATTGGTCACATTCTGGGATATGGTTGTCTGCTTTAATCCAATTCCATTGCTCACCATCTTTTAGGAAGCGTTCAGTGTTTTCTTTGTTCTGAAAGTCTCTCTTCCATTTTTGAGATCATATTATTTATTAATTTAAAAAGTATCCTTCTATCATTTTTATGAATTCAGTATGAGAAGGAGAGTTTGTCATCTTGAAACTTGAGAAAAACTTGGAAGAAATGAGAGGGCTAACTATGTAGATATCTAAAGGAAGAATATTCCAGAAAGAAGAAACAATTGATGCAAAGATCCTTAGATATAAGTATGTTTGGCAAAAATAGGCAGGAACCCAAGGTGACTGTTGTTTGACTGGACCAGTCACTAATGTAGTGAGTACAGGAAATGAGCTCACAGAGGGGAGTGGCAGTGAGATGCAAGGAGGGACACTCCACATGGAGCACTGAGTCCATTGTGTGGATTTTGGCTTCTACTTTGGGGAGGACAGAAAGACATTGGAGGCTTTTGAGCAGAGGAATAAAATAAAATAATAAAGAAAATAACTCTGGCTGCTGTGTTAAGAATAGACTCAAGAAAGTGGATTTGGGACTTGAGTAAAGAAATCCAGGTGAGAAATGGCAGAGGCTCAGACCACAGTGGTGGATTGGTAGGAAGTGGTTGGACTGTGGATTTAATTTTGATGGTGGAGGCAAGACAATTTCCTGGCTAGGATGAGGAGTGAGTGGGAAATTCCAAGGGTAACTCCAAGGATTTTTGTCTCAACACTGGATCAATAGATTAGAGACCATCATTCTTTACTTGAGAAAAACAATGTGATACAATTGATAAAATATTGGCCTACTGTGTGATACAAACCCTTCGAATATCACACACTTCATGCCTCACTGCCACAACCCCAACACAGTATGAGACAGCTGTATAGAAGCTACCTTGTTTTTTTGTTTTGTTTTGTTTTGTTTTGTACAGGGGATTGAATCCAGGGGTGATCCACATCCCTAGGCTCTTAAATTTTTTTTTCTTTTAAATTTTATAACAGGGTCTTGCTAAGTTGCTTTGGGCCTTGCTAAGTTTCTGAGTCTGGCTTTGATCTTCTGATCCTCCTGCCTCAGCCTCCTGAGCCACTGGGATTACAGGCTTGTGCCACCATGCCCAACTTTTGTCTTGGATCTGTTTAATTGTTGGTGAAAAGAAAGTAGGAGGTTACTTAAAAAGTGAGGTAAAATCAGTATGGTTTGTTTCCAGGAGTAGAGTAATAATGATTTCGTGCCATCTGTAGATATCCTAGAAACTGGCATTTTGGGTAACTCAAAGAAGGGTCTGCTTAGGAAGCATTCTAGATATCTGGGTGGTAGGTTCTGTATTTTCTGCCCTTCTTCTCACCATTGAACTTACTTTGTGCTTCAGGCAAGTTGCTTAATTGATGCCTCCACTCCCACTTGTAAATTGAGGGTGGGATGAACTATATTAATGCTTTGAGGCCCTTTCAGGAAGAAGTTCTGTAATGTCAGGCTCTTATTAGAGACCTTAAGAAGAAGGTTAGCTTGCTTCTGATTTCTAGGGAGCCAGCTGCAAATGACTAGGATTTAATGTTATTGAGACAGTGTGTTATTTAAAAAGCAATGAGATCAGTGCTTCCATATCAATAAATATGTGTGAGAGCCCCAGGAGAGATGGGCCTCTCTACAGTTGCCAGCTCCTAAAGGTGACTGTGGACACTGGGCTGGAGCCTGGGTTTCCCACAAGAGAGTCAGGTCTCTTGATTTGTGACACAGTTGTCAGCTCCTCCTGGCTGCTTGACCTTGGAGCAGGTGGGCTGAGCTGGAACCCTTCCAGCAACTCAGTGCTCTTTTTGGAGCCCATGAATCTCACTTGGGGTGGTGAGGTAATGGTTAGATCAGCAGGACGGGCTTCCTGACATGACCCCAGGCAGTGGGGTTACTCTGTACACAGAGGGCAGCCAGCCTACTCTGTTAAAAAGCACTTCAGCCTGCTGACTGATGCCTGCTGAGTGGGACCAATTCCATGCCTTGCCTCACACTTTCCAGGGCTTCTCTGGCCAAGCTCTTGAGGCTTCGAAAGAAGGAGCGATCAACTGAGCTAATTACTTATGAGAACTGTCTCCACTCTCCCTGCTCAGGAAATTTCAAAGGTCAAAGCCACAAGTTTTCTGAATTTCAGTGTGACTCCCATCAGATTGCTGAAAGGTGGCTACTGCAAGAGAAAACAGGGCAAAAGGATCAATAAACTCTGGACTTGACAGAAAACCCTTCTCCAATCAAAATGTGCCTATAGCTGAGGAATTCTTCTTGAAAGCTAAGTCTCATTGTTACCACAGGTTTCCACGTACAGTCCTCCAGCAAGTTCACCCCTCATTGTGGCAACAGTGCAAGTTGTTATTTTTCTAATCCTTGATGCATAAAGATGAAGTAAGATGTGGCCTGAGCTCTCAAGAAAATCACAGTGGGTGTTATGGAAAGATACATGGACCGATTGTCCTGGGAGAAAACTGCCACTTAATTGATTTGTCATTCTGAGCATGTTATTTGGCCCTTGTTTCTTTGTCTGCAAACCATAAAACAATAGTGTGTGACTGCAAGGTTGTGGTAGAATATGTGAAGTACTAACTCAAGCATGGACTCTGAAGCAGAAGACACTATAGCACTTAGCACATGGGCTTGGCACAGAGGTGATGCTCAAGAAATGACAGCTTCTATGCTGAGTGCCCTTGATACTATGCCGGGCACGTCATAAGCACACTGTAAATGTTAACCCTCTGTTTTGCACACACCTACGTCTCTTGAAACATAAACTATTTTAGTCTTCTATAAGGCCGTTCATCTCACCTTGAAACACAAATCATAACATTAACCACCTGCTCCCCAGAGGCAGTAGAGTTCTGACCAATTCCCTCAAAATAAAACCTAGTTTTGCTACTTATGGAGACCACAGAGAGATTATGCTGCTTGACTATAAATCTTAGATATAAGTCCTTCTGCCCTATACAACTTACTCTCCAGAGATGCTGAGTGAGGTGCCTTGTCCTTTAATAAGGTCCTTCCTCCCAACTGTCTGAAAATGCTCCCCTGTGATAAGAGATCCTCTAGGTATAATGTGAAAGCAACCATCTATAGTGAAGTCAACCAAAAATACAGGCATTTTCATCAGAAAAAAAAAAAGAATTGAACTAGCATCAGGCATTATGCAGTCTGATGTGGAACAGCTAGAAGGAGCTGATGAATTCTTTCTTTGGGCTGCTATCACAACTCCAAGCTTCTGTAGATCCCTAATTTCCTGGTTGCTACACAAAAATCCCAAAATAGTGGAAGAAATATGGTTGCATATTCCTAGCTGCTCTTGCAAAGACCAAACTATATAAAACCTTTGAAAGTCCCTTCCCTTTCTGTTAATCCCAATTTGTACAACTCCTGTTTCTTGAGAACTATTCTTTGGGGGAAAAAATGCCTGGGAAATCTTCTGGTTTTCCATATGCATGAATGGGTACTTTTTCTACTGGCTTCAATAATAGCATCAAGATAGATTTTGACCTGGGGCAATTACAGTGAGCCAAATTCTCTGCTCTGAAGATCAGCTATGACCAGAGGATTACCTAGGGATTAATGACTGGCTGTGAGAAGCTGACTATTAAACCCAACATAAGAAATGCAGGGTACAGCACTTCTCACTCACATTGTATCCTGAAAAGAACAACCATCTAAAATTGTAATATTTTCCTCTTGAATTGGTTATATAAAGAATCAGAACACATATATAAAGAACAGTTCATATGACTGTTCTTGAAATACATTACAAGAATTCCTTTAAAACAAGCTCTGCTTTCTCTAAAGTCTACATGAGGACATAAATGTACTTAGAGAGTCAGATATTTTGACATCAAGGTTAATAGTTCCATGGGAGGAAAAAAACTGCTTTTACTTAGAACTAATCTTTATATTACAATTGATTTCTGATTACTTCCTCGAAGATTTGTCGTTATGAACAATGAGATTGTTTTGTGGACAACTCGATCCTACTTTCCATCAGAGGCTCTGTGATTACTTTCCTTAATTGTTTAAGCTAAGGCTTAACTAACACCAAGGAATAGGATTTTTCTGTAAGGATGTATCTACATGGGCTCTCAAGAAAACATGACAACTCCTTCTCAGGAAGAATAATTATGGTTTACGCGGTTGGGCCTCATGGGAACAAGAACAGAGAAGCCGTCAGTACCCTAGCCAGCTTTCCAGGGTGAATATTCTCCCTCTCATGTTTTCCCTTTCATTCTTCAACTTGCTTGTCTGCAATTCATTGTATCACCCAGTTTCAAACACCCCTACCAATGTCCTTGTTCTTCTGAGAGAATCTCATCTGGGCATATCTCTTATTCTCTCCAACACTGGCTAGCTTATGGGTTGGTGGTCTTCCAACTCGGGTCAGGTGCTCATCGTCAGAAACACAGAGAGAGCTGAGTTACCTGATTAAAATGCAGCTATTCAAAGGCTGCTTTGTTGGGAAGGGACTATGGATAGGCTTGTCAAAAAGTCTCAGTGGGTTAGCCCCCCATGCCTGCTGTGCAAACACACTCATTTACTCTCCTTTTCTTGTCTTCTTTCCTTTCCTAGGTTTTATTTTTCCCACTTCTTTGACTGTGCTTCTGAGTATCACCTCCCAAAAACACATCTACAATCAAGCCTTTGTCTTAGAATCTACTTTTAGAGGAATCCAAAATAAAATAAAAGGACTATAAATAGAAGAGACTACCTACTTATCACACAGCAGCTGTTCTTCAGACTCACCTTGAGAGCTTTAGCAAAGCAGAGTCCTAGCCTCCTAGGCATGCATCAAAGACAAGTGAAGCACAGAGCTCTCCACCTGTAAAAGCATTCAAGGGTATTCTGGTAGCAGGCTCACCATCTGAATGAGCTTGGGAACTACAATCATATACAATCCTAAGCTTCCAAAGCTGTTTTTTTTTTTTTTTTAAGTTACTTCTGTTGTTCTATACCTGTAAACTAGACATCATTTCTAGATATCAAAGGCTGGGAAAATCTTTTTAATGAAAAGAAAAGTGTCACTTGTTTTGAATGGTGGTTGGGAAACCTGAATGCTTTCTTCCTTAGTAGTTCATTGTTGCCCGGAAATAAAAGAAATTTAAATAATATTATGCAGAAAGTAAGTTACAAGAAAACCTTAGACATTCAGCTTACTCAGAATTCCTCTGAAATCATATCCTACTTAAATTTCAAGGTTTAACTCAAATGTCATCTTCTACCATCTCTACTCTGGTGTGCCAAAATTAGATTTTCCTTCCTTAATTCTCAAAATCTAAAAAAAAAAAAAATTCTCTGCTTGGACATACTTAAAAGCCCTCACATTGAAATTTTGTTGTAGTCAGTAAGAGTAATTTGCTTGATTACAAACTATCTGTTCTTGCTATTTCAAAATTTATCTTGGAAGTTCAAGTTCCTGGCATATCTCAGATGCCCAATAAATATTAAACATGTGGTCTTTTAAAAATATAAATCCAGGCCAGCTAATCTGCTTAAATCTTCTGATGCAAGCCTATTTCATTGGGATAAAATATAAACTCATTGAGATAACTAAAAAGGTTTGTTTCAGAAGATTTCTGGCTTCCATTTAGCCTGTGGAAAATAGAGAGTCAGTCCCACACATAAAAAAAGTACCCCTGTATAATCTACTGAATCATAAATCTTTTGAACACAGTGAAGGGCTAAAGTTATGGGGCATTCAAGTACCTTGAAGTCTAAACAAGACAGATGCCTCTATGGAGAAATTGGAGGTGAGGTTTTGCTTACCTAGAGCAAATGGTAAATGTCACATACACTACTAAATAGAATATGTTAAGTTTTAACAAATTGCAAAAGTCCAAGTATGGGCCAACATTAGACTATACCTAGTAGCTGCAGATACAAGGAACCCATTTACTGGTGTTTCCCCACAGACCTTACTGTGTGTTTAGTGCTAGAGGGACTCAACTAGAGACTGGCAAAAGACTCCCTATGGTAAAGATTTGGGTAACAGGAACAGCAGTCACTGCTCCTCTGTCTCTTTCTGGTGAAGACCCACTGCAACTGGGTATGGACACAGAAAAAAAATTACCACTATGCAGAAGCAGGAATATGTCCTGAGACCAGAACAGAAGAAGAGTGGAGTCACTGAGAAGCACCATTCCTACCCAAGACTTAGGAATGCAGTATATACATGGGTCCAAGGCTAAGCCAAGACAACAGAAAGCAGCTCTACCTTGGCCCTCAAATTGGACTGAAAGGCACTGAGTTACAAGTGACAGCAGCCTACTGCTGAGTGTAGGCAAGAGAATGAAGAAAGATTGTTTCTCCAAGGCATAAGGGAACATGGAATGTCTAAAGCTGTAAGTTGAACAGGAAAGTCCTCAAGAAACCAATCCCTGATCCTAAACACAAAATATTGCTAGAGAGATTTGGAGACTGTGGGCATCAAGGGTAGAAACAGTAACAACAAAGCCCAACCCCAGCTCAACTTTGATTTAAAAAGTGAACAATATACATGAACAGACAGGTAATATTAACTAAGAGCTGGAAACCATAATATGAATCAAGTGGAAATAATAAAAATGAAATCCCATATGAAAAATGCCTTTGATGGTCTCATCAGTAGTGGACAAAACCAATAAAAGAATCAGTGAACTTAAAAAATAAGTCATTAGAAATTATCAAAGTAAAACACAAAAGAAAAATAGATCTTATAAAAATAGAGTGTTAAAGACCTAGGGTTGTGGCTCAGCAGTAGAGAAGCTTGCTTAGCATGTGTGAGGCAATGGGTTTGATTCTCAGCACCACATATAAATAAATGAACAAACTAAAGGCCCATCAACAACTAAAAAAAAATTTTAAAAAAGGAGTGCTAAAGAGCCATAGTATGATAGCAAATAGTTTGTATAAGTGGAATTCTAGAAAGAGAAGAATAAAAGAAATACTAGTATTTCAAGATTTGCTGGCTTAGAATTTTCCAAAATTAATGAAAGATGCTAAATCACAAATGTAAGCAGCTTAGAGAAACTGAGCAGTAAACACAACACACACATACACACACACACACACACACACACACACACACACACTACATGAAGAAGAGTAAAGATAAAACTTACATATTTATTGTCAGAACTATATTAGAAAGAAGATAATGAAGTGATATTTTTAAAGTGCATTAAGAAAACAACAACCTACATAACTTTATACACAACAGCAGTGTATTTCAAACATTAAAGAACAGTAAAGATATTTTTCTAATGATAATTCAGACAATTGATTGCCAGAAGGCCTGTACTAATTCTAAAACGTGTTTTGAGGTAAAAGAAATATAATAACAGACAGAAACTTGACAAAGAAATGAAAAACACTGAAAATAACACCAATGAAGCCAAATATAAATCATTTTTCTTATTTTAAATGTTATAAAATATTTTGCTAAATTTTGATATTTAAACAAAAATAGTACATAATAAAGTTAATGCATAATAACAATATACTATTTATTAACAGGGCATCGAAACTCAAAATATAGCATAACATTTATAAAAATTGCACAAAAAATAAAAGGGAAAAATTACAACTATGTGGTTGTAACATATAGTACACTATACTTTCAGTGGTAAAATAATATTTGAAGGAAGACTATAATTAGTTAAAGTTGTATATTGTAAATCCAAGGGCAAGCACTAAAAAATGTTATTATAATAAATAAGCCAATGGTAGAAATAAAATAAACTCATAAAATAATCTAAAAGAGGTGGAGCCACCCCTTCCCCCCACACCTGCAAGGTAGGCGGATCTGCGACCCACTGGCAGGTCAGGCCCAGCAACCTGCGGAGTGACAGAGCTGCCACATGCGCCTGCAGGAACTCAGACCTGCGACCCACCAGCAGGACAGGTCCAGCGGCCTGCTGAGGGGCAGGCCCGCCCCCTCCCCCCCTGCACCTGCAAGGTAGGCAGACCTGGGACCCACGGCAGGTCAGGCCCAGCATCCTGCGGAGTGACAGAGCTGCCACACAAGCCTGCAGGGTACGCGGACCTGTGACCCACCAGCACTACAGGTCCAGCAGCCTGCTGAGGGGCAGGCCCGCCCCCTCCCCCAGTGCCTGCAAGGTAGGCAGGACTGTGACCACCGGCAGATCAGGCCCAGCGGCCTGCAGAGGGGCGGAGCCGTCCCCTCCCCCCACTCCTGCAAGGTAGGTGGACCTGCGACCCACGGGCAGGTCAGGCCCAACAACCGGCGGAGTGACAGAGCTGCTCCACGCGCCTGCAGGGTAGGCGGACCTGCGACCAACTGGCAGAGCAGACCTAGTGGCCTCCAAGCGTGGTAGACAGATCACCACAATTGGAGGAAGATCACAGTCACTACCTGCCCTGCAAGGGAGATTTTTCAACAATACAAGAGCAATATAAATAAATAGAGGGAAAATTTCAAAAACACAACAGCTTCACCAAGCAGAAAGAAATGCCAGCAGTATGAAAAGACAAGGAAAGAAAGGACCACAAGCAATGCAGGTCAACTCAACTTTAGAAGAGGTAATAGCTGCAACAGATGGAATGTCAGAAAAAGAGTTCAGGATATACATGCTTCAGATGATCTGGAGTCTCAAGGAAGACATGAGACAGCAAAATCAGACAATGAAAGATCACATTGACATGGAACTACATAAACAAATCCAGGAAGTAAAAGATCAATTTCACAGGGAGATAGAGGTAATAAAAAACAAACAAATAGAAATCCTAGAAATGCAGGAAGCAATAAACCAACTTAAAAACTCAATTGAGAATACTACCAGCAGAGTAGATCACTTACAAGATAGAACATCAGACAATGAAGACAAAGTATTTCAACTTGAAAAGAACATAGACAGCTCAGCAAGTCTGCTAAGAAACCATGAGCAGAACATCCAAGAATTATGGGATAATATTAAAAGACCAAACTTAAGAGTCATTGGGATACAGGAAGGCACAGAGCTCCAAACCAAAGGAATAAACAATCTATTCAGTGAAATAATACGAGAAAACTTCCCAGACTTGAAGAATGAGACAGAATCCCAAATCCTAGAAGCCTACAGGACGCCGAATGTGCAAAACCATAAGAGATCCACACCTAGACACATTACAATGAAGATGCCCAACATACAGAATAAGGAGAGAATTTTAAAAGCTACAAGAGAAAGGAAGCAGATTACATTTAGGGGTAAACCAATCAGAATAACAGCTGATCTTTCAACACAGACTCTGAAAGCTAGAAGATCCTGTAATAACATATTTCAAACATTGAAAGAAAATGGGTTCCAACCAAGAATCATGTATCCAGCGAAATTAAGCTTCAGGATGGAAGATGAAATTAAAACCTTCCATGATAAACAAAAGTTAAAAGAATTCGCAGCTAGAAAACCATCTCTTCAAAACATCCTTGGCAAAACATTACAGGAAGAGGAAATGGAAAACAACAATTGGAGGAGGATCACAGTCACTACCTGCCCTGCAAGGGAGAAGGAGGTAGGACAGTAAAGGGGGGAAAATAATCAAAGAGGAAAACAAATCAGATTTAGTAGCATTAATAAACAAATATGGCTGGAAGAACAAACCATATCTCAATAATAACCCTAAATGTTAATGGCTTAAACTCACCAATTAAGAGACACAGGCTAGTTGAATGGATCACAAAACAAGACCCAACAATATGCTGCCTACAGGAGACGCATTTGATAGGAAAAGATATACATAGACTGAAGGTGAAAGGTTGGGAAAAATCATATCACTCATATGGACTGCGGAAACAAGCAGGAGTGTCCATACTCATATCAAATAAAATAGATTTCAAGCCAAAGTTAATCAAAAGGGATAAAGAGGGACACTACATACTGCTCAAGGGAACCATACACCAACAAGACATAACAATCATAAATATATATGCCCCAAACAACGGTGCTGCTATGTTCATCAAGCAAACTCTTCTCAAGTTCAAGAGTCTAATAGACCACCATACAATAATCATGGGAGACTTCAACACACCTCTCTCACCACTGGACAGATCTTCCAAACAAAAGTTGAATAAGGAAACTATAGAACTCAATAACACAATTAACAACCTAGACTTAATTGACATATATAGAATATACCACCCAACATCAAGCAGTTACACTTTTTTCTCAGCAGCACATGGATCCTTCTCAAAAATAGATCATATATTATGTCACAGGGCAACTCTTAGACAATATAAAGGAGTAGAGATAATACCATGCATCTTATCTGATCATAATGGAATGAAACTGAAAATCAACGATAAAAGAAGGAAGGAAAAATCATGCATCACTTGGAGAATGAACAATAGGTTACTGAATGATCAATGGGTTTTAGAAGACATCAAGGAGGAAATTAAAAAATTCTTAGAGTTAAATGAAAACACAGACACAACATATCGGAATCTATGGGACACATTGAAAGCAGTTCTAAGAGGAAAATTCATCGCTTCGAGTTCATTCCTTAAAAAAAGAAAAAACCAACAAATAAATGATCTCATACTTCATCTCAAAATCCTAGAAAAAGAAGAGCAAAACAACAGCAAAAGAAGTAGAAGGCAAGAAATAATTAAAATCAGAGCTGAAATTAATGAAATCGAAACAAAAGAAACAATTAAAAAATTGACAAAACTAAAAGTTGGTTCTTTGAAAAAATAAATAAAATTGACAGACCCTTAGCCATGCTAGCGAAGAAAAGAAGAGAGAGAACTCAAATTACTAGCATACGGGATGAAAAAGGCAAGATCATGACAGACACTTCAGAAATACAGAAGATAATCAGAAATTATTTTGAATCTTTATACTCCAATAAAATAGAAGATAGTGAAGGCATTGATAAATTTCTTAAGTCATATAATCTGCCCAGATTGAGTCAGGAGGATATAGACAACCTAAACAGACCAATATCAATTGAGGAAACAGAAGAAACCATCAAAAGATTACCATCTAAGAAAACCCCAGGACCGGATTGGTATACAGCAGAGTTTTACAAAACCTTTAAAGAGGAACTAATACCAATACTTTTCAAGCTATTTCAGGAAATAGAAAAAGAGGGAGAACTTCCAAATTCATTCTACGAGGCCAACATCACCCTGATTCCGAAACCAGACAAAGACACTTCAAAGAAAGAAAACTACAGACCAATATCTCTAATGAACCTAGATGCAAAAATCCTCAATAAAATTCTGGCGAATCGAATACAAAACATATCAAAAAAATTGTGCACCATGATCAAGTAGGATTCATCCCTGGTATGCAAGGCTGGTTCAATATATGGAAATCAATAAATGTTATTCACCACATCAATAGACTTAAAAATAAGAACCATATGATCATCTCGATAGATGCGGAAAAAGCATTCGACAAAGTACAGCATCCCTTTATGTTCAAAACTCTTGAAAAACTAGGAATAACAGGAACATACCTCAACATTGTAAAAGCAATCTATGCTAAGCCTCAGGCTAGCATCATTCTGAATGGAGAAAAATTGAAGGCATTCCCTCTAAAATCTGGAACAAGACAGGGATGCCCTCTCTCACCACTTCTGTTCAACATAGTTCTCAAAACACTGGCCAGAGCAATTAGACAGACGAAAGAAATTAAAGGCATAAAAATAGGAAAAGAAGAACTTAAATTATCACTATTTGCAGATGACATGATTCTATACCTAGCAGACCCAAAAGGGTCTACAAAGAAACTATTAGAGCTAATAAATGAATTCAGCAAAGTGGCAGGATATAAAATCAACATGCATAAATCAAAGGCATTCCTGTATATCAGTGACAAATCCTCTGAAATGGAAATGAGGACAACCACTCCATTCACAATATCCTCAAAAATAATAAAATACTTGGGAATCAACCTAACAAAAGAGGTGAAAGACTTATACAATGAAAACTACAGAACCCTAAAGAGAGAAATTGAAGAAGATCTTAGAAGATGGAAAAATATGCCCTGTTCATGGATAGGCAGAACTAACATCATCAAAATGGCGATATTACCAAATGTTCTCTATAGGTTTAATGCAATGCCAATCAAAATCCCAAAGGCATTTCTTGTAGAAATAGAGAAAGCAATCCTGAAATCCATATGGAAGAATAAAAGACCCAGAATAGCAAAAAAAATACTAAGCAGGAAGTGTGAATCAGGTGGTATAGCGATACCAGATTTCAAACTATACTACAGAGCAATAGTAACAAAAACAGCATGGTACTGGTACCAAAACAGGCGGGTGGACCAATGGTACAGAATAGAGGACACAGAAACCAACCCACAAAGTTACAACTATCTTATATTTGATAAAGGGGCTAAAAGCATGCAATGGAGGAAGGATAGCATCTTCAACAAATGGTGCTGGGAAAACTGGAAATCCATATGCAACAAAATGAAACTGAATCCCTTTCTCTCGCCATGCACAAAAGTTAACTCAAAATGGATCAAGGAGCTTGATATCAAATCAGAGACACGGCATCTGATAGAAGAAAAAGTTGGCTACGACCTACATACTGTGGGGTCGGGCTCCAAATTCCTCAATAGGACATCCATAGCACAAGAGTTAATATCTGGAATCAACATATGGGACTTACTCAAACTAAAAAGTTTTTTCTCAGCAAAAGAAACAATAAGAGAGGTAAATAGGGAGCCTACATCATGGGAACAAATCTTTACTCCTCACACTTCAGATAGAGTCCTAATATCCAGAGTATATAAAGAACTCAAAAAATTACACAATAAGATAACAAATAACCCAATCAACAAATGGGCCAAGGACTTGAACAGACACTTCTCAGAGGAGGACATACAATCAATCAACAAGTACATGGAAAAATGCTCACCATCTCTAGCAGTCAGAGAAATGCAAATCAAAACCACCCTAAGATACCATCTCACTCCAGTAAGATTGGCAGCCATTATGAAGTCAAACAACAATAAGTGCTGGCGAGGATGTGGGGAAAAGGGTACACTTGTACATTGTTGGTGGGACTGCAAATTGGTGCAGCCAATTTGGAAAGCAGTATGGAGATTTCTTGGAAAGCTGGGAATGGAACCACCATTTGACCCAGCTATTCCCCTTCTCGGTCTATTCCCTAAAGACCTAAAAAAGAGCATGCTACAGGGACACTGCTACATCCATGTTCATAGCAGCACAATTCACAATAGCAAGACTGTGGAACCAACCTAGAGGCCCTTCAATAGACGAATGGATAAAAAAAAGTGGCATTTATACACAATGGAGTATTACTCTGCATTAAAAAATGACAAAATCATAGAATTTGGAGGGAAATGGATGGCATTAGAGCAGATTATGCTAAGCGAAGCTAGCCAAGCCCTAAAAAACAAATGCCAAATGTCTTCTTTGATATAAGGAGAGTAACTAAGAACAGACTAGGGAAGAAGAGCACGAGAAGAAGACCAACATTCAACAAGGATGAGAGGTGGGAGGAAAAGGGAGAGAGAAGGGAAATTGCATGGAAATGGAAGGAGACCCTCAGGGTTATACAAAATTACATACAAGAGGAAGTGAGGGGAAAGGGAAAAATAATACAAGGGGGAGGAATGAATTACAGTAGTGGGGGTAGAGAGAGAAGAGGGGAGGGGAGGGGAGGGGAGGGATAGTAGAGGATAGGAAAGGCAGCAGAATACAACAGACATGAGTATATCAAGATGTAAATCAATGGAAGTGTAACTGATGTGATTCTGCAAGCTGTATAAGGGGTAAAATGGGAGTTCATAACCCACTTGAATCAAAATGTGAAATATGATATATCAAGAACTATGTAATGTTTTGAACAACCAACAACAACAAAAAAAAGGTTAGAAAAAAATAATCTAAAAGAAAGCAGTATAAGAGTTAATATTTTAAAGATGGAACACATAAAAACCAACTAGAAAAATGATCAATTTTGCTCCAAGCATAATGACAATTGCATTAAATATGAATAATCTAAATGCTAATTAAAAGGCAGAGATTATCAAACTGAATTAAAAAGCAAGACCCAAACTGCATGATGTCTATAAGTTTTCCTTGAATGAAAGAATAAACTACAAATAAAAGGTGAAAAAAGTATATATCAAAGCATATGTCCATATACACAGAAATTCAAAAGAAATCTGGTTATTTTAATATCAGACACAGTAGATTAAAAAGGAATATTACATAGTGTTATAAATGATCTTTTCATCAAAAAGACATAATACTACTTAATGTATATATACCTAACAAAGAACTTTACCTGACATGAAGTAAAAACTTATCAAGTGGAAAGAAGAAATAGAAAAATCCTCAGTTTTACCTGGATGTATTTGCTTTCAGAATAATTGAGAACAAGTTGAAATAAAATCAGTGAGGCTATACAATACCTGACCAACATTATTAAATCAGTACTGAAAAGATATTCAATATGTATAGCCTCCAGGAAAATGGAAATTAAAAGTACAATGAATCACACACCCATTAGAATGGCTAAAGTTGGGAGGGAAATAAAATGTTAACTAATGTGGATAAGGATGTTAAACAACTAGAACTTTCAAGTGTTGTTGATGAAAATACAAAATGGTACAGCTATCTTGAAAAAAATTTTGTAATTTTTTATAGAGTTAAGCATACATTTAACTCATCATCTAGCAATCTCACTTTTAGGAATTTACCCAAATAAAATGAAAATTTAGGTTCATACATAATCCTGCCTGTGAAAGTTTATAGTCATTTATTCAGAATCACTCCAAATGTTCTTCACCTGCTGCATGGATAAATAAACTGCAGGACATCCACACCACAGCTTCCTATGAAGTGATAGAAAGCAGCAAAATGTCACAACATGAATGAATCTCAAATTCATTACATCAGTGAAAGAAGGCAGAATTGAAAGGCTGCATATTATATATTCCATTTTTATATGGTTCTTATAAAGACCAAACTTCAGGGTCAGAAAATACATAGTGAGTATCAAAGCATTCAGGGGTAGTTGTCCACAAAATTTGAAAATCTCTAAACCTTTCTATTTTTGTGGTGGTTTTATCACTGTAAGCATACATCACAATTTGCAGAACTGTACACTAAAAATATGAATGTGGCTTTATGTAAATTATATCACAATACTAAAAAGCAGGAAAATATTTTTTTACAACCTGACCTATTTATTTCTCTAGCCTCATGTTCTGTGATTGTCCTCTTTTTCACTACACTCAGTGGCCCTCACTCCTTCCAATGTACCATGTTATTACTGACTCTGAACCTTCACAAAAGCTGTTCTCTTTGTTTGAAAAACTAAACGTACAGGGCTGGGGCTGTAGCTCAGTGGTACAACGCTTGCCTAGCACAGGTGAGGCACTGAGTTTTATCCTCAGCACTGCATTAAATGAAGGAAGGAAGGAAGGGAGGAAGGGAGGAAGGGAGGAAGGAAGGAAGGAAGGAAGGAAGGAAGGAAGGAAGGAAGGAAGGAAGGAAGGAAAGAAGGAAGGTTGGTTGGTCGGTCTTCTGTCCATCTACAATATTTTAAAAAAAGAATTTAACAAACTAAATGTACATTCTTAATTTGGTTCAATTCTATTCTTCTTTCAGTCTCTACTTAAATCCTAGGTTTGAATCCTGGAATGCAGCACTTATTGGCTGTTATGATTTAGATATCAGGTGTCCCCCAAAAGTTCATGTGTAAGACAATGCAAGAAAGTTTAGAGGTAAAATGATTGAGTTATTAGAGCTCTAACCAAATGAGTACACTCATTCTCTGATAGGTATTAACTGGTTGGTAACTGAAGGCAGTAGGGTGTGGCTGGAAGAGGTGGGTCATTGGGGCCATGCCTTTGGGGTATATATTTTGTGAGCTGAACTTAGTGTCTGACTGTCTGTCTCTCTGTTTTCCTGGTGGCTATGTCCTGAGTTGCTTTCCTTTGCTATGCTCTTCTGTCATGATGTTTGCCACATCTTGGGCACAGAGCAATGAAGCCAACCATCTATGGTCTGAGACATCTGACACTGTGAGCTCTGAATAACCTTCTTCTCTGAAATTGTTCTAGTCTTTTGGTAACAGTGGTGAAAAAGCTGACTAAAACATTGGTTTTGTGTGATCTTGGGTTTATTAATTAATATCTCTAGTTTTCCTCATCTGTGAAATGAGGATATTAATAGCATTTATTTTATGAGGTTGTCTTTAGAATTATATGAGTAAATATGAATGCATGCCTGATAGATAGTAACTTTACATAAGACAACATATTTGCTCAGAGAGGTCTTCCTTAACTCACTTGTTGTGCTACCTCCTATTATTGACCTTCATCCATATAATAAAATCTGCATTATTTATCTGTTGGTTTTTATAGATGTGAGCTACAGACTGAATGTTTTTGTCCCAAAGTTCTTATGTTGAAATCTAATCCTTAATATGACAATGTTTGAAGGTAGGACTTTCGGGAGGTGATTAGATGAATATATCCAGCTTCATGGAGAGTAGCATATTTGTTTTGTGTACTGTATTTATCTATCTTGTCTTAGTGCATTTAGGCTACTATAACAAAAATACCATGGACTGGTGGCTTATACAACTAGGAATTTTTTCCTCTCAGTTCTGAAGGTTGGGAAGTTTAAGATCAAGGTGCCAGAAGATTCAATGTCTGGTAGTATTCTACTTACTTGCCTATAAATTATCTTTTTGCTTTACCCTTACTTGACAGAAGGGGGTTATTATGCTTTGGATATGAAGTATCCCCCAAAGGCTCCAGGGTTGAAGGCTTGGTCCACAGCATAGCAATGTTCAGAAGTTGGGCTTGTAGGAAGTGATTGGATGATGAGGCCTCTAACCTCAATGGTGGATTGATCCATTAATGGATTCCTAATTTGATGGAATTATTAGGAAGTAGTGGAAACTTCAGGAGGTGGCACCTAGTTAGAGAAGGTAGGTCACTGGGCATGCCCTGGAAGAGTATATGTTATCCCTGGTCGCTTCCTTGCTCATCTCTCTGCTTCTGGCTACCATGAGGAAAGCAGCTGTGCTCCACCACACCCTTGTGCCATGGTGTTATACCTCACCACAAGCCCATAGCAACAGATGCAGTCAATCATAGACCGAAACCTCTGAAATCATGTGCTAAAATGAACTTTTACTGCTTTAAGATGTTTTTTTCTTCAGTATTTTGCTACAGTGGCAGAAAGCTGACCAACACAGAGGGCAATGAGTTTTCTGGGGGGTCTTTTATAACAACTCTAATCTTACTCACCTAATCACTTCCCAAAAGTCCTACCTTCAAACATTGTCATATTAAGGATTAGATTTCAACATAAGAACTTTGGGACAAAAATATTCAGTCTGCAGCTCACATCTATATCATCTACCAGTTTATCTATCTAAATGTTAATTTATCAATCTACCTATCCATTCACACTACCTGTGTCCCTGATTCAATGTAGGCACTTACAGATTTCTTAAATGAACAGATGAATGGTTAGAAAAATGACACCCTACATGGACATGCATCTCATAACTTGCGCTCTCTCTCTCTCTCTCTCTCTCTCTCTCTCTCTCTCTCTCTCTCTCTCTGAGATGCAAATTCCATGTGATCCTGATTATATTCACAAAGTGAAATGGATGATGATGCTTGTTGGTAAGTATTTTTAGACAGAGCTTAAACATGAAGCTTCCTTGCCCCCTTGCCCCACTTTCCCTAAGTAATGCCTCTGCCTTCCTAGTTCCATCTATTACTGGGTAGGTAAGTCAGGCTGTGTCTAACTTGTAGGTTCATCTCTCTTTAATTCATGAAGAAAGTGAGCAGCCACACAGTGGCCCCAAATGCCTGTTTGGTTCTCTACTCAACCTTTACTAGAAAGTCATGCATTTTGAAAATTACAGAGCAAGCCTCAGCAAAGGCCATCCTTTGATCCCCCCTGACACCTGGGTGTTTATGAATGTTGGCGGCAGCGGTTCAGATACTACATGAGGTTGTGCTCTGTAAAAGAAAAGTCTTGTTAAATAAAAACGTGTCAGTCAGGGGACTATGCTTCTCTTCTCTGGGACTATTCCCTGAGGTAGGTTGACACAAGAAAGGGAAGTGAGTTCTTTCACTGGGTGGAATAAAAAAAAAAAATCACCAGAAACCCAGATGGAGGCAACCCAGATGTTGGTGGTCTAGGAGAGGTTGGCAGGAGCACGGAGCATGGACTGTGGTACATCAGGGCACAGAACTCCAGGGAAGTGAGCCAGCAGGAGGCCCAGCACAAACAAACAACAGAGAGGAAAGTCCGGGGTGACAGTTTCACAGAACACAGTTTCTCAGATGCTGTGAGCTCTGCTTCCATGTGAGGCAGTCAACCCACTCCTTCCCTAAAGGTTCTTGGAGGAAGCACAAACTTTTCTAGGCTCATGAACTTGTGGTGACCAAGGGACTTTCCAGCTGCTTCATGAAGGTCCCCTTAAAAAGACTCAGAAATATTTAAGGGTGGATACATCTGAAATAAACTGGACTATCCATGTGAACAGGTGTGAAGCCCAGAGCTAGTGAAATTTAAGAAACATTATTGTAAATGTTAATGCTTTTTCTCACCCACCAGCTGGTGAAGCTGGATAGATGTCAGTTGCACTCGCTGATTGACTGAGCTGTGATCCCATCATCGTGGCCACTGAACCATTCCATCTGGCATTTAGACTCGGTGATTGGGATTGTTTGGGAAGATGGCCAAAGTGATCATATCCCACTCACTGCAGTCTGCTTCAGCGGCTGCATGTAAACCCAGCCCATGCCCCAAAATATATTAATCCAGACAAAATAAATTTTATTTTGGGTTTGATTTAGAAAAGGTAATATCAAAGTTGGGAACATTTTCCATGAATGAGTGAACATAATCAGTGTGCTAAATTAGAAAGTTCAACTTATGCTATTTAATTGACGACTGTTTAAAATTATGGAAATTCCATATGGGATCATATCTCATGATTATCATACAAAAAATATAAAACCAAATTACAATTCACACTAATAAATGCTGCGTGCGTTAGGTAAAGACATTCCAAGGTCATGAAATTTAGCAATGTGTAAAACTTGCCAGGGCTAACATGAGAGAGCGGATTTCTTTTGTTTCTTTTAAAAAAACAACTTTTACCGACCATGTCACCAAATGAGCAATTAATATGAAGACACATCATTAAACTCTGCTCTCAGGTAATTTATATGCCACAGTGTTCATTGTTCATAACCCAGGCTTTACTTAGTGAATCATAACATTGTCTTAATCATCACTGTTAATTGGTTCCCCCCCACACACCCTAGTCCAGGAATGAGTTTTAAACCAAACCTTTGAACTGTTTTGCAAAGCATGTACCTTACTTAGATTTCACTTGGGTTGTCATCGTAGGAGCAAATTAACTCAAGTTTTCCCTCACAGTGTGCTAGGTAAAAGAGTCCCAAATGCCAGAAGCAACAATGAAAAAAAAAATTTCTTTTTCTACCACAATTACCACAAACTCTTCAGACACTCAGCAATCCACAGCTTTTTGTTCTGGATTTTGTAAAGAAATAATTCAAAGCTTAACATTGCTAGAACCCCGGGAGACACAGAGTCTCATGAATATGATATGTCCTGGAATTGTTCTCCTAGACAAATAGGCTGCAACCAGTTTATGCAAGTCTGACTTTGTGCTAGGTTTGCTTTATTGTGATAGAGGGTAAGTTAGGTGTGGAGTGTCCTTCTGGCCTGGCCTTAAAGAAGGATGCTGGCTGTAGCTATTCATACAACTACTGTGAATAAGGGGATTTCTTTTTGAAATGTAGACTTTTTTCTTAAAAGGGTCCTTTGGTACGATCTTGTTATCAGTAATTGGCCTACTTGAATTGGACATTTTCAACCAGTTGTTTTGGTATCATATAAACCCAGTCAGAGAGAAATGAATAAACTTTACCTTAGCTAATCCTTCCTCAGGGCTGTGGACAATAGACTAACTACCATTTTTACACTGAATGGATATATTTGAAAGGTACCTGAGCAGAGAAGATGAATATAATCTAGGGCAATGCTTTTCAGACTTTAATGTGCATACAAATCACCGATGACCAAGTTAGAATGCAAATTCTGATAGCAGATTTGGAGTGGGGCCTAGGATGCTTTATTTCTAGCAAATTTTCAGGTGATACTGATGCTGGTATCCAAGGACATAGACACAGGTCCAGTTATCCAGCTTAACTAGAACCCCACATGATCTTGAGACAGGTGAGAAACACTAGATAATAATTTGGAACACAAGTCAGTAGCTGGAAAGACCTAAGTTTAAATCCCAACTCACTACTCAATGACCAAGTGACTCACTTAAACCCTGGGAGTCCCATCTGCAACATGTGACTAATTATACCCATCCCAGAGGGCTACTGTTGTACAAATGAAATCTATAAATAGCATTTTATATTTCAAATGCATAGCTCAGAGCTTTGTGTAGAAAAAGTGCTTAAGAAATGTAGATTGAGATTTTTTTACCCCTGTGATTCAGCATGGTTATGATGGCCAAGATGTGACTGGGAGTTATCATCTACATTGTTTTAACCAGAGAGAGTCAACATTCAACCCCAAACCAACAATTTGTTCATTTTTTTTTTTCAGTTTGAAGATGTGAATGTTTAACATATTACTTCTTATAATTTCCAGATACTAAAAAGTAAATGCAATCATAAAGTAAATGAACTTCAAGGGCATATTATATTGGCATATAACTAACATATATGCTCCTGTAATTTTTTTTTGGAAATTATGAGTTGCAATGATTTCTAAATATTATTCCATGAATACATTCATGGCCCCCAAAGTGATGAGATAATTTAGAGCCTCCACTGAGGGCAGTGCATTTTGAGGCCTGTATATCACATGCATAACTGAAAGCATCAGCTTTCATCTTGTTTTCACCTGTGGCTGCTGCTGTACTCTGCACATTGCAGTCTCTTCTGCTGCTTCTGGCAGGACCCTGGTGGTGCCTCTGCTAATATTCCATGTCTATTGAGCCCCCTCGCTCTGCTGGCCCCCCTACCAATTCTCTGAGCTCTGATTGCTGCAGAACTCTTCAGTAGCAGAAGAGGGAAGGAAACTGGATGGAGAGAGAATGGTGGCAGTCTCTCATGCTGCACTGTATTGAAGGTGACACTGAGCACATCCATCTCCTGATGAATACAGAATTTAATGAAAAAGAGTTTATACTTTTTCCAGGCCCTTTGTTCTAGATTCAGGTATTTGGAAAACAAAACAAAACAAAATTGTGATCAGCATTTTCTATAACAGCCTTCCCCTTGGATGATGAACTTTGCCCAGAGGTGACTCAGCTCCTGCCTGATGCTGTTCAGTTTCACAAGTACCCCAGGCTGCTTGGCTGCATCCAATCTCAGTGGCACAAAGCTGACTTCTTTCTCAGAGGCTCCTCAGACCCTTTTACAGGCTTTATGATGGTAGTTGGCTGGCCTCATGGGCTGCCAGATGTTTGCAGACATGTCTGAGTATCCTTACTCAGCCCTACTTATTTTCATACTCCCAGTCTGAATATTTTTCAGTTAAATTTTTTTTTTAAATGAGGTTCTCAGATTTCCTGATGAGAAAACATTAAGGGAAAGAAAAGAAAAGAAAGCAACATGTATTCAATGTATTCATTATTTAATATGTGAAGGCACAGGGTAATTTCTTTACATACAACTTTTATCTACACAACAATCAAATAAAGTACTTGGTTTTCTATCCATATTTTGAAGCTGCAGAAATTAAAGGTTAGAGGCATTAACTAACTTGACCAAAGTAACCAAGTTAGGAAGTGTCCAAGTTGACATTTCAGCCCAATTCTGGCCTCAAAGAACATGCTATTTGTACTACACTGCAAAGAACTATAAATTAAGAACAAAAGTATCCACAGAAGGACAAACTACTAATGTGCTGAATGCTAATGAACATTAGTCAGTTGATGGACATTAGCTGTGACACATTTGCCAAGAATACGACCCTCTTTTTGCAAGGAGTCTTGCTACTTTCAGCTGTAAAATTGCTTCATCAAGTTCTGTCCGTATAATTTATTAATCACACTTTGGTACAGCATTGTTAGTTTCTAAAATCTAATAGTGTACTATCCTATTTGCATGATGTCAAAGAACTGGTTAGAAAGTGAAATAATGATGTCATTTAAACTATTGTTTACCATATGGTATAGTTAGCAGATTGACCATTTCTAAATTTTTATAGAATTAACTGATTCTTTTTAATTAAGTAGATGAAATCAACTGGTTGATTTAAACTCTGAAATTCCAAAAACCCAAGCTTTTCTTAGTTTTTACAAAATATAAGTTAAAAAAAACAATTAATATCTAGATCAATTGTCCTTGACTCTTATGGAGAAAAAAAGGATTGCTTAAATTTGTATTAAGAAAATCAAAATAATACAGTACAAGATGTTTAAAAAAACCAGTAGAAAGGCAAGGAAATGCGGAAAGGTGGGTCAAAGTGTAAGTAGCAGATTCTCAGGGCAGGATGAAGAAGTAAGGAGATCTAATGCCCAACATGAGGACCATAACTAGAAATATTGTCCTGATTGTACTCAGGAGTTTTGCTAAATGGGTAGATTTCAGTTTTTTTTTTTTTTAACCACACACACACACACAAAATAAATATGTATGTGAAGGGATGAATATATTAGTTATATATAATAAAATTTGTTTTTAATTGCTTAGAGAAGATCATAATGAGAACCAATAATTTTCCATCTCACTTTTTATAGTTACCAGTAAACTCGGCTTGAATTTTCAGAAATACAGTTAAAACTGGCTTAAAAAACTAAGAAGTACATTATCTCACATACTGAAGTCCATGTGCAGGACAGCCTCCAGATGTGTGTCTCAGGATTTTGACTCCGCCACCCAGGAGGCTTGGTGGGCAGCCTTGTGTTTCTCATTGGCACAGGATGGCTTCCAGTCATCCTCAGGGCAGTGGAAGGAAGAGCTCATCTCCCCAGGAAAGGAACTGGTTCCTTTCCTTCAGTTTGGTTAGGCCATCTTGGGTCACACCATGACTAACCATGGCCAGTGAAATCTCAGGCATTGATTCTTCAGATAAATGATTCTCCACTCTAATGGATCCAGTGATTTTTTTTTTAAACGAATTTTTAATACTCTGCTTTTTCCTAGTCTGATAAGATTTGATGGGCACCGTAACCCATCCACACACACAATTTCAGAAAATACTTACATTTTCACGGTTTTCTAGACAATCTCAGTTATGTCCATCCAGACCTTTGGGCAAAATATAAATAAAGCACACTCTTCCCTAAGCCCACATCCATCTGGTGTACATATCCTATCTATTTCTTTCAATTCTCTCTTTGCTTTCTCTATTTTGAGTAACATGGGAGGTCTCTGGGGCCATCCCTGGGATTTGTTATTGCCTAAGCCATAGCAGAGGAAATATCCTTTGGGGGCAAAAATCTTGCCGTGTTAAACTATTGTTTACCATATGGTACAGTTAACAGATTGACCATTTCTGAATTTTTATAGAAATTAACTCTCTTTTCTTTTGGACTCTTAAGTACTAAATGATTCTGACCCATTTAACTTGGGACTTTGAGATAGCTCAAGGAATTGCTGTTCAAGTGAGTGAGCAATATGAGGAAACTCAGACTCAGGGAAGGAAATATACACAAATATAGATGGAGATAACCCATTTCAAAATTGTCTCTTTCATGAATTTCTTTCTCAGAGGTCCCAGAGTTTTGGATTTCCTAAAGTCAGTCTTTACCAGAGTCACATTTTCTCTACCTCACTCAAAGGGAGAAAGGGGAAGAGAATGGACATTTGGTAAACTCCTGCTGTATGTGACATGCTGTTCAGTGCTCACTAGACCATTTTGGGCAGCTGTTCTACACTCACCCTACACCCTAGACTGAGTCTCTTATGGGCAGAGCTGGAGTTTGAACTGAGACCTGTGTGAGTCCAAAGCCAGCCTCTTTGTAGACATCCATAAAGTCACTCTATCTTGTTTACCATCTAATTTTTTCTTTCTTTCTTTCTTAATTACAGAAAAATACAGCTACTATAGTCTCCAACTCTAACCTCCACATTCGTCTTAAGTCCCACTGTCTTTGATCACCTCTCTCTGCATAGACAAATCAGTACTGGGAATTCCTCTGCCTTGGGGGCCACCTGACTCACCTTAAGATGCATTGATTGCTAGAAAACTCTCAACAGTTGTACAGAATTTGCCTCTCCAAGGGTTGGCTTACTTGTACTAATTCTGATCTCTGAAGCCTCCTTAGAAAATGTGATTTTTATTTCACAAAGTGGCCCTACAAGTATTTGAACCAAAGTCGATTTGCTCTTTTTTTGTAAGTGGACATTGAGTGGATCTACATGAGGATAATTTATCAGTATTTGAAATATTATTCCTTGGTGCTCAAGTCTCCCCATTTTCTATTCTACTTCAGTGCTTTGTCTCATATATCCCTTAAAAAATGCTTCTTATTTTCTAGCTTCCCCTACCTTCCCATTCTTATTCTGGCCTCTAACTATCTTTTTTCTCCTATATCTAGGTCTTATTTTTTTTGTTTCAATTATTATTAAGCTTCAAAGTGTCCCTGGTGCATTTACACACTTCCACTTATCAACATGAGCATTTCTTTGAATATAACAGAAGGGACATCTGTCAATAAGGGAAAAAATCTACAAAAAAAAATTTGATTCTTTTTTCCTACCATAAAGTTTACTTAGTAGAGACAATAAGAGAAAACTGTATTTTACAAATTAGTTTTTGAGTCTCAGAAATAGTGCAGAAGAGAGCAAAGAGAAAATTCATGGGATCACATTTGAGTTTAGATGTTATAAAACACTTGTTCTTGAAGTGTTTCCTGGACTAGCAGTATTAGTATTATATGGAAATTTGCTAAAAATGCAAATTTTTGAACCAGTCTTGGATCGATTGAATCAGAAACTCTGTAGTGGGGTCCAATAATTGGTGTCTTAACAAACTCTCTAAGTAATTCTGATGCACACTGAAGTTTCAGAATTGCTTCAAACTAAGTAGATTTTTGTTCTTGATCTTAACACACACTCATATGCACTCTCACACACAATTAACGTCTTCAGCATTCTTTATTAATTTGCTAAGCACTCTCCCATACATTATTCAGACTTTCTGGATTCTCTTACCCTTTAATGAAAAATAATGAAATTGAAGTACATCATGGATGGCAAATAAATTTATCAGTTGTCAACTCTGACCTATTAGTAGTGATTATCTGGAGAATAATAGTTTCAGAGTTGTAGAGACTTGGGAAAGTTAACTTATAAATGTTGGTTTCTTCATCTGTAAAACAGGAACTACATTGCTGCCTACCTACACATATGCAGGCTCACTGGGGAAATGTGAATCATTTGGTGATGGCTGCCATGAGCAACAAAGGAGACCAGGGAGGCACTCGGGCATGTAGCTGCTTATTCTGGAAAAAAAGTGCTCCACTCAGCTCTAGCTATAATTCAGGGGAAGGAGTTTAAGAGAGTATGTCCTTTATTTAAATAAAATTCATTCAGTGTTGAATAGAGAAGAGTTCCTTAAAAAATGTCATTACATCATTGAGTTCCAAGAAGATATTGAACAAATTTGGGAAGAAAAAAAAAATCTTCTTGTCTCATTTCTCCTATTGGGAGCCAGATATTTAAAAGAAAGAAAGAAGGAAAGAGAGGAGGGGAGGGAGGGATGAAGAAAGAAAATTAAAATATACAAACAGTTTTAAACTTACCACTTTATTAAAATGCAATTTTCTGATCCTGAAATATTCTAAAAAATGAAGCTAAGAACTATCCAATGTGTTAAATATTATATTAAGATAAAATTATTCTCATTCTAAACTCAAAAGGGAACAATTTTATCTTAATATAATATTTCCTGGAAAAAGAGGTGTCTACTGTATAATTGCACCGAAGTACATGTGAAAGTCAGGTGTTCGTAGTATAGTGCTGCAGCCATGCAGTAAAGTCACCAATAGATACTTTGTTAGGTTAAATGAGGTGTGGAAACATGCTTTTCTGTTAGAATGCAAAGACCTCCCAAGCCACATAATAAATTCTTTTACCAAAAAAAAAAAGATAAAATTATAATTCTAAAATGATAACCATGGTCAATCTAGAGATTGATGTAAATGTCCAGATGATTCTCTGGGGATTCTTTTCTTCCAGTTTCATGTACATGTCCTGATATCATCTATACCACATCTAAGGACTGATTTACATAATATTTTATTCTTTTAGTAAAAACAACCCAAACTTGGGCTGGGGATGTGGCTCAAGCGGTAGTGCGCTCGCCTGGCATGCGTGCGGCCGGGGTTCAATTCCCAGCACCACATACAAACAAAGATGTTGCGTCCGCCAAAAACTGAAAAATAAATATTAAAAAATTCTCTCTCTCTCTTTAAGAAAACAAACAAACAAACTTAAATCCCCCTATATAAAACATTCCTCATTCATTTGGACCTTCCCTCTCAGTTTTGTTTTCTAGTTTAGCTCATTATTGACAAAATGAGGTGATGATTGATGTCTTTGAGTCCCAGTGGATAATTTAAGCTTTGCTGGGTCAGATAATCAGGCTATTGAATACCTGTTAAATAATTTAATAAAGCCCTAAGTTACATATAAGTATATATAGCCTATATATACATACTGAAAATTTATTTTATAAAAGTCTACAAATCATACTTTCCCTGTATAATAATAGCTGAATCAATTGATAAAAATAGACCACAGAAATATATGTATATAGTAGGAGATTGGGCATTTTCTAATTGGTCCTATCAGTCACTGTTCCAAGTAAGATACTGCAGAACATACTGCAATTTTGAACATGCCCTTAAAGGACAATGAATATGCCATTTTCGATATAAAATTACCTAGTCCATAAGAGACCTCTGTGTGGACATAGCTTGATTTTCCAAAGTAATGGGAGTGGAAGTTAAGTAATTAAGAAAAGAACATTGGATTGGGTCTAGGAAGCCTGGAATTGACCCAGGATCAACCTTCAGTAATTTACTTAATTGCTTATAATCTCATTTTCCCTAAACTCTTCTCAAAGCTGCTAAAGCATGCTGCAGTTTAGACCACAAAACTCCGTACAGATGATTATGCTCTCATATTGGGTGCTTCACTACAGATATAACTAAACCCCCAAATCATCTTTTGAACCATAGTTACTATAATGACACTGTGGAATACCATGAGATTTGGATTTTTTTTTGTAGCTGTTATTCTATATTTCTGTTTTGTTTTTCTAATGTTCTAATCAAGCAGGAGGTTGGGTACTACAGCAACTTGCTGATGGATAGACAAGCATGGGAAATTCTACAAGAAGGACCTCTTTTCTAGATACCTCTCCCTTTAAGCCACAGATGTAACCCTGTAACCTGGGTATTTCTCCAGATCATTGGCAAACAATGAGCACTAGAATAGCCTGGGTATATGGGCAACTCCAGGCCAGAAAATCTTGGCTAGTGGAGCAGCTCCAGTTAATCTCACCTAAGCAGGAATTTATACTGTTGGGTATTCAGCAGCATGTACAAAAGACTCACTGGGCAGAAAGCTAAAGATGCTGGAAGACATGACAGGCTCCTCTCATCTATTGGCCCACTGCCCAGAGCATCAGGCTACTTACTGACTAAGTGATGTCACTAAAAAGGGGACAGGACAACCCACCTGTCTCTAAATATATCACTCACAGGGCTTGGCCCTTTGCAACTCATTACTCTAATGAGATAATGGCATAATGCACACAATATCCATGACATAATTTATATAGAACTCTTAGCATAGTGTCTGGCACATAATGAGAAGTCAATAAATTTAACTCATAGGAATATTATGGTTAGTTGTCCATATGAGGTAAGTTATTGGAGCTACTTTAAACAAGGAGTAGCATATTTAACCATGAAGTCATTAATACTCCATTAAATACTGGCTCTTTAGATTCAATATTGACCCCATGTAGGACCCTAGGAATAGGATATGGAGGAAGTGGGGTGGGACACTTGAGCGATATAAGAGGTTGATAGGGGCTGGCAGGATCAGATGGTCGTTGTAATAGAGAAAAGATGAAGGGTCCGGTGGGGAAAATAAAATACATGAAGCAACAGAAAAATACCTGTTCAAAAAATCAGAAGACATAGAACTCATCTAAATTTAGGCCCTCGGTAGCGATGACTTTTCCAAATCATTGCGGCTCTCTGGGTGTTAGTGTATTCCATATAAAAGGATACATGGAATTAGATTACTCCTGAGGACCTTTCCAGGAGTACAAAAGGCAAAGCTTTCCTAGCCTTTCTCTAAACAGTCTGTACATGTAATAAATTCATAGTATGGGAAAAATTTTTTGAAAATTTCTATAAATGTAAACACTCTAAGAGCTACATAAGGTGACTTACAAACCAGTCAAGCTTAAAATATATATCATATAAAATCAAATACAGTATTTGTTGTCCCAAGGCTCCAATAAATCTTATCCATATCCTGTATTCTTTTGCAGCTTAAAACCTATAAAGATACCTTGTGAATGATCTTTTTAAATAAATGTTTTAGCCATTAATAAAGGACCATGTCAGAACATATGCAAGCCTTCAGTTTGAATATATACATATATATATGTATATATATATATATATATTCTAACATTATATAGTTTGTTTTTATTCATGACACACTATTTTGAAATTTTAAATCATGTTAAAGAAGGGCATGAAATTGTGCTTATCAAAATTAGAAGGCGAGTTATCAAAAAGAAAAAAGAACTTTATGTTTAAGGCAAGGATATTTTTATTTTTCTCTTATTTTTTATTAGGGAAATTAAAAGCTTTCTATAAGCATCTGTGTTTTAATAAAATAATGTTCTTAAAGTTTTGAAAAGTTCATATGAAAGTGAAATAAAAGAGTTCTAAAATTCTCCCAATCTGAACCCAATGATTTATACTGATAGATATGAGATTATGAGGCCCTTAGCTAGACTTCTGAGCCATTTCTAGAAAGTTGGAATGAAAGAAATGAGCAATCAATGAGAAACTTGTATATAAATGAAATACCCTTGGAATCCACCTGAGCTTTAAAAAATAATAATCTCCTTCATCCCACATACACCACCACCATCATCAACCTACATGCAGGGGAGCTTTGGCACTGGGTACAATTTGATGTGTGCAGCATTCATCCAATTTTTTTCGGATAAGGAGGCCAATGCTGTACTTCTATCCCTAGAGTATTTGCTTTGAGTTTGCTAACCTGGGTGATGGATGGGTTTGCAATCATCTATCCCCACTCTCTGATCCAAGAGCAAATGTACTTGATCATGAGCATAAACGTGAAGGTAGCTACTTAAGGTCAGGACTATGGTCTATGGTCCAGCCTCAGGGTAAGGCTCAAGTCTCTGCATGAGGATGCATATAACCAACATGGCGGTCAACAGTTCTTCTGATCATTCTTCTAAAACACCTCTTTGGTCCTTTTATTACCCTAGTCTTAAATCTCCCATGGTTACAAGATAACAGATCAATATGAAGGGAAGAGAGGAGGGATAGAAATAGAAAAGACAGGAGAAAGAAGTGGACATAACTTGCCTATGATCATATATAAATACACCACCAGTGAAACTCTACATCATGTACAACTACAGAATATGATCCTAATTAGACAAGTCATACTTCATGTGATATACATATATGTATATGTGATATAGGTAATATATTGATATATATATAATGTATCAAAGCACACTGTATTGTCATGTATATCTAAAAAGAACCAATTTTAAAAAAAAACAATATGCAAAAGCAAAATTCATCTTGTATGCAGCAGAGAATGATAAGCAGATGGAATTTGAGAACACTATTTAAAATAATATCAAAAAATCATGGAATAATTTAAGGAGAATTGGTATTAATTCTTCTTAGAAGGTCTTGTAGAACTCAGCTGAGAATCCATCTGGTCCTAGGCTTTTCTTGCTTGGTACACTTTTGATGGTGTCTTTTACTTTCTTACTTGAAATTGATCTGTTTAAATTGTGTAAGTCCTCCTGGTTCAATTTGGTCAGGTCATATGCCTCTAGAAATTTGTCAGTGTCTTTGAGGCTTTCTATTTTACTGGAATATAAATTTTCAAAATAGATTCTAATTGTCTTTTGTATTTCAATAGTGTCTGTTGTGATATTTCCTTTTTCATCACAAAGTTTAGTAATTTGAATTTTCTCTCTGGTTCTTTTCGTTAGGGTGGGTAAGGGTTTGTCAATTTTACTTATTTTTTCAAAGAACCAGCTTTTTGTTTTGTCAATTTTTTGAATTGTTTCTTTTGTTTCAATTTCATATCAGCCCTGATTTTAATTATTTCCTGTCTTCTACTACTTTTGGTGTTTTTTTTTCTCTTTCTAGAGCTTTTAGTGTCAGGTCATTTATTTGTTGACTTTTTCTTCTTTTAATGAATGAGCTTAATGCAATGAGTATTCCAGAAATTTTGTTATGTTTTATCAGAGTCCTCATTTACCTCTAAGAATTATTTTTATCTCCTTTTTCATGTCTTCTGCTATTGATGCATCATTTGATGGCATTCTATTTAGTCTCCAAGTGTTGGAGTAGCATCTATTCTTTACTTTATCATTGATTTCTAATTCATTCCATTATGGTCAGATAGAATGCAGGATAGTATTCTATATTTTTTGTATTTGCTAAGACTTTCTTTGTGGAGTCTATTTTGGAGAAGGATCCATGTGCTGCCAAGTGAAAGGTCTATCACTCATTGATGGATAGAATAGGAGATATATCCATTAAGTCTAGATTATGGATTGTTTTATTGAGTTCCATAGTTTCTTTGCTTAGTTTTTGTTTCGAAGATCTATCCAGTGGTGAGAAAGGTGTGTTAAAGTCACCCAGTATCATTGTCTAAAGCTTCTTCTCAGCAAAAGAAACAAACAATGAGGTGAAAAGAGAGCCTACAATTTGGGAGCAAAGTTTTGCCATATGCATGTTGCCATATGCTAATCTCCAGGATATATAAAGTACTCAAAAAACTTAACACCAAAAAAACCAACAACCCAATTAATAAATGGGAAGGAACTAAACAGACATTTCTCAGAAGAAGATATACAATTGATTAACAAATATATAAAAAATGTTCAACATCTCTAACAATTAGAGAAATCCAAATCAAAACTACTCTACGATTTCATCTCACTCCATTCAGAATGGCAGTTACCAAGAATACAAGCAAAAACTAAGTGTTGGCGAGGATGTAGAGAAAAAGGCACGCTCATACATTACTAGTGGAACTGAAAATTGGTGCAACCATTCTGGAAGGCAGTGTGGAGATTCCTCAGAAAAATTGGAATGAAATGACCATTTGACCCAGCTAATCCACTCTTTGGTCTATACCCAAAGGACTTAAAAACAGCATCCTGAAGTGACACAGCCCTATTAATGTTTATAGCAGCACAATTCGCAATAGCCAAACTGTGGAACCAACCTAGATGCCCTTCAATGAACGAATGGATAAAGAAACTGTGGCATATATACACAATGAAATATTACTTAGCATTAAAAGAGAATAAAATTATGACATTTTCAGGTAAATTGATGGAGTTAGAGAATATTGCGCTAAGCGAAGTAAACCAATTCCCAAAAACCAAGGGCTGAATGTTTTCTCTGATAAGTGGATACTAATCCACAATGGAGAGAGGGACTTTGGATGGGCCAAGGGGGAAGGAAGGGAGGGAAGGGGGCATGGGACCAGGAAAGATGGTGGAATAAGAAAGACATCATTACCCTAGGTATGATTCTACTTTGTATACAACCAGAGAAGTGAATAATTGTGCTTCATTTGTGTACAATGAATCGAAGAGCATTCTGCTGTCATGTATAACTGATTAGAATAAATAAATAAATAAATAAATATAAATCAAATACTTGGGAATAAATTTTTTTGAAAAGATATTCAAGTCCTGAAAATTATAAAATATTGCTATGAGAAATTAAAGAGAAAGTAAATATGTGGAATGATGTATCATTTTTTGAATTAGAAGATTCAGTATTTCATTACAAAGTTACCAGTTCTCTCCAAACTGATCCACAGATTCAATGCAATTCCAATAAAAATTCAGGGTTGATTCCAAAGTAAATATAAAAATGTAATAAGCCTCAGCAGATAAAATAATTTTTGTAAATAAATGGCAAGTTTGGGGACTCATGCTACCTGAATCCAAAATGAATTACAGTGCTGTGGGAATCAAGCCAATTTGAAAGTGGTATAAAGCTAGACAAATATATCAATGGGATAAACTTAAAAATACAGAAATAGAACAAAACATACATTGTTAATTGACTTGTAAAAAATCTACCAGTAATTCAATGCAGGAAGGAACATCTTCTTAACAAATAATGCTGTAACAAATGGAGAACCTGTAGGAAGAAAAATAATAACAAACAATAAACTTCTACCCTTCTTTTACACCCCACACAAAAGTCAGGTTTAGGAATCATAAATGTAAATAATCAACTCTTTAAGCAAAACAGGGCATTTCCCATCAGTCTTTATTCCAGACAATGTGCCCCTCCCAGTAGGCATCCAATGTGGGGATTTCTTTCAACATGTATCGATTTGTCATAAAAGATAAAAATTTAAAATTTCCAAAAGAAAACCTAGGAGAATATCTCTGAACTTTGGAATAGGTGAAGATTAGACAGGATCCAACTTTCAAAGACACCATTAAGAATATTAAGAGACAAGCAACAAATTGGTCAATGCTATGTTCACTACATATCTAATAAAGAATTTTAAACCAGAAAAACTTCTATAATTCAATTAGAAAAAAGACTAATAGCCCAATAAAATAGGTGATCGTCAAAATGCTTGAATGTTTAATAATAACAACAAAAGAATCTATGTGAATGACTACTAAGCCATGAAAAGGTACTTACTATCATTAATCATGAGAGGAATTAAAATTAAAAGTATGTTCAGATAGCACTTTACACCCACTGATAGGACTAACATCATAAAGACTGATAAGACGTAATGTTAGCAAGGATGGAAAGCAATGAGAGCTCTCATACTGATGCTGGGAAGGTAAGAGTTCAACCCCTTCAGAAAAATAGCAGCTTCTTGTAAGTGCACAACAGCTAATGTTTAACCAGTAATTCCATTCTTGAGTTACATACTCAAGAGAAATAAAAGCACATGTTCACAAGAAAGCTTGTACAATAATGTTTATGCCAGTTTTATAAGTAACAGCTCCAAACTAGAAACAACTAAATGTTCATCAACAGGGAGAAGGGATAAATAAGCCATGGTATATATTCTTACAATGAAAAACTAGTCAATAAAAAGAACAAACTATTGAGACATATGCCAAACATGGATGAACTTCAAAACATTGTGCTGGATGAAAAAGGGTGGACAGGAAAGAACATTTCCTGTAGGGTTTCATTTACATGAATAAAGTTCCAGAACTGACAAATCGATACATGTTGAAAGAAATCCCCACACTGGATGCCTACTGGGAGAAACACGTTGTTTGGAATGAAGACTGATGGGAAAATGCCCTGTTTTGTTTAAAGAGTTGATTGTGTGGTGTATATGTTTGTCAGAAGTCATAGAATTTTACATGAAAAGTTTGTGCATTTCACTGGATACAAATTTTACTTCTTGTTAAGATCATGAAAAAAAAATGGGTTTTCAACTCAGACAGATCTGAGTTCAAATCCCAAACCCGTTACTAAGTAGCCGAATGTTCCTGGAAGACCCTCTTATCCTCTCTGAGTGTTAGTTTTCTCACCTGTACAATGGAAATGGTAATAACAATTTCACAGGGCCAACAGGAGTATAAAAATAAGACTATTTTAAAGCAATAAAAATGTGGTCATGCAATAGATTCCAAGGCTATTTTTACACACTAGAAAAAGAAGACTTTCAACCTTACAGTCAAGATTTTCATATACAGATAGATAGGTAGGTAGATAGATAGAAAGATACAGATAGATAGATATATGCTGTTTTTCCATTTTTTCTCCAAGTACCCTTCTAACATCTGTGCATTTTGTTTGTAACCATGATAGTAGAAGGTGGAATGCATCCCCCTCTCCTTTCCCAACCCCTACTTTCTCCTCTTTATCTGTATAACCCCAGAAAAGTCATTTAAACTCTCTGAATTTCAGAGGCCCCATTTTTAAATTGGGGTCATAGTACCCACCCCATAGGGTTGTATTCAGGATTAAAGTAGAAAGTACATATAGTTCAAACAAACCCAGCAAAATGTATGAAACACTATACTGAAATACAGAATGTGCTCCATAGGGGGACATTCTTTCTGTTCTCCCTCCTCGCCACCTACCTAGCTCTGGATCCCTCACAATAGATACAGTATGTCCCCTATGGTGTCTTAATGCGTACCTGTTGAGTGGATAAAACGGCTCAGATTTAGGAGAAAGGATGTTAAGGGCTCCTGGAGAAGCATTTAGTGACATAGGTGACAAGCTATGGTTAGAAACTCAGCTCACTAGGTTGAGTCCTTAAGCAAATTAGGGAGGCCCTGTTTCTAAATAAAGAATAAAAAGGATAGGGATGTGGCTCAGTGATTAAGCAACCCCGGGTTCAACCCCTGTTACCCAAATAAGTTTATTAATGCACATATCTGTGTATATATATATATATATATATATATATATATATATATATATATATATATACCCTCCCAAAAAGAACATATATCACTTGGGCAAAACTGAAAGACCTTTCCATCTCTGAAAGAAATCAACTTTTTGTTTGGAAAACAAAAAACAAAAAACAGAGCTGTCTAGGTACTTTGACTTAATAGTAATTTGTGTACCAAGAGAATACAAACTAAACATTTTGTTCAAAACCAATAAGAACAATTTAGATTTTTTCTGAAAGTAGCTAGCTTAGCAGAAAGAACCCTGGTGGGAAGTTCAGAAACACTTTTCAGTATCCTGGCACCACTGCTAACTGGTAATGGTAACTTATACAAGAAATTCATTATCTCCAGACCTGAGTTCCTTTAGAAGTCACACTAATTGATCTTCTGCCTTCAACATTTCCATGATAGAACTTCTATTCTACTTGTGGACTAGAAAAGCTACCCAATCTTGTTACTGATAACAATAAGTACTGAAGGGAAGATGTAATTTAGACCAAGTTCCTTGAGCATAATACAATTAAGAAAGCACAAAAGGTGGCTAGAAAAAGTCCATACATTTGTAAATTAAGAAATGTATAGGTCAATGTTTACAGCAGCACAATTCACAATAGCTAAACTGTGGAGCCAACATAGATGCCCTACAGTGGATGAATGGATAAAAAAATGTGGCATATATACACAATGAATTTTTACTCAGCAATAAAAGAGAATAAAATCATGGCATTTGCAGGTAAATGGACGGTGTTGGAGAAGATAATGCTAAGTGAAGTAAGCCAATCCCAAAAAAACAAATGTCGAATGTTTTCTCTGATATAAGGAAGCTGGCTCATAGTGGGGTAGGGAGGGGGAGCATAGGAGGAATAGATGAACTCTAGATAGAGCAGAGGGGTGGGAGGGAAAGGGAGAAGGCAGGGGATTAGCAAGGGCAGTGGAATGTGATGGATATTATCCAAAGTACATGCATGAAGACACAAATTGGTGTCAAACATACTTTATATACAACCAGAGATATGAAAAATGGTGCTGTATATGTGTAATAAGAATTATAATACATTCTGCTGTCATTTATTTTTTAAAAAATCAATTAGAAAAGAAAAAAGAAATGTATAGATCAAAGAAGAAATAAAGATATAGTTTTAAAAAGGATTTATAATTAAGCATTAATGAAAATATTATTTTTCAGAACAAATAGATGTAGATAAAGAGATTTGGGTGAAATAATTTGAAGATTAAATTTCACAAATGAAGCACAATATTTGAAAATTAATGAATTAAGCATCAAAATTAAGAATTATAAAAAATTAGAACAAACATAAAGATGATAGAAAAAATAATAAAGATCAGAAATGAAGAGAAGACCTACAAAGCAAAAATTTACTTATTGGCTATTAAAAACTATAAATCATTCGCAAGACTGAGAAATAAAATAAAATAATGAAGGTAAATGTTAAAGGCATCACACCACAGACTTGGAAAAAAAAATTTAAATAAGATAAAAAGAACTGTGTGCCAAAAATGAGAAGGGTTAGATAAAAAGGAAAAACCCCTAAGAAAAACTAATTTACCTAACGAGAAAAAAAAAGGAGACTATAACCACTAAAAGCCATTTTAAAAAAATCTTCCCACACAGATAATGCTGGAAAAGTTTTACCAAACATTAAAAAGGAGAAGTAATTAGAAACATATGCAATCTAGTGTCTTTTTCTGAGGTCTGCTAAATCTTCAGTTAAACTGATGACATGATAAAAAAAAATTATGGGTCAGTCTCATTCATGCGATCAGTTTTAAGAAATCCAAAGTAAACTTCTGGCAAACTAAACTTAGCCTTGTATCACAATGCCTAAAAAGATAATATATTAAGGCTCTTTGGTTTTCATCCTATTTATTGGTTAAGGTTGGCTAATTTCTATAAAAATTCTAAAATGTATACTGACTCACATGATAAAAGTTTAATTTTTGCTCATGAAAGTCCCCAAATGGGCAATTTCCTTCTATAGAGAGATGGAGAGTCCAGATGCGGTTCATTTTCTGTCTCTGTTATCTTCAGTAAGTGGCTTCTGATTTCCCATGCTCAGGCACATTAATCTGTGGAAGAGCAAGAAGGGATGAGGGAAATTGAGGATAGCTAAGTCCAGGTCTGGAAGGGATGCCTATCACTCACAATCCTGTGAGTGATTGTTGTAGATGCACAAGCCTGCATCTACAACATCCCAATGACACACTATAATTTTTCACATTATGCTTGTAAAAGGAGCGAATCCATATAATCATCAAAACACATGCAGAAAACAGATATGAGCAATTTATCATGGTTTATGAAAAACACGTATCAAACTAGAAAAAAAATAACTCTCTCTTTGACATAGAGTGTCTGCAAAAAAGATAACTGCAAACATGCTGAAATTTCCCAGTAGGATCAAGAGAACTAAGATCAAGATAAGGATTCGTATGGTCACATGTTTACATTCCATGCTATATTGTAGATCATGAGTGACACAGAAATAATGCAAAAATATATAGATAATATGTGCAAGATTGGAAAACAAGTAAGAAAACTAACATTTTCACATATGATCAGCTACATAAAATATACAAGGGATATCACACAAAAACATAATAAGAGAATTTAGCAGGTTTTGTGGATTAAAAAAACTAATAAAAAATCAGTTGCATTTTACATACCAACTATATAGATAAAAAAACAATAAAATGCCAAAAGTATACAACACGCAGGAATAAATCAAATCAGGGATGTGATAACTCCGTGGAAAAATGATAGATTTTATTTAAAAAAAGAAAAATGAATAGATAAGGAAGACATTATGGCAAGGATGTCAATTGCCTTAGGGAATCTGTAGATTTAATACAACTCCAATTAAAATCCCATAAAGGTTTTCATGGACCTTGACAAGATGGTTGTAAAAAGTAAATGGAAAAACAAAGGGTCAAGAGGTTAAAAATCCTATAGAAGAATATGTCATGGAGAAGGATAATCTTACCAGGTACCAAGAGTTATTATAAAAGTATAAAATTTAAGAGGGCGATTTTGGCCTAGTAAGAGACTAATTGTACAACTTGCGTGTGTAGGTCCTTCTTCCCTATAACAGAATGGTCATGGCCATTCAGTGTAGGAAAGGAGACACGGTCAATAAATCCTGCAGGGATAATTAATTATTCTGATGAAAAAGGTTGAAAATGAATTCCTACCCAACCAATTTAATTCTGAATGGCTTAGGACATAAAGGTAAAAGACAAAAATGAAATTTTCAACCATCAAGAAAAATTGATAAATTAAACAATATAGAGCAGTTTTTCACTAATAAACAGAATGTCTTTTTTTTTCTTTTTTTTTTTTAAATTTTTAATTTTTTTTTATTGGTTGTTCACAACATTACAAAGCTCTTGACATATCATATTTCATACATTAGATTGAAGTGGGCAGAATGTCTTTTCTATTTGTAAAAAGGCAACATAAAGAAAATAAAAAGGAAATCCACAAACTAGAATAATTATCTGCAATGCATCACCAATAAAGAATTATCATTCATAAAAAATATAAAGAACTCCTAAGTTCCTCAAATTAGAATAAAACAGATTACCCAATAAGAAATGGGTAAGTGTATATCAGAAGAGGAAATAAATTGTAAACAAATATGTGAAAATATGCTTATCCTCATTAACAGAACCACAGTGAGGTACCAATTGGAACATACTGAGAAGCCTGACAGAACACAATTGACAACTGGGAAGAGGGAAGAACAATAGCTGCATTTATAAGCTGTTGGTAGTTTAAATTGGCAGAATCACCCGGGAACACTGTCTGGTATTATCTGGTAAACTTGAATATGTCATACACTGAAGACTGGCAATTTCATGAGTTGGATTAAAATCTAGGAAAAACTCCTGCTCATATGCATCAGAAGATATGGATAAGAAGGTTCAAAACAACATTGTTTTGTGGTAAAATGAAAAAACAATCCCAATTTTCACCAACCTGAGAATGATAACACAACTCTGGTGTGTTCACATAATGCAATGTTACACAGGATTGAAAATGTCCACAGCAGGTTACATTCACCCATATGGATAAATCCCACAAGTGTAAATTGAACCGAACAAGCAGATTAGAATAACACACTCAGCATGAATTCACTTATAACAAATCAAGGGATAGTATCATATGTGGTTTTTAAAAAGGCCCTGTAGAGATAAACACAATATTCACCATAAGGTAAGCACTATGGAGAGGGAGAGATTGCACTACAAAAGCTTACTGGGCCTTTAAATGTCTTGATTGGTAATCATCTCTTTCCTGGTGTGAGTGTACAGATGTTCATTTTTGTCTTTTTCTTAATACTTTGCTCATATGCTATAAGTATCCTTTTGTATATTAAATATATAAGTGCTTTTTAAAATTCTCTAATTTTCTTTTCTTATCAAATGCTAGAGATTTAAGACTTCACACCTGCCAGTAGTGTGACAATAAACAGAATATTCCTTTCATCCTATCTTCCTGGTAATTCGATTTCTTTTCCTTGTCCTCCTTTCTTTGATGAGGGATAAAATAATTGTCCTTTAGGGAAAACAAAGTCACTCTAAATATCACCTCTGCATTTCAAGACATACTTGCTCTTTATTTAAAAGACAAGAAGTCATCTATTGGGCATCACTCCAAACTAAAAGCAGGTAGATTGCAAATGGAGTCCTAATTATGAAAACACAAGACCAGCCATAACACGTCTCTTACTTTTTCAAGTACTTTTACACCATTCGGATAACTGCTATTAAACACGTTTTACCAATGAAGTTCATGAGTAACAGAGAAGTAAGAAGTAAGAATTAACAGCTTTTCATGAGAGAATTGAGGCAGGGATTTAATTTTCTGATTCCTAGTCTTGCATCCTTTTTAGGAAAAACCATATTAATTTGTATATGTCGGATAAATTCATCAACAGTAGGAAAAAAAATTAGGCATCTGAGAGGCCTATAAGATATTTTTGGCTGAAGAATTTTTGCCAGTCCCATCCATATGTAATCATTCCCATTTTTTCTCTCTTTCTCTCCTTCTCCCTTCCTCCTACCTCTTTTTTCTCTGTCTATTTCTCTTTCTCTACACACACACACACACACACACACACACACACACACACACATACACAGGGCATCTCTCTATTTGCACATCATTGTACCGTTAAAAAATGGAATTTAAGCTCGCAATGATGGTGGTTTTAATTTGGGGGACTAAACGATCTGCTTACCCTGGCCTGTGAGGACCTGCACCACCACGGCCTGCCAGTCTCTGTTGTGAGAAAGTCAGATGCATTTTATCTCCCCAGCCCTTTCCAAAACAGCCTCAGAATCTCTTCTGTCCAGGCTAATGATATTTTCCTCTCTGTCCTTGGAAAAGTGATTTAATGTGATCCTCATTCTCATCTCCTAGAAAATAAAAAATGTTATCTACTACTATCACAAGTTTGTTAAGAATGTTACAGGATGTTGAGTGTCCCAACAGGGACATTTGGAGGTCATGAAGGGAAAAGGGAAAAAAAAATACTAAAGAGATTAGGATGTGGGTCAAGAGATTTGTGTGGGGGGAGTAGATGTTCTGTATCTTGATTATGGTGATGGCTCCATAGGGTCCATTTGGTTGCATATAAATCACACCTAAGTTGACTAAAAGTGTGCATCTCAAATAATTGGAACAATTCACCACCCCTTCTCCCTCAACTCCCAACTCTAAGAGTCAGTAAAACTTGGCCTAGGAAGCTCCAGGCATAAAAACCATATCTCTTCCCCCTCCTTGGTTCACACACAAAGAGAACTTGGAGGAAAGGAAGAAGAAGGAGGGGGATGATCAGATTGGAGTTGATATTTGTAGCCCATGTGTGCTAAGTGACAGGAAAGGGTAGAGGTATCCTCCCCACAAAGACGAGGGTTTGTATGAACATTCTAGTAGAATCACTTATAGATATGGGAGTTTTTTCTGAACTATTTCTGAGATGCATAATCTGCTGTTCCTTCTAAATTAAGCATGTGAGGAAGTCTTTGGAAGGATCTGTCATGTCTACCCTCAAGTTCTGAGATGTAAATAAACACGGAGACTAGTACTGCTTCTTTCTGGAGATTTCTGAAGGAGGAAGGCTTGCTGGAGAACTTGCCCCAGCAGAGTAAGGAACATCTATGATTTACTGTAATTGAGAAGAAGATAGAGGAAGCCATCAATCTGTCCAACCCCCAGGGCCTTTGGAGTGTGAAAAAGATGACATTAATGGTTTTCAGATTTAACTGGAAGGAGTCTGTGTTTTAGAGAAGAAAGCACAAGTTATGTCATAGCCCATAAGGCAAAGTCTTACATGGAGAAAGGGTTAGGAATGTGGGCACACTGGTGCCACAATCTGGCTGGGCACAATTCAGGAGCCACTTGTCAAAAGAAACTAACTTTATTTTTAGAACCACACATGCCAAACAAAACAGCTCCTCAGGAAAAAACCCTCAGAGCCCAACTGCCACCACCGGCTTCCCACAAGCCTCTCACACCAACACCAGCCTCTCCACCTCTCACAATCCTCCTGCTCTTGAGGCCGATTGGCTGGGTCGCATGGGCGGAGCCAAAGAAGTCCCCCAATGAGCAGCTCCGTGGTTTGAAAGGGCAGGGAAACAGCCCAATGAGCATCACCACAGAGGAGCCAATCAGCTAGATGTTGCTGGGGCTGCTGTGAGCCAATCATCAGCTGGCAGTCTGAAAGGGCCAGGAAACAGCTCAATGAACATCTCCAATGAGTATCACCACAGAGGAGCCAATCAGCTAGATGTTGCTGGGGCCGCTGTGAGCCAATCATCAGCCGGCAGCTGGAAGTTTGCTGGGGCCCCTTCGGCTGTGGCTCTCAACACACTGGTAGGGCAGATAGGAAGCATGAGTGTCCTCCCTGAAGAGTCCTCAATGATGAAGAGAGTCAAGGAGAAATATTTGCACTGCTCCATCTCTCTCTCTCTCGGGAAAGCATATTGTTACCCTGTAAGAGAGCAAGCAGAAGCAGACAGAACTTGACCAGAAGAACATCATAGAACTTGGGACATTTGGTCATTATTCTATGACCAGGTACTGAAGAAGATTATTCCTCCATTCCCCTTTTCTTCTGCCTAAATTCCAATCAGAAGGACTAGCCCTTGAGAAAGAGGAAGTGAAGAAGCATCTCAAAGCCTGGACTTGCCTGATGGCCAACACCTTTTCCCCCAAGCACCCTATGCTGGATGGAAAGGAGAAAGTAAGCTTCCAACTAAAGATTTAAAGTAGAGCTTTTGATAACAGAGTGACCCAAAATAGCTTATGATCCAGATATCAAGACAATGGAAAAGATGATCAACAGAGCTGTTCTGGTCAGCTATTTCACTATTGTGACTAAAAGACCCAACCAGCACAATTGTAGAGAGAAAAAGTTTAGGGCTGGGGTTGTGGCTCAGTGGTAGAGTGCTCACCTAGCATGAGTGAGGCACTGGGTTCCATCCTCAGCACCGTGTAAAAGTGAGATAAAGATATTCTGTGTCCACCTACAACTAAAACATAAATATGTTTAAAAAAAGAGAGAGAGGAAAAGTTTACTTGAGAGCTCACGGTTTCAGAGGTTTCAGAGTTTTTGATACACAGGTAGCATGGTCCATTTCTCAGGGCTTGAGGTGAAACAGAACATCATAGTGAAAGTGTATAGTAGAGGGAAGTAGCTCATATGATGATCAGAAAGCAGAGAGAGAGGTCTCCACTTGCCAGATACAAATATACCCCAAAGCTGTGCCCCAATTCCCACCTCCTCCAGCCACACCATACCACTTCAGTTATCACTCAGTTAATCCCTATCAGGGGATTAATTCACTGATTGGTTTAAGACTCTCTCAACCCAACCATTTCTCCTCTGAACCTTCTTGGTTGTCTCACACGTGAGCACTTGGGGGATCCCTCACATCCAAACATCCTCACATCCATAACAGTAGCTCTGTTAGAAATGGTTCTTTGAAAATAATGAACTCATTTCATGATTATAGCCTACCAAGATGAGATAGTTACATAAGGAAATACTTGGCAAATAAAATATGTGTTAAGTCTGTAACCAAACACCTGGCATGTAGATGAAAATGATTATTAACCTGGGCATACAAGACTCATTAAAAATGCTTATTTTAGTATTTAATAATTCCTGAAATGTTTATTATTTTTCTTATCTGTTCATGAATTCAAAACTTATTTGTTCTTCCATTTATTTATCAACTATTTATTGAGCCCCAGTAGATCCTGGGGCAATAAATAAGAGAATATAGGTCTTGCTCATGAAGCATGCCGTATGCCTGACCCATAAGGACCCATGCTGACAATTATCAACCACATCATCTGCACTCTTGTTGCACTTCTTAGAACCTTAACATCCCTCTTCCTATCCCACCTTTGGACCTCTTTCTAATCTGCCTATTTTTGCCTAATAAAAATCTACTTTTTGCAATTAAAACAAATCCTCCTATTTGAAACAATGCTTTAGAAACATAAAAATCCCCCAATATACTTGAAAGGGCACATTATTTAAAGCCAGATTGGGTTCTGAGTGGGGACTCTGAGTTCCTATCCCAGCTCCATCTCTTTGCAGCTGGATAGCAGACACCTCTCCTCTGAACCTTGGTGTTCCTGGGAGAATAACATCTCCTCTGCATAAAGGAGCTGTAAGAATTACATGAGATAATGTATATAAGCTCTCAAGCACTCTGTAAATGATACTTATTATTATCATAATACAGGTGAATTTGAGCAAATCACTTAACCTCACTGAACCTTAGTGCCCTTGCCTTTAAAACAGAGTTATTAATAAGAGACTTGTCTACTTTATGAGGTTGATGTCAGACCCATTGAGATAACAGATGTGAAAGACATTTTATATATTATAAAGAGCTATTCAACAGCAAGCTATTGTTAGCATTTTCAATAATACACTGAGCTGAAAGCTTCATTTTAAAAAGACTCAAAAGAAAAATGAAAAAGAGGGAATATAGCTGTGGTGTTGCTACTGCCTTTCTCTGACATTTATAAGCAATCTGGAAACCATCCAGCACCATGAGTTAATTTGATTCTGCTTTGAATCACAGAACTGCGGATTGGCACCATCTAGCTTGCCCTTCTCTTCCTTAGTCCCTTCTTGACATGCCCAGAGTCAATTGAAAGGATGCCAAGTTTGGGATGGACTGGAGCCTCTCCATCCATGCTTTGCAGCAGGGACTCTGCTAGCTTTCTTTGGACCTCACCCTGGAAGGTTCCATCTCCTTCCAAGTGTTTTGAATCCTCTCATGGGAGAAACCCTAGCTCCCATGAAATGAGGCCAGAGCATAGCATTGTTGTACTGGATGCAGGAAATGGTTCCACATAGCAGACTCAGTACTCTCGGGCTGGGAATTGCCATGCTGTTGATTGCTCTAGAGAGAAGTGATTATCATCTGCCCTGGGAAACACTCTTCTTTCCCTGGCTGGGACCCCTATCCAATGGAAACACGTTTCAGGAGCTGGGAGGAGGGACTCAGTTTATATTACATTCCTGAAAGCACAGAGAAATGAAGCTCCTGATGCTTATTTATCTACCACTGCCAAGGCCTAAACTTGGTTCCCAGCACAGCAGACCAATTCAGGCTCTCAAGTTCCAGGGGATATCTCAGTAATACTTGCCGCATGGGTTACCAGGTTGTTTTAGTCAGCCTTTTCACTACTGTGACCAAAGAGATCTGACAAGAACAATTAGAGAAGGAAAAGTTTATTTGGGGGCTCACAGTTTCAGAGATCTCAGTCTATAGATGCCTCAAGGTGAAGCAGAACATCATGGCAGAAGGGTGTGATAGAGGAAAGCAGCTCAGAACGTGGCAACTATGAAACAGAGACACACAGACAGAGACAGACAGACACAGTTCAGCTTACAAAATACATATCCCAAAGGCATACCCCCCAACGACCTACTTCCTCTAACCCTACCTACCTGCCTAAAATTACCATTTAGTTAAATCCCTACTAGGAGATTAATAAGGTTAAGATTCTCATCACCCAAACATTTTACCTCTAATCTTTCTTGCATTGTCTCACACATGAGATTTTGGGGGAAGCCTCATATCTAAACTGTAACACAGGTGTAGTGTAAAAATATGAATAAATTGATTTCAACAATTCCTGATGCAGAGTAAGAGCTCTCTACAGATAGGGTGACCAAAGAGTTTATCATCTACTTCAGTTTATCAGGACATTCTTTCCAGAGAAAGGAGCATTTCTCCAATTGAATGATGAAGCAAAAAGTATCATCAGGACTGTCATAAGCAAATCAGGAGATCATGCAGTAAGGACATGAGATTAACTTCTATTGGTCATGGGTTGGGTATGCAGACATCAGTGGTGCAGAATTGGTGGCTCTTAGTGTACTGGGACTGGCTCCCTGTGTGACTAGAGTCACTAAGAACTACCTGAGGCCCAGGTGAAGGTGGGTCTCCCTGCTGATCTTCCTGGTCTTATAGGGAGGGTGGGAAAAACAACAATTCTCAAGTGTTGGATCTTCCTGGGTTTGAAGGAGAGTTATCCTGCTGCATCTGGCCTCCATCACAAGCATACCCAAGAACTGTGCCTAAGAAAGCCTCAGTAACCCAAGGTCCCTCTTTCTTCTGTTGATATACCCCAAGGACATACCAGGAAAAAGCCCTCCTCTTCTGCCCAGCCCATTTGCAAACTTGTTGGAGAGAGGAGAAGAAATAAATGTGCCCTGATTCAGATGTGGAATCTTTCCTTACTCTGCCAAATTGGGAGGTTGATACAAGGAGTACACGAAAAGCTCACCATCTCTGTCCCCAAAGCCACCATCTATCATGCTAGCCGTTCAAATGAGCACTAAAGCATTTGATATGAATGTCTTCTCTGGCAATTTACTGCCCTTCCACCTCACACATTCATTTGCTCATTCATTCATTCATTCATTTAGCAAGTTGTTATTTAAAATTCCTACATGCCAGGCTCTATTCTAAGCAGCAAGGATATAGTAGTGAGTAAGACACAAAAGTCCTTACTCTGTGGAACTTATAGTCTAGCGTTGTGCTATCCAGTATTATAGCTACTAGCCACATGTGGTTATTTAAATTTAAAGTAACTTAAAGTAAATAATATTGAAATTTCAATTTTCTCAGTTACCATATCCACATTCCAGGTGCTTGATAATTATATGTGGCTAAGACTGCTGTCTTGGGGAGCTCAGAAATACAAATTTTCCATCATTAAAAAAGTCTCTATTAAGTGTCACTCTTCTACAGGCCGAAGAGTAAAAAAAAAAGTAATAAACAAATACCTCGACAAATATGTTATGAGTCTGTTATGGTTGGATATGAGGTATCCCCTGAAAGTTCGTGTATGTGATAATGCAGTCCTGCTTAGAGGTGAAATAATTAGTCTATGAGAGTTACAATCTAATCAATGGATTGATTCATTTGATGGGTTTATAATTTGAATGGACTAATGGGTGGTAACTGTGGGCAGATTAGGCATGACTAGAGGAAGTAGGTCACTGAGGGTGTGCCCTTGGGGATTATATTATCCCTAGCTCCTTGCACTCAAATGATTTCTGCTCCTTGGTTGCTATGAGCTGAGCACTTGTTCTCCCCCATGATGTTCTGTGTCACCATGGGCTCAGTCCATGGAGTTGGCTGACCATGGACTGAAGCTCTGAAACCATGAACCAGAATAAAGTTTTCTTCCTCTTTGTTGTTCTTGTCAGGTAATTTGGTCACAGCAATGAAAAAACAGACAAACACAAAGTCAGATGATAATAAAAGTGATTGAGAAAAATATTAAGTAAAACAAGAAACACAGAGAATAAACCATAAGGGAGATGGAGGATAGAGTGGTGGGAGATCAAAACTGCTGACCATACTTGTTAAAATATTAAATTATTTCCTTACTAATTCTTAAATAAGCATGTCTTGAAGCCCCTCCACTGTTGCCCTCTCCACCAAATTGGCTGTCCAGGCCCCTCTCTTATAATACTCCACCCAATTCAGTTATTAGAAGATGAATTCCTGGCTCAGTAGGGGACAACCCAGACCCTGATCCTGCTCTGGACCCTTGATTATCATGACTGGACAGTCCTCACATGGTAATGTTTAAAAGGTTCTTTGCATATTATTCCTGTTGAGGAATCATTTTAGCATGTCCCAATGAGGGGAGTGGCTCTGGGGTTATCGGGAGAAAATTATTCCAGGCATAGTAAATAGCAAATGCAAAGACCCTTTAAATTTAAAGTAACTAAAAGTAAATAATATTGAAAGTTCAATTTTCTCAGTTGAGAGTAGTTCATACTAGATCAAGTGTGAGATCATACTTGGTTTAGTTCAGTAAAAGCAACAAGGCCACTAGCTGGAATACAGTGGCCGAGTCTTCAAGAAGTGGTAGAAAATTATGTCAGAGATGTAAAGGAAGTTGTGGATCACATAGGACCTATTAGGCTATTTATACTAGTTATGTTGCTTAAAACAAACAAACAAACAAACATAAAACTCAAATCCCAGCATCAAAAATTTATGGTTCCTCTTGGCTCTGATGGTCTTGACTGGTTTTGGCATTTACAGAGAGACATATTCAATCAGGGTCAGGTGTTGGCTTGGCTAAAGGCTAGCCAGCCTGGGATGGCCTCATTCTTATGTCTGACTGTGGACTGGCTGCCTGCTGGAGTACAGAGGCGACAACCACATGTCTCTCTTCACCCTGCAGGCTAGCCCAGGCTTGTTCATATGGATAGAGCAATTTTCCAAGAGAGGCCAAGCTCAAAAATGGTACACTGTCGTTCATGTTGCATTCTGCAGGCCAGAGCAAATCACAGGGCCATCCCAGATTCAAAGGGTTGGGAAACATTCACTTCTTGTTGGGAGGAGCTGAGAGACCAGTTAAGAAATGTCACAACAAATTAAGAAATAATGCTTCTGTGGGAAATGATACTAGTTCAGAATATAACATAAATGACGGTTGGCCACTTCTGGGCCTGGACCTTGGTAAGGAGTGGCAGATAATGGATTAGACTGAAGTTCAGACAACCATTAGATGTGAATTAGAGAGGTGTCAAGGATGGCTCTAGGTTGTTGATCTGAGCAGCTGGAAAAGTGAAGTTATCATCAACTGAAATGGAGAAAACTAGAGTCAAGCAGGTTTCTGAAGAAATAGTAAGAGTTTCTGTTGAACATATTAAGCTTGATATATCTATTAAACATCAAAGTAGCTATGCTGATTACACAATTAGACACACTACCCTGGGTTTAGGATGGAGAAATAAATGTAGGATTGTTGGCATATAGGTGGTGTTTAAGGGCATGAGAGTAAATGAAATCACCAAGGAAGAGAGGATGATTAGGAAAGAAAGGAAAACAAAGAACTGAGCCTAGGAACCCTCTAATATAAAGAGAAGGAAGCTTCAAGGAAGCTGAGAAGGAACAACCAATAAGGTTGAGGAAAACCCGGGAGGCAGGCATTCTAGAAGCCATGCATGGAAACTTATAATAGAGGAGGAAATGGATTATCTGGGTTGCCACCACAATTACCTTTCATCTGAGAAATTCTTAGAAGATGAAGGGCTTTGGAGCATTTTTCTGGAATGAAGATATCTTCTCTTAATCTTATGTATATTAGCAAAAAATCTCTGTGGCCTTAGTCTTTGTCTGAGGGCATCAGTAAACAGGTTGACCTGTTGCAGAAACCCTTGAACATCCTGTTGCTAGAATTCTCCAAGTGGCTATCTCTTGCTCCTAGGTTAGAAACAACAGTCCCAAAGGTATGAAGGGTCTCTGCTCTTCCACAAAGAGCCAAAGAAAGAGAAGCACCATTGCTTGGAATATTGTACACACACAAAAAAAAAAAAAAAAAAAAAAAAATTTGGACAAAAAAGTGAGAAAATGAATGAGTTAAGAAAGAGTAGCTCTGGCCAGAAGGTAAGAGAAAATGAAAGTAAACATGCAAATACTGAAGCCTGAGAAAGAAAAAAAAAATGTGGGTAACTTAAACCAAGACATTTCCTGTAAGATCTGCATTGTTCACAGCCCTGACTCTTACCTCCTCAGGTCCTCTTACATTGTCCCCCACCTTCAGAGACCCAGAGCCCTATTCCCCCTTATTCAAAAGTTCCTGGATTTTCTTGAGAGGTACACAGACTCTGGACATGGAGTCAAACAACCTAAATTCAAGGTCTAGTGCTACTGGGTATTAACATAATCAAATCTGAGTTTTATAGGATTGTTCATGAAAATTTTTCTATAATGAAATTTATGAAAACATCTTGTAAACTATAAAGTATTATGCAAATGTAAGAATGTGTATTTTTCAAAGATGAACTTGGGACATACTCACTGTCAATAGTATCAAAGGGGAAAAGTAAGTTAAAAATAGCTTCACACTGAAGGAAGCGTGGGAAGTGGAAGCACACTTTATGTAGGAAAGGTATCAAAGGAAAACTAGTTTCAAGATAGCAGCCAGAACTTGTGTTGGGATCCTCTCCCCCAACTCTTAAGTGACCTTGCTGCATCTGTGAGATTCTTGACATAAGTGGATTTTATGTCCCCTCAAGGAAATCACTAACTTTGAAATGGATGATGTGGAATAGAGGAGGCCACACAGTCTCAGGAGTGGAAACACTGAGTATTCTAAGGAATTCATTATGTTGGAAGATGCTAACAATATGGCTAATGGTTTGGATGCATGGAATTCAGGCGAAAGATTAATTAGCTTTCCAAGGGGATGGCAAGCTAGGGTAGTATTAAAGACACATCCATATGCAATGTGAGGTGGATTATTTGGTACAATAAATGTTTCAAGACCTCAAATGATAAAGCTGAAGTAATCTTGAAGAGATTTATTTAGAAAACACTTGCTCCCATTTTTTTACTTTCTCTCCTACCTTCTTAAATCTATTGCTATCTTTTAAAATTGAAATTAAACTTATTTTTATTCAAAACATGTTCTTTAGTACATATTAATTATAAAGACTGGGCATATTTGTACAAGTGTACATAAATAATTCTTTGATAAATCAAAACCCCATTGACTTCCCTTATCCTCCCTTCCCCCTCCTCTTGACCCTCTTTCTCTTCTCAAATAGTCTCCCTCCTACTTTCATGTTATTGTTTTGCCCCAGATTTCACATATGAGAGAAAACCTGTGATTCTTATCTTTCTGAATCTGGCTTATTTCGCTTAACATGATGATCTCCAGTGCAATCATTCTCCTGCAAATGACATGATTTCATCCTTCTTGATGACTGAACAATACTCCATTGTGAATATATGCCACATTTTATTTATCCATTCATCCACTGATGGGCACCTGGGTTGATTTCATAACTTGTCTATTGTGAATTGTGCTGTGGTAAACTTGGCTGTGCAGGTATTTCCACAGTATAATTTAATTCCTTTGGGTAAATACTGGGGAGTGGGATAGCTGAATCATACAGAAGTTCTAGTTTCTGTTTTTTGAGGAACCTCCATACTGATTTACATAGTGGCTACACTAATTTACGTACCCACCAACAGTGTATGAAGATTCCTTTTACCCTGCATCCTCACCAGCATTTATTTATTTGTTGTTTTTGTATTCTTGATGATAGCCATTCTGACTGGGGTGAGATTGAATTTCATTGTAGTTTTGATTTGCATTTCCCTGATGGTAAAGAATGTCAATTTTTTTTTCATATAATTAATGGCCATTTGTACTTGTTTTGAGAAATATCTTTTCAGTTTATTTGCCCATTCACCAATTGGGTCATTTTATTTTTGCTTTCTGTTTGTTTATTTACAACCAGCAGCATCTATTTTGGGCAATTCCAGGTTCTTTCCTAGTAAGATACAGCTTGTTGCTTTATTCAGATATTTGTATAATCCAGCAACTGGGGTAGAAGAGGGCAAGGCAGACCAACAACAGGCACATGCTGGGGCAGCGGGTGGTAACTGTCTTTTTCTCTTGGAAAAGAGAAGTGGTGCTGAGAATGGTCTTTAATCTGGAGTTTCTGTGTACCTTTTCATCCCATAGGCACAGTCTATATACCACTCACCCAGAACCCCTCGGAGTACAGTCGTGTTGGGAGGAGGAGCATTAAGGAGGCTCAGCTGAGTAGAAGCAGATGGTGTGCAGGAAGGCCCAGCAGCTCTTTCCCTGGAACTCCTGCAGTAGCTTGTCCATCTCATTCTCCATGTCCTTTGTGTGCTGGATACACTGACAGAGCTCACAGACGAGGAAGGCTCCCAGGATGGCCTCTTTCTGGGTGTCCTGGATGTCCACATTACCACTGTGCACTGTCCAGCAGGTCTCCTGCTTCCTGGAGTTCAGATCTTCCACCACCTGGTCATAGACTCTCTCTTCACAAGCGAGGATTAGGTCAAACAGGTACTTGCGATTCTGGAACCTTCCTGGCTGAGCCTTGATTCTCTTATTTCTGTCCAACATATGCAAAATGCTATTCTGCATATAGAGTTCTTTGTCTTTCCTGAGAAGATCATTGTGCATCTGGTCATATGTGGTTCTGAAATCACGGATATTGGACTTGTCAAGTGCTGGTCCTGGGAGCTTCACATGGGTTTCTGTTCAGAAATGCTGAATCCCTGCTTGCTGAGGACGTCATGCTCCTCCTTTCTCTGGTTCTGGTTACTGGAGCTATGAGAACCTCACGGAGGAGGCTCGCTCTGTCTGCCGCACTCCCTCCAGGGCTCCTACCCAGCCAGTGGCTTCCTCACGAGCAAGATGGCCTCTGTTTATGTTTTTGATGTTAAGCTTTTTGAGTACTTTACATATTCTGGATATTAATCCCCTGTCAAAAGAGGAGCTGGCAAAGATATTCTCTTAGAATATGCTGTTTCTTCATTCTGTTGTTTCCTTTGCTATGCAGAAGCTTTTATATTTGATGCAATCCCATTTATCAATTTTTAAAATATTTTTACTTGTGGGTGGACAATATTTATGTATGTATATATGTATGTATGCATGTATATGGTGCTGAGGGTCAAACCGAGTGCCTCACACGAGCCGGGCAAGTGCTGTACTATTGAGCCACAACCCCATCCCCACCCCTGGGCCATTTGTCAATTCTTGCTAATATTTCCTGAGCTTTTAGAGTTCTATTCAAGAAGCTGTTGCCTGTGCTTATATCTTGAAGTGTTTCCCCTGTTTTCTACTAGTAATTTTAAAGATCCAGGTATTTCATTGAGATCTTTGATTCATTTTGAGTGCATTTTTGTCCAGGGTGAGAGATAAGGATCTAGTTTCAATATTCTACATGTGGATCCCTAGTTTTTTCAGCACCATTTGTTAAAGAGACTGTCTTTTCTCCTTGTCAAGAATCACATGGCTATAGGTTTTTCTCCGTGTCCTCTATTTTATTCTGTTGGCCTACATGGATGCTTTTGTGCCAGTACTATGCTGGTTTTGTTACAGGGCTCTGTAGTATATTTGGAAATTGGATATTGTGATATATCCAACATTGCTCTTTTTATTCCAAATTGCTTTGGCTATTCTGGGTCTTTTGTGTTTCTATTTGAATCGTTAGGATTTTTTTCTAGTTCTGTAAAAAATGTCATTGGTATTTTGATGGGGAGTACATAGAATCTGTGGTTTGCTTTCGGTAATGTGCCCATTTTAACTATATTAATCCTCCCTGTTCATGAACATGAGAAGTGTTTTTATCTTTTAGTATCTTCTTCAATTTCTTTCTAAAGTATTCTGTAATTTTCATTGTAGAGGTCTTTCACCACCTTGGTTAGGTTTCTTCCCAGGTATTTTAAAGCTATTGTGAATTGAATTATTTACTTGATTTCCTTCTCAGTGGTTTTATTATTGGCATAGAGAAAAGTCATCAATTTTAGTATGCCAGTTTTGTTTCTATAAGCTTCTTTTTTAACGGACACAAAAACATAAAAAATTGCACATATTAATGGAGTAACAACCTGATGTTTTGATACATATATGCATTGTATGATGCTAACAGAACTAAATAAGATACAATTACCACAACTGGGTAAAATTTAAAGAAAATTAAAACATTATGTCAAAAAGAGCTGGGCTTGGTGGCTCACACCTGTAATCCCAACAGCTAGGAGGCAGGAGGATCACAAATGAGGATCATGAGTTCAAAGCCAGCCTCAGCAACTTAGCAAGGCCCTAAGCAAATTAGTGAGACCCTCTCTCTAAACAATATTTTAAAAGCCTGGGGATATGGCTCAGTGGTTATGCACCCCAGTACCTCCCCCCAAAAAAGACATTTACCCTCCCATGTTTACTGCAGCATCACTCACAATATCCAATAAATGCAACAACTTAAGTGCCCATCAAAAGATGGATAAAGAAATTACAGTATATACATGCAATGGAATATTATTTAGCTATCAAAAAGAATGAAATCCTGTCATTGAGACAACATAAAGGAAATTGGAGACTGTTATGTAAATGAAAAAGCCAGGCACAAAAAGACAATTGCCATATGATGTTACTCATCTGTGGAATCTAAAAATGTTGATGTCATAGAAGCTAAGAGTAGCATGGTGCTTACCAGAGGCTAGAGAGATTAGGAGGGGAAGGGGCATAAGGAAAGGTTGCTAGAAATGTTTATCCTGATTTAAATAATCATGTTCTTTTATTTTTCTTTCTTTCCCTCTCCCCAGCCCTCCCCTGCCCATCCCTGAAGATGGTCTAACAGTTTTGATAATTGAATCTAAACAATTGTCTCACCAATACCCTCACTGGCTCCCTCCCTCATCTGCCCCAATAGCAGTGATGTTGCTGGGAAAGGGTCTCCACTTATAAGGCAGACTGCCCTGACTCGTGCATGACCCTTTCCCCACCCCATTTCCTGCCACGCCATTCACCCTGTCAGACAAAAAGGAAAAATGCTGGCACCGAGAGGATGGCCCAGAACAATGTACACAGTTTCCAACACAAACTCTGCAGCTCAGGGCTCCCACCCTGCAGAGCATCCAACAACTTCGGCTGAGCCATCCAAGCCCAAGGAAAAATAACCGACTGTGAAAGAACAAAGGTGGCCCTAGCCCAGGCCTGTAGCCGCCAGTCAGGAGAGGCAGGCGACAGCACCTTGGGGCAGGCATGGTCCTTGGAGGGCTGCCAAGCCGGCTGTCCTGAGCCTGACAAGGCAAGGGAGGGGCCCAACAGGCCTCAGTCAATGAGAAACAGATCTTCCCTAAAAATAATGATGAATGAAAAGGCACAGTGACAAAGCCTTGCCTCGGAGCTGGTTTGGCGCATAATCAGACCTAATGATATGTTCAGAAGGAAAAATTCATGGTCTGGATCTAGAGTCCTTTGAGCCAACAAGTCATCTGCAAACAAGTCCAAGGAACTTCTGTTGGTTTTACCAGCAGGCATTCTAAGACAGAGCTCTGGAACCTGACAGCTGTCATCCTTCAACAGGCTTGGTTCTTGTCAGTACAGCAATGACCATGAGGTAGGCTGCTTGGGAGCAGAGGGATGCATTAGATGAACCCACAAAGTCATATGGTTCCAGGTCAAACAGGCAATTAATGGAACCTGTGATCCAGAAAGAAACTATTGGTAAGAGAATGGAAGCAAAGATCATAAGAAGCAGGTCAGAGGAGGAGGGTCTTTCTCAGTTCTCAGGTATCCATCGAACTCTCCTTGAAAGACAAGCATAGTGGGGTAAGGTACATAAATAACAGGAACCATCTTACCCTCAGGGTGCTTTTTTTTTTTTATATACATTTGAAAGTGGCTTTAGAAGCAGGCATGGTGGCATATGCCTGTAATCCCAGCAACTGGTGAGACTGAGGCAGGAGGGTCCCAAAGTTTGTAGCCAGCCTCAGCAACTTAGTGAGGCCCTAAACAACTAAGTGAAACCCTGTCTCAATATAAAATATAAAAAAGTCTGGGGATGTGGCTTAGTGGCCAAGCACCTCTGGGTTCAATCCCCAGCACCAAAACTAATAATAATAATAATAATAATAATAATAATAATAATAATAATAATAAAATAGGCTTTAAAAATTAATTTCTGAGATTACAGGCACATGCCTATAATCCCAGTGACTCAGGAGGCTGAGGCAGGAGGATCACAAGTTCAAAGCTAACCTTAGCAACTTAGTGAGACCCTAAACAACTTAATGAGACCTTGTCTCAAACTAAAAATAAAATAAAAATTTAGAAAAGAGGCTGAGGATGTAGCTCTGTGTTAGAGAGCCCAGGGTTCAATCTCCAGGACTACAGAACAAAGTAAATAATAAGTGTAAAAGGGTAAGAGATTATTACGTTTTTATCAAAAATGCCTGGAGATCCTCAAATTATTGTACCAACTCTGATCAATTGGTAGAGCTGCCTAAAAGTCTGTATTGAGAAAATTCACGAAGGTTTGCTGGCTTTACATGCAGCAAAAATGAGGACCTCACTCTGTGGACGTTGCTTGTCATGATGGAAAGGAATGCTGTGTATTCAAAGACCTGAGTGGTTTTCTAACTTGTCCTATTTTACACATAAGAAAGCAGAGTGCCAAGATGGAGAGGTAGTAAAGTTGAACAGAACTAGCAATTTATTGTCACAAGTGAGCTTTTGCTTATCATTCCCTGGGAAAGCAGAACAGACATAAGAGCAAGCTCCAGAAGGAGACCCGCACACAATCATAGGGACTAAGAGACAAGGAAGGGAGGGGCTGGGAAGCCTTCCTGAGGGCAAGAAACTGCAACCTAGAAACACGTATTGGATTTTCAGGAAGCAAAACCCCTCTAAACCCTCCTTCTTTTCCGTTGACCAAGGTGAGGTTGCTAGAAACAAGGCAAAACTTTCCCAGAGATCTCCCCTAGGTTAAACTCTGAAGGAGTTTTATTGGTTTCTTGAGAAGGGAGGTGTCACAGGCCACAACCTATGATGATTAGGTGAGAGAGCACACTCTGAAAAACAACACACTGTAGTTAGTTGTAGGTCGGCCTCTCTCTGGGAGATTTAAGATTCTATGGCTGTATCCCCCAGCACCTAGCAAAACTATAAATAGCAGGCATTCAGTGAAGGTGTGTGGATTAGATAAATGGTTGAATAAAAGATTCATTTCTTTTTAGGAAATCCAGAAATTAGGAGTCAATCTTCCAGTGAGCAGAAAAAACCAAATGTACTTATAATACTCGACTTATTTAAGTATGATTGACTTGGAGCTGCTCATTCAGCCATTGCAGCCAGTGAGATAATAATGATAATAATGGCCAACATTTACTGAGGAATTACTGGGTGCTTTATGAAAACAAGTAATTCAGGACAGATTGATTATTTTAACAGTTCTAGAGCCTCAGTAATTTTAACCATAATCTATAGCAAGTTGGACAGGGGGAGGGTCTTGAAGAGTGTTAATGCTCTGCATTCAGGGACCCAGGCTCCTTCCACATAGAGGCTCTGCCTTTCCAGGGCCTGGAGTTCTCTCCTGACTCCTATGTGTCCACCCAACAGACGTGAAAAGAGCGTGTAGTGGATCACAAGGGAGATTTTAGGGATAATTCTTAGACTATGCAAAATATATCAGTTCCACCTACATTCCATTGACCAGAACTCAATCACAGAGTCTTACCTAGATTCCAGGAGGTTGAGAAATGTTGTTATGCTCCTCCCCCCAACAAAGAAGAGAACAAATTTGTGACATATCTAGCAAGTTTCCGCCACAGTGTATTATCTCATTTAATTCTCAGAACAACCTGATAAAGCAGATACTATTATCCCATCTCATAGATGAGAAAACTGAGTTCAAAGATTAAAGCAATGTCAAACACTTAGTAGATGACGGAATTGGGTGTTCTAGACTAACTAAGCTATGCCTTTTCAAAATTGAAGTTCAATATGTTGCCCCATTCCTGTTAATTTCACCACAGAGATCCCCATCAGAAAAGCCTAATTTTGCCTTTCCTTGATCTAAACTGCTTATAATACTAAGCCATTTGGCATCCTAGTATAGATTATCTTATCTATTCCTCATTGCACTCCCACGTGGTAGGTATTATTAGCTCCACTTTACCAAAGAGGAAAATGAGATTAGATATGTTAGACAATTTGGCCACAATCAACAGCTAATGGGAGGCACATTTAAATACAGTTGAACATTATACTGCAAATTGCTCTCTGGCCTGGAACTTTGGAAGACCTTTTCCTAAATTTTTAAAAAATGACACCCCCCCACACACACACACCCCTAAAAAAATGCAACAAACGATTTTCCCATGGAACATCCTAGAGTGCTTGGTATCAGAAGGTCATTGTCCTCAATATTGTGGTCACCAAGTTCAGACTGATTCCTTACATTTCAGGGGTGATCAAGAACATTTAGCAGCCTCTGACCTTATTAACTATGATTAGATTGTCTTATTAATGTTTGAAGAAGTTCTTCCCAGCTGAAACAATCCAGAAGATGAAGAATCAGAGAATAATAAGACATGCAAAACTAGAGAAAACCTCCAGACTCAACTAAGGGTGGTCTCTGCAGGCCAAGAGCATTCTTTATGGTTGGATCACTGGGTGGGGACATGGAAGCAGCAGCTAAAGCAGGCTTTGTATGCTGGGCTGTTTCTTTCCTCGCTCATGCTTCTCCCCAGTGTGACCTGGCCCTGTTTCCCCCTGAGACATTAGCTCAGGGAGCTTGTTACTTTATCCAACCCTCACCAGGCCCTCAGGTGCCATCAGAGGGCAGGCACTGGTCCCTGAGGAGAGAAAACAGAAAGGGAATCTAACTAAAACTGCTGCATTGTAAAGAAAGATCATAACAGCAATGTGATCTGAGGACTTGGGAAAATTGGGTAAATAAAAGGCAAAAATAGTAAATTGCAAATTTGGGGGCTTTTGACTTTATATCTTCAGTTATGCAAACTGCACAGGTCATGGAAGCACATTCTAGAGTTAGAGCCCATGGGACGTCAGCTCCTTGCCTTCCCTACTATCCAAGACTGGGTTTCTTTCTCTTGACCATAGACTCAGATCCTCCTTTCTGAGGAATTCTTCACCCACATCATACAACCTCATGAAATAGGGCCAACCTTCACGAAATCAACTGCCAATCACTGTGATGGTCGATGACAGTGTAAACAGTCTTTTCCGTTGGAACATTTAAGATGATCTACTCTCATACCCAGTGCATTAGTTCTTTATCCATTGCTATAACAAAATACTGGGGCTAAATACTTTATAAGAACAGAAGAGATTCAAGTCCAAACAGCATTGCACCAGCCCTGATGAGGGCCCTTCTGTTTCACATCATAGTGGATGTGTCATGAAGAGGTCACATACTGAGGCGGGGGAGTCAGTCTTCCTCTTTTATAATGACCCTCTCATGAGAATTAGCTGGAATCCCACAAGAACTACAGTAATCCTGTTGGGGGATTAACGGCCTCCACTAGGCTCTGCCTGTAAAAGTTTCCACCATCACTCACATTGCCACCCTGGGGACCAAGCTTCCAACACATGAGCCTTTAGGGAACACATTCAGACCATATCCAAACCATAACATCCAGTGAAGTCCCTGAGGCCAGATGGGACACAGTACCAGTTAGTGAAGACCTGGTCTCTAGCCTTCAAGCTTGAGAGTCTAATAGAACACACTTGTATGCAATGCCGTCTCTGTGAAGTTGTTACAGATCTGCTCTAATCTTTATAAAAAATTAAAATCCTACTAAGATGTCTAGGTCAAGCCCCCTACCCCATAGTGCTCCTCACTAGGGCCCTGAGAAGCTGATGCTGTCTTTCTCTGTACCTAAGGTGAACTACAGTCTTTGCTCTCTCTCTCTCTCAACTCTTCCAGGACTCTAGGCTTTGTAATTTCCCACTTCTCTCAGTCTGAACTGAGCTTATTTGCCACCCACCTAAGGAGTCTGTCTTGGGTCCTAATTCCCATAGCAATGAACTCAGCTTCCTCTCCTCCTCTGTATCTTCCTCATGCTCTGCCGAGGATCTAAGATTCTTGTGTTTACTGGCCTTCTGTGGCCTTTCCCCATTTTAAATTCTCCTAATGGAGACAGAAAAATATCCTTAATCCACACCATGAAAAGTTTTCAGAATAAGAATGGGTCACAGATGACCTCACCAGCCAGCCTCCCTGTCCTCTTCCCCTTCTATTCTGCCCTCTTCACCCTCACTGGGCTCTGTTTTGTTCTTTAGAAAACACTAATTTCTCTCTTGCCTTGTGGTCTTTGACATGCCATTTCCTCTGACAGAATCATACTCTACAATGCAATCTCTCACTCCCACTATCTCCTAGTAAACTCCACTTTGTCCTTCAAAATTCAGTTTGGGCATTACTTCCTCTAGGTAACCTTCCTGATCCCCCTAAATAGGTTAGATCCCTGCACTAAATGCTCTCAGGTAACCCTGTACTTTCCTTTTGTATCCATTATCATACCTGTGATCATACGATTATTTTAAAAATGGTAACTATTGTCCATGTCCTAAATAGACTCCAGGTTGCCTGAGTCCACAAGCCAGGGACTGAAACTGCATACACAGACATTCTAAATCTGCTCTCCAGACAGTTAGCTGATACTACCTTGTCATGAAATTATTTGCATATATGTGGAAGCACACGCCAGGAACCTAAATCCCATTATGCTAGACCCCCTGCAGTGATGGACATATAATAAATGTTCATAGAATGAATGCATAGAGACATGGATATCAATGAAGCTCTCATAAAAGGGAGAGGTGTCAGCTTGGCAGTGATTTTTTGAGAACAGATATAAAACATAGCAAGTGTGGAAGAGTATAGCTACCTATTATTTCCCTCACTTCTGTGTTTTTGTTTCTCCTTCCCAGGAGGCACTATATTAGTGCATCCTCTTCTAGCTACTAAAAACTGTGTTCGTTTTCTATTGCTGTGTAACAAATTCCCACAGGGAGCCTAAAACAATACACATTTATTATCTCACAACTTTTGTGAGCCAGGAGTGTGGGCACAGCTTAGATGGGTCTTCTGCTGAATGGTACAATCAAAGCATTACCAAGAGTAGGGTCTTGTTAGAGTCTTGGCTAGGGAAGGATCTGTTTTCACGCTTCCTCAGACTGTTGTCGGTAGTTATTTCCTTGCAGAGGTAAGTTTCATGGTAGCTTAACTTTTCAAAGTAAGATTTGAGAGGGGAGAGGAAAGGAGAAAGAGGTTCTAGCCAGCTGATTGCTATACTCTCTTGTAATTACATGCACATAATTGTGGGAAGAACTTCATCCTTTCCACATTTCATTGATTAGAAGCAAGGTAACACTCAAGGGAGGGGACTATACAAAGGTGTGAATATCAGAAGTCAGAGATCATGGGTTTCTTAAGAATCTATGTACCACAAACCACAATCTTGTAAGACAAGAGGAGATAGATAGATAGATATCTCCCATGGAGGAGACTATTTACTGATACGGTAACTTTTCAACCAAGGTTCATCAGCTGATACCATTCTCCAAAACCAAACTGAATACCAAGATTCATTCAGTAAGAAAGATAGTTTTTTTCTCCCTGGGCTTCTGAGGATCTGCCGCCATCATGAATGACATAGTAATTATCTGGACCAGGAAGTTCATAACCAACCAGTTACTTAAGAGGAAACAAATGGTCATTGATGTTCTTCACCCTGGGAAAGCAACAGTACCTAAGACAGAAATTCGAGAAAAGTTAGCCAAAATGTACAAGACCACACCAGATGTCATATTTGTGTTTGGATTCAGAACCCATTTTGGAGATGGCAAGACAACTGGCTTTGGCATGATTTACGATTCCTTGGATCATGGGAAGAAAAATGAACCCAAACATAGTCTGGCAAGACACAGCCTGTATGAAAAGAAAAAGACCTCAAGAAAACAGCGAAAGGAACACAAGAACACAATGAAGAAAGTCAGTGGGACTGTGAAGGCAAATGTTGGGGCTGGCAAAAAGCCAAAGGAGTAAAGATTCTGCAATGACTTTATCTGCAGAGATTGTGTAAATTCTTCATGAGGATTAATAAACTGTAAAAGTTGTAAAGAAAAGAAAGAAGGATTACATATATAACATATACATATGTCAGCATTTGTATGTGTTGTGTCAAAGGGTGCAAGCAGTGGGCAGGAGGAGAGACATTTAAATCAAAGCAAAGAAGGAAGCCAGAGATTGCTCAAAGAGGAAGAGGGATTCTCAGGGATGAAGCAAAGAAAAGGCAGTTCCCAGCAGAGAGGAGCCAATCAGAGCTCTCATGTCACACCCTGGTGCTTTTCAGGGTTCCCCCTGATCCTTAGCTCTGATACTATCCCTATCCCCCCAAAAGCTTTAAATGAAGCCTTTCCCCATCTTACTTTAAAAACATATTCAACCTGGTTTGCACCCTGTCACTGTCCACTATCCCCAGATTGTTGGGAGTCCAGCTGGCTCCAAAGACTAACTTCCCCATCCCCCAAGAAGAGCCGTCCAATGGTGAGCCCTGTTGGCTCACATGATCCTTACCCACCAATCAGAGCCCTGCTGGCTCACATGATCCTTACCCACCAAACAGACTAGCCCTGCTGGCTCACCTAATCCTTACCCTCCAATCAAAAAGCACCCCATGCCAACTGTCAAACCACCCCTGGCTCTATAAATATGCAGAGCTGTTTATCAATAAATGAGCATTTGCTCCCACAACAAGCCTTGCTCGTTCTTTCACAGATTATTTCAGAGTCCCATCCCCATCTTGACTCAAGTAATTCAGAGTACTTGCCAGTAGCCCACTCAGGCCCATGCCTTCATCTCCACAAAGAACACCCTCTGCATCATGGGTGTCTCCTCCCTGACCAAGAAGGTTGGACTCCAATCCCTTCCAGAACTACCAGCAACATGATCTCTAGAGAATGGCTCAGAGTTAAGAGTGGCAATGGGACATTCAGTGGAAGGAAGCCCAGAATTCTCCTTCAGACTTGGGGAAACTATATTTGTTTTTCTTACTGTACTTGACTTAGAAAACTTATCACAGCCCTGATGGATAAAACCAAAGGTCAGATGTAGCCTGGACCAATGCTTCCTCCTCACAGCTGACATTCAGTTTTGTATTTCTAAATCTCACTCTTTTAGTACTTAGTTAAGACTGGTAACTATTTCTAAAAGCAGTCTTTGAACTACCACTACTGCCCATAACATGTCTTGACTACATTTTCATTTTTGATTTTGATATACAGGTTTTGGTTTACATGTCTAAACTTCTACACTGGATGATATGCTTCTTGAGAACAGGGCTCTCCTCTAATAAATCCTTCTCTCTCCCCAAACTCACTGGCTAATCAAATACCCTGTGTCCCTGCGAGTTGTATGAAATTAGATAAGACATTAAAACTTTACGATCCCTCAGTTTCCTCATTATCTTCAACATGATTTCTAAGTTCATTCTAGACCTTGGATTCCAAGAAGAGCTTTTGCTAAGCCAATTCAGAGTGCAAACAAAAGGGGGAATGTTTTCTAACCTATTTTAAGAGAACAAAATGCTTTCAAGTGCTTTAGAGGTATCTATTTTTACACAGATGGAGTCATTAAAATATCAGTGGAACCAGCTGCCACCCGGCAAGTGCTTGGATGTTCTCACTGCAAGCCCTTCTTACCCACCACACTTAGAAAGCCCCTTCTCTCATGCACAGAGCTCTCCTTGAAGTAGGTAACTTCAAAGAGGCAACATGGTGTACTGTCAAGCCCTCAGATCTCTTATCTGAAAAACCAGTAAATGAATCTGATGACATTCAGGAAGTATAAAATAATAGCAAAAGCAGCTCCCACTAAACAGGGCCTTTTCGATTGTGATTGATCTCTTAAGAACATTGCAGTTCTAGTGGGTATGATGGGGAACATCAGTGCTAGCCAGCAGGTCTGGGTTTCAGTCTTTCTTTCCTCTGTTACTTTCTCTCCTTCAGCTTCTGCCTAGATCTGTTCCTCTATCCTAACAATCACGTTGTAGAGAGCAAATGAGGACAGAAGGACATGAAGCAGGCAAGCTCTGTGAGCTGTAAAGAAGTATGCAGATGTTAGCTCTATATTTTAAAGTATCCCATCAATCATATTGTGATTTAAAGAGCACACACAGGCCCAAGTCCCACAAGCCAGCAGTCATAAGGAATTTGGTTAAATTGTGTTAGCACAATTATAAAGTCAAATACATGAGCCATTACTAGATTCTTATGCATGCGCTCTGTGAAACAATCTGGTATAATGTTAATACTATGCCACTAGAGGTAGATAGATCTGAATTTGAATCCCAATTTTATAATTTATTAGTTAGGAATTTGGTAAAAAAAAAATATTTTACCTCTTCTAATCTCAGTTTCCTAATTTGTAAAACATCAAATATGAAAAAAATACTGAATATCTGTGTCCCCTCAAAAATAATACATTTAAGTCCTGTCTCCCAATATCATGTATAGATGGAATCTTTGAGAGGATATTAGGATTAGATGAGGGCCTGAGGGTAGGGCCCTTTGATAGAATTAGTGCCCTTATGAGAAGGACACCAGAGTACTTGCTTTTTTTCTCTATCTTGTGAGAACACAGCAAGCAGGAAGCTGTACTCAAGCCAAGAAGAGAGTCCTCACCAGAATCCTATGATGATGGCACGCCTATCTGGACATCCAATCTCCAGAATTGTGAGAAAATAAATTTCTATGATTAAGCCACCATAGCCTGAGCAGACTAAGACAGCTTACTAGAGTAGAAAATGAACAAAAATGTGGGAAACACCATAATTATTAAAAACCAGAGACTTTAAAACATGAAAATGATTACACACATGCAAGAGGTGGTAAAAGACCAGATGAGACAGTGAGGTCAGTCAGAAATTAACAATGGTGGGATTGCTTCTACCCCAAGACTACAAGGACAAAAGAAGGAAGTATAGTTACAAGGGCCAGAGGCCAGGTCACCCATCAGAGTCTAAAACCACATCAAGCACATAGAGGGAAGCAGGAGATTTAGAGAGGAAGCAGCTCTAACTGTAAACAGAAAGAAAAGGAGAGAAATGCGCTTACTTCTCCTTTTCTCCTAGCCTTCAGACTCCTATCCCCATCTTTCATCATCTACAACCAACAAGTTCAGGTGATATTGGAATCTGGGACTTACAGACAGATGATGACCAGAGCAGGAAGGTGAGGAATGGGTGGGATAGCAAACAGGACAAGGACCAGCACACCCATCTTCCTGCTTTAAATATTAATTAATTGAGAATTAGTATTAATTATGAGATAGTCTATTTCACAAAATAACTACCATAACACTGACTTATAACATGGTTCAGTTACTGACAGATCTTATTATATTAGATACCTTGCGTGTCGTTAGACACTTTCACTTATATAATTTTATTTAATTCCAAATAATTTATTATATTCTCTGTTTTCCTTCTATCTGCTCAGGGATCTTGCCCCTAGCACGTGAGGAGCACCAGCATGTTGACCAGGCTCAGAACTTCAGCCCTTTATCTTGTAGCTAACCTAGCTGCCAGGGGAATGCTGCCATTTGTCCACCAGGAGCCCTATGCTGCAATTAGAGAACCACCTATTAGTCCCTAGAGTGCCCACCCATTAATGCTTCTTAGAGATTGTCCTGCTGTCCTTTGCTGAGGACATCGTTTGAAGATAAGCTCATTATCATCTCCTTTGTGAAGACTAGAAGCCCATTCACTGGCAGAATTAAGTATTTCTTCCTCCAAGTCCGTAACATGCCCTTGGGGCCTAAGATCTAGATTTATCTGTCTGCATATCAGTACAGCAGCAGCCTTTTTACCTGCTAGACCATGAGCTTCCAGCCAGCAGCTCAGGAACCCAGCATCTGGAGGTTGAATCCTGGAAGAAGAGGCTTTACCCAGTGTGGTACAAGAGTCTTGGAGCCTGAGAAACTTAAACCCCAGTCTGATCTCTTCCACTTCCTAGCTGGATATTTGTATAAGCAGATTCATCTTTGATTCTCAGTTTTCTCTATGGCTAAAGTAGAGATTATAAATTAAAAACATCTCTTGATGTTATTTTAAGAATTAAATTAGATAAGCCCTATATAGGTTGCGGGGCAGTAGCAGGTTGTTACCTCAGGCTGAAGTCCCTTCTCTTTCTCTCCTATAACTGCCCTAGATTAGTGAGGCCCAGGAGTCAATGCCAGACCTAGTGTAACAGAGAAGGGCTAGAAAGTAAACATTTAAAGCTTTTGAGGCAAAATATGTCTCTGTCATACATTCTTTTTTTTCATTTTTAATAACCCTCTAAAAATGTAAAAACTATTGAGCAACTTTAAAACTGGTCATTGGGTCATATCTGATCCACTGGCTGCTGATCTCTGTTCTGGTATCACACTTAAAAAGACCACAGGGACTTGCTTGGCTTTTGCCTATTACTGTTCCCTTCCTCCTTTATTACATTTCTTCTTTTTTTTTTTTTCCTTTCATTTTGTCCATGTTCTCTAAATGTTAGAGTTAAGAATCCAAATGTGAAATCAGAGGGACCTGGTACAAACTTTGGCCTCACGGCCAAATGGTTTGGCAACCGTGGGCAAGTTTCTTAGCATCTCATAACCTCTGTTGCAACACCTTGAACATGACTCTATTAAGACCTGCTAGGACCCTGGGGAAGTTAACGAGGACACACATTAAGTGTGTGTCCAAAGTCTTCTGAGTACTGATTGTTAAATTCAAAGGAAATTTACAAACCAGCTCTGAAACCACTGGTCACTCAAAATCAGCCTCAGTGAACATACTTACACCACAGAAATTGGACATCATGGCGACTCAACCCTCCTCCTATTCCTGAGCTGGTTGGTAAATGTTTACAATTCACCACCAAACTGAGCACCCACCCCCATTTCCACTTGCCTCCTTGGGATCTTCCTGCTTCCAGTGTCACACTGCAAGGAATTAATGATATAGCAGGGGAAATCCTGAGACAAGAAAACATGCAGACCTCCCAGAAATTCTCACCTACAATATGGTTCACTGGGCATGCGTGTACTTTGCCACTGTCACGTTTCTCGGGTTCTAACTGGCTACCCACTCGGTTAACACCAGAAAATGTTGAAAAGCATCTGATATCCACAAGGAGGAATCTAGCTATTCCTGTAAATGGCAATAGGAGAAGAGGTGGGTTGCTCTGTGACTTCCAGAAGTGCTGAATGCAGACAGCAAGCAGTGGCGTTGTGAAATTGACAGATTCTGCTAATGAACCCAAGAGGATAAAATGATTCTTGAAAGGGAAACATGGAACTGAAATGAATGGGCATTTCAACCCAGGAGTCTCCTGGGAGATATTATTCTTCCTGACTAGGACATGAACGTTTTAATTATTTTTTATGGTGGAATAAAAAAATTCTTTTTCTTGACTCACGTTTTGAGTTCACTCTTTGACCCATAAATAAAGATGCCAGATTTAAATTCGTTTCAGAAAATCCTTTGTTTTGTTTTATTTTTGTTTCTATTCATTCTGTTTAACAAACTATTGAATCCTCTATCTGAGGGAATTGTGCTTGGCTTCTAGCCACAGGAACCAGAAAGGACAGTGGCTTTAAAACTTGCATAAGAAGTCTAGAGTTAGGCAGCCTAGCATTAACATCTCCACTCCTGTTTTGCTCTAATTGTAGCACAGGGCCTTTATCCCCAATGTTCCCCCTTGGCCCAAGATATGTATCAAAGTTTTATTTACCAAATCCACATTCTAGGCAGGAAGTAGTAGGTGGGGGCAGAGCTGCCTTTGCCTCTTCTGAGACTGTGGGATTCCCAACTAGCAACTTTGGCTTCCGACCACCCTGAGCTTCCAGGGAAACTGGGAAACAGCCCTGAAACTAAACACCCCACCCCCCAAAAAAAGTCAGAGCATGATCACTAAACGAAAAGGAAATATAGAAGAGGTTTTGAGTTATCCAAGCAACAGTGAATATCTACCACAGTGGTATTTTGTTTTCTTTTTAGATATACATGACAGTAGAGTATATTTTGATATATTATACATACATGGAGTATAATTTATTCTAATTAGGATCCCACTACCACAGTGTTCTTTATTCAAATGTCTGTGTATGAAAAAGAGAATCAGAGTTTTTGTGTTTGGAAATATGTGCCAGAGATTAAGATGTATTGCAGCCTCAGAGAATGTACAGCCTAGTCAACAAAACTCACATTCAAGCAAACACACACTCACTCGGAAGCCCATAAAAGATGAAGTCAATAAATGAATTAAAGAAGGAAAAAGAAAGAGCCACAGAAACCCTGTATTAATTCCTGTTGCCAGTATTCCAGAGCCGGGCGGGGGCGGGCCGGGAGGGATTGAAAGTAAAATGTAGAAATCTTCCCAACTTATTTCTACTCTCATTCATATTCTGCTATGTGGAATTATGAGAAAAAAGCATAGCAATGTCATTATCTGTTATATGTATTATAAATGTATTATTTTTGGTGTGTCCTTTAAAAACAAAGATTTGAGATCTGCAGAGAGAGTTATAAAAAGCTATTTTTTTTAAATTGAGAAATAAGACCAGGTATGGTAGTGCATGTTTGTAATCTCAGCAGCTTGGGTAGCTGAGGCAGAAGCATTACAAGTTTGAGGCTAGCCTTAGCAACTTAGTGAGACTCTGTCTCAAAAATAAAAAGACTGGAGATATAGCTCTAATAAAGGGCCCCTAGATTCAATCCCCAGTATCAAAAAATAAAAATTTAAAAATCAAGAAATAAGAGTAAAAAGAAAATCTTTGGGGGGAAAAAGGCAATGAAGAAAACAATTAAGAGATTAAATGTCATGACTTTGTTCCAGTGGAACTGCCTAGTTCCCCTCCTTATTAGCTACAGAACTTTGGAGAAATAATTTGATGCTTCTGTGCTTTAATTACCCCAAATGTAGGATGGAGATTACAAAAATACCTACCTCAGCTAGAAAAATGAGTTTGTGTAGAGAAAATTTAGATCTGTACCTGGCATACAATAAGAGACAAAGGGATTTTCATTATTGTTGTTACTACAGTAAAATAAGTTAAATTCAAGATAGGAACAAAAATCAAAAGATATACCATTAAGTCTTGTTGTAATGTCCTCCTTGTCACTGCAGCTCTGCCACTAAATTCCACTTTCCATTCATCTTTCTGAATGTCAGCAAAATTGGGGTAGCATTGCCTACTCTACAGAGTGGTGATGAGGATCAATGGGACAGTGTCCAGCAACCCAGAAATGCTCATTACCTACTGCCTCTGGTGCAGGACCAGTCCTCTCTTTTACCCTGAACCTCACAGGCATTTCTAGCACAGGTCAGGAAGCCTCAGGCCCAGACTTCGTGGGATTCATCTTTCTCCACATCAAGCCCAACACCTTGACACCTCACAGGAGCCTGGTGGTAGTTGAATGGTGTACATTTGCATTTTTAAAATTTTTTCTCATATTTTTATAGGTGCATTGTAGGTGTTGATAATGGTGGGATTCACTGTTACATATTCATACATGGTTAATATTCCCAAATATTTCCCCTATTCCTCCTCTCCCTTCTCCCCCTGGTTCCTTTCCTCTATGATATCCCTTTAGTTTTCATGAGATTCCATCCCTCCCCTCAACAACTTCCTTTTCCTTTTTCCTCTTTAGCTTCCACATCTGATAGAAAACATATGACCCTTGACTTTCTGAGCTTGGCTTATTTCCTTTAGCACAATGTTCTCAAGATCTATCCATTTTCCTGCAAATTATATAATTTCATTCTTCTTTATGCCTGAATAAAACTCCATTGCATGTGTGTGTGTGTGTGTGTGTGTGTGTGTGTGTATTCATTTCACATTTTCTTCATTCTGATTGAGTATACACTTGATAAAGACAAAATAAAACTACTTTAGAGAAACAATGTGTCCAGGGGTAAGGTCAGGATCAGAAAGGAGATATTGCACAGAGTTCAGGTTGTTACCATGGTTTATCTCATTTCACTTGTCTTTTACAAAAAGTGGGAGTCAGACACCACTTTCTACGTGCTTGGCAAGAGAAGCCTGATTTGAGAAATGCTAGCTCTTCGCTTTTGAGTATAATGCTTAGATTGTATGTCAGCAAAGGATTTTAAGAAAATGGTCCCTTTGAACTTTTTGCCAAGAGAAAACTCAACAATTCAGTCATCAAGTTTACCTTTTTGCTGTTTGGAGCCCAAATAATACCTTGAGAGAGGTTCTTTGTGGTTGTAGTTTCCACTAGCATGTGCTCACAAAGTGGCAGAGGGGCCAGATTTCCCCTTCTCCCATCAGCACAGGAGGTGAAAAGCTCCTGAAGCTCTGGGATTAGGAGAGCCCAGCATGGAGCTATTAGCACCTCCCCCAGAAACTGTTAGCCTTGACCAGAAATGTGATTCATGGCCAGAGTGTCATAGTAATGATAATAACAATAGTTAGTCACTGAGAATTTACCCTACTCCTGGCATGGGGTCAAACAACTTATATATCATCTCATTTAGTCCTCCCAATAGCTACAAGAAGTAGGCAATGTTATTGTCATCATTTTGCAAACAGCAAAAGAGGCTGAGTCTCCTAACCAAGTTCACAGCTAGTTAACTGCCAGAATAGGATTTGGATTTAGGATAGGATTCATTTCATTGCCTGTTGCCTGAATGTCATCACCTATAGATTCTTTTTGAGTGGACAGAATGTATATAGGGAACTCATCAGTTTGCCATGGACTTAATTTTCAGAGGAAAACAGTGAACAGTGTGGCTCAAAGTCCAGGGTGTCCTGGAGTGAGGCAAGTATGGATGGCAGGTGGGGACAAGCTGAGGACCCTGAGCTCAGGCAGAATGTGGAAGCCACCAGGCTGACAATGATGTAGGACCGGGAGGTGCAGGCATTCATTCATTTTGGCAATCCACAAACGTGGTCTATAAATATTGGTGGTATTGGGGGAAATGGTGAGCTGGAGGGAAACACATTGCTTCTCTGCTCGAAAACTTATAGTTGAGTGCTCAGAGACATACTTTTTATGGATCCCTATGAATAACTAAAGGATTATAGCTGTGACAATTGAGGGTTTCAATGGGAATAAACACAATCACCTGACATACACATTATGAAGGACTTCCAACTCTGGGCTTTATGTCTTAGCCATTCAACAGTCCCCACCCCTCATTTTCAAAAGTTTCAGAAGTAAATGTCATTTACTGGGATTTTTTGGTAATATAAAAACTCCAGGAAAACTATACAAGTCATCACTTCTGGAAGAGAGAAAAAGAGTTCTGCATACAGGGTTGCGGGCTGTGTAAACTCTTCACCAATGCAGGCACAAGTTGAAGTCATAAGGAGATACTCATAGGCCCATTACAAGAGAAATACTTAAGAAACCAATGCTGGGAACAACCGTGTCCCTAAAGGCAGCTGAGCATTTGTCCCATTGATCTGATCTCTTCTTACATGTTTTTGGAGGCAGGAAGAAGAGTAGCAATGTCCAGAAATCACATAAATTTGCCTGACCTTGCCTCTGCTGGGTAGATTGTCCAATTCCAAAACACCTACATCCAAATTATTTCAGGCTGTTGCTGTCTGAAAATAGAATTCCGGAGATAAATTGTCTACAACCCCACGATTTAAAATCCTATCAAAAAAGAGGCCTGGAAAAATTACATTGAGTAGCACAAATGGTTTGGGAATCTAGGTCAATCTGTGGATGGAGTGTTTACGGAGCTACTGAAGCACAGAAAGCTTGAGCCTCCAGGCCACCCATAATCCCCCAGCTTTCATCCCTGGGCATCTCTGTAGATCCATGCATCTGACCCTTTCCCTTATCAGAAAATGTCTGATAAGGGAAAAATGTTCATAACCCACTTCAATCTAATGTATGAAATATGATATGTCAAGAGCTTTGTAATGTTGTGAACAACCAATAAAAAAAAAAAAAGGAAAAAAAAAAGAAAATGGCCCTGTATTCTTTGACTTCTCTGAATCTCCCCTTTCTGCTGTGCGTCACACATCTTGGGAAGGTATCATCATATTACCTCCCATGTAAGTGGTATCCTCTGACACTGGACAGTGCCACCAACACTGCCTTCCTCAGTGACCTGCTTAATCCTGGCTCTTATAAGTGGAGGCTTTCCCCACTCCCACCCCCACTCTTCAAAGCTGTTTTTTTTATTCTGCTCTCCTCAAATTTCATGCACCTGTGCCCTTGCACCTTTGACTTTGTATTATATTTCACTAAGAAAATTCAAGTAGACACTAAACAAAGAACTCCCTCTTCTTCCTATCTCCAAACTCCTAACCTGTCTGCACCAGGGGTGCCATTTCCCCTCATCTTAGTTTGAGTAGAAGCTCCCTGCTCCTAGTAAAGGTAATACCAGTTTTTGCCCTGGATCTGAGCTCTTCTCCTGGAAACTTCTCTTATAATTATCCCTTTTCTTTTCTGCAGTATGGGTCTTTCCCTCTCTACAAATTTATTATAATCAGTGTATATGCATGCTCTAGTATCCCTATCTCAAAACAAATAACAACAGCGAAAAAAAAAAATCCCAATCTCACATTCCCTCCTTTGTACAGCAAACTTCCTCAAAGAGCAGATGCTTGTTACTTTTCCTAGTGCTCCCCACACATTGAATCTTGCCCATTGCAATAGGGCTTCAATCCTACCACTCTGCTAAGCCTGCTCTTATGGAGATCAACAATGATCTCCATGTTGCTAAACTCACAGATTACTTGTCTATTTTTATTTGACTCTCCACATCAGAAATATTTGGCATAGTTGGCCACTATCTTCTTGAAAAACTTTCTTCTCTTGGCTTCTATGACTCCACCCTCAATAGATACTCCTCTCCTGGCTTTTACTGTGCTTAATTTCTAAATATATATTGTGTCTTAGAATACTTAATGGGTTTTGTTCTCCATGCTTGTATGGTAACTAAGAGCCAAGTGTAGTTACTGAATACTTGAAATGTAGTTACTCCATATTGATATATGCTGTATACACACACACACACACACACACACAGAGAGAGAGAGAGAGAGAGAGAGAGAGAGAGAGAGAGAGAGAGAGAGATTTCAAGATTTCAAAGTCTTAGAAAAAACATAAACGGTTTTATATTGATTACATGTTGAAATTTTATATATGAACATTTAAGTTAGATACAATGTATTATTAAAATTAACTTATCTTTCTTCTTTTTACTTTCTTACTATCTTTTTTACTTTTTATTACCTTTTCTTCTTATAGCTACTAGAAATTTAAATTTGCATGTGGCTCACATGTGTGGTTTGTATTATATTTCTATTGGACAGCACTAATCTGCCCAGTTAACCCTATGACTCTGTAGTCCCACATCTTTAAAGATTCTAAATATCATCTATGTGGATATAGATGCCACTTAATCTTGGTATACTCAGCTGTTGTCTTTTCTCAGAACTCCATGTTACTATATCCCATTGTCTATTCAATAACTTTAGGTAGATGTTTATAAGAAATCTGAAAAAAAAATTAAGGCCAAAAGAAAAAAAAAAAAACATTGTACAGTTTGATCCCAAACTGGATCCTCTTCCAATTTTTCCTATCTAAGCAAATAGCAATGTTGATAGTTATAGCTAAAAATCTAGATGCTATCCTTGATTCTTTCAATGTCTTCTCTCCCTTCCTCAAAAGTTACCAGGAAATTCCACTGATCTACCTATAAAACTCACCCTGAATCCATCCATGTCTCTCCTTCTTTCCTGCTACTAATCTAAATTCAAGCCACCTTATCTCTCTCAGATACAGTTGAAACTCATTACTCTGCTTCCATTTTTACACTTTTCCATTCTGCACACTTTAGCTAAAGTGATGTTTTGTAAACATAAACGGTATCATGTGTCTCCCTGCTTAGAGCTCTCCAGAAGCCTTTAATTAAACTCAGAAACTAACATCAAGCTGTTCACCTTGGCTTCGTGAGCTCTGGGTGTTCTGAGCCCTGCCTCCCTCTCTGACTTCATTTAATTCCTTCCTCCCCTCACCCACCAAGAAGCAATTACTCGATCTTTAACTCCTCTCACTGGCCAAATTTGCTCCTGCCTCAAAATCTTTGCTCCAGCTGGTTTTCTGGGTTTCTCATACCCCCATTTGCATGACTTGTTCCTTGTCATTCACAATTTAAATGTCAATTTCTTAGGAAATCTTTTTTGCCATTCAAATTAAACTATTTGCTGCATTTTCACTCGGGTTCCCTAAGCATAACTTACTACTCCCTGATAATTTCTCTAGAAATGTATTTATTTCAGTATTGTCTGTCTCTTCTCTGACAAGTATCAGAAGAGGAGGGCCTTGTGTTGTTCTCCCCTCTACTACCAGCACCTAGAATGGTGCTAGCTCTCAATAGATTTTATCATGAAATATGTACCAATTAGGGAGGCTAAGGAAGGAGGATCACAAGTTCAAAGTCAGTCTCAGTAACTTAGTGAGGCCCTAAGCAACTTAGTGAGAAGCTGCCCCCCCCAAAAAAAATAGGGTTGGGAATGTGGCTCAGTGGTTAAACACCCTTGGGTTCAATACCTAGTACCAAAACAAAACAAAACAAAAACAAAAACCACCAATTGAATTCTAGTGAATACTTGGCACTATGATTAGGTATTGTATGGAAAGATGTGTTAGTCCGTTTTCGTCACTGTGACCAAAATATCGGACCACAACTTAGCAGGAGAAAAGTTTATTTTGGCTCATGGTTTTAGAGGTTCAGTCATTGGTCAGCTAACTTCATTGCTCTGGATCCAAGGTGAGGCAAAGCATCATGGCAGAAGGGTATGGTGGAGGAAAACTATTCTGCTCATAATAGTCAGGAAGCAGAAAGGGGAAGGGGAAGGAGCTGCAGGGAAGATGCACCATCTAGAGCATGCTCCTTAGTGACCCATCTCCTCCCATCATGCCCATCTGCCTATATTTACCACCCAGTCAGTCCATTCAAAGGAAGGTAGACTTATCAAATGACTGCTCTCTCTATTTAATCATTTTAGTTCTGAACATTCCTACTTAACACAGGAGCTTTGGGGGGATACCTCATATCCAAATCACAATAGGAGGATATAACAGAAGCCCCTTTAGAAGCTTATATTCTTATATCCCAAACTCTCCTCAGAAATCCTATAGTCTTCTCAACACAGGCTTTCTAAAAGGGAGACCCTGCCTTTGTTTCTTATTTCACATAACACTCCCTATGCTGCTAAGCTTACAGCTGATGATCAGCATTATTATTTGTTGATTGTGCAGCTTAAAATAATTATTAAATGATGAAAAGCAATGTTTCACGCTTGACCTATTTGGAACCATATAGCTGGAACAAAGTAGCTACCAAGAAGTAGACAAAAAGGAACTCTGAAAACACCGAAGCGATATGACAAGTGTCATGTTCTAAAACATGCAAATTACAAATCTCAGGTTCTGAATTTCACCTTGGAAACCAACAACAGTTTGAGAGAGTATAAACTTTTTCTCATATATTTTTTTCTTCTCGCATTTAGCCTATATTTTATAACAAAATATATAATAAAGAAAACAAAAGACTAATAGAATTTCTACCCTGTTCTTCTCTGTTGTGACATTTATATTATTATATAATTACATATTAGTTTATGCATTTTTAAATACTTAAGGCTTTCCAAGGCACAATGGCATACATCTGAAATCCCACTTACTCATTAGGAGGCTAAGGCAAGAGAATCTCTTTACTCAGAGCCTCTGATTGTTCTTTCATGGAAAGCATAAGAAGGTCAGTTGATTTCCAAATTTGTCTAATACTGCCATTAATTCAGTAAGTATTGAGTGACTTCACTTATTAGACATTGAGTGAAATTTAATGATGAAAAATACAATCATCTTTATCTTCGTGAAGGCTGTAATCTAGTAGAGAAGGCAGATAAAAGTTTTTTGAGAGTTTTGTTTGTTTTGTGGTACTGGGGTTTGAGCCCAGGGATGTTCTACCATTGAGCTACATCCCCAGCCCTTTCTTTCTTTTTTTTTTTTTTTGTTTGTTTGTTGAGAGAGAGAGAGAGAGAGAGAGAGAGAGAGAGAGAGAGAGAGAGAGAGAGAATTTTTTAATATTTATTTATTTTTTTTTTAGTTTTTGGCGGACACAACATCCTTGTTTGTATGTGGTGCTAAGGATGGAACCTGGGCCTCACACATGCCAGGCGAGCCCGCCACCACTTGAGCCACATCCCCAGACCAGCTCTTTCTATTTTTAATTTTGAGACAGAACCTTACGAAATTATTCAGGTTGGCCTTGAACTTGTGATCCTTGTGTCTCAGCCTCCTGAGCCATTGGGATTATAGCTGTGTACCACCATACTTGGTTAGTTTATACATTTTAAAATATTTTTATCTTCAGTAGCATATTATTTAGTCTCCAGGAGTTGAAGTAACTTATTTTTTTATTTTATCATTGATTTCTAATTTAATCCCGTTGTGGGACATGGGAAGTATGAAGGGATTTTAGATAGGGGCAACTTTAGGGGAGGGAGGGGAAAGAAGGGGGCAAGAGGTAGGAATGATGGTGAAATGAGTTAAATATCATTATCCTAAGTACATGTATGAAGACACAAATGGTGTGAAAATATTTTGTGTACAATCAATGACTTGAAAAATTGTGCTCTATATGTGTAATAGAAATGAATTGCAATCTGCCATTATAAATAACAAATTAGAATAAATAAATAATTTAATTTAAAAAATAATAACAAAGATATTAAGTGTTAAATGTATGTTTGATATTTGAATTACTGAGTGGCTTACAATATCAATAATGTAAGAATAAAAAAGATATCTATTAAATATATATATATATATAAAATATATCTATAAAATATATACATTTTATCTTGTTGGACCTGGAGGCACATGCCTGTCATCCCAGCTATTCTGGGGGAACTGAGGCAGAAAGATTCCAAGTTCAAGGCCAACCTCAGCAACTTAGTGAGACCCTACCTCAAAATTAAAAAAAAAAAAAGAGGGGGGAGGGGGCTGGCAATGTGGCTCAGTGGTTAAGTGCCCCTGGGTTAAATTCCTAGTACAAAAAAAAAGCATAAACTAATATGTAATTATAAAATAATATAAATATCATATCAGAAAAATCAGGGTAGAAAATGTATTAATTTTGATTTCTTTATTATAAGTTTTATCATAATATAGGTAATAAAACTATTTGTTGTTAGAAGAAAAATATAAGAGAAAAAAGTATGTAATCTCTCAAGCCCTTGGCATCCAGGTGAAGTTCAGAACCCAAGATAGAATTATAAGAAGTAGTAGCCGGCATTCTAATGATAAAGAGGAATTTCAAAAATCAGCTATAGAAAGTAACACAAAATAGTCAAAAGGAAATAAAACAAAATGCCTCAGTCTCTGATTATTTTTATCAAAGGATCCTATAATATCTAATATCTAAAAAACTCCAAGGGACAGCATTAGTACTTTATCTAAGGTCTATGAGGAGGATCATGAGCCATCCCCCAAAAGGAAAATATTCCATAACTTGGATTACACTTAGAAAGGAAGTAATATACTCTAAAAAATATTCATCTAAAAAATTTTAAGGTTTTGAACTTTTCTTTTTGTGTTCTAAGAAATATGTAACTGATAAGATTAAAACCTGTATCATTAAGGCAATAAAGTTATTATCCAAGAACCCCAATAGTTTTCTTTCTTTTTTGTTGGGAGGGTAGTCTAAGGATTGAACTCAGGAGCACTTGACCACTGAGCCACATCCCCAGCCCTACTTTGCATTTTATTTAGAGACAGGGTCTTACTGAGTTGCTTAGATACTCGCAGTTGTTGAGGCTGGCTTTGAACTCAGGATCCTCCTGTCTCTACTTCCCAAACTGCTGGGATTATAGGGGTTCATGCCCACGCCTGGCTCAATAGTTTTTCTTTTAGGTTCATGTCTGTGACTCTCCACAGTCAATTTTTGTGAATGGAGTAATGAAGTTAATGAGTTTAACTCATCACATCAGTGAAATTTTTTTAGATCCCTCTTTGCTGTAGGTGCTTCTGTTTTCAAAATTTACTGTCTTGCCATAACAGATACATTATTTAATTTTTCTTCATCAAGTTTAGAAAATCCATTGTTCTAGTCTTGTAAGCTTAGTTTTGTTGGAATTATAGAAACATTAACATTCTTTATTAATATTTTATTATGATTTAATAGAACTTTTAAACATTTTTATATCTTTGGAGATGAGAGACAAAGTCTGCATACTTTACCTCTTCTCCTGAGGATGTTTGGTTAACATACCTTCTTTGAACACAATGTTAAACCAATTTTCAATTTGGTTATAGTGTGTGGCCACTGGCACTCTTGTTTTGTTCAATTCTCTATTTGATTTTTAGGAGTATCCACCTATGCTGATCAGTCCCTCTTCTTCTCCATATAGTTCCTACCTTTATTTGGTGTACGAACAAGGGACTCAGTTCTCTTTGCACAAATTGAACAAACCTCTTGTCTATTGTTTTGGTCAGCTTTTTTGCTGTTGTAACCAAAAGACCCGACAAGAACAACACAGAGAAGGAAAAGTTTATTTGGGGGGCTCATGGTTTCAGAGGCATCAGACCATAGATGACCAACTCCATTCCTTGGGGTCTGAGATGAGGCAGAACATCATGCACAAGTGTGTGGTGGAGGAAAACAGCTCAGAACATGGCACCGGGAAGCATACAGAGCTCTGCTCAACAAGATAAACCCCATAGGTAGGTCCTCAGGGATTCATCTCTTCCAGCCACACTCTTCCTGCCTTCAGTTACCACTTAGTTAATCCCTATCAGGAGATTACTGGGTTAAAGCTCTCATAACCCAATCCTTTCCTCACTGAATCCTCTCATATTGTCTCACATGTGAGGTTTTGGGGGACGCCTCACAGACAAACCATAGCACCTATACTTTACCTATACTTTAGGAATAGCCATAGATTTAACTGATAGGAGATTACATACTAATAAACTAATTATATATATTTATAAATTGCCCCCTTTGACATTTGAATACCAATCCTGACAACTTTAATAAATATTCTCGCATAGATTGGTAGAACACAGCTGTGAACCAGAAAACTTAGGATGCCATTTGCTAATTGGTGTGATCTTTACTATGCTTATATCTTCTTATCTGTAAATCAGGAATATAAAAGTAAAACCTCCTTCCAAGGATATTGTAAGGAAGGCAAATAAATTGTCCTAATTCTCCAAACATAAAGCCAAAGAATACCATAGATGGGAATGCTCATGATGAAATTCCTTTGCATAAAACTTCCTAAATGGGTGAGTGGCACCATGAAAAGCACTCAAAAATGGTGGACATGAAGGCTAAAATTCCAATCTTTTTTTTGTTTTTAACATTCCAATCCTTTTTTGTTTTTAACATTTTTTTATTTGTCATTTTTAGATATACATGACAACAGAGTGTATTTTGGCACCTTATATGTACATGGAGTATAACTTATTCTAATTGTGATCCTGTTCTTGTGGTTGTTCATTATGTCGAGTTTTGCTGGTTAAGTATTCATATATGAACATAGAAAAGTTATGCCTGATTTATTCCACTGTCTTTTCCATTCCCATCACCTCTCCCTTCCCTTCATTCCACTTTTTCTAATCCAATGACAATGTATGTTAGCATCCACATAACAGAGAGAACATTTGCCCTTTGGTTTGGGGATTATTGGCTTATTTCACTTAGCATGAGAGTCTCCAGTTCCATCCATTCACCAGCAAATGCCATAATTTCATTCTTCTTTAAGGCTGAGTAATATTCCATTGTGTATGTATACCACATTTTTTTTTATCTGTTCATCTGTTGAAGAGCTTCTAGGTTGGTTCCATAGCTTAGCTATTGTGAATTGAGCTGCTATAAACATTGATGTTGCTGCATTACTGTACTGTGCTGATTTTAACTTCTTTGGATACCAAGGAGTGGGGTAACTGGGTCAAATGGTGGTTCCATTCCAGGTTTTCTGAGGAATTTCCATACTGCTTTCCAGAGTGGTCGCACCAATTTGCAGTCCCACCAGCAATGTATGAGTACCTTTCCCCCACATTCTTGCCAACACTTATTGTTACTTGTATTCTTGATCATTGCTATTCATAGTAGAGTGAGATAGAATCTCAATGTAGTTTTAATTTGCATTTCTCTAATTGCTAGAGATGTTGAATGTTTTTTCATATATTTGTTGATTATTTATATTTCTTCTTTTGTGAAGTGACTATTTGGTTCCTTTGCCCATTTATTAGTTGGGTAATTGATTTTTTGTTAAGTTTTTCTTTTCAAATCTTAAAGCAGTTTTATTTAAATTAATAAGACCTGAATCAATTTTTATTTATCCCAAAATAATGCATTCCTGCTGGTTTTTAATAGCTCACTTAGTTTCAGATTGATGGAACCAGCACCACTATGGGTGGTAAAAAAGTTCTCTTTAATTGTGCTCCTTATTTAACTACTCTTAATTCTTTGGAGTGTTCTACAGATGAGGGAGATAGTGGCTTTTCATACAGCAATTTCTATTTAGACACCATGATATTAAATTTTTTGAATTATTTATGTGTCCAGGAGATTAATAATCTGAGGTACAGGTGGCAAAAAATTTCTCCCATTCTGTAAACTGTCTCTTTATATTCTTGATTGTTTCCCTTGCTATGAAGAAGCTTTTTAATTTGACACCATCCCATTTATTGCTTCTTGATTTTACTTCTTACACTTTCAGTCTTGTTGAGGAAGTCAGTTCCTAAACCAACTCTATGGAAAGTTGGGCCTACATTTTCTCCCAGTAGGCGCAGGGTTTCTGGTCTAAAGTCCTGGTCCTTGATCTACTTTGAGTTGAGTTTTGTGCAGGGTGAGAGATAGGGGTTAAATTTCACCCACCTACATATAGCAAATCTGTGTGTTCTTAACAGGGAAAAGGCTGTGTTTGCTTTTCCTCCATGTATGGAGGCTGGAATACCTGAGAGAGTTTCTATTTTCATCCTAGCTGAGTCCAGAACCTAGAATAATGCAGGTCTGCCCCAGAAAGAGCATCAACTGACTTCACCAGAGAAACCTGCCCACATCAGTAAGAGTAAAAACCATAGTAGGTCTGAGGTCTTACAGGACCTATCACTTCACACTGGGCCTCTGGTGCCCTCTGACCTCAGTTCTTCTCTACCCCTTACCCTCTGGGCTCCAGCCACTTTGGCCTCCTTGTGGCTCCACAGATGCTTCAGGCATGCTGCAAGCATAGGTTCTGGGCCTTGCTATTCCCTCTTCCTGGAATGCTTCCCTCCAGGTGGCCACAGGTTTCGAGTCTTTGCACAAACATCATCTCAATAAATACATCTTGGCCACCCAATGGAAATCTGAAACAAGGCTCCTGCCTATCCATATTCCCAATCTCCTCTACTCTGCTGGAGCAGATGCTGTTGATATCCTGCCTGTGACCCCTCAGCCTTCTTTGTACCTAACCTGCAGCTGTGGTGGGCAGTAACTCACAAGTTGACAGCTTTCCCCATTAGGCATCTTACATTTCTGTTACACTTCCTGAGGGTTTTTTCCAACCCTGAAGTTTGCTGAGCCTGCTGGGGACAACCCTGAAGGGTGGAGGATTTAATGCCCTCAGGGGTACTTCTCAACTAATGAGGGACAGAGTTGGTGGATAAATAACCCAGATTTCCCAGCCCTCAGGGGAACAATGCTGAGATGCATTTTACTGATTTCTCAGTGCCTCTGCAGCAGAACTGAGCTCTCTGCCCAATACAACAGTAAACTGCTAATTTACCAACAGTTTCTTGGCTCTCCTCCCTTCCCTGACTCTGTTTCTCTTCTCCCTCACTATCCTTTCTGGGATTATCTCCGAAAAAGCTTATTTCACCAAAGCTCTTGTCTTGGGGTCTTCTTTTAGATGGACCCAAACTGAGACACTGTTCTACATTTTTCTTTTATTTTATGACACTTATCAACCTCTAATATAGTATCTAATTGACTCATTTACTTCTTTATTCTCTGTCCTTCTCCTCTAAAATATAAACTCCATGATATTGTAATATTGCTATATAACAATAATGATACACATTTGGTCTTCATTCTCAGTTTCTGACACAAGAGTTTCTAAGACTCTGGGCATCTCTGGAGAGATGAGTGTCTTTTTCTAATGACATGACTGATAGCTGTAGGTCCCTAGACAGCTTCAGAATGAGATCTGATTGCCACAAAGACCAAAACACAATTAGAGGTTAGAAACTTTCAGCCCCATTCACTGAATCCAGATGAGGGACAAAGGCTAGATATTGAGTTAATCGCTAATGGTCAGTAAATCAATCAATCATGACTACATAATGTAGCCTCCACTAAAATATTAAATGATGGGGTTTGGAAGGCCTTCGAACATGGAAAGCTTATATATGTCCACCTCCACAAAGACAAGGGTCCTTTATACACAGGACCCTTCCAGACCTCTTCTGAGTGTTTATTTGTATCTTTTATAATATATTATATAATAAACCAGCAAGCATAGGTATTTACATGAGTTCTGTGAGCACTTATACTAAATTGTTAAGGAGGGAGTTGTAGAAACCCCCAGTTGGTAGCCAACTTAGAAGTGGGCATCCATTACATATGATTGGTCTCTAAAGTGGTAGACAATTTATGAGACTGGGCACTTACTCTGTCGGGTCTGCACTTACTCCAGATTGTTAGTGTCCGAATTGAATTATATTGTAAGATACCCAGTCTATAGTGAATTGGAGAATTGCTTGGTGCAGACAATTCACATAGGTGGTATGCGAAGTATTGTGAGTAGAGGAAAAGTTTAATTTTGCCATGCACCAGGGACCTTTATTCATTCATTTATTGATATATTCCAAGTGTATAAATGTAACAGGACAATGCCTATTACATTGTAGGTGCTCAAAAAAATTACTGACAGAATTAATGAAGGAATGAGACTTCTTGTCTTTGTTCATTCAGGTTTCTTCACACAATACCATAATCAGGGACATCTATAAACATTAGATTACTTCTCACAGTTTTGGGGGTCTGGAAAGTTATGGTGCCATCAAACTGGGTGTCTGTTGAGGGCCTGTGACCTCACATGCCAGAAGGGACCATGGATCTTCCTGGGGCCTCTTTGAGATGAGCAGTAATCCCACTCACGAGTGCCCAACTTCTGTGATTTCCCCCAGATCCCACCTCACAATGCCTTCACCTTGAGAGTTAGGATTTTGACATATGAATTTTGATGGAAAAAACATTGAGACCATAACACTTACTTAAATCCATTCTTTAAAAAGTATCTGTATCACTTAGATGACTTTAACTGGAAATAATAGAAAACACAATTCAGAACAACTTAAAGCTTACAATTTCTCTTCTCACAAAATTGGAAATGAGTCAAGTGCAGTGGAGCAGGCTTGCAATCCCAGCTCTGGAGCCTGAGGTAGGAGGATTGCAAGTTCAAAGCCAGCCTCAGCAACTAAGTGAGGCCCTAAGTAAGACCTTAGTAAGATCCTGTCTTTACCTTAAAAACTTTTCAAAGGGGCTGGGAATATGGCTCAGTGGCAAGCACCCCTGGGTTCAATCCCTGAGACCAAAAAAAAAAAAAAAAACCTGGAAACTCTAAGTTGGCATGAGCTCAGGAAGGAGGAAGGAGGACAAAGATGCTGGATAACAGGGAGTTATCCATGAATGTCATAGGGCCATAGTGTCTTCCCCACAGGCACTTGGAGGAAAAATAAATAACATTGCCCTTAGATCATTTAAATTAGTTTGGCTAACTTAGATTAAAAGAGACAGAATATATCTCTGGCCAAATACAAAGTTGGTATAAGCTGTCAGTAAAAAAATGTAAGCGCACTGAAGGCAGGTTGTATCATCAGAAGAGAGAGCAGTCAGTGATGGAAGAAAATGGAGTCCAGCTGTGCCGCAGGGAGTCTCTGAATCTACACTGCAGAAGCCCAAGCCTTCATGGACTCTCAGAACTGCCTACCTCCCTCTCTTCTCACTCCTGCTTACCAAACAACTTCCTGACCCCTGACTCAGCTCCTGAGATACCTCACTGCTGCTAAGGGTCACTGGCATTCTGGTCACTGGGAAGTTAAATAAATGAGCCATGCATCTTACTCAGCATCTCTTGTGAGTTCTATAATTCTTGTCCTTCACCAAAAGACTAATCATCTGAGTGCACTAATCACTCCAATTTTGGGTTCTACAAAGAGGAGTAGTATTGCATAGTAATTAAACACACTAGCTTTGGAGTCAGAAGGACTCCAAAAAAGTTTGATTGGTCTCTAAAGTGGTAGACAATTTATGTCGACCAGTATTAGCTATGGATTGTGAAGCAAGTAACTTGACCTTCTGAGTTTCAGGTAATATGGAGATAATAATACTAATTTTGCAAGTTTGTTGTGGGGTTGAAATAAAGTAGCATGTGAAAGTTCTTGGCACACAGCCTGGCATAGATTAGGAGATGCTAAATGAAACAGAGCTCTCCTAATCAAGGCTGAGAACTAGAATCTTGGTCTGTTATAAAGCCACTCTCTTGCCAGACTTTGGTAGCCAGGCAGCCAACAATTCTTCCCCTGACAGTTTCTCTACCCCACTGAATGGCATCCCTTTAACTAACTTCAGCCTCCAGATGAAATAGTCCGTTGAGGGATGATTGGGCCAATGGAGTGTATTACTCCAATGCCCTATTTGTCCTGATGACTAACTACATATCGCAGAAGCAATTTCTGTGCCCATCTCTTTCATTCATCACCTCTACATGCACATACACACACGTTCACAACCAAAATAGCCCCCTATCCAGGCAAACAATCCATGCAGCCTCCCAGAAGACAAAGACCTATCTGGCACCAATGTAAGAGATGAGCTCTTGATGGCAAACAAATGAGATTGGCTTCATTCCAGCCTCCTGTTGCCTCTATACTGATCCTGAGTAAAGAAGAAGTTGCTCATAAACTCTCTGGCATTTGAAGAAAGAATGTATCATCATTCTACAGTATCCTATAATATCATACTGAACAAGTGACAGTTTCCATAGAAATTTTAGACAATTTGATAAAGTATGAACAGTTCTAGGAAAAAAAAAATCTGCCTCACACTATCTTCACCCCTTCATCACTGACAGGTAGCAGAAAGAAGAAGGGAGGCAGGTGGGAAGAGAAAGGCCATAAGACTTCTCCCCTCCATTTCTGTGAGCTCGGGTTCAAGTACCTGTAGTTCCCAACTCAAGTTTGAAGTTGGCAAATCCACTGTTTTTGTAATTTTATAACTAAGAAATTCTGTCAAAAAGAGTGTCACCTTTGTGGCAATGAAATATAGACACACCCTCAAGCAGCCGTTAGTCTATTCTTCCCTCCTTTCCATCTGTCAGAGAATCTTCAGAGTGCAGAATGATCTGTGGACTCCTCTTCTCTCCTTTCAGTCTTTCTTCCATTGTGTTTAATCTGTCTCCCAAGACCCTAAATTGACAGAAGGACTCTCCTTATCTTTATCAGGACTGGACTTCTCTGCCTACACTTGAACCTTGTCTTTAAACAAGTCTTTAGTTGACAAGATCAGCCTTTCTGACCAGATCCTCTGGCTTCAGGAGCTGAAAAAAAGACTTTCCAGCTATCAGGGAAGGTCCAGGAGAGCAATATAGCTCTATAACCTGGCTACAACAGCTGATAAGGACCAGAGGCCTGGGCTCAAGGGAGGCAAATAGCAACCTGAGTCAAAAGGCCGAGGATGAGACCCGAGGATTTGTTGAGAGTAACGAAGTTAATTACAGCTTCATACAGAACCAGGAGCTAACTTCAAAGATTGAAGTGAAACTGAAAATGGGAGAGTAAGAAATGACATAGTATCCTGGAGGGTGTAGAAGGCAAACAATTGGGAGGGAGATGGATAGATTCTGGCTCCTCTGTTTATGGGGTACACTTGGCTAGAGTGTCTGAGGAAGCTTCAAGAAGCCAGGTAAGGCAGAAACAACGTATCTGTAAAACCACTTCTTCAATCTTGGAGAGACAAAACTTTAAAAGCACTGGTCTCTGTACTCCTCCCAGGGAAGTCAGGGCTTTTAGGTAGGCCTAGTATGACATTTCCCACCTTGATGAGGGGTATGTTCTCTGAGGCTAGATGGAGGTGGAGTGAAGGCACCTCAAATCCCAGAAGGTTTGCAAATCTGTCAGGTAAACAGGGTGTGAGCCCCATATACACAAAACTAAATGTGAGCAACACTCCAAAGTAAAGGGCCAGATGTAAACATGAGAAACCTATGAACAATGGCCCCCAAAAGGAGCAAATAGCAGAGTTTGGTCCCCATGACTACTTAAGTTACCTGGACAGATGCAGTGGATGGGGAGAGTCTCCAGGGGTGTAAATAAGTCTGGAGAGTCCAAATTAAAAGTGGGTCCAGATCATTCCTCCTCACTCTACAGCCTGTTTTATAGAAAAGGAAACAGGCTTAAGGAGGGAGGCCAAGTGATCTCTAAGTCCCTGGGGTTTGAGGAGAAGTCAGATAGTCTTTAATAGGTAGCTACTTAAATACTACTGACCCCCAAAACTAAGAAAATCTCTTTGTTCATGTTTGATGTTACTTGAAAAAAATAGTAACCGTGAAAACATTAACACTGAGTCTGAAGTTTTAGGGGGCAAGGTCATTCAAGTGGCAAAGCTCATTTAAGTTGTTTCCACAGAAGGGCAGGACAGTGGAATTGGCTGTTTTCCTCTCCACAGCTCCAAGGGCTCTATTTTGTTCTTTGGAGTGCTGGGAGGGGACAGTCAACCTGATTGTCATTAAAGAGCAGCAATACTGACTGCAGAGAACTCTGGGCCAGTACACAACCCATAATTGAGCTCTCTAAACAAACCATTCTTTCAACACAGGTATTTACCAAGAACCGATTATGTCCCAGAAGGAGGCTGAGTATTGAAGTATGGTTCTCTAACTTTGAGACCTTCAACATACACAGTTGAAACAAAGAACAGCTTTTCCTTCTACAGTTAGGAAGTGGCTACAAACACAATAGTTCAAAGAAGGGGAAGACAGTGTGGGCTAGTCTCTGTCTTCCTTTCTTTCTTCAACCATTTCTTTGAAGAGCCAGTGCCAGGTACTGGGATACTCAGTAAACAAGGCAGACAGCACTCTGCCCTCATAGAGCTTCAAAATCTGGTCTTAAAAGTTCATAGCCTTGAGAATGAGGAAGTTTTAAAGGTCTAAAGGGAGGAGATATGGCAGTATAGCAGAGTCAACTGGAAGATTACAGTCAAGAGCAGGGGACAGGGCTAGAGGAAGGTAAATACACTTGGCAACGTTACTCTAGGACAAGGAGGCCAAGTCAAAAGACCAGTTTAAGTTCATCCATCCTCTTTTCTCTTTTTTTGTCTGGATTTCTATGTTCCTCAAAGAGAATGCTTTCTTTTCTGTGGATTCAAATTTCCAGCTTGGTTTTTACCTTCCTTACCCTATCTGATTCATGCTAACTGCCGACAGTAAACCATTGTCGTTCAGGATGCAGCCAGTCACAGTGGAAAGAGCCCAGCCTGGGAACTGGTTGACCCAGACACAGGTCAGTGAGAGGGGGAATATGGAAACCCAGGGAGAAGAGTCACTTCGGCACTATGACCCTAACCAGGTGGTACTGCAGCCAGGCGTCTTTTCACCCAGACAGTTGGTAGTGATAACTCAGCACCAGATACTGCTAGGCATGTTACTAGGGAATTACCATCATCTGGTCCAACTCTCCATCTTTGTATATTGTAAGCATCCACAATGATACAACAGAACAACAACAACAACAATAATAATAATACTGTTCTAGAATCTAGAGTTTCTGTGTAGAAGTTGAGTAAGGAAAGATCAACTAAACAACTTAGAGAAGTGAGGAAGAAGGAAGGGGACCTGGGCTAGACTGACATCTGCACTAGTCTGGGTCTGTAGCCATCTTTGGGCACACTGTTCACCTAAGCAGCATTCAAACTGGGCTACCTGCTAGGTATAGCTAGCTTGCATAGATGCTAGGTGCCTTACACATGTAAACCAAATATCAGTTGGGGTCACCTAACCACATAAGGCCTAGATGAAATCAATACAAATAAACATTCCATGTCTTGTGGAAATTCAAGGCCTCTTTTTATTTTTAAATATTTCTGCTGACTCTTGGGGGAATTGTTACCTCTTAAGTGCTGTCTTCGTTTCAAACTGAAGTAACTGGAAAACAAACTTAATTCCTTTCTTTTATTTAGAAGACAAAATCAAAAGAAAGTAAACCTCTTTAACACTGAAACCTTTGTGAATATAATAATTATTCTAATAACCCAACTAAAGAGCCAGCAAAAACTAATTTAAGTTGTGAATTAGTCATCTCCCTTCTAAATTTGCTTTACAGCCTTTCAACTCCAGGGAATTTTAACTGACCACTTGTTCATGACAGTCTCCCATAACAACTGCTTTATCTCAGTATTGACTGCTGTCTCTCAATTCCCCTCAGATAGACAGTTCTCTCTCTCTCTCTCTCTCTCTCTCTCTCTCTCTCTCTCTCTCTCTCTCTCTCTCTCTTTCTCATTCTCTCTCTCTTTGCTAGAGAAACTCAGCATAAAAAGCCTTTGCTATTAATAGAAGTGGATTGTAAGGTAAAAAGAGTTCTAGGATGAGAGTGAGGGTCATTCATGGGTAACCTTGAAATGCTGAATTTGAATCGCTGCACTCTGGCCTTCATCATGTTAGCAGGTCTAAGAGGAGTTTTAAATCACTGGACAGTTATCCAAGATATATCAATGCCTTTACCTCTTTATTCTTCCAAATAAAATTTTATCATCTCAGATTTCACTCTGCTCTCTTTGCCTGGTAATAAGAGACTAGGCCAATAAGTTGATTCCATGCTAAATCAAGGAAAGTAAAGCAGAGAGAAATGAAGGAGGGGCAAAGACCAACGAATCCCCATAAAGCACCTCCCACTTTATCAAAGTACTCGTACAGAGTGTTACATGCCTTCCTCCAAGCCTATCTATTGTTGTATGTACAGAAAACTAAGGTTTCCAAAGTGGAGAGAATTTTCCAGTGTTTTCTTGCAGTTAGTAGGTAACAAAGCCAACAATAAGAACATCTTATTGATTTGGGTTAGTATAATAATGAGCTTCAATTCAGGAAAAATCTCTAATGACAAACCTCAGGTTATGACTTTTAGTCAATATAGGAAGTTATCTTGGAAAGTTTGCGGAAGGGAGAGGGGATACTCTCCTAACTTTTAAAACCATACTACGTAGGTGACTGGCTACTCCATCTACCACAGGTCCATCTCAGGTAGCATAACAGTGGTAAATGTCCATCAGCAATGATTGTTGTGCTAGTTGTGAGCAGAAGTGTAGATCAAATCTAAGAAACTTGTAAGAAAATTTCAGAAGCTTACTATGTCTGCAATTCACTGGCTAGTGTAGGAGCATGGTGATGTTTGGGTTTTTTTTGTTGTTGTGGTGGTGGTGGTGGTGGTGGTTGTTTTTTTATAGCATTTCTTTTCAGTCTAGTGTTAATACTGGTCCATTTGACTTGAACCAAGAACTTGCAACTCATCTTCCCAGATTAAGAAGCCAGTGAAATTCCAAAATCCTTGTGTAATGGATTTGGATTAGCTATTCAGGTCTGTTGCCCACTCTTGGGTAGTGTCTTCTCACAAAACATTGTTGAGGACAGTGGACTCACTGAAATTTGGAGCATCAGTGAGGTTTTCCAGGTCCTCCTGACAAAAGGTAGAAACCAGGTTCTCTTCCAGTTGTACAGCTTTCTAAGATGTTGTGTAGACTCCCAAGTAGAATTGGTTCAGTGAGACAACCGTTGTTTTTGACCTTCTAGCAACAGCAAAAGGGCAAGTATTTGACCCAGGCCTAGCCAACTAGGGACCTATCATCCCTGTGGCAAAGGGGATTAATTCAATGACTGGCACAAGACCTAACCTGGAGTAATCCTAAAGCTCTTTCTTCAAGTGTAGGTTATACTTTACTATATGTAATATTTGCTTAAGCTAGTTTGAATTAGTTCATGTCACTTTCACTAAGAATCCTGAAAATGTTCTATTTAAAATGCGGAGAATGGCCAAAGGTCAGCTGCGTTTTATTTCCAGCTGGCCTGAGTCACACATGCTTCCGAAGTGCCCATATATGTTAGGTCCAGCAGTGGTGAAGACAAGAGTGTTGAAAGTTGGAATTCTCCCCCTGGTTATTTGTATAGACTTTTCTCTTGCAAAATAGAACTATAAAACTTACTAGCCTTCAAGTAAACAGAGAACCAAATTCAAATTTTTTAAGTTGCAAAATGCCTCAGGCCACTTTTATTCAGCACTTTCTTTCTTCCTTATAATTATTTGTAGGATAAAGTATTAAATACTGTGTATTTTAAAGGCAGGACTTATATCTTGTTCATTTGTATTATTTTCACAATGCCAAAGATGAACACATCATTAACCCAATGCCCACTAAACACTTTGCTAGGTGCCTCTCATACATTGATGCAATTTTAACAAAATTCTAAAAGATGAATGTTATTTCTTTCATTTCTCAGATAAAGAAACTAAGATTCTAGAGGCTTCTAAAATGATGCAACTAGTAGATAAAAGGGTCAGAATTTAAAACCAGGTCTTTCTAATTCTAAGCTTATGTTTATGAAATTATATTCAACGGCCTCATACTTAATGCAAAATAGGTAAGCAATAAATTATTGTTAAATTGAGTGGAAAATCAGAGCAGTATAGTAAGTAGGTAGAAAATTGCAATCACAAAGCCAATAGCTTCCAAAAACAACATAAATTAAGTTCTAGTTATTTGGATATTAATCTTATTTCTTCCACCAAAGGGAAATTACTAGGATACTGGATCCCTGATTTATATAATCTCATATTGTCAAGAGTGTAATAATGGAAGTAAACATTCTGGAAATCTTTGTTTCTTTGACGGGCTAGGAATGCAATTGGAGTCCTCAGTGTTTAATGACACCCATTCCTTTGCAATTGCCTTTAGCAGATACATGCTGGAGCTCCATCAATAAACTTAGTAAAAAAAGAACATGAAGTGCTGCTTGGCTTTCACCATCACCAAGGAGGAAGCTAGGAGCCTTCTTCAAGTCAAGCAATTAATGGAGTTTTCAACAAGTCCTTGGCATATAACAAGCCTCCTCTGTCACATGCCTGCTAAGGCCTGTATCCTGACCTGGAGGCTATTGTTTCACTTGCTGCCTTTGCCATAAACATCGCTGACTTCATCAGCTATTGAGAAGCTGAGTGCAGGTCTCAACAGTTAGGAAGGCTTTGAACTTGACAGCCCTGCTAACTCTACAAGTTTCAGGCATTTCAACTTTCTGGCTGTGGGGGCCTCCTAATTGATTCAAACAGTGGGGGAGGGGACTGCCTGGCAAAGGTAGGAGGTATGAGCAAGAAGGGAGGTAACTTCCTAAACTGTTGGAAAGTTGGAAAATTACGGATCCTGAGGAGGAGTCAAGCTTACCTGCTCATCATCAATCAAAACAAATCAATTTCTAACTTCCCAACACCCTCTTAATGCCTCCTTATGTATTACATAATTACAAAGGTAAGAGGATAGAAGCAGTGAGGTGAAGAAAGAGCAAAGTGATTCTAAGATTAACAGGTGCCCCTGCCTCCTGTGTAATAAAGAAGAGAGGCTTGGAAAAGGTCTTCACCTAAGTCGAAAGAAGGAGAAGACAAGTGGGGAGAAGTGGGAGGAGGAGGAAGAAGAAGGATATAAAACAGGAATTCTTTAAATAAAAATTCTGTGTCAGTGATCTCATAGTATAATTCAAAGGTAGTAGTCATGTGATTTAGTGTCAAAAGAGATTACATGTGACCTGATACCTAGATCCTGCTTACCCAGGTTGGATGGTCACTTCCCTTCTTGGAGCTTTGGTCTTTATCTACGAGATGAAAGAGTAGGACCAAACTTGCTCCCTGAAAATTTTGTTTATAAGGTTGCAGAATTTCATTTTGTGAACAAACACAAATAAATTAAGTAAATAAAAATTGAACTACATTTGCAGAAGTAGGGAATGAGGGCTGACATTTCCTTGAGTTTGCCATCCTCATAGACCATTGTACAGGGGCTCTTAAAGGAATCTCTTAAAGGAGCTTGAAAACATCTAGTTTAATGATCTATTAATGGACATCCCAGGATTAATATTCTGTGACCAGTTATCTATGTGTGGGTTCTCATAACTCACTGAGGAGGTGTTGTCTAAGGTTAGTGTTGAGAAAAGCCTGTTCTTCCAGCCTTGATCCCACATAGAAACTACCTAGGCAAAGAAGTAGGTGGCAAATCAACTTGTTACAGATACTGGAAAAGGCAGTTCTAGTCCTGCTCTGTAGGCCCATCAAACAGATTATGCACCAAACACATCTTGTTTTCCCCTGAGGATGGCTAATGGCGTCACTGAGGGCTTCACCCATGAGTATCTTAGAAAGAATGAATAGATTACAATGAATCGCTCCCAAAGGACATGAGCATTTGCCAAATGGGCTCACTCTTTGGGAGCAGCAAAAAGCATCGCTATGTGCAGTGACTTGGCTGAGTATGTGAGTGAAATCCTGTGAGTTTATAAACACAGAATCCCTATTTCATCTCCAAGCACTCTTCTCAACCCCTTATCTTCCACCTTGCAATTCTCTCCAAACAAATTCTAGAAAATTCTCCAAATATCTAACAAATTTCTCAAAATACACCCTCACATAGCCGCTTAAGTTCCGTATCGCCCATGAAAACTTCAAAACCACTCTCTCCTATGAACGTATCAGTTATCAATCATTCTATACCTAATCTCTCCAGAAATTTTGCAGTGTTTTAATTTTCCATCAGTCAATTTCATCACACTGGCAAAATTAAACTTTCATGGAATAAGGAAAATGTTGTATTTTTCTGAATCTCATAATGTGGATAGGAGCACAATTTTCTGTGCTCAATGGTTCTGGCCCTGTCATTTTCCAGCTGTGTGACTGACTTAGTTTAAATTTCCTGACCTGCTTCATTGTAAAAATGAGATATTAATAATCACTTTATAAGATAAATAGGAAAGGCACATAAAGAATCAAGGATAGTGCCAGGCATACAGCATCTGTTTTATTGTTTTTAAGTCAACAGATTTATAATAATGTTCAATTAATGCCATGAAGACCCACAGGAAAACAGGACATAGAGCACTGTAACTGTTTCCTCTGAAATGAATCTTTACATTCTTCCTTGTAGAAGAGGCTTTCAGGTGTCATGTAAAAGGCACTATGGAAATAATGTATTAGTCAGAAAACCTAGAAAGGCATATCCAAGGGCAGCAAAAGGGAGCCAGTCTTAAACCTTGCCTAGAGGAAGCAGGGTGTGGCTGGGATGTCCCCTGAGGAGAAGGCTAGCCATGAACCACTGCAGTACAGATTGGCACTTTTTTAATCTCAGGAGTTTGTCGCAGATCTGGAAGATAATGGAGGAACCATGGTGGTTAGGTGTAGCCAATGACATAAAAATTTATCTAATGTTAAAGTAAGAACAGATGTTAAGAGTCATCAAATCCAACCCTGTTTCCCTGGCTCCTGGACACCAGCAGCTCCCTCTATCCTAATAAATTCACTATAGCTTCCAAGGCTAAGTAGATACTGACTCTGAAGCTTCATACAGGCTAAAGTAATACTGACCTAGATTTAGGATTAATGAATTGCAAGGTTCTCTTCTTCCAATCCCTTCAACCACTGGGACAGAAAAGCACCAAAGTTCTAAATGACAGGACTTAGGTCTGTATCAGGTTTTTAGTGAAAATGGCAGCAGCAGTGGTCATCACCACTGTAAGCTGCTTGATTTTCTTAGAGGCTAGAGTTCTGCTGCACTGCTGGTCTTAGCATCCAGGAGGCCTATTGCTTGAGACCAACATAGAGAAGCATTGCTTCCTTGTTACCACCTGAAGACAATTCTACCATGACAGTGATCCACGGATTAGTTTAGAAAGGCAGAGTCACTGGTCACCAGAGTGAGGGCGCAAAACTGAAGTTCTCAAGATACAAAGAAATTAGGAAATTCAGAAAGACTACATGTGTGTGGCTGAGGGAGATGAGCCATCCATTACAGAATAAACTGCAAGAGTAACCAGGGAGGTCTGTGCCTCTGAGTTGTCTGTCCACAGCATCATCTGGGTGGAAATGGGGAAACTAGCCAACAAACATGTGAAGAGCTGCTAAGGCTCACCTGTAACTAAATAAATGCAAATTAAAACAACAATGACATAACATTTAAAAAAAAAAAACTTATCAGATTGGCAAAAATCTTAAGTTTGATAATACCCATTGCTGGCAACGATGTGGGCCAAAAGTCATTTTCATACACTTTCCATGAAGCGTGAGTTTATGCAACCTTCTGGAAGATAATTCAGTATTACCTGTCATAATGAAACAGGCACACAGCCAAGCAGCTAATAACTTTCCTGGTAATTATTATCCTGTGGTATGGTTGTATTTGTAAGAGTCTATCAATTTATGTGTATTAGGATATTCTTGGCTATACTTTATAAGAGAATGACAATAAAAGCAACGCAAACATCTGACAACAGGGAGCCAGTTGAATAAGCTATATTACATATATGATATTGGATACCTAAACTGAAGAGGTGGAGCTGAAGGTTTAGAGAGAGACCAAAGTGACTAAAGTATAGAGCAAAGAGTGCAGAAGAGAGGGCTGTATAGAAAGACATCTCTGGGAATCAGAAGTGGCTTCCCCACAGTGTCAGAGTTCAGATCAACACACATGGGCAAAGATACCAAGACTAGAAAGAATCATTCAAAAGGATAAGACTCACCAGTACACAGCATTCACAACTGGTGGAATAGTGCCGGTTCCCACCCACGAAACTAAAAATCCTCTAAGTTACAGCATATTAGGAAAAGTGCTCAGAGAAACTTGCAGGAGTGGGGAATGTTTGGCCCTAGATTAAACACAGCTTTGATTCCACATAACAATCTTTATAGGAAGGCCCAAATGGATCAAAAGGTTCTAACTTGACTGTGTCTCAGAACAAAACTAATAGTAGTTTTGGAAAATACAAAATATATAATACCCATCAATGTAAAATTTACCATTTCTGGCATTTAATCAAAGATTACCAGACGAGCAAACATGAAGGAAGACATTACATATAATAATAGTAAGACAAACCAATCAATTATATAAAATGCAAAACTGAAACATATATAAGAATAAGCAGGCAAGAACTTTAAAAACTAAGTACAATTACATTGCACATGTTCCAAGTGTTAAGGGTATTGACAGTATTAAAAGAATCTTCTAGAAACTTCTAGAAATATAAACAGGATATAGAGCAACTGGTACCTTCACAAACTGCTAATGGACATATAAAATGGTATACTACTTTGGAAAACAGCCTGGCAGTTTCTTAAAAACATTAAACATATACTTGTCATATATTATTTCAGCTATTCTGCTCTGAAGTATTTATGCAAGAGAAAAGAAAGCATATGGCCATATGAAGGTTTGTACATAAATGCTTATAGCCCCTTTATTTGTAATAGTAACAAACAAACAAACAAACAGAAACAAACCAAACATCCATTGATAGGTGAGTAGATGGACAAGTAGAAAGGAATGATCTATTGATATACTGGAATTAATCTCAAAATAATTATTCTAGGTAAAAGAATCCAAAGATAAAAGTACATACTGGATGATTCCATTTATATAAGATTCTATAAAAGTCAGTTTTGCCTGTGGATGAGGAAAAGAGGAAGAAAGAAAACAGAGGGAGTGGTTGCAAAGGCACATGAAGAACACTTTGTGGAGTAATTTCAGGTAACGATGGTTTTGTGGACGTATAGATATATTAGAACTTCTCAACTGGAATGTTTTAAATAAGTGGTTTATTATGTGTCAATCATATCTCAATAAAACTGTTAAAAATAAAAATAAAAGAGGTTTGGGTTATATACTGATACAGCAAAACCTTCAAACTACAAAAACTGAAGAAAATGCACCATGTATGGTGAATTTCCTTGGGTCACTTGATCTACACCTAAATACATAATGGTATGTGCATAAAATTGTTCCAGAAATATAAACAATAAATTAGCAACAGTTATCTTAGGGAGATGGTGTAGTAATCAAACAATGTATTTAAAAATGTTTATTGAACAATTCAAATTGTCTTACAATGTACATTTTATTTAATTTAGTGTTAGCTAGGGTTACATGAACAGTCAATTTGAGAAATATTTTTTCTTTTATTTATCTGTATTGAAATATGTAAAGTCTATTTTGAAAAAAAATAGAGGCACAGATTTTTTTTGGAGAATAATTCAGCAGTTTCTCAAAAATTAAATATAATACAATAAAAGCCATCAATTCCACTCCTATGAGTTTACCCAAAAGAAATTAAAACACATTCACATCAAAATTTGCACTGAATATTCATAGCAGCATTATTCATAATAGTAGAAAATATCCACTAGCTAATGAGTGGCTAAACAAAATATGGTTTTTATGCAATGCAATACCACTACACATATATAAGAGAGACAAATTACTGATACATGCTGCAACACTGATGAAACCTAAAACCACAGTAAGTTATAGAAGGCTGACACAAAAGACAATGCTGTGTGATTGCATTTATATGAAATTCAAGAAGAGGCTCAAGTAGATCAAAAGGAAAATTTATAGAGACACAATGCAGATTAGTGGTTGCCTGAGACAGGAGGTGATAATGGAGAATAACCCTCAATAGGCACAATAGTGACTTCTTAGTATGACAGAAATGTTCCAAAATGGGTGATAATCACACAACTATAAATTTACTAAAATCACTGGATTGTAGATGTTAGGTTTGTAGAATTATGGATTTTATCACATGTAAGTTATACCTTCATAAATGAATGAAAAACGAAACTCAACAACTATGCATCAGCAATCAAAGCAGTAGCCACAGAAGATGTTTGTTTTTCCTATTAAAGCAGGTGGAACTGTCTAAATTCTAAGGTACAGTAGGAACTTGGTGTTCTTGGGACTGACAACAGTGGCCCTAGGATTGCAATCCATGGATAGCACTGCTCCAGTTATAAAGTGGGTTATTGGACATTGTCTTCTTTGGGTGGAGGATTCTTTCATTTTCTTTTCAAACTTGCATGGAAAGTATTGGTACCTGTTCAGTATGAGAACAATAGCCTAGAGTGGTGGCATACAGTTAAGGAGGCATGCTCTGGAGTCAGACTAAATTGGCTGTAATCCAGATCTACCTATTTGCAACCCTACCTCATAGGGTTCTTGTGAGGCAGAAGTGAAATTACATATGTGATGTGAGTGGCACATAGCAAGATGACAAATTAAGATCTTTCATCTGCATGCCCTTAAAGCAGCAGGGATTGACTTGGGATGATCCATCCAACCCTTTTCTGAGTCCTGCTATTACCAGATAACCAGCAAGTTGATGGCAGAACACATCTGCTGAGGCAGCAAAGATGTCCATTCTGACTTATAGCAGACCTCTGTCCCCAAGGTCACCTCACTGCTTCGTGTGCATTAGACCAGGGATTTTAATACTACTGGATTAAATTGTAGATATTGAATATTGTGGATCAATAGTTAGAAAAATTTAAAGGACTAAAAACATTTTTAACACTCCAAATTCAAATTTTTACTTTAACATAATTGCAAATGTTTATGCAGTTTTAAGAAATAAGAGAAATTCAGTGCACCATCTAGCCAATCTCCCTCAATCACAACTTGTAAAACTAAAGTAGGTTTTACATGAAATTCATGTTATGTATATTTTTGTTCATTTTTACCATTGTTTCTTTACCTTTGTTTTCTGTAAGTAATTTTTTTGTTTGTTTTTATAGTTTCTTAAGGTGGAAACTTAAGTTGTTGATTTGAGATCTTCTTTTTAATGGGAAATTTAATGCTATAAATACCTCTCTCTCAGCACAAATTTTGTGCTCCAGTTTCATTTCAGTTTTAATTACTTCTTTATTTCCTTTAAGACATTCTCTTTGATTCAAAAATTTTTAAAAGTATCTTGTTTAATTTTCAAGTGTTTGAAGATGTTCTTCTTGTCTTTCTGCTATCGGTTTCAAGTTTGATTCCATTATCATGGCTAAGGAAACTCTATATAGTTTCAATTATTTTTGTGCTGGGTCTGTTTTTTGATGTACAATGCACCATCTACCTTGTGAACGTTCAATAATCATAGGAATAGAATGAGTACTTTGGTAGTGTTTGGTTTAGTGTTCTATAAATGCCAATTAGATCCTATTAGTTATTGGTGGTATCAATTTTTCTATACCTTTGTGAATTTTCTGCCTAGTAATTTTATCAATTGCTGATAGTAAGGTGTTGGTTTTCTCAATTATAATTGTGGATTGATTTCTCTTTTTAGTTCTATCAATTTTTGCTTCAGTTATTTTTGAAGCTTTCTAATATATACACATTTAGGATTACTGTGTCTTCTTAATGGGTTGATTGCTCTATTTTTATGTTATTGTCCCTTTTTGTCCTAGCAATTTTCTTTGCTTTTTCTTTTCTACTTTACCTAATATTATTATAGCTGCTTTTGTTTATTTATTAATATTAACATGATATATTTTTTCCATTCTTTTATTTTAACCTACTACTTTAGTTAGCTTTTGAATTGCTGAGACCAAAAGACCTGACAAGAATAATTAGAGTGAAAAAAATTTGTTTTGGCTCATTGTCAATCCATTGTCAGCCAACTCCAAAGCTCTGGGCATAAGGTGAGGCAGAACGTCATGGTGGAAGGGCTTGGAGGAGAAAAATACCCCAGGACATGGCAACCAGGAAGCAGAGAGAGAGCTCCACTCACCAGATATAAACTCCACTCACAAAATATAAACCCCAAAGGTGTACCATCAGTGACCTAATCTCACCTACCGTACCCTACCTACCTACAATTACCACCCAGTTAATCTATTATCAGTGGATTAATCCACTTATCAGGTTACAGTTCTCATAACCTAATCATTTCATCTCTGAATTCTTATATTGCCTTACACGTGAGTTTTGGGGGCACACCTCCTATGTAAATGATAGCACCTACCTATGCCAATGTATTTGAAGTGAATTTTTTATAGACAGCACATAGTTCTGTTTCCCATTTTTTTCTTTCTCTGTTTTCTCCCATGCATTGGGTTACTCTAACATTTATTAGAATCCATGAAGTTTTATTTAACATTATTTTTTAGTATATTGCTTTAAATAATCTTAGTTATTATTATAAAAACTGCTGTGTATATGTGACTTAATACAGCTGACTCATTTCTGAATCTTACCACTTTCAGTGAGAAGTAGAAACTTTACACCCATTTAGGTCTCTTTACCCTCCCCATATTTTAAATATATGTTATGGTTTAGATAAGAGATGTCCTCCAAAAGTTTTTGAGTATGAAAATGCAAAAAAACATTTACAGGTAAAATGATCAGATTATGAGAGATGTAACTTAATAAGTGAATTAATCCATTGATATGAATTCACTGGGTGGTATAAATGTAGACAGGTAGTGTTGCTGGAGGGAGTAGCTCACTGGGGGTGTGGTTTCAGGGTTTATATCTTGTGCTTGATAAGTAGATATCTTTCTGCTTTCTGGTTGCCATTTCCTGAGCTGCTTCCCTCTGCTACACCTGTCCACCATGATGCTCTCTCTGCCTCACCTTGGCCCCGGAGCTATGGAGTCAGCCAACGACAGATTGAGCTTCTGAAATCATGAGACAGAATAAACTTTCTTCTTTAAGTTGTTCTCATAAGGTCTTTTGGTCACAGCAACACAAAAGTCAAATAAAACAACATAATATTTTCAACTATCCCAGCAGATATTATAACACTTATTTCAATCATAACTGTTACTTGAGAAAGTCATAAAGAAACGGATAATCTGTTCTATTACCCCATATTTACCAATTCTATCATTCTCTTTTCCTTTGCAAAGTGGGAAGCCATTGTCTGGTATCATTTTCTTTCTATTATAAGAACTCCCTTTAGCCATTCTTTAAGGGTAGAACTGCTAGTAATAAATTCATTTAATTTTCCTTTGTTTGAGGATATTTTTATTTCTTCTGCATGCCTGAAAAATAATTTCACCAAATACAGAGTTTAAAATTTGTATTTTTAGAACATATTGGGCTACATTTTTCTAAATGAGAAATAAAAATTCAGATTGATGTCCTTGTACACCTCATGCACTATCCCCATTAGTTGTTTTAAGATTTTCTGTCCTACTCTTTAATTTTCAAAAGTTTTATGACATGGGTTTATCTTTCTGGGAGTTAACTCATCATCTTAAATCTGTACATTTATGCCTTTTGCCAAATTGAGGAAGTTTTCAGCCATTATTTCTTTGATTTATTTTTTAGCCCTATTCTTTCTTTTTCATTCCAGGATCTGATGATATGAATGTTAGGTATCATTGTCCTATAGAACCTGAGGTTCTGTTAAAGTGGGTTTTGTTTGTTTGTTTGTTTTCTCTATCTCTGTTGATGAGATGGAGTAAATTCTGTCAATTTGCCTTCAAACTCACTGATTCTGTCATCACCCCTCTGTTAAGCCCATCCACTGAATTTTTTATTTTGGTCATAACATTTTTTAATTCTATAATTTCATTTATTATTTTTATGACTTACTTAGATTTTCTAATTTCTCTTCATTTTTTTCAAGAAAATTTGAAATTATTAAAGCATTTTTATGGTGACTGCTTTAAAATCTTTGGCAGATAGTTCAAGCACCTCATTCATTTCAGTATTGGCATTAGTTGATTGTCTTTTTTTATTCAAATTGCAATTGTCCTCATTATTGATATGACTAATGGCCATACATACTGTTTGGTCAGTTGTATTGTGGATACTTCATACATTATATTGGAGATTTTTCATCCTCTGTTGGGAGTCACTTTAGTTAGATTTAACATGCAAGTTTTGGTCTACTTTTTTGGGCTATAATTTCAATGAAAATGTACTTTTCTGAAGCCTTGCAGGACTATCCTGAACTGCTTTATCCCTCTGGCTCTGATTGAGCTTTCATTGTATCCCTGTTGGTGCCACCCATGGGGCCAGAAGGTTCTTCCCTGGATCACTTGATAGCCTTAGGTAGTGGTGAGGGGATACCAGACCCAGGGGATGGAGCATTTTTCTGGGCCTGTTCTCCAGTCATATGGCACTGGTGATTTACTTGTGCTATCTGTGACAAGAAGAAATCTTCTCGGGATACTGGGTGGTAGACCAGGAGTCACCAAGTCTATATGGCTGTCTACTACTCAGTGAGGACCCAAAGATACCAGACCCTCTGGCACACACAGAAGTGTGCTTGGTGTGAATCATTGGCACACACAGAGGTGTGCTTGGTGTGGATCCACCCCTTAGTTGTATTTCTTAAGAGTGTTGTGAAGATTTAATGATGTAATGCATAAGAGCAACTTGCAGTGTCTCTTACATAAAAAGCATTCAGATAACACTGTGTTCTCTTTCCCCACACCTTACCTCAGTTTCTAAATCTAGAATAAGTTCAGTAAGGGCCACCTCAGTGATTGAATGTAACAATACACATGACAGTGCTTTGTAATCTGGAGCATGCTGTCCAAATGTCAGTTATCTTACAGTGATGGGACCTCTCTGTCTTATTTATAAAACTATACAGGCCTCTCAGAGTACCTGATGAATTATTAAAAAGATAAACAGTCACCTGGGAGCTGAAATCAGAAATGAATAAGCCTAGGAACCTGAAAACGAAATTAGTAAATATTTAAATGCAACCCACAGTAGTTGGCCTACATCCTCTCTCCCCTAGATCCTCACATATTGTTTCATAGTAAAAAATGTTTGTGGGAAGCCACAGATCTTTTTAAGCTGATAAAGTCAAAAAAGAAAGAAAACAGAATACCCAAAATCAAAGTTCAGAAGCACATTTTTGTTACTCCCGCGTCTCCTCTGAACCAGACACTCTTTACCCAGAATTCTGGGGTTTGGTTCATACTCTGGGAACTTCACTAACTCTTTGGGATATGTTAGGAAAGCTGTCATGGTTAAAGAGACCTGGAATGTGGCTCCCCAAAGCCTGATTTTTGCCAAATCTTGTCCTCCCCAAAGGAGCCTTGTAGAAGGCATGAGAAGAGTGGAAAAAAAGAGTAAAAGAACAGATATCAGAGAGAAAGAAGAATAGCAGAATAGTGAGAGGGTCAGCATGCATATTTAGAGGAATCCCAGTACTGCTGAGATAGCTCAGTGGGCAGAGACTGGAGGAAGAGAAACAATTCACACAGTGCCCACAGCAATTCAGGACCTACAATGCACCTGGGTTTTGTGATGAAGCAATTGAAGGAAGGGAGTTGGGGAAAAACTCAAGTCCTCACTCTCAGATATTTTCCATGTCCTAGAGGAAGTGGCCTTGCTGTAAAAGACAACCAGCTTTGCCAGTGGTCTTTGCTCAGTATAAGTATGTAAGTATGGAGGGTCTTTCAAACAAGGTGTTACCATTCCAACTGGTGATTGGAGTATGACTTCAAGTAAGAGAAGACAGGGAAGCATGTCCTAGAAAAGAATCTAAGGCCATGACTCAGGAAGAGTCCAGGTAGGCTCTGGTGATAGCAGTAGACATGTCTGCATGAACTGGAGGTTTCATATTAAAGAGAATCATGAGAGATGGGAGATAAGTGGTTTGTGGGAACCCACTGAAGAAGCTTTGAAATATCAGACTAAGGATTTGGAATTGTATGAAACTGTCAGGGAAGAATCCCAAGGGTTTTGAGTAAGGGAGTGGTAATTTCAGAACATGATTTTAGGAAGATCCCCCTACAGCGTGGATTACAAAGATGAAGACAGAAAAAGAGGGACTCTGTGATTGTTATGGTTTAGATTAGTGTCCCCCAAAAGCTCTGGTGTGAGACAATGCAAGAAAGTTTAGAGATGAAAATGATTGGATTATAAAAGGCTCAAACTAATCAGTGCACGAATCCCCTGATAGGGATTAACCTGTTAGTAACTGTAGACAGGGAGGGGGTAGCTGGCAGAGGTGGGTCCCCAAGGATATGCCTTTGGGGTATATGTATATATATATTGTCCTTGCTGAGCAGAACACACTCTGCTTCCTGATTATGTCACGTCCTGAGCTGCTTTCTTCCACCACACTCTTCAACTGTGATATCCAGCCTCACCTCAAGCCCCTGGGGAATAGAGCCAACCATCTATGCACTGAGACCTCTGAAACTGTGAGCCCCAAAATAAACTTTTCCTCCTGCAAAATCATTCTTATCAAGTCGTTTGTTCACAGCAGCAAAAGAGCTGACTAAAACAGTGGTTGGTTGTTGCAGTTATTTCAAGAGAAAAACCTAAACCAGCACAATGCCAGTAAGAAGAAGCCAGCAAAAGAAGAAATGCCTGGACTTGGCATTGGGTGAAACTAAGAACAAAGGAGCAGAGAACAGGCTTCAGAACTGGATGGTCAGTAACAGAACAGAGATGACCCAGTAGGTGAAATAAAGGCAATTGAGTGGATTGGGGGGAAGAGTGCATAGGAGATTTGGAGCTCAACTATCAAATATTCTTTCTCCCTGTGGGATAATGAGTGAGGTATTTATTCTTCCTGAATCTCTATTTGCTCTTACATAAAACAAAGGTCAGAGTACACACCTCAAAGTGTGGTTGTGAGGATTCGGTGAGAGAACACATATAAACGAACTTGCAGAGTGCTCGGTCTATTGTGAAAGTTCAATAACTAGGTCTTCCCTTTGCCTTCTTTCCCTTCATCTAGCCCCAGGAAGAAACAGATACAATATCCTCATCTGTAATATTTCCCATCTTCTATTCAGGTTCTAAGCAGTGGAAGAGTGCTCCGAAGTTCTGACAATTTGAACTCCGCTCAGTGAAACAGAGAACTGCAGAATGTGAGTCAATCACAGTCTAGGTAAGAGGCTAGGTGAAATGAAAATCTGTTCTTCTACTCTTGCTCTAAAAGGGTCCTTGACTGGAAAAAAAATCTAATCATACCTATTTTATCAGTGGAGTTTAAGTCTGCTGACAACATGAAATTTCAAGCTAATGGGTCCCTGGACCCTCTTCTATCAGAAGCTAACAGAAAGAAACAATTCCCCCAGATTGGTTACTAAAGTTAAAAAAGAAAGAAAGAAAGAAATATTGCAAGTCTTCCAGGTCTCATATTATTGAAGAAGATGGACAAATCCAGACTTGAAATCTAAGGCATTAATAGGAACTTGGAGACAGGTATGGGCAAGGCAAACTTCAAAGAGCAAGAGAGGAAATAAAAGAAATAAAATCAAAAAGGCTGCAAGCCTGCAAGGCTGAAGATTCATGTATACAGGTAAAGGTCACCTGACTTCCCATCTTGGGAGGAGAGGCTGACCCAGGTCAGTGGGAGATTGGCTGAGCATACCTAGGAAAGCTTTGTCTTTCTGGGTTTTAACAGATGTATTCTATATTTGCCCGAATGTAAGAGACTTGGTGCAGTAGAGAGATGATCAAGTTGGATGGCAGAGTGGGGGTGGACTGATTCTGTAGCTTCGTCTGCACATTCAGCACTGGATGGGACACTGCCCTGAAACCCCTCAGAGCCTTGAAAAGAAGCCTTGCTGCAGGAGAAGGGAGGCCACTGACAAATATCCAGAAACAACAGGAGATCCCAACAGGAGGGGACCAGATCATCTTTTCTGTCTACAGTCCCAACTGAGCACAAATTAAAGTACAAGCCCTGTGGCATCATAAAACCGCTGCCTAGCAATTTCACCGTGGGCATTCATTGCTGCTCTCTGACTCCAGGAAAATGAACATAGATGATTTGGCAGACAAAGCCCTCTGTGAACTGGCAGCCCACATTTCTAGAGTCAATGCTGGCCTCAATTGCATCAAATCCTGTGCTGTGATATATAATGCAGTTGGGCACCGGGTGCCCTCTGCTCTTCTAAGGGATCTATAGGAACATTACACTGTTTCATCACCACAAACCCCCTCTCAAGTAGACACCACATTCTCCCCACTTTGTAGATGAGCAAACTGAAGCATAGTGAGGTTATAAGGTTGCCCAAGGACAAAACTAGAAAGTGGAGAGTTTTGCATTCAAGTCCAGAGTCTCACTCTTCTCTGCTACACTTCATGGCCCCTCAGGAATCCCTTTCTGAGCCCTGCATTCCCACATGGGCTGGAAGACTCTGCCTCTGTGCTTCATGGCACTGTCCCACGAGCTGTAATTGACCCCATTGGACATTGCACTCCATAAGGCACAGATCATGTTTTTCTTGCTCACTCCTATGTTCCCAATCCATAAGACAAGAGTTGTAGCGTTCACAAAAATTTACCATGCACCTCTCAGCTTTTCTACTATGAGAATATGGTAGACAGAGGCTCTCCCTGCCAGAACCTGCTCCAACATTCTGTACACACCAAATCCCTGCTTCCATAGGTTCTAGTTCCTGCAGACTGCCCCAACTTGAAAGAGTTGAGTGGACACTAGGCAGCCCATCCCTGAGAGATGCCACTCTTCCTTCAGTCTTGGAAATGTTTTCCTAGACATGCACTGTAGTCTAAAACCTTTCTTTCTCCTTATCTTCCTTTCTCCTTTTATGTATGCTGGTTCGTTCAACCTCATCAAGGCCCATTTTCTTTTTTTCTCCCAGATATTTCTTGCACAAATGCCTGGCTTACTTATTAATGAAATAATAGTAGGTGTTGAAATAATGTAATTATTCCTATAGATCATTTAGAAGCGTAGAGAGTACCTGGTGCCCAAGTGCTTATTCTTACTTATCTGAGATCTGGACTAACACGACTGGTATGAGTAGTAGAATACCAACTTTCAGGATGTAGTCTGTGCATTAAGTCAGAAACCTCTATATGGATGCTGTGGTAAACATGGGAGCAGAAGGTAAGTTTTCCAGACAAGGCCCTTGGTGAACTGTCTTGCAAAAGCAAGAGGTGAAAGTAGAAGTGGCCCCCCTAATGACACTCCCAATTATCTACTTGGGAACTTTGTCCTTCCCATCCTTGCAACTCTGAACTTTTTAGGATTAGAGATCCTGGGTCCCAAAGGGACATAGGCTTGCTAGCAGACACAACAGGGCCCTCAGAGACTACGCACTCCAGTTGCCACTAAGATATTTTTGGACTCCATGTGTCCAGGGACCAGCAAAAGCAGAGTCTTCATACTAATTAACTCTCATCCACACAATGGGAGAAACTGATTTACATAACAGGGAAAAGGAGTAATACATGTATAACCAATGTCATGTACTTGTGGCCTAAGAGATAAAAATGAGCAGAGAATGTGGAAAAAGACGGAGATGAGAGGAGAAATTTGTCATTATTTTCTATTCTTTGTTAGCAACGTTTGACCAGACAGGATGACTTTATACAAGCATCAGCTGTTCCTTAATGTTGTACTCTAATCTATTCTTTTTTATTTTTATTTTAAACTTTAAACAAATTTATTTTTAGTTGTAGTCGTCAATACCTTTATTTTATTTATTTATTTTATTTTTATGTGAGAATTGAACCCAGGGCCTTGCACATACTAGGTGAGCACTTCATTGCTGAGCCACAACCCCAACCACTATTTTTAACTTTTTTTGTAATTGTAGATGGAAAAGAATGCCTTTATTTTACTTCTTTATTTTTTTATGCAGTGCTGAGGATCAAACCCAGTGCCTCACATGTGCTAGGCGAGCATTCTACCACCGAGCTAAAGCTCCAGCCCCTCAATCTATTCTTTAAGACTGGATAGTATGCCTTACATAGCACCTGGCATGTGTTCAATTAAAAAATATTGGTTGGTTGAATGAATACTTCTCTGTGGGCACTCCTTTTGTGATTAATTTAACAAACCTGATCCTGTTTCCAAAGGGAAAAAAAATCCTCATTTTCCCAAGTCTTATGCTTCCATACTCAATGGGATTTGTTTGTTGTTGTCTGTTTGGGGGATTTATTGTGGGCTTGTTTGTATCTGGATTTTTGGGTTTTGTTTTGTTCTAGTTTTTTGCTTCAGGGGAGAATTTTAAGTTTTTTTTTTCACAGTCTACCCAACATGTTCAGAATCAGCTGACTTTCAAAAAAAAAAAAAGAAAGAAAGAAAGAAAGAAAAGAAAACAACATTTGCCAACATGCAACCGAACTGAACTGTATGAAGTAGTTATTTCTTGATGGGTTTGGGTTTGAGCTAATTAGCTCTAGGTACTGGAGTCCCTCGCTTTACCTTGCCTTCTCAGGAATGCTTAGCTGACTCTATTTAGCTCATGATGCAGACAATGGGAGTTTTTCTGTTAAAGGCAAAGATAAAAGCCCCAGCCCCCAAATTAATAGATGTAAACTGAAATCCCGGCTCCTTCAACTCCTAGCTTTAAATAAAATCACCTTAACTCTGTGAGCCTCCATATTCACATCTGCAAAATGGCAGTAATAATCATCACTATCCCACCTTGGAAGATTGTAATGAAGATTAAATAAAATGACATCTAAATACATAAAACACTAGTAATAGACAATATCTGTATAGTGCTTATACTGTGTTAGGCATTTTTATAAGTATTTTGAATGACTAATTTAACTCTCATAGCAATTTTATAAGTTAGGAACTAATTTCATACAAGAGGAAATTGAAGAATAGAGAATAAGTTACCTGCCCAAGCTCATACAGCTGGTACATGGCAGGCTGGGATTCCAGTCAGAACCCATGTTCTTAAGTACTCAATCCTGCGGCCCCTCAATAAATGTAATAAGTAAGGGTATGAGAATCATAGCATAAATATTTAACAGTACATGGTAATGTTAGAATCAACAAAAAGATACACGCTAGATCAGGAATTAAAAATAAAAACATCAACCTACTCCGGGCTCATTTCAACTACTGTCTGAATAGCTCTCCTTGCACGTGCAAATAATCTATCAGAGATAAGCAAGGTGGAAAGAAAACAATTCTACGACCATGATTTTATTCTAGCTCCAACTCCCCCAGAGAATGAATTCCTTCTGCTCCTTCATCATTTCCCTTTTTCTCTTTTTCCCTCTTTTCTTCAATAGATTCTCATATTCACAGGTCCTTTCCACATCTAAACAAGGTCTATGGATCTATAATGTCCATACCTATAGGCTATGGTAGAAATTTCTTTTCCATTTATAAAAATATACTGTCACTCTTAATACCATATTAAAAATTGCTATCTAACTACATACTAAAATCCCTATGACTCTTTTTTGATTCTTCCTTTTCCTCCTAGAAGTATCACTTTCAAAATTACTACATACTAATTTATAGAAGTTATTCTTTATCCTCACTCACTAGAATGTAAGCTACACGAAGCCAGAGACTTCTGTTTTGTCCACGGCTGTATCCTAGGCATCTAGAAAGAGTGATCAGCACATATTTAGCACTAATGTTTGTTGAAATAATGAATGAATGATGGGAAAAATGAATAAAGGTCTAAACACGAGCATGATCACACATTCCCTCATATGCCATCTACCCTTCTATCTCATCTTGCTCTGTTTCAGTGGTACTCAACTGAGAGTGATTTTTTTTTCCTCCAGAAAATGTCTGGAGATACTTTTGAGTTATTACAACTGGGGTCAGGGAAGGGTACTATTGGCAGGTAGTGGCATCTACTGCTAAACATCCTGTAGTACACAACAGAACTTCAAGCCCATTGAAAACGTATTCATCCCAAAATGGCAACAGTACTCAAACTGAGAAAATTCTCCTCTATTCAATGCCCTGTAACAGACACCTCAACAGCATAAGATTACTTGTAGTTCCCCAAATAGTCTCTTAAAAAAAAAAAAAAGACTTGCATTACATGGTGCATGCTATTTGCTCCCCTTGAAATGCCCTTTCTCTTCTGTTTATCTGATAAATTATTACTCATTCTTCAAGCTGAAGCTCAATCTTCATCTTTATGTAGAATCCCCGGCCCCCCATGGCACAGTGGAGTGCTGCTTCTGTACATCCTGGGAATCTTGTTCATGCCTCTAGTTCACCACTTAACCTCATGACTACAATTGCAATTGCCTTTTAATCTATGCACCTATCATAAGCAAACAGTAGTTACTCTTAGAATTTTTGTTAATGAACACAGGTCCTGGAAAAGAGGTGATTAATAGAACTTTGTTGAATGAAGGAATTCTGTGTGTGGTGAAACCTTCCTTCATTTGCCTCTGTTCCATATTATTTGCTCGTCCTATTTTAAAAACAGGATCTCATTAAGCGGCTCTGGGTCTTGTTAAATTGCTGAGGTTGTCCTCAAACTTTTGCTCTTCCTGTCTCAGCCTCCCTCCTGAGTCACTGTGATGGGCACCACCACATCTGGCTTCCTATAAATTCTTATAGAACCTATGCATGATATACTGGTTATCATGCATAGGTTCTATAAGAATTTATAATGGTTAGTTTCTAATTGTTTTCCTGACAACTTAACAACTTAGGCTCTTGGAACATAACTGCTTCTGTTTTCTTCCTCACAACAGTAGAATATGGTTGGCAGTAAGGTAGAGCCTGAATAAGCTGCTTGATTTACCTTGACGAACTCCAAACAGAAAATATCAACAGGATCAGAGGAAATTAAACTGGTTCAACCTAGTCATGTGGAGAAACCTGTCAGGCAGCCTGGCTCTGGCCTGCCACTTGGAGACTGGCAGTTAGTTTTTGTCTATGGTTATATCCATCAATGCCATGAGAGGGTTGACTCTCAGCCGGGGGAATTCATTAGTCGTTTCACCAAATTAAGTATGAAATGTGTTCTTCTTACATCAGCAGCAGACATTCAAACATGGGCTCCTTATTTTGTTAAAATTCAACTAGAGCTGGGCAATGTGGCACACACCTGTAATCCCAGAGGCTCGGGAGGCTGAGGTAGGAGGATCAAGAGGTCAAAGCCAGCGTCAGCAATTTAACAAGGACCTGAGCAACTCAGTGAGACTCTACCTCTAAATAAATTTTAATTAAGGGCTGGGAATATTGCTTAGTGGTTGAGTGCCCCTAGGTTCAATGCCTGGTATCAAAATAAAAAATTCAATTAGAAAAGTTCAAATTGAGTTTTTGATTGTAGTATAGGCCTCAGTTCTGCATGAAATAAATGAAGCACAGAGCACAATGCTGATGTTTACAAAATATTCATTATTATAATTAACAGAAATGTTCAATATTTGCCTCTGAACTGGGCAAGTAAATTTTGCCAGCAACTAGATGCAAGAGGTTAATAAACATTAGTGGAAGCACATACTCAATGCAAGACTCTTTTCTGGGCCTAGGGAGAATGCCTCTCCATTGAATCAGGTTGTGTTTTAAAGGCTAGCTGTTTTTCAGGATATTGCAGTTTCATCAACAACCTGTTCATTGCCTAAGCAAGCCCAGGCCTTGGTGACAAGAAGAACAGCTGGCTCTGTTGTCACTTATAATGTAATCACCCTCTTCAGCCATTGCCTACTCACTTCTCATAACATTCCAGGACAACCTCTGGGGTTCCCATCTGTATGTTATGTGGGTTGGTACACTGAAGTGTGTTCAAATCTTCTAATTCTTGGCAAATGATCCAGCTTGCTAAAATCTCTGGTTAGGCTTGCCTAATAAATAATGATTATTGCCATTTACTAAACACTTACTTTGTGCCAAGCACCATGTAAGGACTTTAAAAATGTGATCTCATTTAATCCTGATTTTGCTTTGCAGTCTGGTTCTATTGTTTAATATCTATGCCACATTGGGAAATTTATTGTTGTGTTCATACATCATCTGGCCATGGGATGAAGGCTGCCCATGGGTAGAAGGTATAACTCTAGAACATCTCCATTCCACTAATGGCAATTCTTCATTCAGCTGTGGTGGTCAGTAGTGAGTGGACCTGCTCCCTCCTACAGCTGAAGGAGTGAGTAGTGGCTGCATCAAAAAAGAATCTGGGTGACACACCACAGTATCCTCTGGAGCAGAGTTAGGTAGAAACCTGTCTTGGTTAAATTTTACACTTAAAAAAAAATAATGACAAATATTTACAATCATGTTTGCAAAATCCTTATGGTGAGAGACTCATTTTCTTTGGGATGTTGAAGTCTTTGATTTTATTTACTGTTTGTTTCACATGTTTTTTATAAATAACATTTTACATAAGATGCCTTCAGGCTAGAGGGAGCTGAATCTCAATTTGATTAGACTATTTTATTTGTCCTATTTTCTGCTTTTCTCTTGCTTGGTGTCCCAGAAATTCCTCCTTGGGAAGCATTCATCCCTTTCTTTGCAAACTGTCAAGCTGTCCTGATAGGTGTCCTTTCTAATTTTAGAAATGGATGTGTTTAAGACTTTCAGGAGGCTGGGCATTGAGAAAGAAATGTGCCCTGGTTCCACACAGCCTCCAGTGGCTCACATTCCACTGCAGAAGTGAGGTTTAGGAGGTTTTCATTTAGTTTAAGGTGAATGATAAATGACCAACTCACTAGCAGAAGAGGCTTTAGGGCGAAAGCTTCTTTTTCTAAACAGGATACAGAGAGTGATTTAAGAAAAAAAGGGTATAGGGGGCTTTGGCTGAACTAAAAACAAAACTGCTTTACACTGGCTCTAAAACTTGAATCTAATGTGTCAAATGCCTCAAAGGAAACGCAATTTAGGCTGTTGACAGAAAGGGAGGAGTTAGTGGTCACATGTGTTGGGGCTTGGGAAAATACTTTTAGAAATGGTGATAATGGGTCTTTTAGGGGGCTGGGGTTGTGGCTTAGAGGTAGAGCGCTTGCCTATCACATGCTGGGTGTTGGTTTCGATCCTCAGTATCATATAAAAATAAAATAAAGGTATTGTGTCCAACTACAACTAAAGCAAATATTTAAAATAAAATAAAAATAGGTCTTAGAGCTGGGGGAGGTGGTGCACAGCTGTAATACCAGTGACTCAGAGAGCTGAGGCAGGAGGATTGTAAATTCAAGGCCAGCCTCAGCAACTTAGTGAGGCCCTAAGCGACTTAGTAAGACCCTGTCTCAAAATAGAAAAATAAAAATTATGTGACATGTGATGTGAAGACTTAGAAATATAACAGTACTGAAAATGTTTAGTGCTTTTGGGTGGTGAGTTCTCTAAGCAATTTTAATGCATTAACTTGCTCTGCATAATGACCTTCAGTGGTGAGTGCTGTTGGTTTCCTCTTTATATGAATAAGGAAGCTGTGCTGCAGAAAGCTCAAACTAAGGCAACACAACCAAGAGGCAGACCTGGGACTCATCCTACGCTACTTTCTAGAACCCAAATATTTATGTCCACTGCTATATTACATTGCAAAAAGTGTCCAAAGATGGACTATAGCAAATTCTGAAAGGAAGAAGGCAGGAAGGAGAGAACAGGAAAGAGGAGAAGACACAAGAAAGAAAACAAAAGACTCTTCATCTCAGTGTCAGCCCAGGTTTTGTTCATTACCAGGGAAAACTTCTGACCACCCCATTCTCTGTGCCAGGAACAATGCCTGGCATCCCACAGGACTGCCTCATGCCAACCTCCTTGACAAGACTAGAGGTACCACAGATGTGGTATCTTCAATATTCCAGGAATATGGCAAATTGTGGTCTGTGTGCCCCTAGGTTTTGGTATGAAAATTGTAGCCATCCAGTTTCTGGAGAATTTAGCAGAAGACAAATTAATCAAAATGTAAATAGGCCAAAAGTTATATGACCTACTCCAAAGCAGCAAATGCCATGATATGAGTGACTCATAGGTGGTTTCCTTTGAAACTCCAACACTTCTCTTTGGCCAAAACGGTTCCTAAATCCTTTCCTATATATAAACCAAGTCAGTGGTATGCCACCTGCTAAGATGATCTCCAAAGAGGCCCTCCTCTAACTTCAACCCTTTGTCTGATTCCCTGTTCTTGGAATTACTGACTTTTCCCATGAAAGGAATACACCAGAAGTAATGAGAGCACAGCAAAATGGTGACTTCAAAGATTAATTTCCATAAATATGGGAACCTCTGTCACAGATGCTCCTTCTCCCTGTCTCTTAGACTACTCACTCTGGAGGAGACCAACTGTCATATTGGGAGGCTGTTTTATAGAGAGATCAGCATCAGCGAACTTTGAAGCAGATCTTTTGAAGTCTGCAAACAACCAGATGAATGAACTTGGAAGCAGATACTCATCCAGTTGAGGCTGTAGCCCTAGACAACAACTTAACTACAACCCCTCAAGAGAGCTTGTTCCAGAGGCACACAGCTAGGCTGCATTTCATAGAAACAGAGATGACAAATCTTAATTGTTTGAGCTGCTAAATTTGGGGATAATGTTTATACAGCAATTGATAAACTAATAGAGTACTCCAATTGGGAAAAATATTGGGGTAAAAATAAAAAAACTAATAGAATGGATACAGTAGTTATAGTGGGTTTGCCATTCAACAAAATTTCCCTTGGCAACTGCTTCTGAGAATTCTTGTCAATAGGTTGTGCATGATCAGTCATATTCCAGGATTTATCTAGTTCGAACAAGTAGTCCTAGCTGTGTGATCTGACATTCTTCAACTCAAACTTCAGATTAAATGATCCCTGAAATAGATGCATATCCCTATCCCTTTGTATTCAAGTAACTAAGACCCAAATGAAGCAAATTACCTAAGGTTATATCTAATTATCAGCAGTCATTTACTAGTAATAAATATTTACTCAACACATTCCAGTGTTTTGGATTTGGGGTCTTCTAATCCTTCCCACTGGTCCACGTTCCTTCTGGAGTCGATATGAATAAGTCTTATCTAGCTTTAGAAAACTAATTGTCTTCCATCTGAGGCACAAAAGACTCCAGACACTTAAACATGCATTAGAAATTTGGGAGTCATCCTTGACACCTCTCTCTTCCTCACAAATCCATCTCTAATTGATCTCCAAAGCGTACTAATATAGCTTCAAATATACCTCTCAGTAGAATCCACCCATGTCTATCTTCATCACCTACCACTTCCATTAATCAAAATAGGCTACTCTATCAAAACAGGCTATTCTATGTATGCCTTGGTAACAAATAAGCCCCTGAATTTCAGTGTCTTAACATAATGAAGGTTTATTTCTTGCTAGCATCACAGCTCAATACAAGTGAAACATCCTTTCTCCATCTTTGAGTTCTACAATCTGGAGCGCAGGCTATCCAAGGTCACTACAGCAAGAGAGGGAGAGAGGGAGAGAGGGAGGGAGGGAGAGAGAGGGAGGGAGGTAGAGAGAGAGAGAAAGCTCATCTGTTATTTCTGACCAGAAGTGATACACATCAAATCCATTTTAATGCCAATTGGCTAGAAGTAGTTGCATGAGCCAATTTAACTACAAGTCATACTGAGAAATGCAGGAACAAGTGGATACTTATTGAATGCCAAATATTCCTATACTATCACCTTCATCATCTCTGGTTAGGATCACCACAATCACCTCTTTACTGATTTCTCAGCTTTCACTCTTGCTCATCACTTAGCTCTTCTTTCCGGAGCAATCTTTGTGCCCAGACAGCTGAAAGGTCTTCCTTATCTTCCCATCATACTTAGGGTATAAACAATTTCTTCACTGCATGTAAAGCTGCTTTGATCTGGCCCTGTGTGTCTCTCTTGCTTGGTCTTGCTTCATGCTCCCTCTTATATCCCATTGCTTTCTTCATCCTAGCCACACTGGCCTTCTGGTTCCTCTAAATGGTTATACTCCTTCCTGTGCCAGGCTGGTCAATAAAGGCAGGCCTGGGTTTGAAGACTGAAAAAGATGATGAATCAATCTTGGGTGTTTTTCTTTTATGGTTGATCCAATTTCAGTTTACTACTGGTTCAGCAAATAAGCAGTAGGAAGGATCTATAAGACAAAGCTAGAAGGAAATGGATGCTGTGAACCATTCCTCTATAATTCCCCATAGGAGGCATGGAAGTTGTGTTGTCAATTTCACCACTCACTGTGAAGATGATGTCAGAAGCTGAGTGAGGCTCACCGAAATTATGCCATGTCTCTAGGGAAAGACCACATACATCAGCATATACTGTTTCATTATCAGACGATGAAATTTTGCTGCATACCAATTGCATGCATTCCTACTCCATTTATTTCTGTGTTGTCAGGCCCTCCACTCACTTCACCACATGAGCTTGGTGTATCTTCTTGCTCCTCTTCACAATATTCTTCCCTCCTCTCAGTTCAGTCAGATCCTGCCACTTATTTCTGATTTCTCCATCTTCTGTGATATGTTCTTATAGAACTTTGTCATATTACCATGTTATCATTTTATGATTATTTGTGTTATTTGATTCTTGACCATCTTTTACACTACACTGCAAATACTTGAAAGCAGGAATCAATTTTGGTTTTGCTCATATTGGATGCCTAACCCTGTATGGTGCTGACACGTGGCAGCTCTCTTGCAAGACACCTTGAATGAATATATCTAGAGGATGGACAGTTCTCTATGTCTTCTTTTTTTAATTCATTGCACATAAAACAATCTATTTAAAATTCAAATCTCATTAACGTAGCTTTTCTGGAAACCCCACAATATTTCCCATTATCCAATGAGGAAGTCGAATAAATTGTGGGAGGTGTTTATAAATAAGATGGCCATGTGCCCCGGTTTACCTCTTCGAATCTGTGGTTCTACCATAAGGCGTCCTTTTTTCACTCTCAAAAGGGTCCAGTTTGAACAATAAATTTCATGGCCACCCTACATAAGAAACTTCTGATATCTAGCCCCATGTTGACTTCTTAAATCTCTTCCATTAACACAATTTATGCCCAAGTGACAAGGAACTGCTTGGAATTCTCTGCTAACCACCACCTTGTTTCTCACCTCCCTGGCTTTGCTGGAATTGCCTCTGGCCAGAATTCTTTGCCCTCCTCTCTGACTGAACCTATAAAGTTTAGTTAATTCCCTAATCCCCCAAGAAAGCCTCTCTGATGCCTGTCCCTAAAGCCAGTGTAGAACCCACTTTCCTTCAATCTTCCCAGTCCTCTAATTCTACATTATTCCAACATTTCATTTTCCCATAGGATTATAAATGCCAGCATGCCTGTCTTCAACCTCTACCCCATGCTACTGTTCGCATCTTTGCTTTCCTCCTCCCTCTTCTCCTTCCCTAGTCTCTCCCTTTCCCCTATTTCTTCTCATTCTCCTCCTTCCTCTTCCTCTTCTTCTTCTTCCTCCCTGATGAGAATAATCTAATCCTAATACCTCTCCCTTCCCTGCCCGCCACCCCTCATCTGCCTTCTCTACCCTGAGTTCTCCTGAATCTCATCTGCAAAGCACATGGGTCACAACATGACTCAAATGACTTTTAAAGAAAATAATTTTTAACCTTTAAAGTAAATATAATTCAGATGCTACCTGTCTTGACAGGCTTGCTGAAACAGGTTTCTTGAAGGAATTATTTTTGAAATCTTTAAGTTTGGACGTCACTGTTCTAAGATGAGATATGTAACAAAAAATAAATAACATTTTCTGTTGAAAGTATGAAATAAAGTCTGATCGCTAAGAAGTTTCCAGGAAAGAGGCCTAGATTTCAACCTAAACTGATTTTCCCCTGACCTTGTCACTTCCCAAATCTGCTCATGTGGGCAGTTTATTTCTGTTTCTTAGTTTATAAACTGAAGAAGAATGTGTGCTGTGGGGAGAATTTGGTGAAGTCGTATGTCGGTGTTTCTCCAAGTAATGTCTTTAGAAAGGAAAACATTTTCAGGGATGCCCAATGTTGACATGTTATTTTTATTGTAGTGTAACTTAAATATGAACAAAAATAACTGAGGGTATAAATTAAGCTCGTAGTTTTTATAAAACTAGAAATCAAAACAAATCCATTAACTATAATACAAATCAGATATTAAATAGACAAATTTGCAAATTAAACACAAGTCAAATTTCAAACTAAAACTAATGAAATGGTCAGCCTTAATTTAATTTGATAAATTAAACTTTTATGAAGTTTTGCATGAAACTCCCTTTTCATGAAACTCTCTTGAGCTTTCATACATTACATCGTAAAATAGAATAAATGATATAATAAAGGACCTGATGATAATGCCATGTAACAAAGACCTCAGGATTCAGTTGTCCAGTTGAGTCATCTGATAAAAAGGGGAAATGGATGACAGCAGTTTTTACCACAAGGACCCCTGGGGAGGGGTCAGAATACCATGGGGAAGTGGGTGGACTGGCACCCAGATCCACTGTTGGTACTAGGATTTCCCCCCAGAGGACAGAGTATAGTTAAGGGAATCACCCTCACTGTCACAGTTAGCTAACAATTAACTTAGCCTTTCTCATTCTCAGTTTCTTCCTGAGTATGTGGGGGGCAATAAATTTCATCCTGTAGGGCTACTGTAAGAACTGAATCAAATAATGTATATGAGATCCTCAGCAAATTGCACTTTAATCATGTGCAATGGACAAGGCTCAGTGGTCCCTAGACTTCCTCCTGGCAGAGACTGCTAGAGGGACAAGAAGCACACAGTATCTTAGAGATGGGCACTGGGAAAATTTTAATCTGTGGATTTCAAAACCTTGATGAAGATGATAAAAATAGAGAGAAATTAATTTTAAGAATTCTTGCTGTTTTCGTTGTTGTCATATGTTGAGATTAATCTTCTCTGCAACAGTTCTTTCTTTAATATGAGAAAACTCTTCTTTGTTGTTATTGTTTTTAGTTTTTACATAAAGAAGCAGAATTCTGGGCTTGAGCTGCAAGGAAAGAGGACACTGTTCTGGCTTCATGCCCCATGATACAAGGAAGGTTTCGGTGAGAGACAGGTACTGAAAACTGAGGGGTCTGTAAGCATAACCCTGGAAGATTCTGAGAAGAAGTAAAGCCATTTGGGAACAGATGAGATGAAGTTAGAGAAAAGGCCACTCTCCTGTCACAGGACCCAGTACCATTCTGGTACCCTGAAAATGGACAATGTGGAGGCCCCTGGAGACCACTCTGGCAAAGCCATTGTGCTTAGCATGGTGCCTCCCTCCTCAGTAGCAGGGGCAAGAAACTTGGAAGAAAGAAAGCAGCTGCCTTCCAGTAACCATGAGAGCAGACCAGGCAGATGAGGGTGTCTCTGGATATCAGAGGGGACACTTTGAAATGGTTTGGAGTTGTGGTAACATCAGGAGGAGAGATCAAGCCATTATAACATGAATGTCAAAAGTCAACTTAACAACCAGCCCATTCACAATAGCAATAGAGTTTACAAAATCAATGAAAACTAAACCACCCCAAATCAATTTAACAAGAGAGACACAGGGTCGATAAGGGAAAAAAAAACAAACTATGAAATCTTATTTATGGATGTGGAACAAATTCTGAGCAAATGAACAGAAATACCAAATTTTCAACAGAAATATATATTTGTCTTTACTATATCAATTCTTCCAAAATTAATGCAAATATAATCAGAATCCTAATTTTTGCTAACTGCTTGAAATAAGTTTAAGTTGCTCATGGGAGAATAAATGTCAAGACTACTAAAAAGGAAGAAAGGGAAAAAGGAAGGAAGGAAGGAAGGAAGGAAGGAAGGAAGGAAGGAAGGAAGGAAGGAAGGAAGGAAGGAAAAAGGAAAATGGAAAAGAATAAGAAAACAGGAAAGGATAAAGGATCACATGGGCAGATTCCTTGCCTTCCAGATATCAGATATTCATGAAGTCTTATAACAAAAGTATCGTAGCATTGGCTCAAGCTACAGAAATAGAACAAAGAGTTCAGAAAAAAATCCAAGGATATGTAGAAGCAATGTATGACATTAATTCAATGGGAAAAGGGATGTTTATTTAATTAATGCTGCCAACATTGTTGGCTATCCAGCTAGATGTAAGCAAAGAGAGACTCTTAGCTCTAACTATACACAAAAAATAATTCCAAATAGATTAAAGAGTTGAACAGTACACATTTGAAGACAATTTAGAAAACTATTTATATAATGTTAAGTGAGACAGACTTTTCTAAGTAAAATAGGAGATCCAAAATCCATAAAAAGAACACTAACATATTTGACTACTTCTTTATCATTAAGAGATGAAATAATGAAAGTAAAAAGATGACAGGGAGAAAATTTTTACAATGTATATAGTGGACATAGATTTAATTTTCTGAATTTTCAAAGAATTCTCTTAGTTTATAAATATATATATATATATATATATATATATATATATATATATATAGACAAGAACAGAATTCATAGCAGAAGTGATCAAAATGTCTATGAAAAGGCTGTTAGCCTTACTTAGAATCAAGAAAATATAAAATGAATTTAAAGATGAGATATTTTCTGCTGCCAAAGGGCCAGCTTTTGCATCTCATTATCCAATTCTTTTTTTTTTTTTTTTAATTTCTAGGTTTTGCACACCACCTATGTAGGTGGTCTAATTTAGGCCATGTGCATACACTTGGGGATGCGTCTGTTGCTGGTATATAACAATTTCACATTTAGATCCCTTAATAGTCTTCATTCAAATAGTAATTCAGGCAAATGAACAAGTGACTATGTTCGTATTAATGGCTTTGAGCCAAACTACCACCCAGGAGCTAGCCATTATCTGGAGAACATGGCCAGGCTGGACTTGGGCAATGTAACAGCCATTTATCCTAAGCCACAGCCAAACCTTTCTAGGCCTGAGGTAAATTTACATAGAATAAAGTTAAATGGAGAAAATACTATTGGGGTGATGCTTTAAATTATTTGCATTTGTTCATCTCCAGTAGAAAAACAGAGCCCCAGGGCTGTAGACCCAGAGACAGTATCTTCCCATTGAAACACAGAAAAAACATCTTGGTTTCATTACCATTCCCAAGTATTCTAGGATCCTAGCTGGGCATTAGAAACAATGCAGAACTAGTTTTGCTTTTAAACATCTAATTAAATTAATTTGTCTGCTGTTAGTGTATAGAACTCTCAAGTTTCTAGAAAGGCAGGAGTAGGGATCAGGAAGAAATTTTGCTTGTCTCCCTCAAGATGTGAGTAGGAACACACCTTCTTCTTAACATCCAGTGTCGTGGTCTCCTTGCCTCTTCAGAAACTGTACTTCTCAGGGGAGCCAACTGTTTAAGTCCTGGCCATGGGAAACAAGAAGGGTTACCTGGTCTCTTGTTTTGGGTTCATCTCAGACTTGAGCTGAGTAAGGAATCCTTGACCATCAAGGAATCTCTACAATTCTTTGCACAGAGAAGTACGTGTAAGAATCAAGAGAGGATCATTGTAAAAACAAAGGAACCCAGAAGGCTGAACTTTCTCAGAGACAATAAATAATCATTGATTGGCAAAATCAGAACCAGAATCCCTGGTGTCTTGAATCACTTGCTGCTTAGAGTCCTCCCTCCTGACTCTGTCAGGTGTGTGGGGAAGAAGAGCATTCTGAGCAGAAAGAACTTGGTACTCATAGAAACAAGGCCTGAGCAACATGAACTTTGAGGAAACTTTAGAAATTTAATACAAGCATTCCAAGAGCACAGGGGATGTAAGGGAGCCATGGAGAGTAGACTATAAATCATTTTTGTAAGCAGTTTAGACTTAGTATTCCTCAAGATTCTTTCAGTTACAAGCAAGAACCCCAAGACCAAACTAAGTAATAACAACAGTAACAATAATAGTTAACACTTAACTGAGCACTTTATTCTAGATAAATTTCTGTTCTCTGTATGTATTACCTTATTTAAAACTCAGAGCACTATGAGGAAGGTATTGATGTATCTATTTATTGATAAGAGCCCAGGAACTCTAGTCAGAAAGAAAAAGAAAGTTCAGAAGAAGAAGGATTATCAGAAAAAAATATTGCAGCAAAAGGCTATTACTGAATACTTTTCGTTACTAGAAGGTACTCCATTATCAAAAAACAAACTTAATTTTTAGAACCACACACGCCAAACAAAACAGCTCCTCAGGAAAAACCCTCAGAGCCCAACTGCCACCACCAGCTTCCCCCAAGCCTCTCTCCCCCACACAAGCCTCTCTCCACCTCCCACAATCCTCCTGCTCTTGAGGCCGATTGGCTGAGTCACATGGGCGGAGCCAAAAAAGTCCCCCAGTGAGCAGTTCCGTGATCTGAAAGGGCAGGGAAACAGCCCAATGAGCATCACCGCAGAGGAGCCAATCAGCTAGATGTTGCTGGGGCCCGCTGTGAGCCAATCATCAGCCAGCAGCTGGAAGTTTGCTGGCAGCTGGAAGTTTGCTGGGGCCCCTTCGGCTGTGGCTCTCAACAATGAGGAAGCTGGTACACAGAATGTTTAAACATTTTGTCCAATATCCTGTAGCCATAATTGCTGATTGTTGTAATTGGTGAAGTAGTTGCTGTAATGGGTAAGCCTGGGTTCATGTGCAGCCAAATCCAGGAGTCAAATAATTTTCTGAGGTTCTGTCTTGCTTTATCCTTGGCTCTACTTCATTTTATGCATTGCCTTCACCTTAGATAGATTTCTCCATAAAGAAGAAGGAGAAGGAAAATGAGAAGGAGCTCAGATCTCAAAGCAATAGTGAAGCCATTTCCCTCCCAACACCTACACATAAAATTTCTGCTTGACCTTGGCTTATAAGGAGCAGAGAACATAAGAACAAGGTCATAGCAGAGTCAACCACATGGAATGGGCTCCCATCAAATGATAAATTACCTTAAGAGCTGGGGCATTGTCAGATAGATGTTTCACCAGCGATATAGAAAGAAAGGGCACAAATTTTCATTTTAGAGAAATAGTGTTGAAAATGCATCAGAGGAACATAGAACTGGAGACGGAGAAGCCAACTAGAAAGCTGACCACATTTTCCTGAGGCTGTGGTGATGGTGAGAAGGGAATAGAGTCAAGAGGTACGTAGGAGATAGGGATACAGCAGTTGAGGAAGAAGAAGCTAATGGCAACTCTGAGGTTGTGATATTAACTGAACTTTAGAAAAAAGGAAGCTGAGCAAGTTTGCGGTAAAGAGAGAAGACAGTGCCTTCCTTTGAAGGCACTTGGGCACTCAGTCTGCCTTCCCTATTAGACTGCAATGTTCATGTCCCAGTGAACAAGTCTTCCCTGTCACAATAGTATCCATACTCACTGTATAGTGCCTGGCACATAGTAGGCACTCACTTGTCAACTTAACAAAACGGCCCACCATGCACCCAAGTGCATGTACCAATTAGATCACTGAAGTCAGAAGAGAAGTCTGGCCCACATGAACTTGGGAGATCACTAAGGGTATGGGAAATAGGAAAAAAAATGGTCATTGAAGAAATTGTGCAAGGAGAGTGTGGAATGAGAGCGTGAGCACAGAATGCCAGCACATGAGGAACTAGCAGAGGAAGGTGAACCAGGGGAGTGGTTGAGAAAGGAACGGTCAGTCAGAGACGGCATAAAAGAAGTGATAGGGTGGCAAAGCGTTGGTGAAAGGCCAGGAGGATATGGGGAAGACTTACTAGCTGTGTGACCTTCGGCAGGCTATTTCACTTCTGCATGCCTCAGCTTCCCCTATTCTAAATTAGAATCATACTGCCTGTCTTAGAGGTGTCGTGAGAATTTTCAAAATAAGCACGAATAGAGGACTTAGACAAGTACTTATTTCAATATATACCTAAGGACTGAGTAATGCCTACCACTCAAACCCACAGAATAGACAAGCAAAACAATGCCTCCACCAAGTTTGGCAATCTAGAGAGCTGAACAATCTGCAAAGCTGGGAAGTAAAGCCACATTGGGTAAATCAAGCATGAGAAGTAAGGAAATAAAAGCATCATCTACTGAATTTTTTTCTCTCTGACAAGCATCAGTAGCTAATATATTTTGCTTATTCATCTTAATGGCTCCCCAACTAGAATATAAGCTCCATGAGGGCAGTGACTGGGACTACTCTGTGTCCCAAGTGCTTAGGGCCTTCTCAGCAAGATCTGTCTAATGACTGCATAGAAAAACATGGTGGCAATAGAGACAGAAACCAAGATATTCAACCCAGCATGGTGGTGCCCACCTGAAATCCCAGCAGCTTGGGAGGCTGAAGTAGGAGGATTGCGAGTTCAAAGCCAACCTCAGCAACAAGAGAGGCACTAAGCAACTCAGTAAGTCCCTGTCTCTAAGTAAAATACAAAATAGGGCTGGGGTTGTGGCTCAGTGATTGAGTGCCCCTGAGTTCAATCTCTGGTACCCCCCCAAAAAGAAAGAAAGAAAGAAAGAAACAAGGACATTCAATATGATTCGTCCCTCAGTCAGTGCTTATCCAGGGCTGTGTTATGGCTTGAATATCCCCTAATATTGAAATTTTATTGCCAGGATGGGAAAAGGAAAGTAATTAGGGGGTGAAGGCTGAGTCCCATGAATGGATCAATAATGTTTGTGTGGGAGTGTTAATTATCATTAGAGTGGGTTGTTACAGGAGCAAATCCACCTCTCATGCTTTCTCTTTTGCTGGTCTCGCTTTGCCCTTTTCCCTTCCCCAAGTTACCAAGGCCTGCTCCAGGCACTGCTGTTATGCCCTTGGAATTCCCAGCTTCCAGTTCCATAAGTTAAATAAACTTTTCTTTATAAATTACCACATCTGCAGTATTTTGTTACAGCTACAGAAAATGGATTGAGACAGGTTGCATAGACTATAAAGTGGTTTGGGGTTTTAACACAGATTCCCAGGCCTTCTCCCTTGTACTCTCTCTGAGCAGGCATCCCTTGTTGGGAGGAGAGGGTAAGGTCCAGTGCTGCTTTTTAACAGTGCCCCTTGTCGCTATTACACACACCTTTGCCTCACAACCACTAACCTATGCCATAGTTTGATGTGTGACTTAATATAGAAATAAAATGAAAAAATAACTCAAATCTGCAGCCACTGTTACTTCCCTCAGGATCTGATCGAATTCATTTTTTTTTCAAGTATGTTCATATTTGACAGTTAAAATTTGTAGTAAAAAAATTCCAAAGGTAGCAGCTCAAAGGGACTCTTAACAAGGAAGTCTGGGTAGAAGAAAGGGAGTGGTCCTCTGGGCAGAAAAGAATGCACCCAGCCAAGCAGGTTTTACATCCATCAATCACAGCTCACACCTGCCCTTCTGTTCAGCACAAAGAACCAATTGAGAGGAGCCAGTGCCCCCCACAAAGGCATGGGAGCCTGGACAATGCAGGCCTAGAAAGACAGGAAAGTGGCTGGACACAGAGATTTACACCAAATTGTCTAAGCAGCTAGCATGGAATCCTCAGAAATGTTGGCGTGGTGTCGGATTCTAAGAACATGCAGAACTACATGGTTAAAGAATGAATAAAGTGAGATTTCTCAGGGAACCAGAAGAAACCATTTTTATGTCAGAGAAAATCATGGAGTCTGCTCACCAAAAATGGACATTCAGGAATTAAGTGAAAAGGACCCATTTCATCAGGAATCTGTCTCACGTACAGCCAAGTAGACTAACTGAGCTAGCCTTACCTCCCCTGTCATGGACATCTTGTCCTCTTATACTGACATTGCCACCTTTCCTGAACAAGTAGCACATGCTATTACATGCTTCTGTGCTTAGAAACTTTTCCCCTATCCATCAAACAAAAGCTCGTTCATCCTTCTCCAAAGTAGCTTCCTCTGGGGTGCCCTCCCTGACTCCTTGAGCAGAATGAGCTAGTTCATCACACATCTCTGTACCTCTGTTCCTTTGCTCAGTGTTGATTTTGTGTGATATCAAAATCAATATCAAGTTACACTGCAAATATTATTTGTATATGCCCATCCACTGTTAGGATGTGGCTTTTCAAAGATAGAAATTATGTATTCAGACAAGCAATCCAATGAGTACTGCCTATGTGCTAGACAATAATACTTACATTATCTCTGTGCTCTACAACAATCCTGCATAACAAGATTCCCATTTTATGAGTGAGAAAACTGAGTATTCAAATGGATTACCTGAGATTACATAACTAGGAATGATTCCAAAGTCAAAACTTTTCCCACTGTAATACACTGTCCCTTTTTACAATGATGAAAATGAATGTCCTTTCTACTAATTATAAGTACTTTGCCATTATCATGTGATTATGACAAACAAGTGGATCTGTGAGCTGATTGGGATTACAGAAAGAGCAATTCTGCATCAAATATATCGAAAAGAAACCCCTCCTGACATTACAATGCATACACATTAGCAGCCTCATCCAATAAGCAAGTCATTTGGCGTCTTCTGAGTGCAGTTTTCAGTACAAATTCTGGCAGGCTTATTGTTAAGATACAGACTTACTTCAAATCAGGTATGTCATAGGCCTTATGAGATTCTGTTGAAGAGGAAGCTGTTGAGCAGCACCTATCTTAATGACTTTTCATGCCAGAGTCATCTCTCTCGGTTCTGGGGTCCCGCCCAATTGCATTGGGAGAGCTTGATAAGAGTTCAAATTAGTTTGAGAAAAATATTGACCCTAATTCTACCTGTGAACCTTCCAATGACTCATATACTGAGTCAGTTTGCTGTCAATACAGCAAATTCTTACCTAGCTGCCTCTTTTTCTCTAGAAGAGAATGCAAGTCCAACTCTTAAAATTTGACAACATGATGATAGCCCCCATATACCTATGTATACTTCAGATTTGAGATTTGCATGCCAAGCTGGCCCATCTACCCTGCAGTTACCTTGGTCATCATTTTCAGTCATTTTCATTGCCTATGGCTTAGCCTTGGCCTAATACTGAATTATCAGTCTGAGAGCTCAGTGGAAGTTTGGTGATATATGCAGGACTCATTCTGATTCTTCAGGTCTTATTTCTATTAAGTCAAATGATAAGAAAGCAAAATTACTGGGCCATAGTGTTTTCTGAATTCATCATTCATTCATTCGTTCATTCATTCATCACATATGTATTGAGGGAGCTGCTGAGCACAATCATTAGGAATTCAGACTCTGAATCTGTCTGAATTTAACATGTAACTGCCTTTACTTACTAGCTCTGTGACCTTGGACAATTACTCAACCTCAGAGCTCCACATCTAGTAAGGACAACACTTACTACAAAGTGTTATTATTTTTTTTAGAGACAGAATTTTTTAATATTTATTTTTTAGTTTTTCGGTGGACACAACATCTTTATTTTATTTTTATGTGGTGCTGAGGATCAAACCCAGCGCCCCGTGCATGCCAGGTGAGCGCATTACCGCTTGAGCCACATCCCCAGCCCTTATAAAGTGTTATTTTGAGGCCCCAATGAATATTTAGCTATAAACCTTTAAGAGAGTTCCTGGAATTCAATTTTTAGCTATGTCTCTTATCATCATTGTTGCTATTGTTACAAAAGTTGGACAGGGTGCAGGCGTACTGGGACGAGGAAAGGACACAGGGGTGAGCTAACACCATGCAGGAAGACAGACTCTTAAGTGACACCAGTGAGTAAATGCATTCTACAGTGTGTAATCTAAAGGAAAGGCAGGCAGGGCTCTGAAGCCCTGTGACAAGGGGCCTGTCCTGTCTGAGTGGGAGATGAAACCTTCCCTGATCGAATGGACACTGAGAGGTTGAGTAGGGGACTGGATGGAAGTGAGTGGACTGCTGGAAAGACCCTTCCAGCCCAAGGGAACAGGACATGCAAAATATTTAGTGCAGGTCAGTGTGACTTCAGGCCTGAGAGGTTGCTGGCAGTTGAGGTTGTATGTACTCTCTTCTCTTGATGTTGTTGACAGAATAAATATATTTGAATACTGTATTTCAAAGCTATAGTTTAGTTCTACAAACACTTGTGTATGCTACTCTTTTTTTCCACTTTGACCTGGCAATGAGAGCTATATAAGCAATATGTGCTCCCTTTTGGTCTAACCACAAATGAAGTCAGGGCTTAGTTCACTGACTAACTGCAAGAATTAGGTCATCTCAGGTGCCTCATAACACCTACTCCCTTACTCATTTCATAGGTCTCTATTTTTACCCTTACTTCCTTATTTTATTTTGAAATGTTAGAGGACCCTGAAAGCCTTTTTGAAACTCAGCAGGCTATAAATCCCCAAATAGGAAAAATAAAATATATTGATTATAGAGAGCTTAATTGGTTAGAAACTGGTTCAGGGGTGAGAATGTGGCTGAGCATATGCTGGGCCCCTGCAAGGAAGAAGAACCTTAAAAGAGACTATTCACAGCTTCTCATTGAATTACTTCCCATTTGTAATTTGCTAGGGTCATGACTCAGGGGGAAGGAATTGTGCAAGGGGAGTTGTCCAACATAACCCATTTACATTGGCCTTCTTCATCTGGATGCTGCCAGATTTAAATGTAAACGGTGTTATTAGCACATCGGAGGTTCTAGAAGGGAAGAATGTATATGCTGAGCCTCCGGATCTGCTGGGTTTGTCGATTGTTTTGTGGGGCAGCTTTTTCAAATAGCTGATGTGTTTGTCTGCAAGATAAAGAAATGAAAACAACAGTGAGTTTTGTTTATGGGCCTGTGAGCCTGGCCTCATCTGTTACAGCTTCCAGAGCAGTCTGGCATTAACCTGTCTGAAAGCAGCAGGGAGAGCAGTGAAATTTTTGGCCACACTTCTTGATTTTCCATCAGCTCTCCACATCTGGCCCTTCTCCCTGCCACCAATTCCCCCACAATCATTCATTGGACAAGTATTTACAAAGAACCTCTTACCATGCCAAGTACTGCACTAAGGGCTGGGGATAGTGTGGAATGGAGCCTACTCCCTGTCCCATCTCTCCCCTGCCTTGTGTCTCTCATTCCCAGGATGCAACCCTTAAAAATAGACTCCTCCAGCATTTCCTTCTCAGGCAAAAGGAGCAACAACAGCAGATTCATCCAGCTTGAAGATGTGGATGAAGGCAAAAGGAGCGACAATAGCAGACTCATCCAGCTTGAAGATGTAGATGAAGCCAAAAGCCCCACAGTGAAAAAAAACCTCAAAATACACATTGCAGGAAGGAGGTCAGGAGGAGTAAATGGGAAGCATGTGCTTACCTCCAATTCCTCTTTCTTTTACAATCTTCTGCTTCCACCAAAGGAGAAAGTAGCTACTTCATATAAAATTTGAAAAAAAAAAATCTAAGTTGAGAGGCCTGATTTGGAAGTAATGAGACTTATTCTAATAATAAGAATTAAGGAAGGTGTGGAGATTGAATTCATAGAGAGTTTATATATGCATGTTCTCAGTAAACTCCCCTACACTCCAGGAGGGCTGTTAGCATTTCCTAGAATAAGGAATGGGGGATCTGGGAGCGATTAAGCAACTGGGGGCTTTAAACCAGGTCTTTGTTTCTCCTTCTCAATCCCAGGGCTTAGGGCCAGCACATCGCTTCTGCAATGAGGACAGTCTGCCTTGCACAAATTTGCAAATAGTGTCTTAACTCAGACTTCTTTATCCACATAATACAGGCAGCACTCATCTTTATTTAAGGGGGAGAACGATCCTGTGAAGAGGAATCAGGATTCTCAACAACAGGGGAGGAAGTGGACTTGGAAAAGTCAAGCAAGTTGCCTGAGGTCACGTAGTCACTAGAAGGAGTGGAGCTGGAATTTGATCTCCAGCCTGTCTGACGCCAAAATGCTGAAGCAGGACTAGCCCTGCTGCCCTGACAGTGAAGGTAAAATGAAGCCTGTCTGCTGCGGTGCAAGAGACAAAAATACCATGCTTAGGCCAAGAGCCCTGTGTTGGAATTTCAGTTATGCCACCCTTCTAGCTGTGTGACCGTGTCCAAGTAACCTCTCTGATACCTGATGTATAAAAATGAGGAAGATACAATGTAGATTCAATAAAATAATGCTCACAGTTTGCATTTTCTTAAACTCTACACAGGGCATGTAGGTTTTCTGAGGACAATGAGCCATTGCCCTTAGACAGAAAATGCAGCAAAAAGGATAGAAACCCAATGTACAGTAGCCCTTTGGAATAGGAAAGTGTTAGTCTAGGCAAGTGTTAGTCAAAATGAATCGATGCTCCTCTCCTGGATACCCTCAACTCACACCATGACTTAAGAGCCAGGAGTGTTTTCATGGACTAAAAGTAACTGCTGATCCTCAAGCAGAAAGCAATTCCTGAAACAGGTGCACAGCGCCTTCCTTCTTCCCCCTGGGAACACAGGATGGCTGCCCTGGCTGCGTTCCCCAGCAGCTGCTTGACCCTCCAAGTTCTGACATTTTACCCAGTCCCTCATAACATGCTTGCATAACTTCTCTATTCTCAAACCACTTATTTTCCCTACAGATCAACCTGAAGATTCCAATTTTTCCAAAGCCATTTTATGAATCAGGAGTCACTTCATCTCCTCCACCTAATATCTACTGAGCACCTCCTATGTGCCAGAGTAATTTAGAACAGAGGCACTGGCATAGGACACAATGTTAAAAACCACCAAGGACTTCCATTTTATAAGGAGATGGAGCACAGAGTGCAAGCTGTCTGAACTCTTCCAGAGTTCTTCCGGGTCATCTCCTTGCAAAAACATCAACAATTCTTCCCTTGAGTTTGCATATTTCACATCTGGGATTGAATTGATTATTATGCCTGGCCTTTCTTTGGTCATCAACATTTTCAATTTTCCTAAAGTCTAAATTAAATCCTTTCAAAGATTGCCTTGGACAAAAACACTGGAGAACTGTCCGATTACTGGATCTCCCAGCCCCACAGCCCAAAATATATTTATAAATAGTACCTTCTTTGTATCAACATAAATATATACAATCAGATCACATTGGTCAGAACAAGTCAACAAAGTGCTTTCTGTCATGCAGGCATCTTTATTCTTGCAATCTTCCACTTCTTTGGATATTTTTTTTTAAAAAAGCAAACTCCAAATTCAATTAAGAGCTTTCATCAAGAAAAGGCCATTTAAGTACTCTCAAAGTTCAAATTGCACAGGACACAGCTCTCAAGAGTGATGTGTCATGTTTTTAACAGCATCAAGTTTTGTTCCCTGAGAATACATCTTATTCTATATTCACTAAGCCTTAGTAAATAAACTGAGGATGGGGGGGGGGGGGTTAACAAAATGATCTATGACAGAACAAAGTAAATTTGAACATTTACAAACAAATAGGAGCTGGACACTTACACTCTAGCTCCAGCACTCCCTAAGTGTGAGCAAGTAGCCTCTCACAGCTCCAGCTCCCATTCTCCTTTATGGCTTCCTCTCAGGCACCTGAGTGAACATACTAGGCCTTATCACCCTTATCCTCAGAGTCATTTAAGATATTTGAGTCATCTTTCTCAAAATTCATTCTAATAAAAAACCCTCCAGGAACAACTTCTTCCATCTGATTCTAACCAGCTCTTCTTCCCTCCTATTCCCTTTCCTTAGTTTCCCAGCTAAGCCATTCAATGTCTCCTGATCAAGGCTCATACTCCACTGCTGCTGATCCTTGCTCCTGTTCTTCCCTCTGTCTGAACATCCTTTTCCCACATCCCCATTTATTGGGCTTATAAAATCCTATCCATCCAGGTGCTGGGGATATAGCTCAGTTGGTAGAGTGCTTGCTTGCATGTACAAGGCCCTAGGTTCAATCCCCAGCACTACAAAAATAAAAAGGACTAGGTATGTCGCTCAGTGGTAAAGCACCCCTAGATTCAATACCCAATTCAAAAAACAAAACAAAACAAAATCCTATCCATCATTTGAAGGCCATCTCAGTGCTACAGTTTGTCCAAAGTCACTTCAAATCACCTAACCTGGTGTGATCTCTACATCTTTGTCACCTGACCTCACCTCTGTGGCATTTTGACATTTCCCATTTCACTGATGATACATTTCACCTTGAGAGCAGAAGCCATAGCTTATCCAAATTACTAAAATTTTAACATACAGCCACAATGTTGACCTAAGACAGAGCCTCAGTTCTGTGAAATTATATAGCATGCTACAGCACACCTTTTCTACTAGAACATCTGCAAATACTTTCTCCTCCTCTGGTCCTGTGGAGAGAATAAAGACTTGATAGAACACAGAGGAAGAGCTAATTAGATTACCTGGTATATGGAGAATTGAGTGTTCAGGGGAACTGTAACAGTCTCAGAGTAAACTGTTGGGCTCTCCTCCATGGAGGGAGGATTTGCTAAGGCACACAGAACTGTCCATTCACTGGATAAAATACTTTAAAGATGGCGCCTCCAAGGTCTCTTGGCCACACAAATAATGTGGAGTCAGTGTAGTTTCCAGACATTCTGATTAGGAACAGAACTGACAAAAGTGATTTGGTGGCATGCTTTGCTGGGGAAAAAAAAAAAAAAAAAAAGGTACCAGAAGTATTTCCCAGGAACATATATAAGACATTGAAATAGTTGTGATCTTAAAACCCAAGCCAGTAAAACTGCCTAGACTGATCAGGAGAGAGGCTCTGCCTCATTCTGCCTTGATATAGAGTTTTTCTTTACAATATCTCCAAACTAACAAATATACTTAGATGCAGACAATGAGGATCTTAACTGAGCTAGGGAAGATTCAGTCTGCGCCTAGGAGTTCTAAATTAAATAGCCAGATTACCTTGAATCACTTTACCTCTCTTTGTTGTATTTTCTCAGCTCTAAATTCTAATAATCTGAAATAAAATTTAGTAATGCTATAATTCATCTCAGTTCTACTAATAATTAACAAGGGCTTTGGTGTAGTCTCTTCTCAACTACTTATTCTTAAATCTCTCCCTTCTTTGGCTTTTTTCTTTTATTAATATCAGAGTGGCCCCTCTTCTGATGATTTTCAGTACACTGTAGCCCTCTGGGGCTGTGACTGTCCACCCCACTAAAGTCTGTGCCCAGTTGTAATTCCACTGAGAACCCTTATCCTTTCTGGAACGCTTCAGATCAGTATTTAATATGATGAAAGTGTTTTTTGTGTTTCGATGGAAAAAGTGAAGAAGGAATTCCTTACATTGAGGAATCTTATATATGTGAGAGAGCATTCTACATCTTGCCACCTCTTCCACCCAGCAACAAAACCCAGGGAAGCTCAGTCAGGAGAACGCTAACTCTTAATAGGCATTTGACATCAGAGTAAAAATACAAATGATTAAATGAAGGGTCTTGCATACACATAAAATGTCTTATGAAGTACAACCAGTTTTTACAATCTAAGGGCAGAGATAACATTATATTTTAAAGAGTTCTACTTAAGTATATTACATTATGGGGATATATTTAATTTTTAGCTGAAACAAATATGTATTAAGTTTAAATAGCTGTAAGAAGGAAGAAGAGAGAAAGAAACAGATTTGAGGTTTTTATTTTTTTCAGAAGCAAATTGCATTATTATGGCTTTCAAACATTGTAACAAAAAAAAAGTTAAGTGGTAACATTTTTTAATGTCTAGTTACATGCTTGATCTTGTGATAATTGCTTTTGCTATGTTATACTATTTAATAGCCACAAGAGCCATATTTTTAACCCCATTTTAAACCTGGGGAATTTAAAACTAAAACAAACATCCAAGCCCATGCCTATCTGACTTCAAAATCTCTGTTGCTTTTTGAACACTCTTATCATGAATCCGAAATGTAACCTCAAGAGGTTTTAGAGTCCAGCCAGCCCTCCTTTTCCTTGATGTTCACTCTTGCTTCAGGCATAACTATTTTTATATCACCACTGAGCTAGGTCTGTCCTGTTCTTAGAGTCCCACATGGAAGAATTTCCATTACATTTTTGATAAGTACTTCAAGGGCTAAAAGCCTTTTTGATGAACAGGCATTTCTATAAGTACCTAAATCCCTTTTGGTGCTATTTCAACTCAATATTTGTACTGCCAGGTATGATTCATTTATCCATTTATTCATATCTGACCCAAACATACTTTCCAACCTTACATTTTACTGCTGTTTTCCATGAATGTTTTAAATAATATTATTTGCTTTAAAACAACACAAGAAACTCAAGCTGACTTAAGTAAAAAAAAAAAAAAAAAAAAAAAAAAGCACACATGCAATTCCTCTAAGCATACATGGCTCTTCCTTGCACCCAAGGACAGGAATTAGGCAAGCTTATGGAAGGTCTGGATCCAAAGCTGAAAACTAATAGATCTCTGTTTTTCATTTGTTCTTTTTCTCCTTCACAGACTTTCTCTGTGTTCCTCCATATTTCTGCAAACCTCCAGCTGTCATGAATGAAAATAAGGTTACCCACAGTTTTTCTCTCTGTTCACATATTATGGGTCCAATCAACCCAGAGGTCTGTATAACTCTTGGACTGTGTTCCATCTTCCAGAGATGGAGCTCTGAATGGTCCGGGATGGTCTCACTCACCTGTGTCCAGGTAGGGGGACCAATCCAAGAGGCTTCCAAGAGCCACTCTGCTATGCAATAAAAGAGGAATACAGTTAAGAGTCATTGTGAGCTAAGCAGATATCTTAAAAAGTATCCTCTACAGAGTAGCCCAAGCCACGTGCCAAGTAAACTACTCTTATGACCTGCCATCTCTTTTGCTTAATTGTCCCTCCCCCGAGACCTCCTCTCCCATCTTCGCCCCATCCCCACCCTGTCACTTTTATCAGAATCCTCCAAGGTCAGCTCTAACAACAGCAGCCCTTGCGCCTTCACCAGTTTCCTTTTCTGATTTTTTTCAGACCCTCCTGTAGCTTCCTTGAAGTCAGACTCCATGTCCAATTCACCTTGAATGCCCACAGAATTCAGTAAAATATTCAATTAATGGTAAACAAAGTAATTTCACAGAGAAAATTTTTTTCCTTTATTAAAAAGTTAATAATATAACATGACCGGTGTGATCCTATATCATGTACAACCAGGAGCAGTTATATTCCATTTATGTATGATGTGTTAGAATGCATTCTACTGTCATGTATAACCAATTAGAACTAGTTGAAAAAAATAGGAAAATCTTTAAAAAAAAAAAAAAAGAAAAGTTAATGATATGAAGAAGAATGACTATATGACACTTACAAGTAAATGGATGAACCTGGAGATTATCGTGCTAAGTGAAATAAGCCAATCCCCCAAAACCAAAGTTTGATTATTTTCCCTGCTATGTGAAAGTTAACCCACAATAAGGGTGAGGCAGGGAGAAAATAAGTTTGGTGGATTAGACAAAGAAAAATAAGGGAAAGGAGGAGGGATAGAAAAAGGAAAGACAGTTGAAAGATTTCAAAATAATTTTTCTATGTACTTATATAAATATACCATAGTGAATCCCACCATCAGGTATATTCACAAGAATGGAGTCCTAACTAGAATAAGATATATTCCTCGCTTGTAATAATAATAATCAAAATGAATTCTACTGCCATGTATAACTAAAAAATAATCAATAAAAAAGTTAATGATAGTTTGAAAATTTTACTTTTTAACTTATTCACTTTTCTCTTTTCAAAGTAAACTATTCTTACTCTTAATTTTTTTTTTTGTCTTTTGAGTTCAGTTTTTAAATATTGTGGTTCTTTTCTGTGAAATTGAAGAGACCCTATATCAGTCAGAGTAGTAATTTAGGAGGAAAATGATATACTTAAATCAGGGAATTTTAGGCAATTTTAATAAAGATACTATCTAGCCAGGTGAAGGGACACATGACTATAATTCTAGCAGTTTAGATGGCTGAAGAAGGAGGATCACAAATTTGAGGCTAGCCTCAGCAAGACACTATCTCAAAATGAAAAATAAGAAAGGGTCTGTTTAAGCCCCCACTGGGTTCAATCCTCAGTATCAAATAATAATGATGATAATAATAAGACTAACTGTAAGACTGTGGGCAGAATTTAAGGAACTCAAAAGGGGACAGTTCACCCCTCCCAGGGCTTACCTTCTTGGACAGTCTTTATAACCTCGTGAAGCACAAAGGGGGAGATGTTACCAGAACCCAAAGAAGGTAGCTGTGTAGCAGCCCTCAGAAGGTAAGGGACAAAGCCAGAAGAATTCACTCCCCAGCCTTACTCTCCTCCCTCTCTCTGGTCATTTGCCAAAGCGCACCAGTTGCCAAAACAATCGGGAAAACAGAGGGCAAAGGAAGCCGGTTGGTGAAGCCCACACAGTCAGCCCCCTGAAGCAGAGAAGGGCAGCATGGAGCTTGTATCTGCAGGAACAAACAGGCCCTCTCTCGGCTTCTTAATTTAGAGACGAGGCATGGTTATATAGCTGACCCCGCCCCCAATCTCAGCCATGAGGAAAGATTAACGTATTTTATTTGGAGATTGGACCCACATAAACTTTCAAGAACTCAAATGCCCATTTTCAATGAACCTGGCTGTTACATCTTCAAATTTGAACTTTGTCTTAAACTACAAGAAACCCAAGCAAAGGACATTTCTATTACTATATACATAGAATAATGTGCAAACTTCAAGTCCAATATCAGCCTTGGAATAAACTGAGGGATCATGAGACCTGGGTTTAAGTCTTGAATCTGAAAACTATTTTCAGATTCTTTTTTTTTTTTCATATTCTTAACAAGCACTTCCACGTGCCTGGAGCTCAATTTCCTTCCATCCATTAAACTACCCTGTCTCTGCCAATCCCATCACCCCGTGTTTCCAATTTCCATTGCACCAAAGGAAGGCTGGACTTGGTCATGTGGGTGGTGATGGTGTAAGCTTGACAATGCCTCTCAGGTTCTTCATTGTTTCCTCAGAGCAAAATCACAGGAATTTTCTTAAGGTAGGGAAGCTAGGTTTTTGTTCATCATTTCACCCACTCAAATACAGTGGTTTTCATATTGCCAAGATTTTACGTCTTGAATTTTTTTATTCTTTATTTTGATTCTTCCAAAGAAAATTTCAGAACAAGCCATAAACGGAAAAACAAGCAAGGTAAAGAACAAAACGTAATTGATTCACCACTGTGTCTGTTTTGTAAGGTCGGCTATCACTTTTAATCTCCATAGCAACCTTTCAAGATGGATTTTTGTTATAATGTCATTTTACCAACAAGGAAACTCAAACTCAGACAAGGTAATGCAGATGAAACCAGTGTTAGAACCATGACTTAAACTCCGTTCCTGCTGGATCTAAAACCCGTGCTTTTTCTCTACTCTGCACACAGTGCTCAATTCAGATGTTTTGGATAAACTCTTAATCCTAAACCTCTGCCTTGCCTGTCTGAACATTGCAGTCTCCTTCATGAAACCTGTTACAGTTCCAAATCTGCTGCCTATTCCTATCCCAGTGGAGGCTCCCTGCTTCCTTGGCACTCCAGCACTGCCCACCCTGTGTTTGTGATCTGTATAAAAGACTGCACGGATTACTGGGCCTGGGCACAGCCCTCCACATTTCAGGGTGGTTTTATGAGCTTTTTAAGGGCATTTCCTCACTAAAGCTCTGGGCAGTAATTCAGCATTTGGGTCCTCAGGGTACAGATTAGAAAATGGAAGGAAACCTGGGAAAGTTGTAACTTGCCCTTTTGTTAGAATGTGAGTTAGTGACAAAACCTCCCATCAGCTTCTTCCCCCTCCCTCCTTCCTTGTCTCAACAGGTCGAAATGTACAAAACTCTAAGTTAGAAATATAATTTAGGTGGGAAAGCTAAACTAAGGGAAAGAAAAGCAAAGTAGCCACGGACAGAAAATAATGCTAAGGGGGACTGGATGATTCTTAAAAAGGAAATCCTTAGAGATTTCCTTTTTGCTAAAAGAAATAATCTAACAGCAACACAACAGGACTAACTCAGGTACCACAGCCAATCATTCAGCCTTCAAAGTGTGGAATGAGGTCAACAGCCATTCTGGACCCTGAAGGTGTCAGGCTCTTACCTCTAATATTTCTTGATTGGAATATGTTCCGATAGCCATTAAGTGTCACTCAACATGACACATACTTATGTAACCAAAGAATCTTCCACTTTGAAAATGTGTACCTGCATGACACTGGCACCCCACCACAATTCTCCTCTTTTTTTCTGGGAATATCTAATAAGATGCTTCACATGTTTATAAACTAGCCCACCTGCCTCAGTGTCCTTAGTTATCAATGTTAATAGTTCCTCTTGATGATGTTTCCTCTTGTTCATGCTACTATCCACAAAGTCCTCATGAGAAACTTACTCCTCCTTCTGCCCATCTGAGGAAGTCAGAAGCCATGCCAAGCCATGCATCTGGAGACTCCTGAAGTCACTCTTTTCAGGCACCAGACAGCCTCCTCACCAATAAAATGTTATGGGTTGTCATCCAAGCCCCAGAGAAAGTCTGCTTGACTCAGGGTCTCATCAAATCTGTCTTAAATAACATTTGTTAGCTTCTATGTCCACCAGAAAATCACAGTTTCCAGACCTAGTCCATTGACACTGAAGAATGCAAGGAAATGCTGTAAATATTCCAAAAGAAGACATTTCTTGAGCTCCATGTTGCATTATTTGTTATTCAACAAGTATTTATTTAATAACATCTATATTTCAGTCCTTAGGCAGTGTTACCTCTAGGAATACAAGGGTTGGAACAATTTATAGTCTTTTCCCCTCATCTCAACCCATCCAATGGCCGTGCCCAAGCACTCTATGTATTATCTATTCATAATGGGTAATGATTCTCAACTGAAGAAATGGTCCCTGCAAGAGACAGAGGAAGGTGTATTCTAATTTGAAGATGCCTCCCAGTCAATTCTAATGAGAAGGAATGCACTTTACCTCCTCTCACCCTCTTAATATTAAGAATCATAACATTCCCCAAAATTAAAAGACAGTTTTCAATTAGAGGTATTAATTTTTTCATTCACAATGAAAAATAATATGAGGTCAATGAGAATTGAGTAACAAAACACAGTTATTTTTTATTGGCCTTTCTATTGCTTTCTTTATACACTTTAAAAAAACAACAAACAAACAAAACAAAAACACCAACACAAACAAACTAACAAAAAATCCTTCAATCTTCTTGTAGAGGAAGCAGGTATTCCAGAGGCATATGTGAGCACCTGGGCCCAGCCCTCTGTGATACATGGCAGCACACACAGGTCCTTGTTTAGAGCTGCAAAAAGCTTACATGCAATGTCACAGTACCTTTCTTACCTCCAACATCATTTTAGATGACTCTCGAGGTTTCACAAATGTCAGCTCGGTCATCACTTCCTATACTCTAAAATGATTTAATAGAGATTTGAATATTCAGTGTGGTTCACCTAGAATAATGTCTCACCTTTACGTAGTGCAACGTGAAGCTGCTGTGTGTAGAGCAATCAGAAGAGAGAGCACTGTGCCACATCTATAATGGAGTAGTGCACTTAGCCTGGGAGTTACACAGAAATCCAGAAAACAGTTTCCTTCTTCCAACCCCTTTTGGTGTCTGACCTTATGCACGGAAACATAAAACACATCTTGCCTGCACCACAGCCTTCCCAAAGCTTGACCAGTACGGTCTTCAAATTTTTAAAGATCATTATAATTTAAATTTCTCTTAAATTCTTAACTACATTGCAAGTTGCCTTTGCTACTGTACTGATAGTGTGCTCATGGGAAATCAATTATAGCAAAGAGTGGGGTGGAAGCAATTCTGTCAGCCCACTCAGTAAATTAAAACATGTCAGGGGGAGGAGATCAGGCTTCAGAATTAGGAAGATGTGTATTCAAATCCTAAGGAGGCCACTTGTCAGCTGATGAACTTCAACAATTTAGTTTTTCTATATATAATAAGGTTGTAAAAGTTAATCTATATAATATCTATATAATAAGGTTGTAAAAATTAAATAAAAGTAATATATGTAAAGTTGCCAGGCACAGTGACAAATGCATAGCAAGTACTCAATATAGTAGCTAGAGGAGAGGAGGAGGAGGAACAGTGATAGAGATTGGCATAGTAGCTTACCAAGGTCAGGTTGTTATCGCCCTTATGAACTACAGAGGAGAGACTGTCTCGACAGAGCTAAGATTCAGCTAGGTAAAAAGGACAATCTCAACCTTAACTATCCCATGTCACATCTTGGACTAGGAAAGAAATAATTCATCCAAGATTATATAGTCAGGGTTCCAGAGTAGAGATTTGAATTCAGGACCCTCAGACTCCAAGGAAAGTACAAGGGCTGCCAAAAAGGTGTAGAAACAAAGGCATGGTATAGAAAGACAGTGCAGTGTAGTGATTCCATGAGGGCTGGGGTCAGACAGGCCCACACTTAAATTCTAACTGCCAATTTCTAGTGGTATGAACTTGGAGTCAGTTCACTGATACATAGCTCAAAAGAACTTTAAAGATCATCAGACAAGATCACATGAAGTGTTTTTCACTTTGCTTGGTCCATGGAAAGTGCATGATAAATGACATATATCATGATGATCATTGCATAAGAAACAGCTTAAAGCTATTTCCCACATCCAATCTGGTGCTGTCCCCAGAAATCAAGAGGTAACACTGACATCACAAAATCAGCATGAAATAGGGAGGAAAGGACAAGCACTATAGTGACCAAGAGAATTAAAAGAAAAGCCTAGAGAAGAGGTGGTGAGGAGGGGCTGGCACACACAACTACCCACTGGAGGGGTAAAGCAGTGGTGCAGGCTGGAAGGCCCAGGCCACTTAGCCTAGGCCAGCTGACCATATTGCAGCCAGAGAGAGACGATCAACTGTGGTCCAGGAGAGAAGCTAAAGGTCAAAACTGGAGGCCTTTGTAGGAGCTTAAGTGGGAAAACAGGACAAGGAGACAGATGGCAGGAAGATGAGGAATGAGCCAGGGAGCATGTCAGAGGCAGGTTGGGGTGAGCGGTAAACTATTCAACCCAGAGGCTGCGCCCCACATGGGTGTGTCAGGGCTCCATTTCCATGTGTGCAAGCTGTGTGGTGTGGGAAAGGACTGACAGCTCAAAGCAGCAGCACAGGACGAGGCAGGGAACCACTGCCACAACAGTGCCGATGGGAGCAGAGGTGGCAGCATGTTAAAGGCAACAATTCCCAGCCACATCATCGGGAACAAGGTGGAAGCCAGAGAGCAAGGACACTGGGGACCAGCACCAGCTGCTGAGATGGGAAAACTGGACATTCAAGGACAGATCATGTGAAACATTCCAGGATCCAGTCAGGGAAGACGATGGAGAGAAAAGGAGGGATCAGGAGAAGCTGAGCTCTTCACTTCTAAGCTGCTTCCTATGGATTGCTCTCTCCAGGCTTCTGGGACCAGGAAAAGGAGGATTCATTCACGTAGCTATTTAACAAATCCTTATTGAGTTATTACTAGATGCTGGACATTGTTCTTAGCATTGGGAAATATCACAATTAAAAAAAAAAAAACTGATTTGGTCCTTTTCCTCCAATACCGTATTTTTAAAAAACAAAAGCACAGACAAAAAAAAAAAAAAAAGAAAACAGATGAAATCATTTTAGATGGGGGAAAGTACTATAAAGCAATTATAAGGTAATGTAAGAGACAATAAGACAACAAATAACCCAATCAACAAATGAGCCAAGGACCTGAACAGACACTTCTCAGAGGAGGACATACAATCAATCAACAGATACATGAAAAAATGCTCACCATCTCTAGCAGTCAGAGAAATGCAAATCAAAACTACCCTAAGATACCATCTCACTCCAGTAAGATTGGCAGCCATTATGAAGTCAAATAATAACAAGTGCTGGCGAGGATGTGGGGAAAAGGGTACTCTTATACATTGCTGGTGGGACTGCAAATTGGTTCGGCCAATTTGAAAAGCAGTATGGAGATTCCTGGGAAAGCTAGGAATGGAACCACCATTTGACCCAGTTATTGCCCTTCTTGGTCTATTCCCTGAAGACCTTAAAAGAGCGTACTACAGGGATACTGCCACATCGATGTTCACAGCAGCACAATTCACAATAGCTAGACTGTGGAACCAACCCAGATGCCCTTCAATGGATGAATGGATTAAAAAAATGTGGCATTTATACACTATGGAGTATTACGCAGCACTAAAAATTGACAAAATCATGGAATTTGCAGGGAAATGGACGGCATTAGAGCAGATTATGCTCAGTGAAGCTAGCCAATCCCTAAAAAACAAATACCAAATGTCTTCTTTGATATAATGAGAGCAACTAAGAATAGAGTAGGGAGGAAGAGCAGGAAGAAAAGATTGACATTAAACAGAGGCACAAGATGGGAGGGAAAGAGAGAGAAAAGTGGAATTGCATGGAAATGGAAAGAGACCCTCATTGTTATAAAAAACTACATAAAAGAGGTTGTGAGGGGAATTGGAAGAAAAATAAGGAGAGAAATGAATTACAATAGATGGGATAGAAAGAGAAGATGGGGGGGAGGGGGATAGTAGAGGATAGGAAAGGTAGCAGAATACATCAGTCACTAGTATGGCATTATGTAAAAATGTGAATGTGTAACCTATGCGATTCTGCAATCTGTATTTGGGGTAAAAATGGGAGTTCATAACTCACTTGAAACTATTGTTCGAAGTATGATATGTCAAGAGCTTTGTAATGTTGTGAACAACCAATAAAAAAAAAAAAAAAAAAAGAAAACAGATGAAATCATTTTAGATGGGGGAAAGTACTATAAAGCAATTATAAGGTAATGTAAGAGAAAGTGATGGGAATGGATGGTTGAAGCCTACTCAAATTTTCTCCAAGCCTGAAAATTGATCTGAAAATTACTTGTCAATTTTTACCTTCATTCCTTCAACATGCATTGAGTGTCTATCATGTTTCAGATACTGTGCTAGGCACAGGATATGTGACATGATATAGATACTGACAACTGACTACAAACCAAGGATAAGCCAGTGAGTGAATCCAAATTTTAGACTCAAGAACAGAATCTAATATTTAATGTTGATTCCTTTTAAATTATACAAAGGATTATTTATAATGGCTAAGATGTAGAAGCAACCCAGTCTTCATTGCTACACAAATGAAAATAAAGAAAGAAAATATGACATAGATATATAACAAAATATTTTACTGCTATACAATGTACAGCTTAAAATGTGCACTTAAAAATTTAGAAAGGGGGTAGAACTTGTTCATGTTAAGGGGTTTTATTCCCTGAAGATGGATATATTTGTTACTTTTATTTTGATAATGGTATAATGGGTTTTAGCATATCTCCAAACTGAGAAAACTATACACATTAAGTATGAACAGTTCTTTGTTTATCAATTATCTTTCAATAAAGCTGTTTCTAGAAAATTAAATGTGGGAGAAGTCTGTGTGTGTGCATGCATGCATATGCTAGGTGTGATTATGTTTATTCAAATACACGTATACCTGGTTGCATATGAGCCCAAAAACAAAAACAAAGGCTATATTTGGCTGAAGCAGCATAAAGTAAATCTTCCTGTTGCACAGTGAAAGTGGCTTCCACACACTCAGCCAAAATAAAGCTTGCTAAACTCTGAAAAGCAAAGACCAGATCTGAGATAGTCATCCTGCTGCAAGTTTCATAATACACTAAAAATACAGAAGAGAAAAACAATGATCTCAGCAAGGTAATTGCCAATAGGTGAAAAAATGAAGTAGGCAGAATATGAAGGCCAATTTGGCAGTCTTCTGGGGGAAGGGATAAGTGCACGTGGCTAATGCCAGGGTGGCACTGACAGCAGTTATAGCCCAGCAAAATAGAGTAAAACTGGTTATCCAACTGCTCCTGACACTTTGCACTCCGAACCACCTCAATACATCCTTAGGGGTTGGGGACACAAAGACTATAGGAGAAAGGTGACAGGCTGACAGGAAGAAGAGTAAGGATATCTTTTCTAGAGTTTCAAATATCCCCAGTGATCTTTCTTAACTAACAGTTTTCCTGTGTGTATTTGATGTGCCGATGGCAAGCAATGTCCAAGGAGGCATGAAAATTTGTTTCAGCCTGGGCTCAGCCAGGATCTCTGGGCTGCCAGTGTGTTGGTTTATTTTAAGAAAGCATCTGTATTTTAGCTGGAGAGCATATTTTGAGCAGAAGGCCCTAAAGTGCCACCCTCCAGAATGGTTTAGTCCAGGCAGGACTAACTGGATGAAATGAAAGCCCTAGTGGTATCTTTCCCAGAACACTGATTCTGTGAAAGTAATTCGGTGGTTAGTTCCTTCTGCATCTTTCACTCCTCATTACAGGATGAGGATGCTAATACCTGAAACCTCTACAACTTGCCGGCATTCGGAATTGGCCACATGACGGTGCAAACCACACAGGTACAGCTGCCGGCTTGCAAAAGATTCCTCCCTCCGAGAAAGTTCTTGGCTCAAGCCAGGAAAGAACACTACCACATTTTTCTTGGCTTTTTATAGGGTGTTGATCCAAGGATCTGTTTTTACATTTGAATGCAGCAGTCAACTGTAGCATAATAGATTGCAGACCTTTGTGAAAAATCACTGTGAAGGCTTCAGCAGAGAACTGCACCGTCAGCAGGTTAGGAACTGGGCACTTGTCCATGATTTCCTTTATTTTTAAAGGAGTCACTGACCTTCCACAGGCCTGTATCAAAATGGGGGCGGGGGAGATGCTGCCAGACACGACTGGACTGGAAGAGATCTCTTTCAGGGGCTGGAAAGAGCTTCATTTAGTCTATTTACTGTCATGGAAATTCTGAGTGTGACTTAGAGGCCTCCCTGGCTTTCAGCCAGGTGGAAAGGTTTGGAAAAAAAGCAGAGACTCAACTGGGGAATGAGCAGGGTGGGAAAGCAGCTGCCCTGGCACAGCCCCCAGAGGGATGCAAAAAGCCCCAGTGCCTATTGTGCAAAGACAGATTCAGAAGTCCCTGCAAGTTTGGACAAAGGTGACATCCAGTGTTGTTCCAGGGTGACCAGTCTTGATAAGGATGCTGGGGAATTGTTAGAAGTGGCTTTTAATGTGGGAGAACACAGTCAACATGCTATTCATTGATTCATTGATTCATGCATTCTGCAAATAGTCCATGGGGACACACTGTATTTAAGACACTGTGCTCAGCGCTAAGAATATAGATATGAAAAAATGCAGTCTCTGCCTGCTCTTGGGTAGGAAGACAGCCTACGAAAAACAGTTACTATGCTACAATAGTAAGGCAGACCAGAGCTACTATGGGAGATTAGAACTGTCTCAGATGGTCCCTGAATGTGCCTCTCCAGATGCCTCAATTCCTGTCTGGGTCATCACTGGAATTCCTGTTAACCTTGTGCTCAGGAGAGCTTAATCCCTTCATGTTCTGGACCTACAGAGACCAAGCAAGTCGGTGCCCTTCCTGGTGCAGAAACTCACTCCCATCAAGTGTGAAGCATGTTTGGGCTACAATTTCTCTCTTCACCCAGGGGGATTTGCATTTTAAGGAGGATTATGACCTCTGCTAACATAAGTATCCCCTGGTGTAGGCTTTTAGGATAAGCAGGAAGTTGCAGAAGACGGCCTTCCTAGAAACACAGATGTCACTTGGGTAGGGCAGGCTGCCTGCCCTGGGTTTTAGGCTATTCTGGAACAGAGAGGGGGTTGGAAACCATCTGGCAGGATAGAAAACAGAAAGCCTGTGGCGAGCAGCCACCGGAGCCTGGGCTTTCCTGGCCTAGCCTTTCTAAGCTCCCCACAAGTATGGACTTGTTTTCTGCTAAGCTCTCAGGCAGTGTAAGGAGGGGTTTTAGGTGAACATGTGTGTCTTTATGGCCTAAGGAGAAACAACACAGGGAAAATAAGTGAGATGAAGAGGACAGAGAAAAGATGCAAAGTGAACCAGCAAGCAAGCCGGCCCCAGCAGCCTCCAAAGCCACTATTATTTTTTCTGGTTGATAATCACAGTGCTTGAAGCTGAAGAATACCTTCAGAGTTCAGGGAGGGGGAGGGGCCTAGCTCCTTGAAAGGCTTATTATCACCAGGCAAACAGGATTGTAATTAATCATGGGGTGAACTTGAGCCACTGGGACAAGCACGTAACCATCTCAATGCTCTCTGCCCAGTAGAAAGACTGAAATTTTTGAAGATGTTCTGAACAGAATTTCCACTGTCACCCCCCTCCATGGTTCAAATGAAGCTTCCAGAGGAAGCCTAGCAACTGTATTGCCATGTTTTCAACTTCATGGTTTTATTCCTGTGACTTCTAGATTTCATTAACTCTGATTTATCCTCTCTAGTGGAGACAAACTAAAATAATTCAAAACATCAGACCACTTACCGTGAGTTTTTATGCATACCAGCACAAACACATTTTTCTCTTCCAGCTGCTGTACTTTTCTTATTAAGTTACAGTTAATAGAAATAATTCTCATGAAAAGGAAATCTATTCTCTTAAATGTGTTACTAATTCAGACACTGTCTGAAATGAAGGTTAGCTTTATGCTGTGGGGGAGAAACATAAAAAATAAAAAGCCTGTTAAATAAGTGAAGACCATAAACAAAATCCTAGCCAAATTTTGGTTAGCCTAATTTTAAAAATACGTATTTTTAAAACCACAGAAGTATCCATTTGCATGTAATCATTTTTGTGTTATTCAAAATTACTCTTATCTGGTCTTAAAAGCTGATCTTCAAAGAACCTCTAGTCAGTAACACTCTTTTAACCTATTACCCTACCCGTTTGATATTCATAAAAATGCTTTTCTTTGCAAGTGTTCTCCCAAAGTTAGTTTGAATGAATAAAGTCAGTACTTATTACACTCTTTTTTTTCCTAATAATCTTAGGGCTAAATGGATGGGTGGATAGAAGGATGGGTGAATCTAGACTAAGGACTAGCAGTTTGGGTGTCCTTCTTTCCCTCAGATATAGGTCTTAGTCTCAGGAAAACTCCCTGGGACTAGAAAAGATGTCCATTCCTTTCAAGAACTCTTCGACAACCAAAACAGACTCCCACCACTGAATCCCATAACTCACCAACTCCAGGTCTGCATGGGGCCCTGTGAGAGGCCTCGCTTTCCTCCTCGCCTTATGCTTTGGCTTTTTGGTCAGTTATCCATTTGGACTTGACTCTGCTTTGGGCTCACCTCTTCAGGATTTGGCAAACAGGGCTTGAAAGGAACAAATTGGCTTGCCGACCTCTCCATGTTTAAACTCAGGTTTGGGTCTTAACTAACCCCGCTTTGCTTTGACAAACTGATCTTTCCCCACAGCTTTTGGAAAGTGAGCCTTCATCCTTGCTTCCCCTGGCCCAGCCCCATCTTCCCCTAAAACATACCTCCCTCCCAAGCCCAGATTGCTAGGGAGGAAGCAAGATTACACAGTCTCTTCACAAGCTGTCTCAGAAATACCTCATCTCTGATGTAGGTAAACTCCTACTAGCTGCTAAATATCTGGTCTCGAATCTAGATAGCTTTGGATTCAGTGCAGCTTTACTTCCAAAAGATGTAATTAATGCTATTTAAGGAGGCATGGTGCTGTGCCACTTGGTTGTGAAATCTTCCATTTCAGAGTATAATGATTGATGATTTTCTTACTAAAATCTTCCTACTTTAGGCTCCCCTCTTTTTCTTTCAAAATAGCATTTCTTTTTATTTAGCCAACAAAGTCTCCTCATTTCTTCCCTCAACTTTTCAATAGACCCAAATATTTTCCATTAATCTAATTCTGTCTTTAATACCTTCCTAAATTTTCCACAAAGGTTCTTCTTAAAAATATTTTTATATTTTATTTTAAAAATCAGACTTAAAAAGCATCCATAATGCTATCACTTTTTGTTTATAAACTATGAAGTACATACAATATAAATTATTGGGTGCATATCCTTGATAAAGGTTTCTGGGCTTACACAAACATGTACAAATGTTTTCAAGCCAAATATCAAGTTTGATTCCTCTTTTCCTCTTATCACCTATTATGAGCATAATTTTGTCTCGTCAAAATTCAGTGAATTTCTAACCGTCAGCTCCTCAAAATGTGATTGTATTTGGAAATAAGAGTTGATTAAGTTATAATAAGGTCATTAGGATTGGCCTCTACCCAACAGGATGTGTATCCTTATAAGAAGAGGAGATTTGGACACAGACATACATGTGCTCAGAAGAAAGACCATGTAAAGACCCCAGAAGACAGCCAAGCAAAGAGTTCTCACAAGAAACCAGTCCTGCCAACACCTTCATCTTAGATGTCTAGTCTCCAGAACCATGAGAAAATAAATTTCTGTGAATTCCAAGCTAGTTCATTATGATAACTCTAGCAAACTAATAGACTACATATGAACCACCAGGAAATTCTTCTGACTCCTCTTACAGCATCATTCTAAATCCATTCTATTCATTTTCCACCTAAACCTCCATACTCAACTCAAGCCACTGTGGCTTCTTGCTGGATGATTATGAAAGCCCCCCAAACAGTCTCTTCACTCTGCCAGGCAAACAAACAATAGATACCAACAACTCTAGTGAAACAATAGATACCAACTCTAGTGAAGTTAAGCAGTAAAATGATCATTAGCAATCTGTTGAGAAGTTTACAAAACTGATAGAGACAGTAGAATCAGCCTCAGAGTTGCACAGGAACCAAGCAGGCTGAGGAGTCAACTACAATAAAGTCATGATGCAAGGTGAAGTTGGCCAACCTGTCATCACTGCCTCTACTAGACCTGGACATTTCTTTGGCACTAGGCTTTGGATTCTAATGGTACCCCCTCTGTCATCACTGGGCTAAATCTCCTTTGTCCCAAGTCATTGTCTCACCAGAACCAGATTTGAAGTCCCAGGTGACGCATCCGTACCCATTCCTTAGCTGCCACAGAGGGATTGGGAAAGTCTCAGCTGTTGGGAGTGTTCTTTTCTAGAAGGGTTAGGTACGGGGACAATTTCCCTTTAAGTCTCTCATGGTAGGAGAATTTCAGACACAAGATGAAATCTCAGAGGCTTGTCAGCTGGAAAAAAACAAAACAACAACAACAACAAAAAAAAAAAACCATTCCATTCTCCATAAGGCAGCATGAGACATCTTTTAAAATATGAATTAGATCAGGTTGCTCATCTATTCTAAGCTTACCAATGGCTTCCCATTGCCCTTAAAATACAGTCCTAACCACATTGTCCAGGATATCAGAGCCCCTGTGGAAGATCTCCAGAGCTGGAACTCCATCACCCGAGGGTCAACAGGACCAACATAGAAGTCAGGCTCACATGCTTTCTGTCGCTGATGCCTACAGAACCCAAGAACTGAGATGCCTTTCAGACAGGCCTGTTTGTGTACACAGAGGTTCAGATGTCTGCATTTGGACCCTACTGCTTCTTAATGGCTTAGTTAAAAGCAATTTAAGACTCCAATTTAATCAGCTAATTTAAATCCTGTTCAGTTTATTGCCTGTGTACAATGTACTCTGCACAGGTCCAGGACTAATGACCATCTTCAGCATCATTGCTAACATTTGCATAGTAGCTCATGGTTTACAGAGTGCTTTCAAATAATTTAAACCATAAAATTCTCAAAATGTTTCTGTGAATAGGTAGGATAGGCATTTTAATCTCATTTTAACAGGTGAGAAATCGGACTTAGTGGTCAGATGTACTTCTCAAGCACCCTAGAGATAAGGGATGGGGAGTCTCAATTAATATCTACTTTTTAAAATCTCTAAGTATTCCTTATAATCATCAAATTCACCAGGTAATCAGCCTATTCAAGGTTGTTTTGGTGGGTATTGAGGAGGTGAATTACCAAAGGTCATAGGATTCTAATTTAGACAGGTAGGGGAAATGAAGAGAGCAGGGATTTGCCTTAGATTTGAGAATATAGAACTTCTAGGAATATGACTAAGCAAGTCGTAGGGCCTAGGTACTGGGCAAGCCTCTACTAACAGCTCACCCTACCACAGCCATCTCAGTGGTACAGAAAGATAAAATGGTCACCAGGCACCACCTAAAAGAGGTGGTGATATTTTATGAAACTTGTACTTCTCTGGCTGGACACTCACTTAAGTGCCTCCCCAGCTTCTGCCTGGAGACAACATGCACCCCAAAGTGACTAAAGAGATTAGAAGGAGCCATGCAGAGCCAGGGCTATCCTTTGACCACCAAGACTGTGGGAAGGAGCTTCAGTTGGTCCAATCTTGCTACTTTTATTAAACTTTTTTTGTTGCTGTTTCTTACAAATCAGAAACAAGTCACAACTTCTCTTCAGAGAGCAAATCCCCTGAGGCTGAGGCTCCTTTCTTCCTGCTGGGTTTTCCCAAGGTGTCAGTCCACAAATCCTTGCTCTTGGGGTACTTCTGTCTCCTATCCTGCTTTGCCCCCACCCCTCCAAATGTCTGGCCTCAGACAAGAATCCAAAGTGGCTCATGACCAAATGTAAATCATCAAGTACAATACCTCTTTGTAGTTAGTTCACACCTTTCATCCGGGAGTTTCAAAGCACAGTGCAAATGTTAACTTGTCCTCAGACACCCCAGGAGAGGCAGGTAGGTGGCATATGCTATTATCATCTCCTGTTTTATAGAAGCAAACCAGGCTCCAAGCCATGTCTTGCTTCAGGCCATGTGGTGAATAATTGTATGTCCCGGGGACCTACATCTAGTCATTAACTATATAATGGTACTGCTGAAATACCACAAATATCAGCCCTCTAATTGATAACCATTTTCTTCCCTTACTTTCTTCTTTCTTTCTTCTTTTGGAGTCTGAGGTCTCTTATAGCTTTATAAATAGGTCCCACAAATTGCTACAACCACCAACTATCTTCAGTTGTCCTTCTCTTAAAAGAAGCCAGAAGATAAGTTAAATCAGACCCTGTGCTACATGTGTGCTTGGCATAAATGACCATTTACCTGGGGAATATTTTTGATGAGGTCAATGTGTAATGTAGAGTGGACAGTCCATCAGAGGGTCTCCCTCCCCAACTATCTCTTCTTAAAGGACTTACCACCTTTGGCCAAGAAGAGTAGGCCCTAGCTTAAATGATGCGGCCATCGTTTGGACCATATATACCCCATCCAAGACATACCCAAATGAACCTGGAACCCCCAGTGTAACTATTCCAGGGATTGCCATTTATAAGGGAACCTGGTTACAAAGTACAATTCAAAAGGGAATTTCATGGGAGGAAAAAAAATACTGATAAGTTTCAATTAAATTGTCAAACAAAGAAAAGTGGCAGGCTATACAGTACCAGGAATGGCTGAAAACTAAAGAGTTCAAACTTCTGCTATAGTTAAAACAAGATTTTTAAACGAGTCCTTGGAACTCCTATGGATTCCAAATGACCTTGATGATCTAAGCTCTGTGAGTTTGGGCCAAACCATCATCAAATTCTTCTTTGTATATTTCTGCATCCTTTATGCTAGTCTTTATGATATGCCCCATTTTTAGCCTGAGATCAGAAATACCCAGCTAAAGATTTCATTTGTGTTCTGTGACTTATATGCCTGAGTCACTATAATGAGCCAGCCACTCGCTCCTTATGCTTCAAAGCTTTCATCAGCAAAATAGGGATAATTATTTCTTAGGCCGTGCCTACAGAGTTGATTGCCTTCATGAATATATAGTTGATTTTAAGTGGGGTTTTTTAGAGATGTTTTAACATCCCACTACCATGCAAGCACTGAATGTCCACCTGATTTGATTGTTTAGAAATATGAAGTAATGATGAACTTTTTAAGTCCTGACAACTTAGTTCTCTTAAGAAGAAGATAATATTGGCTTCACTCTGTAAAAGTCTGACAAGTGTCTAAATGGCAGACCAATAAATATACTGATCCTGATGGCCTATTATCTCAGGCCTCTTGAATCCAGGGATGCTCACTGTGAAATAGATTGTGGAAGACATTCATTATGTTGCCCGAATGGTGCAATTAATTTCATCTAGGAAAGAGGGAAATTCAAATAGACACCATGTGCTTAGGGAGAAAAATACAACACACATAAAGCATTTTTGCAAAATGAGGTAGTTGACATTTTGATCAATCAGCTTTAGCTATTCAATACCACCATCTCCACAACCTTAATTACCTGCTGCTGAAGAGCCAGCCCTGGCCAAGAGCAGTTCCTCAGGCATCAGCTCCACAGTCACAATAGGGAAGAGAAAACCCAGAAACTGGAGAAGATCAAGGCAAAGCTCAGAGAAGAAAACTTGCTAATTGTGCTAAGTAGTGTTTCCCTAAAGGATGATTTCCCACTCTGCAGTTCCAGCATCCTGCTGCCTGAGGGGAAGCGGACTGTAGAGGAGGGGCCCCGTGGTCCAAAGAACTTGTCACCCCACTCTCTGCATTCCTGGCCAGTGTCGGCTTCTTTTTCAGACAGCTGGTAGGCAAACTGGAAACTCCTCCTAAACTTCCCTTGGCCGTTCCTTATTGTGGTAGGTGTTTGTCCTGCGCTCTGGTTCTATGTTTGTTTCAGGAGTATGCCCAGGCATCAGGAAGCTCTATATGACTCCAAAGCTGCCACTTGTGTGGAGAGGGGAATGAGGTTCTTTTCATGTAGGTGGGGAAAATAGGGCAAGAGGAACAGCTATTAACAGATGTGGAGCTGGGAAACTGAAGCATTTCAGTTAAGCAAGACCAAGTGAGTCTCCTAAGTACAGTCATCCTTCCATGAGGGATTGTTTCCTGGACCCTAACAGACACCAAAGTCTGTGGATACTCAAGTCCCAAGTCTGTAGATGCTCAAGTCCCTTATATAAAATGGCATTGTAACCACTATTTGATCTAGCTATCCACTCCTTGGTTTATACCCAAAGGACTTAAAAACAGCATACGATAGTAATGCATCCACATCAATGTTTATAGCAGCATAATTCACAACAGCTAAATTGTGAAACCAATCTAGATGCCCTTCATTAGATGAATTGATAAAGAAAATGTGGTATATGTACACAATAGAATATTACTCATCATTAAAAGAGAATAAAATCATGACATTTGCAGGTAAATGGAATTGGAGAATATTATGCTAAGTGAAGTAAGCCAATCCCCAAAAAACAAATGCTGAATGTTTTCTCTGATATGAGGATGCTGATCTACAATGGGGATGGGGGCGCGGTGTGACATGGAAGGAATGGATGAACTTTAGATAGGGGATAGGGGAGGGATGGGAAGGGAGGAGGCATGAGGGTAAGAAAGACAGTGGAATGAGATGGACATCATTACCCTAGTACATGTATGAAGGCACAAACAGTGGAACTCTACTTTGTGTACAACCAGAGATATGAAAAATTGTGCTCTATATGTGTACTATGAATTGCAATACATTCTGCTGTCATGTATAACAAATTAGAAAAAAAAATTTTTTAAAGATAAAAAATTTAAAAAATAAAAAATGAAATGGCATTATATTTACTTATGACCTATGCTCATCCTCCCATATAACTTTAAATCATCTCAGATTATTTATAATACCTAACATAATGCAATGCTATATAAATGGTTATATTGTTTGGGAAATGATGACAAGAAAATAATTCTGTATAGATTCAGTTCTAATGTGATTTTTTTAAAGTATTTTCTATCCACAATTGGTTGAATCCACAGACATGGACACCTGATCCATATCCATGGAGGACCAACTGTGTATACAAGAGGTAGGATACTTACATCTCACTTAAGCCACAAGGACAAGGCAGACATTTTCCTCAGAAGCAAGGCAGATTCAAGGTTTGGGAAAAGTTCCCTCTTCTAAGAAAAGAACCCCAAATGAAGAACAGTACAGAAGAAGACAAAGAAGAAGAAGGAGGAGGAGGAGGAGGAGGAGGAGAAAGAGAGAAAAGGAGGAGGAGGAAGAGGAGGAGGAGAAGAGGAGGAGGAGGAGCAGCCCTGAAAGCTTAATCTTCACTACTTTGTGGGAAATCTGCCTCTACTTGGAAACAGGTTCTTTTCTGTACTCTGCCTTTTTCACTTCATTCCTCTCTCTCTCCCCGTCTTGGACTCTCTCTCTCTCCTCCCCATCTCTTGCCACCATATCAGATTCATTTGCCCTGGGAGGGCCTAGAACTGGGAAAGTTATATAATTATATGAATTTTTGGCTGTGCCTTCTGAAGCATTCTTAGCATTGGTCTTTCTGTGACTCTGCAGTAGCACAAAGAAGTCTTACTAGCATTGGAGGATAGCTCAAAGCACATGGACCCATTGAGAATCACTCCACTGTTAGTCCTACCAGTCCAGCTTCAGAGTTCTGGGTTCTGAACTCAGTTCAACCATCAGCTCACAGAGTTGTTGTTACGGGTTGTGTTCCTTCAAAAAAAATCACATATTGAAGTCTGAATCCGCAGTACCTAAGAATGTGACCTTATTTAGAGATAGAAGCTGTATAGCGATAATGAAGTTAAAATGAGTTCACTAAATGGGCCTTAAGTCAATATGACTGGTGTCCTTATAAAAGGGGCAAACTGCATTCAGACACACAGGGTAGACACCATATTAATATGAAGACATCATAAATGTAGAGATCAGTGATGTATCTACCAGCCGAGAAATGCCAAAGATTGAGAGCAAGCTTCCAGAAGGTAAGGAAGAATCCTGGCACAGATCTTTCCCACAATCCTCAGAGGGACTCCACCCTGCTGACACTTTGATCTCAGACTTCTAGTCTCCAGAACTGTGAGACAACACATTTCGGTTGATTAGGCCACCCTAATTTTGTCATCGTTGGCTCCAGCAGCCCTAGGAAATGAACATAATCACCTTAGGTACATCTCTCCACCACATAATTTGCCATAAAATAAAAATCAAAATAATGCCCCACTCACTATCCAAATGTAAGACAGCAATCAACATAGGAAAGTGCTTTTCTCAGTACTATCTATAAAGGAGTAACTCATAACCAGAGAAGTTCTCCAAGGACTTTTGATCATTTGCCTGATTGTGCTACTGCTGATTTTGTTCATCAGTCATCCTACAAGAAAAACTTTCAAGAGAAAGTGTTAAGAAATTTTCCTTGAATATACTGTTTTAGTCTGAGACCTTCATCCCAGGAGAGGACAGCTTCACTCATGAAATTTCAGCATTTATTCAGCATTTACTATTGTGCGGATGCTGAGTCCAGGGCTAGGAGACAAAACTCCATAGACAAAGCCAGTTTTCTAATAAACTATAGTCAAGTGAGAAAACATGGCCATACATCTATTGTAGGTAGAACAGTGCTGCAGTATGATATTTACACAGTGCTATGGAAGCTCAGAAGAGCGAGAATCCTTGGGGTACAGTCTCAAAAGAGCTAACATTTGCCTTGGGTTTTGAAGGATGAATAAGAGTGAGCCAGGCAGGAAACAAAAGAGGCAGAAGAGAAAACATGGCCAGTTTGAGGTAGGTTGAACGAGTTCGTATGGCTGTGGTACCATGGTTAGATTCAACAGAGGAATATTAAAGAAAGAGCAGGCCAGGATCCTGTGATGGGATGAGTGAGCAGGATGGAGACAAGAGGTGAGACCAGAACTCTAACATCGGAACTGACCTATTACTGCTCCTTTTTCTGATGTTGATACACATTTCTATGAAACCTGACTTGGGTATCACTCAGAACCCAAGAACAGTCCTTGACAGAACTCTGCTGTTTTCTTCAGTTTGGACCAGCTGATAATGAAAAGATTTTTAAGCCAGGAGCTAGAATAAAAGTGCAAATGAGTGATCGAAGAAGGAAGACATGGCCCTTTGCTGATCTCTTTGTATCTGGCCCCTGCTAAGGGCGGAATGTTTGATTTTTCACTTTGTAACTTGCTCCAGCAAGTTCCCTTCAACTCTACTACTGAGTCTCATATAACCAGAGAGCCTGGGACGAGATCCAAGGCGTCTCTAGAGAACTTCCTGATTTGGCTGCTTAATCTATTCAAAGTAATGCATCTGTGTATTCAGCAAACACTCCCGGCCCTGTGCTAGGCACCTGATGCTCAGCAAAGCATCCAGGAGCAAATGTCACCTCTTCCTCCCACCCAGTGTAGGTGGAGAACACAGAACTGGCAGCCAAAGGACCTAGTTTCCAGGCAGGTCTGGGCAACTTGAAAGCTATATAACCTTAAGCATGTCACTTGGTGCCTCTGATCTTCAGTTTCCTCATGCTTAAAGTTAGGTTTGTGATACTGTCCTCTGTTAAGAAGGTAGAATGAAATAATGAGTACGAAAATACCTTCTCCTCTGAGCAACCTGGACAAATCCTATTTGTTACTGTGACCAGACCTGTTAGGTAAGTAGGAGCCTATTTGTATTCATCAGAACTCTCTGGTAGCAAGTAACAGGAAGCCAAGCCAAGCTGGCCAGAGCAACAAAGGAGTTTATTGACTCATATACCTGGGAAGATCCTGCAGAAGCTCAGAGTCAAAGGAAGACTGATGAGATCTGAGGGATCAGGGAGCCAGGGTCGGGGCTCTCTTTGACAACCCTTTGTGTCTGTTTGCCTCTGAGGTTCCTTGTACCTTGGCCTCCTCTCTGCTTGAGACCAGGAGTATGGCCACTTGCAACAGGCCCCTGGAGAATGAGTGAGGGGAGAAGGAGGAACAGTGGAAGAGGGGGGAAGCACGTTGGCAGACAGTGCTTCCACACAATACCTGGTGCCACCACTACTACCCACTATCTTCTTCAGTGCAAAAACTTCTCACCCTGGAATGATCTATTCTGTTGAATGCTGTTCTCAGCCCTGGGAATAGAAGTCTGCTCCACTCCACGTCCCAACTTCAGTATATTCCCTCATGTCCCAGGGAGGTCACATAGACACACAGCAACTACACCATGAGGGTGCTTGTGGTTTTAAACAACAAATGACACAGATGTAGGAAAGGATCCTTCTCACTCATAAAGGGGGACAGAAAATGAACAGTAAAAAGGAACCAGAAGCAGCCTGGCGACGATCAGCTAATGAAAAGTCACATAAGATGTGCTGCATGCACAGACAGGAATAGCATATGGCAGTAAAAAGAAATGGTAGACAGCATGGATGAGCCTCCAGAATATCACAGTCAGAGAAGGACATGTAGCATATAGTTCTATGTGAGAAATCCAGAATAAGCAAGTCTGTAGAGGCAAAAATTAGACCAGTGGTTCCCAGAGGCTGGAGGGTAAAACAATTGGGAGGGATGGGGCACTACCCCACTGCTAATGTTGCAAGAATTGGTATTATTGGGTGATGAATATGTTCTAAAGTTGAATTATTTTGATGGTTGCACAACTTTGTAAATATGCTAAAATCCACTCGATTGTATACTTTAAATAGACAAATCCCATGATGTTTTAAGGAAACAATAGGGCATGGTGACACACACCTATAATCCTAGCAACTCAAGAGGCTAAAGCAGGAGGATTACAAGTTTGAGGACAGCCTCAGCAACTTAATGAGACTCTAAGAACTTTAAAAACTAAAATATAAACAAGAAAAGGAGTCGGACACAGTTGTACACACCTGTAACCCCAGCGGCTCAGGAGGCTAAGGCAGGAGGATTGCGAGTTCAGTGCCAGCCTCAGCAAATTAGCAAGTCTCTAAGCAAGTCAGTAAAACTCTGTCTCTAAATAAATACACAAAGGGGCTGGGATATTTCTCAGTGGTTAGGTGCCCTGAGTTCAATAACCATACCAAAAAAAAAAAAAAAAAGAAAGGGCTAGGGATATAGCTCCATGACAAAGTACTTACCTAGCATAAATGAGGCTCTGGGTTTAATCCCCAGTACCACAAAAAGAAGAAGAAAATACAAACAAACAGAAGTGCTATGTGGAAAATAAATATAAATAGGGAAATGAAATGAGGAGCAACTCTACAAAAAATGGAGAAGTCACAAAGACCTCTGGAGAGAAGGTCTGAAAGCTGAGGTTTGGGTGCCAGCAAGGGGTCCCCAATCTTGCAGGGATCTGAAGGAATATCATCCAAGGCAGAGGGGACAGCTAGTGAAAGGCCTTAAAGCAGAAACACCTCAATGCACTCCAGGAATACAGATGACTCCATGAGGCAGATAGTGGTAGAGCATTTGGCTTTGTTAACACCAAGGGGTGGTGGTGGATTGTTTTCTAAATGTGGAATAAAGTCTGTGGAGGATTTGAGCAGAAAACAACACAATCTCTATTATGTTTATGAAAGATCATTCTGGTTGCCACAAGTAAAATGGATCTTAGGAGTCTAGTACTTAATTTGCTTCAATTAAAGACAAAGCATTGAAAAAGAAGAAGAAACAAATAGAATAAAATCTCTACCTTAAAGAAGCTAATACCATAGTGGGGAAAAAAATGATACTAAGGACATATATTAATCTCAGAAGAAGCAGAATGGAGAAAGCACCCAGAAAGAGGTGTAAGAAGGGTTACAGATACTTAGAGGCTTAAATAAGAACAGAAAAAAGAGGGGTGGCATCCTAGTGTCTTCAAGACATAATAGTGAGAAAGTATAAGGGTGTTAGGAAGAGTATGGCATCCAGTTAATCTTCAGTAAAAGACAAATTAAGAAGTGGTGGCATATATTACTTACAACAGTTAATATTTTCTTAGTGCTTTCTTTGGTTTATATTATTATAAAGTGGCTGAACTCAACCAGAAATCAAAGCACAGAGGAGCCCTGGTGATGTGATCCATTCAAGTCAAACAGAAAGGTAAGAATAGAAAGGTAGGTACCTACGTGCTTTCGATAGAAGGCCTGAAGCTTCAGGTGAGAAGTATGGTGTTATTTCTGTGTATATAGAAGAAGCCTTGAAGATCTCTGATGGAATGGAGGAGAAAATGAGCAGAAGCAGGAAAACCAGTTAGGAGGCTCTTAATTGTCTCACTAAGAGGCAGTAATTTTGAGGTGATGGGAGGACTAGAAAGAAGGGAGGATTCAAGAACATTTTTTTTTTCAAAACAAGAGTCATGTGGAAGATCAAGCCCATTGGATATCTTAACTAGTGAAATGATGGGGAGTTGGAATGAGCTAATGGAAGTAACAAAGATAATATGAATGTCGTCAACCTGGATTTTGAAAACAGAAGGTCCTCCTGTAAAAGAAAATATGAATGCAATGAAGATCTGGGTGTGGGATTTTATAGTCCAATCTCTTTCACATAAAGCCGCGTAAGCTGATTTAAGTACAAAGGGAGAATTTACTAGAATATGGAATCTCCCAAAACTAAGGGCAGAATGTATAGCTGAACCTCACAAGGGCCCAGAATCAGGAAGTGGCAGCACACTAGAGGCCTTGCTTCTTCTTGACAATGCTGAGTCATCACAAGTTTCCAGTCTCAGAACCCTGCCTCTCTGTGCTCCATCTGTGGCTGTTGTCACAAGCCAGCTTTTTGTGCATCTTCACACACACAATTGAAGATGTCTGCCCACCGTGGCAGTTTTACCTTCAAGTTTATATCATTTCCCAGTTCAACGCAGTAGTCTGGTGCCTGCCATAATTCCACATCCTTGGAGATTCAACCAGCTATGGCCAAGGCTGCAGGATCATGGTTGCGCCCTGGGCAGAGGAAATTCTCAGAAGAGGTACTTGGGGGAGTCAGGCGGGGAATGCCTAAGAGGTGAGGAAAAGATGAACTCAGTTTTGGACATTTTGAGTGGGCGGTGCATGCAGAATATCTTAGTGAGCTATAATGATCTCAATCCAAAATGAGAGAGTAAATTGGCAGAATGGGAATAAAGGCTAGTGAAAGATAGTGACCAGTGAAGGCGGATGCTGAAAGAGGGGGTGAAGACAGAGAGAAAAGGGCCAAGGACTGGTTAAAGCTTCCATCTCCAAGACAGAATTAAAAAAAAAAAGTCAATAAAGGATGTGAGTAAAGAATATTGCAAGGGGTATAAGAAAAGGCTGGGACAGGGGGATCATGCCTTCAAAGCCAGCCTTAGCAACAGTGAGGCACTAAGCAACTCAGTGAAACCCTGTCTCTAAATAAAATATCAAATAGGGATGGGGATGTGGCTCAGTGGTTGAGTGTCCCTGATTTCAGTCCCCAGTACCCAAAATTAAATAAATAAAATAAAAACGAAAAGAAAAGAATGAGGAGGACGCAGAGTCAAGGATGGCATCATAGAGGGCAGAGCTGATCAACATGGTCACAAGCTGTAGTCAGTGAGCTTCTGGAGGGAAGGGGCTAGGTTTGTCTCTCCAGGAGTGGTCATGGGCTCAATAAGTACATTGAATTGAATAGAGATGGTGAAGAATGAAAAAAAAAATGTAAGATTTAGCAGGAATAAGGTTCTTCACAACTTTAAAGAAAACAATCATATTGGAGTATAAAGAGAAAATCAGGATAAAAGAAAAGTATGGTGATAGTCTAATCAATCAGCCATTTTGGTGACAGAAAGAAGAGAGAAATAACTTAGGAGTAAGTAGAATTAAAGACATGGTTTGCTATTGTTGTCATTATTATTATTACTGCTTTATCTTTAGGATAGGAGAGACTTGTACAAATTTGGAAAAATAGTCAGAATATGCACTAACATAAACTCAATGAAATGAAAAATTAATGGAACATCCTAAAGGAGGAAAAAGGAAATGAGAGGAACTTTAGAAATTAGACAGAACTCTTTTCAAAGACCAAAGAGAAGAAAGGAGCCCAAAAGTACAAGGAAATTTTGAGACAGAGAAAAGCAAAGTTGAGGAATCATCTCCATGTACTTTCCCCTGTGAATCCTTTTTCCTGGTGGGGGGGGAGGAGGGGGGGGTTGCGACTTGTGCATAGTGCATGAAACTGTGACCCAGCAGGAAGAAAGCCAAGGTGTTGCAGAATGGTAAGAGCCCAGCTAAGATGAGTGTGAACCTGTTAATGGTCTCAGGTCATAGGACTACAAGACTTGTTAAGTGAAGCTTTGCAGTTTCAGAAGGGAAGCAGAGCCCGGGAGATCACCATAAGGAGAGGGTGAAGATCCCAACATAATGGTAAGTGCAGTGTAGAAAGGGCTGAGCTATGGCACAGACTGCATAGCCAGCACATGAGGAAGAGGCTAACAAGTGGAGAATCTGGGGCACTGATGATCAGAACAATGCAGAAGCTCAGCAGGAGGAGAAATGGGAAGCTGTCTCAGAGGACAAAGTGTCTGCTCACAGACTACCAGTACACAGTCGTGGTGAAGGTCAAGATACCAAGGTGCCAAGTGGCTCCAGCTTTGAAAAGGCAGTTCAAGGTCACTAACGGATGAGAAGCAGTTAACAAGCTCCTACTTACCACCCAGAGAGGCTAATGCTTCCCAGAGGGCTGCTGCTGAATAGGCTTCTAACCCCCAGGGCTGCTGGTCCCCACAAAACCCAGTAGAAGGAGAGTGGATATTAAAGTTCATTCTAGCATGAGATGGAACATGAAAAGGAAATAGTGAATCTTATACACAGTGCAATTACAGCTATCAGGAAATATTTGGAAAAAGAAAAAGAAAGGAAGGGGGTAATAAGGAAAAATCACCAAATTCTAATGCTGTTGGTACTGGCGGAATGCAACTATGGATGATTTATGGTATTCTTTTCTTTTGTTTTTCTTTTTTCCTCCCTATCGGTTTACATTTCTGTGGGAAGGGTATTGTTCCAAGGAAAGCTCAAGGTTTGGAGTCAGGAAGCACAGTTATAATCATTACCAGTTATGGACCACCCACCAAGAGCCAGGCATTGTATTTGGGGCTTTGCATATATTATTTTTCATCCATAAGACAATTCAAATAGTTACTATGATCCCCATTTTAGATGTGAAAAGTGAAACCCTAAAATGATAAGGAACTTTGTCAAGTCACAAACCCTTATGTATTCTTTCGACTCTGGCTGACAGCAATTTCAATTCTCTCTCTGACACATTCTTACTAAATGTTAGACATTGGGCAAAATATTTAACCTTCCTTGGTGTCTTCATCTGTAAACTGGAGAGTAAAATAAATAAATAAATAAATAAGCAAACTACATGGAAATGTATTTGCCATCAGTTCAAAATCTGCATCTAAATCACCAAGGTAAAGGGGAAAGAATCAGCTGCTGGAGTGAGCAGCAGGAAAACGGTCACTTACAAGCTTGGTTGTACTGTTTGGATCAAGAACCAAGAGGGCCCAATGTTTGTAAACATTCTCTTTACTAGAAATGCAAAGGTTAGTTTGGGTGTTTCTAAGATGATGTTGTAAACCTAAGAATGAAAGGGCAGATTGTGAGGTAAGAACCAAGCTCTTGACCAACTCTTACTAGACACCTGGCCCAGCAAAGCAGAACATGTCGCTGGCAGCCGAGTAGTCAGGGCAGGAAAAAGCCACTAACTGGGCTGCATCTGCTCTGCTCTGTTCTGCTCTGACGTTACAAGAAGCCATTTCACTTTAAACCAGCTCGCTGACCTTGGTGAATTAATCAGTGTCCAGGTGGAGGTGGGCACCATGGGATGTTGGGGGAACAGATGTCCTCTCACCAATCTTTAATGTACCTGAAGTATTACAAACACCCACTTTGAAGAGTTGTTTAGAGCTGGCTGCAGTGGCTCACACCTGTAATCCCAGCAACTCAGAAGGCTGAGGCTGGAGAATGGCAAATTCAAGACAAACCTCAGCAACTTATTAAGAGCCTAAGCAAATTAGTGAAACCCTGACCCAAAATAAGAAATAAAAAGGACTGAGGATGTAGCTCAGTGGTAGAGTAGCCCAGATTCAATCCCTACATCTCACCCCTGCCAAAAAAGAAAGGACAGGGATAATAAGGAAAATCACCAAATTCTAATGCTGTTGGTACTGGCAGAATGCAACTATGGATGAGTTGTTCAGACTAAAAAGAATAACTTTAAAGTGCCTGGTAGAGTGGCCTGCACAAAATATGACCTCATTGAATGATAGCTTTTATGCTATTTTAATTTTTTTTTTACTGACCTTGTATTACCTTTTATGGGTAAGGAAATGAATGTTTCAATAACTTTATGTTTCAGCTGGGATTATGAATACTAAGTAAATTTGAGATGATGTTACATTTTAAAAAGGGCATTTAACTCCTACTTTATACATTTTGAAAGCCATACATAGAACACATAGGAATTGACTTTAGGGAGTATATTTTCAAAATAAATTGTTTTCTTTAAAAAACACATTGGCAAAATCATCCTTATAAGGATGAAGTATCTCTTGGGCATTGCCTTCCATGAATCACAATAGAGAAATCAGGTCAAAATGAAACATAAGTAATAGAATTAGAAACCTAAGCCTCAGTCCACCAATAGCCAAAAGTGATGCTAAGGCTAAAAGGTCAAAACAACTCAAATGTCCACAGGTAGATGAACAGATAAATAGAACGTAGTATATAAACACAATGAAATATTATTTCATATGTTATGTTCAGAAGAATATGCTAAGTAAAATAAGCCAGTAACTAAGAGATCATTATTGTATAATTATACATATGTAAGATATTAAATAGTCAAATTTGTAGAAAGAGAAAGTAGATAGTGGTTACCATGGCAGGAGAGGGGAAAGGGAGTTAGGGGCATAGAATTTCAGTTTTGCAATATCTATTACTAGTCAGGGTTCTCAGAGAAACAGAAACAATAGGATGTGTATGTGATATATATATGTACATATATAGAGAATATATGTATAGACACATATATATCAGAAACAATATTACACATAATAAAAAACTGACTCATGCAACAATAGAGGCTGGGAGGTCCCATAAACTGTCTTGTACAAGCTGGAGACCCAGGAAAGTCAGTGGTGTAATTCTAGTTTGAGTGCAAAGGCCTGAGAACCAAGGGAGCTGACGTTATAAATTCCAGTGCAAGGACAGGAGACAAGTGAGCAGGCAGAAGAGATAAACTTTCCTCCCTCCTCTTTTTGTTCTATCCAGGCCATACATTAGATGATTAGATGATGCCCAGCCACTTTGGTAAGAGTAGTTCCCTTTACTAAATCCCCAGATTTGAATGCTAACATCTTTTGGAAACATCCTCACAGACACTCCCAGAGATGCTGCTTACTCTAAGCATCACATGACCCAAAATAAACACAAAATTGTGTTAGAATTAATGACCCAAAATTAACACAAAATTTACCATCACACAAGACAAAAAAAGTTCTGAGTATCTGTCTCACAATGTGAAGTACTTCCCACTACTGGGTCATACTCTTAAAAAGGGCAAAGATGGCTTTTTTAAAAGTAATGAACTCAATTGCCAATAAATCATATTAAAAGATCATTACCTTCCCCCCAAAAGGCATTTCATCGAACATGTATAAAAATAAATGTGAACCATTAAAAAATTGATAACAAATAAAAGAAGCTACTAAACATAAAGTATAGTTACTACTGAAGAAGGAAAATGGAAGATATGTTGAAGCAAAATTCTCTCTATGTCTCCAGGTGGCAAAAGGAGGGGCCATTGGTATGCAACCTTGTATGAGAACACAGACTTTTTTCAGAGCAGGGGCAGAGCAACCTCCTTCTCCTCTACCTGTGCTGTGACTCCTGAGTCCCAGCTGCCTTGTTGTCTTAGGAGGCCCCTTCAGCTCTTTAGACCCATGCATCAACCAGGTCTCCTGCAATGTGGGCCACAACCATCTCCATTTTATACCAGGTAAGTATTGATTCTGCTCTTGGCATCATTATCACCTGCTGCATGAGACACTTGAGTCCAAGACAACTCTACCTCCACTCTGAGAGTCTAAATCATTAGATTTGATCAAGAAAGTAACCATATGCCAGTGGAAAAAGCATGGGAGAAGATGAAAATAAGAAAGTTTCTTAGCCAGCACGCTTCTAACTATAAATAATATGAAGGCTTGGCTGGAAGTAGTTAAAAGATAAGTGAATGTCTTAATGCAAGAAGTCAAAGTTAAGTCAACAGATGCAACAGGCTGCTGGTTTGGTCATTGAGTAGCTCAACACTGTCATCAAGCCTTAGGTTGCTTCAGTCTCTGCTCTACCATCTGGGGTATTGGCTTTATCCTCAGGCTGTTGGCAAGGTGGCTATACAGTTCCAGCTATCACATTCAGACACCAATACCCCCAGGAAGAATAGCAACTGCCTCTTCCTGATTCTCATGTTAGTGCAGGAAACTTTCCCTTCCACCATGCGGCCTGCGCAATGGTTTCATTAATGAGGTTCTTGGCATAAAAGTTAGCTAGATGAGATCAAAATAAAACACACAGACTCAGTTACCTTATTTCTATTGCCAGGTCCGAGACGGCTCCCCTCTCTGGTTCCTCCTCTAACCGCCCAGCAGGGCAGCAAGGATTACTCAGGGCTAGCAGGAGAGAGAGAGAGAACACGCCTGGGAGTAGCTTTTTATTGGGGAACAAGAGATTCAGGGGAGAATTCCATCCAATGAAGGTTGAGGGGGGACTGCACTCCAAGGTCAGGGTCAGTGATTGGGCCCCCGGGGTCAGTGGTCAGGCACACCCCCACAAGGATGGGCTCTCTCATCAGGAAAGGGCCGGGAAAGTTCCGACACAGCCAGAACGCCTCAGACCCTTAACGGGAGCCACCCAATCACGTGTCAGAAATGGCTTCCCACATTTCCCTATTTCCTTTTTCATCTCATTGGCCAGAAAATGGAGCCACATGTTCATTGCTAACTATTTATTATAAGAATATGTTTGCCAAAATTGGGTGAGTCAAATTATTTAGGGAGACCATAGTGTACAGTAATGAATATAAATAAGCCTGTAAGAACGGCAATTATGTCAAAAGTTGGCCCTGATACTTTTCAGAGCAGAACCATAGTGCTTCCTCAGACCCACTGTCCACCCTTACCCTCAGTCTCAACTCACCATGCTCTGAATTCTCAGCATTGAAATCACTCATCTTGGAAAGAAGAGAGGAAAAAGGATTTTGTGGTCACATATGATTGGGAAATATATACTCCACAGCTCTCAGGGTGATTCATGGGTATCATTAGTACATTTATTAAAAGCTAGGTGAAGTCCTTCAGATTTTTACTCCATCGCTTCTCAAATTTATCTAACTGTCTATGCTTCCCCTACCCCATTGATTTAAGTTACCCGTACAATTAATGTTCCTCAAACACTGAAAAAGGTACCATCTTTCTTGGAAACAGACAATATTTTGCTCCTCCCTGTTCCTTAAATCTTAGCATAAACTGCTCTCCCTGGAAGCCCTGCACTCAATAGAGGGAGACCAAAGCACTTATCCTATCGTATTGACTTTGCTTATTCTCTGAGTTTTCTTCCCCATAATTTCTTTGAGGTCAGGATCCATGTCCTGTTCATGGCTATGTGTCCAGTGCCTAGAATAGTGACCACCAAAGAAAAGAGATTGAGTATCTCTTGAAAGAGTCCGATGGCTTCATATGGTTTTGCCGAAAGGCAAGGGAATGAACTAGAATGAGCCAAGATAGACAAATACTGACTTCAGCCTTTCTAATCCACTCTGCCTCTGTGTAATCACAGAGCACCTCTCCAAGACTGCTGGAGAGCTAACTTCTTCCAGAAACTCCAGTCAAACAAAGGAAGTCTTTGTTTGGAGACTGCAGGTCTGCATCCAGATCCCTCCTTGTGGGTGGAGTCCTTCTAGGCTGTCACTCCTATTGGAGAACCCAGAGGAGGATGTGTTCTGCCTCCAGATTGGGCCTTGGGGACTGCCTCGTGACCCTCACACCACCTCTATAAATGGAAGATAATAATCCTTTGGGCAGAGGTCATCAAGTCTGCAAAAGTGCCTGGAGCTTACTGGAAGAAAGGCCTTTTCCTGAGTACAAAGTAAGATTCTAACTCGCCCAGCTGGCACAATCCAGAGGCATCAGAGGTGGAAGCCCTAGGGTAGGGCTGAGTAAGGGAAGATACAGGGGCAAGTAGCTTCCCCTCTCTGGTGTGCAGACAGCCTGGGACGTGTGGGAGCTGGAGGATGAGCTGTTGAGGCAAAATCTCCTGGCTGCTCAACCAAGATCCATTGCCCACCTCTCGAACAAAAGTGAGATCTGGCTCAGGTATGCCCCTTCCTTCACACAGCCATGTGCTTCAGCAGAAGCCAGGCTAAACTCAGCTCCAGATGGTTACTCTGGTGTGTCAAAAGCCAGCCATAGTAGCCCCATTCCCTTAAACAAGGGTGTGTGGAGAAATGGGCATTCTGACCCATTCGAGAATAAAATCTGTTAGGAGGCTTCTGGGAAAGTTTCCTTGTTTCTAAAAATAGAAAACAAACCTTTCTTTTTCTTCTGGCCATTATTGGCCCAGGAGTGATGGCTGGGAGTGCAGCAGCAGCCATTTTATCACCAGTGTAAGGATGAAGCCAACACTGAGGTGACAGATGGAGAGATAGAAGCAACCTTGAATAATGCTGTTGGGCTCCAGTCTAACCTGCAGCCACTCCAGACTCCTTTATTTTACAAGCAAACACTTGTATCATTGTTTCAGTTATACTGTGACCGAAAGCTTTTTGACTGATTTGAATGTACAGGGCCCCAAAGCCAAGTTTGTGCATTCCGTGTCCAATCAGTTTGACTTTTCCTCCCCAGTGTGGGGCAGTGAACACCAATCCCCAGTATGAACTGCCACAAACTAGATGTTTTATGTCACAGACAAAACCCTCAGGCCCCAGGCCTTTACAGTGCAAAGCAGCCGTCCTTCCCGCTCGAGAGTGAGATCAAAGCTGGACTATTCCTCTTCCTCTTGAGAAAGAGTAGAGCTTTCACCCAGGTATGTAAACTGGCAACTCTGTCCTCAACTGAATTAGGGCAGGAATGTGGCCAGTGGTGTAAGGCCACTGACCCTGGTCCAGGCAAAACATTAAATAGGGGCTGGGTACAGTGATGCACACATGAAATCCCAGCTACTCGGGAGGCTGAGACAGAAGGATCACAAGTTTGAGGCCAGCCTGAATAACTTAGTGAAACTCTTGTCTCAAAATAAAAATAAAAAGGGCTGGAGATAAAGGTCAGAGGTAAAACACACCTGGGTTCAATTCCTAGTACTGCAAATAATTAAATAAACAAGTCCTCAAATAAATAAGCTAGATCACAGCAGAGTCTGGTCTGGGATCAAGGGTGAACAGGAATGATACATTTGGACTTAGATTATAGCTGATTTTATTTTGTTTAACTGAGAGGGCAGCTAATGAGTAGTACAAAATGTATAAACTAGGTAAGGTTAAAGATAGATGAAGGTAGCTTTCCACGGACTCACCTTATTTCTTACGGATGTAACAGAAATTTGGGATCCTGGCTATAACTCAGGAATGAAACACCTGGCTGATTGGGATTGCGTAGAGCTGAGATCAGGGAAGCACATAGGAACCATATGAGCTCTTGATAATTCAATAATTCTGTCACTCAGAAATACATGCCACCCCTCCTCACATCCAGGCTCTGCATTCTAGAATTCCCAAGTGCCAGCACTGGGCCTGAGACCTGCCTTGTAAGGGAGTTTTCCATTTGTATCTTCCTGGGAGTTTCTGTGGGACTGACCCATGAGAGATTGAGTAAAAGCCTGGCTTAGGATCTGGCACTTAGTGCTAAATAAATAATAGCATCATTGACATGGTGGTTGTCTTTGCCCCCATTGAACATATGACTTGTTCCACTGCACCAATAACTCGTAATTCAAGAGCCATTACAAAGGATTTACTGAGTGCATACCACATGCCCATACATAGGCACAGACTGAAGCAGGGTTTAGGAAATCATTTTTAAATGTCAGATCTCTTCCTCCTCCTCCTCAAATCCTCTTCTCTAAGTCAAGGGCATCACTATCTTTCCCCTCACCCTTCTGATTCTTCCCTTGCCCTCCCCCACCACATCCTGGCTATCAACAGGTTCCAAAATCTCCCTGATTCAGATCTTCCACACCCATTTCACTGAGTTCAGTCCCCTTTACCTCTATCTGAGGTAAAGGGGACTGAACTCAGGTTTCTGATCTTCTGTCTTCACCTCACAACTACCCCCCTCTAATCTCCATACTCCTGCCACATACTTCTTCCTATCATTCTCCTCCCCCAAAATCTCATCCTCTTTTAACTATCTGCAAAATCAGGACTAATTTATTAGCAAAGATTTTCAATGTATCTCTAAACTACTTTCTAGATTCTTCTGTCCCTGACTCCTTACTACAACATTCCCCAAAATGCCCAGCAGAAGCACACCACTGAACCTCCACAAGTCTCCTTTCTCCTTAACATGTTTTCATCTTGCCTCTAGTAGCTATTCTAGCAGTACTCAGCTGGGGGTCATGTAGCAATGTCTGAAGTCATGGGTCGGGTAGAACATGCTAGTGGCATCTAGTAGGCAGAGGTTAAGGATGCTGTTAAACATCCTGCAATGTACAGAATATTCCCCAACAATCAAGAATTACCTAGCCTCAAATGTTCATAATATTGAGAAATCCTGATCATGAAAATGCTACTTAAGCTTCAAGACCTACCTGGGTGCCATGAATCTTCTTTGTGAGGGTCTGAAATGGGAGCAGTGTTCCTCCTCTCTAACCTCAGCCCAGCTCCAGCGATCCCCATCAGTCTTCTCTTGGCTTTCCAAAACCAGAGGTCCATTTGCTGACTTGTGTTTTTCTTCTGCCTAGACGAAAGATCCCAAATTCACTCACTTCAAATCACAACCAGATAAGACTGTCTTTAATTGCCATAGGTCAAAATTAATTGTAACTCCAGATTGCTACCCAAATCCATTATTCCCATTTATTTGATTCTGCTTCATGCTAGCAGTTAACAAGTTTTGTCCACATACGGAAAGGACTGTACAATCCCTGGCCCCATGCACCACATACAGCACCTGGCCAAAGTAGGTATGGTAGTTTAGTGACAGTTAAGTGTCATTGAATAAATCTTGATTGTCTGCTCCTAGCTCCTACAGAAAAGGTTTGACTGAGCAGCTTTTGTTTATATCTTTCATTTGTCTAAATCACCTGTCAGTTACATTCTCCAAAGTATCACATAGGGAGGAATGAGCAGTGGGTTCCTTTCCTCCTTTGAAGAAGAGCATAGGATAATCCAGCTAATTCTACTTCTGTTTCAGCTCCACCCTACTTCAGCATTAAAGCATCCCCTTCCCTGACTCCCTAACTTTGCCAGGCCAGATGAACAGAATAACCTTCAGAGAAACACCTAAAACTTTAAAGAGCAGAGAGTTTCTAAAAGTGCCACTCGTCTTAAAACTGACACATCTGCTGAAAAGACCAGCTGACAAGTATGAAGTTAAAAGCTGACACCTCAATAACTTCCCATACATATCTCTGAGCAGGACCACCCTCAGGAAGGCAACTTTGGACTTTGGGAAACAAATCACTGATGGCACCATCAGCTTCAGCTTCCCTCCCGAATATAGGTACCTGCTCCTCTCCTCATGGTGTCATGGGTGTGGTAGCTTGGCACGTGCCCTCACCCCATTTCTTATGCTGTGACTCAGTAAGCAGCATGTTCTCAGGACTCCATTGAAAGAAGATTGACTTGGCTACAACATGGAGCAGGTCAAAGTATGTGATTGTAACTGATAAATAAATTATAAATGCTGTTCCCAGGTTAATCACCAATCCTGCCTGGCATGGATCCCCTTGGCAGACCTGGCCATCAGATTGGCTAAGTGCTTTGTGATATCATTTGCCTGGCTCAGATTTGATTTGAGGGACATCAGGTTTCTTCTACTTACAAATGCAAGTCTTCCTTCCGGATCCAAATGATAAATCCCATAACAATTTCTTGCTTTCCTGGATTCACTCCCTCTGCCCCTAAACAAGACTAAATTCTTGATGCTTCACTGGCAAACTGAGATTAATAAATGGTCCTGAAATCCTCTTTTGTCTTGCCTCTAGTCAAGGGTGCTTAATCTGGGTGTCAGCTAAGAAGGTGGTGGCCTGTGTACTTGAGTCTTTGCTCTCAAGGCATTCCCTTAGCCACTCTGCTTGGGATCTCACTTCTCCTAGGGTAATTAAACTGCTCCACTTCTTACCATTCAAAATGTCCACAATCCTTGCTTCTAGTCATTTATTCCTTCTCAAACCCTTCTTTTTTAAAATCACATGAGACTTTTGAGTCTACATTGCTCATTGTCCTGTCCTGTCCAACTTACTGACGGGCCTGAAAATCCATCTCCAACATTATAAGATAATCATTCCCCAACTACACTGGCATGTACATCCTTTAGGTAGCCTTTGTCTTCAGAAGAAAGGAACAAAATCAAACTGCACATAATTAGGACAACAGATTGTTCAGCACAATCTAATATCACTATAAAGCTAAAGGCAAATTTTCATCAGTTTCCTATTATAGACAATCCAGATAATTCAAGAGAGCAAAAGGGATTTCCCCCCCTCCCCTTTACTTCCAGAATGATTTTCCTATCCCCAATAAAGTGATAAAGAGAACTGAACTTAGGATCAGAAGACTTGTGTTCAAATCCAATCTCTGCCACTGACGAGTATGTGACACTGGGAAGGTTTAAACACTCCAAAGTTCAGTTCACCCACCAGTACAATGGGAAAATAACATCAGTCTCGCCCAGTTACAGTGGATTTGGATGACCTGCTATACCTCCAAGGACCCAGCTCCAAGTTTATTCATAGGCAATGATCTACACTGGCTTTAGCACTTTCCCTTTGCCACTTGCGAATTGTACAATCATGGGTACTTAGTTTACCTTAATCTCTCAAAGATTCAGTTTCTTCATCTATAAAACAAAAATAATGTCCCCTGTCCTGCTTATCCTATGTAGGTCTTTTTAATCTGAAATTTCTTGGTAAACTGAAGCATACCATAAAGTGTTTGTTTGTTTTGAATTGTTTTGTAGTTGTAGATGGATAGAATGCCTTTATTTTATTTACTTATTTTTATGTGGTGCTGAGGATCCATCCCAGTGCCTTACACATGCTAGGCAAGTGCTCTGCCACTGAGCTACAGCCCCAGACCCCATAAGTTGTTTTGATGATACCTCTCCTTCTAGGAAAGACTGGACTGGTGTTATAACTTCCCCTCCCCCATCCTTCCACCCACCCCGATGCCCCTTTCCATGGTCATTATATTCCCCAGGAGAAAATCAAACAAGGGAATCCTTACCGGTTTCTGTCTCTGGGAAAATAGGGCAGACTCTATTCAGCCTGGAGGAAGTTGGGCCTGGAATTAAACCCTCAGGCACTCCTGAGCCTTGGAGTTGGTAAATCAGCAACCTTTCATTCCTTGGCCTAAGTGACAAATAAGCTCCTTAAAGTCTCCCAGAGAAATTCAGCAATGATAAATATTATTCATACTATCATTTTTATCCAGCATTTTTTGAAAACTGATGTGCATAACAATACGGGTTTTGTTCTGTGCTGGCTGTGTTCAACTTTAGCCTGTCTGAGCAAATGTTTCCCATTAGTGCATGTGTTCTTGGTGTATCACACTCTTACCAGACCCCAGAGCTGCTAGGGGACCCTGTTTCAACGGAAACCTGAGGTGAACACAATTAATGTCAGAGACAAGCAGCTAGAGTTAAAAAAAAAAAAAAAAAAAAGGCATAACAATGACCATCAGAAATGTTTTCTTCTGAGGAGGAAAACAAAATAATCAAAACCTATAGCTCTGCAGAATTCCTCCCAGGCCTGGATTATGACCCTGGCTCTACAAATGTTCAGTTCTCAGAAGGTTCCAGAACTGTCTATAGGCATATTCTCTGAGGGAAACAGCCCTGCTTCCATGGTTCCTTTATTAGGTCTAACCTGACCTTAAATGTCACTGATAAGTGCAGGAGGGAGGGGAGGAGAAAGGGGTCACGTTTTGCTTCGTTTTGTTCACAATTTTGTTGTTTCATCTGGTTTTCAGCTTTCATCAAAACAAGTTGTTTACCAAGATTAATGCCGGGTATAAAAAAGGCTCTAGATATTTCTACCTGTGGGTACTGAGACTCAATAATGTGCTGCTCAAATTACACACCCTGCCTCCGCAGGGCAGCTCCAGTGTGTTACTGTGAGCTGCTTTCTGTTGATTTAAAGCGAGAGGACATGGAAACAGATTAGTGAAAACCACACACATTATAAATTGCAATTTGGCCTCAAAAGATGAATGAAGAAGAGATCCTTTGATCTGCGATTCAGAGCTGAGCTGCAGTATTTACAGCAAATAAAGAGAAAGAGAAAGAGAGAGAAGCATCAGAAAGAGCCTTTGACTATTGGGGACATCTTCTCAAATTGCAGAGGAACTAAATGAAGGTGATGGCATGAGCAGAGAGTGCAGGGTGCTCTCTGTCAGGATTAGGAGGGAGGGCGTTTGTACTAGCACATACCGCTGGAACAGTTGTGATGAAACAGTTGTGGCACCTGGCATCCTCCAGTGCAGGGCTACAGCAGACCAAGGCTCCTCGTGCATGATGTCCTCCTGCAGCATTTCTTCTTCCTTGGTGCGTTCCCCAGTGAATGTTTCATGGTCACCACGTGACCAGAGTAGAGGTACTCTGGGTCAGTCCCCCCTTTGCCCCTGCCCCACTATAGCATATGAAGCCATTCTGGGAATTCTCAAGGACTCCGCCTAAGGACCCTGGCAGTTGTTCAACTTCATACAGAGCTGACATGTTCCTGGCACCCAAAATTGGTCCCAATCTCACTCTCCAGACTCCTTCCCACTCTCATCTCAGCTCCTGACTGATTTATCCTTGATAGTATCATGGAATGTTACAGTGGGAAGGGCTATTGGAGGCTAGAGAATCATCCTTCCGAAGTCATACATGGGTAAACTGGCTCAGAGAGGACAGGTCACTTCCCCAAGGTCACACAGCTGCCTATTATGCTTCCTCATGGGAAACCATAGTTTAATAACCGAATGGACATAGTCCTAGTGAAATCAACGCTTAAGGAATATCTTTTTCCCTCCCCTCCAGCTTCTTGCATCTGTGACCTACAGAAATAAGGGATGCACAGAGACCCTTTTGGTATTCCCTTCCCTGGAGGTAGAAGGGTACAGAAAAACATGGGTTACCAAGTAAAATGTCAAATTAGGTGTTATATATATTTATTATTGCTGATGTTTATAGAGCTTTCATTGTGTGCCAAGCAGGTAGACATATTTATTATAGTATTCCCATTTTATGTGTAAGGACACTGAGATCTAGAAATTTGAAGCAACATCTCCAAGGTCACACATGTAATAAAGAGCAGAGGCAGGCCTTTACCCCAGGCATCTCAGTCTGTGTCCAGCATCTCAGTTCTTTATGCAATACCAGCAGGTCCCAGACCTCAGTGTGTGTCCAAACCATCCAGGGTGCTTGTGGGCAAGACAGATGGGGGCTTCCCTGCTTGGTTTTTCTCAGCACTCCTGGTCTAGTCCCCACCCCTCCCTGTTTTCACCCCATCAGCACCACCTGAAAGCCTCTGCCATTCAAGCTGCACACCTCACAGCTGATCTCCTTCCTCCTAAACCCCTCCCTCTTGACTCTTCCTCTCTTTTGTGATCTCCTTTCGGAGGCTGCTCTAGCTCCTTTTCATTGCAGTCTTCTCCTCCTCCTTCCCCTGGATTCCCACACCAGGGCCCACCAGCCTCCCACATTCCTCCTCCTGTCTCCCCTCCACCCTCCCAGACACATCTCATTTGGATCATAGATCTGGTGCACATCTCTTGGCCTTCCATATTTTAATTAACTCAGACAATTGACACTGACACTTGTCCTGGTGATATTCTCACTGGGGGCTGGAAGGAGGGGCATTTGTGCCTAAGTCTGTTTTTGTTTTTTGTTTCTTTTTGTTTTTTTTTTTGTTTTTTTATTGTCTCCTGTTTACCCAGTAAAGGTTCATGAAGCAATAGCACCATGCTGGGTGAATAAGACACAGATCCTGGCCTCAAGAGTCTAACTCTTCTATCTGAAAAATGAGAAGCCCACCTCCCTTTCTTCACAGAGCTGCTCTTCACTCAGTAACTCAGCAGATATATTTGAAGCACCTTCCATTCTGCTAGATAGTGTTTGCATCTAACAGGGGAGAGACTGCGGGCTGTACTGCAGTGTAACTGTAGAAGCCAGAGGAAGGTTTACTGCCTGCTCACAAGGCACTTGAGAGCTAAATCTTGATGGACTCAATGGCCAGGTAAGACAAGCAGAAGGGAAAAGCAAGCAGGAACCACAAGGGCAGAGAGACAAGCAGACTGCATTCAAAGAATGCATAGTGCCTCTCTGAGGCTTTGGGTGAGGCAGCTGAAGTGGGGGATAGGAAATGGAAGTGGGAGGGTTGTTTGGAGCAAAAACACAAAGGCCCTCCCTCTGTGATCAGCCTGAGAGTACTTGGCCCTCCTTCACCAATCTGGGATGCTAATACTGCTCCTCAGATGCTGCTGGGGGTCTGAGGACCTTCTCTCACTTCTCTATATATTGCTTTCACAAACCTGTGACCATATCCAAGGATATCCCTCAAGGATCCTTCTGTTTGGAGACTGACCTTGGCATCACCTTGTCCCAGGACCTCTGTATGAGTCATCAGCCCACCACATAGACTGCCAAACATTTTGAGGTCAAAGCTAGTTTATTACAGCAGAAAGAAATCTCAAGGCCCAAAAGCTAGACAAGTATTTAATTATGGGTGCACAGTTTAATTACTTAGTCCAGCTTTATGTGACTTAATTTATAAATATAATTTACAGCTCCCTTGTTTCTTTCTCAAGCCATTTAGCTCATTAATAGTGCTGACTATAAGAACTCTTCAGTCCTTTCTTGCTGGGCTCCAGGCCAGTGGTGTGCCTAGGTAAGGCTGAGGCTGGGAGAAGTCTATTCCTGCAAAAAGCATGTTATCACTGTTTTGTTGAGAATTTCCAATTCATGATGATAATAAAAAGCAGACTAATATTTGTTTGTTTATTATTGTTTTTTCAATCCAGTAAAGACAATGTCCACTCCCTGCTCCCCTAATCCCATGACCCACACCCATGACAGATCACCTGCCCCTCAGCCTTCTCCAGGCCTCTGCTCTAGCACAGTCTTCCCTTCCCCACTAAAACCAGCTCTCTGCAGCAACCTGCTGTGGCTTTCTCATTGGACCAGCATTTATTCTGTTACTACTATGTGTAAGACTTTGTTGGCAGCGAAATGCAAAGCCAAGGTAAAACCCAGTGCAATGATTAGCAGTTCCTGCACATTCACTAAGTGCCAGGCACTTTGCAAAACTTTTGCAAATATTACATTTAATTTTCACAGCAACCCTGGAAACAAGGCTCAGATTGTTTTACCCAGTGGCTCACAACCTTGACTGCATCTTTTTTTTTTAATATTTTTTTTTAGTTGTTGGTAGCCTTTTATTTTATTTATTTATATGTGGTGCTGAGAATCAAACCCAGTGCTTCACGAATGCCAGGCAAGTGCGCTACTGCTGAGCCCCAGCCCCAGCCCCTTGACTGCATCTTGAAGTGGGGGGGGGGGGGGGGCTTTGACAGAGAGAACCCACCCTCTGGGGTTTCTGGTTTAATTGGCTCAGGCCATGGCCTGGTCATCAGGATATTAAAACAGAACAAAACAAAAAAGCCTCTTAAGACAATTCTAATGCTTAGCCACACTTAAGAACAACTTACTTAAGTAATTTCCCTAAGGTTGTTTAAGTAGAATGGAAAAGGCAGGCAGGCCAACTGAGCCCTACTGTGAGCCAGACTCAGAACTCAATTCTTTCACTCCAAAGAATGGAACCCAGAGCATGTGCCATTGAAAAGATAAAATGCTACTGAAGTTCAAAGGACAATGAACTCAGGGAATTCTTCACAAAATAGGTAACTTCTAGATGATTGTTTTAAGAATTTACAAACTCTGCAGAAGTGGTCAAAGCAGTAGGGCACAACTTGTAGGCAGAAAGAACCACATGAGCCAATGGGAGGAGGTGCAAAAAGTGAAGAAGGTGTAAGGAACAGCAAACAGACTGCAAGTACAGAACCCAGTTGAGAGAGATGGGCAGGCAGCTGAACTCAGGGGCTCAGGTTTATAATCTCTGCTGCTCCAGAAGCTGAGGTAGGAGGATTATGAGGTCAAAGCCAGTCTAAGCAATTCAGTGAGGCCCTAAGCAACTCAGAGAGACTCTATCTCTAAGTAAAATATAAAAAAGGGCTGGTGATGTGGCTCAGTGGTTAAGCGCCCCATACTGAAAAAAAAAAAAAGAAAAAAGAAAGAAAGAAATAGCCAGGAAATGTAGGTCATTGACAGGTTGTAAAGACAGTGTTTCCCAAACCACTTCAGATTGAAGCTCATGTAGAAAAATGATCATATTTGTGGTGCCCAGCAGGGGAAATAAGCGAGGCTGCTGCTCATGGGATGGATGGGCAACCTCCCCATCTGGCATTCCCACTGGGAAGCTCTGGTATAAAGCCTTGAATCTGATCCAAGAAGTTTGAACTTTATTTGTTGGGTAATAGGGAGCCAATGAAAATTTTATATCAGAGTGGACCGATCGTGATAGAATCAAAGTTGGGTGTTTTTAATATAAATCCTAGCGTTGTCACATTGGTTTTCCAAAGACAAAGGCTTGACTTAGGGAACTTTCTGCTGAACACTACTAATAGAATACTTTCATAATATGTTATGATGAGCCAGCCATACAAGTGATGTCTTTCCTGCCAAAGTCTGAGCTCTTCAACCAGAGGGATTGTGCCAGACAGGTTTTTTTGTTGTTGTTTTATTTCTTTAATGCTAGTGTGTAGCACAAGGCTTGGCACATAAGAGGAATACAATTAGAAACAGCCTTTGAACAGCTTTAGTCTAGGCTATGACCTGGTCATCAGGATATTAGAAGCAGAACAAAGTGGGAAAACAGAACACAGTGGGAAAGTCAGGCAGGCCTGCTGAGCCCTACTATGTGCCAGGCTAAGCACACAATCCTTTTCTTAAAGTCCATTCAGGAGGTGGTCATTTAGTCCAGGGGTAGGGGTCAAGAGATGACGTGAATCAGTGTATATTAGAAAGGGAATGTGCATTCGGGTCAGAGGGCCACTGTGTCCAGCTGTGCAGGATGCACAACATGAGCTCTCAGGAGACAGACCTGTTTTCCAAGGGTAGTTCTCTTCCCCAAGCCTCTGCTCCTCTTCTGTAAGATGGATGACTTTAAAAAAACCAGCAGGAATGCTATAAAATAACACATGAAAGGGCAAGGTAAAACAGCTGGCACCCAGAAATGTCCATTCACCCCAACCCTCTTGACCATGTGTAATATTCAAATGCTGAAAATCAAATAATGAGATCAAATAATTATTCTAACTTGTATGAGTTGTATTTTCCTTTTTAAATTTTTTTTCTGATGGGTGTGCAGCAGGGTTGCTCCTCAATATGAGCCAGAAGCTTCATGCCTTCACGCCTTTAGTTAGTCTCCCATTCGGTCACCAATGTGAATTATCATAGTCACTATTTATTGAAATTTTCCTCTTTTAGGTTCAAGGTAAACCATTTTACGTATGCTATCTCATTTAATTTTCTAATCCTCTTTTTTTTTTTTTTTTTTTGGAGGTACTGGGAATTGCACACAGGGCTGCACTACCACTGAGCTACATCCTAGGCCTTTTTATTTTTAACTTTGAGACAGGATCTCACTATATTACCCAGTCTGGACTTGAATTTGCAAACCTCCTGCCTCAGCCTCCAAAGTAGCTGAGATTACAGGCTTAATTTGCTCACCCTAAACAACAGGAACTGCCAAATCTGGTCCTGGGCCTTTTTTTTTTTTTTTTTAATTTTTTTCTTTTTAAAAAGTTCATCCATTTGTTTGTTTATTTATTCTTTCTGGACCTGTTTTTGTATGGTCTTTGAGCTAAGAATAGTTTTCTACATTTTTAATGGCTTATTAAAAACAAACAATAAAAACTATGCACAAAAGACTCTATATATGCCACAAAGCCTAAAATATTTACTATCTAATCCTTTTCAAAACAATTTTACTGATCCCTGCCCTATGAAAACACTGAAATTATGCCCACTTTGCAGAGGAGAAAACTTGAGTTTTAGAAAAGTAATTAAACAGGTCACACAGATAATAAGTGTCAAATCTTGGTTCCAAGTCTTAAAGACTTAAATTAAGTCTTAAACACCACTGCTATATTGCCTTAAAATACATTGAGATTTTTTTCCTTTCTCTTTAATGTAAACCCACACTTGACCCATCCATAGTTTGTTTCTAAAGGTTCTGGGACGTGCCTTCTCTGTTGCCTACATCCCTGAACGTGCTAGTCCTCACCTTTCCTCATGTTACAAAAAAAGTGGTGGGGCAAACTCCCATAGCATTGGTTTCCTCTCCCACACTCCCCACGGAGTTTTCAAAGCTGCAGAGAGTCAAGGGCTGCAGGAGAGTTGCAATCCACAGGAGAGCCTGCTGAGCTGGAAACAAAGTGCACTGTCTGCGGGAGTCTGGAGTCCAGCCTTGGGGGAAGGGAGAGAAAGCCTTTCCTTCCAAAGGAAAGCACTGCACACCAGACATTCCCTGTCAGCACAAATCTGAGCAGCCTCCTTGTCACTGTCTGGGTTTAGAGGAAAGAGCCCTGAAAGCCAACTGGTTCAAGCTCCAGCAACTCATCAGCTAAGAGCAGCTGCCCCCTTCATGGGTCCCCTATTCAGCAGGGGTTAGTTTAAGTCTCTGACCCTGAGAGGAATAAGCCTACACTGAACCCTTGTCATGTCCAGCTGAGGAGCAAGGTATTCTGCTTTGTCAAGTACACTGGTTCATGGAGGGCTAACATAGACCATCATCAGTGGGCAACCATACTCAAAGACCCAGAAGACATAAATAATATACTTTTACCATAACTATCCAGAGAATAATTCCACGATTTTAGGTATTCTGCAGGCATGGTGCCTCATGACAGTGTCCTAAAAGGAAGGGGGTGCATTGAAATAAAATTCTCACCATTTCTATACTGCTGACACTACACTGGATGGTTTCAATGTGCCTTTTAACACCGACAATCCTCAATGTTCATTATCTCCACTTTACAGAAGAAAAAACTGAGGCTCTAGATGGATTCCTTCATTCGTATGACATTTGCCAAGTGCCTCTGATGCACTTCAACACTAGGAATACTGTACTGATAACAAAGACCCTGTCTCTGCCCTTGGCAGAACTTCTATTCTTGCAGAGGAGTGTCAATTAAACAGCGACACAAGTAATCAACGAGTTTTGGTAAAAATAAGACTTTACAGAGGGCAAGTAAGGATGCCACGAGAAGATGTCACAAGGGAACTTGACTGTCAAAGGATTCAAGAAGACTTCCCTGAGGAAATGAAACCAAAGCTTTGACCTGAGAAATTCTTCATGAGAGAGACAAGTACATAATCCCAGCACCATAGATCCTCCATGCTGGAGGGAGGCAAGGCCCTCAGAGAATTGAAAACAGCCACAACAGCTAGAGCAAAGGTGAGAGGTGGCACAAGGCAAGATTAGTATAGCTTAGAGCCACACAGGCCAGTATCACAGGGCAAGTCAGAAAGCTGGACTGTATTCTAGGTAGTCCCAGAGGAACAGGAGCCATGGAGAGACAGAATAGTGATGTAGGAGGCCATGCTCACAAGCAGGAAAGGAGAAACCAAATGCAGGTCAGACTGTCAAGCCTGTGCATTTCCACTAAATTCATCACATTTATCTCATTTTTAAAAATTTAAAATTAAAAAATGCCTGCGGAGGGGCTGGGGATGTGGCTCAAGCGGTAACACCCTTGCTTGGCATGTGTGCGACCCAGGTTCGATCCTCAGCACCACATACAAACAAAGATGTTGTGTCCGCTGACAATTAAAAAATGAATGTTAAATAAATAAAAATAATTAAAAAAATAAAAAGCCTGCAGGGGTGATCAATTGACAGGATCTGCCAACCAATAAAAAAGGAATCTGGTATAGAAGGAAAGCCCAGAGTTAGGCATCTGAAATCTTGTTCTCCAGTCTGCCTCTGCCCATTCCTTGTCCCTAATGTCCCAGTTTCCTCGCCTTTAAGAGTGAAGGCAGGACACAGTATCACAGGTCAACCACTCAGAACTAGGCAGGGCCCAAGATGGACACCCTCTGCATCTTGCTGTTACTTTTTTTTTTTTTTTTTTTTTTTTTTAGTTGTAGATGGACACAATATCTCTATTTTATTTTTATGTGGTGCTGAGAATCAAACCCAGTGCCTTTCAACATGTGAGGCAAGCACTCTACCCCTGAATTACAACCCCAACCCCTTGCTGTTACTTATCAGCATCAGAGCTCTGATATTCGATGACTCTTAACATAAATTCTGTGACTAAGATCCAAGCCCTCCCTTCCTAGGCCCAGTAATCAATCTGAGTTATTTCTAGAAAAGATGGTAAAATCATTCTTTTGACACAATCCTAGAATCCTCCAACACGTAGGAGTTCTTGTCTCCAGAAGGAACCATGGATTTTATAGTTCACTTAAATGATCACATAATTGATTTGCCCCTCTTACAGGATTTACCCACATAACCCACAGGCAGAAAATTAATTACGGTTCTGAAGGGACTTGCTGTTATAATACTGGCAGAGCTTTCATAGGTTAAGTGATAATTAAAGTTTAAATTCCACTGAGGTCAAGCAACTTTCAAATGTGATCTTCTCCCTGATCCACCCCAAATTACAAAAAAAAAAAAAAAGGTAATTTAGCTTTCATAATACAGGATGATCCTAAACATTAAATTATTTTGTTCATCTATAAAGTTGTGCCTTCCTTGATTTGGCAATAATAAACACGCACATGTGTATGTATATGTGTGCCTATAACTTATTTGGGGGGTTAGGAGGAATTTGGGGGAGCTCTTCTTGATGATTACTGCAAGTCCTAGGCTTCTTTCCTCACAACAACCCCTACCCTGTCACTCAGCAAGTTTTCAGGCCCTCTCCTTTCTTTGCCCAGCTGGTGTGTGCTTTCTCTGGGAATGCAAACTCATTTTAATATTGGCTTAAGCAAGGCTAATTAGGAACACAAATCTGCTGCAAGAAAACAATACAATTCATTCAAAAGCCAAGATTCAATGACTTTTGGATTATCTGTTGTTAGGCTTTTTTGCATCCTCATTGCTCTCCATTCCAGTAATTGAAAGCTGTCTGCATTTCTAAGTATGCAGCTGTAATTGGCTAATACACTCTCCAGAGCAAGTTCTGTTGTTTTGTAAGAAAAAAAAAAAAAATAGGCTAGCTTTTCTCCCTTCAGCAAACCTAGAAGAGGAGGAAGATGAGGTCCTTTCCAGATTCCTCCTGTGACAGATACAAGAATAGAACTCACTATAATCTGGAGTTGAGTTGCACACAAAGGGTATTTCTTATACTGGGTACTATTGTTTTTTTCCTTTTTCCATAACAATCGTCCTGTGCTTTGTCTTCATACTTAACCATCTGCCCTGTTCAATAGACTCATTTTGTCTTGAGACTTGCTTGCTTTATCCTTTTGTCAACATTGCAAAGCTAAAACAAAAGTAACCACCCACCTCAATTTTTTTTTTGTCACTGAAGGACTTCAATTATTAAGTGCTTGTTCATATAACTGTGTGTGTGTGTGTGTGTGTGTGTGTGTGTGTGTGTGTGTGGAGTTTGGGGGTGTATGTATAAATGTGTAGGTTTGCCAAACCTAAAGTCAGAAACTAGTTTATAGTATATCATGTCATAATGGGCATTAGGCAGGCAGAGGACTGTTGGCTAGCTTCTATATTGGATAACACTATCAGATGACAAAATTCTCCATGATTTAGCTCCTAACTCTCTTTCCAGGCTGATCTCATGCCACACCTCCACTGCCTTTTCTACACTCCTACCATACTGGCAGAATTGAGTCCTTGAAAACTATGTTCTTTGCAGGGCTTCGCACATGTTTTCACTCTACCTGAAATCTTCTGCCCCATCACAAGCCTTTTATTCCTTACCCTTCAGGTCTCAAGCTCCTTGTCACTTCCTGTGAAACTTGGCTGTGCATCTGGATCCACAATTACACAGGTTTTCAACTATGCAAACACTTTTGACTCTTTCTTCAGGCAAGTCTGTGTGTTAAGGGAGAGGAGGAAAGGGGCCTAAGGGGATCATCAAAAGACTTCCCACATCTCCATCTATAGCACTTCCAAAGAAATTCATCTCTGGGACTCTGCAGACTGCTAATTTACTTCTTTTATAAACCATTTAATTTATTGATTATTTATGCCATTTTGCACAGGTCTCTACTGATTTTAAATTTCTTACATATAAGATTTATTATACTTCTAAACTACTTACAAAGCCTAGCACTGGATGAATCCATAAGAAATACACAACAAGTACCATTGGCTAATTGCCTATTTACATGCCCTAGGGGTAACTTCCCCAGGAGTCATTCTACAACACTGTGAAATGTCCAGGAGATTGTAAGCTGCATAAGAACAGGGACCTGGTCTACCATGTTCAGCATTTTCCTAAGGCCAGACACAGTGCCTGGCCTTCCACAGGCACTCAACAAAGTTTGATCAAGTATACAGAAGAATGAATGAAAGAAACAAAGGCAATAATGAACACAAGTCCTATTCTAAGGGAACTTTTGGACAATGGAAAGAGACACATTCTCTTCTCATTTCCTCTACTCTTGCCTTCAATGAATATTATTTAATTCTCTTTCTCATTTCTTTTTAAGATATTTAAGAAGAGTTTTACTCTTATGTAGCCTTTGTAAGGAATAAGAATAATCTAAGCAGACACATGTAAGCAGGAACTTTTTCTTTACACAGCTTTAAAAAATACTAGGAATGATGATTCAGATAACTGGTCTATCCCTGGAAATCTTCACAGGGTTGAGGTTAAAAACAACCCTCTTTTATGGCCTTCTTTAGTTCATAAATAATCAGTTGGAATCACTAGACATCATAAGATCAAAATCTGTATTTCAATGTAAGTCAACACATATTCATTCTGTATTCAGTACTGGAGATTAAAAAATTAAAAGATTAATAAGACTGGAGTGTAGTGAGAGAGAATGTAAACAACTGCCATACTCCATGGTAATTGCTATGCTGGGGGATGGACAGAGTGTTCGGGGAATAATGAAGATGGAGCAATTAATTCTGTCTCAGAGCATGGAGGAAAACTTCACAAGGAAATTGGTCCTTGAGCTAGCCCTTCAAGATGGTAGGGTTTTGCAATTGGAAGAGGCTATATGTGTATTCCAAGTGAGACAACAGCATGAAGTTATCAAGTACACATCACTTCCCGGATGATCAACACCAAGTGGTTAAGATAGATAGTCCTGAAAAGAGCCAGACTCAGAAAGTCAAAGGTTGTATGTTTTCTCTCGTATATGGAGTATATGGAAGCTAGAGAGAAAAAAAGACAGAAAGTGATCTCTTGAAAATAGAAGGGAGACCAATAAAGAAAAGGAGGGAAGTCAAGAGGAGGGAGAAGGAGAGGTCAAGGGGAGGTACTGAGGATTGATATTAATCAAAGTATGCTATGTGTATGTATGAATGTGTCATAATGAAACACACTATTCTATAGAATAATCGTGTTGTGCTCCAATGAAAAATAATAAAAAGGAGAAATGCAAAATAAAAATATACCCAACAATGTTATTATCAGTCTTATTCACCCTTATATGAAAATAGTTGCAGCTTTAGCATCCCGATTGAATATCACAACAAAATATACCACATATTTATTAAAATTATTAAACTAATATGTGTTTTATTAATCACAACATTAATGTACAGTCCAAATATAATAATAGATGATATCAGATTAATTTGCCTTGGCTTTCCCTAAGTGTTCCATTAAAATTAAAATGGAGGAGACTTGGCTAAGAAAAATATGTATCTTACTAGAAAATCCTCCTGGTAAGGGTATTGGAGACTACTAAGATTTTAGGGAGCAGGCAGTTATTTAACCCATACAGATAATTGTTAGAGTCTGTAAACAAGCCAAGATGGCGCCTGGCATTTTGCAGAGGGAGTGGTTTGTGAAGTAACGCCAGCGAGCCATTAAGTGTAGAGATTCCTTATTGGTTGACTGCTGCATCTAGTTTATGTTAACTAAGATAAGCTGTGTGGAATGTATATATACCCCTCCTGTCCTACAATAAACGGCTCCCACTCCTGCTGTATCCATCTACACAAGTTGCTCGTCACCCTGTCCCCCCGCCACCTCCGCCGTTATTTTGCTGCAGCCTGACTGCGGTAGAAAATCAGTCATGTGTCAGGGATAGGGGAAGAGTGATCAGTTGAGAAGCCACAAAGAAAAGCAACTCTATGCATGAGTGAAAGGCAACGTACCAAAGTTCTCTGGCACCAAAGCAAAGCATTTTTGCAATAGAGGTTCCTAAATGCCTTCTGGAGGAAAACCTACCTATTTAGGAAAAGTCCCATAAGCAGCCTTTATAAGCTCAAGGATCTATACAGATGCAGAGAATATATATCCAATAGACTAACTCTTTTTTTTTTTAAATCTTTTTTTATTTGTTATACATGACAGTAGAATATATTTTGACATATCATACATACATGGAAAATAACTTCCCATTTTTGTGATTGTACATGATGGAATTACACTGGTAATGTATTCATATGTAAACATAGAAAAGTTATATCTGATTCATTCTACTGTTTTTCCCATCCCCATCCCCCTTTCCTTCCCCCAGTCCCCTCTGTCCAATCCGGTGACAATGGCCTAACTCTTACAAATATAACCTGGGAATTATCAACAGATGTTCTTAAACCAATTGCAAAGAAAAGAACCCAAATACTAAGCAAATGATCACAGAGGAAATATAATCCAGGAAACACTAAATAAGCTTAATTTTTTTTTAAATTAGAATCCTCAGAGATTCAAGATGTTGCATCCATTAAATAAAAACAGGATGCCATATTTAAAAAGGAAAATCATCTAAAACAGGAAATAGTTCTTAGATATTAAAATTTCCAAGAAAAGACATTCAATAAGTGGGTCAAATAAAACAATGAATATAACAGATGATTAAATCAGATAAAGTCAAGGAGAGTTCCTAAAATTCAGATCTAAAAAGGGAAAAAATAAAAAATATGTGAGAAAGAAGAGGAAACAAGAAGAAAGGAAGCAAAAGGGGTGGTGAGTTCGTGGTCTTTCATAACAAAGAGTCAATAATTCTCTCCATAGTGTGATAACAAGAAATAGAGGTGCAAATAAAGGTATGTAGTTACAGTAAAATTAAAACAGCTTGAAAGCAGTGACTGACTCTATGACATGAAACCAGGCAACCACCTCTAAGATGAAAGAGTTTCTTCTCTCGTCTCTTGTTCTTTAAAGACAGAGAGAGAGAGAGAGAGAGAGAGAGAGAGAGAGAGAGAGAGCGCACAAAATACAGATATATTTCTCCTAATATTTTCAATGAAACTATCCTTAAAATATTGTAACATATTGACAGAATTGAGACACCATTCTCATCAAGTCCTCACTACCCACTAGAATTATTTAAGGAAGGGGTAGATGGAGCTCTAGGTGGAGAGGCATTGAAGAAAGAAAGAAAGGGAAGGGAGGGAGGGAGGGAGGGAGGGAAGTACAGAGAAAAGAAAGAGTGTTATGTTCAAACTTGAGGTGTCCCCCAAAAGAGAGATCATGCAAGAAAGTTTAGAGGTGAAATAATTTGGTTGTGAGAGTCTTAACCTAATCACTGAATTACTCCACTGATAGGGATTAACTAGGTGGTAACTATAGGCAGATAGTTTGTGGTTGGAGGAGGCAGGTTATTGGTGGTGTGCCTTTGAGGTATATATTTGGTCTCTGTGAGCAGAATCTCTCTCTGCTTCCAGGAGCCATGTCCTGAGCTACTTTTGTCTGCCACACCCTTTTACTATGATGTTCTGCCTCATATTGGGCCAGGAGGAATGGAGTCTACCATCTGTGGACTCAGATCTCTGAAACTGTGAGCACTCAAATAAACATTTATTTCTCTAATTGCTCTTGTCAGGTCTTTTGGGCACAATGGGGAAAAAAACTAAAATAAAAGGGAAAAGTAAGAAAAAAGGAAGGAAGGGAGTAAGGGAGGGAAGAAGAGTTTATCTGATTATGTGTTATGGGCAGTAACACATATTTTAAGGATAGTTTCATTTTAAATATTAGGAGAAATATATCCAGGTGCTTAGATATCACTTATAAACAACAAATGTTCCTGCATTCATGCAGCCTGTGCTATTCTCTTAATATAATAATTCCAGCATTTTTATTTTGCAGTTAATAGAATCACTGCTGTTTAAACCGAGGGCTGTATTTCTCAGGTGGGAATGGGCCAGATTATCTTCAGAAGAAAAAAACTTGAAATTTCATAATGATGAAGTGTTTTTGTTGTTAGGTAAATTCAGGTGGAACTCAATATTCCCCACCCCACTCCACCCAAGAAGAAATCTTCCCAAGGAAGGGTGGGGAAGGTGACCAGATGGGCAAGATTTAGAGAGCTTCAGGGAAAGGACAAGATAAGGGAGCTGTCATGAGAGACTAGAAAGAGAAACACCATTGTGTCATGCATGAGAACAAGGTAGCAGAAAGAAAAACAACCATCAGGCTCTGTGCTATGTGGTTTGCTTAACTGAGATCTAACTTTTGCTGAGATTTGGTCTTGGCAGGGATTTGCATGGGGTCCTCGAGAACTTATTTACCTTAAAATGAGGACACCTTGTAGGTTCATAGAAAGAAAGGACATTTCCCCAAGGCTGAGAGCCAATCAGTGGCAGGCCAGTTCCTGATCTTACCCTTAGCACATCACTCAGGACCACCATCTGACCCCAGGCAAATATGACCAAAGAAAGAAATATCACTTTCTCTTAAATGGGCTAATATTTTTGACCACTACTAGCAAAACATGGGATAATAAAATGTCATGAAAGAAACTGGATTAGATTTAAACCAAATTACAAAATACCATTTTCTCTACATATCCGAGAAGTGTGTTAAGTTTTGTAAACGTACAACTGATATTTAGGTCACATTACTTATTCAGGTCAAAAAAAATCTTGATATACTTATTTTTTAAATAATCCCATAGGACTCTGGAGTACACAGGTTGGAAGCATCAGTACTAGTGTGAGAAATGAGATCAGGGAGGTATTGGGGCAAAATTTTGAAAACTACCTCTGTGCCATACCAAAACTTCAGAGGAAAGTCAAGAAATGTACAATGGACTGAAATGAATAAAAAAGAAATGAGTGAGGGAGAAGAAGATTTTAAAGGAAGGGGTGATATAATAAGATCTGGGTTTTAGAAAGATGATTCTGGCAGTATTGAATAGTGAATTTGAAGGGAAAGAGAATTACAGACAAGAGAAATCAATTAGGAGGCTACTGTAATTACTCAGGCAAGTGATGCCCTAAAGCAGTGACAGTAGGAAAAAGTTACTTCTTATGCACTACTTCAGATCCTCCCTAGCCCATTCTATACCCTCACCACTGCTGCAGTTGTCTTTTCTGTGCAAACTTTAACTAGCTCCTGGTGCAAACCAGTTGCAGGCCATGTACTCCACAGTCCTTGACCAAATTTCTCCGATGTTGCTGCATGGAGCATTCCAAAAATCCACTCTGCAAAATCCCATACACACTGCAGCTTTACGAAGATACAAATGCTCACGGGGCAAGACTTGAGTGATGGTAGACAGGAGTCCCCTGCATGGACCCTTCTGATACATTTCACAATGCTCCTCAAAAGATCCTGCAAGCCAGGCACAGTGGCGCTTGCTTCCCAGTGGCTTGGGAGGCTGAGGCAGAGGATCTCAAGTTCAAAGCCAGCCTCAGCAAAAAAGCAAAGTGCTAAGCAATTCGGTAAGACCCTGTCTGTAAATAAAATACATAATAGGGCTATGAATGTGGCTTAGTGGCTAAGTACCCCTGGGTTCAATTCCTGGTACACCCCCCCACACACACACACACAAAAGATCCTTCAAGAACAAGAATTTGCAGCATTGGCCAAGTCAGTAACATAACCTTGTTTCAGCTCATTCTCCTTCTCTGTTCATTCTCCTTCCCTCTCACTGTTCCCTGGGTCCACTGTCAAATAAACCACTGTCCATAGGACTTGTCTCTGGCTTTGTTTTGCTGGAAACCAGACTAACGCAGGTAATCAGAGAACCCAATAATTCCCTTGATGTTGGGTGTTGGGGTCAAGAAAAGGTTCTCCTTACAAGTTTCTACTTGTAAGATGGCTAGAGTTTCCACTGTGGGTGCTGGAGCTGGGGTGACCTGGTGTGACTGTATCTACCTTGACACATGCACAAAGCATGCACATGCAATTCTTTTTTGATTTTTATGTCTAGCTCAAATATAACTTCTGGTTCTTGAGTAGCCAACTTCACTGTAGATCTGACTTCTTAAAACTGTTTGCTTTCTTCTATCATGTATATATTGTTTTTATCTCCCTTCCTCCCTCCCCCTCCTCCTCCCCCTCCTCCTCCTCCTCCTCCTCCTCCTCCTCCTCCTCCTCGTAGTCCTTTCTCTCCCCTCATGTCTTTCTTTTTCACTCATACCACACATTCTATTTTCATGTTCTGATGTGAAAGTCTAACAAGCCAAATTTACATAGAGGGAAATAAGTAAAATTTATTATTATTATTATTATTATTATTATTATTATTATTATTACTATTAGTAAAGGCAGGAAGACAAGAGTAAAGGCAATACATCCCTTTAGTTATTTGGGGTCTGGCAGAGACTGACTCCCCAGGCTCCTGTGTACAGCAGCCATGACTCAGTTTGCCTCCCCACCCACTAGATGTGGAGGAAGTCCCTGCACAGGTGGAGTTGGAAGAGCCTGAACCTCCTTCACCCGCTGCTTTGTACTTGTGCAGTGTTATATTGAAGTCGTGGGTGGTAAGCAGAGTGTGATTTTGTATGTCAGTGAGTCATGTTACGATGAGACTCTATTTCACTTTAGAAAGTCACGGTGTCAAAAAATGTGAATCTGGAAATATGACAATTCAATTCAACAAATATTTATTGAGCAACACTCACGTTCCTTGATGTATAAGGTGACAGTCCAATAAACTATGGTAAGTTGAAATATTATAAGCTGAAAATGCATCTAATATATTCAATCCACTGATACCATAGTTTAGCAAGGCAGTCCGCTATAGAATATTAGATGTTTTCCCTCGTGGTTTGATAGCTGACTGGTAGCTGTAGTTCACGGCCACTCTTGGCATCACAAGAGAGTCACACACCAAAAAATATCAAAATTCAAAATTCGGTTTCTACTAACTGCGTTAGAAAGCTGAAAAAATTGTAAGCTGCACTATCATAAGTCCCAGACCATTCATACCTCCTGACTCAGCCTAATTAGACTCTTTGGTGTAGGATCCAAGCCATCTTTCATTACGCAAAAAATCTGTCTTTTAACTCACATCCCAGAATTTGGAGTAGAACAAATGAAATTAGAGCCCAGTGTTCTCCATGTGTGACTCTCCATGCCCTCACAAATGGCAATAAAATTCCACCACCGCTCCATCTCTGACCCCTGCCACACATTCACCTCCTTTCTTTCTCTTGTCCAGGTTAAAGAAATCTGGTCCCTGTCTTAGATGTATAGAGTACATATCAGAAGAAATTGCTATGTTAAAAAATGTACTTTAAAAAAAAAAAAGCTTGTAGCAAGCTCTAAGTTTTCATTTCCTTCTGACTCAGACACCATCCTTTTCACTGATGCCAGCAGGAGCTGACCTCTTGTCCCGCCATCCTGAATCTCTTACTGTCATCTGCCTTTGACCAGAAATATCTCTATAACTATAGAGGGAATGAGAGCATAGATCCCCTTTAAAACTTTCATGTTTTGTGTTCAAGGTCAATTTCCCAAAGATTCTTTGGGGAGTGCGGAGTGAGAGTATTGGGGCAACCTGCCAATGGAGCTGGGTAGAAAGCAGCTGGATGAGGTGCCATTTTTTTCACGGGCAAACAGTGGCAAAGAGATTTGTTTATGCCTTGTCATGACTAGACAATCCAAATACCACCAAGCTTGCATCAGCAGTTGGGTCTGGATTTTGTCATTGTCAGTCCCTCTGGTATTCAGAAGAGATGCTGGCTCAGGAGGGCCAGCAGAGTTTAATTTCCAAATGCATCTGAAATCCTTTAAGCCCTTTGTTGGAGGCATTGCAAAATCATAGTGGGTATAAGCCTTTTTTTCCCTTCAGTGGTTGCATCACAGTCACCAAGACAAGCACAACTGGCTCTTTCTCCAGAGAAACATTGGCATCTGTGGTCCAAAGGTTAAGCATGCTGGGGCCTGGCTTGTTGAATTGCATTTCATTAGAGCGTCCAAGGGAGCGCAGGCTGAGCTCAGCAGCCCCGCTGGGGAGTGGGAAGCAATTGCTTACTGCTCTTTCTCCAGGGAAGGCAAGCAGCATATGGTGTTCTGCCTGCAACACAAACAGTTAATTTCCACTGGCTTTTCTGTAGTTTCAGCAAGTCTGGGATTAGAAAGGACAGGTTCTTTGCAATTCCCTCCAATATCTCTCAAAGTTGCTTTCCAAGTCTCTGCCTTTGTTCTGCTGATTCCTTTTCAGTAGCTTTGTTTTGCTAGGGAGGTAAACACTTGGTTTGGGATTGAGGGGGATTTAGCTGCTTTGATTTTTCACTGCCTTTGCCCAGGGTCTCTGAAAGAATTATTCTGAATCTTGTGATAGCCTTAAATGTTTCTTCTTACATGCATAAAGTACAAACACTTCTTTTTATTTTTCCCTCAGCCCTTCTGTGTAATGTTTACTAATGATCATGGAACCATATTGGTCCATATGGAATAAGAACCAAATGAAGCAAAGACAAGATATTTGATCAGCTTGGTGGTGGTGGTAGTAAGTGTGAGAGGGAGAGATCAAGAGAGAAAGAGCTGCTGCTTTGAATCAATATTCATTGAGAACTTTCTATGCACCAGGCCCACTGCTAAGTACTGTTCATGCATTCTTTTTTTTTTTTTTTTTTTTTTTTTTTAGAGAGAGAGAGAGAGAGAATTTTTTTTAATATTTATTTTTTTAGTTCTCGGCAGACACAACATCTTTGTTGGTATGTGGTGCTGAGGATCGAACCCAGGCCGCACACATGCAAGGCGAGCGAGCACGCTACCGCTTGAGCCACATCCCCAGCCCTGTTCATGCATTCTTGTATTTAATTTTCGAGTTCCCTCCAAACCTTACAGAGGCAGAGTTTATTACTATCCCCATTTTACAGAGGAGAAAATTGAGGCCTAATTTGCTCAGGATATGATTGGACACAAAACTTGTGCTTAATCATTGTGTTATAAGCCTATTGGGAAACCACTCCCTCCTCTTTTTTTTTTTTTTCAGAATTCTGCTTTATAGGAAGACGATTTATCATAGTTTTTTTCATGGTAAAAAGTCCAGGAACTGATATTAATAGTAGCTATAATTGTTGGAATTTTTATGTATCAGACACTGTACTTGGAGTTTCACATTTATTATCTCACACAAACTTGCCCATATATAAATAATATATATTACCAATTTAACATCCATAATCCAAAAATTCCAAACTCAAGTTGTTCCAAAATCTGCAACTTTTCAAGCTCTGAAATCATGCCACAAGTGGAAAATTCCACACCTGAGCTCACGTGACAGGTGAATTCAAACTAAGACACACTTAAGTATGCTCTAAATTTACCTTCAGGCTACATGTAAGGTATAAAAACAAATGAATTTCATGTTTATACTTTGGTCTCATTCCTCAGATACCTCATTTTGTATATGCAAATATTTCAAAATTTGAAAAAATCTGCAATTACTTCTGCACCCAGGCATTTCAGGTAAGAGATACTTAACCTGTATTCCCATTTTATAGATGAAAACATGGAAAGTAAAACTTACCAAGTAAGTAACTTGCCCTAGGTCATAACAATCAGGAAATGGCAAATTGGAATTCAAACCCCAAACTGCTTATTTCAAAGTCCAAAAACTTCCTAAATCCTGGTTTGTGCTATTTTGTTTTTGTTATTTAGTAACAGTGCTAGGGTTCTCTCTTTGCCTTTTTAAGGAACCCACAGCCTAACAGGGAGAGAGACTCAGAGACATAATTTTCAATTGAATGTAGTGAGTCTACTGAGAGGTTGTGGTATCACTCCCAGAGAAGCCCCTAATGCAGTTGAACCCTTGACAAACCCTAAGGCCATCTACTTTTTGTTTTCAAATGTACCTATATGCAAGGTTGACATAGTTTTGAAGGATAACAATGTTACTAGCAGTTCATGAAACTGAGAAACAAAGCAACTGTAATAAATAAATAAATAAACTGGAGCCTCCTATTCGGAAAGTTTCCCAGGCTCCCAACTCTTCCTACAGAAGGGATCTACTCAGCCAACTGCATTGCAAATGCTCAGACCTGCCTGCCCTGCCAGGATTCCCTTTCAAGGACACTGAACCCAGAGGTGGTTCAGTAGACAGCAGCAGGTTCATAAAGACTCTTCCAGCATAAGGTGGCTTGACAAGGGTGGGCATACTGTCCAAAGGCAGCCAGCAAGAGACTGTCTTGCAAAACTTTGAGTCATGAGACTTGAGAGATTAAGTGGCTATCCTGGTCTGGGTTATGAGAAAAATTAAATAAATAAATACTGGAAACCCATAAAGGAAAGAGAAAGGTAAAGTAGACAAATAAGAAGTATTCAGTTCCTGGGAAATGGTGAGATCCCTTGAAATTTCCTACAACAAGTTTTGATGAGGCCTAATTGTACTTTCTTTCTTGAATTTCCCTATTTTATTTTACCAAATTCTTAATATGTATTATGTGTTTCTGTTTTTTCCTATCAAAATATCCTTGGTTAGAATACCATCAAGTCCTTCTCAATCGAGTCATAATTTATCTTTTCAATCTGCTATTTAACCTCAAAAAACAGACCAAACCAAAGTTCTGCAAATACATTCAGCCTGTTGCTGCCTCTACTTCTTGGTTATAGATTCTCTTTGCTCCAAAGACCCATCACCTACATGTCTGCATGTCTACATGCCAGCCAGCCTCTCTGAGCCCCAAGGGGACCTTTCTCCAGATGGATTCTTTGAACCCTCATGGCTACGAGTAATCTCTGACTCTTCCACAGGCTTTGGGTGTAGGTGTCTTGACTCTGGTGCTTTCTTCCTTGTGGTCAAGAAATTAATATACTCAGCTTCTCTTTCATACTATATCATGCTCCTGGGTCAGAGACTTTTGTCTTATCCTTCCCAAATTTCATCAGTGTTTGGTACATGGTAGACATTTAAAATGCTGTTTATAGAATTTGTGAATAAATAAATTCAAATTATCAGAAAGCATGTAATTAACTGAAAAGTAACAACACTCCAACTTTGGAAGAAAAAAAAAGACAAAATAAATAATATCAAACATATGCTCAAAATACAAATTAAGATATGGCCAGAGATCAGTGCAAATTTAATCAAATCTTAAATTTAATCTCCATGGTTTTTTCCATGTGGTAGTTGGTTTTTCATCACTGTGACCAAAATATCTGACCAAGAACAACTTAAAGAGGAAATTATCAGTTTATGTTGGCTGATAATTTCAAAGGTTTCAGTCCACAATCATCATGATCCATTGCTTTGGGCTCAAGGTGACGCAGCATTGTGGTGGTGGAGCATATGGAAGAACACTGCTTAGGGCTTTATAGCCAAGAGGTAGAGAGAAAGAGGAAGGAACTGCAGGAGAGACAAATGTTCCCAGGGTACACTCCAAGTCACCCATCTCCTCTAACCAGGCCCCACCTGCCTTCAGTTACCACCCAGTTAGTCCATTCAAATTTAGATGGACTGATTCAGTTATGGCTCTCATAATCTGATCATTTTACTTTCAGACATACCTGCATTGACATAGGAGCTTTTGAGAACACTTCATATACAAACCATGATGTTCCACTATAAAAAATACCAATATGGTTCTATATAATGTATGTCTATACTACTCTACAAAGAGATTGTAGTTTACACATCAAGTCAAAAAAGGTGTACATTTTTAGTGATGGGAAAAAAATGCTGTTATCCATTTACCATAGTACTTATTACCATATAACATGGTATGTAATTATTTACTTTATTATCTCTCTCCCACTGTAATGTAAGAAAATGTCTTTCATTCATTCACTGATGTATCCCATGCATCCAGGGAGTGTTCAGCATAGAGGTGGCACATGATCGACAATTGCTGAAGGAATGATTGATTGATAAGTGAATAAGGAAATGTAAAAACACATCAGCTATAGTCTCTGCTCTCAATAAGGATCTATTTATTTTTATTATAGAAGATGCTTTTTGTGTCCTGCCCATCTCCTCGACCAGACTCCTGCCTTCATCCCAAAATTGCTTGAGGTGTTGACTGCTCACAGCTCAGTGTAGCCCCTTCTCCTGAGAATTGCCTTCAGTGGATGGAACATCTCTCCCAAAAAAGCCAGGGAGGTTGCACAATATCTCTAGAGGAGGCAAGTAGCTGATGATTATAAAATCGTCCCAACATAGCCCACCCCCTTTGTGCTATAATTCACCATCTCCCCAGGGGATCAAGGTGATTGATTGCCCACTTTCATCTGGTTCTTCCTCTTCCTGCTTCTCTCACTCATTCCCTGACAAATTCTACCTGAGAGCAAGAACACTTTCTAAAAAAATCTCTAGCATAAAAATCCCTGTCTTGGCCGCTCAGTAACTCAACTTAAGATATTTGGGGTTATTGACCCATGCTTTGTTTTTGAGATCTTATATCCATTTGACTTAATCTTATATTCACAACCAATTTGCAAGGTAGTTATCAGCTCTGTTTTACTCAAGTTGATATAGGTGAATGCTTATATATTTAATACATTCCACATTATCTGAATACAGTTCTAACTCCAGAATTCTACATTCATGCAGGAGTTCATTCAGTTATTCGGAAACAGTTTTAATGACAAAAATAAAACAAAAGAGATTTAGTGGCTTGTGCTCATTTATTCAGAATATGCAACTAATCTCAAGTATATAATCCCTCAAATTTATATGAGATAAACAGTCTCTCCTTTCTCAAATTGGCTGTCTCTTCACATTCTAACCAGAGTCTGACTTAGAAGTTCACATACTGAAGAGTCTTTCTATATGTTTCACTGCCATCAGGACTGAAAGCAAATTCTTAGCACTCTGGGGAAACAGATACCTGTTGACCTACTCTGTTGATTGATGAAAACATCTAGACATTGAGTGACATTCCCCAAAGCCACATAACACGGCTTCATTAGACCCAAGCCTTTCAAATTCCTTACCTGTGCTTCAGAGTTTTGAATTGTTATCTTGTACAAAGCCACAGCTTTCACCATGACTGAGAGAGAGAGTCACTGATAGAAACCTGTTTTGACTCTGGTCTCTCACTAGCTGTATCTGATTCTACTGGTCAAGAATAGGGAGAAAACATGTGTAGGTAAAGAGTGATCATCTTTCCAGGGAAGCACTTGCAGCCACCTCAATCACACTAAAATGGAATTTGAGGTAATTAGTATGTAGAATTGAAACCTATAAAGTATTTAAAATTCAGAGAAATTGACAGTTTGGTCATCTGTTTTCTATTTGGGAGGCTTGAACTACTTAGCTTCCATGCTTCATGCCCTTTTGGAGATGTGTTTTATTTTCATAAAGGAGATTTTGAGCTTCTAAACACTTTGAAATTTTTCTGAGTAAGCAGGGTATAATAGTGGGTAGATGTATTACAAGCCAAATGTGGACAAGAATGATGTCACACCACGACAATTCTTAGAGAATGGGAAAATTGAATTGACATTTGTGGCTCATAGGACCAACTATTTTTTTTTCAATTAGAAAAAATAGGAAGGAAAATATGTTAGACAACAAATTGCCATATTTTTTCTATCACTGATTTTTTTTGGTTCTACCAAATAATAATTTGAATTCTTGCCCTATCTAGATTTGATTTGTACTTGGTGATGATAGAAATTCCAGAGTTTTCTAATATAAAAAAGGAGAATTGTAATGTGGAAACCCAATATGTATCTTTCATTTTTTTAATTTCTTATTCTGTTGCCTTTATTTTACATTACTTTAATGAAAATTGTATTTTTCCACATTTTTTATTGGTAAATAATAGTTGTACATATTGATGGAATTTGTTATAGATTTATATGCATACAATATAACAATATGATTTGGACAATATCATACCAAAAATATATTGTTTAAAAATTTTATGACTACATCCTACTAGTGGGTATATCTTTTTCCTTATTTATACAATTCTATGCTGTAAAGATGAATCTTCCCCCTAAGATATATTCAGTTTGCTAATGAACACTTGGACATCAACATTTTAAAGATTTTAATGTAAAACTCAAAGATAGCATGATAGAGAGGAGAGGCCAAGTGCCCCGGATCCAGGAATCTGGATTGCAGCATAACACGAGGTAACTCTGTGATATTGGACATTTATTTGTTCTTTCTTGGCTTCATTTCCTCAAAATTATAAATTAGAATAGAACTAGGCAATCTCTATATTTCTATGTTTTTTCCAGCTCTATATTTTTATGTGAATTCACATTTATGAAATTACTTTAAATACTTTGGAGAAATATTTCAGAAATTCCACAATTTTTCCAAATTACATGAATTATATTTCTCAGAGCATTTCTGTCTAGGATATGGTGATATGATGAGACGTAAGTTTCTCCCCCAAGATATACGTCATGTTGAGACCTACTCAAACAAAATACGTTGGTATAGTTATTGGATATTGAGGCCAGATACATGATTGACATTGTAAAATGAAATTATACAAGAGAAAACATCTGGGGAGTGACTCTGGAGAAGTACTCAAGACTAAAAAGGTTTGCCATACCACATAAATCTCCATAGGTCAGAAGTCAGGCCCAAGCAAATCATCCAGAGCAGTAAGGTAGTGGAGACAAAGTCCAGTGTCTGAGGTCAGAGAATGGATAATAGTAGCTCTGAAAAACAGAAAACATCAAGGAGAGATCATACTTTATGACACAGCTTCTTTATTTTCTATGCATTTACTTCCCTCTTAATATGGGTATCTAGGCCTATAGGTGCTCATTATTGTCAAAATAATGAGAAAAGTAATACTGGTGAAATCAGATACTTCCTCAAGGAAGACACTGGCAAAAATTTTGGAGGATTGCTTTCTATCGAAGAGCTTTGGAAGATTCAGATGATCTAGGGATATTGAAAGCAGGAAACAAACTATGACAAGAGAAAGGACTAGGTCTTTGTCTTTTGGACACCATTTTGTCCTGCTTGTGTTTAGAGGGAAAACAAGTCACTGCCTACTTCCTTCAAACTCTCACACCAAGTTAAACCAGGATAGCTGGCACCAGGGAGCAGGATATGGGTGATGAAGTTAGGGCCACTAGCCTCACCTTAGAGCACCCCACATAACAGTAGACACAGCCCTCACCTCCCTACAGCAACTCCTCTTGGATTTCCACAAGAAAACAACATAAAAGGCCGCTCTGTATAAGGACTCCCGTTTACCCACCTCCTTGTGTTTTGGTGAGAAGATATGCTGACTCATTCCTGTTCAAAAGAGAGGATTTAAGAGACCAACAGGTTTATAGAAACATATGGCAACACAGAAGGTACTATGGACACAATAGAAGTTCCTTTCCCAAAGAAAAGTTCTTCCCATGTGTCAGTTGGCTGGCTCTCTGGAGGTAGATATTATAATTTATATATTCAATAAATTTTCTTTTTGCACTAGGAAGAATGTACTTCAGTGGGGCAAGAACAAAAGCAAAGAGACTAGTTAGGATCCATGTGAGAAATGCTAGTTGCTTAGAACTGTAGCCCAATGTCTATTTTACTCTCCTTTCAGGCACAAAGAATTTTATTTCTTTGTTTCCTTTGCAGTTGGGTGGTGTGTAGCCCAATGTCTATTTTACTCTCCTTTCAGGCACAAAGAATTTTATTTCTTTGTTTCCTTTGCAGTTGGGTGGTGCCACATGAGTAGTTCTGGCCAGCACACTGGAGAAGAGATGATGTGCATTACCGCAGACTGGAGCATTGACGCTGGGCGAGACCACGTTCCCTTACCACATACGTTGCGACTGCTGATATTCCAAATCAGGACCCTTTTCACTCAAGGGCCCCAAGTGAGGAAGAAGTGGAGCAGATCTCCTCACTGATACCCCGTGGTCATGAAGCCACAGAATAATCTAGCATATCCTAACAGATGTAGGTACTAATTACAGAAATGTTGAAAAGTAATCAGGGATATAGTTTAGAAGTTTAACTGATAGTACTTCCTGACAGGCTGAAGTTAAATAGCAAAAGAAAGAAGAATAAAAATGAGCCCAAAGTTTAGAAGTGGCTGGCATTGCTGATCCATTATGGCTTTTTCTCCCACCAAGCTCAACTGTCTCATGATCTTATTTTAACATATGATGTAAAAAATGCAAAGGAATGAGAAAGAAAAATGAATGAAATGATGTGCCAGAGGTGGAACAATGTGGTCTCTTGAATCTTCTAGCTCTAATGGTCTTTTGACAGTTTGTGAGGGGATCAGAGACAACAAATGATTAGGGGTTTTATTTTATCATTGAACTAGTGGATGGGATGAGGTGAACATAAATCCCACTCATTTTAACCCCCGCAGAAGGTAAAACTGAGGACATTTCTATGCCAATACTAACTACAGAAAAAGTCAGGAAATATGAGAAGCAGCATAAGAAATGTACCTCAACAAATATTTTATGATAACCAGAAATCAGAAAGAATATATAATTCTTGAGTAAGAGCTATTGGTCAATTCGGGTTTTTAAAATATTTTACCCTAAATCTAGTACTGAATTAAACTAGATTTCAAAAGCTTTTTATTGAAAAATTCTTGCTTTCAGAGCCAGATGCACTGGTGCATCCCTGTAAGCCCAGTAATTTGGGGGCTGAGGCAGAAGGATGGAAAGTTCAATGTCAGCCTCAACAACTTAGTGAGACTCTCAGCAACTACACAAGACCCTGCCTCCTTCTAAAGCCGGGGTGCTAGGATGTAACTCAATGGTAATGCACCCCTGGGTTCAATTCTCAGCACCAAAAATATAAATAAAAATTTAAAATTCTTACTTTCAAATAATATTGGGGCTCTGGCACTAATGATGACTTTGGACAAGTCACTCTAACCTCTCTGAATTGTAACTAAGTTATTTTAAATCAGAAATATTTATGAGAGTTGCTTTGAGAATTTAGTGAAGTAATATGTATAAAATTCTGGACAATCCACACAGGGCTAGTCTAATATGCAGAGTTATTAATGTTTTCTATTGAACTACAGGGGGCTCCTCATTTATTTTTGAGACCACATTTTATAATCTGATGAGGCAATGGAAGAAATATGAGAAATCTAAATCAGTATAAATTTAAATCATGACATAATGGCATTTCCAATATATCACTGGCTCTCTGATCCTACAAATCAACTCATGTGGGAGAAAATTAAATCACTATTCACTGCAAGCATCATTAGAACTAATGAAATCAGCAGAGCATGCTCTTATTAATTCAAGTGTTTGTTAAGTAGTTTATGGTAATAATTACGTAGACTAAGTGTAGTGCCATTGTCCCCACCCTGAACAAATCCTACCTCTAAGAAGCTGATTTTTAAAAAATGCATCTGAAGCTCATTCCAAATTCACCCAACACCAATTTCTCAATTCCCTAGATTTTAACAATTTCCTAGATTTTAACATTATAGCTGAGCACCAAATATACAAAGTACTGAAGGAAGTGGGAGAGACCACCAAAGTCTTGGAGTGACCTTTCAGTTGCATGGCACAGAAAGCACACAATAGCATTTCAGTCATAAGCCTAGACAGACATGCTGTAACTCTATCACAGGCCTGCCATGAAAAATAGAATAAACTTGTCTTGGCAACAATTGGGGAGCATGATTAAATCCCTAATGGATGTGATGCAATTTTAAAGAGTTTCTCTAATTAGGCTCTGAACAAATTCAACCATATCTTGATTCTTTTCCTTTGGGATATTCAATAACTTAGATAAGATGTGTAATGTCTATTCTCCAAGTCATTAGTTTTAGTTAACAGCTAATTGAGTCTTATTTTTTTTATATCAAATTTCCTCTTTGCATTTTTATCCAGGTCTACACAACACAAAGCAATTAAAAAGCAGGACAATTAAACAGTAAATCTGGGAAAGCTAACCAATAGGTCACATCAGCCTCTCTATCTGCCTGGGGCAGACCACTTAATTTAAAATGATCTGAGGGTGTATTTGTGGATTATGAATTCATATGAGTTTCTTTTTGTTTACTAGGACAACAGCTCCCAGAAATATTTATTTATTAACACTTACAACATGCCAAGCACTTATGTTATGCATTAGGAGCACAAAAATTACTCAAAATCCTCTGCCCTTAAGGTGCTTAGAGTCTAGTGAGAAAGACAGGCACACAACCCACGCTGATGCAATTTGGTAGGTGATGTGGAACTTCTGGCACACCTTGGCTTCTTTGAAGAGATGAAACTTACACTGAGTTTTAAAGACATAAGAGTCAGCCATGTGAATCAAGGCAGGCAAGGGTATTGCAGACACAAGGACCAGCCTGATCACAGAAATAGAGGGGCTGCAGATTCAGGGGCAATGATGATCCCAGCTTGGAACCTGTTGTGAGAGAAAGAAAGAAACCTAGAAGGAATCTTTTTGGGAGGTGCTCCACTATTCAGTGATACCCTGTTTCAATTTCAGGGATTGAACTTAGGGGCACTCAACCATTGAGCCATATCCCCAGCCTATTTTGTATTTTATTTAGAGACAGGGTCTCACTGAGTTGCTTAGCATCTCGCTTTTGCTGAGGCTGGCTTTGAACTTCGAGATCCTCCTGTATCAACCTCCCAAACCTCTGAGATTACAGGCCTTTGACACTGGGCCTCACCCTAGCACGAATCTTGATATAACAAATCCAGTTCCCTGTCTATACTAAAAATGTCACACTGCTCATTTATATTTCTCTCTATTTGGGGCAGGAAAGATACAAGCATTCTCCCTGGATTCTCCTCTCCACCACCACCTCCTTACGGTTTTCCTCTGGAGCCTTGGAGCCCATCATATTGTTCAATTGTAAGGTTGATAGCTCTAAGCATAGAATTTGGTGCCCTATAGGTTCGAGTTGCTCATTGATCGACATCTAGTTTTTGGCATACTGCAGAAGAATGAAATGTAACCAGCCTTTATGTTCATAATGTTTGTCTAACAGATCAATACTATGCCACGAAACTATGACTGTTGGAAACAACCTGGTTGCATTCATTCATTTAATAGATATTTATTGAGCACTGATTACAAGCCAGGTATTATTCTAGGTGTAGGATTAGAATGGGAACAAGAACAACATGGTCCTTGCACCCAAGTTGTTAATCCTCTCTTTCAGGGAGGAAAAGAGATGATTTTGTTTTGTTTGGTTTGGTTTGGTGTGGTGAGGAGAGAGGGAGGAAAGAAACACACTGGAAGTAAAGCATTTGCAAGCTTAAGGCTGGGTATGACTGGAACATGGTGCTGGGATGTTCAGTAACAGAGAGGAGGTCAATATGACTACAGCCCTGTAACAGAAAGGACAGAGCCCAGATTATGCAGGACCTCATAAATGCATTAAAGATATTCATCCCTCTCCTAAGAGGAAAGGAAAGCCATTTTAGACAGGGGAATGATAAACTGATTGCCATTCCTGGATATACCCAGAGTCTGAATACTTAGCCAATTGTTCATCCTGCAGAGGCATCTCCAGGCTGACAGATTAGTCAAAGATCTGGTTTCCATTTTGCTTTGTTTTCTCTTGCCCCAAATGCAAATACTCTAAGCAGGGTCTGCACCTTGAGCCTCTTCCCTTCCACCCTCACAATTCAGTTTAATTATCTGGGACCTTTTGTGCTTTTATTCACTCAAACTTTAGGCTGAATGGTAACAGGAATCTTTGGGAAAAACTTACACTAAGAGCCTGGGGTTTACAGAGTACATGTGACTGAGCACTCAGTTTTAAATAGGACCTTAAATTTCAATTCAAAACGTAAAAACAGTTTGGAGACATTTCCCTTTGTTAAAAGTGGTGGGTTTTGCCTCCACTCCACTCTGCTGACTTAATTCCAAACTGGAAATCTTGGCACAGCCAACCAACCAACTGCAGCTTGCCTTTTCAGTTTCCTACTCCATTTCCGGTCACTTACAAGCCTCCAAACCCACATGACCAGCTCCTTCCTCTTCCCTGGGCTCCAGAGGTGGCTGCTGATCTGGGATGGTAGGTGGAGCTCACTCCAGGAAGTACACCAGGCTGGGTGAGGCGTGAGAAATGTAAGCTCCTATGTCATGGGTCTGGAACTTGGCTTGTGTCTCCTAAGTACAAATCTGCAGGCTTAATAATTAATTAGAATGACCCCAGAGGGCTCTGTGGGGTGGGTACCCAGGACTCAGAATGGCCGTGTCTCAGGGAGGCCTGGCAGCCTTACCCTTGTGGCCCTGAACATAGACCTGATGCACAATGTGGCTTTATTAAAAATATCTGGCACTTGCCAGGGAAACCATGAATCCAGTTTGGAGCAGCCACCTCCACCTCACTATTAGGGAGGGGAGCTATTGACACCTTAGGAGAAAAAGCAGGGGTTGTTAGATTTGTAATTATCTCCTCTCCATTTGCTGACCTTTGACTTCTGCCTCTTGTGCATTCTGAGACTCCCATTTCCTCCTCATTTAGTTCAGCCCTGATTCCTGGAAGTTTTGTAGTTCTTTATAAGATAAAATCTTCTTCAACTTTTTGAAATGTTTTTTCTATGATTGCAATGAAATGCAATTAACTCATCAAGTAAACCTGGCTATGAGTCTAAGCTTTGTGTTTTATTGCTTAAGCAATTTAACCTCACAAAACTTTATTTTTTCAACTATATAATAGTGAGATTAGTAGAAGCCACTTCATTGGGTTGAAGTTAAATGAAATGGGATAGTGCACAGTGTCTGGCACATAGAACTACACTTAGAAAAGTTTAGCTGTTACTGTCCTCTACTAATCCAGTCAGGAGGAAAAGTTGCAGGCAGGTGAGGGTGCTTGATCTTACTACATAACAATTGTAGACCCTTGAAGAAGATGAGAGTTTATCCACTGCACTCAGTTCTGTATACTCTTTGGTGGTGCAGAATTTTGATAGTATTTTTTTCCCATTGGCTCTAACCACCAAGATGAAGTAGTATGGATGGGGCTCCATGCCACTTGGTAGATACAGCTGTGTTACACAGTTGGTCTTCAGAACTGTGTCCTCTTCCAAATGAATGAATGCATGTGATTAAAATACCAATATTTTTCATTTAGAGTGAAAAATGAAAAGACAGGCTCTTCCCAAGCCAATCAACCCAGGTTTTCAAAGTTCTAATTTCCTAGAATTTGGTGAAATCCTCCCAGACACTACAGTTGGGTGGGTTTGGAAACAACACAATAATCAATCCCATGCTTCATCACTGGTCTATAGCCATCCCTGCGCCCAAGTCCTCTCCTTTCTTGTGGCTAAGCAATCTTCTCGCGGCCTTCCGGATGTTCATTTCAACAGCCCTCCATTGCAATGACTCATAGCTCATTCACTGAACCTTAGATGGGATTCTGAGCTCTGTACAAAGTGTTCCAGAAACACAGTCCCTGTCCTTAAGTTCTCTCCAGGTCTTCTATTTGTTAGTGAAATTGGCTTTCTCCTTATTTCCAAACATACCTGGTTCTTTCCAGCTTTTAGACCTTTGCTCATGATGCTTGTTTCCAGGAATGCCATCTCCATTCCCTGCCTGCCCTCCCACAACCTTCCTCTATTATTTATATTTGTCAATATTCTATTATCTATTTAAGTTTCCCATTTCAACTTGCAGTTTTTGCTTGCTTTCTCATATCCCTCTTCCTTCTTCTCTAAGTCCCAGCTTGAAGTTCTTAACTTATTCAAAGTATCACTTTGGATTGTCATTTTCCTTTTACATATTTCACTCTTCTAATTCTAGGAAAAGAAACCCATGTTATTTATTTCTGTGCTTTCCATAACATTGACAGAACTTCACAATAGATACTAAAGGTTGAATGACTGATCTAGAGAATTCATTTATTCAACAAATATTTACTAACTTCCCAGTTTGGGCCAGGCACTGTTCCAGATGTGAGGGATACACAGGTGATTAAATAGACAAAATCCTTGTTGTGGAGACGCTCGTTTTGTTGTTGTTTTTGTTTGTTTGTTTGTTTGTTTGTTTTGTGGTGCTGGGGATTGAACCAAGGAGTGTTTTACTACTGAGCTACGTCCTCAGTCCCTTTATTTTGAGACAGAGGCTAAATTGCTGAGGCTGGAACTTGCAATCTTCAAGTTGTCTCAGCCTCCCCAGTTACCAGGATTATAAATGTCCATCACAGTGCACCACTGAGGAGCTCATACTTTGTGAGCTCCTAATAGTGTTACTATTTATTGGGAACTGTGTTATGGATGTATCATAACAGAAATAATTTCATTTGATCTGCACTACAATGCTAAGAAGTAGGAAAGTGTATTACATTTGAGGATGATGCCTCATGAAAGCTAACTATAAGAGGATTTAGTGTATCCAAGTACTAGAGGGTAAGTGAAACAGAAAGCTGAGATTTGAACCCAGTTCTTCTTAACTTCAAAGACATCTATCAACCACTGTATTATACCACCATAAGCTTTGGGACAAGATTCTGATGTCAACAGAGAAAGCCACGTGACCCACAGTATGGTTGTTGTTTTTGTTTTTTTTTTTTTTTCATTGAACAGGTTCCCTGAAACCAGCCTTCATTTCAACACTCCTTTTGACATACATTGTCAACTGAAAACATTTGCTCCATAAACTTCAACAATTTCAATTACTACATTCAGAAAAATGTGTTACCAACAGTTCCCTTATTCAGAGTACCTGTCAGGAGTACAGTCATCGTTAATTTGGAGTCAACTGTGTTACATGCAGTCACAGCCTAAACTCTTGGCAGGATGGCCATGCCCCACACACCTAATAGGACCAGCTGCTCACAATGTTCCCATATTCCCCACACTGAGTCAATGATTAGCTTGTAAATTACCTTCTAAAAACTCGCAATTTCAGCAAAGATGGCTCTCCTAGGATTTGATGTGATTTTATTCAAAATCATTCTTTGGGCAACTAGATACAAACACAATCAGCTGACCTTAGTGGCAGAGTCCCAAAGGCCTTAAAATAAGGGTACTGCAGAGGGAGCTTCCTGGGGGGAAAACTACCTTTGAACTCTATATTTTCCCTATTTTATGTCTGAAACATACTCATTCAATGTTTGTTAAGTAAAATGAATAGACAAATACATTATTTTTAAAAAAATAACTGAGAACAATCAATGCAGAACATTGGCTATGGTACTCTCTACGACACTGGCCAGGTTATTCACTGCTTGAAATATTCCCTGCAGGACTCAGGGAAAGCTTGTAAATCCATTTAGCCCCCTTAGCTCTGAGACATTTATAATGGAGGGAGTTTCAAGAACCAGAAATTCCAGTTATCCCAAATAGGTAAATGTGGCTCTATTTCTCAGTTTTCAGTCCCATGATCCAATCTGCTATCTCTAGGAACCTTTTTTGTTGAGTTCTGAAGGAAGTATTTTAGTCAGTTTATCCACTCCTGTGACTTCAAGACCCAAGCTGAACAACTGTAGGGGAGAAAAGTTTATTTAAGGGCTCACAGTTTCAGAGGGTTCAGTCCATATCCAGCAGCTTCATCATTGTGAAAGAGATGGCAAAGAGAAGCAGTTTTCCAAAATCACATGATGCTCAGGAAGCAGGCAGAGAGACTTTACTAACCAGATATAAAATATGTACCCCAAAGCCATGCCCCCAATGCCCATCTCCTCCAGCTACACCCTACCTGCCTTCAGTTACCACTCAAGTAATCCCATCAAGGGAATTAATTCACAGATTGGGTTAAGGCTCTTGTAACCCAATCATTTATTCTCTGCACGTTTTTTGTATTGTCTCACACATGAACTTTTGGGTACACCTCTCATCCAACCACAACCGGATGAGAATCAACCGGAAGGGAATCAAGTGAGCAAGGTCCCAAGAAGATAAGGAAGAATACTTGAAGTGAGATGATCAGGGCTGCTCATTGGATTTTTCACCCATAGACTTTGCCCCCAAAGGCAACTTCAGAAGTTATAGGCAAATCTCCTGCACAGTTGTCCAATACATAGCAGAATATCAATAAAGGTTACTTCCTCTCCTCTTAGATTCTCACAACAGTTAACAGAATTTAAGCAGAACTTCAACGTTGATCAAAGAAAGAGAAAGAAGAAAGAGTGACAGCAGCTTAAGTAGCGACCAAGCTATGTGGCCATGAGCAAAATTTTTCACTTGTGTCACTGAGGGATGACAACTTGTGTGTTAATTATCTTTCCATCGTCTTATGTGTGAGATAGGTATTGCTGTTCTCTGCTGTTACAGATAAGGTCGGTGATTATCAGAAGGGTTAGGAAGTTTTCCAAAATCACACAGCCTATGTGTGATTAAGCCCCTGGATCTCCTTGCAAATTAGTTTTTACCACGCCTCCAGACCTTCAGCTCTAAAATGCCATCTTTAAGATCCTCTCCCAGCTCTAAATGTCTACGTTATTTATTTAGTTCATTAAAAATTTGGAGTTCTATAATTAGTCCTAATAATTAATTCTTTTAATTGAATTATTCAGGTTCAATTATGCTAGGTACAGTTGGGCATTATCAGCAAGAATAAACTGTGAAACTTAAGGTCTACATTGACACATTAAAAAATAAAATGAGATAGGAATAGGAACAGTCATCAAAGAGCTCTAGAAAAGGGGTTCAGGGACTTCAGAAGAGAGAGGAATTTGGTCTTGCTGAGCAGGTTGAGCAGACTTTCTGGAGAAGGAAGAATGTGATAGACCTCAGATGTTCATTCAGGGTTCAAAGACACTTTAATTTCACAGGCAACAAAATGCCTGTGCTTTTTCTGTTTGTCTATTTAGTTTGAGAGAACCCTCTGTGGATTTAGAGCTTGGTATTATTTTGGACATTTTAATGGCAAGAGAACTCCAAGTGCCCATAAAAGTACATTCCAAAGTGCTTGCTTTAAAAAGCTATGACATTTAAGGTTCACTTCATCTACATCCTTTCAATTTATCATTTTGTCATTTCTTCTATAAATCAGGCACATATGAATATCAAAATAATTTCAAAGGCTCATGTAGATTCTCTTGGTTAAAAGAGAGCAGGTAGAAGATTTGGGTTTCAAACGTTAACACTAAACAGAGCTATACTTGGTTAGAAATCATCACTGTGGCAAAAGCAAACACAAGTAACATTCACCAGGTGCCAGGGGTGCTTCTAAATGCTTCACATACATCATTCTCATGTAATATATGCAATCATCCTATGGGATAGATACAATTAATATTGCCAGTTTACAGAGAAGCTGAGGCTAAATAATTTGCCAAAGGTCACTCAGCTGCTAAGTATCAGAGCCCAGGTTAAATGAAGAAAGCATGGATCCAGAGAATAGGCTCTTAACCACTTTTCCATATGGCCTTCTTCTGTGTTTACCCAAATTGATTTGGTTGATTTAAAAGCAATAAAAGAAAAACAACTAGCATGACTCCAATAATTAGGAAAAACCAATAAGCTTTTTTTCTTTTAACTGTAAATTTTTGGTTCAATATATATGCATAGGTTTAGTGGCTTCAATTCTGTAGGATTAGCTTTGAAAAATTATTGTGAAAGTACATGCTCTGCTATTTTCCTAACCATAAATCTAAATCAATATCATTGTAGAAAACATATAGTATAAAGAAGACAGGAGCTGGGTAAGTGGTACACATCTATAAACCCAGCTACTTGGGAAGCTGAGGCAAGAAGATTACAAATTCAAGGCCAGTCTGGGCAACTTAGCAAGACAGTTTCTCAAAATAAAATTGGAAAAAGGCTGGGGAAATAGTTCAGTGTTGGAGCACTTGCCTAACATATAAGAGTCCCTGAGTTTAATCTCCAGTACTAAAAAAAAAAAAAAAAAAAAAAAAAACCCACAGGAAAAATCATTTATGAGATAATCATTATTTTAGAGTATTTCCTTATAAATTACTTTTTTCTCTGTATAAATTACTATTTTCCTCTTCAATATGCATTTTGGAGATCATGATATCCAGTTAATATCTTGGCATTTGCCCATATCTTTTTTATTAAAAATCTTTCTAAAACCTCATTTTAAGAGCAGAAAAATGTTCCACCAAATGGACATTCTATAATTTATTTAAACAAGCCTCTACTTTAAGTATTCATATCATTTTCACTTCCCTTATTAAAATAAATGCTTCAATTAACATCTTTGTACATTTTTATAACTGATATATTTTTTAAGCTTTGTTAGGTTGACATCAGATTTAATTAACTAGTTAATTCCTTAAATACTAAAAATCTACTAGGTGCCAGCTGCAGTTGAGGGGTTCAGGATACCATTGGTGTCACTGGGTCAAAAGAGATAAATAGGGTTAAGGATCTCGACATATGACCATCTGCTGCACTTGAAAGGCTTGCCCCGTAATTCTTCCTCAGGAGCTGTCTAAGACTTTGCATCTCACTGAATCTCTATGTGCATGAAGAATTATAGTTCCTGATTTGAAAGGTGAAAAATCACATCTCATCATTGCCTTTATATTTCTTTGATTTCTGGTGAGGTTATACCTTTTCATATATTTATTATTCATAAATGTTTAATTTTTAAACTCTTGTTCGAGACCTTGTCTAATTGAAAAAAAATTCTCATTTCATATTTCTTCATAGCTTGAGAAAATGAATATCAAAAATATTCCCTGAAACCCTTAATGTTGCCTTTCAGTACCCATAAAGTCAAGGTCAGACTTTAATATTTCCAGCTCTCAGAAACCTGGGTAATTGTAGAAAATCATAATGGGCTCCCTGTCTGCCTTGAGAGCTGGAATGACCTGGCAAGAGACATGAAAGAGAGTTGAGCAGAGGGTATCAAAATCTGTTGGTCTTCTGGTTCAAGAAAGTGAAACACATGGTATCATCAGTTGGAGGAGTTCCTTCTACAGAATAGTTGAAAGTTCTAGGTTTGTCTCAAAAGCAAATATTTATTTAATATAACAAATGTAAATTAATAGCAATGCTACTTATTGTACTATGTGCATCTTACTTAATCCTACATGCCTAAAGTATTTCAAAAATACAAAGTTCTCTTTGGAACCGGATTTTTAGAAATACCATCTCTGCATCTTTTCCTTGTTCTGTTCATCAGAGGTAAATCACAATTCAGTTGATGTTCAAGTAATTATAAAAGGGCATCAACACTACAGGCAGAGATTATTTGTGACCATTGCAGAGGCTCCAATCAGACTTTCTGACATATTTTATTTTCTTTGATTTTATGAGTACCTAAAATTACTTGCTTTTATTTTTATTGTCTATCTCCCTTCTCCAGAACATAAGCTCTGTGAGAGCAGGGACTTTATCAGTAATGTTTACCACATTAACTCTAGAACCTCAACTACAACTGGATAGTAGGTATTAAATAAATAATGTGTAATTAATTAATTAATTAATTGGGCTCAATGCAATGGCCTGGAAAGCAGATGTTCAGTGGTAAAGAACAAGTTTGGTTGAATAAAACAGATTTCAGTTCCTGGGTTTGCACCTTGCTAGCTGCATGACCTTGGACACATCAATTGACAATTTTCAGCCTCAATTCTCATAATGAAGACTTAAGTTGAATTTACTGAAATCAGAGAAAGTGAGAGAGAAAAACTTGGCACGTAGTAAGTTTCCAATACACATATTGGAAATAATTATAATTATAATTATAATTCAGTAAATGATTCTCCTGACTGCCTATGTGTAAGATCAGACCCAGCAGCTGATGCCCACCACTGGGACCATTTACTAAGAAGACTATCACTTTACTAAGAAGACTATCACTTTCCAGGACACTTCACTTTCTCCCACCTTGTTTGGACAAACTGAGCCATGCAGAAGGAGAAAATGAGGGCACAACAGAGAAGATACCCACATTGAGTAGAGCTCATTTTTAGTAACTATCCAGCCACTGTCCTTAGGCTGAGCTGCTGACCATCGTGGTGAGTGCTGACCCCTCTGTACATTTTCACTCTGCCCTTGAAATGGAGGAAGAGGCCCTGCCCTACAGTTTCCCAGTATCACTTGGGTTTAGGGAGCTAACTGCAACTGACTCCAAAGAAGGGCAGGTCTCTACAGGAAACCAGTTCTCTGAACTAAACAACTACTGCCACAGTCTGATTAAGCAAGTTGATGGAGTCAAGGTTAAATTTTTCCACTAACTTCAGATGAGTTAAAGATTTTCACACTAAACAAACACCACACATAAACACAATAGTCAAGATTTATTATTTAAGCATTTATTTAGCATAAATATATACTAAATAAATGGACATTTATTTAGTATAAATATAAACTCCATTTCTGATGGAGTTACATCCAAGCATGCCCATCATAAATTGAACACATCCTAAGTTGAAAATACATTGAATATGAAACGTCATAGCTTAGCCTACTTTATCTTAAACACGCTAAGAACACTGACATGACTGTATAGTTGGATAAAATCATCTAACACAAAGTCTATTTTATATGTGATGATCATCTGATAGTGCTGCTGGCTGGGAGCTGTGGTTTTCTCTCATGGCCCATTACAAAAGAGTGTCATACCACCAGGAAAAGATCAAAATTCAAAATTCCAAGTTTGGGGCTGGGGATGTGGCTCAAGTGGTAGCGCGCTCGCCTGGCATGCGTGCGGCCCGGGTTTGATCCTCAGCACCACATACAAACAAAGATGTTGTGTCCGCCGAAAACTAAAAAATAAATATTAAAAAATTCTCAAAAAAAAATTCCAAGTTTGTTTTCTTCTAAATGCTTTTGTACCATCACAAAGGCAAAAAGACCTTAAGTTGAACCATGATGAGTCAGGGACTGCCTATACTTATTTGCAAAGCACCATGCATGGATCTGGTGAGATTCATGGAGGGGATAGAATTGATATAAGAAAGTCGTGAAAGAAGGCAATGACATCTGGGAAGGAACTCCTAATTCAGGTATTCAAATGGGGGTAAAACCTTTGGAATGGGTCTTGCAGGCTCCCTTCTTCAATTTAATTCATAGTTGTCAAGCTTCTCCTATAAGCTAAGGAAAGTACTGAGTGATAGAGAAGAAACAGTGAATGAGAGAGGTCCTGTCCTCAAACTGCTTATTGTTTTGTGGGAAAAGGGAGGTGGGAAGCCTCCAGGGAGGAGGTAGGTACAGGTTTTTAGAAAAGGGACCATCATGGCTTGTTTGGGAAATTCTATTTTAGTGTGGTTAAGATACATGAAATGTGGGGATAAGGGGAAGGAACTTGAACTTGGAGAGAGGGTTGGTAGGAAACAAGCCTGAAGGGGGATATTTGGTCCATATGTGAAGAGGCTGATGCCAAACTAGATTTCTGACATATTCTCTAGGCAAAACCAGGCTATAGAGGTATGTGTAAGGGAATCCTACTTACAGATCTGTATCTACAAAGATTCCCCACACACTTTACAGGTTGGAGTGTAGAGCAGTTACTTCTTGCCTGGAGAACGGCAAAACTGCTCTATACTCCAACCTGTAAAGTGGTGGGGAATCTTTGTAGATACAGATCTGTAAGTAGACACTATTGGAATAAATTGGCTTCCCCTTGCCTAAGTACAGGTAAAGATGTGGCACTGTATACAGTGACTCATTCATTTAAAAAATAGGCAGGTCTTGACTCTTGGTTACAGCTGCAGTGGCAGTTTATACCCTTTTCTAACTCCTCCATTTGGACTCAAAGTGATTGGAACAGTGAGGTGCTGCCAGGAGATCCCGACTTCCTGTTTGATGGTTTTCCCATTCAGCTTCTGCACCTGCTGTCCTAATATGAACCTTCAGAAACCCCCAAGTGATCTATCAGTCTCGTTTATGGTTCTGTACAGTGGGAAAAAATGGGGCTTCTCCATGGTACAGAGACCAGCGCCTTGAATGAACAACAAATACAACATTTCATCTTAGTCAGCAAATGCATTGTTCAGAAGGGCCCAGCGGACCATTTCTGTAGTCTTCTTGGTTATTGACTAATGAGGAACCAGAGTCCAAAATAGCTGATTCGGCCTCACCCAGGAAGTGCATCCCCCACCCGACTTCCTTCTGCCTTCTTCTCTGGGCACCACAGCTGCTGTGACCTCTAACCTGCCCTGGGGCTTTTGCCTAGCACAAGCTTCTGGTCTAACCTGTTCTGCAGACAGCTTTTCTAAATTTCCTTAGCATTGGAAGTATGTCCCTTTGAGGGATTCAGATGGAGAAGGGGAAATGGTCATGACAACATTGGTTCAGATATTTCATGTTTTGTATCTTTCTAGTAAAGACCACTGATGTTATAGAATATTAGAAGGCCAGTTGCAATTAATCTGATGGCTCTCAGAAAAGTGAAACTGAGATCACAGTAAGGCCACCATTATTCGGAGTTTGGGGTCAATCAAACAGAGTCTAAACTGAAATTTAATTTTGCTCTACCAGTGTGGATTTGCTAAGCAAATTAATGCCAAAATGTAAACAAGGCTTCCGGAGCTTGCCTAAGAGCCTTTAAAGGACAGCATGCTTTCAGGGCTTGGAAGCAATCCTTTTACATGCTAATTATAAGTCCCGAAGTATTTGTGAAAGTGGGTCTCTCTGGGATTTCTATTTGCCAACAAGTTGTTTATTTCCAGTTTAAAGGAGGTGGAGGGTCTATGAATTATTGAGTAGCTACTATGTGTTCTGCCCCTGCTCAGTGAAAGATTATTTATCTTCACAACCATCCTTGCAATCCCCATTCCACTGCCCTAGTTTGCTCTTGTGGAATGGGGATTTGGCCTGAGTTACAGAGCTGGTAAGTGATGAGCTGAGATGCAAATCCAGGAAAACCAACCTGTGTGCTCCCCTCCTGCCTGGTTTGGACCTCTGACCTTATTAAGTCTGCTTCTCTCCAAAGAATATCTTCGAATCCCGTCTTCATATTCCAGGTTGTGATGTGTCCCAAATTAGCTCATTTTTATAAATCCTGTTTTCATTTCAGTAATGAAGGAAAGGAGGTATTCAGCCAAGAAGCAAACTATATAAAGAGAAAGGGATTGGAGCAGGTCTGGGCTAATAAATCCTAGTCTGATGTTTCCTGAGTCCTACAAAGACTCTGAAAGAAGACAAGATGGAAAAATCACTCCCTCTCTGTTATATAGCCTTTTTTTTTTTTTGAAAGATGTATTTTCACCACTTAAGGAAGAGATTGCCTTCCAACCTTAGCTAGCTCAGAAGAGGTGAATATCTGGAAGGTGTGATATACTGTGATGCTGGTTGGGTAAGTTTAACCCTTCAATTGTTCCCTCTTCTAATACTGGGATCACTGTGTATCAAAGAGAACTGACAAAATATTTGAGATAACTTCATGTTTTCAGAAACACTACAAAGTCTCCCCTTACCTATGAGGCAATGCCTACAAGCCACATTGTAACCTTTTCATTTAGACTTATCTTTAAGGCATACACAAATACATTTTACTGGAATCAAAGAAGTAGAGGTTTTGACCCAGATATGAAACAGCTGTTGATTTCCAGAGTGCTTGTCATTAAAGGGAGGACTTGAAACATCACAGGCAAATTCAAACACTATAAGGTTTATGGAGTATATACTGAACTTTACATTCGGCTCATGTGTGATTAGCTCATTAGCAGCTCAGCAGCACTTAATGCATGAAACAAGTTCCAAACAATTATAATGCACAATCTATAAATCGAACCTTAAAAATATTTATTAATGTTGACTTTTTCATTGCCCTCCCCCCCCAAAAAAAAAAACACTTGCAGAAAAGCAACGTTATGACTCTTATTACCCATAGGACTATTTCAACAAAAATAATCATAACTGCTTGCACACCCATAGGTACCCTTTCAGCTAAGAAGCCATTCAGTCTCAGCTTCAGTGCAGAGGAAGTGCAAATAGCCCCTGCACTTTAGAGCTGAGCTAGCTTTGCTAGGAGACAGTTGAGCAAAATCCCAGTACACTCTGATTCATTCTGCTTGCTGATTGGTTGTTCTTCCTGGCCGCTGACATCATCCTGTTGCTGGGTGGAAAACTTCTGCAGCGCAGCCCTTGATACTGACTTCAGATTCTTGTGAAAGGGACATTGTACTCAACAGCGAAATCAGATTATAGCTCGAATGGAATTAGAAAATCTCCTTTTTGTGTGATCCCTCCAGTCATCTTATGGCTCTTAAAGCATAGCGTCCCCCCACACCCCTCCCCATAACCTAGCAAATGCTTTTGTGTTGCACTGTCTTCTCTAAGCCACCCAACCCCCAATGCCCTCTAGAATTCAAGACACTAAGGAAAGAACCTTAATGTATTTCTTTTACTGTAGATGGAAGGTGTTTTACACATCACCCGGATGGGGCTGGCTTTCTGATTGGTTTATGTCTGCCTTTACCAATCGAATTAAAGTATGTCCTCACTTGCTAAAATTAATTGTGGAGTAGTATTTATGACTTTTCTGTAATAAATGGCATTTTAGCTCTCATTTATTCTCCCACCATTCTGTGAGGCATAGATCAACTAGGAAAATGATGGCAAAGGCCAACTAATCTATTTTGTCAAGTTGCCTATTTACAGTTTGCAAAGCACTCCATATATATATATATATATATATTCTCATATGTACTCTCATATGTTAGAACAGTCCTAACAATTAGGTATTATTAGGTACTATTACCTCTCCCATTTTATAGATAAGAAAACAAGACTCCAGGTTTGGGAATTTAGCTCAGTTGGATTTAGCTCAGAGTGCTTGCCTCAAATGTACAAGGCCATGAGTTCAATCCCCAGCACCACACACACACACACACAAGACCCCAAATATTAAATTCTTTGCTAGCTACCTAGGTCATACATGGGACTCAAACTCAGGCTTCTTGTCCCTAGTTTCTGAACTCTTTCTACTTGAAAAGCATCTTTCAGTCCTGGGAGGTAAATGATTTACAAGAGCCAATCTAAAGCAGAAAAACCAGCACCAGGACCCAGCAATTCTAGTCCTCCATACAGGGCCTTTTCTTCTAAACCTCTTAGTTTTTCTCAAGATAACCTTGTTCTTCAGGTTTTCTTTAGAGATGCATCTAAATACACATTTATTTTAGAAATCTCTAGGCTTTAACACACTTTTACTTAAGTGCAGGAAAAAAAATAAAAGCCTAATAATTTTTTCCTTTTTTTGAGGAAAAAAAAATAAAAGCCTAATAATTCAAATGCACATTTGCATATATTACATAAGGCTTCTATAAGGGTAAGATTATCCAGTTGCAGGCTTATTTTAAGTTTTAATGGGATGACTTTGACAGAGCAGAAATAGGAAGCTTAGTAACCAGCTCAGTAACTTCCATGTCAGAGACATTTCCACGGTGGATAGTGGAGCTCCTCCTCGCCTCTGAGGAGACACTGTTTTTCTCTTGTTTATCTCCAGCTGGGATGATTAACCGCCCTTTGCTTGGCTTTCATCTTGCCTGAAGCAGCTTTCTCTTTCATCTCATTCATTGCTCCAAACCCTTGTCTCTTCAGCTTTTAATACACTTGCAATATTTCAGCTTCCATTAGTTATTTTTATATAAGCAGAACAAACAAACAAAAAAAAAATGAGAATATGTATTTACTCCACGGAGGCTGTCGCATCTGGCCTGCTCATCTGAAAACAACACTCTCTCACCCACCTTTATTTTTAAATGAGACAGAAAATCCTTCAACAAAGGTTTATGAAGCTAAAATGTTGGAGGAAAGGAATGAGAGCGCTTAGAAATGGAGGTGGAGGTTTTTATTTTCTACCTTGACCTTTGTGCTAGTGGCCTCAATTCATAGCACTCTGGCTTGAGCTTCACCATGGGCATAGCTGATGCATACACCTTGCATGCTTCTCTCACCTTCCTAATACTTGTCCTTTTTGCCTTGGAGGGTGTTGTGAGTCATGTGTCCCCCCTGATCCTCAGGTCTTTGGCTTCCTTTGTGTGACAAAGGACTACTCAGTTATCAACTTCTAGAAGTCATGGACACACACAGGTCACTCTTAGTTTCAGCAAAATGCACTCACTGAAAACTGGCTTCATTTCATATGGCTCAGATCTTCACATTTTCACTGCCTATGAAAATAGAAATTTACAGCTTTTTGTTTTTCTTTCTGTGTTAAAGTAACAAGCAGTTTTTCCATATCAAAACACAGAATCTTTGTCTCATTGACTCTCCAGAGTGAACCTGGGCAGTCCCCATGTCCCACTGTCCCCTCTGCTCAGTGGAACAGCACATGTGTGCTCTTGTTGCCTTTCTTGCCTGAAATGTATTTCTCTAAAAAAGGCACAGAAGCACTCAGTAAATGTTAAACAAAACAAAAAACCTTATGGTCACATAGCTAACTGGTGGCAGTTAAAGCTAAAATGAGATGGCAATCTTACTTATTCAGTATTTTATTGATGAGAAAACATATCAATCAATGTAGGTTTAAAAATTTGTAGAATAAAAGTTTATTTTTAAAAGGTGAAAAAGAAAAAAAAAAGAAAAGAAAGAAATTTTGCAGAATATCCATACAATTCCAAAGCTCCAGAAATTGCAAATCCTTTCCTGGGAGTCTGGGATTAGATTTAACCTACACTACCCACAGCCTTCTTCTAACCCTCTCTTCTACATGCCTTTTGGTCTCCAATGGGGGTTTCATTTTGCCCAGAAAGTGACAGAGCCAATCAAATCCACAAGCATGCATCATGTTCTGAGCTAGATAATCTCTAAAGGTACTTTCAAGGTGGCATCCTATGTCTTTGGCCCTCTGCAGACTTGTGTATGCTGAGTTCAGGCTCTAGAATCAGGTATCATTCACACCTCAGCTCTGCAACATGCCACCATACTGGCAAGAGGGATGGAAACAATTATATGACTGATTTAACCACCCCCCCCTGTCCATTTCATTTTTCATAAACTAAGAAGAATAGCATTCCTGTCTCTCATTGATGAGGATTGAATTGGCCCATGCCTATGAAATCCATAATACAGCAATGGAATGTAGAATGCAGAAAAGTCCCAACTGATATTATCAAGTATTTTTTTTCCAAACCAGATATAGTAAGAGGATAAAATAGAATCAAGGCAGTGAGGAATTAATAAAAGTAAATTTTAAAAATAAGTGTCTGTGATATCTATAATTTAATTAATCAAGAGAACAGTGAGACTTGCCAGGACAAAATGAAAATCTACAAACACCTTAAGATGATTAACATATAAAGGAGGATATTTATTATTTTGACAGTTTTCCCATATTATTATGTTCTGTATACCTGTTAACCAGAGTTCTACTAGCAAAATCCAGGCTCTTTGACACTTACTGTCCATGAAATTGGGGATCAGTCATGTATATGAGCAGTTACACATCTCTTTACTCTTGATTTCACTGCATTACTTGTAGAACCTCTAGGATAAACCAAAGAGGCTAAAATTTCTACAGAATGTCAGGAAATACTCCAGAAAGCAAAGTATATAATACTGTGAAGCCAATCTGAGAAATCAACTTGAGCCCCAGTTACTCACTTACATAGACCTGAACTGTCCACAGACCTGGGAACCATGTGCAGGGATAAATTTTATATTTCAGTCCTCAAAATATATCTAATTGTCTGTCTGTCTTACACAATTTCTTCATGTCTATAAAAGTTATGCAGGTTAAGTTACTGAACAAATACTTATTGAATGCCCATCATATGAAATGTACTGTGCTCAGTATTGACAATACACGAATAAGTAAAAGAGTACTCCCTTACCAATAGCAATATAGCAAAATTAAAATGTAATGTCACAAGTACTGTAAAGTAGGTATTCACAGGTGTTGTGGGTACCCATAAATAGAGCATTTATCTCTATCAACAAGATAGGGAACCATGTTTCAGGGAAAAAAAATGCCATATGGCACTAACCAATATTGACTAATCATTCCCTGGAAGGGAATTTCTACAACTGCCAAGCTAAGGGGATTAAGGGGCCTCTGAGATCTGTCAACAATTTTTTTTTTAAGTAGGGCCTTAAACTAACAAAAAGAAGACATGTTCATCAGATCTACATATAGGTGAGAGTTGAAAGAGAGAGCTAATAAATTGATGATTGAAGCAAGATTTAAAAAGATAGGGCAGTTTGGGAGGATAGCTGAAACCAAGAAAAATGTAAAATTTTGTACTAAAAAAAATCCAGGGCTGGGTCTGTGGCTCAGTGGTAGAGTGCTTGCCTAGCATGTGTGAGGCACTGGGTTTGATTCTCAGCACCATGTATCAATAAATAAAATAAAGGTCCATTGACAACTTTAAAAAAATTTTAAAAAATCACACACTGTATATCAGAACAGGAGGTGGGAAAACTGTCTCTGAAGCAGTCTGGGTGAGTAGACATAGTCGATGATTAACTAGTTGGAAGTTCTTCCTGGTTTTATTATGTATGAGTTTCTTTAATGGAGCAGAATGTCTTTACTAAACTGGAATATCTTTAAAGGTGGGGATTGCATCTCACATATTTTAATATCTCCCCCTTGATCACAGAAGGCCTAGTACAGAGACCAGGTTCAAAAAGTCATTCTTGAACTGTGTGAAAACTAAAAGTCAAAACTAAAACACCTAAAGCAATAGTCTCCATAATGAAGGGGCTGTGCTCAGAACCCTCAGAGAAGGCTATGTCAGTTCTCTTCTGTGTGGGCTTCCCGATACTGCTCTGGGCTTTCTCCTCCCATTTCCTTCTGAAGATAAAATCAAATCTCTTTTGCATGATAGAAAGGCTGGACCTGATCCCCTGCCTGACCTCAGGCTCACATACTGCTTCTTCTGGCTCTTTCTGTTAACTCTAAGACACTGGTATTTGCATGGAAGATTCTTACACTTACTTACACACACACACACACACACACACACACACACACACACACCCCACATCCCACACTCAATACTTGCTTTATCTGGTTCACTGCTGCTTGTCAGTTTAAACTTACCTCAGGGAAACCTTCCCTGAACCCACAGACCCAGGGTGGGTCCCTCAATTGGATGCTTGCCCAGTTCCCTATGTTTCACCTTTCTGGCACTAATCACAGCCATCATTCAATGTCAGCTGTGGAATTATTGTTTTAAATCTACCTCCCTGCTGGGGTGTGACCCCACAAGGGCAGGGACCTAAGCTGTCTTCATCACTGTATGCTGAGGAGCTATGTCAGTGTCCCTCCAACTTTAATGTGCTTGTGAAAGACCTAGGGATCTTGTTAACCTGCATATTCTGATTGAGCAGGCCTAGTATGAGGCCTTAAATCCTGCATTTTTTTTTTTTACAAGCTTACAGGGACTGCTGATGCCCCCTGTCCTCTCACCCACTTTGAGCAGCAAAGGTCTGCAGCACAGCCTGCCTGCATATCCTCACTGGCTTTAACCCATCTTCTTCCTCACCTCCCACCCAATCTAGTCCCCCAGCTTGTTTTCCTGACTTGGTTTTCTAGAGGTCCATCCCCTAGATCATACATCTTCAAAATGTCTTTCTAAAATGGAAATGTAATCATGTCATCTCCTTTCTTCAAAACCTTCAGAGACTCCATGTCACTTCATGGAAAAAAAAAAAACAAAAAACATCTCCTTAGTGAGGCATTCAAGGCTCAATCATGAGCTTATATCCCTGATGACTTTTCTAGTCTCACCTCTTTTATATCTCCCTCCCACATCCCCCTCTCCTGTCAAAGCGTTTGTAGGACCTTGCACTCACTAAGCTGTTCTATTCCGTCTTTATTCCATTTTGCTTTGCTCGGGCCTCCAACTCTCCCTAGAATAACCTCTCCCAACCCCAGCCACCTGTCAAAGGTCCACCCTCCTCTCCTAGCTCACCTTCTCAGCATCAAAAGGACTTTAGGGATTCCCCTCTATAGACAGAACTGTCAGTTCCCTCCTCTGCATTATGCTATAGCCCCCTGTGCTGTCCTAGTTTATTCACACAGCAGCTTCCCTCTGGTCAGGGAGTCCTCTGAGCACAACGCTGTGTCTAGTTCATTGTTGTTTCCTTTGGGCCTAGCACTTGGTTGGCACTTAAAATATATGCAACATAAATGAGACAAGGCCATCATATTCTGCTCCAGATACCATATTTTCAAGGGGATGATTTGACACAGTGGAATCTAAAGAAGGAATAGCAATATTAGATGACTTGACACAGGGAAGTTCTAAAGAACAAACAGCAATACTGGCCTAGAATCCCTGTGATATGAGAAACAGTTCAAAGACAGTCTGAATATATAACCTGAATGAAAGATGTGCATGCACATAGTAAGTACTCAATAAATATTTATTGAATGAAAGAATGAACAAATGAGTCATAATTGCTCTCTCTATATGGAGCTGTCAGGTTGAAGAGAGATTACATGCGTGTGAATTATCTGTAGTTCCAGAAACTAGAATATTATATCTAAGGTAGAAGATTTCAGTCCAATAAAATGACGAATTTCCTAACAAGACCAAGAACTTACCAAATTTTACTTTCTCTTAGAGCCTTCTAAAATGATCCTTTTCTTTTAAGAATATAAAAACTAACCATGCCATCTCGGAACTAGTTAGTAAAAATTTTGTGGCAAATGAGAGAAAAAACTAAGATGTTGGTGACTTATTGGCTCCTAAAGGTATCAAAAGAACCCTCCCCTTTCCCTTTCTATCCCCAGTTCCCATCTGTGTGGCTGCCCATGGAGGGATCTCACAGAGTATCACATACCAACGTTGGACCCACCATACCTGGGAAGGAGGCTCCTACTGCAAGAAGATAAGGGCCTGGTTGAGAGAGAGCAGTTTCCCAGACCCCAACTGCCAAGAGTTACCCAAATGAAAAATGATAGCTGGATGACAAAAATAATAGTTATTCACCACAGACCTAAACAATTGTTCTTATTCCAAAACTTACAACTAAGATTCAACATTGTATTTACATATAATGTAAATTCAGCTTACAACTACTGTTTATTATATACTCCCAAGAAACACAACCTACATTTTACTAACCTGATAATAATTCACTATTCCTATCAGACTAGAAGACTTTTTGATGCTGACTTTATTTATTAATTTATTCTTAAAAAATATTCAACTAAGGATAGAATGATGAAGAAAACTCTCCTTACAAAGCCCGTAATCTTATGCAGAAGGAAGCCAAGTAAAAAAAACAATCACAAAGCAGGTGACAAATACTATAATGAAGAAAACCATATGCATTTTATTGTATAGAGATATAAAAAGGATAAAGTGAAACAGTTTAATTAAGCTCCTTTATGATTAAACATCAGTTTTCTTCATTTACTTGACTAGGTGTCTCTTCGAGTTATAAAGCAGATTGGGAAGAAGGTTATTTTTGCTGGAGTACCATCCATTTCCCCCACTGGCTTACATACCAGAAGAAAAGAATCTGCTTGCTTGGAGTCTCAATTTCAAACCTAACAAAGAGATAAATATGACATTACAACACTCACACTGAAATCAGCACCTTCTAGAGGCACAGAAAACACAACCAATGACTTCAGGTCAAATGAGTGATACTCATCAATGGCTGGAGCTATAAAGAATAAAATAGGAGAGAGGGAGCAGGGTGTAGTGATGCAGGCCTGTAATCCCATTGGCATGGGAGGTTTGTTAGTTCAAAGCCAGCCTCAGCAACAGCAACTCAATGAGTCCCTGTCTCTAAATAAAATACAAAATAGGGCTGAGAATGTGGCTCAGTGGTTGAGTGCCCCTGAATTTAATCCCCAGTATCCCCTGCCAAAAAAGGGGAGAAAGTGAGGAGATTAGCAGTGTCATGATTCCCATGCTATTCCATTCTTCCTGTTACTCATGGTTCTGACTTGGGTCTTCTGTATTCACTTATTTTTCTTGGGTTGCTGCTTCAATTTTTTTCCCACATTCCCACAAAGTTATGATCTCTCAGGAATTATCTTTGCTGCAGATATATATGCATATGTTTTTCATTTTCTTTTCTTTTCTTTTTTTTTTTTTTTTTTGTCTGTAGTGACAGGACATGCTACTCCTTCTCCCAGAATCTGAGCTAAATGAGAAGGTGATTATCATTCTTTTCTTAGAACATAAATGCTTTCTCTTACTTCCCTTTCCAGACTTGGCCATATATTCAGTTTATTTTGCTCCTAAATAATGGTGGAAACCTGGCTTACCACAATTCTGATTTCTGCTTTTCACCTGATTTTTTTTTTAAATGTGTTCTTATTGCTTTTTAAAGTCTTGGTTGTTGTTGATAAGTAGTGCACTGTATTTACAGAGGTTTTTTTTTTTTTTTCTTTTTTTTTTTAAATCTAGAAAATTGCTGTGGATAACTTTGTTACTCCTTTTGCAGAAAGCACAGATGTGCTACCCTCAGGTGACCTAAGAGGCAATGGGTTCCATTGTAATTGCTGGCCCACATTGTGGGCCCAGCTGGATGGACATTTTAATTTCTGCCTCTTTTGTGGCTTCCATTATCCTGGGGGCCAAGGTATAAACGTGTCTGGAATCACAATTTGTGGAAGGTTAGTAAAATTTTGGAACTGAGCCAGGATCATTCAGTGCTTGGGATGGATTTTTTGGAGACTCTCCAAATGTATGGGTTGTTCATTTGTGCCATGTGGGCAGACTTGTCTCCAATAGACAGTTAAGATAAAATGTTGCTTACTGCAGCCTAGCTGTACAATGGAAAAAAACTGAGGTGAGCAGTCTGGAGAGAGTGGCTTCTGTGCCTTAGAAGGCTAGTTACTTTGAGGAGGGCTGCTTGAGTGTGCTAAAGCTTTAGGAAGCTTAGGAAGCAGTTTCTATATAAAGGATGATTTAAGGGGAAATGATGGCTTAGACTGAGAAGGCTCTGGTTTTTGACATATGCTCTCTCTACCCAAAAGGTAGTCCTATGTAATGAATAAAAGCAGGGCCCTTTGGTTTTGCCTGGGCTGGTATTCCAGCTCTACCTCTTATCAACTGTACAACTTTGGAAATCTTCCTTACTTATGATATTATGAAGTTAGGGTGAAATAGTTAATGCATATAAATGTTTAGCATAAAACTGACACACAAGAGTTCTGCTACATCTTGTAGAAAGACAAAATACTATAACTCCATAGTTTTATAAAGTTTTGGGGTCTCTAACTACCTTGGGAATTTGATTAAAACTATGGATCCTTGTTCCTCATGGAAAAAAAATGCACATATACAAAATGTTTATATACAGATTTAGGAAACTCAAATATACAAGGTAGTACAACCATCAACTTTAGGTCAAGACTCTGTTCCACAGTAATCCCATTCCAAAAAGAGAATGAAGTCTTCAGTTTTATGTTCTATAATTTTCAATCATCTATAATCATAATACCATAATTTTTAAATTTGTGAAGGATCTAGTAAGATACCAAACTAAATCCTTTATTTCATTTAAAAAAAATTGTTTAGGAGTAACGTAATAAGATCCTTGGAAAATACTTGATGTGCAGATATACAGGGAACTCATCAATTTTGTATTTCTATAAATTTTTTAAAACATAAATTTTCTCTTTATTCACTATCCTTCATGTTTGAGATATCTCTTAAATTTTAGCATATTTCTACATTGCCACTAATCCTGGTCTCTGAGATATGTTTATAATCCTCAGAAATCTATGTACATGCAAAGCAATTTGATGGATAAAATGATCTTTTTCTCCTGTGTATTTTAATTGCTATATTAAAGTTTACTCAGTCATACCTATTTGACACTGGGAAAAAGAGAGAATATAGTCCTCAATTTAATGGAAAAGAGCCTTATTGCAATGCAATACTAGACTAATATCTTCATCAGATAGAAATTATAGAAATTCAAATGAACAAAGAGGTACTGAATACATACAATGGAAAAGGCTCCATTCCATGGCATTTGGTATACAAGAATGAACAGATCCTAGAGATATGTCCCCCCAGGGAGCTTACAGTCTAACAGTGAAAATGGTCTTTTCTTTCTAAAGAATATGGCTGGGGTTGAGATTTTGTTCCTGGACAAAGCCAGAGGTAAACTCCAAGTATTTCCATTACTACCCCTCAAGGACACTTGTTTTAAAAATAGCTGATTCAATGTGGGCAGTACCAAACACAGAATGTCCAAAGAATGTTCAGGTAAAATCCCACCCACAACTTCCCCCAAGACAGGAGTGTGGCCATGTTTAGGTGAGTCTTTCTAAGCTTAAAAATATTTTTAAGCTCTTCTACTTTGCTACCAGAATAATTTGGATGACTTTTGAGAATTTGAACAACAGAGCCCAAGTTCTGGAGTTTAGTAGTTTGCTATAGTTACAAAGTGGCAGAGGTAGGGCAGATGATGAAGAAAGAAGCAGATTAATAAAACGAATATAAGCCTGGAATATGAAAAATTAGAAGTAAATCAGATAAGTGATAGGGTGAAAGGGAGGAGACATTAAAAGATCTTGTAATCAGGAAACATTGTTGAAACTGCTCATGGAAACTCAGAAGCAGGGATGACACAGTCTGATTAGCTCTGGAATTCACCTGATCTCACTCTAGAAGGGGGGCAAATGATGTTGAAGTTCTGAATAAGGATGTGGAGAAGCAACTGCTTGATGGGCTAAAAAGCTGTAAGTGAAAGGCAGAAATTTTGCTTATAAGTCTGAGGACAGAGAAGTCAACCTAAATGAGGTGCATCATTAGCTTAAGAGAGCAAAATCATTTACTTACGACCTAGTAATGCAGTGACCCTACACATGTGCCCTCATAATTCAAAGACCACAATATTTTTGGCAGATGAATTGCTTGTCTCTTCTCACAGTGAATGCTTTGATAAACAACAGTATAAATATCCTGTCGCCTGGCTTCTTGGTTTTATAAACAATCAGGAGACAAATAAGGCATTTGCCTGATGACCAATACAGACTTACAAATAAACTTCTATAAACAGAAGAAGGCAGAACCCATGGCAGATGGTGTAGGCTTTCCATACCTACTGCTTATACCAACCAGAGAACCCTCTCAGTCCAGCCCTATCTTTAAAAAATCCAGGCCTATTTATAATATGGTTAGGCTCTTTCCAGAGTAATAAGAGGTATTTTAGTTGTAGGTGGACACAATACCTTTATTTTATTTTTATGTGGTGCTGAGGATTGAACCCAGTGCACTGTCTTACACGTGCCTCAGTGCCTCACTAAGCCCCAGCCCCAGCCCCCATACTACCCTTTTGATGTTGTTCACATTGCAAATGGTAGTTGCCTCCTGCAGAGTAAAACTGGAATCATTAGCTGTGACTAGTAAGCAATCTTGAATTATTCCAAAGCACTCTACCTCAGAGTTCCAGCCCTTAAGTAGTAATAACATTTCCTTTCCATTACCTGGTAAACTGAAATTCTTTATCCAAAAGCTTAAAGAATGATTCCTATTTTAACTTAGGAAAAAAAAATGTTTTTAACAGGACTCATAAATGTTATACACTCACTCATAAATGTTATATAAGTGTATGGATGCCCACATACACTTATCTGTAGACACATGCAAACCCAAACTCTAGACATCTTCCTTGAGAGGTTTGAATGAAAGATGATTCTTGTCATTTAATTTTCCACGTCCTTAGCCTCATCATTATTCAACAGTATTCTGACACTAAGTTTTCTCTTAGAAGGTGATTGGGTAGACTCATAGAAGACCAAAATGTACTTTGCAAATACACATGCAATAAAAATGTTTAATGATAAACCCTGCATGTTATCAAGCACTTGAGGACTTTTAAATCAAAACAACCTACCTTGGTAAAAGTATCAGGGAACCTAAAATCAGGGACATTAAAATTTAAGGAAGTTTCAATCACTACTGAAGAAGATACATTATTGTTATATGAATTTTTAAAATAATAAATGTAGCTAACACTCATAATAGGAGAGACACTGTTCTAAGCCCTTTACCTGTTCTTTGCATTTAATCCTCACAAAATTCTATGAAATAAGTACTAAAAACTGAAGTTTGAAGAGTTTTTGAATAGTGACTAGATTATACAACATGACGGCAGAAAACAGCCACAAAAAATTCAGTTTTGCCTTTATAGAAGTACTGGACAATCCATCTCAGGTCACAGTTAAATTTATGTGTATAATATGAAACTGTTTCCATCTGCTTCCATTCCTAGACATTCTAGTTCCCCATAGACCTTAATCTCTAGATGTTCATGTCTTCACAAAGAAACAAAGTACAAAGTGACAAGTCTTGTATATACAGAAAGAGCAGCCCATTTTCTCAGCATCAAGGCCTGCACAATCACAGCCCTTCTAGGATTGCCCAGGGAGGCCTTTTGCTTTTCTTCACCCTTCCTGCAAAGATGAGCTCATGGGGCAAGACAAGTACCTCCTTTATCTTCCACGGGCTTAGCAAATCGTAAGAACAATTTCACCTAGGAGATAGCAAATGGGTTCAAGGGTTGCAAGAGTTAACTATGAAAGTGAGCCTAGTATAAACAAGAGAGAGACAGAGTGATTAAGAGTGTGGCTCCAGCAGAGACCAGGAATATGGTATACAGGAATGGAAACCAAGAAAATTCCAGATCTATTAAGATTGGCTAAGACTTGCTCCTCTAAAGCTAGTGATTAGTTCTATAGAAACATATCAGTTAGCTATTAAGGCACATTCCTCATCTGGAAAATTGGGTCAAAGGAAAATGTTTATACATGTTTGTATTTCCAAAACAAAATGACTTCCTAGTATATACCTGATAGATCCCCTTTGTACCCCACAGAGACATCACAGTGATCTTTAACCTATCTCCTGACAGAAAACTGTCCTCATTCACTTTATCTTTTTTCTTGACTACTTAATTCTTGGAAAATTTTGCTTTTACATTTTAAAAAATCTTTTTGGTTCATAAACTCTAGAAAATTATTAAACTGGGCCTGCAGGTATTAAGTCTGAATGAAGGATAATGAGTGGAAAGGGAGAACACTTTTACCTTTCCAAGTTTTCTTTTGAGGCAATTGATAGCATACACATATTAGAATTACTTTCGTATTAACTCTGAAGAGGAGAAGCAATTTAAGTAAAAGATTACAGATCACTCTTCTCTAATGAATAACAAAAGGAGGTTCTATAATTTGAGGTTTCAGCAGAGCAGATTTTCTTCATGAAACATAGGCTGTAAGAATATTTTATGTGCAAAAACTTACATGGGGCTTTCTGGCCCACTGAGTTCTAGTTCTTTCTTTCAGAAGGTCTTACTTTCACATCCATTTACTAATGAGAACTAAGAGTAATATTTCATATTTATAAGTGCCTAATAATGAAAAAGAAAGAAGACTGTCTTGGTCAGTTTCTTTTGGTTGAAAGGATCCCAGGTACATTTAGTTACTTCAGGAATTAGCAGTGGGAGGAGATTAGGTTGTCTGAAGGGAATTATTACAAGGATACACAGGGACTAGAAGTGGAACACACCAAAATGTAAGGCAATTCTAAGTACTGGAGTCTTCATGTCTTTGCCATCTTTCTATGCCTTGCCTCACCCTTCTTCCCCTGCCAGCTCTTTACTCTCTGATCTGTTTCTGCATAGTTTTAGTTCACGTATGGTTATAACATTCTCTGACAATCTGACTTTGCTGTCAACTGGCTTAGTATTTAGTTTATCAGTGTTGATTTTCCAAGAAAGGGATCTGATTGGTTCAGACTATCATTTTAAACTATTCCATACAAAGAATGGCCAGGCCAAAGAATGGTTCTGCAGGTCAAATATCTACCCCTTGGTTTGCTCATCTTAGACAAGGTACAACCACATTTAATAGAAGATGATATTGAGTATGATTGTGCAGAATGAGGCCACCAGCTCAAAGACTTCCTTAGAGAAGGATAGAATTGGTGTGAAGTTGACATAAACATTTCAAATGTGTTGGCAGATTATGTGGGAACAAGTTTAGCAAAATTGAGTTAGTTGCAATAGACCTGGATTTGCCTTGATATAGCATGTGAAAATAACAAAAGCACCTTTCCTACAACTTTATCAACTTTATCTCCATGAGTAGTCAAGTACCTAAAAGTCTTCAGACTTTTATCTCAAACATTTGGAATTTTAACTTAGAGTGCCAATGAACATACTTTTCCTTATGTAAAGATCACCTATTTGCTTTATGTTAGAGTAACATTCTAGTGGGAAATAACATATTAAAATAGGGATAATGAATACTTCTTTGCTTGATCCCATAGAATTCATTTCAATAGAAATCTAATTCACGGAGGTGACCAAACTATATTGGGTGAATATATGGGAGCTCTAAGTCAATTAACCTGACAGTTCAGCAACCTAACACAGATAATTTATTCAAAGAATATTATAATAATGACTGAATAATGCCAAGGTGGAATCATATAACACTGTAAATGCAGGTTATATGAAGAAAATCTGGGTTCAAATCACAGCTCTACTTTGAAAAACTGTGTGACTTTGATCAAACTTTCATCCCTTTGAATCATGAAAAATGCAGATTATATAACCACTTGATAAAGGTTTTATAAATAGTAGGCAAGATAATGTATGTAGGCTACTACATGATCGACATGTAGTAAATACTTAGTAAATGGAAGTGGCTGCTTCTATTACTCTATATATGATGATTATCAACACCATGGGTATTACAGGGATTAGAAAACACAAATTAGAGATATAAGGGTTCTATTTTCAAGAACTTTACAGTTTTGAGTGCATTCATATAACTTGCAACACACAAAAGGAACTCAGAAGAGTGATAGGTTAAGTGAAAATACTAAATGTGAGACAATAAAGCTAACTAATATTCTTTAATCAGGAAAAGGAAGTTAAAATTCTAGTGAAGTTTTAATAGGGGTAGTGCTCTTAGGAAAAACAATGAGGGATCTCATACTATAGCCAGGATTTATAGGAGTTTTGTAAATGGAGCATGAACTATAATAAAAGGGGGAAATTGAAGTATTAAGGTGAGAGTTGCAAGAGGAGAGGAGTCCTCTTAGATGCAATACCTGAGAGTTACTGTTGAAAACTAGGGAGGGTATGCACACTAGTTGGATATACATTTCACTTTGTCTGGGAAGCCTAGACCTGGTTAGAGTTCCTTGCTGGGTATTGCCTGCCTGTGTTTTCTCTACTCTAACAATCATTACATAGGGGCATTACTTGTTTAGAGCCCATTTTTTTGGCAGTTTTAGATTCTGACTCTCATGCTTACCACTCTGATTAGCCAAGTGTCTGGCACATGGTAAGCACTACATAAACATATGCTGAATGAACAAATGCATTAATGCAAGAATGAGTTGAGTAATTAACATGGAATTAAGAGGTGATTGCATCATATGCTGTTCTGTATTGTTCTCTAGTGTTTATAGGGGCTAATCCTATCTTCCTGTTGACACTGTAAACTGTACTGAAACACAGCAAGAATTCAGCCCCATATCGCCAACACTACCACTGGAAGGCATCCAGTTACAGACAAACATGTTCAAAAGATCCTTCTGAGTTCTTTGCTAATAATCTCTTTTTTTTCCTCTATTCTCCATATTCTATTTATCCTTTATACCAATGCAAAGACTCACTATGAGATTAGAAGCTTGTCTTATAATGAGTGAATTAAGGAGTATCTTGACAGCATATATCTCAAGGTATACTCTTCCAACCTGGCAGCCTTCTAGAATCTCACATTGCTGTTGATTCCAAGCTTTCAGGTGATACAGGAATGCATCAACTGAAGCCAAATTTTTATCTTTGAAGTGCTATCTTTGTTGTTATCATTTGGTGTTACAGAGATTTTCTTCTTGCTAACAAGTTCAGTTTTACCTTTGCATGAAAGTATGTTTATAATTTAAAGATAATCTGAGAACTTTTTGTAGGTAAAAATGATGTGTTCAATTGATTTCTAGTTAACAAACTCTGGTACATTCAATCATTTCATCCAATGAGCCTTTTGAACACCTCTCAGATTCCAAGTAGTGGAAAAACTCAGATGAATAAGACTCACTGCTGAAGATACTCAAAGTCTGGATGTGCCATAGCCACATTTGTAGGATCTGAAAGGTGACATTCAGAATATTCCCTTCTAGGGGTTCCCTCCAATCCCTCTTCAATCCTATGTGTTGGTTCCCTGCAAATATCTTACAACAGAATAAGACTTCTAATTCAACAAATTATAACCCCTCCATAGTCCCATTAACTAGTCTTTACTCCAAGCTACCTTATTCTCATGTGGATTTTTCTATTTTATTCTATAGTTCTCCTTTTCTAAAACCTAGACTGTGTATTTCATGGTTATCTTTCTGTGAGACATACAAAATATTTCTGTCTCAAAAAGACATTGAAAACTTGGGACAGTAAATGTAGAACATCAAGGAGGTAAAGAGGGAAAATCCCTCAGCAAACAAAGGAAAACCAACACACTTGTAGAGAGTCTGGAGAATAGACTCCTTTTTCCTTTCTCTCTGCCTACTTGAAGAAATTCTCCCATTTCTTCTGTTTACACTAGCTTCTCATAGAAATACTAAGACAAAAAAGAATTCACAGAATTATAGTTCAAAATTATATTTTTGAAAAGTCCAAGGAGCTCTTTAAAAATCTTAACTCAGATCTGGTTTAATCATGAATTCAGTGAAGTTTCAACGTTAGGGTTCATCACTACCATCGACTCCTCTCATGGCCCTGGGAGAGGTCCAAGCAATGGATTCACAAGGTCAAATTTTAAAAAGTAAACTCTTTTACCATTGTTGGCAAAGACCACAGCTTCTTTGTATTCTGATTTTCATCTTTTTCCTCATGCTGGAGGCACTGGAGAAGCTGTGGTTATATTTGTTGATCTGGTGAAGGGGAGGTTGAGATGGGCATAAGTTTATCTTGTTAGAGTGATCCATATTTATGTGGATCGCAGTCATTTCAGAGTATGATAAGTCATTTCTAGTTAGTCCCTATGGAAGAATGGGTTCAAGTAATATTTCCACTATGCACTAGGTCAAGCATCATGTCACAAGTGCAGGGTAATTCACATTTCGTGATAAACATGTGTCCCAGAACACACAGCACTGAGAGTATTTGCTAGTGGAAAGACTGGATATCTTTCCATTCTCTCTAAAAAAGATGATATTGCAAAAAATTATTATCATATGAAAAGGAAATCAGACTATTCAGCTCCAAAGATGTAGTAAAGTAATTAATTTAGGGTTGTGCCAGGCAGTTAATAACATTTTCTTATTAATCCAATTTTGTGATTTGTTTGGTATTTTCAGCTTTTTAACTATGATTTTGTTACTGATTTAAAATAAATATTTACTTTCATAACTAATTTTGCATCTACAATATTAAATTCTTTTCTCAAAGATGATCCCATAGTATGTAAGTTTCAAGTCCCCACAGAACCTGGATTTGTCCGTGATCCAACTTAATTATCCCTTCATCTTTAGAAAATTTCTCTTCACATTTCAAGAAAACTGAAGGCCAATATCATATAGTTTATAGCAGCACTGTACAAACTCCAGAACTTCTGACTTCCTCTCCATTGCTATTATTACCCTATATTGTTTTACTTTTGAGAATAAGTATCATGAAAGTCAAAGACCTTCAATTGAAAAAAAAAGGCAAGTAAAGAAATCTCCTGATGACAGTTTATAATAATAGGACTTATATATAGCATTTCTTATATGCTAGTGGTTGTTTTAAAGTGCTTACATAGAACTCAATCTTCAAAACAATTTCATGACTAAGCTAATCATATTATCCTCATTTTTTAGATAATGAAAGTTGAAACAAAAAGGTGAAGCAAGGCTAGAGTTGTGGCTTAGTGATAGAGTGCTTGTCTAGTACATGTGAGGCACTGAGTCCTTTGATCCTCAGAACCACTTAAAAATAAATAAAGGTATTGTGTCCACCTCCAACTAAAAAATATTTTTTTTAAAATGGTGAAGCATACAGACCGAGTTCACACAGTATGGGGAAAGCATGACATTCTTTGTTTTGTGGCAGCTTGCAGCAAACATTTATTGAGTGCCTACAGTGTTACAGTCACTTTGCCAAGCATTACAACTCATTATAGTATTCTATCTTTACAATTACCCTTTGAGATATGTAGCATGACTCTTATCTTGCAGTTGAAGAAATTTAAGTATAGAGATATTTAGTCATTTTAAGTAAGTAAGGGGCAAAGTAAGTACTTGATTCATCTCTGACTCCAAAGTCTGGGCTCTTAGCTTCTATGTGATACTGCCCATCAAAAAAAAAAAAAAATATCCTCAATGCACCTGCCATGGTTTCCTTGACCTTCCACTATTGCCACATCCATTCCCTATGGTTTCTTTCTTTTAAAGCAACAATTGGAATGGGCATGTGGACAGGATTAGGATTAGGAATGGGGATAGCAGCATAAAGAATAGTAGGCCCTGTCCTGGCAATTCTGATATTCATACTGTGTATACCTAAAATCAGGGCACCTGCCATCATCATACACCATGATGTTCCTTTCACTTGACCCCTTTCTTCAACTTTTGCAATGGTCAAGAGATGATAAATTCATTTTTAATTTATGTTCTATGATAAAATTATGAATAACTATGAACAGATATGTAATTTAGATATTGGGGAAAGTTTATAGAAGAAGCAAACTCAAATCCATAATAGGGTTAGGGAAAATAATACAAATAAAATAGCAAGAATGTAATGCCAGGGTGTGTCAGGGATAATAGTATCGTAGAAAGTGCACATCCAAACCGAATAGCAGATACTGAGAGCAACAAAGGGTTGCCAGGTGGGAATATGAACCCAGGGTGACTAGATCTGACAATTAAAAAAAAAAATCTAGATTTTTGGTATAAGCATATCTCCTAAATTGTAAATATTTTAAAGCAGTTCATTTTTACTTTATTTTTTTTTGCTTTTTAAATTGATTTTTTAAAAAAATAAATGACAGCAGAATGCATTACAATTCTTATTACACATATACAGCACAATTTTTCATATCTCTGGTTGTATTTAAAGTATGTTGACACCAATTCGTATCTTCATACATGTACTTTGAATAATGATGTTCATCACATTCCACCATCCTTGTTAACCTCCTGCCCCCTCCCTTTCCCTCCCACCCCTCTGCCCTACCTAGAATTCATCTATTCCTCCCATACTCCCCCTCCCTACCCTACTATGAGTCAGCCTCCTTATATCAGAGGAAACATTCAGCATTTGTTTTTTTGGAATTGGCTGACTTCACTTAGCACTATCTTCTCCAATGCCATCCATTTACCTGCAAATGCCATAATTTTATTCTCTTTTATTGCTGAGTAAAATTCCATTGTGTATATATGCCACATATTTTTTTATTCATTCATCCACTGAAGGGCATCTAGGTTGGCTCCACAATTTAGCTATTGTGAATTGTGCTGCTATAAACATTGATGTGGCTGTGTACCTGTAGTATGCTGTTTTTAAGTCCTTTGGGTATAGACTGAAGAGAGGGATAGCTCAGGTCAAATGGTGATTCCATTCCCAGATTTCCAAGGAATCTCCATATTAAAGCAGTTCATTTTTAAAAAGCACTAAACCAGCTGACACTGCAGGCCAAACAAACAAACAAACAAACTTCACATCTGTAGGACTTTTATTTGTAGCCTGTCTTATAATGGGTGAAGTCAGAAAAATCTGAGATGGCAGGTTAAAAAGGCTGAAAAGAATTAGTGGAATATTTGGTTTTTGAAAAATGTACTTTGGTTAGAATAATTTATGTGGTGGAGGTAGATGATTGAGGGATGGAATGGGAATGGGAACTAAATAAACCAGTGGCCTTTTTGGAGCTGATCCTCTTCTTTCCCCCTTTGGAGTAGTATTGGTCTTGGACCATAAGGAAAAATAGCAAGAACCTAATTAACAGCTCTAAGGTAGCAATCAATTTACAATTGTGTGAAGTGCAAATTTCTTTGGGCAAGAAATAAATTACAGTATTTGCAAATTTGTAAACAATATAGCACTTTTTCCTGAATGTATTGGGTTTCTCCAGAAAAATAAAAACAAATTTGAAAAAGCAAAATGCTAGGAAAATAACCTATTGTCCCAAGAAATGAAATTTTAAAAGTATCTTTAGTAATTGATTTCTCCATTAAATTCTTAGGAAATATAGGGGGTCCCAGTTTTTAGGTCAATAGAATGAGAGTGTCTAGAAAGTAAACAAACAATTCAAATCCTTAGTCACAGTATATGATTGACTGGGTATCTTCTTTCAAAAGAGCTGAACATAAAAATTTTCCCTCAGTCTTCCCTATATCCCTAATTTGTGCCAAGAACTTCATTCTAAAAAAAGAGATAGTAAGCCGCAAGCCATAATTACCAATGTTTAATGTAACAAAGAGAGCATCAGTGATAAAGACATTAACTCAATCTTTCTGCTCCACAGAAGTAGTTTTTATAAACAATTCTATTCATAAATGTTTATCAGAATCATTTAATAAGATCCAATATCTGTTATTAGAGAGACCCTGAAAGAATGTATGGTTTATTTAGAAAAGTAAGAGCGCTAATTCAAGATTTTATCCATTTTTAAGGACTTAGCTGCAGGCTGAGCTAGAAGCCAAGCATACAAACTAAATGTAACTCCTTCCCTGTCCTCCAGGGGTTCAAAGCCTAAATAGAAAACAGTTTACACCAATCATTTCGGTAGTGAGTTTGTTGGTAAAGAAGAAGCTTGGCTCTCCATGGATACTTGGACTGATGCTTGACTCTATCAGGAAATCATTGAACAGCAAAAGAAAATCAATTACCAAGCAGAAGGAGGGGAAAGGCATTAGAGGCAGAGGTAGGTGGAATATTAATGACCTTATGCAGGAGAATGACAGATAAAATTTGTGCTTTCAAATGATTGCTTTTTCCTATGTTCTTTTTCAAACCATTTCACAAAATATTTTTAGCAAGTCACTCAAGAGCCTTAAAATATATTCATACCTTTTTACTCAGAAATTGCAAGTCTAGGAATCAGAGATGCTGCCAGAAATTTATATATGAGGAAGTGTATCACAGCATTATTATAGTCAGAAACAATCCCCATGTTCATCAATGAGTAATGGTTAGGGCTGGGGATGTGGCTCAAGCGGTAGTGCGCTCGCCTGGCATGCGTGCGGCCCGGGTTCGATCCTCAGCACCACATACAAACAAAGATGTTGTGTTCGCCAATAACTAAAAAATAAATATTAAAAAAATTCTCTCTCTCCCTCCCTCTCTCTCTTTAAAAAAATAAAAAATAAAAAAAAATGAGTAACGGTTAAACAAACTTACAGTACGTCCAAGCCATAGGTCTACACAATCATCAAGTGATTTTATGTATTCCTCATTAAAAAAAAAAAAATCACAGTTTGAAATAATATTTCAAAACAAGCAAAAATGAATATGAAATACATTTCAAAATGATGTAAAATGTTTCATGAAGTATCATCCTAATTGTAATAAAAACAAAAAACTCTCAACCTTGTTTATGATTTTCACCCGTATCCTATTTTTCTAAAGTTCTTCCTTATTTTAGACATACCAGAAAATTAAATGGGAGGAGTTTCTGTTTGTTTTGTGTGAAATCAAAGGAATTTACTTTCAATTCTTTTCCTCTTATCAGTGATCCTGACTTGGGGCAAATCATTTACTAAGTAAGTCACATTCTCATGATTGTATCCATGTTGGCCAGGACCTAAAAGAAGACCAGGTGAGGAAGTGTCCAGATGCTGGATTCTTCCAGGAGAGGGAACAAATATGATGGGAGTGAGAATTGAGGGTGTGAAGACCAGAAAGGGCAGCTGCTGTGTACCGAAAATGAGTTACCTGCATTGAGAATTGAAAGGATGGAAATTAAGAACTGTCCTGATGCATTACCTGATTAATAGCCAAATGAAGAGCACTAAAAAGATGTTATTAAAGTTTGGAGGAGCGTTGTAGTGGACAGAGCCCCTCAGGTATCTGACTAGGTATCACTGAAGATATTCAGGCCCTAAAACTTCCCTTTTGGTCATCTTTGTTAGAGGGCATAATTGTGCAGGACTCGCCCTCTTGCCTATCATTTATTGGGAATTTAGTTATTGTAGAACTTAAAAGACCTCTTTGCAAAAGGGTTTGAGCTGTTAGGCGAAAAAAAAACTTATAAAAAGAACATATTAGAAAATAATTTGAAGTTAAAACACTATTTGAGAAAATTCAAACTGTGTACAAAAATTCACTTCATCCATCAACTCTCCTTCCTTCTAAAATGTACTCATATAAAATATGCTTTAAAAGACAGAACAAGCCAGGAATATAGCCCAAGAAATTTACCACTAAATGAGGACACATATGTGTTTTAGTTCTTGGAAAAACTGTGCCTTGCTGACTTTTTGCCTGGATTTCTTGTTTTTCTGCACTGAAGGGCATGTGGTAATTTCTCCCTCCGATAAATTTTCTTGCTTTTACAGTTTCTTCTTCTAACTGAATGTTAAGCACCTTTCCCACACCATTGCTATTCTAGGTTATGTAGGTCTACACAATCATCAAGCAACCTTCAGCAATCACTAACTAAATGGATCGAGACATTTACCCAACCACAAAACTTAGACCGTTTGGGGATTTTCCAGTCTAATTTAATCTATATAAACCTGACACCAGCAGATTTTCATTTCCTTTGTTCCTTGTGTAGACTTGGTTTAACGTGTTAGTCTCTAAAAGGGAGAGTGGAGACAGCTGTTGAGAAATGAGGAGATTGGCAGTTATAAACACGCAATTTGGTCTAATAGCTTTGATATGCTAAACTTGCTAGCTCCTCCAAGTGTACCTTCCTGATTTTGCATCACAACACACCGAATCCCAAAGGAAGCCACGATAGATTTTTAAAATTAAAAATAAAAAGAAATGCAAACCAGTGGAACGGTTCTTTTAAATCATCTCCAACAGATTCATTCTACGAACTGCAGGCCAGCACAAATCCTGGTACACTAGAGACCTTTAAAAGAGGAGAAGCCAAGAATACTGATCAGGTTCTAAAAAGCGAAAACAGGTGATGTCATAACGCACACTCCTGTGTGATCACCGCCAAGGCCGCGTGGGGAGCTGCGGCTCCAAAGAGCACCGAGCTCTGCGCCAGCCGGCAGTCCGAGTTATCTCCGGGGCCCGGCGGTCACCGATGAGCACCCGGCACCAATCAGGTTCTTGCTCAGCTCCTGCCTTTGTTCTCACTGGGGAGCAGGTTTCGGGCGTGTATCATCCGCAATACGCATTCTGCCCGCACGCGCGTTGCTGGCCCCCTCGGTATACCTGGCACCCGCATTTGTTTGTCCGTCCGCACCTTGTCAGCCAGAGCTTTCAGCTGTTACATCTGCCTTCTTGCCTCAGAGTGGACGTAAAACCCCTGACTCACCATTTTTAGCTTTGGGAGAAGCTGGTCCTGCCCAATCGTTTTAGGTGGCAATTTGTTTTCCGAAGCTACCTTCCCAGGCAGGGCTCTGTCCTCTGCATGTATCTGACCGGCTGCTTAAGAATGGATTTTGGAGTAAGAAGAAAAACCTCTCTTTGGTCATTTCGTGTTTTCACTGCTAAGAGTACTGTGAGAAGGTGCTTCAGAGAAGAAGCGGAAACTGCTAAACCCGATATGTCCCCCCCCTCCCCCACCAACTGGATTATTGTATAAATATGCCTCAGACATCTACCCCCATCCCATTCTCAAGCCTCAGGTAACGAACTAGTCTTTTACACAAGTCTCACAATAAATGACGCATAAAGTTCTTTGAGATCTCTGGATGCAAAGTGCATCAAGACTGCAGCCTCCTTTAGAGCTAAGCTTAGATTTTTGGCTGAGGGAAAGCCCACCACTGCCCCGAAGGAAGGAACGTCTTAATCTCTACCCTTCTCTCACCCCCACACCACCCCTTTCTCCAGAAATCAGAAAATGTTTAGCTCAATCGTAGACCCTCTAGCGAGCTCTAGCTTCCAGCTATTTATCTCACTTTCCTCACCATTTCTGTAGAGACCTTGGAGAGGGGCGTGGCTTGACTTGGGGGTGGAGCTGATCTGCCAGTGTTATTTGCATATAACACACCCTCTTTTTCTTATTGGAGGAGCCGTGCACATTGTATTCCCTCCCACATCACTACCTAACCCGCCATCTCCCTTCAGTTCTGAGCCTCGGAGATAAACTTAACTTGCCCGGAGATTCAAGGCATTTTCGGCCTCTGCGATTGGCCGGTGAGGCTCTCAGCCGAGCCCTAGAAGCTCATTGGCTGCGGCCAAGCGCTCCGGGGGCGTGGCTAGAGCTGTCCGATTAGCGGGAGGGGGCGGTACCGGAGTGTGGAGGTGGTGAAGGTGGTGGGACGGCGGGGGCGGGGCCCGCACTGAGGCGCTGCGGCGGCGGCGGCGGCGGCTGTGGTGGCGGCTGCTCGTCCTAGGCTGGCGGGGGCGGGGGTCTGAGGATGGGGGCGGGAGGAACAACGGGCCGGTGAGGAGCAGCCGCCGCCGTCTCCGCCGTCGCTCCGACAGCCGTCGCCGGTGGTCGCCTCGCGCACCCCGGCTTGCTTTCGGGCCGCTGCCTTCCATCTCCACATCCCGCCCGGAGGAAGCTGAGGCTGAAGCTCGACCGGGGGACGGTCCGGCCCTGCATCTGCGCGACTGGCGGCAGTGACAGCCCTGCCCGACCCGCCGCCCGCCCTAGCCTTCACCCTCGGCGCCCGCAGCCACCATGAACCGAGGCGGCAGCAGTCCGTCGGCCGCCGCCAACTACCTGCTCTGTACCAACTGCCGGAAAGTGCTGCGGAAGGTACGGGCTTAGCCTGAGGTCCGGCCGGAGATGGGCGCCTGCCGGCTGGGGTCGGGCTGCTCGGGGCGAGGCTCGAAGGGATCCCTGGCATCGTCCCTGCGAGGCTCAAAAAGATCCCTGGCTTGGTTCATGCACGGAAACAGAAACAGGGGGTGTGAGTTGAGGGTGGAGGGTTCGGGCGTTTGCTGCTTTTTATCTCCGCCAGGACAGAGGCTAGTCCCGAGGGGTTGGGATTTGGGGGTGGGGGAATGCCTGTGGTCTGTTTTCAGCTCGCCTCTGTACCTGGCTATCCCCGGTCTGCTCCTCGGTCAGACTGAGGGAGGGACTGGTTGGAGCCTCCTCCCTGTGCAGTTTAGCCGTAGATGGAGGTTGGGATGAAATCAGAGCAGCCTGGTCTGGTCTTGAGGAACCCTGGCTCCCTCTCTGCTGTGGCTAACTCTGATGGGTGCTGTTTTTGTTTATTCTGTTGCCTTTGCTTTGCGCGCCGTGCCGGACTCCCCCTTTTCACATTCTTTTGATGGTAGTCCTGGGTCTATAGTTCAGTCACGAAGGAACTATTAAGGCGTCTTGAACTTTATGCCCATGGGAAATGCTGTTCGATCTTACAGTTACTCTGGTGGGGTTACAGGAGAAGACTGAGATGGACATGGGTTGTCTCCCTCCTTAGCACCCCCACCCCGTGTTGATCCAGAAAAATCAGATGCACCATCAGCTTAATGCTTCCCATAGGGACTGATAGAAAGTTTACTCCAGTATTGTTTAGATTACTTGGCTTAATCACTCCGTGGGGGATGGGGAGAATAGGATGGAAGAAGGAGATGAAAAACTGTCTCTTTAGACTGAGAAGAGTTTTAAAATTAGATTTTAACTGCCTCCACGAGTAATATTATAATCAGTTTATTCTTCTCCAAACTCTTATTTTTTGCATTGCATTAAGTGGAAATCTTAGATGAGGTGTTTCTGTTTGTCCAGTACAAATGAATTAAAATTGCTGAGCTGTGCAAATGCACCGGGTCTGCGAGCTAAAATGAATATGGTACCCTCCCCCCCCCCAGAGAGAGAGAGAGAGAGAGAGAGAGAGAGAGAGAGAGAGAATATTTCTCTATATACAGTCACTTTGGGATTGTTCTTTATATATGAAAGAAAGAAAGCACATAAGTAAGCAAGCTCAAATATTTGCGCTCTTTGTCCAAAAACTGTTTTTCTTCCTCTGTGGGTCAGGCCAAGTGCCAATCAAAGTTGTTTTTCAAGCCTCTTTTCCCTGCAGTAGGGCTGCTGCTTTTTTTTTTTCCTCCTATTTTATTTGAGAGCTTGAGGAAAGCAAAGAGATTGCAGATTGAAGTTAATCAAAGAATTAAGTATGCCTTAAATTGTGTTTATTGGATATGTTTCTCTTGAAACAGATTTTTATTAAATGTGCATGTTGAGTATGTGCAGTTATTTTTTTCCATAAACTTCGGGATCAAATTACAGTTGATACTTGCTCAGCTCATTGTAGGGCAGCTTGTGAGAAATGTAATGGATCAGAAGTGCAGATCAGGTTAGTTGAATGTTAACTCTTTCACTGCAGGGCCAGTTGTCATCTGAATTTAGTTCTTAAAAAATATTATTCCCATACTTTAAAAGTGAAAGGTTGTCTTTGACATAAAAAGTATGTCTTTAAGACATATTTTGATTAAACTTAAGCTTAGTTAAAATGACAGCAAGTTTTTTTTAATCAAATAAGAAAAAGATGTGCTGTTATTTACTGAAAAAAGATTTTTTAATGCCTATGGCAATTTGTTAAGTTAACAAAAGCTTTGAAGGTGATATAGGGCTTCAAACTATTTTATTTTTCTTTTGAGAAAACTGTGGCTATGGATCCATGACATTTTACTAGTTAAAACATCTTTATTTATTTCTCTTAGTTTGTTAAAAACTAGTATTTGTTTACCTAGAAAGAACATCTTCATTTTTAGACATTATTGAGAAAATATGGAAAATGGATGTGAACATTTTTATATTTTATAATTGCTATGCACATCTCTGCCAGTACTCCAGTTTTTAGTAACTACAAGGTATTTAATGTTGATTCATGTAGTAGCATGAAATGAATTTAGATGGAAATAGAATTGTTTGTGCCAGTTATGACATGACTTGGCAACATTTGTAGCTTTTTAAGATTGCCTTTCTTAAGTGCTCTTAAATCAGTGTCTAGCAATTTAAATTTTTCATCATTCTAAGAATAGCATGTAAGGGTTTATTTCTAATAAGGACATATTTTTCTTTTTGATAGAATGTAAGTAAAATTCATCTATCACTTTCAAAAAAATGTGATTCTGTGAGTTTATCTTGTGTTTTCCACTAATGTAGTGTACACTAATAAACAAATGGATCATAGCACTTTGAATTTTAGTTCAGTGTAGCTTACAATGGAAGAATGAAAATCATGTGTATCTAGTGTAAATTATACTTTGCTGTTATAAACCCTCATTAATGATGAGGGAAAGGTCACCTTTTTATATGACAAAAATTTGTGGCAATATGCTTAATTTGGGAGAAACTTTAAAAAGAACTGAATTCACAGTCAAGTAAACCTATTTGTTTTAATCCAGTACCTGAATATTCAATTTTATATTGGGTGAGAATCATATTTATTCATAGAAGTGTCCTTACAAATTTGATTCAGTATCTTCTTAAATATTAAATGTACCAAATTTATAACTTAGGTACTAACTTATCTCTAGGAACAAATGAACAAACTATCATCATATTCAAAACTCCTATTAAGTCTAACTTACTCCATTGTCACATAGTTTAATAAAGTTTTTAATGAAACAGGAAATTCTATTTACTTTGTAAGGTTAACAAGTTTTGAAATGTGACATATTTTACTTGAGGAAATTCCAGTGACACTGAGATGAATCTGATCCTTTAATTTGAAAAGTGGAATGTGAAACTAAGGAAGGTAGGTAATTGTCAGTCCAGTCATCTTCCAGTAAAGAAAAGTTGGTATATTACAATGTATTTTGAGTATTGAACTCTTATTATTATTCTAACATTTAAAATTTGTTGGTATGTGTAAGAGTTCTAGTGATATATCTTTGTGTGATTATTATGCTTTTTAATTTTCTTTATAAAATCACAAATTTTGACAACACTTTAATGTTTTGTAAGCATAGATACTGTCAAATTTGAAAATTTTAGATTAGGAAGCTTATTAAATATTAATACTTTTATGTATTTCAGCCAATAGAATGGGTTTACTTATACTATGGACTAGTAATTTATTCTGCTTTTGTTAATCAGGTTTCTTGTGTTATACAGTTTTGATTGTCAAAAGCAGTTTTTTACTTGATTTTTATCTTAAATAACCTAACAGGAAATCAAACAATGAATTTATGACAGCAAAGTTGTATGCAGTGGTTTTCAAACTACTTTATAAGATGCTTCAGGGTTTTAAAATACTTAAATTGGATTGAAATTTTAAGTATCTTTTAAATTATTTAAAAAATTTAAGAATATAGCTGCTTATAACATGTATACATAATCCACCACATTGGAGCATACCACAGTTATCTTTTGTTACAAGATTATTCTTATGCAGGCCTTTAAATTAAACTTGTTCTGTTATCTTTGTACATATATTTAAACTTTTTTGTTGCTGTTATCTACAGGAAAGATTCTCATTAATTATGAAGGCATTGGCCTTAAAAAAAAAAATCCTGTACATATCTGCTCATGTTAAATTTCTGTGAGAACACAAGTACTGTTATCAGTAATTGTTACTTTATAACTAAAATATGTATCAATTTTTTGTATATTTATATGCTTCATAATTTAAGTTCAATATGAGATTTAATTTATAAAAGCAATTCTGCTACTTCCCCCAGCTCCCTACCACCAAAATTAAAAAAGGCCTACCTGCTAATGTGGTGATACTGGAAGCCATAAAGATGTGTTTACAATTGAATCTTATAACAGGTCTTTTAATTTTGAGCAAAATAGCCAATGTCCTTAAAACCTAGTTTTCTTTGGAAAATGTGGATAATGTCTACCTGCTCCACAGGTTGCTTCATAGCTCAAGGAAGATAATGTGTCTTAAGTACTTTGTAAATCACGAAGTACAACTATAAACACAAAAAGGAAAGAAAAAGACTATATATTTATACCTTTTCCAGAACATCTAAGTTCTTTTTGTGTTGTTCAGTACATGCTGAGTAATTTGGTTAATGTTCACTTTTCTCTTCAATTTGTTGCCTGCATGAGAGTTAAAGATTATGCTTTTAGTTTAAATGATCATTTTGCATATTTTATTTCCATATTTCAATTCTCTCACTCCACATACCCCTTAGTTAAATGGTAATGCAGTACATTGTTTTTGGATTTTCAAATAATTAAATTACCTCTGATACTTCAGCAGTTAATGGAAATTGCTTTTTAGTGCAAAAAGATTAAGAGTTAAAGATGTTGGTGCTTAATAAAGGATGGGGGTAAACTTAGCATAAAATACAGATTTTTTAATTAGTTCAGGAGAAGAGTTATAAAACTAAAAGTCTTAATCTTTTCTTCTCATCTCTGTTCTTTTCATTTTCTCCCTTGGAAAGATTGGATTCTAACAATTTAGGTTTGTAATGATCTTCACAACTTTAAGAGTACTTTTACATTATCTCTGACATACAACCAGGAAGTCCACTTAAATCTAATGCTGTCTCTGTAAAAAACTATTCAAATTGTCTCCTGCAGTATTAAGGTTTCCGTGGAATATCGTAGCATCTGTGGAGTACCCGTAGGTACCTAAAATTCTCCAGATAATAATGATTGGGAATTGAAAATTAGCCACTTTTTAACATACTATTGCAGATCAATTGGAGGAGAAGGAGAGTGGAGTAAGCTGGCTACTTTTATTATATGTCTAGCAGTTGTTTGGTTAGTTTTTTTTAAATAAGACAGTGTAATAGTTCTCAAAATATGGTCCTTAGACCCCTGTGGGTATCCAAGACTCTTTCAGTGATCCTAGGAGATCAAACTTATGTTCATAATTTTTTTTGTCATTTTTCTGTGTACAAAGCAATGGGGGTATAACTTATGCTGGCCCCTTAATGTAAATCAAGATAATGGCCCAAAATAGTGATCACTGTTTCCTTCACCACACAACACTGGGGGAAAAAATTGTCACTTTCTCTGAAGAATGTCCTTGGAGGACAGTGAAAACTTAAATTTTGTTTAAATCCTGACGATTGAGTACTCACATCTTTTTACCTGTTGATGAAATGGGAAGTTCATAAAGTGCTTCTATTGCATATCAAACTGGTTGTCTCCTGGGCAAACTTGGGCAGTTATTTTAGTTACAAGCTGAACTAGCCACTTTTTCATGGAACCCCATTTTTACAGACAAACTGGTTACTCAGACTTGGGTATTTAATAAACTTTTTATCTTAAAGATGAGTAATTTAAAGTTCAAGGAAAATAATTGACAATATTTGTTGCTAGTGATAAAGCTCAGCATGCAAGGAAAAACTAAGTTTGGAGAACATATATCTGCCTTCATTAAGCTAGAAACCTTCCCCGTTCTTAAAGGTGCTCCCCTTGAGATCAAGGATGTTATTAATAAATGTGATTTTTTGATATTGTGTAATAAAATGTGTCAACATTTGGAAGATCTGTACAACTCATTGAATCAGTATTTTCTAAATGACCCCTGTATAAAGTCATTGATACTCAGGGCCTTTCATTTTTTTTCACCAGGAAACAACCAGTTAAAGCATAATGGACACAAAATCTTAAATCTAGCCATTCTTTTTATCCCTGGCAGTGCATATTGTCATTTGTTGTCCTTGAATTTTCAGGATCACGTTACTCATTTTTTAGATGTTTACCAAAATCATACATGAGTAAAAGAGCCATTCAAAATGCAAGATGAACTAAATGATATTAATGTAATATAGAATGTTAAGTTCACAGATGTGGTTTCACATTCCATATTGCAATTAGCCTTGCAGAAGGTATAGTTATCAAGTTCTGTTGTATCAAAGAGTAATCATCATTATCTACTTTTTTCAACTACATGTCTGTGTCAGGCTAGATTTCCCTCACATACTTCAATTAAAACATATCACAATAGATGAATGGAGAAAATCCAGTTGTCTTGTAATAAACACACATTAAAGAGATTTGTAAAAAATGTAAATGTCAATCTGACTATTTTGTTTTGGGAAATAAAGTTATTTCCATAAAAAATATGTGACTTGTGTTAGCATGTAATGGATGTTATTATTTTCAGTGAATTTAACATTTAAACTTTTCTCAACTTTAATTTCTATTAATAACCCACACATAAGTAAAACTTCTTTGGTGTCCTCAATTTTTTGAGTATACAAAGGAATCTGAGACCAAAACCTTTGAGAATGGCTAAGCCAGAGTTTACTGACAGTAGGACTGTTCTCCCTAGTACTGTGCAATAACTGAAGAAATATCAGATTTAAACATTATGCTCCAATGATTGATGCTTGGCTGCAAAGGAGAGAAAGACCCTGAGTAGTACAGCTAAAAGCTGAGAAATGTGGGAGAAACAGCAGTGGAAGGGACAAAATACAATCAGACAAAAGTGTCAATATATGCTACTGATAACAAGCATTGTTATTACAAAAACAAAAGATAGGATAGCTCTGAATATGATAGTCCCTAATCATCTTTCTCAAACCTAACGGGAACTTTCCAGTGTGAAGTGTGTGTGTCATTGTTTGTACACTCTACACAAAAGCTATGGCAGCCTACAACTGCCTGCAGTGTGGTCTTGAAGATGAGGATAAAGGTTCATTTATTCTATCTGTTTAGATTTGGTGAGACCTTATGACTACCAATATCTAACCTGTCCCTTAGACATCACTGCAATGGAAATGAGGATGGGGAAGGAAGTGAAATTTGCTATATACACTAAAATATGTTATCAGATATTTAGTTATGTTTCCCATGACAGTTTCCTTAAACCCATCAGTAGGTTGGCTATAAACTATTTTAAAAAATATATCCACAGTTCATGTATGGAATTTTTATTTGTTCTTCAGTTATTTTTTTAGAACACTTGTGACATCTCCCCAAAGCCTTTCCTAATCTTCCAACTTTCTTCCCCCTTCTGCTTATCCTCTAGATTGCAATGCCATCCAATTATACTGTATTTATTGGTATATAATAACAATAATAATTTAGTTGTAATTAGCATTAATGATGAATTGTCATATTGAATTATAACTAACAAGTTAACACTTTTTTTTCCGTAACATAAATTGTCTTATTTGAGATTTGGTTAATGGAGAATATTTTTTAGCAAAGTGGGACTTTGATTTAAAGACAAATACTGGTGGAATTTTTGTATTGGGTACAATATAGGTGAGTTAGTACAATGAAAATTTCTCATTTTCTACAATAAGTTAGATATTTTTTTTTTAGGATATGAAATCCCTAAATTTTTTAGTATAAATGGACAGGACACCTTTATTTTGTCTGTTTACTTTTTTTATATGGTGCTGAGGATCGAACCCAGTGCATCACACATGCTAGGCTAGGACTTTATCGCTGAGCTACAACTCCAGCCCGAAAGTGTTTGCTCTTTACAGTCCTATTTTGTTGTCATTTTAAGGAACACTTTCAGAAGTGCAATAGTAAGGATTATTTGAGAAAAAAAAAGTGCACTGGTGCCTGGGTTTTTTGTTTTTGTTTCATTGTCTTTGTGATTGTAAGAATGTTTCAGTTAACTATCATACTACTTTTTGAAGGGAGTTTTGACAGGGTGTAAGAATATTTGCCCACCAAGAGAGGCATCAGGACACTAGCCATAACTGCTGGTCTTTCTCAGAAATGTAAAGGGGCCATTGTTTTCATGTGGACACATGTTCTACCTCTTGGAATCTGCTTGAGTTCTGTTGGGAATTGGCTAGTTTAGAGTGTTTAAGGGCATATCTTCAAACTTCCAAGATTCTCTGTAAACTACCTCCTAAAGTTCCAGGTTGACTATAGAATTCTGATTAAACTTTTTCCTACCCCACATACCCCCAGCCCTCTACCTTGGAAATCTCCCAAGCCAGCTGCAATCCCCTTGGCCAGCAGGCACTCCTTTGGTAACTATGAAACAGAATTGTTCTTAGGCTTGGACTACCCTATAACTAGCCTTTATTTTTTAGATCCACCCAGAAGTGAGTCATTCATTGGTCTGTGGGCCAGGATATTGGCTGCCCCTGAGGGGATATTATGAATATTATGGATATAAATATTATGACATATTTTACCCTTATGTTGGGCAGAAAAACCTTTCATTTTCCTGCTCAAAACTTATGATAAGGTATGACTGGCGTTTTTACATTATGTGTCTTAAAGACAATATTGAAAATGTCATAAAGAAGAATGAGCAGATATAAAATATGGCTAGTAAGACATACTTTCACTTTTTTCTCTGCTAATTAATACTACTTATAATGAAGAATACCATCTTATTTCTAGATGTCTATTTTATTTTCACATCTTACTGTACCGTAAAGATGGTCAGTTGAAGAAATTTATCTTTCCAATTATAGATACATATTGAATATTTAGAAAGATTAAATATACCTCATGAGTAACTAAAGGTGGATTTTGTGGGAGATCATTATAATTATCTGAGACTGACTCTTAGTTTCAGGATATATTTTGTAACATCAATAACAGTAGCTTCTATTGAATACTGCCTGTACACCATAGTCTGTACTATTTTTTTGCAGTGGTGGTACTGGGGATTGAATTTGGTCACTCAATCACTGAACCACATACCCAACCTTATTTTGTATTTTATTTAGAGACAGGGTCTTACTGAATTGTTTAACACTTCCCAAGCTGCTGGGATTACCCATGTGCACCACCACACACAGCCCTTGGTCTGTGCTATTTTTAAGTTCTACATATTCTACCATATTTAAGTATCATAATAAATGATGAGGAACTATTACTCACACTTTATGGATGAAGAACCTGGCTCAGAGGGCTTTAGTAACTTACTAAAGGTTAGAGTATCAATAAATGATAGACTCAGGATTGAAACCAGTTTGAACTCTGAAGATTAACATATTATTCAGATATAAGCACTGTGTTGTCTTATGTTTTTCTTTATGCAGATGATTTATCAAGTATAAAATTGTGTAAAAGGACTAAAGTTCCTCATTGAGATGTATTCTATTATTTTCTCATTAAAAATGAAACAATCTTATTGAAGAGTTTTAATCTCTTGGACTTTTCTCTTTTATCTCCATAAATCCACTATTATGTGAGCATTCTTTCATAATTTTTTCCCCTAACTTCCTAGCATAGGAATTGCACATCACTTCCTACCAACTAGTCATTCATCATTTCAGTGGCACTGAATCATTCAGTACTGCTGTAGTACTTTTGACAACAGTGTCTAGAAACATTTTTTAAAAAATATTTTTAGATGTAGATGGACACAATACCTTTATTTTATTTATTTTTTACGTGGTGCTGAGGATCCAACCCTGTGCCCCACATGTGCTAGGCAAGTGCTCTACCACTGATCTACAACCCTATCCCCTTTAAACATTTTGAATTTGAGTATTGTGTTTCTTGAATAGGACTTCTAAGAAATATTTTCTTTTTGTTACATTTTTTTGTGGTAAATTTTTCATGGTTATTTATGAAAATAAAAAATAACATTAGTGCTCATTTCCACCATTCACTTTGGCTTTCTGTATAAGGCAAAAATGTTAGTTATGGGAGCAAAACAAAGCAAAAACCCTACAATGGGCATCCTTTCCCTCCTTTTTTTTTTCCTATTCACATTCCTTACAAAAAAAATACTACCTCTGCAGAAGAGTTTCCAGTCTTACGAAAGATTTGTTTTGGAGAGAGGAAATTATGGCAGATGTAGGGCTGTTATTTATGGGTTACAACTCTTGAGTTTTCCATAGAAGCACAGTAAGATATGTAGTTAAGTTCCAGAGTAATATTGGAGATATATCCAGCATTTACTGATTATAATAAATTTAACATATCTAACATTTACTGATTAGCCTGGAAACCTAGCTGCTGTAACATTGTTTTCAAAGGAAAATACATCCCAAAATCTAAATAACTGCTTCACTTGAAGCTGTCTTTTCTAACTTGTTCATTCCACATTAATAGGGTAATAATTTGGGTATAAAAATTTCAATTCTCTTACCATAAATTTTTGAATCTTAAGATTAAATTCTCGGGGTTTGGAATATCTATTTGCATTATAGTTTTATTGTTTTAGTAGATTTTGAAATACACCATTAATAATCTCATGAAATACATGTGTAGCTGTTAAATATAAGTTGTAGATTCACACATTCCTTAGGCAAAGTGTATTGTTGAACACCTAGAAATAGCATGAAATAGTGGATATTCTTTTTATTTTATAGGAGGCTACTTAATATTTGGTGCTCTTAAAAATGATGGAAAATAGCTAGGCACAGTGGCAAACGCCAATAATTCCAGCTACTTGGGAGGCTAAGGCAGGAGCATTGCAAGTTTTAGAACAGCCTGGGCAACTCAAAGGATGGGGGATATAGCTCCTGTGAAGCATTCTGAGTCTGATCTCCAGTTAAATCTAGTGGGAAGTTCTTTGACTAGTTCTTGTTATGATTATCTATGGGAGACCATATGCTCATGTGGTTATCTTTCTGTTCTCTTTTATCTTAAGAAGTAATCACTAATCTGATGCTTCTGGTTTAAAAAAAATCCCATTATATATGAGCATGAAAAAAATTATACTGATGTATACTGATGACTAAATCTTTATTAGAGGTATTACAGCGAACATATTTATCACAGTGGAAAATGGAAGACATTTATAATTAATATTTACCTTGATAACTTATTTAACTTCAGATTCTTATAGAAACAATTCAGTTTTTTTGGTGGGGTACAAATCCAACAACTAGATTTTTAAAATATCAAGTAACTAACTTGCACATTGCTATGAATGTGCTACAGGGTATTCCCACTTCCATTTTAGATTGCTACTAAAATTCAAATGAACTGTAGCAGCATGCCTTTAAAAAACCACTCTTCTGTTCATAAAAAATACTCTGATGTCATAAAAATGAAATGTGATCTGTATTCTAACTCCTAACTTGTCCAACCTTTTTTTCAGTGGCAGGTATTCATTACATAATGAGAAAAGAGGGAGAGAAGCCAGGCATGGAAGCACACACCTGTAATCCCAGCTACTTGGGAGGCTGAGGCAGGAGGATTGAAAGTTGAGGCCAGCATGGATGGATACCTTAGCAAGATCATGTCTCTAAATAAAAAAGAATTGGGTGTGTTGCTCAGGGGTGGAGCACTTACCTAGGATATGTGAGCTCCTGGTTCAATCCCCATACTAGGAAAAAAAAAATAGAGGAATGTATTGTTATATAAAGCCCATTTCCTTTTATTCTACCTTTATCTTCAACATCATTTTAATATTCCTGCTTCATTAACAGTTCATTAACTGTTTGGCAGAAGCTGTACACCACTAGAAAACTAAAATGTAAGGCACTGTTTATTGTAGGTCAATCAATTCAAGATAAAAGAATTTCTAAAATGAAGATGTAAGTCAGTGGAAAAGCTAGATTTGGCTCATAGAAAATTGATTCTTCAATGTACTTACACAGACACCAAATTCCTTAACAAGACCCCGAAAGCTCAAGAAATGAAAACAAGAATCAATAAGTAGATGGTTTCAAATTAAAAAGCTTTTCTGCACAGCAAAGGAAACAAACAAACAAAAAATGAATAGAGAACCTACAGAATGAGAGGGAATCTTTGTCAGCTACTCTTCCAACAGGGGATTAATATCCAGAATGTATAAAGAATAAAAACACTACAAAAAAAAGAAACCTTGAATAATAAATGGGCAAAAAACTAAATGGACATTTCTCAAAAATGGCCAAAAAATATATGGAAAAATATTCAACATCCTTAGCAATAAGGGAAATGTAAATCAAAACTACCTTGACATTTCATCACACCCCAGTTGAAATGGCAAACATCAGGAATGGTGAGGAAGTGAGGGAAAAGTTACACTCATATAATGTTGGAAATCCAAACGAGTACAACCACCTTGGAAAGCAGTATGGAGTATTATGGTTTAGATATGAGGTTCTCCCCCAAAGCTCATGTGTGAAACAAAGAAGAAGGTTCAGAGATGAAATGTTTATGAGCTGTGTGACCTGATCAGTGGATTAAGCCACTGATGGATTAATTGGGTGGTAACTCTAGGCAAGTAAGGTGACTAGAGAAAATAGGTCACTGGGGTCATGACTGAAGTTTATATTTTATCTTTGGTGAATGGAACTATACTTACTTGTTGACATGTCCTGAGCTGCTCCACCATGTACTTCTTCCATGATGTTCTGCTTTACCTTGGGCCCAGACCTATGGAGTCAGTTATCTATGGACTGAGACCTCTGAAACCATGAGGCAAAATTAACTTTTCCTCCTCTACACTGTTCTTTTGGTCATAGCAACAACAACAACAACAAAACGGATTAAAACATAGATTCCTCAGAAGACTAGGAATGGGCTTGGAAGGCTGACGCAAGAGGATTAGAAGTTCAAAATCAGCCTCAGAAACTCAAGAGAAGCTCTGAGCAACATAGTGAGACCCTATCTCAAAAATAAAATGCGCTGGGGATGTGGGTCAGTGGTTAAGTGCCCCTCAGTTTCATCCCTGGTTTAAAAAACATAAAAAACAAAGAACTAGAAATATAACCACCATAGGATCCTGTTATCCTACTCCTTAGTATTTATCCAAAAAAATTAAAATCAGCATGCCCCAGTGACACAGGCATATCAATGTTGATAGCACAATTCACAACAACCAAGTTATGGAACAACTCTGGTACCAACCAACAGAAGAATGGATGAAGAAAGTGGTATATATATATGCAATGAAGTTTTACCAGTCATAGAGAAGATTGAAGTTATGGTATTTGCTTGTAAATGGCTGGAGCTGAAGAATACCATGCTAAGTGAAATAAGCCAGACTCAGAAGGTCAAAAGTCTCATGCAGAAGCTAGAGAGAAATAAGAAAACATAAAAAATGGGGGATCCCAAGAAAATAAAAGATCAGTTGAGTAGAAGAATGGGATTGAGAGGGAAGGAGGAGGGATGGGGAAAGGAAAGAACTGTGGAATGAAATTGACCAAATTCTGCTACAAAAATACATAAATACGTCACAGTGAATTCCAACTTTATAAAGCACCAATTTTAAAAAAAACAACTGAATAGAAGGAAGACCAGTAGAAAAGAGGAAGGAGAGCAGGGGGAGGGAAGAGGGGAGGTAAAATAGAAGTACTAGGTGTTGCAAAGGAGCAAATTATATTCCGTGCCTGTATTCATATGTCAAAATGAACCTCACTATTACATGTAACTATAGTGCACTAATAAAAACATTTTTTAAAAAGAGGAGAGGGCTACATTTTTACATAAAGCTCATTCCCTTTTATTATACCTATATCTTCGTCATTTTAATCTTCACAAACGATGAACTGTTTGGCAGAAACTATGGGGCACTTGAAAACTAAAATGTAAGGTGCTGTTTATTATAGATAATCCAAGATAAAGGATTTTTAAAATGAAGATGTAAGTGGAAAAGCTAGATTGGACTCATAGAAACCTGATACATATCTTTTCTGGAACATATGTAAAACATAGCTGGTTTACAATTATATCTAAGAAAAATTTACATACAAATACTAAGTTCCTCTTCACCATTTTATAGTAGATGTTTGTTTTTCAAGGTCAATTGAACTCATAGGTGACAGAGATATTTACTACTCAGCAGGGTTTTATTCTTAATGTCATAACTCACAGCAGTTTGCAAAACATTGGACAGCAATTTGTAGGAATTAAGTAGGTCTTGATTAAGTTAAGGTGTTTTTTACCTTTTTCCTTTTTTTGGTGCCGGTGGTTGAGCTCTGGGCCTCATGTATGCTAAGCATATACTCCTCACTGAGCTACAGTCTCAGCTTCTTGACTGAATTAGATATCCTTTCTAAGTTCCTATGACTGTCATTATGCTTTCCCACTCCAACTAAAACTTCCATTGGGTGGGTGATTGGGGTGATTAAACTATTTTTTAACAGAGATTAACAATTGCATTGGCTAATAAGCTTGTCTAGGACAAGGTTCTGAAGTGTGTTTCTGGAACCAGCAACATGAGCATCACTTGGGAATTTGTTAGGTTCCTAGGACACCACCCCTGAATCTGCTCTATCAGAAATTTTGGGGGTGAGAACCAACTATCTGTATTTAATAATTCTATCATGTGATTCTGATGCACTCTGAGAACTGAGAACCACTCATCTAGGATTACTAAATCAAATGCTTCTACAAATGGAAATTATTTACATTCATTTCATCTTTAACGCAGATTAACAGTTGTTTTGCTTATTTTAAAAAAAGGTCACCAATTTAAAACTTTCAGGTATAATCTGCTTTTATCTTATGAAAAATACCCTATTGTTACTAGATTCTGAACTTTGGCTTAAGAAGAAAAAGAATTGGGTTTTAAAACTTATTTATGAATAAAATCAAGTGAAAATATCTCTTGACATTTCTTGCTTACATAAAAATTAGTGCTTCAATACTAACATTGGTAGACTCTGGTGGGTCTTTCTATCTTTGATTATTTTTATTTCAAAGGAGACTTATCAATCTAAGCTTTTATGAAGAAAAGGACTTTTTTTCTTAAATCAAGGAAGAAATTATAACATTTGTCCTAAAGACATATTTAGGATTTATTCATTTTTTAAAATTCTTTTGAATCTTTAGACAAGAGCACAGGTACACACACACACACACACATATGTGTGTGTGTGTATATGTATACATACACATGTATCTACATATGAATATTATGGTTATTCTTTATATATTATGGTTATTCTTTTTCAATTACAGTAGTTTGCTTTTTAATTACAAATGGTATATCAGAAAGTCACATCAGGAAGTCTACAAATTAAAAGACAACATATCTAGGATACATATATATTATACATGGACCCTAGACAAATAGAAGGTTGTTCTTTGAAAAGGAAAAAATTGTCTCACTTATTTTCAGTTCTGTCTAGAACAGTGACTATAATTATATTTTATTGTTTGCTTGTATCTAATTTTGAGGTAATGGCTGTTTTCCTCATATTGTCTCTAATTTAGTACTAAAATTTAGCCTGTATTGATCTTATTTAGGAAAAATAATGGGTTCTATTAAATTGCCCCCACCATACTTCCAAGTTCTCTTGTGTAGTAGCTGCATCAGAAGTGTATGCAGTTACTTAATTCTAAACTGTGAAGAGTGATGCTTTTCTATTGACCATTTTTCTATCTTCTGTGAGGAAAGGACTAATATAGTACCTTAAATAGAACTGTTTCCATGGCAATGGGCAGTCAGCTTTTGACTTTGAGTCTCATAAAAAAGGAAATTTATAAAAGCATTTTCATGGTCTAAAATAGCAGTATGGCAAAAAGTAAGGTATGAGAATATTTCCTGTCAGTTATTGCATGACTGATTAAGCTAGCAGAACATCTCTTTTCTTTTTTAACATAGCATTGCATCTGAGCATTTTGAAATGCTGTACCATTCCTTCTCTTAATTAATGAATGATAAACGTTGTCTTGAGACTGATAAGAAACTAAAGAAGCTCAGAAATAAGCTTAGGATTGGGGCCCATGCCTGAGAAAGAAAGGTTGCTTTGCACCGGTTGTAATTTTATCCTTCTAAAGAATTTTATTTTTCTAAAGAGTAAATACTGAGTAAATTATGGTCATTCTAGATTATATTTAAACAGAATTATATATATTGTATTTAAACAGTTCCTACAGTTTGGGGTATACAGATCACTTATCCTGTTCCACTGGCAATCTGCCTCCCTTGTTTTCTTTTTGTATCCACACCCACTGAAGAAGCAGAGCTCTTTGATTCTAGTAGTTGGGTCATCTTCCCTCCAGTAAAGATCGGTGAGGGTCCTCTAGACTAGAGGCTAGAAAGTAGGACCATATTATCATTTATAATCTTTGTTTTTTCCATTTTTATAGTTGATTCCTCTTTGACTAAGCCTTATCTCAGTATAGAATTATAATGTTTTTAGTTGAATCAGTTTTCATCTTTAAAGGATCACTTATAAATACTGAACACTCTGAGGTTACTCTTTTTAAAATTTATTTTTTAGTTTTAGATAGACACAATATCTTTATTTTATATTTATGTGGTGCTGAGGATCAAACCCAGTGCTTCATGCATGCTAGGAGCACTCTACCACTGAGCCATAAACCCAACCCTCTAAGGTTGCTCTTAAGGAGGGAATTGGTTGAGCAAATTACGTGTCATAAATACAGTGCAATACTGGGCAACTTTCAGGATGTAGATCTATGTGTAGAAGTAGACAAATGTCTAGTAGGTTATTGAGTGGAAAAGGCTCGTTTTGAAAGTATATGAAGTTTTTTATTTTCATTTTTTAAAAAAGAGTACAGAAAGATGAAGTCAAAAATTAACAGTATTGATTTCTAGTGAAAAGGATTGTAGGAGATTATTTTTACCATCTACTTCTCTTCATTATCTTTTTGTTTTATTTTTAACGTTAAATATGTATTTTTTAAAAAAATTTAAAGGCTATTACTGTTTTTAAATAATAGAGAAGAACAAATAACGTAAGTGAAGGATAGTGAAGAGAGGAAATTCAAATGAGATGATAAATTTAAATTTAAGATGCATTTATATTTGGTTGAAAACAAAAGTTCATAGAAGCTTTGAGTAAATCACCAAGGGAATAATAGTATATGTATATGTGACTAATATGAACTCATATGTAAACTTTGATATATATAATGAACTGAATGAAGTTATTGTGGCTGTCTATATAGCATATTCCTTTATGCTGTCATATCATTTGTGCTAGTATTTTTCTTCAGGAACCTGAAATATTTACTAATATTTCATCAGAAAATCAGTATTTCTCCTTAATTTCCAATTTAAAAGATAGCTGAAGTCATATTGTTCTATTTTTATAGCATGTGGTAGTTAACAAGACATTGCATAAATTTTATTTTTTAAAATTAATTTATTTTAATTAGGTGTACATGACAGCAAAATGCATTTTGATTCATTGTATACAATTTCAGCCCAACTTTTTATTTCTCTGATTGTACACGATGTAACATGGCACCATATGTGTAGTCATACATATACATAGGGTAATAATGTTCATCTCATCTACCATCTTTCCTGCCCCAATACCCACTCCCACCTCCCTCCCCTTTGCCCCATCAAACTTCCTCCATTTTCCTCAGCTTCCTCGACCCCCCCCCCCGCCCCATTACGGATCAGCATCCACTTATCAGTGAGAACATTAGGCCTTTGGTGTTTTGGCATTGGCTTACTTAGCTTAGCATGATATTCTCTAACTCCATCCATTTACCTGCAAATTCCATAATTTTATTCTCTTTTAAGCACAAATTTTAGAAACATCAATTATGTAATTGGATGTAGAGATATATATCTAGACCTGAAGATAGAAAAATATAGTTATTTTATAAAAATTTAGAGAGTTGTTCAATGTTATGTATGTTCTAAGGTTTTTTAAAAGAATAAAATGTATCCAGAATCTGACCTTGGATTTTAGAGAGCTTATTGTATGGTTGGAGAGAAAGATGTTTCTATAAATAACTATAAAGAGAGGTAAAAATGGAAAAAATATACTCTTTTGACATATATTTAGTTGTGGATGAACCTTTATTTATATTTATTTTTATGTGATGCTAAGAATCAAATACAATGCCTCACATATACTAGGCAAGTGCTCCACCACTGAGCCACAACTCCAGCAACCCCCTTTTGACTTTTTATAGATATTCATAGATTATTATTTATCATCAACAATTGTGAAGGCATGGGAAAAATTCAATCATCCAAGGATGTTACAATGTGGTAAAGAAGGGTAGTTAAATACTTGTTCTAGTTTTCAAGGGAGAAAGATGTGCTTTTGATGACATTCTTTATTAATAACTTTTTAAAATCTAAATTTTAATTCTTGAAAATGGAAAAATTAATGTTATAGGTAATATTATAGATTTGCTTTAATCTGTTATTTTATAAATGAGTGTTTCTTAAGTGTCTTTCTTTTCCATTTTTAACACTTTGAATCATTTGTTGAGCGAGATAGTGAATCAAGAGATTCCTGTGAGCCAAATAATTTTTCTAAACCAAGTCCATTTTATAAATCATTTGTTAGATGATCTTCAAACATTTCAATTTAGTTATATTGTACTTTATGCACTCAATATGGCATATTTCTGTTAGCAAATGTTTATGCAGTAGATAAAATCACACTATTTTAAGAGCTTTACAGGTATTTATTCACATACTATTTCCACTGTCAGTTTTGTTAGCCTTCCTATTCATTCCACTGGTGAGGGAAGGATTCCCAACCTTGAATCATGAGGGTTTCTGACCATGCAACACCCATCACTGGACAGATGAGATCAACAGCAATTTATTAGTCATATATACTCACAGCCCAGGGGAAGAGGACATTTCATCCATGCAAGGCCACATGGAAAGTGCACTTGGATACAGAGTGAGCGGCCAGGAGCAGTGGGAAGCAAGCTTTGTAGAATCAAAAGGATGAAGAGCTCCCTGGTTTCTGTAGGAAGCTGTGATTGGCTTGTTTGAATAATTCCATGGGCTGGCAGTGAACTGAAGCCTGTTACTGAGGAATAAGTAGGAATTATACCTAGTTCACTTGATTAGGAGGATGTTTGACCAGGGGACCTTAACTACATGAGTAGAGTGGGGAAGAGATCTTGCAGTTAGGTGTTTCAGGTCCTTATGATATTACCAGATGTCAAGGCAGCACATAATATTAAGCTCTAATTTTAGGCTTTATACCACACTACCCTATAAGGTATGTATTATTATTGTCCTCCATTTTATAGATGAGGATATCAGATATACAGAATTATGAATGGAAAGGAGATAGAATCATCAGGCTCTTGGGTGAAAACGCCTTGGCAATTAATAATAAATAGTAAGATAATTAACTTCTATTAATAAGATAGAAATGGAGGTAAAACTTTGAATTTTCATATGCTTTCCTTTTTAGATATTGAGAATGTCCATCTGAGTTGATTTGTCATTATTGTTTTAAAAATATACTTTTCTATACGCCAGGAAGTAGTTGATGATTATCTGGGATGGACTTCCTTTCACTCTAATTATGTCAGAGCAGCTCATCCTTCTCTTGATAAAATTGGATATTTTGTGTGTGTGAATTTGGTTTTCAAATAATGAAAATGTAATAATAAGATGCTTCAACTAATTCTGCTTTTGATTTTAATTTTTTTTAAAGCATGGCCAAAGCCTTGATACAAGGAAGGCAAGTATTTATTTATAAAATATTATTTATAATTAACTGTATGTCATAAAGCACATTTTGTACATTTGAGTTTTCTCATTTCTTTCACCTTGCCTGTGAACTTTGTCAAATTAAATTTTTGAAAATAAGAACAATTTAGACCTTTATTTAGTAAAGATTCATGAATCTAGTATATTGGGATAATAAGTTTCTTTTGCCTCCTTTTTGTTTTAGTAAGAATATGCTTAGGTGATGTAGTGGTAGAAAGCATCATGTCAGTTCTGCTTTAACATTTATGCAGTTTGTTTCATTATATAGATTAGGAATAGTTTTAGCAAAACAGTGAATTTTTATATTATTCTGCAAGTCTATTATTAGCTCTGTCCATCTACATCTGCTACCATAACAGTCCATTCAATTTCAGATATCCTCCCTTCTCAGCTGAATAACTTACAAGCTGTAGCCCTTCCAACACACACTTTTTTAAGTAACCTCAGGCCTTTTTCAATATAAAGTGACATATATTTCTGTCAGGTTTTTTAAACCACTTAACCTACATAAAACCCTGGTGCCATTTTTAGTACATTCCTTTAAAAAAATCTATAAATGATATTTTGTGTGTGTGTGTGTGTGTGTGTGCACGTGCGCGTGTATCACACCCTCAACTTCATTTTCCCTGTAGTACTGTGTTTTTTATTGCATTATTTTTTGCAGGGATTTTTGTTTGTTTGTTTTTAGGCCCAACATGTTGTGTTACAGCAGAATGATTATAATTAAAAATGTTATCTTCATTTTAAAATTTATCTTTGGATTTTAGTTAATTTTATTATAATAATATGATTAATTCAGGATAATCTGTACTAATTATAAATGTAAAAATTACATATAGGAATTCAGTGGTTTCTTTTTTTCTTTTAATTGAATCACTTTAGAACATAGATGTCTTCAACCTTTAACACCTGTGAGGGCACAATATGGAACTTCACCAATGTATAATAAAAGCACTGTTGATTATTGTGAAATTATTAAAATTTTGCTTCAGGGGGATATTATGGAGAAAAAGCATAAAAATTTCACATTATGATCTCTAGCATTTTTTATTAAATATGTGTGTGTGTGTGTGTGTGTGTGTGTGTGTGTACCTACACACCTTGGAAAGATAAAATAAACCATGTTAACAGTTGTTGTTGTTGTTTTGTGGTGCTGGGTATTGAACAGGACCTTGTGCAAGTAAGGCAAACACTCTACAAACTGAGCTATTATCCCCAGCCCAACAGTGGTTATTTTTGTATGTTGATATTATAAAGGATTTTTATTTGTTTATTTATACCACCTGGACAAAGTTTTATAGTCAAGAAAAAAAGAAAAAGAAAAACTACAGAGAGAGATAGTGTACACAAATAGATGTTGGGGCGATACAATATTTTAATTTATTTCTTAATGAAGCTCTTGGAAAAATACAATCTGTATTGAGGGGAAATTAATAAATCTTGCCAGGTATAATTCTATCTAAAATTTGAACATACAGCTATATTTCATTTTGTGGTTACTAAATTCTTGACAGAGCACTAGATTCTTTTCTTTATATCTTGTTTTATTTAATTCACATAACAATCTTGTGAAGTTGAGATATCATCCCTACTGCATGAAAGAATACATTAACATTTAAAGAGATTAAATATTTACCTACAGGTTGGATGTTGCACTAATATAATCATACCATAATACTTTTCTTTTTCTCTGGGTAAATGTGTATTTGGGGAGCATTTCACTTATTTTTTATTTGTAATAAGGAGAAAACAGCCATCTTATTCTCTTAAGTTAGAAGAAGCACATATTTTCTAGGGAAAAAAGGTTGTTACCTTTTGTGGCAAAGGATTGCTTTTTAACTTAATGGAATATTGCCACTCAAGACTTATGTATCTATATTTCATGTTTTGCCAATACAGAAGTAAATTTTATTTATTAATGAAATCAGCCTGTTATATATTTTCATACATTTCTCTAAGAAATCAATTAACATTAACAAAATACAAAAGTATTTTGTATTTATATGTGCTATATGAAATACAGACATCTTGGTGTGTATTTAAAACATATGCCTATAAATTTAGAAGATTAAATCGTCGTGTATGCCTATGCAAACCATTTTTAAAATAGTTTTATTCATATTAAAGGTAAGAGTGACTTTGGCAAATTCACTGCTATTGATTATAAAGTCAAGTCATCAAATGATTAGTCTGAGGCTTCTAAAAACTGTCATTTGACTAGTTTTATTGGCTTGGAAATGAACTTTGTCAATGAAACTTAATTTTTAGGATTTGTTACCACTCATGTAACTGTGCTAAAAAATGTCATAGTTGTTCCCAGTGCGATACACTCATCTTAGAGGAATTGATAATTTGGGGTACAACCAGGGAAACTAACATTCTTTGCATTACAAAATAAAATTAGCTTTTGAAGGGCTAATGGTAAAAACTCAGAAGGAACATTTGCAGCTTCAGCCTTTGCCCTTTTGGGTGCTTCTGTTTGGACCCACACTCCCAAGTTCTGAAAAAGCAATAGCAGTCCTTGTGAAGGAGAAGCAAGGCACTCCCACCAGCAGCCAGTACCAGCTGCCAGCCATTGGAACGAAGCATTTCAACCTACCGGCCAACCCATATGCCTCAATAGCTGTGAACATGCTTGGCACACTGATGATCATCTAGTTCCTCTTTTAGAAGAGAAAAATGTATTTTTGGAAATTTTATTCTAGGGAAAGAGCAGCTGTATTTAAAGGCCTGGTAGCATTATATGAACTCCCTAACAAAAGCTTGAAAAGTTAAAACTTGATATATCAGGCCATCTTAATCTTGAATGCTAAAGTTAAAATTCCATAATTTTTTAATGGAAATATCTGAGAATGACAAATCCATTCATTATTTTGTAAAAGACTTTCAAAAATTATTTGTAATATGTTGTATATTATGAAGACTGTAAAGTAACAAAGATTATTCATCTTATAAAGATTATTTTAAAAACAACCTTCATCACATATAAGATTTCTTATTGTAATCATTGGATTTATTTGGGAAAAAAACTAAAGAAAGAAGAAAATCACTAAGCATCATAAATCCTGACAATATATTTTTATTTTTAATTTTTTTAGAGTGGTTTATTTTCTTGATTGGATCATTTTTGATTGATTGGATCATTTATAGAGGACAGAGTATAGAACATTGAAAAGAATCTTAGATGTATTTAAAATTAAAGTGATTCTTTTATTAAAATAAGTAAATATATAATTTTCAAAATTGCTTTGTATCTGTAATATAATCTTTGTATCTGTAATATAAGGTTTTTTTCTTAATCTTCATTTTATCAAATTCCAGAACTTTAAGGCTTATAAGTTTATTAGTAGATTAAATAAAATGTTTTTTTGAAAATAATATAATATTTAATTTAAACTAGTAAAAATAGTGGGGAAGTAATTTTTAAAATATTATGTATTTTGTTTCTGAAAACTTTCTGTAGCATTTAGAATTTCTCATAGCATTCTCTATAACCATACAATGTTAATGCAAAAAGACTCTCAGGGATTGTCTTTTTCACTTTTCAGATGAGAAAAATTGATGCCCTGGAAACTAATCAAGGTCTTTCAATGTTCAATAAGGGAAAAGAACTCTGATTATTAGTACTCCTTTCATTATGTCACTTATCATTGAGTCATATGATATTCTGACTATTATTGTTTGGGTATCTATACCAACTAGTTTGTATGTCCCTTTATACTTTGCATGGTCTTTCTTAATACCAGTCTCTATATAAACTGCTTAACAATGAAAAATTCAGTTTGTATATACTGGTTAGTTGCTTTCGTTGATATGAAAGTATGTTTTTAAATTAGAATGCCTAGTGCAAGGCTCTGGTCCCCATTAGATGTCCTTTTATTGCTTAAATCTTAGTAATGCTTAGATCATATCAATGATCTTATTTGTTGTACGTTAACTAAAAAACTAAGGATTTAGTATGCTAACATTCAAGGCTTAAGTATAGGCTAAATAGAGCAAAGCCTGTTATCCTTAATTAAAATAAGTTGGTTAAAATAGAATGAAGTACCTAAATCACACCTGTGCGCAACCCAGTCTGGAAAATGGGAGAAGATGTAAGGAAAATGACAAATTAAAGAAAGTCCTTATAATTATTAGATTATTAGAAGATAATTACTTTCACAGATCTTAATTGCAGCATAATAGCTCACGCAATCAAAAACTATATTCTGAGAATTTTGTTGTCAAAACATGAATCAATATCTTCAGATGTTATAAAATAATGTTATTTAATGTGTGTGTGTGTGTGTGTGTGTGTGTGTGTGTGTGTGTGTGTGTGTATTTTAGGAATGGCAAGAGTCCTGTGTGCCAAAATAATTTTAAGGTGGTTTTTGTCCAAAAATAGTTTTTCATGTCATTAAATGTATAATAGTCTCAGTAATATATAGAAATAGCATGCTATCAGTCAACATTTATTGAGCAACTGGCCTGATAATATTCATTTAGAACACTAATTTGATTATAAAACAATACTAGGTTTCATATAAATGAGAAACTACAAGAGGGGAAAACTCACTATTGGTTTGCACGACTCATTAGAGAGCATGCAAGAACTGAGTTGAGCCTCATGTTGATAAGTTGGTAATATTGCAATAAATATGAAGAGATTTGCCATTCCACAGAAGAATTCAAGAAAAAAGGAACTAAGACACAGGAATGTAAAGGAATGTTAGGGAGTCAACAGATCTCAGTAGCTGAAGTGAAGTGCTTATATGAGGAACACTTGAGAAACAAAAGTTGGAAAGCTAGGTTAGGTGACAAAATGTTGAAATCTTACCTTTTTTATAACCCCTGTCCTATCCAACTCTAACCCCCATTTCTGAGGATAAAATGATAGAATAATGGGGAGTAGTGGTGATTAGAAAGCATACTGAGTCATTGAAAAAAAAATGTGAGCAAGTGGCAAGATAACCTAAATGTGAAGTTGTCAGTATAGAGTGTTCAATGTTTAGGTCTTTAAATACAAATTAATTAAATATTTGACCCTTGCCAGCACTTCCATCTCCTTGAAACTCATATCTACCTATATTCCTGCTTTACAAACATATATCACAGGATTATTAGAATCAACTTCAATACTACCTCATTGTGATAACTTATTTTATGTGGGTGACTCCATTATTCACCCACACAGTCATCCAATGCAGGATTCTGTAAAGCACTCTAAACTTCTCTCATTGCTTTAGTACCTTCACATCCAGTCAGTCACTCAATTGTGTTTTTTGTTTCCCAAGTAGTTTTCAACAGTTTCTTTCCTAAATCTATACTGCCTAGGTAACCCAAATCTTCTCTTTCCTAGAGAACTATAGTAGTCTACCTAATAGATCTGTTTCCTTCTGAGTACCACAATCCAGTTCATTTTTTAACAGATGTCAGAAATATTTTCCTAAAAGACAGTCATTTTAGTATTACCCATTGTTTATGTAAGACCTGAAACCTCTTTAGTATGGCATTTATTATATAACTCTTGCCTATGTCTCTAGTCTTATTCTGTGACAAATTTTCAGGGGTCATATATAACATATAGTTCCCAAAGTGTGTCATACCTTTGTATTTGCTTTTCCTTTTGCCTGACATGTTGTGCATACTTAGACCTATCTATTCTTTTCTAGTAGCCTGACACTTTCCTTCTTAAAATTCTATCTTATCTGGAAGGTTTTTTTGATCTGAAGTCCTTCAGGCGAAGTTAGGCATTCCTATTTTGGCCACAGCTGTTAAAGTTCCTAATATGTATTATAATTGTGCATTCATATTTATTCTCTTCTCATTTTCTTGGGCTTTAGTTCAAAAATTTAATAGCATATTCAACAATTATGTTTCGTAGCTCTACATCTCCAAAGAAAGTGCCAAATATTTAAAAGCTTGTGTAGGAGCCTTTGTTGCCCAAGATTAGTGTCAAGGAATTTTACTTAATGTTTCCTTGAGGTTAGCACATATGCTTTATTTATCTTTGAACTTCTAGTACTTAGCTAAGATCTTACAGGTAATAAGCCTATTCCATTAAGGATGCTATGACAAAAATCAAAGATTGGGTGAGTGAAACAACATTTTTATTTCTACAGTTCTGGTGGCTAAGAAGTCCTGGTGCCAACAGGTTTGGTGTCTGATGAGGGCCCACTTTTTGGTTCATTGTGAAGAACTGTCTTATTGTGTCTGGAGATCCCTGTGTTCTCTTTTGTAAGGGCACTATTCCCATTCCTAGGGCTCCAGCTTTATGACCTAATCATCTCCCAAAGGCTCCACTCCTAATATCATCATGCTGGGAGTTAGAGTTTTAATTTATAAATTGGGGGAGGGGGCGCAAACAAATATTTTGTCCATAATAGCCTTAAAAAAATCTGTTGAGTGAATCAATAGTTCTTCTTATAAGAGTCATAGTATTAAATTTCATACTTTTTAAATTCTGCTTTGTGTTGACATTCAATTTACTCTTCTAAACCCAGTATTTCCTTTTCGTTCAAAGTTAATATTAAAGGTCTGATTAGATTCATGTTCAAGGTTTTTTGTTTGTTTGTTTTTTGGAATATAGATATTTTCCTCATCTTTTTTATGGTATTTTAAATTGATGGAATGGATTCCTGTTACGTGGGATTACAAAGGAAAAATGCATATGTGATTTTACTAAACTTTCAAATTTCTATCCATAGGGGTGTTTAGTTTTGCATTCTTATAACCATTTATAACCATTTTGAAACTCCACGTTCCCTTAAACTCTGAATAAGTACACTGCCTAACTTGGATTCAAACCAACCTGATGTATGAATTACAGTACTTGCTTTTCTCCTTTATGACTTGTATTTTGTCATCATTGTGTTTAAAAAGACCTTAAAACTATTCTGTCATTCTGTTTTCCATTGGAATAATCTAAGCCCTTTAATTGTTTTTATAGTCAAGCTAGTAGATACTGTATACGAAGGCTTAATTTAAAACTCTGCTTTTCCCTCATACCAAGATAACTACATTCACAGCATATTTTTGTTTGTTTGTTTCTCAAAAAAGACTAGTAGCTATCAGGCATCTATGGAGCAATATTAGAATGTTATGTAACTGAAATTGCCTCTAATAAGAATTTTACTTTCGAAAACTCTCAATTTTAATTTAATTCTTAATCTAATTTGGATACAATTTTAGTAGGTAATGCTTTCTAAAACTCAGGGTGAAGTTTTATTACACGATACAGAAACTTTAAGAAACTGTGTAAAAGCAAACTCTTTTTAATATTTCTATGGGATTTGATCTTATAATTAGTAGTATTAAAGTATATTGTTTATGTGTTAATAGGGAAGCATTGAGGTAGGTGGTTATTATGAGCTTACATTATCTCAGGTGTAAGACTTGTAGTTCTCTTCTCATTTTGGGGGGATTTAGTTCAAAATTTTAATAGCATATTCAACAATTATGTTTTGTAGCTCTACATCTCCAAAGTGCCAAATATTTAAAAGCTTGTGTAGGAGCCTTTGTTGCACAAGATTAGTGTTACAGGTTGCAATTTTATTACTGATTCCTAAGAAAATTGTACAAATATGGGAAACTTCAGGTACTATTTGTTTTAACAATGTAAGAAACTAAAGAAAGAACCCATGAAAAGTAGATTGATGTCCAGTTCTGTTTAAGTTATTAGTTTAATTTATTCATGTTTCTAATAATAAGAGAGCTTCCTTAATTTCAAAAAATGCTCTTATTCTGTTTAAAGAAGAGAAAAAGGGATGCAAGGGGCTATAGCCAGACTTTTTAATCCAATTCAATAAATATTTGAGATTCTATTATTTTTACTTTGTTGTGCTATGCTATGACGCTACAGATACTGTGTTAGAAATTGATATATTAAGGTCAAATGTTGAATATCTCATGATTTATTGAGTACTATAATGAAGCAAAAATTAGAATAGTTGTATAGATATTCACTATTAATGTATGGTTAACATTAAAGTATGATTTATACTGAATGCTTATTGCTTTTTGTACCAACATAAATTAAAAAAGAAATTATAAGTTGAACCATTGTAAAATGTGGAGCATCCACTAAATATGAAAACTTGACTGCACTTTGAACAGGTTCAGTTTTCTACTGAGTAATATTTAAGGGATTTTGTTACTAGCCAAGGGAAAGCTTGTTTAGAAACTTAGCTATACTGTGGTGCATACTTAATTCATTAGCTACCTTTTGCTATATGGATATACATTTTTAATTCTTCGTACAATTTAATCCTTTTAGTTCTGAGATGAGTCCCATTCACCTTTGAATATTTTACTGCTTCTACAAGAAACACTGCTAATTTCCACTATCTGCCGTACTAAAGTTGAAGCACACAAAGATGAACAAAGTTGACTATTCCAGTCTGTTAGGAATTGGCTTAATAGGGGAGAGAGAAGATAAAGAAATTGCTGGCTACAGTTCTAATAAAGAAAATGTTTTTGAGTGGAAATGTTTGAGATTTTTGACAGTCCATATGTATTGTTGAAGAAGACTAAATTTTACAATGTAAGTTAATAGAATTTTTGTGATACTCAAGTTACTCTACCCAGAAGGAAGGACTTGATAGTCTTGGTTTTAATAACTCAATTAAAAGCAGTCTATTCCTGAGTCTCAAGCTCTAAGAATGAGATGGGATTCCCAGTATGAAGGGAAATTTTGAGTGCTCTTTGAGGTAAGAGTGGAAGTTCACTAACTCTTAGCTCCTGATACTCAGTGGTTCCTTGAACCACTCTATCTCCAAATAAGAAGAAAGATATTGGTGTGATTTGGAAGATACTCAGCCTCAGTGCCATTGCCATTTTATGTTTCGAGATCTTTTCTTGCCAAATGACCTTGGATCTTAGTTTTTAATAATACTGCAAATTACAATACATGTTTTAATCCAGCATGGGATGTCACAATTTTTAAAAATAATCCTTTAGGGATGGGAGTAACAGTTGTATGTTCCAGATCATGACTGACATTTAAAGTTGAATTACTTATAAAATTACACTCCATTACAATTAATCTAATTTAAAAACTGTTCTTTTCTCCATTAGGGTTAGAGAGTTTTTAAAGCAATTTTTTGTGTTCTTTTCCATTTGCTCTTTCCCTTGAAATATGCAATATCATTAATTTCTACAAAAAGTTCTATTACTTGAAATTATTTGCCAAGGAATAAATACATGGCACCTGCATTATTTCATAGCATTGAGCCAACATCTCTGTTCCTTTTTCAATATTTCTGACAAAATGGAACATCTACAAACAACAAAGTAGAGTCAACAACTAAAATATACTATTTGTATTTACAATTACAACTGGCTTTCTTTACATTTACAATCAAAATTTTTGTTTGGTTCATATGTTTCATGTTTAAGATATTTTGTCATTATGATATATTCAAATGTTGAGGTTATTAAACTGTCTCTTAAGGATGTCTTTAAAAATTGTGAGGTTAATATGTTCAGACTAGTCAGATTACACTTTGCCAGAATTTTTTTAAGTCTCTTCTTTAAATGTCTCTATGGAAAATTAATTACACATTTTACTATTAGTATTCTTTTCTCCTATGGAGATAAATAGATAAGCAGCTTTTACATTTTAATGTATACAAATGTACACTTTTTGCTTTTCCAGTTCCTAGTGGAATAAACTGAAGAAAAGTAAAGTAAACATTACATTTAATAATTTATTTTAAAGCATTATGTATTTTAAAAATGCAGCAACTAATTCTAATCGGCAGTCACCCTTTAGGGGCAAGTAATTTGCTGATTATTCCTAAAGACTCATAATTTTAAGAGTTCCTAACTTCTAAGTATCGTCATTTCTATTGGGGTTAATTTATATAAAGTGATCTAGTAAACTATTCAGCTATTGTCAAAATAAGTAATTTTCTAAATATAATTCAACTCTATCCCTTTCAGTGTTTTTGTTTCCCCAGCAGATAATTACTGAATACACATTCTCAACTGATTATTTCAGCTGTATCTGAAAAAAAAACTTCTTTGTTAGCATTATTAAGATCACAAGTCTGGGAAAATAAACTTTTAGAACATAGAAATAACACACAGAAAGTATTTTATAACTAGTGTATCTTGATTGAAATGGTGGGATTTTTTGTGTGTGTGTGTTTGTGTGTGTGCGTGTTTGACATTGGGGGAAATGGGCAGAAGGAAAAATAAAACATACTTTATTTTGTATTGTGCTTTGCAGTTTTTACATTTTTTAGGTTTTCTCAAATCTTCTAAATGGGGAAAGCTGAGGCCCAGAATTGACATTGTGAGGAGAAAATATTTCTCAGCATGAGAGAAATTCTTACATTGAGAAGGGGCTATAAAAGGATGACTTAAAAGATTTAGTTGGGAGCCGGGTGCAGTGGTGCACGCCTGTAATCCCAGCAACTTGGGACATTGAATTGGGAGGGTCAGAAGTCTGAAGTCAGCCTAGGAAATTTAGCAAGACCCTGTTTCAAAATTTTTTAAAAAAGGGCTGAAGATGCAGCTCAATGGTAAAGCACCCCCCAGGTTCAATCTCCTGTACTGGGGCATGGAGAGCAGGGGAAATTCAGTTGGAAAAAGGTGATTACAAGGTTTGTCTGCTATATCAAGTTTCTTAGATAAAGATCCAAAGATAATCCTATGAGTCTGAGCCAGGGTTACTGCTGAATATGGTGACTTTATAACCTGTAAAGGAAAGTGAAGAACAACAACTAGTTTAAGGGAAAAGATTGGTTTAAGCCTGATTTTAAGTTGCTAATGTTTCATCCAGATGATGTCACAAAATGCCCCAAAGACAAGACTTATAGGCAGAAAAAGGCTAGCTTGTTGGGCAAATATAGGAAATTTCAGAAGTCACATGGCATGTTCATTTTCATATTTCAAGCCCTTATTTTCCCCTCATCTGCTCCACCATCTTCCCAGTACTATAATTGTAACAAATTTCAGTAGAATTTTGTTTGTATAATGATGCAAGCCATGAAAGAGAAGCTCACTTGAAAGAGTGAACATAGGGGGAAGAAATGTGACAAAGAAAAATTATAATGGTAAGCTCTCAAACAGGTTAGTTGGTTGGATGGTTCATGTGGAAGCTGAACACAGGGAGCATTGCACAGAAGGTGGTGATCTGAATTGTTCAAGAATAGAAGCCTGTGAGAAACTCAGCTATAATCTGAAGAATGTGCTTACATAAAAAGCAGAAATAGAATGGTGGTACCCATAGGTGGAGGTGAGGGGAGATAGGGAGTTGCTGTTAAATAGTGTAAAGTTTCAGTTATGTAGGATGAAAAAGCCCTAGAGATCTACTATACAATAAAGTACTTACAGTTAACATCACTGTATTGTATGTTCACTTGTTAAAGGGTAGATCTCATGTGTTTTTTTTTTTATAGAAAGAAAGAGTCCTTGATACTTTCCTGGAGACTGTAGTATGAACAGGAATTGAAACAAAGATCCTGGGAACTGGTGGATTTTTTTTCCTTTTCTTTTCCCAATTTGGCACTATCTGGTTTACTCTTGATTTGGTCCAGAACTTTTCTACAATTATGCTAAAGTTCTTGATCCTGGGATTGAATAGGAATGACCATAACTCTGTGGAGCTATAGTTTATCATTTCAAAAGGCATAAACATGCCTGAAGATGTGATTTAAGAAAAAAGAAAAACCAAAGGAAGATTCTGGAGCAGCACTGTCCAGTAGAGAGCACTTTGCAGAGGCAGATAGAGATGTCAGCACCATCCTGTGGGAGCTGTCACCACAGGTGGTTGTTGAAAACCTGAAGTATGACTAATGAAACTGAGAAACTTTATTTAATTTTAATTTAAATTTTATCATATGTGGCTCATGGCTCTCATACTGAGCAACACGGGTCTAGAGACTTCAAGAAAGTTCATCAGAGTGTGAATGAAGTAGGAATGCAGTCCTTGGCATGGGATTTGAATTAAAAGTTAAGGAAAGGGTATGACTGGATCTCCAGTTTATGGTTTAAAATGAATCTTTGGGATATTGTGATGTTATATTTCTTTTGTGTTTGAACCTAATGAATGTTAAAAACATACACAAATAGAGGTTGGCAAAATTTCTTTTCAAAGTACAATGAGTTGAGAGTAGAATTTATGAATTGCTTTGATCATATTTAAAAAATGTTTTTCATCATTATGAATATACAAAATAGTCATCCATCATGTACAGATGTAAAAACCAGGCTGATTGGGAATGGAACCACCATTTGACCCAGCTATTCCCCTTCTCGGTCTATTCCCTAAAGACCTAATAAGAGCATGCTACAGGAACACTGCTACATCGATGTTCATAGCAGCACAATTCACGATAGCAAGATGGTGGAATCAGCCTAGATGCCCTTCAATAGATGAATGGATAAAAAAATGTGGCATTTATACACAATGGAGTATTACTCTGCATTAAAAAATGACAAAATCATAGAATTTGGAGGGAAATGGATGGCATTAGAGCAGATTATGCTAAGTGAAGCTAGTCAATCGTTAAAAAACAAATACCAAATGACCCCTTTGATATAAGGGGAGTAAACAAGGACAGGGTAGGGACGAAGAGCTTGAGAAGAAGATTTACATTAAACAGGGATGAGAGGTGGGAGGGAAAGGGAGTGAGAAGGGAAATCGCATGGAAATGGAAGGCGATCCTCAGGGTTATACAAAATGATATATAAGAGGAAAGGAGGGGTAAGACAAGATAATGCAAATGGAAGAAATGATTTACAGTAGGAGGGGTAGAGAGAGAAAAGGGGAGGGGAGGGGAGGGGAGGGGGGATAGTAGAGAATAGGACTGACAGCAGAATACATCAGACTCTAGAAAGGCAATATGTCAATCAATGGAAGGGTAACTGATGTGATACAGCAATCTGTATACGGGGTAAAGTTGGGAGTTCATAACCCGCTTGAATCAAACTGTGAAATATGATGTATTAAGAACTGTGTAATGTTTTGAACGACCAACAATAAAAAAAATTATATTTTAGGTGTAGATGGACACAACACAATGCCTTTATTTTTATGTGTTGCTAGGGATCGAACCTGAGTCCCGCCTGGGTTAGGTGAGCGCTCTACCACTGAGCCACAATCCCAGCCCTGTAGTTAACTTGATATTGCTTCTAAGCCTCTGCCAGTGTCCCAAGCTGAGTGTTGCCCCAATTAAAGATGGTGACCAAGGTGTCCCAAGATGGAGGTGGCTGGTTTCAGAGATGAGGTGTCAGGTTGGCCTGAGAGGTGGCATTGAGTGGCATGTTTGAAGATGCAGCTCTGGGTGTGCAGTGTTGTGGCTGGAAGCTATCTCCAGACCCTGTCCAGTGTCCCCAAGTGCAGGGAACTATAGCAGTGGTTGGAGTATCCTAAGATGGAGACTACTGTGGGAGCCCTAAGCTGGTAGATGGGGGTCCACATGGGAGTGGCTACCAGGGGTCCTGAGTAAGAGTGGCAGACTGGGGTCCTGAATGGGAGAGGTAGCCAAATGTTTTCTCTAATATGCAGATGCTAATTCACAATAATTGGTTGGGGGCTCTAGAGAAGAATACCATTACCTTAGATTAGGTAGAGGGAAGTGAAAGGAGGGGAGAGGAAGGGATGTGGGGATAGGAAAGATCATAGAACAAAACAGACATTATTACTGTATGTATTTATGTGACTGTATGACCAATATGATCCTACAACATATATACTCAGAAAAATGAGAAATTGTATCCCATCTATCTATACCAAACTTCATAAATGGATTATACTGTCATGCATGATTAATTAAAAGAAATAAAAAATTAAAAAAACCCTTGGGAATCAATCTAACAAAAGAGGTGAAAGACCTCTACAGTAAAAAAAAAAAAAAAAAAAACAGGCTGATTATTTAAAAATTGATGCCATTGAAAAATACAATTAAGGAACCATACATGATGAAAAATTTTAAAATTAATTTTCTAGTCAATGAGTAAACAGTTCTCTTAGGTCAGTCTGCATGGTTTTCCTCCTGGACTGTTACCATAGCTTCCCAGCTGGTTTTTTGGTCTGTGGCCCATGTACTACCTCACCCCTAGAATTGTATTACTAAAAACACAAATCTAAATCACATCTCTGCTTAAGAATTTTTTTACTACAAATCAACATGTAATAAAAGTTCTCAATCACACTTTTGAAATTAGTAGGTGAAGAGAACTGATGAAAACAAAATTGTTAAAACATTTTTGTTAGTACATTGGCAATAAACAACAAGAAGGTTAAAGATAATTACAACTTAAATCCTAGTTAAATCTGCTTCTGGGAATCTTTCTAAAGAAACAATTTTAAACAGTATAAAATATGCCCAGGAAATTGCTTTTCACATAGTAGTAGAGAATGTCTGAAATTTTATTTTCTATAGGAAAGCAAAGAAAAGAAATCTATTATCCTCTTATAAGTTCTTTTTCTCAATCAATCTATATTATGGTTACTTAGACAAGAAGTGCCAATACTGGAAATTCTGAATCCATTTTACATATAGACCTCTAGCATGCTTGACCAGTAAATTGAGACTTATTATCATCACTTTATAATCTAGATGCCATATTTTTTCTAAAACATAAGCCATTTAAGGTTGTCATTATGTAATCTATTTATTTATTTCAGTTAAACCCTGAAAATATATGAAGAGTATGTGCTAAACTCATGAGGAATGGGACCATATATTTCCTCCTTACCAAATATCCTCAAAGTCTGTCACTCTCAAAAAAATTATTGAATGTCTTACTTTGTTAGTTTGTTTTGTAACTGCTGTAAGGGATTTTCAGTGTTTAAATAACTACTCTGTCTTTGGTGGTCTCTTTGATTTGTAAGGAACAAAAAAGACTTAAGTTACCTACCAGTAGAAAAGGAAGCATGAATGTAAATGAACATGACTAAGTTTTACTTTTTCTAGGAACCCGTAGAAACTGGTGCTTTTCCCTCCTTAGAAGCAGGTATCTCTTGATATCTGCCTGGTGTTTTTCATTTATTCCTCTCTGCCTCTGATTCTGAGTACTATTTTGTTTCTCTTCTGTAAGATGACATTGCTTTCACATAACTCTAGTACATAGTCCTAAGAGGAGAATTATTCTGCTAAGTACTGTCAACTCTAGGCAGAACTTTTACATCAAGGTTCCATGGGCTGCAGATCAGCTTCTATTTTGACTGGTAGGGATTTTGCTCTGGTCAGATGTGGCTGGGAGACCAGTTCAAGTGAAAGAGATATTGCATTTTCAGATAAGGAAATATCTGAGTTATTTTCAGCTTAGAAGTTTCCTTGGGAGGATTTGGTGATATCTGAAGCTTTATACACTACTTTCTAATACATATGTGCTCCGTTATTCCTCAGTTTTTCCCACTCAGTCTTTTTTTTTTAATTGGTTGTTCAAAACATTACAAAGCTCATGACATATCATCTTTCATACATTTGATTCATGTGGGTTATGAACTCCCATTTTTACCCCAAATACAAACCCACTCAGTCTTTATTATCTTTATAAACCATGGCATAGTTCTTAGCTTTGTAGGACTTCTTTGTCAAAACCTTAGGATATTTTATTGTTAAAAAATTAAGTGGTTAGGGGGCTGTGGCTGTGGCTCAGTGATAGAGTGCTTGCCCAGCACGTATAAGGCACTGGGTTTGATCCTCAGCACCACATAAAAATAAATAAAATAAAGGTAACATGTCCATCCACAACTAAAAAAAAAAAATTAAGTGGTTGGGTTGGGGGTTGTGGCTCAGTGATAGAGCGCTTGCCTGGCATGTGTGAGGCACTGGGTTTCATTTTCAGCACCACATAAAAATAAATATACAATTTGATGAGGTTTTTTTAAAATAATTAAGTAGTCATTTACCCCTCTTTCTTCACCTGGCTAAGAAGGAATTAAAAATATCATAGGCTTCCTCAGACTATCCCTTTTTTAAAACATGCCTGTGGAAAAGGAAGCAGTTCTTTGATTGGAATTTTCATGGCTTGTATATAATTACATATTTTGTATATAATTTAAATGAGAACACCAAAACATTTTCAAATTTAAACTTTAGAAAAAAATTTAAAACTTAAAAAAAAATCTACCACCTAGACATTTGACAATTGATAAGCAAGTAGAACAGTAAGAATTATAGTATTCTTCATTTCTTAAATCCAGTTAATCTCTGCTTCACCCAAGTTTTACATTTTTTCTTAAAGTTCAATAAATTTTTATTGATATGTTCCTTGATACCTTATTCAGAAAAAAACCCCATAAGTCAGGTGATTGCTTTGGCAATTTGCTAGCAATCCTCTGAGTTTAAACATGTTCTTCAGCTTTCAGATTAACATCTAACAGAATACTCTTGTACTGGGATACTATCAGATACGATTTTATTATGGAGGTTAATGAATTTTCAGTGATGTAAAATATGGGCTAAAATATATGGATGTAGAATATGACTGGGGTAAATGATATTTTGCTGAGCCTTACCATGCACCCAGCACTGTGGTCCTATTACCTTATCCACATAATGTCTCTCTGGATTTTCTTAATCGGGACCAAAAACTTATTCTGATTCCACATTATTCTATTGTTTATTTATTTTTTAATACCTTAAGAATAAATATGTATCAACTTAACATTTCTTAGAAAAAGTCAATATTAATACATTAAACTTTTCTTATAGGATAAAAGAATAAGAGTATCTCAACCCTTGTCAAGAGGACCAAGTGCCTTTATTCCAGAGAAAGAAGTAAGTTTATCTGTTTAAAATTCATGAAATGTCATTTAAAATAACTTCATTTTATCAAAGAATATCTCTTCTCAATATGGAGATAAAAATGTGTTTCACTCTTGAGCTTTTTATTCCTATGTCAGAAAACCACAGTGATGTTCTTTTCAACTTCACTTAGAAATCTAAGTGTGACTTATTAAAGTTAGGGAATACTGAAAAGTTAAAAAGACAAAAAAAATTAACAATATTTTATTTGATATATAGGTTTTCTGAGAAAAGTAGCTAAGAATAATAAAATTTAATACTAAATTGAAGGTTTTTGGTTTTAAAAAGTTTGTTTGATGTAAACTATACTCACTGTGAAACAATGTTTAGAAAAGATATTTTGAAATGAAAAAATGAGTTTCCTAACTAAAAGTCTAAAATAAGATACATTTTGTTCTTTGATTGGACAACATGTCACAGGATCTCCAAACAATTGTGTACCTTTAGTGAGGGTGGGGCATCAAGATGGTAAATGCAAGGAAGAGGGTTAAAATGATATAAAGGAGATTACAATCAATACAAAGTCGGTGCCTATTTTGTTGGTATTGATCTCTTAAAAATAACAACCATCTGCAGGACTCTCTAGATTCCTAGATCACTCTTAGATATACTTAGGCTAAGAACAGTTTAAAATCATTGATAAAGGAGTTTTTCTCTGCTTTAAGGAGTAATTCATGCATACCAAATATAATTATCATATATTCAGGTTCACTGTTTACTATTTGCATAGACATATTTTATCTTAAAGCAGTAGGATTATTCCTTTATTGTTCTGAAATTAGTCAACAAATAACGAGTACCTATTATATGCCAGACATTGTTTTAAAGAGACTAATAGAATTAAAATAAAACCAGATCATTGCCAGAGTCAGCAGTTCTTTATCTTCATCTCACTTTTTTAGTGACCTTCTCATTGAATGAAAATTTAAAGTAACAGTAAACTTTCCAGAGCTTGGTGACAATAGCCAATCTAGGTGGTGGCCAGCCTTGTCTATAGGTTGGCTACCACCTAGATTGGCCAGGCTGCCGTGTGTATTCCTGTTTTCCTCATGCTTAATACATATAAAATGCTTCCAAAGCACATTTCCACAGTATATATTTGAAGCTATTCTGGTTTTTCAGGATCTATTGCATCACATCAATTTATTAATGTATCTTAGGCATCCAGTTAGACTTAACTGCTGGAGAAAGTAAATTAAAAAACAACAAATATTCTATCCCTAACCATGTATGGTTCATCTAGATATTTTTATGTTTTTAACTATCATCTTGATTCCTATAGTTGACAAAGTAGGAGAAAGTGGGCAGTTGAAAGTTAACTGAGCTTCAGTGAAACTGCCTTTCTTTTTAACATAGTAAATTAGTACTTTTCAAACATAGTCCTTTGATTTTTAATTTCCCTCAGTCATTAGTACCTCTGTATAATTTGTTCTTATTTTTCAGAAAAAATTATGTGAAGCTAGCACTGAAGAGTAAGCAGAGTTTCTTGATAACAGTGTGAATCTTTGAAAAGACTATTACTTTGATCTCTAGGAGATCTAGATTCCAAACCAGATTTTGCTATTAACTAGGTGCATGAACTTGAATTTCATCTAGACTCTGTTTCCTTATCTTTAAAATAAGAAACATATTCATCTTAAGTCTAGAAAAAGTCTAGAACTGTAATTATAAATACATATAAACAATGAACCAATACTAGAATTATGCATTATATGTTCATCAGTTCTGAGAATGAGTCATCTTTCCACAAGGTATTAATAAGCTATTCATGCCTTCAGAGCCAGTTCTTGGTGTAATGCCCAAACTGTTATTGTATTTAAAACTATATAAGTAATCTACTTTTCAGAAAGCTCTTTGGATTCATTAAGATAAAGCATGTCCATTTTACTAACTTAACTTGTTTTTAGTAATTAATATTTTAGGCTCAAACTACCAACAAGAGAATTCTTATGACCTTACTAACTTTTTATTAACACTTTCCTAGAAACTATCATATGTTTCTATGCCCTGTAAAAGACTTCAGAAAACTTTTTAAATGTTAAATAACAAAAACAAGCAAAGAATGATTTAAAATTATTTGTTTAAAAGTAAGCAGGGTCCCAGCTGCTCGGAGGGTGAAGACAGGAGGATTGCTAGTACAAAGCCAGCCTGAGCAACAGCAAGGCACTAAACAATTCAGTGAGACCCTATCTCTAAATAAATGCAAAATAGAGCTGGGGATGTGTCTCAGTGGTTGAGTAACTCTGAGTTTAATCCCTGGTTACCCACCCCCAAACACACACACACAAAATAATAATGTGATTGTCTTCACAAGCTGATGAGATTAAATTATAAGTTTATGTAGTCAAATGCTGCTCCCTTTGCCTCACCACAAATTGGTGTGACAATGGCCAGGCAAGTGGGCTCTGAAAATCTGCCTAATATACGCCTAGCAAAGCAGATGGAAGCTTTTTTCCTTCAATTTTATAGCTGTATATTTAATGTTTGATGATTTAACATTTGTTGTTTAATAAATTGTGGCACCAGAGCCAAAAATGAATGGAACTTTTTGAAAAATGCTATGATGAGCAACTGCATAATTTCTCTGTCTGCAAATAGTAAATGAATATTCATTTGCTTCAATAGTAGCAAAATTTATGTAAATCAAGGATGTGTTTACATCACAATAGCTCTTTTGTGGTTTTCTTTGTTATAGGTTGTCCAAGCAAACACAGTGGATGAACGAACAAACTTTCTTGTGGAAGAATATTCTACATCTGGTCGTTTGGACAACATTACTCAGGTCATGAGTTTACACACTCAGTACCTGGAGTCTTTCTTGCGGAGCCAGTTTTACATGTTGCGCATGGATGGTCCCCTTCCTCTACCATACAGGCACTATATCGCCATAATGGTAAGTGCCCATTTTCCTAGTTTTTCCTATTTTCATGTGACATCTTCCCCTTTTCTTCCTACCTTCTAAAAGCATATCTGTGTTTGTGTGTACATGTGCATGAGTACACATACTTCATATATATGCAGAAAACTAAGTATAACTTTATGGACATAAAAATTGAAGATGCCTATTGCTTTCTGAACACCAAGTCCTTTGGATACATTTGGGGTACTTTAAGCCACTTAATATATTGAATGTTTTTCATTTAATTTTCAGTAAAATCATTTTACATATTTAATCTCTTATTGTTCAAGATGTTCCTAGGGTCTAAAATAATATCTCATAAGTTTTGTTTTTAAATGAATGATGACACTTCTGTCATTCTTGTTATACACTAGTTAACTAGCTAATGTTATTGGCAGGTGATGGGTGTCATGGAGGAGAATTATAAATTTGGATGACAAGCAGTAAGAATGAGAAAAGTAGAAAGAATAATGCTATAGTTGGACTGATAATGGAGAAAAAGGAGAACATGATGCAAGTTTTGTATGTTTAGAGAGGTTAGGAGAACAGCTGGGCTGACAGAAATAGCAGAGTTAGCCAGGATTTAGTAGATTAGTGTTTACCAAGTTTGATTTGATTATCTTTTTTTATATTCTCACTGAAGTTTTGAACAATAACAAAAAGCATTCTGTGTTTTATTGAATAATGAACTTGACTAAGATGATAATTTTAATTTTTCATCTTTGGTGACATTAAGGCTGAAAAAGCAGACTTAGAATAGTCACAAACTAAGAGAGAACCCAGACATAGAAAATGGAAAGAAAAAAACAATACTAAAAAAAAAAAATACTATTTTACTGAGAAGTAGCCCTAAGGCAAAGAGAAGTCAAAAGTCTGATTTACATGAATTATACTAAGTTGTTGGCTACTGAGACTGATTTTGACTACATAGAAAGAAAACAATCAGCAAGTTCAGTGTCATCTGAGTAGGATAGTGTAGAGAGATATGACTGATATTATAGCTGTGTGTGTGTGTGTGTGTGTGTGTGTGTGTGTTTTGACTTGAGCACTGTCTTATCTAGGCTAGTTTCAAAACTCCTTGGTTCAACCAGTCCTCCTACCTTAGACTCCCAAATAGCTGGGACTCTAAGCATGCACCACTGCGCTTAGCTCACAGTTATCATAAAGTGAATAAGAGAAGTACTCAATTATTATGAATTCTGAATTGTTAGAATATAAGTTAATAAAATGTTATGGTGTTTTAAATAAGAATACAGTATATGTTTATACTGAAATGGGTATGTATTTCCTTAAAATAGCTAGAAAGTGGGCTCTGGGTTAATCTATATAAACTTCTGGATGAAGAAGTAATTGGCTTCATGTGATAATTATTTGCTTTTACAAGTACATATCAGCATCATATATTGATTCAAGAATCTATTACAGCAGTATGATAAACATTCTGAAAGAAGATTCTGTAATAAAAGAGTTGTTAGCTATAAAAACCATTAACTCCATCTGAGTTGTTCATAAATAGTTGAATGAGACTCTATTTTGATTTTTTTAACATCAAATTCTTTTCTTTGTGCTTTAGGCTGCAGCTAGACATCAGTGTTCTTACTTAATAAACATGCATGTGGATGAATTTTTAAAGACTGGAGGTATTGCTGAATGGTTGAATGGTTTGGAATATGTACCACAAAGACTGAAAAATCTTAATGAGATAAATAAGCTGCTAGCACACCGACCCTGGCTGATCACAAAAGAGCACATTCAGGTACTGAGCATTTCTTTGAAATAAAAAGGAAGTTTACTAATGATTCTGAGTTAATTTTTTGGTTGAGTTTTTTCTTAAGACTTATAATTTTAACACTTGCATATTAGGAACTTGAAAAGAAAAAAAACCCAATAAATTAATCTGTGAAGCAGTGGTAAATTTAGGAAGTCAGTGGGTTTACTTTAAGTACAAATGAATACTTATCCTCCTTAAGTAGTGACTAATTAGCTTGTACTAGAACTTTGGTGAGCAGTAGGAGAAAAGTTGGCTGTATTTTCAAGCAGTAGATAGAACAAAGAAACTATAGAATCATGACAGGATGCCTGGGTTCTAGGGTCTTTGTTATTCACAAGTTTATACCCTTTAGCAATTTCTATAGACCTCAGTTCTCCCCTTTGGTAATGTGAGGGGTCTAGATCAAATAATTCTAAATTCTTTCTAATAGTAGTAACATTTCATCATTTTAAGATTCACAAAAAATAATTTTGCAAATAAAAAATGATTTGCCAGCTGGTATGTGAATAGTTTACAGAAACTAGAGCCTAGATGAGAAATAGAGTTGTTGTGATTGAATAAGAGCACTTGAATTTCAAAAGGAGCTTCCATCAAAGGCCAACAGGGTGAGGTCATTATACAGTATATTTAGCACTTTGCTTGGTACATGGTAATTATTCAATAAATAGGAGCTGTCATTTAAATTATTATCAGTAGAAGCATTAGTTATTTAAATGCCTGTTTCTAATGCATTAAAATGTTCTTTTTTTTTTGTTATCCTATTGAACCATATTTTTATTGGTTATTTGCCCAGTTATTTAACAAAATGTAGCGTATGTCAATCTGTATACTCTTACAATCTGAGGATCTTTCTGGGAATCTGTGAACACAATGCTATCCTAAGACTTATGTTCTGATTTGATAGCACGTTAGGAAATTAATTAAGCATTGTTCTTATGTTATATCTTACTTTGTGAAATACTTTGGAGGGCTAAGAAGATAAAGACTTTGCCCCTGGATGTGCTTTGGAGTCCAGGGGAGAAGAGTCAGAGGGTAATGACAATAATGTTACCAAAATCATGTTCAAATATATGGATAAAGAGAATAGGATCAGAATGTTTCTTAAAATAGGTGACATTTGAGCTAGGTCTCAAAAAAGTGGAGGTTTTCAAGTAGAGTATGCATATATGATTTGTGAGAAGAATAGCTAATACATTCAGGTTATTGAAGTGTAGGGATATATATGAAAGGTAAGGGATGGGAAATGGGAAGAATTTGGATAATATCGTATGACCTAGTAAATTCTATATTATTATAGAATTTATGTTTTTATCCTCAGAAAGTTTTGGTCTTCAAAGTTATGTTACAGTACCTCATGGGGTAGGGAGACAGTCCTTCAAAATATTAGAAAATATGTGTGTTCATATATTGTTATCTTTAAAAGATTTCTCGGTGTATTTTGTACTATTATTACAGTGTATATATGTATCAGTTCTAAATAAAATATAATTTATAAGTATATATTTATTATAAAATTAGGGGTTGGACCCTTTAATTGTCACTGTCAGAAATGTATATGATCAAAAGAAATCACTGTATTAGACAATTGAGATCATTAAAGGTATTTGTTCCAAGTTATAATATAAACTTATTTAGTGATGTAGAAGGTAAATTACAAGTGGTAACAGACTAGAAGCTGACTACTCAGTACTATACTTAAGAGCTTACTTTTTTAAAAAAAGTCATGTTAAGATAAAGAGAAGGAACAAGACTGTAGTAATTATTCTACATGAAAATAAGCAAGACCCGGTAACTGGCAGAATATGAAGATGGAGGAAGGGGGTAGGGGAGGAAAATGACTCTGAGGTTCATGAAATGAGCATTTATAGGACTGAGATTATTAACACCCACAAGGTTATGTCCAGTTAGTAAAGGAAATACAGGTCTATAGTTCAAGATAAAAAAGGGTGGATTAGAAGTAAAATCCAATAGTTATGAACTGTCCATTCAGGTCTTAAGATACTGTACAAGGAAAGAAGATTGTGGATGGACCAGGGCAAGCCAACATTTTGAAGGCAAGTAATAACAATGAGGGCTGGCTGTGAGTGAGAGAAAGATCCATCTCAGGGTAGAAAAGGTATAATTATTGTAGTCAAGAGATGAATTTCAGGAAGGGAGGAAGTGAACAAAGTAAACTCTGCAAAGACCAAACAGGACACAGACTAAAATGAAATAGTCAGATTGGGCCATTTGAAAGGTCATCATGTATGACTTTAGTAAATGTAATTGTAGAAGTTCGTTGGAAAAAAATCAGATTATAGTGAATTTATAAAGTAGAAATGAATGTGAGGAAGTGAGAAATTACAGATGATGAATGTTGGCTATATTTTCAGGTTTAATGATAATCCTGCAAAGATTGGCCAAAGCACTGTAAATTCTACCAGTGATTTTCAAAAGTTCTTGGCAGTATTATAAAAATATCATAAACATATTAATACTCTTTATCCTAAAAATCCTATTAGGAAATGTTTCCAAAACATGAACAAAAGTGTAGCATGAGGAAACTATTTATTATAGCAAAAAAGTGAAGCAATTTAACTAATAGTACAGGAATGGAGAAATAGTCATGTATATGTTTTCATGTATCATGCAGGCATAGACTTAAAAACTCATATGACATTGTAGCTCCATGAAAAATCAACATGTCAAAATATCAGATTTGAAAAGCATAGAAATAGATGTTTATAGTTTTAACTTGTAATCATGACTATAAAAAAAGTAAAAGTTCTATTAGTGTGGTAGAATTTTAAGAATTTAACTGATCTTTTCCATTTCTTTCTCCTGAGCTTTTAATAATATATTAAATCGTGTGTGTGTGTGTGTGTGTGTAAGTGTGTATTTTGTTGAACAATAGAGAGCAAAGCAAAAGAAAGCAGTTTTTTTTTTTTCTGATTTAGCAGTGAAATGAGCCAAATGAAAGTGAAAGGAAGGAAAAGGAAACCCACACACCTCCCACACACAAACACACACACGGGGTGGGAGGAGGCATACATGTGAGTGAATGTGTGAATGGATGGTAAAGAATCCCTGGTGGATTTACTGATGGAATTCACTCCTAGAGAAAATAGGGAGGGGGAAGGAATTATTATTTTTAATGGCTTTAATTTATCAATCAGGTGGAGCATTGAGTAAAAAAGCATATGCTCTTATTCAAATGTAAGGAAGTATTCTACAGTCTATCATTGGCTATAGGATCTTTATTGGAGGGTATCCAAAGAATATCTAAAAGCTGAAGTGCTAAGTTAGATTTTTCAGGTGATTTTGTGCAATATAGTTTCCAAAACCTCAAAAAGTGAATGGTTTTGCTATAAGATCTTTAAAGTTTCTTCTAACTGTAATGTTCTTTGATTCCCTGAAATATCTCATTAAAATAACATAAGGTATAAAAGGCTTTGGAAGCAGTAGATGCTTCATGTAATAAGGCATTTAGAAGAAGCTACAACATAATTATATTATTATGTATGATAGTTATTAATGTAACATTGTTTGACCAAAGCTGAATCTAGAGCCTGTGAAAAATTTTAAATTGAGTTTTAAATATATTACTATAAATAGGTATATGAAACCTGTTAGATTGTCTGTGCTTTTTAAAATTGCTTTGTAGCATTCTATAATTTTCATATTTACTCTGATTTGCTTTCTCATTTCAGAAACTTGTCAAAACTGGAGAAAATAATTGGTCTCTGCCTGAGCTGGTACATGCTGTGGTCCTATTGGCACATTATCATGCTTTGGCAAGCTTTGTTTTTGGTAGTGGCATCAATCCAGAAAGAGATCCAGAAATCTCCAATGGATTCAGGCTAATATCAGTCAACAATTTCTGTGTTTGTGATCTTGCTAATGACAACAACATAGAAAATGCATCCCTTACAGGCAACAACTTTGGGGTTAGTTTTCTTAATTATGTTTCTTTACCATTTTTGCTTTAAATTTTTTAATGATAAAAATGTCTAGAGATATTTTCTGACTAAATAGGATATCATGTACTTGAAATATTTTTGCATAATTTTTATTACTATAAAACTTTAATACCTAAAGTTCTGATTTGTCTTCAAGAGGCCTTTTTAAAGCAAATAGATAAGATTAAAAATCATAAAAACTAAACACTGATGGATTTTAGAGATTATAGGCTTTTTAAAAAAATATCTTTAGTTATAGATGGACACATCACCTTTATTTTATTTAAGTATTTATTTATTTGTATATGGTGCTGAGGATTGAACCCAGTGCCTCACACATGTTAGGCAAGCACTCCACCACTGAGCCACAACCTCAGCCCCTAATCATAGGCTTTTAATTTAGATCCTTTACATGCCCAATTTCAAAACAATGTATCTGTTTCTATAAGATGCTGGAACAGTTAACAGAAAATATATGAGAGCAGAAAGTAGAAAATTTAAGGATGCCTCATTTTTCAATAAATTATAATGTAATTTCATATATACCAAATGCTATAATTCTACATTTAAAAATATATATCTATATGCACATGTATATATGTACTTGTAAACTTTTTAACTGAATCCGTCATGTGATTCTCTTTGTAGTTAGTGAAAAACTCACTTATGACTTTTTAAAAATAATTTTAATAAAAAATAATTCATATATCATCCATTTCACCTATTTAAAGTAATCCAGTAGTGCTTAGTGTGATCAGAGTTGTACATCCATCACCATAATAAATTTCAGAATATTACTATAACATAAAAAAGAAATTCCAGGGGAGGGAAGGAAGGGGAGGGGTCATGGGGGCAGGAGAGATGGTAGAATGAGATGAACATCATTACCCTAGGAAAATGTGTAGCTACTCATATAGTGCGATTCTACATCATGTACAGCCAGAGAAATTAAAAGTTGTGCTCCATTTATGTACAGTAAATCAAAATGCATTCTGCTGTCATGTGTAACTAATTAGAACAAACAAAAAACAAAAAAGCAATTCCATAATTATTAGTAGTCATATCCCATTTCTCTCCTCTGCCCCATCCTTCCCTAATTCTGAGCCCCTGGCAACTACTTATCTATATTCTGTCACTACATATTTTCCAATTCTAGACACATTTTTAAAAATGTATCTAATTGTAATTACTTATAATTTGACAAACATCTCTCCTACAATCTTAATAAGTGTGCCTGACCCACTACACATAATAGAGTGACTGAAAGATGAAGATGTTTACCAGAACAATTTTTCATATTAATAGCATCTGACATTATCTTATGTGGTTCTAGATTGTGGATTCTCTAAGTGAGCTAGAAGCCTTAATGGAAAGGATGAAAAGGCTTCAAGAAGAAAGGGAAGATGAAGAGGCATCTCAGGAAGAAATGACCACGCGATTTGAGAAGGAGAAGAAAGAAAGTCTTTTTGTGGTCTCTGGAGATACTTTTCATTCATTTCCTCACTCAGGTGCTTCTCTCCACCACCACTGTCTTTTATTTTTAATTGTTTGTAGAACCTTACTGAATGATCTTTAGTATTTTTCATATGAGTGTGTAAAAATAACTGTTACCATCTTCCTTTAATTTAGTTTTGCTCTTCTACTTTGCCTATTATTTGCCCTTTTAGGTGGTGCATCTTTGAATGTATAGTTATGTATCACTTTAGAATGACAATATGTTCTGATAAATGCATTGAGGGAACATTGTAGAGTATACCTACGTAAACCTAGGTGGTGTAGGTCAGTCCCTTGAGATGGCCTCTTAATGCAAACAAGACATAACAGTAAACATGAGATGTATGAGGTTACTACCAGCATAACATGGCATACTGTTTTGTAGTAAGTTCTTTTTACAAGTAGGAGTATACTTAAAAGTAACAAAAAACACAGTGTAGTATGTAACCCATACATAATTGTGTATTTGCTGTACTTTTATATAACTGGTAGTACACTGGATTTGTTTACATCAGCATCACCACAAACATCAGAAGTGCACTCCAATATTGCCATAACTACATCAAAAGGCAATCAGCTCCATTATAATCTTATGGTGTCACCTTTGTAAATACATCCTTAACAAAAATCTTACCATGAAGTATTGGGACTATATTTCAGATTCAGTTGGGACAAACTTCTAGGCTTGTTGTCTGCATTCTATCTTGGATAAAATATTATTTAAAGCAAACCAATCATTTATAAAGTTAGATAGGAATATTTAATTCATTGTACTTTTGTGACTTAAAAAGTAAGTGAAATTCTGTTTTAATAGGTAAAGTTTTAAAAATTCATTGCCATTTTTGTGGGTGGCATATGTGGGGGAGGATCATTCTCTCAGTTACTTTTCCGGATTAGTTCTAAAATTACATTATACTGGCATTCTTTGGAATTTTTTTTAAAATGTATTTTTTAGGTCATTGTCTTATATTGAATTTGGATGAATTCATTTTGTATTGAAAGCTAGAATTCCTGTCTTAAAAATGCACTTTGTATTGAAAAATATTCATTTTGTTTTGAAAGCTAGAATTCCTGTCTTAAAAATGCACTTTGTATTGAAAAAATATTCATTTTGTATTGAAAGCTAGAATTCCTGTCTTAAAAATGCACTTTTTCTAATACTCTATGATACTTTGAAATAGAAAGGAAACTTTTCAATTTTAACTCCAAAGGATATTGAACACCACATAGTAAATTTTATTAAAATACCATAAACTATCCAAAGCTGAAACTCTTAGAAGTCATCATTCTTCATAACATTTCTTTTTAAAATAGAAATTACTGTGTTAAGGCTAGACTTGTCAATCTTAATTTTGGAGAATTGTTTTGGCTTTAACTTTTTACTGCCAAAAATAGCATTGATCTATAACTTTGAAAAGTTTACAGAAAGAACAAGAACCCTTTTCATGATTACCCCTAAAAAAAATGTTCAGGAGTATTCCTGGATTAGTTCCCTAGTGTTGAAAAAAAACCCAAAACACTAATGATCTTTTTTCATGAAAGATTTTTATCTACCCTATTGGATAGCCATTTTAATTCATTTACTCCATTGAAGGCTACTATAACTGTAAATCAGACATTTACTCAACAGGAAATCCCCAAAAAAGAAACCTATTGTTTTGGTTTAATATTTATTTGTTGAGTACCCAACATAGTCTCAGTGCTATGGTAGGAACTAAGGTTTTAAGACTAAATAAGACATGATTCCTGCCTCAGGGAACTTTTATGCTAGTGAGAAAAGGAAAAATAGTTATAATACACAATAGAATGTGAAAAATCTGGGCATAGAAGAGAGTGATGAACCCAAACATGGTAGGGAAAGGGCATGGACTGATGGGAAGCTAGAGGAGAAAGAATAGTAGTTCTTTTGACTCTTAGCTGTCTTAGGGAGTTGAGTGTGAGGAAGCCAAGCAGTGGCTGAGTGTGGCAGGGGCACAAGAGGACTCCTGAGGTCAATAACATCCAGACCTGAGGAAAGGCATGATGATAAGGAAACAGGATGCAGCATATGGGAACAGTACTTTTATATTTTTAGGACATAAATCATGAGGTAGGCAGTAAGAAGAGGAAGTTGGTTAGGTAGATATCAGCCTTATCATAATGACCTTTCTAATCTTGAGCATGTAAGCTTTCATGTTTGGACATTTTGACCTGACATGTTTGTAAAACATCCACTCTAGAGACATCCAGCAGTGTTTCTTCAACTGCAGTGTGCTCAAGAGTCACTGGGTATCTTTGGGATGCAGATGTTTTCAGTCAGTCTGGGTGGCCCAAGAGACCACATTTCCATGAAGCCTGGGAGTGATGTCAGTGCTACCAGTCTGTAAACTGCACTTGAAATAGCACAGGAGATGAGGAGAGGGTTACAACCTTCATGAGAATTTTTGGAAATTATCAGCATGTAACTCAGGGCTAAAATCAAAGTTGATTATAGAAATCCAGGAAGAACAAGCAGAGACAAAGGAAAATAATGAAGTTGGGATGAACCTTCTAATAAGCCAGTATTTTAAAATGCAAACATTCTTATTAAGATTAGTAATATCTGTTTGCTTTCAGACCTTAGTTTTTAAGAACTTCTTTAAGATAACTAGAGCTTACCCAAGGCCAACATCATTCTAAATGGCAAAAAATTGGAAGCATTCCCTCTATAAACTGGAACAAAACAGGGATGCCCTCTTTCACCACTTCTATTCAACATAGTCCTTGAAACTTTAGCCAGAGCAATTAGATGAAAAAAATTAAAGGGATACACATAGGAAAAAAAGAACTGAAACTATCATTATTTGCTAATGACATGATTCTATACTTAGAGGATCCAAAAAACTCCATCAGAATACTTCTAGAATTAATTCAGCAAAGTAGCAGGATATAAAATCAGTACCCATAAATCAAATACATTTCTATACATCAGTGATGAATCTGCTAAAGAGAAATTAGGAAAACTAATCCCTTTTAAAATTGCCTTAAAAAATACTTGGGAATCAACAAAATAGGTGAAAGATCTCTACAATGAAAGCACTAAAGAACACTAAAGAAATTGAAGAAGGCCTTAGAAGATGAAAAGATCTCCCATGCTTTTGGATAGCCAAAATTAATACTGTCAAAATGGCCATACTACCCAAAGCACTATACAGATTCAATGTGATTCCAATTAAAATCCCAATGTCATTCCTTACAGAAATAAAAAAATGCAATTATGAAATTTACTTGGAAAAATAAGAGACTTTTACATTAAGAGATAATGCATTGAAAATGCTATTGGTAGTGTTTCTATTCATTTAATAGAGTGCTGAAACACAAGGAGAATACAAAGTGGTTATGGGTTTGGGGTAGGAATAAGCCTAAAATTTCTTTTTAGAGAACTGAAAGCCACTTAAAAACTTCAGGTCAATTTAAGTAGTTTAATGTTTAGACATTAAACTACTTTTCCACATCATCATATACTAATTCACATTGAATTTCTCACTGACATTTAGTATTGACAGGAGTATTAATAACTTATAGTAAGTTTATTATGAATAAATTTATTCATTTCTTTAGTTGACATTTGTTTTTGTATTAATGAAGCAAAAATAGATATTAAGAGTATAGCATAATAACTGGCATTCTAGTAATTACTCAACAAAGTTTATTCTCTTTATGTGTAATAAAGAAGTTTTAAAATTCTTATTTTAATGAGAATTTTTGGGGATTAAATTTTTTTATTTGTCCTTTTGAGATTTACAGACATAGACTGTATTTTGACATATTATACATACATGGAGTGTAACTTCTCATTCTTGTAGTTGTACATGATTGTGGAGTTTGATACTGGTTGTGTTTTCATATGTGAACATAGGAAAGTTATGTCCAAGTCATTCTACTGTCTTTTCTATTCGCAGGCCCCTCCCTTTCATCATTCCCCTTTCTTCATTCCCCTTTGTTTAATCCAGTAATCTTCTATTCCCCACCTGCCCCCCATGTGTTAGTATCCACATGTCAGAGAAACATTCGGCCTTTGGTTTTTTGGGATTGGCTTATTTAACTTAGCATGATAGTCTCCAGTTCCATCCATTCACCAGCAAATGCCATAATGTCCTCCTTCTTTATGACTGAGCAGTACTCCATTGTGTATATATGCCAAAAAAAAAAGTTTTAATCCATTTATCTGTTGAAATGCAGACACCTAAGTTGGTTTCATAGCTTAGCTATAAACATGGATGGGGTCATGTCACCATAGTGTGCTGATTATAAGTCCTTTTTAACAAGATATATCTTGTTAAGTTGAATAGCCTTTCCTACTATTATGAAGCACACTGGCTGGGCATGGTGGTGGTGCACACCTGTAATCCCAGCAATTTGGGAGGCTGAGACAGGAAAATTGCAAGGTCAAGGCCAAGCCTCAGCAACTTTGTGAATCCTTAACTCAAAATAAAGAGTAAAAAGGACTGGGGATGTAGCCCAGAGGGGTAAAGAGCTCCTGGGTTCATTCCTTAGAGGAAAAAAAAAAAAAAAGAACTCCAATAATTCTATGATAGCAACCTAAAGAAAGGTAAAAACTTAGGAAGAAAGAATACTTATTGTTGGGATTGTTGTGAAATACAAATATTAAACATAATAGGAATTTATTAGTCTAACAATGTTTCAGAAGAATTACTATAATTGCACTTATTTTTTAAACTTCCCCAAATTTTGACTAGATAAGAATTATAGTTTTTACTATGCTTCAAAACTTTTTATTAACTGTATTTAAAATTTATTACTTATTAAATATGAAAAATATTTAATATTAATTAAAATACTAGTTAAAATATGCTTACATAGGAGCTAATTTTTTTCTTTAATTTTGAGAAATATATATTTATTTTCTAGAGCAAAAAGAAGAAAATGAAGCTCATGCATTCCATTTTAATGGTTGAAATCAGGAAAAAGTAATTAAAAATACAGACTAAAGTAAAAAAAAAAAAAACAGTGAATTAGGAACTGGGGATGTGGCTCAAGTGGTAACATGCTTGCCTGGCATGCGTGGGGCAATGGGTTCCATCCTCAGACCACATAAAATAAAGATGTTGTGTCCACCGAAAACTGAAAAATAAATATTAAAAAACAGTGAATTAGAAGATGATTATCTTCAAGCTAATTTAATATGCATTGAACATTTAAATTTTTCCAGTGGTAAATTTTTAATATCATCAACTATGTAGTTGTCACCTGTCTTAAAATGTTGTTATTGTCTTTCTATCTTCCTGACTGCCAGTTTGGTACTAGTCTACTCACAGTCTTATTAGCAAGTTGTTTACTTCACATGTATGTTTTTATTTTCATGTGCTCAGAAAAATGAACACACATTGCATGTTAAAGCTCAATGAATGTTCACAAACGGAACCCTCCTGTTTAGCACCCAGTTGAATAAAAAGAATGATAGTGTCATTCAAAAGTCCACTCTCCCCTCCCTGGAGCTTCTTTCCTGACCCTTTTCCTTATAACATACCACATTGTAAGCTAAAAACAAACTTTATTGAACTGATTTTTACTGTGAATAGGTCAAGATGAAACAATATGTAATTTAAGCACAGTTTATCTTAAATCTAAAATGGTCTTGTACCTTCATCTCCTCTCCTTTGGTACATCCCCTTTATCACCTGGAGAGAACAAAAGGATGTTTAAACTTTATATTCACAGGCCCATCCTATCTTCCATTTCTAAATTAGTAAAATTAGTGTATTAGTCTTTTGCTACTATTGTTTAGACTTTTTAAATTTAGTCAATTTTTTGCCTGGATAACTAGAGTTAAATTTAATTCCCAGAATTTAGAAATGAAATTATATAAAATATCTGCTGCTGAAGTTTTGAATATTAATTTAAGCCACATAGTCAATATTGTTAATTAATGAATTAATGTTAATTAATGAATCAACATTAATTAATGTTAATTAATTATTGTTAATAAATTAATGATAAAGCTAAAAAGTAGTGGAAAATGGGGTTCAGTTTTATTATCTTATCCAGGTACAATATCCTTATGAACTGGATTGTTCATTATTTTCTCTAGATTTTGAAGATGACATGATTGTAACATCTGATGTCTCGCGATACATTGAAGACCCTGGTTTTGGGTATGAAGACTTTGCGAGACGAGGAGAAGAACATTTGCCAACATTCCGAGCTCAGGTATAAGATGTCTTTAATTCAGAGTAGCCACTTTAACTGCCATTTTAACTATTAACTGTTGAAATATAAATAAATTGACTTCAAAATAAATTGGTCATTTGATAGTATCTATAAATCTTGGCATTTATCCTCCTTTTCAGTCTCATATAATTTGGTGTCCCAATAAGTGAATAGTTATTTTAGCATTTCCCCCTAAGAAGGCAAAAGGAAACTATCTGCTTTATTTAGTTACTTTCATTATTACATGGTAGTTGTACATTGTTCATGTGTTTTTCTAAAGGAAGCAGGGAGGAAATCAAATGGTAGGGTCATGTTTATATGTAAAAAGGTATTTTGTAATAAGATCATATACCAGCAGGCATGGGCTTAAGGGCACCCTCCCACTCCTGAAAATGTAGCCAACTATAGTTAGGTGAGTCCTAAAGAGAGTGTAGGTTTGAATTACACAGATTCTTCTATGCCTATTTTAGATGATTTCTATGCTAACAGTCCATGTAACAGTTTGGTGACAGGGATATTCCAAGATCTTCGAGGTTCCTTTCAGATTCAGGTATAGTGTGCATGGTACCTGATCATCAGAGGTGGCCAGAGTTCATTACTAAACATGACAAACACTGGGCAAACATTCTGGCACTCCAATCTGCAAACCGTTGTGAAGGATTCTTGTTAAAGCCATAGTGAAGCTGCAAACCTAGAACTGAATTAGAAGTATGCTCACTTACTAGCTTCAGTAGTTTAATTCAGTTAAAACATATTGGATACATTTTGTTCACTTAGGACTACACCTGGGAAAATCATGGGTTCTCCCTGGTGAACAGACTTTATTCAGACATTGGACATCTTCTTGATGAGAAGTTTAGAATGGTCTACAATCTCACCTATAACACTATGGCCACCCATGAGGATGTTGACACAACCACACTGCGCAGAGCTTTATTTAACTATGTTCACTGTATGTTTGGAATCAGGTATGTTCTATGTGCATACAGTTTTATACTATTTTTAAGTGAAAATTCTGACATGAATCTTATTTATATCCCACTTTGTAATTATAGGATTCTGGGGAGAGAATAATATATGTGAACTTCTGATTTTAAAAAAAAATTCTGTTTTATAGAGAGCATTTTTCTTCATTTAAGTGTTGCAAATCTTAACAATGATGTACATATAAGGGCAGCAGGAAGAATTTACTGAGGAAAGGAGAAACAGCATCAGTAATCACTGGGATAGGATAGAATCAGACTAAAGTTGAGAATCCTTCCTGGAAAATAGATTAGTTTTTTTAAAAAATGTGTATTGTGTCTCTTTAGATCACTGTAATAAATTCTGTTTTTTTAAATTTATTTTTGAAGGAATGGTAATTGGGGCATAAGCAAAACTAGAATAGATTTTGTCCTCATAAAGCTTATGTAAGCTTACATAAGAATACTGAAATGAAACATATCAGTCAATATAAATTAAGGCTTCTAAGTTTAGGAAATTAGCATTGAGATGATAGTAAATGAGGGAAGGAGATTGAATGGGCTAATCAAGAAAGCTCTTTTTTGGAGAAGTGCTTTTTGGGGCTGAGTTTGGAAGGCTTTTTATGGAATAGATTTGCAGAAAAAAATTTGCAGTTATGAATACATTTAACTTGACTGTATAGTGTATCTTTTCTTATATATTATGTGAAAGCCTTTATGGAATGAAATTAGAATTCAATTTGTTAAGCAGAGTATTTTCTGTAATTTTAGCTAAAGGATCACAAAATTTCCCTATTAATCAACTAATAATGAAACATTCTATGTAAACAAACAAATAAACAAACAAACAAAAGAAAACCACTACAGGTTGAGCATCCTAAATCTGAAAATTTGACATCAAAATACTTTAAAATCCTAAACTTTTTATCTTATTAAAATTTGGGGGGTTTTAGAGAAATTGAGATTTCAGATTTTCTGATTAGGAATGTTTGATAAAGTCTATGCAAGTATACCAACATCTAAAAAACTTAGAACTCTGGAACATTTCTGATCCCAGTCATTTTGGAGCAGGGATTCTCATCCTGCATTATGATGGTATATAATAATTATGCTATTTGTCCATTGACTATCCTGAACAATAAATTATCAAAGAATTATCATATGTTTAAACATATATCATATATATATATACACACACACACACACATATAAAAATATACTATAGTGTATATATAATGTACACTATTATGTGGAAGAGTATAGTGTGTGTGTGTGTATATATATATATATATATACACACATATAGTGTATATAATGTATACATATACACACATAATATGTGTATATAAACCATATGTAATATATAAAGGGGCACAATATACTTTTTTTTAACTAATCCATTTTCCAGGAAGGATTCTCAAATTTAGTCTTAATTCTATCTCCAGTGATTACTGATGTTATATAAAACATACATACAAGGGGCTGGGGATGTGGCTCAAGTGGTAGCGCGCTCGCCTGGCATGCGTGCGGCCCAGGTTCGATCCTCAGCACCACATACCAACAAAGATGTTGTGTCCGCCGAAAACTAAAAAATAAATATAAAAAAAAAAACATACATACACACACACACATTATAGTTACACAGTTAAGAAAAATAAACACTAATAAAATTTAAGTCCAATAAATATTGATAGTATACAAGGCAATAAGTAACAAATGTTGTAATCATATTTAATCCATTGGATGCTACTGAATAAACTTTTTATGAAATCATCAAGAATCATTTATTTAAAGCAATACTTTGGATTTAAAAATATAGGAGAAAAATTGCAAAAGCTTCCAGGACCACAGACCCCCTCCTATCTGTGCCTGTGCCTATTCTTTCTGCTCTCTCTCTTCTGTTTCTGTGGATGACCTGTCTATGCTGCTGTGCACTTAGACGCAAACTCCCACATCCTCTCACTTCTGAAGATCTCTGTCCTCACTTCTCCCTCCTCTCTCCCACATAGTCAGCTTTACTTTCCTGTATCTTTTCCAGCAGTATGGTACATGCTATTATTTCTCCCATCACTAAAGAAAATTCTTTCATCCTCCTTTTCCTTCTGGCTGCTACCTCATTTTTCTACTCCTATGCATAGCAGATTTCTTTGAAAAAAAATTGCATTTACTGTCACCATTTTCTCATATCCCATTCTCTCTTGAACTTACACAGTTAGGCTTTTTCTCCTACCATGCCTACAAAACTGTGCTTATTGAGGTTACCAATAACTTCTGCTAGCTACTTCCCATGGTCAGTCTGCAATTATTATTTATCTGATTGTTCAGCAGCATATTAGATACATGATGACTCTGTCATCCTTGAAACACTTGACTCCAGCCTTAGGGCCTTTATGCTTGTTCCTTCTCCACCTTATGGTATTTGTTCAAATGTCAATCTCTCAGAGAAGCCATCCTGCCCAGCTTATTTAAAATCATAACTTCTTTCCTCCTAGACCACAGATTTCATTTTCTCTGCCTAGCAGTTATTACCATCTGTATACTACATGCTTTATCTTTTAAATTTTTTTCTCCATATAGAATTTAAAGTCAATGAGATCAGGGATTGATTTTTTTCTATGTTCATCAGCGAATCCCCAGTACCTAGAAAGGTGCAGGGCATATAGAAGTCACTCGGCAAATATTTGTTAAATTAATTAATTAATGAGCTTAGTGGTATATAGTTATTAGACAATCTTTCTACAACATTAGAAATTAAAAATTTTAATTGTATCATAATAAAGCTGTTGTCCTGTTGCTCATAGGTATGATGATTATGACTATGGGGAAGTTAACCAATTACTTGAACGAAGCCTGAAGGTTTACATTAAGACAGTAACCTGCTATCCTGAGAGAACTACGAAGCGCATGTATGATAGTTACTGGCGGCAGTTCAAACACTCAGAAAAGGTAAAGTTTCATGACAAAGCATTATACCATAGACAGATATTCAGTATAATAAGTAATGATTATGAAAAATGACGCAAGTGCTGTACTAATAAATTTGTGCTTTTGAAATTGAAGTGGAATTATCTAGCATTTTATGTTTTTAAATTCAGAGTTATTGACTATTAACTAAATTTTAGTTGTATGCTTTGTCTATCATAGTGTCTAAAGTAAATTTTAGCATCAGTCTGTGATAGAGTGTATCTTTCAAATAGTGTCTTTAATGTCTTTAAAATATGAGAAACTATCTAGTATTCTAACTTTCAATAAAAACCAAACCTACTAATAAATTTTAGTGGTATAATTGTATCTTGACTCAGAAGCATATCCATTTAAAGATTCTTTAGCTAGCCATAAGAATTATTAAAACAATAGTTTATCATCTCAATTTAATAACTGGTATTTAAGTTATAGGTAGACCCTTATTTATTTTTTATTTATTTATATGCAGTGCTGAGAATCGAACCCAGTGCCTCACACATGCTAGGCAAGCACTCTACCACTGAGCTACATCCCAGCCCATATAATCCGGTATTTTGATAATATAATATAGGACCTTTTAGACAAATATGTTATTATATAAGAATATTTTTTTGCAGGAAATATATAGGAATCATATTTAAATTAAAACCTAATAAATGTTAAGGATTTTTAACCAACATAAAATATAAAAAGCTAGCTTTAAGTATTAGGCCTTTTAATCCTTAAATCCAAGAGTCTCATTTATATCTACACTTGAGAATAAGAAATATTTCTAGGGTTCCAACAGACACTAATTAGCTCTTATGACCTTGGCAAAGAAATGTTATGACCTCAGTATCTGACAGATTTTTTTGAAGTCTTAAAGCCAGTCATGCTCAGGTAATTGCCCATTTTATCTTCAGCATCTCTTGGTGGATCTTTATGCCCTGTTTATATGTTTGCAATAGCTTTTTCTCCTTTTCTAGATTCTATCTAGAAATTTTCTTTACTAATCGGGAAACTATATCCAACAATATATTCAACTGGTAGAAAGATATCAAAACATTATATTTCCTTATAGTACATTTTGAAAACTTGCATGTATTCATTTTAACTGTCAGCTGAGAAGTATTCCTAAAAGAAGTGCTTTTCACAATTTTACCTGAAAGACTCTAAGGAAACTATGCATAGCTAATAAATAACAGACACTACATAGAAAAAGTGTCCAGCATCAGAGTTTCACTTTAAAAGTAAATACTAGTAAAATTTTGAAAGAGCTTTTCATGGTGTGTGTGTGTTTGTGTGTGTATGTGTGTGTGTGTATAAACATATATATATGCATATATAATATGTACACACATAATATATATATATATAGATATATGATGTGAAAAATGTAGGGTTAATTTTTAGCCATGTCAAATTTTATGACTTAGAAGTATAATTTGTAGGAAAATTATAATTTATAAAAATTAGTTTTGTAATTGAAAAGGTTAATTGGATTTACATAATGTATAGTCTTAACAAGATTATAGAATTTTATAGACATTATGGGTTGTTTTTACTACTTGCAGAACTATCTTTATAAATACACATTTGAATGTTACATTTGTATATGCATAGATATACCCAGGCATGTATGTTTGTATATAATCTCTATACACATAAAGAATGTTTGCAAATGTGATATGTGGGAAAAACCTTAAAGATTTTCCCTTTGGGTATTATGTTCACTAACCTGATAACATTTTCCTTTCTAGGTTCACGTAAATCTACTTTTAATGGAAGCGAGGATGCAAGCTGAACTGCTTTATGCCCTTCGGGCTATAACTCGGCATTTGACCTGAACCATTGACCAGGGAGAATGGCATGTGTGTAAAGACCTTTTCACATATGATTTACATCAGAAACTATTTGTGATATAGCATCAAAAATTATCCAATTCTGTAGTGTCAAAGATTAGTCGTTGGGTTTTTTTTGTTGTTGTTGTTGTTTTTCTTTTTCCGGCTGTAATGTGCAATGATGTGTTTTATTTTTCTTGATGCTTAACATTACTAACAATTGCAAAAATAATACTGAGGAGCACTACTTTGCATTGTTTATAATTGGATTTTTGGATACTGATCATAAATCATGAACCTGGTTTGTTAATGCTTAACTTCAATGCTTAGGGGTTTGTGTGTATGCATACATTTTTCTTTGCCCCTCATTTTTTTAAATAAGGAAAAGCGCTTACAATCTGGTCAAGCTAATTTTTTTCAGATATTGGAATTCAGCAAAGAATGACCTTCTCTGGCCATTCTAAAATTTTCATGTTGTGTCCTAAGTCTGGTGGAGGAAAAGCATGCGCTGTTGAACCAAGCTGCTCAATGGACACAAATTTGTGTCCCCAGGAAATTATTTGTCAGGCACTGTGTTTTTGTTTATTTGTTTGTTTGTTTTGGGGTTTGGTTTTTTTTTTTCCTGCTATTGGCGATAACGTGAAATGTGATACAGCCATTGTCCATAATTTAATGTGAAGTTAATCATGATGAATTCTATCGCATGCTACTGAAATGCCAAATTTAGCAATTTTCTTTCTCTTCTAAACCGGAATTTTCAGTTTTCCATATCAGATGTATATATGAAAAGCAGAATTATGCACAATCCTTCCTATCACTGACAGTACTTCTCAGTCACCTTAAATAATCAGTGCTCACAGTGCTGCTCACAGTTCTTTCAGTTGGCACATATAAAACTGTACCCACACAAGACTGACCAAAAATTTTCTTTGCACATTTTCCTTTCTTATAGTTTTTTCTATATTATGGTAAGCAAAAGAAGGTTACATGCCTATATTTTTCCAATTAGGTTTTTAGAAATTGTTTCCATGATTTTCTTCCTATAATAGATTAAACATATTATTCAAAGGTTAAAAATTATGTTTCTATGCATTAATGTGATTAAACAACAACAAAAAATGAGTGCAATATGTTCTAAGAAATACTCAACTTCCCCCTATTAAGTCACTGCAGAAGTGTCCTTTTAAACAGAGCCATAAAGAAATTTTGTGTAAATTTCTTTATTGAACTAGGCTTTTTTCAATTTTACCTTACTGGGGTTCAAAATGTTCTTTTCATAATGCCAAAGCATTTCTCTTCCCCAGAAAAAATCTCTTTGGACAACTGGTTAAAAAAAGATGTCAAGTCATAGGGGAGGAATAAGCAGCCAAAAAGTCACATTTTTGCATTGGTTTATGTTGCTTATTAGACTTTCTTCAGAGAGCACAACATTATGTGTTTATAGCTTTAATTTGTATTATGTTAATGAACCAGTGAAGTGCCTAAAGAGATGCTTACAACTATCCAGTAGGACACAACTGCACTGCTTAAACACTTTTTGGTTAATTAAGGGTGACTTGAATTTTACACATACATATTAGTTTTTAAAAAACATATTCATTTTTAATAGTAAATAATATAGCTAAAATTTTCCGTTATATTTCCCACAAAGATTTCAGTTTATATATACTTACTTATTATATAGGACCTACTTTTTTCTCTCACGAAAGGATCATGGGGTAGTGTTTTGTTAAATCACTTTCCCATTCCATTTGCCATCCTTCTCTGGTACAGTACATTAAATTGCTTTGCTTTAGCTTTTGTTCCAGATAAGAAAACAAAGATGACTATACACCTGTTAACATATAAGATAGTTTGCATTTTTGGATTCCAGGATCTTATTTGAAATCTTCCATGTGAGGAAAAAAGTTACTAATATTTTTGAAGACAGGGTGGTTTATTTAAAGAGACTATTCAAAGAACTCACACCAGATCTCTTGTGTTTTGTTTATTGCATATACCATATGTTGATTTTCTTCAATATCAAATTATATAGATACATATTAGCTGCAAGGAAAGTATTTAGGAGAATGGCAAAACACAGATGGCAGCATAAATGTTCATTAGATTTCCCTTACCTTAGGATTTTCAAAGTTGAGGATATCTTTTATTCTTGTGTTTATTTTCTTTTTAGAATCTTTTCAAATAATAGCCCTATATTTTTGTGCAGGTGAATTGTATTACAGGAAGAAAAATGATTTTTGTGTATTGAATAGAAGGAGAAATTCTCACAGGACACCAGATGAGCTTTAGACCAAAAGGGGAAACAAAGTTTAAATAACTAAAATGGCCACTTAATTTTTCCTTTTTACTTTTTCTCCAGAAATATAAGTAGTTAGAGGTTGGGTTATAGAAATATTAGTGCCTTTAATAGATCTTTTTCCTAGCAAAGTTTCTTTTTAGCTCAAAATTGATCTGTCTTATTAATAATCAGGAAAATAAGTTGACTTGGAACTATAAACAGAAATAAGATAATATATTAATAAACCTCAATGAACCAGCCTAGAGGAACTGACTAGTGAAGGTGCCAAAACACCTGTTAGGATGCAGCATGCACAGCATTCCAGGCTTGGCTCCCATCTGACCAGGAGTTTGCTGTCCACTCTCTTTATCTAGTGCAAACTTGAAATTCTGATGCGGTTTTGCAGGGTGGTATTTTTTCAAAGTATTGAATTTACTATGTAGTAATTTATAGTGTAGTTTTTATATTAAAAATGTGATATTTTTAAAAAGAGATATCTGGTTCAATTGGTATAACGAAGTGATTATCTGATATGCTAATCTACATCTTGGGCTCACATTGTGCCAAACTTAAATGTGCAAATATATGTGAAAAAAAGCACATATGAATGTGAATTCTTTAATTACATGCTTATTATGTTAAAATCAGTCTAATAATCCACTCATGTGTGCTTGAGTAATATCTACTTTGGAATTCCAAGTTTTCCAGCTTTGATGGTAACTCTTAATTTTTCAGATCACCTTAGGAAATATTAAAATGCCCCCCTCCTCCACCCATGTGAAATTAAACCTGTTCTTTAACCCCTTGACTATGGAAAGGTCCAGGCATGTGCCTCAGAACCTTCAGGTTAGGTTTCCTCAGGTGGGCTTGTGACAATAAAAGGGAAATGGGTTTTAGAGATGGGACTGCTTCACCTTTATGAACTAAGTATATTGTCTCAATTTCAGGAAGAATTTGTCCCACATGGGCTACTCTTTAAATCAAAGTTGACAAACATGGAATCTGGGACAATTCCTTGGCTTTTAATTATGGTTTTAAACCCAAATAATGGCAGAGCAACACAGGGCTGTTTTTAGAACAGAAAACTCAAATGTAAAGTTTATTTAAAATATCATATAAAATTTGAACCAGAGCCCCTATTTTATTTGTGCTTTAATGTCTCCTAAAGACTTTAAATACATCTAAAATCTAATTAATATTAGTATGGCAACTTTTTCCTTTCCCACATTATGAAGTTTTTTTAATGAAAAACTTAGATTTCTGTGCTGCAGCAAAATAAATTTATCAGCAAACAAAGATCTGAACTTAAAATAGTTCACCATTTTTAGTGGAGAGTGCATGCAAATATGGTGAGATTCTTTTTAAACACTAAAGACAATTCATCAGGGAAAATCACAAATTTCTGTGCATATGAGGCTTTTTGTTTTGTGTTATATTGCTTTAAAAAGAATTATATATAATTTTTCTAAAAAGCAAGAGTTTAAATTATTCTTTTTATCTCATAGGTCTTGTTCATCTTAAATGCAAAGAAATGGTCTTACATGGAGTAAAAAGCACACAATAGTAATGCTGTACAAATAGCATAGTTCAACACCAAACTGAAAGACATGTGATTACTCTGCTCTCTGTTCAAATCAAGTTTTTTGCTTTTTTAAACATTTTTTTATTACTGGGGATTGAACCATTGACTTGCACATGCTAGACAAGTATCCTATCATGAAGCTACATCCCTAGCCCTAGATTAAAGGTTTTGATCTTGGATTTTTGTTTTTTTTATTTTTGTGATGCTGGGGATTGAACCCAGCACCTCATATATGGCTAGGCAAGCACGCTGTTGCTGAGCCACACACCCCAGATTGAGTTTGAAATTATGTAATTTGTATAATCAGAACCCATTCTAGGTGGCCATCATCCTAAACTGTGTTTCCCTAATATACCCGTGTGGAGACTGAGAATCAAATTAAGTAGTCTTTCCTCAAAGCAGTACTGTAACCTGAATGTATTTATCTCAGTCAACAGAATTTAAATGCCCACTGTATGTGGAGCTTACTTCAGTGCTAATTTGGCATAGTCAGCAGTATCTGCTCAGGTGATACCTAGAACAAAAATAGCCGGGGCAAAGTAGATTATGAGGTAGAGGTATATGTCGAGGCAGAACCCTGTGAGGAATGAATTGCTTTCAAAGATCACATGGAACATAAAGCTGACACTGTGGCTGTCCTCAGTGTTGTGTACCTAATACAAAGGAAACATTTCCCACATGGAGCTCCTACCTGCTAAGCCCACCCTTTCCTGCCTGCTTTCTCATCCTCCAAGTGCCTCAACCTCTGTACATGCACTCTGCTCCCCTTTCCTCAGCCTTTCTTGGTCTGAATGCCTTTCACAATCCAAACCAAACATCACCAGCCACCTGCTGATAGTCACCAGCATTTACTTTTCTGAGTTACTTTTCTTCATTCATTAAGAAAATGGCTGTGTCTCAGTTCCCTCTAAATCCCTCATCCATCCATCTATATATACTTGGGCCAACTTTTGCCCTAGATGCCCTACCAGATGTTATGCAGCATCAAGTGTAATCTTGTCCACCCTGTACTGTTTCTACCCTTTTCCCAGCTGCCAAAATATCTTGCTCTCCTCTACCTCATCCCCAAAGAGCCTATAAATTTAGAGTATCCAACCTTTTCATGGGTTCACTCTCTGTTGTTCAGTAATACTACTTCCATATTTTAAATAAATCATAAAAGACTTTTGCCTTCTATCAGAGTAGGAATCTTTATATTTATACATGATACAGAAATTGAACTATTTCTACCATGCAGAATTTAGCATTTAGCAGGATTTTAAAGTGATTGAATTGCCATCCTAAACTTGGATCTATATTAGATAATGAATACTGATGTTAGACCAAGTTATTTGAATGTAAAGTTAAAATTATCTAGCAATCCAGACTGACCTGTAACCCTTTAGTGGAACAGGAAATTTCTGGCATACAAATAGGGTGGTTTTTCAGACATTTGTTTTATTGGTAGTGTTTGGGCCTTGACACATTTGTCATAAAAGGACATATGAAAAGAGGTATTTATACAGTCTGAGTGGAACACAGAAGACCATTTGATTTAATGTAGATAAAATCCCACAAGACTGGACATATGAGGGTTTGACCAGGACTTGCTGGGTTATGTTAATCCTATCCCCCATTCCTGTCATTTAAAAAAGAGGAAATGCAGAGAGAGGGAAAATACAAATTCTCATAATATAATTTAAAAAAGAGGAAATGCAGAGAGGAGGAAACTGAAAATTCTCCTCTAGTTGATGTACATTCAGTATGGCTCACACTATAAAATATGTGTTTCTAACATATAGGAAACAAGTTTCTAACATGGGGAATGTGTATCTACAGATGCTTATCTCATCTGAAGATGAATCCTATTTGAAAGTGTAGATTATTATGTTCTCTTGTGGTATTTGATGTTTTCCATCTCAATCATAAATAGCCCAACCTGGAAGCAGTGTCCAATAAATGCCCTAAGGACCCAGGAGTGAACTGGTGACCTAGTACAACTCGGAGACTGATAGAGTTGTTAAATCATGTGTCATAAAATGTTCATTCTAGCTTTAACCTAACTATGACTGTACCACCATGAAGTACAGAACTGAAAAAGAAAAAAATATATAGGGGGGAAAAGTAGAGTACCTAGTTTTTTTGAGTGCTTGTGGAACACTCTGAAATAATGCAGTGCATAACATAAAATAGCCTTTAGAACAAAGACTCCATGTTATAGTCATGGGACATCATCAAGCATTAGTAAGTCTTAAATATGATAAAATATAATTTTGGTATGTAAAATTTTGCTAAAAACAGTCTATTTTCTTGCACCCCTCAAGTTAGCCTCTTTAAAAAAATGAATGTATAATTTCTACAGAAAGACTATTAAAGAAGGAGAGAGGATCTCCAGTCTTTAATGTTCAAATATTCTTCATGGATCCCAAATCATTAAGTGTATACATTATGATATAGAATAAAACTAATTACACATTTCTTTCTTAATCAGTCTTCACCATTTTCAACTGGATCTCCCAACTCTGATAAGAATCAAAAGATAGGATAAAGGAAATATATCAGTTAGGTAACCAAGGATTTTCCTTTGTAAAGTTGAGAAACTATTTTCTCCTTTATGAATTTTACTGGTTCTCTAAAATAAAAACTGAGTTAAACGGTACCCTTGTTCGCCAAGGAAAGTGATCCAAACTCTATTTCTAGTACAAATATTTCCTTTGCATTCATATGTCTTCTCTGGAGAGAAAGTACAATTTTTCCCTCTCTCTTTCTCTTCACATTAACTCTTTTAACCCAAAATAAGATAGACAGTGAAAGCAAATCATAAGCCAGTTTGGCATCTTCTCAGTGCTTATAGAATATATACATCCACACACAGTCTGAGCAAGGTAAACAAGAACCCTGTCAGGTCACCTTGGAACGTGGCCTTGCCACTTGAATTAGTTCCTTCAAACCTGAAAACAACTTTCCTGGTCATGGAAGAACTGGATGTATCCTTTAACTTATGAAATAGAATTTGAACTTGAAAACTCTTTTTATTAATCCTGATTTTGCAAGGCAGCTACATAATGAATGTATATATTAAGACTTTGTAGCTGAATTGCACATGAAATCAGATTGCCAACTTCTTGACTTTTCAATTATAGGCATCATTTTATCCTTAAGTTGTGAGCGATATATGTAGCATGCTGTGAAACGTCTATTATAGTTCTTTAATTCATCAGTATTAATACAGAATTATCCTTTGCGTTCCTTGGTACTTTTTATTCAGTGTAATCAAAAGCTGTGATGTTTTGCCTTTGTAGTCCTGTGCTTTGTTACTGTAATTTTTTTTTCTACGAAGCACGTGACTTTGGACTAATGTTAAGGCGGATGATATGATCTTTAAGACTGCTAATATATATATATACACACATATATATATCAGTCTCTTACTCTATAAGGATTTAAATTAGAATAAGCTTTTATCAAATAGATCATTGATGCAGTTTAGGATTCACGCAAGTTTCAGTGTCAAATGGCAGTCTTATATTTATAGTTTCAATTCTGAAAATAGAAAATTTAATAAAACAGCCACTTTAAACTTGTTCTGGCAAACCAGACCCTGCTGTAGATATAGTCTAAGGTAGTTAACCATATAAGCCTTTTCAACTCTTAAATGCCACATGAGTCAGCAGTTAAGGAGATTTTAGAACCCATGAAACCTTTTTGTATGTATAACTAGGTTTTATTTTTTTTTATGTTGCTGATTTTACAATTCTGACTAAAGCTGACCTGAATGGGTCAGTTTATAATATTCTAGTGCTTTAATGCCTCTTTTTGTTTTTTTATTTTGTGTTTTTGGAGGGATGGGTAATATTATTTGAACAGATGTGGAAGGAACTGTTAGTGAGTCAAGACAAACACATTTGAAATAAAGGAATTGTGTATTAACATGTTAACAATTCATAACTGCACTTTTTATGACATTTTGAAAATCTATTTATAGGTACAGAACAATGGGTTTTGTTAAACTGTATCACATTTATACTTGCAGAAATTTATTTCATTGTTATTAGTAGGAATTTTATTGGTTCAATAAAATTGGCAAAACTGAACCCAATTATTTTCTTTCTTTATTTATATTATTAAAGTAGCATTTTCACCTAGGTTTGTTTCTCCTTGATCATTGAAACATGCCTTCTGAAAGACATCAGAATTGTAGGACTCATTATTTTCCCTGACCCACACTTTTCTTATGACATTTCTTTCTTTTTTTCTTTCTTTTTCTTTTCTTTTCTTTCTTTTTTTTTTTTTTTTTTGGTACAAGGGATTGAATTCAGGGGCACTCAACCACTGAGCTATATCTCAGCCCTATTTTGTGTTTTACTCAGAGATAGAGTCTCACTGAGTTGCTTAGCACCTTGCAGTTGCTGAGTCTGGCTTTGAACTCAATATTCTCCTGTCTCAGCCTCCCCAGTGGCTGGAATTACAGGTGTGCACCACTACGCCCGGTTTCTTATGACATTTTTAAAAATCACTAGATATTGCATTAGTGAACTATTATAGTTCAAAAACTAATTATTGTTTCCTTTATATATTAATTATGTAGAGTCAGAAGGTGGTTTGAATAGATGCACCCAGCACCCCTGCTTCTTAACAAAGAAAAACCAAACAGGTGGATGAGCTGGGGAGGTCCATGACCTTGAGAGAACACTGGAATTCAACAGTAGAAGAATGGAAATCTTGTAAAATCCAGAAACCTGGACAGGAGCCTAGAAAAACAAAATATTCCATCACCTACTACCTATTTCTACAGCAGAAGGGAAGGGAAGTCTCCCCTCAGGAGGGGCAAAGATAAAAAGAGTCCTAGCAACCTCTAATAGCAGAGATAGTGGCAATCTTAGCTATTAGGAAGTTTCATGGTCTTTACAGACTTACAGCCTAAATACACAGAATGCCTGAAATCTTCACAGTCATCTGACTAAAATAGGAATTCACTTTCAACTCCCATAGAACTTCCAGAGGGCTGGAACCAGGAGGCATCTTAAGAAAGAATCTATTGTCTGAATTTGGACTGCTCCAGGCATCAGCTACTTCATATTCCCACCTCTGGGATCCCTCAGACCTTCTACAGCAGTGACTCAACTGATAGCTGGCTCAGTGGAGTGCTACTCGGGAGGTGTGACACATGGGAGTAGTAGGTGCTGCCCTCAAGAACTGGGGGATCAGAAACCTGCCTCTAAAACCAGGGGTATGACCAGTTGCCTGTGGTTTCATCCAGTGCCAGGACAGTGGCAGTTGCCCCACGGTTCCTGCCACTTCTCTCCCAGAGTTATGCATGGGTGCCTGTCACTAAAAAGGCAGAGAAAGAACTAAGGTTCTACTGTTTGTTCTGCCCATACAGAGAGGTGTGATGGAGCAACACCACTGCAGCTCCAGCTATAGCCTGCCCCAGGGAACAGTCTAGGAAGACTGGAGAGATACCTGGCCCTGTTTGGCCACATTCCACTCTCACTCAACTGAGAGGAATTTTGCCTGGCTCCAGACATGACCCACTCCCACTTGATCCATGCCAGGTACTACTACTAAGAAAATCAAAGGGGGGTGGGAGGTGGCAGGTGGCAACCATTGCCCCACCCCCAGGGCACAAAGCCTAAGAGTGTCTAGAGATAATTTGCCTGGTGCTGGCCATGTTCTTTTCCCACTCACTCCCCTGGCACCTCTGCCAAGGGGAATTTTGCTCAGTTTTAGATGTGATCCATTCTTGCACCAACCCTAATGAGTACTACAACTGAAAAAAATCATGGGGAGAAAAGCCACAGGCCATCAATCTGTACCTTGGCATGCAGCCTTAAGAAGGTCCAGAAAGAAAATTTGATGGGCACCAGCTGTGTTCTGCTCCTGTCCACTCCTGTAAGTGCCTCGGCTGAGAGGAATTTCATTGGGTTCTATTTTCCCTGACCCACACTATCATAAGTGATAGAACTACTTGATCCTTGGTGGACACTATGGTTTGGATAATATGGGAAAGAAAAGCCCCATCCCCAAGTATGCACATAATGGAAGGAGGAGTCCTGAAGTCCTGATCCTGGGGAAGCAAGTTCACAGTAGCAACAGAGAATAATAATACAACTTTGCTGTTGTATGATGGATCCCCTGCATCATTCACCCCTTGTCTGATCATGCACTATAGAGAAGAATGAGTGTAAATGCCATAGAGGGAACATTGTGATACCATCAGCCACCTCTTCCCAGGAAACACCTGGATCTACACTAGTGTCAAATCAGGATAAGTGCTTCACCCAGTACCAGAGACCTTCCCAAGCAATAGAGCCAACATCAACAGTGCCTGAGGAAACTCTCGTCACTCAATTGTCTATTGACAACTCCCATTGTGCATTCCACACACTGTTGTCTACAGCCTCTCTGCCTTCACAGCTACAGTGTCCAAACAACTGGCTGACCCATAGAGATGGTGGCTCTCTCTGACTCCAATATGGTGTACACTGTGTCAAACTCATTAATCACAGCCAAAGAAGGTACTGGGAGAATACACTACTGAATACAGCTGTAAATAAACTCAACATTACACAACAAACTGATACCCAAGACACATCTTTAGGAGAAAGTCATTAGGAAGTATATTTCATAAGTGATAGAACCATTCATTCCATTAGATGCACAAATCTCAACATAGAAACACAGAAATATGACAATATAACATATAATAAAGATCATAACTCTGTAGTAACATATTCCAAAGATATCAAAATGTATAAAAAATGAATTTAAAAGAATGATTTTTAAAAAGCTCAATGACATCCAAGTTAATACAGATCACTTAAATGAAATTAGGAAGACAATGCAGCACATAGATGAGAAATTCATCAAAGAGAATAGAGATGTTATTAAATTTTTTTCAGAAATCTTAATAATAGAAAACTTAAGTCAGATAAAAATTCAATTAAAAGCCTCAAGAACATAATAGATGACACAGAAGAAAGAATGGAACTCAAGGTCTTTCAAAATATCACATTCAGATAGAATATAAAAATAGAGAAAATATAAGCTCTTTGGGACACCATTAAAAGATCAAATGTCTGCATTATTGGCATACCTGAAGGAGAGGAAATAAAGATTGAGGGTATAGAAAATATATTCAATGAAATAACAGAAAACTTCTCTAATCTTGGGAAAGACATGAACATTCAAGTACACAAGGCTTATAGAACCCCAAATAGACATGTTCAGAAAAGATCCTCCTCATGATATATTATAGTCAAATTTTCCAAAGTACAGGACAAAGAATTTTAAAATCTGCAAAATTGCCTATTCACTAAGGGCAATTCCATTGCACTAATAGAAGATTTCTCAGAAGAAATCCTATATACTGTGAGGGCATGGAATGATGTAGTTCAAGTCCTAAAAGAAAATACTATCAACCAACATTCATATTATTATATCCAACAAAGCTATTCAGAATTGAAGAAGAAATAAACACCTTCAAAGATAAGCAAAAACTACGTGTATTCATAATCACCTGGCCAGTGTCACAAAAGATACTTAAGGGAGTTATGCATCCAGAATTTGAGGAAAGATAGCTATCATCATGCTAGCATATAAAAGTATATATCACCCTAAAAGAATAGATACACAAATGACAAATAGAAAATAAATATTATCAATGCCATAAATCATCAAACCACAAAAAATGAATAAAAGAGGAATAAAAAATATTCAAAACAACTGGAAGATAATCAGCATAATAGGCATTTTCATACTTTTCATTAATGATAAAATTTAAAGACATAAGCCAGCTGAATGGATTTATTAAAAAATATTCTGCCTACAAGAAATTCACATAATCAGTAAGAACATATATAGGCTGACAGGGAAAGGATGGAAAATGATATTCCAAGAGAATGGAATCTGAAAACAAGAAGATATGGCTATAGTTATATCTGACAAAACAGACTTTAAGACAAAAACAGAACAGAAAAGAAGCTCACTATATAATAATCAGGGGATCAACCTGTCAAGAAGCTCCAATAATTATAAATTTGTATTTACCTAATGTCAGAGTATCCAGTTTTATAAAACAAGCACTCCTAGACCTAAAAGGAAAGATAAGTTTCAACACAATAATAGAGGGAGATTTTGGTATTCCACTCCCACCAATGGGTAGATCATCCAGACAAAAATCAACAAAGAAACTCACAGTTAAACTACACAATAGATCAAATGGACTTAACATTTACAGAACATTCCACCCATCAACTACAGAATACACATAAATCAGTGTATGGAACTTTCTCTATTATAGATCATTTATTAGGCCACAAAATGTCTCAACGAAATTTTTAAAGAGATAAAATCATATCTTGTATACTTTCTGAGCACAATAGAATGAAACTAGAAACCAAAAGCAAAAACAACTTTAGAAATTATATAAACAGATGGATACTAAACAACACACTTTTGAGTGAACAGTAGGTTATTAAGGAAGAGAGAAATTTAAAAATTCCTCAAAACGAAAGGAAATGGAAAGACAACAAACCCTTGGGATACAGAAAAAGCAATAATAAAGGGGAAGTTTATAGCAACTAATGCCTACATAAAAAAATAGACCTCAAATAAACAATGTAATGATGCATATCAAAGTCTTAGAAAAGAACTATACCTTAAAATAGAAGAAAAGAAATAATAAAGATGAAAGCACAAAGAAATGAAATTGTCTAAAAAATAATATAACAGATCAATGAAACAGAATTGTTTCTTTGAAAAGGTCAAAAATGGATAAACCTTTAACTAGATCAACCAAAAACAAAACAAAACAATAAAATAAAATTACAGGTGAGAAGTGAGATATAACCACTGATAACAAAGAAATTCAAAGGATCACAAAGGATTACCTTGGAAAACTATTTGATAACCAGTTAGAAAATGTAGAAAAAGTGGAAAAATTTCTAAACATATTTGATCTACCAAAACTGAACCACCAAGACGATGCAAAAAAACCTGAGTACATCAATAACAAGTAATGATATTGAATCAGCAATAAAAAATCTACCTACAAAAAAAAAAAAAAGCCCAGAGTCACATGGCTTCACTGCTAAATTTTACCAAACTTCTTTAGAGGAATTAGTACCAATGCTTTTCACACTGTTCCATAGAATCAGAAGGAAGGGAACCCTTCGAAACTCATTGCATGGAGCCAGAGTTACTGTTACCAAAACCTGAAAAGAGCACAACAAATGATGAAAACTATAGATCAATATCAAATTTTCCATGAAACTCTGAATTTTTGAGGCAAGAATTCTTAATGCTCCCTCTTTCACTAGACTACTCCTAACATAAAATTAAACAATTCTGTCACTTTCACATCAATGTTGAAATTCAAGAAAAGTAGCTACAGTACTTTTCTACACACATTGACTCTCTTCTTTACTAGCTAAGATGCATGTAGCACATACCTTCTGTGTGCCACTTACCAGTCACCATGGCCCATTTCTACCTCCTGCACTAGTACTGTGGCAACCAGCTCCCATCAGCTTAGGTCATATTGTCACAGGTACAGTTCTTATGTCCCTGAATTGCTTACTTCTGGTTCCTGCCTTGGGCTTTCCTGCATGTGGTAGGATGTCAGAGGGTACTGTCTTTCCACCAAGCATGCACAACTGAAAGTACAGGCAGTTAACACTTATTATCCCATGACAGTATTACTTTCTTTCATCCCCTAAACCACAGTTTGAACTCAGAGGGCCTGGTGGGATGGAAAAGCAGTCCAATTCTTAAGATTTTCATTCCTTTCATATTCCAGTCTCACTCCCTTGTCCTCCACTCTTGTCCCTTTGGCTCCAAATAAACCTGGATCTTGGGTTTCATTTGCCAGGGACCTCAGACTAACACAAAGCAGTAAAGGGTAGGGGGTTAAAAAACAGAGCCTAGAATAAATTCAAATCTCAAGTCTACATTTGCTAACTATCTGGCCTTGAACAAGTTACTTAATCTTGTGGCTCCTCAGTTGCCTCATCTATAAAATGTGGAGGACAGTAATAAGAAAGAGGACATACATAACCCTCGTCCTTAAGAATGAGGAAGTACAGGTAGGAGAGATAAGTATCATACACCACAGAAAATAATAAGGTAATGGTTTGTACACAGGATTAAAAAAAAAAACAGCCCTCACTTATCAAGAACCTGCTAAACGTTAGAAAGCTTAAATAGAGTATTTTATTATAATCACTATGGAAGTGAGTATTATTCCCACTTTGGAAAGTTAAGAAAAATAAGCTTAGCAAAATTAAGCACTTTGTTTAAGGTCAAGCAATAAGTGAATGGCAGAACTGTTCTCAGGTGTGTCTGACTTTCATTGCTATACTTTTTCCTTTATTCCACATAAAGAGGAAAATGGTGCATCTTTGTTGTTGTTAGTGAAGGCTTTCAAAACAAGTAATATTTAGACAAGTACTTACAGGGTTACTAAGATTTAGATGTAAAGAGACTCTGGACTATTACATTGTAGGTAGAAGGGGCAGAAGGAACAGAAACCCACCGTTTGATATTGAGAGCATATGTGTGGGATTTTACATCAGAAGATAAATTTAGAAAGTGTGATTTGGACAGATTGTAGGGTCTAAAAGATTATGGGTTAAACTTTTTTAATTCCTTTTTAAAAATGAGGTAAAATCCAGATTGAGACAGATTCATGAAAATCATTTAAATGAGTCTTTCATACAATTATATGTCCCAATTTGAAAGAATAGCATTTCCTTGATAATTAGAATCTGATAAGAATTTCAGGACAGCAATCAAACAAGATCTGCAAGGTAGCCACAATTCCTTCTTTAGGCACAGGGGAATTTCCTGAATATCTTGAAAATTTTCCGGATTACTTTTTAACATCCCCCTTGGTGATATACACAAGCCTATTATTGGGAAAGTTTAAGATTCTTACTCTAAGTTGACATACAACTTTACCTTCTCGTGCATGTGCATATAAACTCTTTTGACGCTCAGGATCAATATAGCAGCCTTCAGAAAATAGATAAATTTTAATAGATGCAGTTGATGGTTCTAATAAATAACCCCAATGATTGTTTGCATAAACAGCTCCAATCATTGTCCTTCCTGCATCCACACCCATGGAATATGACTTTACACCTTCTCTTGCCAAGAGGTATTCTCTTTCACAAGTTTCAGATCTAGGTTCTAAAATAACTTGTTTGCATGTTCTCTCTCTCTCTCTCTCTCTCTCTCTCTCTCTCTCTCTCTCTCTTATCACACACACACACACACACACACACACACACACACACACCTCTGACATATCTAATTAAATCCACTAGAGAATTTGCCATCTTGAGTAACTGAGTTATCCTAGATGTTCTGTCCAAGATCTCAGACATATGAGAAAGCCCATCCAAGACCAGTAAAGTAAACCAGCCTACATACAACTGACTGCAAGACTCATGAAGGTGCCCTGTGCTAATCAGCTAAAACACCCAGCCGACCCACAAACTCACTACATTAGCAAAACTCATGCTCTACTGGGGGTTTCTGGTTGTAGACCATATTGTATTGCTGTAGCAATAGATAACTGATTTAATGTAAATGATGGAGGTGGCCGACACTTCATCTAAAGAATCTAGATTGGGAAATTTCTTCCTTATATCACAGTCTAGCAAGAGGAGCAGCCTTGAATAGTCTTAAATCAGTGACAATATAGTTAGTAACCTAATTATCAGGCCCTTGTTTTCCCTTGTCCTCAGAATGTCCATCTTTGCAGGGTTAAAATATATCACAGCTCTGTTAAGCTTCTTCATAGATCTTCATCCTCAATGTTTTTGTCTCTACATAACAGTGTTTCCATACTGTTGAGTTTAGAGTATAAATACTGAAACATTAGAATGTAAGTATCAATAGTATGATGGTGCTTTGGGGTGTCAATTTGGTAGGATTAAGTGTTGCCCAGATAGCTGGTAAAGCATGAATTATTCACAATGCTTCAGTGGGCACTAAGCCCTAGTCTCTTCTGCTGAAAGGTAAATCCAGGTGGTTTGTTATTTGATTAGAATGATTGGGCTACCCCATGTGTGTCTCTGAGGGTGTTTCTTGAGATTGATTAGCATTTAAGTTGATTAGCATTTAAATGAAGAAGATCCACTTTCATTACGGTGGGTACCATCCAATCAGCTGAGAGTCCTCATAAGACAAAAAGGTAAAACAAGGAAGAATTCTTGCTCTATCTTCTGGAGATGGGCTACCCTTTTTCTTCTATCCTGGAACATCACAACTCCAAGTTCTCTGGACTTGGACACTGGGAATACCACCAGCAGACCCCTCCACAGATGGCCAATCATAGAGCTTCTGATTCAAGTGAGACTTGAATATATTCACTTCTATATTCAAGTGAGATAATTATTCTAACAGATCCTTCATATCTTGTTGAGAGCCACAGCCAAAGGGGCCCCAGCAAACTTCCAGCTGATGATTGGCTCACAGCGGCCCCAGCAACATCTAGCTGATTGGCTCCTCTGCGGTGATGTTCATTGGGCTGTTTCCCTGCCCTTCAGACTGCCAGCTGATGATTGGCTCACAGCGGCCCCAGCAACATCTAGCTGATTGGCTCCTCCACGGAGCTGCTCATTGGGGGACTTCTTTGGCTTCGCCCATGAAACCCAGCCAATCGGCCTCAAGAGCAGGAGGATTGGGGGAGGTGGAGAGGCTTGTGTGGGTGAGAGGCTTGTGGAAGCCGGTGGTGGCAGTTGGGCTCTGAGGGTTTTTTCCTGAGGAGCTGTTTTGCTTGGTGTTTGTAGTTCTAAAAATAAAGTTAGTTTCTTTTGACAAGTGGCTCCTGAATTGTGCCCAGCCAGACTGCGGCAATATCTCTCTACACACACTATCAGTTCTTCCTCTCTGAACAACACTGACTGGAACACTAAGGAACTTATCAAAGAATCCAGATATACAGAAGTACCTGCAGAAATTCTGATTTGGTGAGTATAGGATCCTCTGCTTTTAAAAAGCATCCTAGGTAACTGGGAGATACATCAGGCTTTGAGGGAAAATGGTAGATCATAGAGAGAGTTTTCCAGTCCTAAATATAATAAAACTTCAATACAGGTACGCACAGTGATAATGGAAGGGTGTGAAGAGGAAAAAAAGTGAACCAGAAAAAAGCACAGAAGACAAGCAGGCACATCAAGACACCCAAGTCATCACGAAATCATAATGGGTATAGGACACAAAGAAAAGAGATCTTTTTATCCTGACTTTTCAACAAAGGATCTGCTGTACTTTTATTGCTACTTCAAATGGACTTCAGGCCAAATTAATAGCTGCCAAACTTGCTGCATCTAGAACTAGCTGAGGACTTTAAAAATACTGACACTGAGAACTTACACCCACCTTGAGATTCTGATGTACTTCCTCTGAGGTATATCTAGGACATGTGGTTTTTAGAAGCTTTCCTGGTGATTCTAACGAACAGCACATTTTTAAATTTTTTTTAAAACCACTGGGAAAAATTATGTTATTAATCCCATCAAATAAAATTATTCCTAACAGTAGAAAGACTTGCAGCTCTAGTTTACCAAACTAATCTGCAGGCAAAATGGAGAACAGACAGTTAGATTTAGACAGATACAAAAATATTTTCAGCTCTTTCTAAGACCATCCATTTCCTTATGGTGAAGTCTCAGGAATGCTGGGAAGGTGAAAGAGAAATAAACCCATTTCCTAGGACCCTTAGAAGAAAAAAATCAAGTGTCCCTGCTTGCTAGTGAGCAGAATACTTGTGCATACTGCTGTTGTTCTAGATTTCTCTATATCTATATGCATTGTGTGCACTGATGAGTGTGGTATATGGGTTATATTATTTTTGTTGTTGTTGTTGTTATTTATAATTACACTTCTCCCTTAACTTTGTGGTAAGAATGCTAGAATCCTTCTCTGATATTGCAGACAGTTTGTGAATGCATAGATCCCAGGTGACACACAATATTCAATGAAGCAGGATCTAGGGGAATTCCTTAAAACCTAAATGGACTATGGTATATAGCGACTATCAGACCTTCTATCTGAGAATCAAAATGAGGAAAGCTTGTTAAAAGCAGAAATTCCTGAAAACCACTGTGACTCACTGAATCAGAATGGGAGGTGCAGGACTCACACAGTTTCCTTTCTACTAGCTCCCCCACAAGTATTACACACTGAGCACCATGCTAGTCACCTTTTGGGAACCCTATGTCTTTTGGGAATCATCTCTCAGATGAGATTATCCAGAGTTACATGGCTTTAAATTCACCTTGACTGCCTGCACCTCCCCTCTATGCTCCATATATAACTGTGAAAGTGAAGAAGTTTTAAATGTCATTAAAACAGCAAATCAAATAGAAACCAAAAGAAGCAACATCAAAGATGCATTCCCCATGGTGAAAATAAACTCCATTACAAGACTCTACTAGACACTGCTTCTGTAATGAAGATACCTAAAATGGAATTTCTCAACAAAAAGGCAAAAACACATTTAATGCTCTTGATACATACTTCTGTATCACTTTCCAGAAAGACTGTATCAATTTATACCCCTTTCAAGGTGCATAGGCTGCCCCTCTGAAGTCACAACACTGTGATAAACTGCATCTTCTTCATTAATTCATTCATTGCTGGCTTTGATGAGATGAGGCAGGAATACTCTCCTGCTAAACCAAGACTTAGTGAAGGGCAAGGCCAAGACAGCCAAGGGGCTTCTGAGCAAGAAAGTAAGTACTCTCACTACTTAATGGAAGCAAAGAGATTGAGAAACATGGCTGCCCCACCTGGCCAGAGTGTGGCAGCACTGAGGTCTCCCCTGCTTCCATCCAGGGTTGGGGGTGCCTTTCAGAGTCTTCCCTTACAGAAGAAATCTCTGTAGACTGAAGCTGAGCTAATGTCCCCGATATGTACAGGGTATGAATGAGAGGGTAAGAGGTCAAAAAGAGTGGGTCAAGGTCAAGGGATTGGGGAAAACTTCAATCTAAAAGAAAACACACAGGCCAAACTGTGGCACAAGCTGCCCATAGTGGCAGGTCCTGTTCAAAATAGCACTGCAGCAAGAACCACTGTCCCTCCAACATTTGGCATAGCAAGGATGTTTGAACCTTCTGTTGGCCAAGAGAGGCTACCCTTGGCCTGGAAGGTAATCAGGTGGAGCCATGTTGAAGGGACACTGGCCCCCAACATATAGGCACACAAAGGCCAAAGGCTGGGGGAATCACAGGAGATTTACCAAAGCATATGTCTTCCAATTCAGTATGGTTTAGACTATTCAGGGCTTTAATGTCCATGAAAAGATGTTGGATTTTATCATAAGAGCAATGGAAGCTGTAGAAGACTTTTAAATCATGAGTGCACCCAGGGGTGGGGTGAGGTGATGCCCTGTAATGATAGAGACATGATCAGATTTGCATTTCAAGGGCACTCTGACTCTGACATGGGGTGGGGGGACCAGAATAAAGCAAGAAGTTATGTTGTAAGCCAATCAGGTAAAGGGGTGGTTAGAACAGAGATAGGGAGAAGTAGTTGGATTTGAGAGATGTATAAGAGGTAAAAAAAAAAAAATCTGTGTCTGAGTAATTGACTTGGGGGAGGATAAACACTGCAGAGGTATCAGGATGACTCCTAAGTTTTTGGCTTGCCCATTTTGCTGTCTGGTGAAACTGTTTACTCAGAGAACCCACTGGAAAGACTCCAAGTTCTAGTGAGAAGATAATGTGTGTTGCCTTAGTAGCTGGGAATTTGAGATGCATTTAAGAAATACAGATTTGTCAAGTAGACTAATTAAAGCTCTATACATGGGTGAAATGGCTAAAGAGTGAGAGATGAAAGTAACCTAAGAGCCAGTCTTGAGGGACTCTACTTAAAGGTCAGGAGGAGGAGGATGCCCTGAACTAGTGAAAAGACTAAAATGAAAATTGCTAAACGATGCAGAGAAAAGACACATGCCAGCCTGCCTTCAGAGCTGTCTACAGCAGGAAATAAAATACATGTGGCCCCTGCCTGCATAGAGCTTACGGTCAGGGAAAGGTGTGAAATTGGTAGACAGTAAGTAAGAAAACCACAAAATTATAATAACTATAAACTGGAGCAAAGGGAAAGTCAAGGAATAAGAATATATTGTGATTTGCGTCAGGAAAGAGCTCTCTGCAGATCAGCCAATCTGCACTGGGATGCTAATTAGGGACAGCTGCCCCAAACTCTGGCTTGAAGACACCAATACACAATAACTGGGAAGTATTTATGAAAGGGGAATTCCAGGAGGAACCGCCTGTGTTTGCTTTCCTACTGGGGCCTTGATCTTCCCTTCCCAAAACCTTCCAGGAGGTGCAGGAGATATGTGGACTAAATGCTTTGACCAGTGAATGTCTCCTGAAGCAAGGGGAGAGTTGCTGCAGAATCCACTCAGGCAAAAAAAAAGCTCAGCCCATGAGGGGGTTGGAGAGGAGGTATCACAGACCCTGGTCCAGTTGGAAGGTGTTTGGACACTTCTCTGAGGCCTGAAGAGCTGCTCAACCTGGTCTGTGACTGGCCCCTAAGGGAATGATGCCTTTGTTAAAGCAAAGTGACCTAGAAACTGTTGGGTAACACTCACATAGCCAAGTAGACTCCAAAGAAATACTAGCTGGGGTTGCCATGGTGGTTTTTTCTTTTTTTTTTTTTTTTTGTGCTGGGGTACCAGCCTGTCAGATGGCTTCACTTCTGGGGCCTGAACCTTGGGGATACAGCCAGAGAGTTTTCTACCCAGATTTCCTGAAATATACCCCAGCCTAAGGTTTGGTATTTATTCTGTGGTATGTAGTCCATGTCAGGCTGCTTTATTAGGTTCCTTTATTTTATTTCTTAAAGAGTAAACAGTATAGTATAATTCTTATTTACTTAGCAAATGGGAAGCACTGTTTTAAGGCAGCAGCCTTAAATATTGTGAGAAGGCACAAAGTCATTCCCAATCTACCTGAAATCACCCTGCCAGATTCCAAGTTTAAGCTTTCACTTCCCTTCTGCAGTCATTCCCAATCTACCTGAAATCATCCTGCCAGATTCCAAGTTTAAGCTTTCACTTCCCTTCTGCAGCCAAGTCCATGTCCCTGGCTACAGCCATATGGGCCTCTCTGTCACTCCTGGTAGCCATCCCTCCCCTCTGCCTTTGAACGCACACCCAATGCCTGGATTCCCTCATATCACCCATGTCTACTCCTACTCATCTTTCAGAGTACAAATCAAAGGTCACTTCCTCTTTGAAGCCTCCTTTGCCTCATCCAAGCATCCAGTTGCACCTACTCTGTGCCCCCACACACTTCCTCCACACCTCCTTAATGATAGTGATAAACACTTGCAAGTGCCAAATTCTGTGCTTAATACGTTAACTCACTAAAGCATCACAAGAACCTTGTAACGTGGGTTTTAAAATTAACACCATTTTAGGATGCAAAACAGAAGGCAAAGAGAAGTTAAGTAATCCATTCAATGCCACACAGCCCATAAGTGGCACAGCCAGTGCACAAACCACGCCCTCTGACTCCAGACAAGAGCTCCTAATCACTGCACCAAACTGTTTACTCCTGTCCACAGGATGCTGACTCTATCTCCCCCACCAGGTGGGGAGAGCCAGGGATTATATTTTACCCATTTCTACATCTCCAGCTTGCAGCACTGCCAGCACCTGGCACACAAGCACACTCAACCTCCTCTCCTCCCAAACACTAACTAGATAATTAAGGAAAATCACTAATTCAGTAAAAGTCCCTCAAATGGTCTCTGCATGTTTCTGGTCATAATTTCCGATTGGGAAATACTGCTCTGTAGTCCTGTCCAAGGAGCCTAGTGTAGTATCTTTGAAGTTAAGGAATAATAAAGAACTTCTAGTTTATTCAATTAAACCACACACACACACACACACACACACACACACACACACACATTTTTCCCTTGGATAAGTTTGGAGCCCAATGGTAAAATAGAGACATGCATTTGTTAAGACACCTTTTCCCAAGAAAGAGACCTTATGAATAACAGAGTTCAAAAGCAACAGGACTTTTAGAAGGTCTGTCCCTGGACTCATAGCTCATAGAAGCAGCTGTAGAATCTGAAGTTGGAGTCTTGAAGAAGGATTCTTTGAAGGCACAGCTGGCTACAAACCAGACCCAGAGCCAGCATCCCAGCCCCACCCACCACATCTCAGCCAGAGTATAGCTGGGCAGGTCAAGGAATCAGAAGAGGGGTATGATATTTTAAAAATCTTTGGAGTTATCAAAACTGAAGGTTTCCTGGTCAGTACTTGTTTCTTCCGTCCCAGCTAGTGTGTAATCTCTGTATTTATAGGATTCTGACTCCCCATCAACAGTGAATCAGGCCTAGGTACAAATGATCCCCAAGTCATCTGTGTTCCTTGGGCATTTTCTTCCTTAGAAATAAAAGGTGGGATTTGCCAAGATTAAAAGACATTCTTTTTAAAGCTCAACATCTAGCTTAGTTCTACATGCATCAGAGGAGGGCTTTGTAGGTGCTATTTCTAATTTTCTAATAAAGCAAATCTACCCAGCAAGACAGGTCAAAAAAAGAACCATCTTCCAAATTCAGGTTCCACTCACTTCTGTAAAAAATAGATTATTTAAGGCAAAGCTTGAACTTGGGCTAAAGTCTCAGCCTTGAAAAATGCTTGGAAGGAAGATCTATCTGGGAGGTGACAGAGGTGTGGTGAGGAAGTGTGGGGGTGGGGGAAGCACGGGCCTGTGATTTGCTTTCAGTCTGCAGTTATTGAGTTCATGCATCTGTACGTTCTTGGACCTGCTGGTTAAGTACGCACTGAGCATGTGTTTTCTAGCAACACTCACTATGGCATTTGAAGGTATATGAGTAATTCGCCAAATCACTAAGAAGAGAAGGGACAAAAATAAGCAAAGATCTGCACAGAGGACTTGGCGCAGTATAGTATAACTCACATACAATCCCATTTAACACATGGTAGGAGCCTCTCAATGTCATTTCTTGTCTTCTCTTAGGACCATAGGAAAGAAAAATAATGTGGCATCTAGAGATAGACTACAGGAAGAGAAATACCACTGTGGATATGAGGAGCAGTGAGATTGGCCTGGTGGGAAGAAGTCCATAGTGAACTGGGCCATGATTAGACAGTGGAGGAAGAATGAGAGCAGGGGAGGACAGGGCACATGTTGGGACACAGCAAGTGTCAAGAGCAGAAAGTCCAACCTGGGGCCTCTTATTCCAGACTATGTTGTTTGGCTTAGCCCAGGCTTCAGACTAGAAGCCACAGCATGTGTGCAAGCGCAAATGTGTGTTTGCTTTCATTACATTAATTATTTATTTTTGAAATCTAAATTTGGATTTCTGGCTGGGGAAACATCTGCTCTTCAATTTCCAATTTACCTTTTGGCCCACTTTTCCTATCGATCACCCAATCCACACACTTATGTTACCTACTTGTAAGAATTTGATTATGTGGCCCTAGCCCTATAAGTGACAAGAAACTACTGGATATTTTTAGCATGATGGAAATATCTCAGAACAGTTACTGATATACAGGGCTACCATGTAAAATACAGGATACCCAGTAAAATTTAAATTTTGTAAAAGCAACACATAATTTTCAACATAAATATGTCTCATACTATAAAACTTGTTGTTTTCCTAAATTTGAATTTAACTGAGCATGCTGTTTTTGTTTTTTGCTAAATCTGGCAACTCAATTCATGTGACATAAAATAACTGAATGGGAGGAAAGTTAGGGTAAGATCAAACTAAGAGAATGTGCAGTAGCTACAGAACAAGAGGGGTGCACTCCTCTAATGCAGGGATAGCTTTTGTATGGGAGAGATGTTCTGAAGGAAAAGAATATGCAGAACATGCAAGTTATTAGCAAAAACAGAGAAGTAACTCCGGAATTACAGAGGTGCAATTCACAAATTAGGGAACGGTTTCCCCATGACCACCACTGGTATGTTGTGAGGAATAAAGAGTTGATAAAAATGCCTTACAGAGGTTAGTGGTTGTAATAAAAGCCCAACCCCATTCTTTTTCTCACACTCCTAAGTCATGCCTCTTATTTGCTAGCCTTATCCAATTATTTTGAACATATGCTACCTTTTTTCCATTTCCCCACAGGCTCACAGGGCTTGACCTTGTACAATTCCATGTACTTCTGCATGGGCAACTGCAAGTACTCAGAGCTTCCTGTCCTTGGCAGATGTACTGACCTTTCCACTTTTTTTTTGTTTTTTTTTTTTTGTTTAGTGAGCTTCACTAAAAAACTATCTATTAGGACAGAGTTGGGGATAAAGCCCCACAGTAAGCTAGAAGTTCTAACCCTCCAAGCAGCCATCAGCCCAAGAATAAACCCCACCAGGTCCAACCTAATGCACTAATATCTTAACCTTGATTCCTCTGTGCTCTGCAGACAAGAGATACACTGGACCCTAAGATAGACTCCTACTACTTTCTAAGTCAGTGATTTGGGACATTCAGTAGCTTTTCTATCCACAGATGAGGCATTTTGCTACTTGCTCTCCTTTTCTGTTGACTGCCTTTTCTTTCTCTCATGTTGACTTAAAGACCAGTGCTCACACTAAAACATCTAAACAGTTTCTTTCTAGCTACAAATGATAGATGCATAAAATACTCCACTCTTTCCTGAATTTTTTAAGTCACCTTGCCCTTGCCCTTATGGAGCTCATCCTCTCATACCCCATCCTGGAGGTCCCCACAGAATTCTTCATCTTCCTTGGCCTCTATTGCCACCTGCTGGATCATTTTAGAGAGGGTTCCAGGACCCTGGTTGGCAGAGGAAAAAGGAGGAAATTGGAGCTTGAAGTCTCTGGGCTTCACCAATTATCAGGAAATTTCATAAGATACAATCTCCTTACCTCTGTGAAGCTCAGACTTCAGTATTTAATCAGTTGAGTGACTTTGAGCAAGTCACTTAATACCATAGTGGATACAAAGACATGAAAACAGTAAAAAAACCTTTCCCAGGAGATATCACAGTTGTATAGGAGCATCTGTCAAATCCATAGAAAATGGTCTTTTTCTTGTTGTAGAGGTACAAAGTGTCATGTGAACTAAACTGTCAGGGGAGGCTTCACATATGAATTGACATATGAATTGGATTTGGAAAGACACATAGAAGTTTACCAGGATGTAGTAAAATACACAGGAGCTAGCCAAGCAGAGAAGAAAGGAAAGAGCATACCAGAGGGAAGGAACATCAATCCAAAATGTTTTGACCTAGTTTGCTCCAGAAAGTTCTCAAGAGGTGATTGAATTTTTAGACCCTGCAGTAGGCTTAATAGAAAGGAAGTGTGAGGAGAGAAAAAAAAATGCCAGCTTCAAGACAAAAAAATGATGAGGCCCAGTCCTGGCAGGAGTCCAGCAGGAGAATGAGGAAGAGAAGCTATGAGGTCAGGATGAGGAGCTATGTATGCTTCATGAGCCAGGCTCTGACACCCACCCCACTGTAGAACCTTGACTGAGTAAACCAGCCTCCCTAAGCTTTTATTGCTTCATTTGCAAGTGCTGATAATAATGCCCACCACCAAAGAGTGTTGTCATAAGATAACACAAGCAAAATCGTTAACATGATGCCTGACAGATATGCTCATGTAGGCTAGTCACTTGTATACCAGTAGATATGCACCTTCAAGAAGTTATTTTACCTCACTGAGCCTATTTTTTTCACCTATAATATGAGAATAACAGTGTTTTCCATGCACACATCAGAAACCATGGAGATATAATCAAGTAACATAAACCATAGAGTTCAAATAAGTTTGAGGTATAAAAAAGGGAGCAGAGAATGAGATAATGCAATCAATATTTTAGAAACATACCAAGTGCCTACTATTTATAAGGCATTTTCAGTTTCATTACCTCATTTAACTTCTCCTGACAGCAACCTTATAAGGGATCATGTTGATATTCATTTTTCATGTAACAAAAGTACAAGTTAGAGAAGTTGGATTTGTTCATTTAATGTTCTCTGAGCAGGTACTGAGATGTAGCTGTGAATGAGAGAGGATCATGTGAATTGTGGTCCAGCAGAAGAGGTCCCAGGGCTCCAGGCTTAGACTCCTCTGTCTCTGCTCATTCTCTAAATAGTTGCTCCAGTCCCATGGTTTTTAGTCTGTTTATACCCTGTCAACCTCACTTTTCTATTTCCTGCCCAGCCCTCTCCAGACATGTGTCTGCTTAGACAATTAAAGGTTAACTTAATGGCACATAGTAGGTACTCCATAAATATATATTAAATGATAAAATGATTATATAAGCATTCAATTGCTATGAAAAGGATGTACTACTATAAGAGGAAACTAAAGGGAAAATTCATATGGAAGAGCTAGAATTCCAACTAGTTCTTACAGCTGCAAACCCAGAGTTCCATTAAGAAAACTACAAAAGTGTGCCAGGCTCAGAGGTGCTCCATATGCACACACAACACACACACACACACACACACACACACTGTTTTTTCATAACTCACTTCTTTTTAAAATTGTATTATTTTAGTTATACATGGACACAATATCTTTGTTTATTTTTATGTGGTGCTGAGGATCAAACCCAGTGCCTCACATGTATGAGGCAAGCACTCTGCCACTGAGCCACAATCCCAGCCCTCATGGCTCACTTCTTTATGATGCATACTCTTCAGTTTCTTAAAACAACAGTTTTCAGGAGGAGGGATAAAAGAAAGAACATCACCTCCACAGAACCAGTTCCATTCACACTGGCTCTGCAGAGACAGAAAGTGCAGTACTTTCTCCCCTAAACCTTCATGTGGGTGTAGGAGAAGCCCAACCTACTAGGTTTACTAAAGTATATCCAATGCCTAAGACCTAAGAAACCCTGAGAAGGAAATGCCTGACATCTGGAAGATCCTTGAGTGCCACTGCACCAGTTAGGTAGGGAGAGAAGAGATGCTCAAGAACTTGGAATAAGGTTGCCCTCTGCAGGTGAAACTAGGAAATGAGCTCCCAGAGGAAGAGTGCAGAGACAGACCTGTGTGCCAAGACAGTCGCCTAAACTGTAACCTGATTACATTTATTAACAGATGATGATTTGTCATCAAAGATAAATTTATAACACTGATTATAATGTGTCAAAAAAGGGGGCATGCTTCTAGGCAAGGAGGGCCCTGTGGAGCTCAGAGCTGGTTACCAACAGGCTGTTGGAGCACCTTGAATTCAGCTGACTAGTTCTACATCTGACTAGCTCTACTCTGAGTGGGCTGTCTTCCCGCAACTTCTTCTGCTCTGGGTCCCCTCACCTCCCACCGCCTCTAGAGAGGGGACCATTCTGCAGGCGGAATCACAGGGCGAGGCCTCTGAGATCGGCTGCTACCTGGCTCTCCCTGGACCTACCCAAACGCTTGCCCCAGTAGGGACAGGAGAGAGTGAACCAACCCAGAGGCCTCCAGGTAGGATCTGACCCACTAGCGTCTTCAGCAGGTCCAGAGCCCCATAGGATAATGCATGCGAGAGACGAGGTAGATAAAGATCTCTTTTTCTGGACAGATTCAAGGTTTCCCTCTATTCTCTAAGCCTCCCATCTGGAGGATGAACAAAGACCCACCCAGCAGAAGGGGCCTCTGTCTACTTTTTAGTCTGTCTTCACTGCAGCAAGAGTCACCAGAGATGCAGGGGACGTGGGGGTGGTGTATGTGTCAGAACAGAGGTGAGGGCCACTTCTGTTTGATAAGCAGCCCTTGTTAGCCCAGGGCCAGCTGCTGGGGGGCAGGCCCCGACCCCCAGGAAACCTAGTGGAAAACCTTGATTCTCTCACCAGGTTTCAACATCCCCTTCCCTGAGCTCTGGGGCCTGAGCCCTGGAAAGAGAGGCCCAGGCACCTGCTGAGGACTCAAGAGGCAGTCGCTAGTATCCAAGCTGAGAATCTGTCTTGCACTGCCCCCATCCTGGAACCCCAGAGTAGTTTGTCAAAGGAGTTACCAGGTTTCTTTGTAGATGGACAGGATATATATTCATCCCCACCCTACGCTGTTGCAATGACAGGATTGCTAGCTTAACTTTTGGAACTGAGCATCCACTCACTCCCCTTACTGGGCGTGGGATTCAGGGAGAAACGAGGAGGAGAGCTTGCATTTGAGGCAGGCCTGCTCTGTGCCAGGTCTATTATGGTATTTCTTTCATCCTCCTTTCATTTCTGACCTCTGCATCCTAAGTATCAGAATCTGCATTTGGCACAGAGGAAGCAAATTAAGAGAGGCTCGGAGGTGTAGTTAAAGAGGAATGGGCGGTGCTGCCACCTGGCAGCCTTCCTGAAGTCCTCCCAATTCCACACAACAAACCACACCACAGGTGCGGCTGACTCCATCCAGACCAGGAAAAAGAGCTGCTTTCTCCCCACCTACCCAGGGCAGGGGGCGGGGGGTGGGGGTACAGTTGCTGACACTTTCCTGCATTCTTGAATTTTGATAAAACTATTGTTTGGGATTGGTCATCGGGGGTCAAGATGAAGGACTTCTCTCAAACGCCCACGCCCAATCCGGCAGCATGGCCCCCAGAAACAATGTTCTTTTGTCCTCAATTCTGCAGTGGCTGGTCCCGCCCCTCCAGTGCTGGGACTCCTTCCCCCTAGAGGATTCCAAAGATAGCCACAAGCCTGGCTCTTCTTTGAGGTCTCTCTTTCTAACCCCCTGAGGGAGGGGAAGAGAAGAGATGAACTTCTGCACTTTGATTTTGTGCCAGCACTCAAATCCTTCTGATAGCCCTCCCAGAAGGGACAGGCCCTCATTACATTATGTTACATTATGTATCTTGTGCAAGGTCCTGCAATCAGTGATTGACAGAGGGGGTTACAAAACCAGCACTGTCTGAATTGGAGAAGATGATGATAGATAGACAGATAGACAGACATTTTCCACCATTCAAAGTTGACACATTTAGACATTGTCCCCAACCCATCATTGTCCCCAATCCACCCTCCCAACACCACTACCCCTCCAAAAGCTGTAGCTGGCATTTCTTGGCTCCAGTTCTACCATGTGCCACGGTAAATAGCATCTTCCCAGCCAATGTGTCACCCACAACTTGGTTGCTTGGTAGCACTTGGGATCACAGTTGGAGTGTTTTGGGGCCAGATCCCATATACCCTTTTCCTCCATGCTCAGATTGGAAGGGATGTGCTTGTAGAATGGTCCCTTTATTTCAGGGTCTAGCTCACCTGCCTTCTGTCAATGCTCTGGCAAATCTTTCTGCCCTACTGCCAGGACTTGAGAAGGTCCAGACATTCCTATCTGTCCTGCAGAAATTTAGGGGTGCTATGATAATGGTACCAACTTTGAGGAACTATTAACATCTATAAATATCCATATAGGCAAGAGGTGGTCCCAGTGCAAGCATGACTGCTTAGGGCTCAGGGCAGTAGATGCTGGTTCTGAAATAACCAAGAAGTGACTGAATTACTTCTTGAGGGAATATCAGCATGAGGGTGTTGGTAATTTGGGATACTTGGACTCACAGCTTCATGTAACAAAATTCTTCTCCCTCTTCTCTCTTTTTCTGCGCTGCTCCTATTTGTTATGCCTGTGGGCTGCTACTGCTTGTGAAATGGCTCAATACAGGGAAGTTAATGTGAAGGAGGCCTGCATGATATATGGGTACCAACAACCACATACACAAACACATACACACACAAGTAAATAGAAACTAAATTCCCAGTACTGGCTAACTCAGCAATTGAGCAGAATTTGTAATTCCTGTTTGGCTTTGAATGTTCAGGTAAACCAAAAGCAAGGCCAGAGCAGTGTCTATGGGGCTCATAGACCTCAGTAGCCTTGAGGCCTGAGGAGCAAGTGAGAAGTATGTAGGCTACAACCTGGTTTAAATCAGTGTTCTGATACTGTGTGATTTAGGACCATACACTCTTCCTCTCTGACCTTCAGATTCATCTTCCACAAAACAGAAATATGTAAGTTCATGATGTATAAGAAGTGCTCAGTAAATGTTCATCTCAGTGCTGAAATTCTATTAGAAATGAAGGCAGGAATGACTTTTGTGATCATGTTATCTAGAAACCCCTGGAAAGACTGCCTGTCAAAGGTCTTTAGACACCTCATGCAGGATCTGGAAATATTTAGAGAGGAGAATGGGAAGGTAGAATGAGGGCTGAGTGTCCAGGGGCTCATTTCCCTCTGGGTTTCCCACATTCCGGGGCATGGTGTTATAGCAATATTTTAAAAGTTGTCCACTTTCTTGACCAATGTGCCCCCAACTCATCTACTTTCTACCATTTTTCTTCCCTTCCCTGTTTCTTCCCATACCCATGGGATTTCCATAAGTCCTTTTGAATCTCAGTTTCCTGGAAAACTTGCAATCACAGCAATTCATAGAGTTGTAATAAGGATTAGTGAGCCAACACATATTCAACAAATTAGTTCCATTTCCATTCCTTTTTTTTTCATTTTTCCTGCTTCCCCGTTGATTTCTAAATCTGCTATGCTTCCTCCTATTCTCCAGAGGCTGAAGGTAAGGGAGATCAGGCACAGATGTGAAGAATGGGGTCTGGAAAAGGTCTGTCTCCTTTCTTTTATTCCACTTACTTGGGACTCGACCTTTTGAAGGTAACTTCAGTGATTGGTTGTTACTGTCTTAATAGCCAGCAGGCTCCTACCACCTACCTCTATGAGTGAATAGCTCCTGAATTATTTACTTTTGGGAACTCATTGGGTGTCTGGTCACCATTTGGAATCTGAGAGTAAACAAATTCGATACTGTAAGTTGATTCAATTTGGTGCCCATGTTGGAATTCAACGCATTAAAAATGAACCAGCCTGTGCTGAGGACTCCTTGGGCCTGTTGCAAGGAGGCAGTTGTAGCATTTATCTTAGTTATTTATTAGGACTGAAAGACCTGACTTCACCTTTTGAGGATTGTCTGGGAGTTAGGGCTCTGACTATTTTAGTCTCCAGCAGGAAAGACTGTCCTTGGCCAGGGCTATGACTGGCTGCTTTTCATGTCATGGTGCCTCTTTTCTGTAATGCTGTATCCCTTTATAATCAACTTCCAGCAGCCACTTGATGCACTTGTTTATTCAGCAAGCATTTGCTGTGGCACCTGTCATGGGACAACTCTGAAGGGCTGCCCCAGCTTCAGAGCTTCCAAAAGTCTCCTGAGTACTTTGTTTGACTGCATCACAGCTTACTGTCTTAATAGCCAGCAGGCTCCTACAACTTACTGGTGTCTTTTTCTTGTCCACAGATGTTACTTACCCCTAAGCACTCTGTAAACTTCTACTAACTTCTCCTAATGTTAATCTCATTTCAGAGTGATTCCCAGGAATCCCCACCAGCAACATAGAGCTAGGTGTAAAGTGCACAGAATGGACTGAGACAGGCTTGGTTCAAATCCAAGCTCTGTTGCTTAGTGGCTATGTGATTTGATGCAAGTTACTTAATTCTTCTGAGTACCAATTTTCATCTGGGGTAAAAGGTTTTTGTGAGGATTAAACAAGTTTACATATAGTATATAAGTACCTGGACCACTGAAGCAGTGCTGGTTCCTCCTTCAGTAATATTTCTTGAACATGATCAGTGCTACTAAAATTTATATATCTACTTCACAATTTTTACCATAATTTATGGTTTTTACATTCTTGAAAATGTTGCACCTTTGGAAAGGGTGATTCCTTTGCTATCAAAGTTTTAGAATACAATCCTCCTACGTAAAGTATAATAGTTCCAACCATTAAGCAAATTAACCATATAACATAGCTAAGTCATTTTAAATTTTTCTCATCTGTAGAGATATTGATACTTGTGGCAGATGGCATTTTCCATAAATGCCTTTAGAATTCTTCCCATCTCAGCTGCTCTTCAGAAATAAACTTGCTACTTCTCCACCAATAGATGGAGTCCAGTTCTGCCCACCTTGTGTCTGGGTTAGCCCCAGTGACTTGCTTGACCATTGGTATGTGGCAGAAATAATGTTCTGGGTCTTCCAAGGCAAAGTAAGTGACCTTGTCTGGGTCTTTTAGGACATTACTTCCTGTAACCTAGCTACCATGCTCTGAGAATTCTAAGCACTCAGTGATACCATGTGTTAAGTGCTGTGGTTAATAGTGCTGATCGACAGCCAGCATCAATTGCCAGCCAAGCAAGTGAGCCCTCTTGAACATCAAACCCCTTATTGCCTTCAGATGACCTCAGCCAACATCTAACTGTAATACCACAAGACCCTAAATAAATGATCCAGATGAGCACATGGGCTCAAACCAAGACAGACAACAAACTGTTTTGAGCCATTAAGTTATAGGGTGGTTTGTTATATAAACCAAAACACCATCTCCACTGGTCACGGTGGTGCACACCTGTAATCCCAACAGCTCAGATGGCTGAGGCAGGAGGATTGCCAGTTCAGAGCCAGCCTCAGGAAAAAAAAAAAAAAAACTGAGGTGCTAAGCAACTCAGTGAGACCCTGTCTCTAAATAAAATACAAAATAGGGCTGGGGATGTGGCTTGGGGATAAAGTGCTCCTGAGTTTAATTCCCAGTACAAAAAAAAAAAAAAAGAAAAGAAAAAAACCTTGCCATCTCCTACGGTTGTTGTGAAAATTAAATGAGATAATAAATGCAAATTAATTAATAAAGTACTCTGTAAATTATTACTACCCTTGTTGAAAAAAGTAAACTATTTTTATAAGGAGAAAATAAAATACAGGTATAAAAATCCCTCAAATGAAGCATCTTCTAGTCAATATTTAATGGACACCTGCCTCATGTCAGATCTTTATTATAATTATAGAATCTCCAGGTAGGAAAAAATTTTGGAGCTCTTCTAGTTTAATCTTGCACCCAGTGATGACATTCCTTCTTGACTATTTCTTTAATCCCACAACTATTTACCAATATCTGTTCTGTGCCAGGAAGTATGGTAGATAACAATGCCAAGAAGTGGAATACAAAAATGAGTAAGATACAGGCCAGTGCCAAGGCAAACATATGGACAGCTACTGCACAGAGTTATATATGCAACAAGAGAGGAATGCAGAGAAGAGAGACACTTCCCTAGCATGGAATGGAGTGAGTCATTTTACTTTGGGCCAGCTGTGATTATTCAACTTATCTGTGCTCTGAAGACTACTGATTTATTTTCTGTGTATTAACCTGAATTTTGAGTGGCAGTTCTGGGGCTACTTGCTCCATATCCTGAAGTCACCTATTTATTCATCTCTGCACAAGTGCCAACCAGTTTCTGGTGTCCTCAGAGCTCTTCCCAGGACTTGTTAATTCATCATTGTTAATTCATTCACCAAGCCCCTCAGCACCTAGAACAACTCAAACAAAACAAGAAGAAGGAAAAGGACAAGAAAAAGAAAGAAAGAATACCACACACACAAACACAAAAATGCACTCTGATATATATGGGTTCAGAAAAATGCTAGAGATTCCTTTAATTCAACTTTATTTCAAACAACTACATCAAGGAAAATTAACAGCAGAAGCTTGTTTCTCGAGTTTCCCAGCTGACTCTACTTAAGTTTTAATAGGCTGGGGTTTTAAAAGGCTGGTGAAACCAGCTTTTTAAAAAACCCTGAAGAGTTCACTTTGAGTTCATTACAGCCAAGAGTTAACAGCTGCTACAGTTTATGGGCTATCACTGTTTCCCACACAGAGCCTTGTTTTATAGTTTCTTAAAATTATCTTTAAAATTGATTCACAGACCATGAGTTTCACACAAAAATAGGGGTTAGAATTTTAACTTTCAGTGATAATCCTAAACTCTGTGTTACATTTGAGAAAGTTCTTTGCTTCTTTTGAGAAACAGAGGATGTTACCCCAGAGCAGAGGGAGGAGCCATCTGAATGGGCCCTTTATTCTCAGCCTAACTGACCACTAAGGAGTTCCAGCTATCACTCACAAGGTGCTGCCAGCAGTCTAAGTTCACACCAATCAACAGAAGTTTGTTTCATTGTTCTATAGTTTTCCTTTAACTACAAGTCAGATCTCTTTTCCTTTTTAATGCCCTTCTTATTTGAAAATTTTCTCTCTTGTTTTTTTTTTTCAGTTCATGTTTTTCCGGGTACCTGTGATGATAGTTTATATGAAACAGTACAGGTCTTTTTCATTAAGCAATTTGTTATCATTTTCATTGTTACCGTATAGTCATACCATGAAGGAGGAGGGAGAATTTATTTGTTCACTTCTAGAGATAAAGAAGTCCCCTGTAGAAAATCAACAAAGCTTTTCTATGGAAGAAAGTATGGAAAATTAGAAAACAAACAAAGAAACTTGGCGGGGAAAGGACAGAGCTTTTTGTTTGGAAGAGGGAGGAATGTTTCCAGGAACTGCTGTAGAGGTTAAGTGGGGGCCTCTGAAGTTTCAGAACTCCTCACTGGGGAGATGAGAATTGGTATGCACTCTTGGGTAGGTGGGAATCTAAGAGGTTGCAGTGAATTCCAGAAGCTAAGGACCTGTGTGGTCTAAGGAGCACTGGTGGATGGACTTCTGGACCAGGATGTGAACACCAGCTGATGGAGTGTGAACCCCAGGAGCGAAGAGTAGACCTCAAGTAATCCCAGCAGCTTGTAAGGCTGAGACAGGAGGATCGCAGGTTCAAAGTCAGCCTCAGCAAAAGCTAAGCACTAAACAACTCAGTGAGACCCTGTCTCTAAATAAAATACAAAATACAGTTGGGGATGTGGCTCAGGGGTCCAATGCCTGGTACCCCCCACCCCCCCAAAAAAAGTAGACCTCAGAACTTGGTGGTAAATTCCTGGTGTCAGAAATAGACCTGGAGAACTGAAAAAGCAACAGAATTGGCCAGGGGCCTGAGAGTACAGGACCACCTGCCAAGATGAAGGTAAAATTCAGGGCAGTGCTGGCCAAGGGGGGAAACTATTTATGAGTAGGAGTGGAGCTGCTTCACACCAGGAAATCCGGCAGTAGCTCCTACCTCTTAAATGGAACTGGAGGAAAACTGTTCCAGCATGTCCCAAACTCCTCATCAGCCTCTCTGCTCCACACCTTCAAGATGATGATCTTGTAGGACTCTGTGGCCATTAGCGGGTTCTCTTAGCACCTATTCAGGGGTTCAATTCTCTTTTTCTATGCATATACAAAGCAATGGCAGTACCTGGTACCCATAGAAATCTCTAAATGACCTATCTGGAAGAAAAGTAAGCTCTGCACTTTGTCTCCAAATTTCTCTGCTTGGTTATTTTATAACCTAAAAGAGCTGATTTTCATTCACTTCTCCTTCTCTACCTTGACCTTGTTCAGTACTAGCTGGGCTGCAGTTATTTTGGCTTCTATCTGAGCCAAATTTGGTATTGTTTTTATAAACTTGCATTTGTATGAACCCAAGTTATTGTTCATAAACCATAAAAACTTGTTGATGTCAATGGTCTTTGCGGCCAACTGCCAGAGATGCAGTCTGTGCTGCTGGCTGCTCTCTAGGGAGGAAAACAATCCTCTCTCCCAGTGTGGTCTCACATCTACCCTCTTCTTAATGCTGGAAGTACAAGTTCAGGGACTTTTTGCTTTTCTGATAAATGTGGATATTTGATTATTTTTAAAAGTAAAAGAAATATCTTAAGCATAACAAATTCTAGATGTCCTAAGATTACTGAAAAATCAGTGTTTCCTTTATATTGGAATAGCTGAGAAATTCAGGTAGAAATTCCACCTCCAAATTCTTCTAGCATCAAAGACCAACAAGATGCTGCTGGTCTGGGTGAACCCCAAATGTTAGACAAGGCAGATGTGGCAGCTAAATGCCTAACCCTCTATGACCATACCCAAAGTCAACACCCCAGCATTTTCTTCCATTTCTTCTTGCCTGCAAGTCTGCAAAATGCTTTGGCTCAAATACACTAGATCTTTTTACTCCATCCTGGTGATAGGTCAGCCAGATATTGAGTCTGTTGGAAGGAGCTGCCAGGCCACTGCAAGGAGGCCTTACTTCATATCCCTCTTCTCCTTAGGCTTATTCTTCTTAACATATTCAATCACATGATCTCCCTCTCTCTCCCTCTCTAGTTCTCTGAGCATTCCATTCAGGTGTTCAATAGCACAGTAGCCTGGTAGCTTCTGCATCTCTACACTCTGTTGTTCTGACTGGTTCTCGTCCAGCCCCTTTCCCCACTGGACAGACTTCTCTACTTCTCTGCTTTTCTCTTTTGCTCCAAAAAAAAAATCGTATTCCAAGTTCCTTATATGACTAGATTTATATTAAAAATATGGTTTTGACATTTTTTTCTTTTGTCTCACTTAAGCTTCCAAGGTTCTCTCTACCTATTAAGTCTGGGCCCCAGAAGGCTTAAGATCAGCCTTATTTCCAGGAACTTGACCCACTTAGAGAGGGATAAGACTGGAATCAAAAGAGTTGGTCCTCTATTTTCAGAATCAGAGCTCCATGACCAAGGTATTTTCCTCAAAGAGATGGGTCTGAGTCAGAAACCTGCTCTCTGGTGGTAAGTAGAGTCCAAAGTATGAATCCTAGATGAAGAGCTTATCTGAAATTTCCTAAGGCTGGGGAAGAGCCTTTGAAGTCATGCTGAAGGTAGTCTTACCTCCATAATGGGATTTTGCTTACTTATTTTGCATTGGCAAAGACAGTCCAAATTATCTTTGCTTTCCTTTGGGAGTGACTAATGAGGGCATCGGGCGCTCTTCCATTGCTTTAAAGACTTGCTGGAGGCTCTTTCTAGTATCTCACTAGAAAAGTGTTAGATGTTGGAAGCTAAACTGAGAAATCATGACAGGTTCTCTTGGGTCACAAGAAGGTGTCTAAGGAGTTCTTCTAGTTCAAGATGTATCTAGAGAGTTTGAGGAGGTCCAGTGGACCCGGGACGCCGTGATCAGCTTTCTGAGGGAGAGGTGCATCTGTAAAGAGCTGATGTGCTCCCATACTTTGCACTGCTTCTAAACAGTCAGGAGCCCATTGGGATTAACATGTGTCTAGAGGATTGTGATCCACCTTTTGCAAGAAGATGGCTCTGAGGTGTTTTGCTGAGCACTCCTGGGAAACCATGACAGCCTTCCTAGAGAAAGAGGGATCCACAGAGCCCTGGGGAGAATGCCTGTGGAAGGACAGGCCTCCATTCTTTCTTCTATTGGCCTTGATCTGAAAGGAGTCCCACCCATTTTATAACCCATAGGCAAATACCCCATCATCTTCTGCTTCCTCCTTTGCCAGCTTAGTGGTTGAGGCAGTTCACACCAACATCAGCTCACATGGTGGTCCACAACCTTCATCCCCAGGCTGAGCTTCTGTTGCTTTTAGAGATATGTGTTACTGGATCCAAAGTACTCATTAGCACTAGTGACAAGCAATACTTCAGATGCAACATTGCTGAGAGCAGCAGAGTAGCCATCAGAACAGCATGTCAGGCTTCTGTGCTTTAATGGGCAGGGAGGAGAAACCACATCAAAAGTTCCAGTCAGCTTCTCAGGTCCCAGGTCAAAGCTTTGAGGTCAGAGCAGGAGGTCCACTCAGAAAATCACAGCTTTGGGAAATCATTTACTTAGGCCCTTAGGAGATCTCTATAATTTTATTCAAGCCATTTAATTAGTGAGTTTAAGTTTAGCCATGTTCACAGTATTTGCCTACACCCAGCTAACCCTAGGTGTTTGGACATTGTCCAAGTGATTGATTATGCTACTGGTTCGAGATAGAGGGTATTTGTCCGATGAAAGTCAGGGATAAAAGAGATTCCAGGTATAAGGTCTGGTTTTTTTTTTTTTTTTTTTTTTAGTAATTAGAAAAATCCAGATGGATCCTGAGTTTCATTTCATTGATCAATTATGTTTTCACTGTGTGCAAACGCTGTCTCTCTCAGTGAAGATGGACATATTTCTCATTATTTAATGGTTGATCAATTCTGTGCTCTTTTCACAAGACTCAACCTGAGCTAACATGGAAAACTGTTTTCCCTTTGCCTTGTGAAAATAATAATGCCATGTCCTTGCATAATATTATCATTTAGAGATAATACCTACAATATGAGGTATAGCATGAGTAATTCTGAGATTCAATCCTTTTGTAAATGCACTAGAGAGAAATGTGTGTTGGTGATCAGATCACCTTCCTTGTCTTCTTTGTCCAACCCAACAGCTTGGAGCTGGAGCAGTGTACAACTCTTCTCCAAGGGCTATGGGATATGAGCATTCATGACAGTGTCAGAGATCTGCAGCTGGACTTCACATCCCGCATGGACAGCCTGCCAGTGGAGTCAGGAAGGAGGGTGATGGTCACCAATAACTGCTGGCATGACATCAGCTATTTAGGAAGCACTTTTTATGTATCCAGTCATGAACCATGCACTTTTCATATATCCTCTCACTTCTCACCACATAATGAACTAACTAGTCATAAATGCACAATTCTCCGGGGTTGCATTGTTCTGGGAATGTGAGAGTAAGCAAGCTAAAATGCAGGGACAATAAACAAACTGACTCACCAGAGGGACCTGATCACAGGTTCCTCAAGGACGGCTGCCTCATCCAACTCAATTTTCTCTCTGCAGAACAACATATGGGTATGCTCAGCTGACAGGTTCTGGGCAGTTGGTTGAACTGCCTCAAGGCTGAAGTGAGCAAGAGGAGCTTCAGGAAGCAGTTCAGGCTGCCACCTGAGCCAAAGTTCTGGTCCTTCTTACAGGAAGATTAGATTTCTCCTGGGAACAGTCTCAACAAGAAACCGTACAGTTTCCCCAGACTGTTTTTCTGTCAAACTGCCAAGGCTATAAACCCCCCTGAGGCTACCTGGGCAAATCCTCTGTCAGAGGGCATCCAGATGCAGTATTTTCAGGATCTGCACAGTACTTGTGATGAGCATTATTCAATCTTCACTTTCCTGGAAACAACTCTTCACAGTCTTCTGAGATTGAACAACTCAAATGGGTACTGGAATACTCAGAGAAGCCGGGAGTTGAACACCTGTCTGCAACAAGGGGTGTTTCATGCCAGGGGATGCCTCAATGCCTTACTTTGTAAACTCAGTAAAATAGATGTTCACTTCAGTACAATATCTAGAACATAAGTGCTTAATACATTGTAGCCATTGTTGTTATTATCATTATCATTCTGATTGTTATTACCCCAGCAAGTCCAGTTTTCTAGAGACTGTGCAATGAAGGGACTCCTTAGGCCCCTGCAGACCCATGAGGCTCATCTAGTTTCCTACCAACCTAGTCTATGCCTTTCCATTTCCTTTCTACTAAACATTGGCATAATCTAGGTAAATAATAATGCCTTTCTATTTATAAATCATAATCACATCCATTTTTTTATTTGATCCTCACAATAACCTTGCTGCAGTAAGTAGAGATAATCTTGGTATCTCAATTTTATAGCTGGGGAAATGAAAGCAAAGAGAGATTGACTTTTTCAAAGTAGTAAGAGGCAGGGTGAAACTTGGAACAGAATCTTTTATGTCCCTGGGCTGAGTAGAAAGAGTTTTGGCAAAAAAGAGCAGCCTCCAATTGGAGTTCCTGACCACCATGGTCCCAGGTCAGTGACATCGGTCAGGTTTGTCTGGCATCGTAGGAAGAACTGGGCCTGGGAGTATTTCTCCTCTCACTCCAAGGATTGTGGATGGACAGTGTGCTGCCCTAGCTATGAAACCTGAACATCTGAAGTCAGCTTCTCATCGTGCCCAAGGTTATACTGACATCGCCTGAATGGATTAAGTCACGCTGTTTCTACATATGCGAGCCCTTCAACTGATGTCTTTAGATAAATATCATCAACATGCATGAAAGGCGGTTTTGAAATGACAGTGAAGTCTTAAGAAGGCGTCAGGCCTTCGGGAGTAGATGAATAGGTGTCAAGGGTGGAGGTTGCTTCTGTTTTATGAAAGGCCAAAAAGTAGCCCCAGCTTTCAGGCAGCCAGACCTAGCCACTGGACATGAGAGTGATGGATTTGAACATTTTACACACTTTTTCATTAAGACAAGTTGTTGTGGAGCCATTCCTTGCTGCTCTAATCTACAAACTAGGAAGGCTTTCCCAAACCACCCAGCCCAGGGCAACTGTAATGATCTACAAATCATAGAACTAACCCAGTGGATGTTTTTAATACACACTGATGCCAGGTCCCCATCCAGACCAATTAAATCAGAATCTTTGGGGCTGAGAAATCTCGGCATCAGTATTTCTTTATATCTGTATTGAGGTACACCTGTATGCATCAAACTCCATGTATTTAATAATCAATTTGATGAATGATAACAAAAGTATACATCCTACTTTACAACTGTAATCAAGCTACTGAATAAGATTTAAATTTTTAAAAATTTTCTAGGATAGAAATAGTTTCACTTTTTTTTCATAGGTTATTTTTAAAAAAAGATAATGAACATATAAAATACAGTCCTAAAAGTTTCCTTCTGCCCTTTTTAATCCTTTCCTACATCTTCCATCCCTACCACCAGGCAAACATTGATCTGATTTCTGAACTATAAATTAATTTACATTTTCTAGAATTTACGTATGTTTTTCTTTTGTCTAACTTCTTTATTATAGCATAATTGCTTTAAGATTTACCTGTGTAATTGTATGTGTCAATTCCTTTTTATTGCTGAATAGTATTCCATTGTGTGGATGTACCATAGTTTGCCTCCTTTTGCTGGACATTTGAGTTATTTCTATTTGGGAGCTATCACAAACAAAGCTGCTCTAAATATGCAAGTGTTTGTATGGATGCATGCTTTCTTTTCTTTGGAGTAAAAACCTAAAAGCAGAGTGCCAGTTTTTCAAAGGGTTGTGACATTTTACATTTTCACCAACAGTACATGAGAGATCCAGATCCTTGACACTCTTAGATGTATGAGAGAAATCTGTATTTCATAGTGACTTGAATTTGTAATTTCCTAATGACTAATGATACTAGCCATCTTTCCAGGTGTGTTTGTTTGTTTGTTTGTTTTGCTATGTGTATATCTTCTTTGGCAAAGTTTCTATTCAAAAAGCTGGAGATGAAGCCTAAACAGTAATTTAAAAATAAATCTCCCTGGTGGTTCAAATATGTAGCCAGGATTAAATATCACTGTCTTAACAGAAAAGCTGAAGACAAAACTCTCATTTTAATCATGGAAACTGAGAGATTAGGATTACTTGTGGAGCAAGGGCAAGTTCAAGACAATGAAATTACCACTACAATAATTGTGGCCATTAGAGAGTGAGTTATTTATCGCAGATTTAAATATATCTTGTTCATAAGTCAGGGGAAATATCTAGCCGTCTGGTAGGATTTACTGATATAATCACTGAGGTATTTTTCCAACTTGATCAACATTGCTTCATTTAATCATGAGCATTTTTCTACAGTAAATTTTGAAGGAATTGCATTATTTCAACCAAATTTGTGACCGCATTATAACTACAGTGAAATGCAAGGAAAAATTGCCTCAGGGATTCCAGGTACAGTGCTGATCAGACAACCCTGGAGGGCTCTGTTCACAAAGAAGACAGCATGAAACCTGTGCACGATCTGCACAGCCTTGTGCAGGGGGACACGACAGCCTCAGTCTCTAAGATCTGGCTTCTGAGTGTCACCTGGGATGTCAACCTAGGATGGTCAGTTGAATCTCTGAATCTTTGTTTAAAATGTAAAGTGGGACAATTAGTGACACATGTGAAAGGAATGAGATCATGTTGGGAATCAGCAAATCCAAATAGCCATAGGAATAAACTAAATGAGCAAAGTGGGTCAGTTCAGAGGAGTAACAGAGACATGATGGTGACTATGACAAACTGCAGAGTGCTCACTCTGCCCTCTCAGCTCCAGTGCATTATGGCCTTGTAGAAATGCTGGCCCAGAATTGCCAGAACTTGTGTGTGTGTGTGTGTGTGTGTGTGTGTGTGTGTGTGTGTGTGTATAAGATAATCCAGAAACTAAACATTATCTATGGTTCAAATGTGGTCCACTAAAAAATGCAAAGGAGTTTTATAAATCTTAAGGCACCTTACAGATTTAAAGGGCATTATTATATTTCTTAAATAATGCTGTAAGTGAATCTATGAGGGACTATTACAGATGTCTATCTTGCATCCTCTCTTTGTCCTTCTATGACAATGGCTACCACCATCACATGCACCCATAACCATGTCGGGATCAATCATTTTATTTCACCTTCTTGACCACTGCAAAAGGACCATCTAGTAAAAGGACCATCTAGTCTAAGGAAGAATGAAGATGACACTGGGTCAGGGTTGGGGAGAGGGTTCTGTGATCATTTGAGTCCCTGATATCAACAGGGCCTTTGCAAGCATTTGTTAAATGATCCAGTAAATGTCGAACTAGATTAGATGGAGATGGATTTCTATTGCATGCATCCAAAAGAATCTTGATTAATGCATTCTATTACCTTGAAATATAATGGCAGCAGAGTTTTTATGATATCTGATTCCCAGGAAGAAGTTCTGATTTGGGAGATAGAAATGTGGCAGTAGAGAAAGATAGATGGAAAAAGAGAAAGTTAGCCAAGGGTGTACAGAATTCTCTAATGATTTGGACACCATAACACAGTATTTTCTAGATTCAAAAGTTCAAATGTAAACTCTAATGAGCTTTCAAAGGAATGAGACTGCTCTGAGAAACAAATTCAGACTAAACCCATGAGAGATGGAAGGAAATGCTATAATGATATTAATTTAAATTGGAAAATATAACTGATATACAGAAAGGAACACTCTCATTAGCATCTTAAGTACATTACGTTCTTACACTCTGTGGGGAGCTGAAACACAATAAAAATCTACTTTGTTCAATTTTTCTGTAATAAAGCATTGTCAAGGAGGTTTAAAATTTGTGTGTTTAATGTACTCTCTCCATAGGAGCAAATCAACAGAGAAAGCCAGGTCATGGTTAAATGATTGGCTGGAATAGATTTTAAAAGAAGTGTTAGATAAATAGTGATTTAATGTCATTGAGCCAAAATAAATTGATGCATTCCTTTTATAGGAGAGCTGATGAAGCCTTCAGGTTTGAAAATATTCAAAACAAATTGCCCCAAACACCCCACTTCTGAATATTATTTTTCATTGGTGTGGCAAGGTTCTCAGTGATTTTCCTTCCTTTGCTATACTTTAGCTTTTCAACTCCTTTCTAATGGAAATTTTCGATATATCTATATCTAGATATACTCAATTGGATTATGAAGTCATGGTTGGGGAAGCCAGTTCCCAGGAATTCCCACCAGCTCAGGAACCCAGATTGCTCACAGATCATCCCAATTCTGCTTTCAGTGATTCCACACTGGAAGCTTGAAATCAGCCATGGTGGGAGCATTTACACAACAGAAAATGGCAAACATTACAAATTGAGGCTTTTCCCATCTCCCGGAAAGCTGGTTGTTCAATATTTACCAGCGCACTACTGTCTGTGACTCCGGCCTTGCTGTTTCTTTCAGGTGTGTCCATTAGAGGATGATCTTACATTTGACATTTAGAGGGCAATTTGGTGGCCTTATTTCTAAGATATTAGAAGGCCTCACACTTGGTTCCCAGCCCTCCTAATAAAAGGCTTGCCTTAGTAAGGAAGATTCCATGGACAATCATGGGATGCTGATCTAAGAGAGGCACCTCCCATCTTTCAGTGCAGTGTTCCCACCACACCTCTTACCTCTCAGAGCAATTGCTTATGTGTAGGAGTTGTTCCCAGCTAGTGGGAAGGATTTCATAATAAATCATTTACTCTAAGTGGCTAGTATTGACACAATATATTAACTCTCCTCATTCTATTTGTTTTCATAGCCTCCAGGAAGAGTGCCAAGTGGTGAGATTTCTGGCAACACTGCAGGCTGCTGGGGGAGTTATTGGGGAGTAAGGAGTATTACCAGAATTTCTGAAATAGCCTCAGGTTAAATGCTCACATTACCCTGCTAATTAATTCTGTAAGTCAGGAGAGAAGAAATACCCATAATAATAATAATGATGATGGTGATGATATTTCCAAAACTAATCTGTCATTGTCTTTCCCAATAATGTCCCAGGGGATTTCTCTGACTTTTGGTAAGCCTCAGATAGGAGATAAGTGGATAAAGCTCAATCAGAATCTCTGTGGCCCAATGATATGAAAATGTTTATTGAAAAATTCTTTATCTACAATTTTCCAAGGCCCTAGAGATGATCTTGCTTGATCCTCTCTTTTTGTTTTGTAAATATACCAATAGTGTTCCCTGGAAAAGGTGCAGTCATTCACAGAAAGCAAAATCAGGTATCCTGTTTCCCAACAGAACCCTCCCCTTTCCACCAGTCTGTTAATTACTCACTTTGGGGACTTATACTTTTCTGGAATTTTATTTCTGGATGCAGTGAACAGGTTATGCCTGAATAGGCCTAATCAGCAACTATCTTAGGGAAACACACACTTGCTACAACCTTCAGAACATACTCCCAGGAGTTACTGTATGGTATTCTCAGGGGCAGGCCTGCGCTAGCCTGCAGTTTATGGGTTGCTAGGAAGTCTGGTGGCTTCTGCCAGTTCTGAAAGTCACCTGTGACTTTGCATTCTCTGGCACTTGTTTCTTGTGCAGCTCTTATTATTATATGACTCATATGGTGTCTTTCATTTCAATTAAATGAAAGGGACTTGGGTGACTCATGCAGAGCAGCAAATGGGCATGAAGTGTGTGGAGTAGTTTACCACAGAGGGAAATGTTTTGAGTTTTAAGAAAGGAAGACTTAAGATAAGAGGCAGAATTCTCAGGATCTTAAGTTACAGCCTTCCCAAGGCATTAATATTCAACATTTATTGTTAAATCCAATGTTTGGCTAAGCCATTTTATGGTTTTGGGACAAATATTTTTCACTGGTATCTGACCACCTTTTAAAAAATGAACTTTGCATCAATTTTTAAATAAATAGGACCAATCCTGGAGTCTCCTAGAATATTGAACCTTTACATTTACGTGATATTTTATCATGTTTTAATGCAGATTATTTGATCTTTAAAAAACCCTATAGGTTGATATTTTTATTGGCCCTATTTTATAGATAAGTTTATAGAAATGTTGCAAAGGTTTAGAGATTCCCAAAGGTGTCTTAAGTGAACTAAAACTGCAGAATACAAAATATGGGCTCAAGAACAGACAGGCAGACAAAACAAAACCCCCAACTCTATACCATAGCTCTTTATATAAGCATCTTAGTATGGAACACATGTCAAATTTGATTTTGAGCTCTTTTTTTGCCCTACCAAAGATACCAGAAATTCTGGAAGGTTTTGTTGGGGGAATAGCCTCTCCTGATTTACAGGATGGTCTAAATAGTAATGTTCCAAATTGGAAGTGGTATTGATCAACAGAGGACTAGGCAGAACTTCTCTTTGCATTCATAAACTTTTTTTAGAAATCCATTTTTTTAATTGCACCTTGGTCTATCTTAGCAAGTGTGCCTTTTTCCTACACAAAAGAGAATCAAATTCTAGACTCCTACTGTCAAAGTCTGAATGGATATAAGTGCATTAGCCAATACTGCATTCTATGCAATGTTGGAAAAATCAGATAAACCCTGTAGGTAAAAGTACTTTTGCAAACTCTATGTGGATGAGACTGCCATCTTCAGATGACAAGGAAGTCAATATACTTTTGTAAATGAGCAAGGAATGTCCAAAATATGTTTATATTTAGGAAGGGCTCACAGACACATGAGAGAAGTAATGAGAGCTGATTCATGACATCAGACATCTTCTCAACCCCCATCAAATTATTGTATTCTCATAATTCCTCTCACTAAACATGACATGCATTTTCCTATACCTTTAAAACCATGTAAGTTTAACTTTAGGTGGTTGCATAGGTAAAGTCTTATTACTCTTGTAATTTTTTACCCTTGTCCAGAGCTTTCTGAGGGTTTAAGGTGCTCATGAGGTAAGACCATTCATGGATGGGGCTGCCTGAGCCACTTTCCCTAAGGAAAGGGGCTCAGGATTGAAAAAATGATCAAATGATCTTTTTAGGGAGTAGTAACTATATCAAGATACAATAGGCAAGACTAGTCTTGAAAGGTCAAGGCTTAGAAACCCCACTGCATGGTTCTTCTTTATCAAACAAAATAATTTCTTATTAAAAATGACATGTTATTATAAAATTTGCAGAGATCATGTAGTTTTGTATCAAACCCAGGCCTCCAATGTTCCAACATGTTGTTAGCATGTGCTGTGGATGTAGACACTGCGTGTGGAAAGACACAACACTGAGGAAGAGGAAGGGCCTTTTGGAGACTGTACCTGGTGAGTGCATATTGGTGTGGGGAAAGCACGTGATCATGCAAGTATAGGCCTAGGGGTCCCAATATGGGGGTCCAGAAATTCTCTGTTATGAATTTTTCAGGATCAATTAATCTTTGGGGATATAAATCATAATGCCTTAACTTAAAGAGACTAAAAAACAATGACTATTTATGATGAGAGCTACCATCCTTTTTTAGCAGCTAATATATATATATATATATATATATATATATATATATATATATATATATATATATATAGAATGTATAGTTCACTCCCTTGTAAGTAATAGGGTTCTGAGGAAGCCAGAACTTAGAAAAGTGTGGACTCAGTGCAGCAGGGGCCTGAAGGGAAAATGTCTCTCTACTCTGCAGTGCTAGAACCATGTTACACTCTTGTGTTCTGACACTCTTCTTCCCAGACTCCAGGGTCCAACACTCACCTGATCCTCCAAGTCACCCACACTCTGATGAGGCCCTGGCTTCCTTCATTTTCATCCATGACCTTGACTCCCAGACTGTACTTTGACCCTGGCCCTTCCAGCTTTGATCTAGAAAACCCTGGCCTTTATGGCAACTTCCAACCAATTTCACCCAAGCTATGTGGATGTTACTGCCATCAACAGCTAGACTATAACCATTGCCATGTGCTGATCAATTCCATGGACCAGGTGGAGTAATGAAAAGTTTCTATTCATTAACTCCTTTAATTTTCACAACAACCCTCCTGATACATTATTCATAATTAGTCCCATTTTATAGGTAAAGAAGCCAAGGTAAGTAACTATCCTAAGACCACAGTTATTAAGTTGGGAAGCCAGGATTCTAGCCTATGTAGTCTTGACTCTGGGACTTGGGCTCTTAACCATTAGGCAATACTGGCCTCTAGGAGTGACCTTCTGGGAAGTCCACGTCCTAAAAACAGCTCACTATGTACTCCCACTCGATAAGCCAAGGATCAATGACAAGTGGGCATGAGTGCTTTCTTTGTTGAAATTGAAGCTTGAAAATTGGTTTAGAGTGTAAACTGTTAGAGATCAAACAATGATCTAAGGAAAATACCTATAGAAAGAGCCAATGAGAAGCCTGAGAACTCACTTATGAAGGGCAAGCAGGTCATGCATTGCTTACAGTGTGCTGTTGGGAAAAACACACTTAGGTGGTGAACTTAGGCAAATGCTGAACACCACATGGCTCACACACATCTACCTGAAAGGCAGCCAAGAATTACTGCCATCTCCACCCAGAGGGGGCACCCCACTAAAAGCCACAAAGACAACCAGCCCTCTCTTCAGAGACTGCTTGTAATTTCTCACACTGTGGGAGATTTTTAATGGAAATACAATAAATTAGAGTGTTTCTATACTCTTCTATGTGATTCAGACTCAATGAAGCAATAAGCCTTTGGTCTTTATTTGTGAAAGACACCAATAACATTGAAAAGTAGCTCTAAGCCCTGTTTCACTGATTAAAACTTCTATTTCTCATGTATGACTCAATATTTTTTTAAAAATGAACAAAGCTAGATGTGACTAGGAATTGCTTGAGTTAATATGGATCAAAAATATTTGAAAATCAGTAGATAATCCCCAAACCTCATTTCAACCATTTAGATTCTCTTCTTTCAGAACTGCTAATGAGTTACCAATAGTTACTTTATTGAGCATCTGAAAGATGTACAGCATTGTACACAGCTTGAAAATGTCAGGTTACTTCTATCATACTCTCTGAAAAGTTCTCCTTAATTTTCATGGTTTTATAGTTTTCCTCCTGTGCTCTAGAGGGCATGCTGCTAGTAGCTTTAATGTAGCACTTACCAAGATGTTTCACAAATATGGTTTGTAGCATGCATTCTTCCCACCATATTTGAACTCCTTAATGATGTAACCCATGCATTATGAATCTCTACAGTCTTGATAACTAAATACAGGTTTGCTACACAAATGAATGATTGAAGAATGAAGAATGCTTCACTTTCACTCCTTCTCCCAACTCCCTAATCTACAATTTGCTGAAAGTACTGATGCTGAGTGAGAAGCCAACGTTCAAAAAGCACAATGGAAAAGAGGAGTCCAAAGGCATGACTGATCCATAGACCAAAAAAAAAAAAAAAAAAAATCAGGCTCCATAAATGAGTAAGAGTGGTGGACTTCCCCCAGGGCCTAAGAACAGAACAGAGCCACAGCAGAATCTTCAAGTCAGAAGTTCAGTAACCCAAAATCCTACCTCAAAGTTCCCAAAGTTTGGAACAAGCCAGCAGTCTAGTACCTGGTGGAGCTTCAAGACCAACACAACCAGGTCCAGTGAACTAGAGGTACAGTTAACACTATTGGTCCAGAGTAAAGGGCCTTAGCCACCTAACCTCATGAATATTTTTTCATTATTCCTTCTAAGGTCTCAAAAAATGTCATGAAAGTCTAAATAAATAGACAATAAAGAAATGACTGTGGAAAAAAAGAAGACATTTCCAAATGGTTCTCAAGAAGCGGTTTGGATGTTCTATTCTTTGCGTGATGCTAAGTGACTCAAACTGCCATAGATGCTTCTCAGTTTCCAAATTTGGACCTTCCGGTATGCAAATATGTACTATAAGGGAAAACAGGTTACATGAAATGCAGTAAGCACGATGTCCCATATGGATGAAATCATTTTCATTTATTTCATTTATTGAGCATCTGAAAGCATTGCACATGCTAAATTCAGGGCCTAGAGCCTGTTTGGTGGATGAGAAAATCCTGCTTATGGTTTGAGGAAATAGTTGAGTGACAGTACACTTTTCCATATCTGCCATCCTAGGTGTAATGGGGCAACACTGGCTCCTGCTTTGCTCTCAGCTAGTCATAAAACTGAGGACAAGCCTGTTGCCTCCCTGTGCCTCAAGCTCTTCATGAGTTCTGTCTCTCTGGTCACTTCTAAGATTCCCTTTCTTTCATCCAGCAGGATTCTTGACCTGATGTACTAAGGCAAATCTTAACCCTCCTCTTTACCCATAGAAAAGTGTAGGCAAATACTGCTTAGGACTCTTGGATAAATCAAGTGTCATCTGTCCCTAACATGTACCATTCTTGTGCTCACCCTCCTAACCTTGCATCAAAAATTGATCAGCTTGGCAGCCTGCTGGCCCCTGCTTCACTCTGGGTGCAACTCAACTCTTTTTCTACAAAGTGTACCTCTTGCTACACTCTTTCTCATCCAGATCTGTTACCTTTCTAGACTCCTAACTTTTGCATCTAACTTTCTGATGATTCATGGGCTATACCAAGTTCGGTATTTTACCACCGTGGCCCTTTCCTAGTCACAGAAACTCTTTAGAACACTCAGAAAAATCCAGATGACTATACTAGCTGTGGAAGGCAAAGCAAAATCTGATTCTTATTGTTACCATTTTTAGTGCAAGACTTAAAATGAAAAGTGCTTGATCAAAAAATGGGAATGGCTTTCAAATTTCACCTGCATTTCTAGCCTCAAACACACTATAAAAATAATTTCCTGGGGCTGGGGATGTGGCTCAAGCAGTAACGTGCTCGCCTGGCATGCGCGGGGTGCTGGGTTCCATCCTCAGCACCACATAAAAATAAAATAAAGATGTGTGTCTACCGAAAACTGAAAAATAAATATTAAAAAATTTTCTCTCTCTCTTCTCTCTCTCTCTCTTTAAAAAATGTAATTTCCTAAGAGATAAAGATTCTTAAGTATTTACATACATAAAATTTTCCCCAGGATGGCCAGAATATTCTTTTATTTTTGTATTTCAATATGGATATACCATAACAATTATTTAAGGAGAGAAGTCAAACAGTTTTTTTGTATTGATATATTAAAAAGATGTAGTATGTTGCAGAGTATAAATTTTCATATTATTTAACATGTAGACCTTTGAGCTCAGTCTTGTCAGCCAGCGATTTAATGTACATCAAATTAATCCAAGCTTGGCTGAGGATATCCTTGGTTCTGCAGCATCCACTTAAGAGCACACTGTTAGCCTTGTGTTCCCTTTTTTACACCTGAGGGGCTGTATTTACTCCATTCAAGGCTGCATCCAAAATTTGTTATGCCACAATTGGCATAAAATGCTTATCGTTATCTAAAATAAAAATGGAATCTTCAACTTTGGAAGAAAATAAAACTCTAAAGGTTCTTTAGAACCATGGAAAGCTAAGAGACATCACAGGTTTTATATCTCTAAAGAAGCTATTTCCCAAGGTCAGCTGAGTTGGGGAGAAGGACAAACAAAGGCTCAGAAATTGGCTGAGGATATTTAGATCGGTTCTGCCTTAAATCTCAAAGCGTAATGAGAAGAACAAAGTTTCTTCTTCCTTTTCTCAGAAAGCTTTTGGTTAAAAGTTATCCTAATGCTTCTTTTCCCTGTAATTTTTACTTATCATAAATGTACATCGGAATGTTTCAGGTGTTTTACTCTGTATTAGTGAATCACTGAAGTTATTAATGGCTTGGAAGTTTCACATATCTCTAGAGATACACTGCAGATTCCCATACCTAACCCCACCCTGAGCATTTCTCTTGGGTCATCTAAATTGCATCATATTTCTTTGCAAAAATAGTTGAACACCCTCATCAAGAGCCAAAATATAATGACAATTAACAGTGATAGAAACCCATTGTAAAAACAAAATATTCCAGCTTTCTCTATTAAAAAAAAAAGATCAAATTCACTCTGACTAGATACTATTTATTTTTTGAATTCTATAACTCCCCAGAATTGTCAAAAGTAACCTTGTAGCCAATTCGCTTGAAAACACTAAAAACAACCTGAAATAGGCCACCCATAGTGCCAAATGCAGTCTCAAACAGCAGAGCGATAGTGCCACCAATTCCCATGGCAATGTCCTTGCACACGACTGGAAGTGCACCCACAGTGTACACAGGGAAAGTGGCTACATCCACAAGGACTCGGAGAGGGATGCTCAGAACACGGCAAACGGTCTTCAGCAGACAACAAAGGATCCGAAGAATGGCTCTTACGACCTTGACCAGGACCTTGAGCACCTTCCAGGGTATGCTCACCAACTCTTCTCCAATAGCCAAGAAGTATGAGATGATAGCCGAGCCCAGGCTGTAAAGGCAACTTTCTATGCCATCAACCACCTGCTTGGTAACACACCACAGGAAATAGACAGTGTTCTTCAGGATTTCCACCACAAGATAATAAATTAATTGGAAAAACATTATGATTGGGGTAGCAATGAAACCTATGAGTTTTCCCAAAAAGCTACGACTTCCCTCAGGTGTCTCTGGAGGCAGCAGGGCAGACCTCTTGCTCTTGGTGCTGGGGAGGGGACTAGAGCTTTCTTGAGATTGCACCATTCGCTCCTCATCCTGGACTTGATTAACCATTTCGAGGATCTTTTTCATTTTCTCTGTGTCTTGCTCAGTCCCACCACAGTTGTTCTGGAAAAGCTGAGGGTTAAATGGAAGCAGTTTCTCGAGGTCTTTCACCATCACATCTTCGATGATGTCACTGTCCCTGGTATGCTTGACAAAGCCCATGGCCCAGCCTCCTCCAGGGGCAGCACAGCAGGCTGCCAGCCAGACAAACTCAGGGATAGTCACTTTGTCTTTAACTTTGCTGCCTGAGGGCACTGCACCTGTGATGATATACAGGTCCTCCCCGTTGCCACAGTGCGGGACTAAGGCCTGGTCCACCAGGCTGTTGAGATTCATGTACCATCGTTCTTGGAAGGACTGGGTCATGGGAACTGAATTTGTGAGAGTGAATGTGGCCATCTGGAGATCACTGCTGAGGGTGAAGGGGTACAGCTGTCCTCTTTGATAAACAGAATCAAGGTAATCTGTATTCAAGGCTTGCTTGCTTCCCAGATTGTTCACAGAGGTGATGGCCTCGGCCTCATTCATCACTTCCTCAAGGCTGCTGTGGGGGTCATCGATCTGCAAGAAGAAAACAGATGCTGAGATGCATCCCCATCCAGAGCAGAGGGTACACAGTTGGATCATTCCACTAAGACTCTGGGGAAGTCCCTATTACTCTAACATTTCTAAAGCTGAGTTTGGAAAGACTTGGTGCTCAGATATACATACATTGCATTCTAGTATTTCACAATCCTGGAATTTGAAAGCATCCTTCAAAAAGGTTGTTTTCTATTTTACTCCTTGTATGTCTCCCCATCCCTGATCTGCAGCTCCATGCCCTCACACACATAAACACACAAAGCTGTGGCATCTTTTTCCCCCCCCCTAGGAATGAACCCAGAGTCTTATACACATTAGCACATGCTCTACTACTAAGTTACAAGCCAGCCCATGGCATTCTTTTTGAATCTCCTCAACTTTTAGGAATTTCATAGTTCTTTTTTGGAATATTTCCCCATGAGATTCAAAGTAATTTTAAAAACAAAAAAAGAGGAGAATAGATCTCAATAGGCCCATAAAAATCAGAAATGCACTCAAGAATTATGTCAGTGCTGCCTGCAATTTAATGCACAGGTTCCTCACAAATACTTACGATTTTAGGATGTATAAAAACAACTGCTCTAATCAGACCATTTAAACCAAATGGGAGGAAAACATAATTTGTCGTCAGTTATTAGATATCAGACAAAGCTCAAATTCAAATTAGACTGACTGCTGTTTGAGATCAGGATTAACCAAGGACTATATTTTTATTTCCCAAATTAGACTGTAAATTACTTGACACCAGGGGCTCTGTACAGTTTCCATAGAATCCAGCTCAAGGCCTAACACACACAGTATCCAGCTCAAGGCCTATTCTTATTCATGTTCAGGCCTTGAGATGCTCATCATTGCAGTATTTAAAATAGCAGGAACAAATCCACATTTGCAAAAACAAGACAAGTTAAATAAATAATGTTATATTCATCAAACAAATATCTCAAATCCATTAAAAAGCATTTATAATTATGGTAAATTCACAGTGGTAGGAAAATATATGCTATGATGTTGAAAGCAAAATGCAAAATATAAAATTCAATGATCATAATTTTTTTTAAAAAAGCCAAAAATATGCAACAATAATCTTTGGAAGCAGACACAAGAAGCCAACAGTGGTTGTTTGCTTCTTGGGGATGCAAATGATGTTGTTGTTTTTTTTGTTTGTTTCCTCTTGATGTTCTTGTTTCCCTCTCTGTACTTCCCCTACCTACATCAAACCATAAATTATTTATAATATATGTAATTTTAAAAGTAAATCAACAAACAATTAAACTAATTAAAATAATGTAATGCACAGGTTCCTAGGGAATTGACTCCCTAGTACTGGTGTCACTCGCTAAATCCATCATACAACCCCCCAGTGTAATCAAAGCCACAGGAATTGTGTTGTACCTCCCATCTGGGCACAGCACAACCTCACATTTTTCCATCTCTGCAGTGGCAGGTGCAGGCCCTCCCTCTCATGCATGCTCATGTAGGGGTAGGGAGGGCAATGGATGAGTGATTTGTCTTGAAACAGGAATATCTGCTGAAGCCTAATGGAATAACCCACAGGTTGAGCTACTCACTCACTCCACTCTTCCCCCATTCTTAGATGGAGCAAGGATCCTAGACGCTCTCCACTCCCACCACCTCCCCTGTAAGACAGAGATAAGAAACTCATTCATTTTGCAAATCTCCTATCTCTGTCCAACTGAAAGATATACCCCAAGGAAATATTCACTTCATTCCTAAATCATGAGATCAAGATATGGCAGAGTTAAGATCCATGGGGCCTTGGGTATAAGATGGTTACTGGGGCATTCTGTCTGTATTTAGCCTGGTGTAATGTCTTCAGCTGTTCTAGGGGAACTCTGGAGATGGTTTCTGAATTGGCGCCCTGTGACAGAGCAGAGGCAGCATTGCCAAAGTGCCTTCATCACAAGGGCCACCCACTAGTGAAATGGTGCCCACAAGAAAGTTGGCAGAATAGTTGAATAGTTGCTGGGACCACAGCAAAGACAGGGATTCTTGGATGAGGAAAGGAAAAGAAGCAAAGTGAGGGAGGCAAGAGGAGAAAAGGGAAAAATAGAAAAGGGAAGAAAAATGGGTGGGGGGAGGAAGGCTGGCAGGCATGTAGTATCCTGTTCTTAGGCAGAAACTGGGATACTGGGTTGACTCCCAAACTGCAGAACATGATCTCTGGGTTGCTACAGTCAGAGGAGGCTGAGCTGGGTACTTTCTACATTCTCTCAGTTCACTTGGGTTCATGGGGCTACAGATTTCTTCTGCAGTCATGCACCCAGCAACCAGGTTAAGACTCTTGCCCAGGTGCCTGGGAAGGTCAGGGCCCAATTCCACACTGGGCCCTGTGTGCTCCTCTGAGCAGCCCTTCCTATGAATAATTAATGAAACTATATGTACTGGACATGTTGGAGGTAGAAAGCACATCTTCCCTCCCCTTCCCTCTGACTTTTTCAGAACCCCATATCCATGATCACTATATTGTTACAAACCCTAGATTTGACGATAATATCATGTCAAAAGTAGAAACAGAATGCCTGGATAGTCTACCTACATACTAATGTGGGAGGTGTTGGAGACTAATATTCTTTGAATTATACCTTAAATATTTTTAATATAATATACAGAAGGTGTTTTGAACTAACTTTTTAGATGAGGAAACTAAGACACAGAAAAATTAAGTAACTTTTTAGTCATCCAATAATGATCAGCAGGATTAGGATTTGAACTGGGGTTCTGCCTTAAGCATGTGTCTCTAAAGCCATACCATTTCCCATCATCTTCATGGACATAGCTCTACAGTTTCCTCTATCAGAAAGTAGGGAAAAATGGCCACACTGTCTGCAATTCCATCTTCTCTCTAGAAGTAGGCACTGTTCCTGTTAGCACCTCCCTTGACAGTTGCCCTTTCCTTCTTCACACCAGCAAAGGTAACACAGAAGAGCAAGCATCCGGGCACAGTAGACTTTCTGAGGAAAAATCAGAAAATCAGCCCCACCACAATCTCCTCCACTCCCACTCCACAGGGTGAATTAAACAGGAAAGGGACTCTATGTAACCAAGGTGACCCAGATAAATTGTATAGCTTAACGGACTCTGGTTGGTGTTCCTTAAGACCTTCTATTTTCAAGGAACAAAGACTCCTTATAGTTTCTCCCTATAATGATGGGTTCATTAGAAGGATAAAAGGCACAGAAACCCAAGAAAAGTTTAAATAACAGGGTCCACAAAGACCCAGGCATTGTGGTGTACCTCTACTGCTGGAAATAGAAATGGATTCCAGGCAGTGCAAGAGAATTTGGGCAGAAGGTGTGTGGTTGAGACTAATCAGATACTACTGCCTGCCTTTGAGAGACAGTCACACTTGACCTGTCAGCCGTCCTCTTTCCCTCCCACCTGGATTCGCCCCCTATTTCTTCCTGCACAGCTCTTCTCTTCTCCAGGGCTGCTTCTTACACTTGATCGCTGTTCCTTCATAATCCGAGCTTGCACGGGGACCACTGTGCACTCTCTAGCCACTTGACATATCGTTAACCTTCCATTTTAGCCTCTTCTGTTACTTAATTTCCTACTTAAATGCTAAAAAAGACAAGAGTCCGATTTCCTCAGCTCTTCTTTTCATACCAGGCCATGACAAACAGGCTGTCTTTGAGTCCAGTGCCCACCTCTGTCCATCAGCCCTGTGTTGGGTGTTGGGGAAAGAACTCTGGTGGTCTGCATAAGGCTGCTCCTCCATTGGGAACCCCGGCGGTGGCCACACTGTAGACTTGGCTTGTCTGCTCATGGCCCTAGTGCAACACACTGAAGTGGGCAAATTAATGTGTATATCACTACAAAATTAAAACACAAACTAAAAACTAGGGAGATTTCCCAAGGTTTATCTAATCCAGTATTACATCTCTGACAAAAATGACAGCAATGTTTTATAAGAAGATATGCTGATCTTTTATAAGCCTTCTATTCTCTCTTTGGAGAACCTTCTATCCTTTCTGTGTTGTATCCTCTTTTTCCCATTTTAATCTCATTATCTCTCCATAATGCATTCTAGGTGAGTTCCTCAGATCTGGCTTCCAATTCACTGGCTCTCTTTAGCTATGCCTAGTCTTTTTTTGTGTGTGTATGATGTTAGGGATTGAACCCAGGGCCTTGTGTATGCAAGGCAAGCACTCTCCCAACTGAACTATATTCTCCTCCCTATGTTTAGTCTTTTTGACCTGTTTATGTAGATTTTTTCCCATTTCAATAATATTTTTCTTGTCTAGAATTTCTATTTCAAACTATTTCTATCTAATTCTTTTTAACATTTCATTAGTTTAGACACAATTATTTTAAAGTCCCTTACAATATTTTCTATTTATTTGTTGTGGTTTTTTTTTTTTTTTTCAGTTTATTTTGTTGCTTCTAACCAACTGACTAACTTCAAGGTGGTGGGTATTTACAAGTGCTCTGCAGTTTTTGTTGCTGGACTTGACTTCACAAGAGGCCCAGGGTGTTCTGTTGGTGGTGGGTGGGTGGGACAATAAGATTACTTATTGCAGTTGACTCTGAGTTATCTTCCCAGTTCAGGGTTTCCACATGGAGAAGGCAGTGCAAATTTGAACCTACACAAAGGGAAGGTGCTGGCTTTAGGCTTAGGTCTGGAGGGTGCCATGTGTACACTCATGACATGGTGTAGGTAGCTGCCTTCTATAACAACCTGTGAGTCGAGTTTTCCTGCCTGGTTCACCAGTGCTGCAGCACCTTCCCAGCTCCCAGCTCCACCCGTGAACCCAGCTCCAGTTCCATGTCATGCACGTGGTATGTGGCTTTGACTTCTGTCCCCAGGCATATCAGAGACCTAGTTCCTAATATCTTTGTGATTTCCCACGCATAACTTTGGCTCTCTATTTCTTATATTTATGGCATCAAGAAGGAATTGCTTAAGTAGGAATTTAATTTTTTAAAATAATATATTTTATCCAGAATTTCTGTGTGTTTTCAGTGGGAGAAAAAGAATTCCACATCTGTTAGGCCACATGTCTTATCCATTGTCCCAGACTTAAGTGTCTCCTAAAGAATGCCTTTAAATTCACTGTAGATTTATTATCCCCAAATTTATCTACTTTGCTTAAATCTCTCTCTTTCTTTCTGTTTGTAGACTACCTCAGGATAAGTGTTTAGAATAAGCAGAGCAGCACTTCTCAGCACCTTTACTGATAGTGCCAAGAATGTTATAGGCTGAAGTCCTTCACCAAGGGTAGGGTACAGGGACTCCCAGACCTGCCATAAGCCACAATGGCCAGTCTATAAACAATTTGATTCTGTTTTCCTGCTAACTCATCTGCATTATCTACTACTTATAACTCTTTCATCTGTTCATGATGCTTTTCTGTTTTCTTGGAATTTATGTCCATTGATTTTACATTTTGTAACATGGAATCATCCACCAAAATTGGACACTACATTATGAAGCCACTTTTCCACATCACTTATAAAATGATATTAAATCCCAGGACCTTTAAATATCCTACTAACTAATCTCCATTGAGAGAAATGCCCGTTAAAGCTAAACTGCTCTCTGGTTTACAGCCAGTGTTTTAACATACGACAAAACTTTCTTCTGATGCCAAGATGACTGATATTCTAATGTAGCAGGAAATAAGGGTTGGGGCACCAAGATCTGGAAGCAACAATATTAATGGCGCCATGGCCCAGAGGAATAATTCCCAAATTCTGAGTCCCGAGGACAGCAAGGCTTTTACTTTTATAACTAAGCAAGTTTGGGGTACATCAAGGCAAAGGAGTTGGTGCAATTCTATTAGAGGTGCACTCTACATTTGTTACATGGGTATATGCTTGTCAACAAACCTAGGGTCTCTTACTTCATACAGCTTAGAGACTTTTACTGCAGTAAGCCTAAAGGTGTTCTGTCCCTGCTACATTGTTTCCTGCTTCTGCCACTGCAGTTATCTGTTATAGTTACCTGTTAGCAGCTGCTAGCCTCTATAGTTAAATGTCAGTAAGGAGAGCTGCTGTGTTTCAGCATGCAAAACTACAGCTTGTCAGCTCTTCAACTGCTTAAGTTTCCATTCTGTCCTACCACGCTAATGCCTATGTTAAAGAATCATGTGAAAAAAAAATCTAAATAAAATTAGTAAGCCAGCTCCCCATCATTAACATACTCACTACTTTCTACAAAGCAACCGAGTACATGTTGATAAGCTCTTGTTTTCTGAGGGATGCCCGTGTGTGCATGTGACTAAAATACCTCTCTAAGGTATGGAGACTTGATATTTAATGGGAATAGTACTTGACAAAAACAGTCAAGTATATTCTTTGCTACTGTCACTGAAAGGACAGATGTATTTTTTTCTATGCTTTCTACAGTCATAGTTTAATGATCTGGTTATTGCAATTACAGTAAATTACTGACAACTCTGCTCCATAAAGACAAAAATAGACCTATGATGTAAGAAGTAATTTCAGATTACAATTTCTAGATTATACCTGTCCTTTTGCAATCTTAACTCTTTGGCTTCCCAGTGGAACCTCTGGAGGTAGGGGAACATACAAAGCTCTCTCTGTCTGATCCACCTCTCGGTGACCCAGTCCCTCTGGGCTGCTGATGTAATTTGATAGAGTTGCTGTATTTAATGGAAATTTTTTTTCTAATCTCAACATGTTAAGTAGGTTTTAGAAGAATGCGCTGTCCCCATTCCACCAGCCTCATGCTCCATAAATAATCTTATAATAAATTCCTTTTCAAATTTAGTACCAAGAAAAACATTGCTTCTGTAAACAAGCTAGTCTGTTTTCTTATACCAAATAGTAAAAACTATTTAACCCCATGGGGTTTCTTTTTTGTTTCAGAATTAAATGAAGGGAGACATTCAATTTGGGGGATAATATAAATGTAATATTTAACAAATGGGATTGAAATTTGAAAAGGAATACTGGAGGGGAAATAGTCATCAATATTTATTAAGCCTATATTATATGTGCCTAGCACTATAGAAAGAAGCATTGGAATTGGTAATGATAATAAAAGCCAACATTAATGACTTCTATCTGCCAAATACTATGCTAAGAGCTTTACATGTATTGAATTAGAAAGTGACTGAGCTAACTCATTCCCTCATCTAAACATAACATAACAACATCTAAACATAACAACTATGTGTTTTTAGTATCGCCTTTTGATAGGTGAGGAAACTAAGGGTCATCAAGATTAAATAACTTGCCCAAGGTCACACAGTTAGTATGTGGTGGGATCAGAGTGTGAACTAGGGAGAAGGAGCATGGGAGGAATAGAGGAACTCTAAATAGGGGAGAAGAAAGGGGGGGAAGAGAGGGGGCATGAGGTTAGAAATGGTGGTGGAATGTGATGGACATTATTATCCAAAGTACATGTATGAAGACACAAATTGGTGTGAATATACTTTGTATACAACCGGAGATATGAAAAACTGTGCTCTATATGTGCAGTAAGAATTGTAATGCATTCTGCTGTCATATATAAATAAAAAATTAATTTAAAAAAGTAAACCCAATAGCTAATGTTTTATATTCCTACAAATACATCTTCATATCAAGAGTGTCACATTTATTTATGGAAAGAAGATACAGATACAAAGTTAAATAGAAATTCAAGAGAAAAACAACAGCATAATAAAGATTATATCCAACACTAAATAAATGATAGGGGAAAAAAGAATATAATTTCAGTGGAAGGAAGGACATAATGATTATATTATGAGAAGACTTCTTGGGAAGAAAAAAAAACCTGAAGGAAGGAAGACTTGGAGGATGTGCTAGACTTTGATAGATCTACTGAAATCAAAAGGTCAGTAACAGTTTAGTAGGATTTCTACACAAAGGCTTAGAGGCAGGAACAAGCAGCCTGAGAAAATAGGATTCACAGTAGGAAAAGTGCAAGGTTTAATTGGAAACAACTGAACAAAAATTCGGAAAATATTGTTGCATCCCATTTACTCTTCACATAATCCAGAAGGTAGACATTATGACCATGTGCTTTTCACACATGGGAAAAGAGAAACTCAGATAAGTCAGATAAGGGGACAGCAATGAAGTCATCCAAAAAGTACATGGAAAAGCCAAGACTCAAGCCTCACTTGTCTGATTCTAAAGCTTCTAACTGTATGCCTGTAGCAGCACCAGCCAAGGAATAAACTGAGAACCACATGTGGCCACCAAGAGAAGACAAGAAGAGGCAGGATGGAGCTGTGAGGATAGTAACCTGGTGTCATGTCAGAAGTAAAGACAGGAGAACACTTTGACCAGAGCCTGATCAATACTGTGTGCCACCTCCCACAGTGGGGCAACAGAAGGATGGAAATAAAGGCCACGACTTGGATGACTAGGGATCAGTATTGGCAGGGCTCAGCAGGTAGAAGTGAGTGGATTTTGGCAAAAGGAGGCTACAGAGTGGACCTCTTGTTTGGGAAGTCTTGGATAAGGGCAGGAGATCAACAGAAATGTGGCTTGAGAGACAAGGTTTTGCAGGGACAAATGAAAGGGCCATTGGGAGATTGAGGTTACTTGACTCTGTGCACAAAGGAGCATCTTAAAGCTGATTCTTGAGGCTCTAGAATCATTAGAGGGCAATGAACTGGAGGAGCAGGGAGCATGAAGTAGAGTGTTGTCCCCAAAGATTGCTGGGCTGCAAAATCCATACAAACCTCATGAGCCAGAGTCACACAGTGTAGATTTGCCATGGGGAGTTTGTCTCTGAGGAGGGAAAGGAGTTACTTTTTGATAATGATCCTCAGAAGCACAAAGATGGAGATTTGGGGCTTGTCAGCACCAACGCGGCTCACCAGCCTGCTCCACTCCTCTCTTCTTTCCGCCCACTCTTTCTAGCTCCTCTAAGGCTAGAATCACACCACCTTCAGAAGCATATTCTTTGACATACTTCAGAGACATGACAGATAAAAGGGAGCTCCTCTGAGGAGTTAGGAGTCCCAGCCAAGATCTCCAAGATCAGTCAGGTGACTGTACCATGGGGAAACAAAATAAGTGTAGCCCTGGGAATAGGCAGAGGATGACAGAATGTCCCAAACACAAGAAAGTTCTACAGAGGGCTAGGACGACTTGGGGGAAGAGAGGGGAGAGAAACTCTCAATGTGCTACTAAGGTCAGCTTTAAAGAACACACACACACACACACACACACACACACACACACACACGTACAATAGGGGGCTTGACAGTCAAGAGAAAAGAGCTATCAGAGAGTGGGGAAATGAGTGTGCTAGAGTGAGCTCCCGTGGGTTTGCTCCTTGTATTTTTACATACTGAAGCCTCCTCAAGGGTTGGGATCATCTCTTGTATTTTTCTGTCCTCCTAACAAGCTCTGCATGATGTAGGCTCTTGGAAGATGATGATCATAAAGGCAATAATGGAATAAGAGGAGCGGAGAATAAGGACAAGTATATGGGGAACACATTGAAAGGGGCCAGTGTAGGCTGAGTGGACTCTATTCTGAGACCATGGGAGGAGTAAAGGGTAAGTGAAGGGCTGGTATTGGCAAATTCCTCAGGATATGGTGGTCAGCATCTGCCATGGCAGCCAGGGGGCCTGAGCACAGGGAGATTAGGGAAGATTTTGAGCCTCCTGAGGTCACTGTGCCAGGAAATTTAGAGGCAAGAAGGGCTGCTGAGAAGAAAAGAGGCTCTGGGGAAGTCAGCAGAGACTGGTGGGGCAGGGCCAGCTCTGCCCAGGCCAAGGCTTCAGCTTTTGTACTTTTTGTGCCCCTGAAATGATTTGTAGCTCCGAGATAGTGGCAGAGGAAGAACTGGTCTAGGTGCTGTGGTGGGTATGCAATATGGGAACTTTGTCAAAGCAAACAGATTGAGGCTCCAGACCTAGGTGGACAGGGGCCGAGAGTTTCAGGTAATAACTAATAGCACTTCTGATGTGAAGGGACTGAGCAGGTGCAGCTGAAGAGCAAGACGGGTTCAGAGGAAAAGGAAGGGGAGAAGGTTGGGAAGAAGGAGAAGTGCATCAGCAGGAGGAGGGGCCAGGCATAACCCTGTGGGTGGTAGGCAGCTGGCATGAGTGCAGACAGAGCCCAGGAGCACAGGATGCAAGTGAGTGGGCAATGTCAGAAGGATGACTACCAAAGACAAAGGCCATGGTGGTCTGTCACTGCATACGTTTATCCATCTGTCTGTCCCACTGAATTCAAGGACTAGTGTCAGTTTGTTCTGCTCCTACACCTGGCAAGATGGCCCTGCACATTAGGAAGTAACTGGCATTTGTTAAAAGATGATCTCACTGGACTTCCACAACAATCTTCTGATGCACACAGGATTTCCTCCAATTTGCAGACAAGACTCTACTTCTGCCCCATGATCTACCACATGGAAAAGGTGGTCTTGATGAAGGATCATCAAAGCAGTTATTAAATTGGGCAATGAGTCACCATGGAGAGGGTGGAGTTTCCTTCCCCTGGAGAATTTTAAGCTGAGACTAGATAAGCACATGCAGGGGATGAGTCAGACAAGATCCTGTGGTCAGGAGAAGACCAAGTGAGCCCCTATCTAACGAACTCTGTGGGGGACAAAGAGGCTGTTTCCTTTGGGGGTTATTTTATTTTTCAAGAAGATAAACTGTTCATCTCAGATGAACTGAACAATGGATGTTCCAATTTTGTTTCTGTGTGAATTATGGTGTGTGTGGATGCACAGAGATATAAGAGATGCTATCACCTCTGCATCATTGGATAGACCTGAGAACCCCTCCTTCCAAGGAACCCTGAGTAAAGTGGATGATCAGAACATCAGATAATCTTATCAGAGATGGATGGGGGCATAAAGATCCTCTGAGGTCACATGGTATAACAAACTAGGCCTGAGATCTGGGGAAGTCCCAGGAGAACCTTCTCACCATGGAAAATACTCAACCCAGCTAGGGAAAGAGCTGCTTTTAAGAAAAAAAAAAAAAACACAAAAAATCAGCACAGCTGATTAAGACACTGGAGGAGGAATAAACCAGGAGGCCTTGCAGCTCTCAGGAAAGCATATCCTGACCCACCCATTTAAGAAAAAAAAAAAGTCATCTTCTTGGCATCTAAAATATTCTTTATCCTCTTGGGAACAGAAACAGCTTTAGACAAATTATAGACAAATTAGAAGGATACTGATCCCCCCACCACCTTTTTTTTAGGATACAGAAATGCAGAGCTTTTCATTTCCTGACTGGCCCTCTGGCTCTAAGGATTGGCACTAAGGACTTCGGGCTGGTGTCTCCACCTTCCTCCCAGTGAATCACCTTCCTCTGGGCTCCCAGGCCACACACACCTTCCTGCTTTGGGAAGAATGAAGCCTTTTCAGTGCTGGCCTGAGGGGTGCACATCCAGGGGAACCCAGTGGGTGAACTGTGCGGATGTAGACAGAGGAAGGGTATCCACTTCCATCTCAGACTTTTCTTTTTCTTGAAAATTTGAAATATTAAAATAAAAAATTCTTTTTTTTTTTTTAATGCACCAACTCTAATTTGGCAATAAAATTCACCAAGAAATCCCTGAGGGTAGGCCAAAGGGGGACACCAGGGAAAAGAGACTCCCCTCCAGGGGGACTCCTCTGGCTGCTCCTTTCACAGTGAGTTTCCAGTGCAGCCTAGGAAAAGGCCTTACTCCTTTAAGACCTTTCCAGAGGGCAGAACCTTCTCAGGTTACATCATCCTGGTCCTCTTGGGTTTCCTTCCTCATTACTCACAAGAAGCCTGTTTTCCACTCTGGATTCTGCTTTCTTTTCCAGAGCAATTATTCTCAGTATTTACTAGGTGGAACAGAATTTACAAAAGTCAGTTAAATTGAGAAGTCTCCATTTCTAATTTTTTCCACCTTCTGAGTTCAGACAAGACCAAAGGTTCTTATGCCTGGCTGCACATTAAAGCTACCTGGAAGCTTTAAAAATACCGTCAGGCTCACCCAAGCCTCTTAAATCAGAGTAATAAATAATAAAAAGAGCCCCACCAGGATGGTTTTCAAGTTACCCAGGTGGTTCTGATATGATTCCAAATTAGAAGCCACTGGGCTAGGCCTTTGTCAGATTCCCATTTATTGCTCTTTGATGGGATAAGTCGCTCCTTGACAGCCACTACAGAAAATTAGCAAGGTCTCCTTAAATCAATGATAATCAAAATTCAATTTGTATCAGAAGAATGCTGGCCCTTGTTAAACATGCAGATTCTTGTACGTCACAACAGAGATATGTATAGCAGACCTGGGGGTTTAATCTAATATGCATTCTAACCTCTACCCTAGGTGGCACTGATGAGGGGTTGGGGATCCATGAGCCCCACAATGAAAAACAAAAGTTGTAATCATCCTGGGGAGTGCCCTGGCTGAGCAGTATCCACAGACTGCAAGGGCTGTGACAATAATGCCACAGGAAGGAGAAAAATACTGTAGGCCATATGGATCATCCACCTATTAGATTAGCTAATAATTTGATCATATAATTTGTATAAGCTGGGCAAAGCGGCACACTCCTGTAATCTCAGTCACTCGGGAGGCTGAGGCAGGAGGCTCATGAGTTCAAAGCCAGCCTCAGCAACAGCGAGGAGCTAAAGCAACTCAGTGAGAGAGACCCTGTCGCTAAATAAAACACAAAATAGGGATGGGGATGTGGCTCAGTGGTTGAGTGCCCCAAGTTCAATTCCCAGTACCAAAAAAAAAAAAAAAAGTATAAATATGGATTTCCTGCCTTATTCATACATGGACTGAAAAGTCCATCTGTGCTATTTATACTCTTTTGAATTCTAACATCTTTAACAGTATCCTATAGTAATAGTCCCAGTTAATGATAAACTGGTACATTCATGACCCTTCCCCCAAATTCCTTCAACCTCATCTCTCAAACCTTCTTTTATATTCAATCAAAACAGGTCATTCCCAGCTGCCTGTCATGCCACTTCTGTGGGTGGAATGCCAACACTCCTGGTTCCCTCTGTGCAGTGGTTCTGCCACCACTGGCTGGGGGTGCCTTCCACATTTCTTCTCTGCTACCTAAATCCTCCCCTGGGTGTTCAGATGAGCTCCAGGCTCGCGGTTCCACTGCACTGTCTCTTTTGCTTTCAAGATCCAGACTCCTCAGCCTTGCTCTTAGTACTCGGAGGCTGACTTCCAGAACTGTATCATCTGAATTCTCTTAAAGGTAGGAAAAGAGAGAGAGTCTTGCTCATCCCTTCCCTGCCTGGCTGTGTGGTTTCTCTGCTGCCACAGTTCTCACCAAACTCCACCCCTCACAGCTTCCCGCCAGTGCTAGTCCCTAGGCACTTGACCATACCTTGCTGGCTCTTTCAGTTCTCTCTAAATAGTTTCTTCATTCAGTTCCATTTTTTAAACTATTTGAGTTCCATCTGCTTCTCTAGCCAGGATCCTGGCTGACATAAGCTCATTGAAATCTTTTCCATGGTCCCAACTCTCCCAGCCAGAGAAATCACATCGGCAGTGGAGTTTTTCTGACTTGATCTCTGAAGACACATGACCCCTCCTACCCACCTCCATGCCAGTCACAAGCAATGGCCACTCAATTGGTCAGCTACCATCAGCCTGGCTTTTCTCTAAGAAACTCAGAGATGAACAACAGTCAGTGAAGGGTGCACAGACTCCAAAGACAGCTCAGAGTTGGCAGCAAGGCTGACATGTGGGAAAGCAGAGCTGTTTAAAAGAAAAGAGACAGAAGGAGAGTGGGCACAGGACCCGGAACACTCTGTGACCATTTTTTTTTTTTCTAGAAGTTTTCTGGCTCTGCTTCCTTTGAGAACCATCTCTTTTCCCGTGCCTGTAAATTTTACAGGGCTATCTTAAGACAGCCCTGCCCTTCACCTGATTGGCTTGGGTACATGCATGATTCATGTATCAAGAAGCCTGAAATATGGGAGCCCTATTCTTATCAGAACCCAGTAAGCCCCTGAGAGAACTGGGACAAGGGACTACGAGGCAATGGAACCTTCTAGATAACAGGATTAAAACTGGCGAATAAATGAAGAGACAAGTTGTCTTGGTGCCAGAAGTCTGGAAGCAGATCAGCAAGACATCCCAGGGAACAGAGAAGGAATTTCTACCAAAATTTCCAAAAGAGAAGAGTTCAATGGATAACAATAACAGGATCATGCAGAGCAGCTGATTCCACAGAAAAGGCTTAAACCAGTCATTATCAAGGTGACGAGAGAACAGGAGTATGTGAAACTAAGGGCACTTCAGCAATGTCTATGGGTCAGCCCTGGGAGTTTGGCACACGCATCCTGGTTGTGTCTAAGGCACACATGGTGTGGGAAGAGAAGGTTACTTCTTTGTTCATTAAAGTTAACGTTACAATTGAGTGCTTCACACAGTGTAGAGTGATCTCTGCACACACTGCCTCACTGAATCTTCCTCGAGTCTCTCTAGGATAGGGACAATTTACTAGCCCCATGCCACAGATAGTGAATTGGGCTCCCTAGCAATCTGGTTTAGTACAGAACACCAGTTTAGAGATGTAGAGATCTGTCAACTCTACCACTTACTGGCCTTGTGACTTTGGACAGACCAGTGATTCCCTGGGTATCTGAGTTCTCTTTATAAGAGGAAAAGGATAATGCCTCTCTCTGCAATAACACAGAAAGGAGAAAGAGGGCTGCATCGTTTTGAGCCAACTGTAAGTTATATATGACATATTCTTGGAAGAAAAATGTGATGAAGTAGACTTTTCATTCAAAGTCCCCAGGTCTTCTATTTCTAAATTAAAATGCTTAATGAAATAAATTATTTATGTGCAAACCCATCCATTAATAGGGTCCCCACCCTCTCCAAGTCCATGAGTTGACAACTGTTTGAGGAGTTGGCTTATTGTGGTCTCACAGACTTTGATAACTAGAATAAAGAGTATGAAATAGTACATGTGTCTTTAGGTAGGTGGGATGAAAATTTCTGGAATGTTTTATATATACACACACACACTGAAGACTGGCTATCTGTGAGAAGTGGGATCTTTCATATACTTTAAAATGTTCAAAAATATTTTTACCATGAGGATGTTACTTTCATAATCATAAAAATATAAATATCATAAATAACAACCACCACCACTATAATAAAAAGTTTAGTTGAAAATTGTCCACAGTTCAACATCTAAGGTTATAATAGAAACAGGATTACTGTTTAGCTTTCAAATGTCACTTCTACTATTAAGTGCACATTTGCCAAGTGTCCAACAACATTCAATACTTGTTGACTGTTATTTACATTCTAAGCACTATTATGTAGCTAGTTGGCAAATGAAAGCTCATGAGCCAAATCCAACCTACCACCTCTTTTTCATACGTAAAGTTTTTTTCTTATGTTGACTGTGGCTGTTTTTGTGCTAAAACAGCATAGCTGAATAGTTGCAGAAGATTAAATAGCCTGCAAAGCCTAAAATGTTTGCTATTTGGCATTTACAGAAAAAGTTTGCCATGCCCTGTTAGATAAGGAGGATTCAATGATGAGCAATGAGAGTCCTGGCCCTATCTTGATGGAAGTTATGAGTCTATTCAATTGACACGCAATTAGCTACAGAAATAGATACGTAATTGCAACATACAGGCAAAGTGTTAGGTGCTACTGCAGAGTATTAGGGGCAGTTGACCTAGGTGGGAATAGCATGAAAAGCTACAAACAAACAAAACCCAGCAGGTACAAAGGCCCTGTGATGGGAGGGAACATGGACATTTAAAAAAGAAAAAGAGAGAGAGAGAGAGAGAGAGAGAGAGAGAGAGAGAGAGAGAGAGAGAGAGAGAGAGAGAAGCCACAGTGGCCAGAGTGAAAGGCCTGACAAGCTTTTTCTCCAGAAAAAGCTGGAGAGGGAATGGTGGATCATTCTGGGGGCAGACTCTGGGGGCCATGATAAGGAGACGTGTCTTTATCTGGAGAGAAACAGGGCATTCTAAAGGGTTTCCACAGAGGCACGGGAGACGCAAGGAGATGGATGTTAGGATTTCTCTAGCTTCAGAGTGGAGAACAGCCAGAGGACAACCAGGAGCGATAGGCTACATCAGCAGGCGGCTTTGCAGAGACTTGATAAGAGATGAGAGGAGCTTGGATTTGAGAGTAGAGAGAGCAAAGATTACAGAAGTGAATTTGGACCAACTTAGGTGCAGAAAGTAAGGTCATTAACTATCCGAAAGAGTCCACATGTTCAAAGGAGTTCACTGTTATAGTGGGTACCATGGTGCCATATAAACTCTGTTGAACTTCATGAACTCTGTTGTTCTTTTTCCATGCTTTTTGCATTCCAAAACTGTGGCCGTTTCCCTATGTGGTCCTTCTAATCATGCATCCTGGTCCATTCAATCAACAAATTTGATTTGGATCAATTCCTTTTCTTGTTATTAACATTAAGATAATGGCAAGCAGATTTCCAAAAACCAGACTGTCATTTCACAAACACGGGGAAGGCCTATTTGACAAGCTGCGCTGAAGTCTTCAGGATTAAGGACAAAGGTAAGAACTTACAAAGGTGGAGGACTTAGGTTACTGCAGTCATAAAAGAAGAAAGAATGTTGGCACTTTCACGGGGGCAGGGGGTGGGAGGATTTCTGAGTTGGAGCAAAGTCCCTCTACTGTTGTCCCAAAGTAGAACTCACTGCATCACTGGGTCATAAAGTTTCACAGTGGTTTTACTTCCCTGAGGAGCCTGTCTGGTGGCATCAAAGGGCTCCTGAACAGACTGAGGCTCAAGGGTGGATGAGTCCTGTGCCTCTGCTGAAGAGGGACAGCTCGGGAGGGTGTGGTTGGTCTGCACCCACCTCCCATGGCAGAGGGCATTCAGTCAGGAGCTGGGCTCTCCTCAGTCCTGTACCCCATGGCCAACCTAATAGCCTCTCCACACCCTTGTGGATACAACACGGCATCCCCACCCTTTCATCTCTGCCATTCTCTCTGAAACTAGAGAACAATACCTGTTGCTCACAGAGCATAGCTAACATAGTTTTTAAATGATCTATTCCCCCTTCCTGAATCTGATGCCTTATGCCTTAAGGGAAATGTCTGCATAGGAGAAATCATAGGAAGTGCCCAAGGTGGATAGAAGAGAACAAGATTGCACAAGCAGGCAGCAGGCCTCTTAGTCCAATGCAATATTTATTGAATCTGCAACCCTGCAGGCACAAAGGATGGGGTCTGTGAACCACTGTTGTTCTGTGGCATGTGGCTGAGGCACTGGGAACCTGCCCTGGCAGTAAATAAACAGATGAACTTTCAAAATAACTTTTCATTTAAGAGTTAAATAGGAATTAACCCAATGCATTAATAGGTTTGGTAACAGAGGCAACTCAGGGTATGCTGTTATCAGACAGCTCCTGTTCAAACCCCAACCCCTTCTTAGTTGTGTGAACATGGAATAATAACTTAACCTCTCTATGCCTCACTTGCCTCCTCTGTCTAGGGAGGATAGCCATACCCTCTATTTCCTATGGTTGATATGAGCATTACATGAAATTACACGTAGGAAAAAAAATCCTAGAAAAATTTCTGCTACACAGTGAGCTCAAGTCTCTTACCTGAAACCCCAGTTAATACCTGAGGGTGTCTCACATTTAGCCTGTCTGAAACTATACTCTCCTTCCACTTAAAGCTCTATTGAGGAATGACTGATATATAAAAACTGTACATATTTAATCTGTACAATTTGATGCTTTTTGGACATATGCAAACACCCTGATACCATCATCACCATCAAGTGACAGACACCTCCCGAGGTTTCCTTGTGTCTATCCTCCATTTCCTCTTTTGTGTGCATTCAGTACATTTAACATGAGAACTACCCTCTTGACAAATTCTGAAGTGTATAACACAAGCACAGTCAACCAGAGGCACGTGCTGTACTATAGATACCTAGAACTTATTTGTCCATTGTCACAGTGAGTGACAGTTCCCCATTTCCTCACCTTCCAACCTCTGGTAACCACTATTTTGTTCTTACTTCTATGATCAAAGGAGTTTTATGATCCTCCTTTATAAAGCCTCATCTTATTCACAGAAATTCCATTCTTTTGGCTATGTGAGCCCAACCCCTTGAGTCATCTGTGACACCTCCCTTTACCTCCCCTCAAAGATCCTTGGTTCTTTCAAAAGACATCCAGAACTACAGAGTCACCATCCTGCCAAACAGATTGCTACACCTTGGTCAAGCCACCACTGTCTCTTGCCAGATTACTGAATCCCCTAACTGGTCTCTCCACTTCTGTCCTCAACCCCATAAGTCTGTTCTTAATACCATAGCCAAAATGATTCTATTACAATCTAAGTTAGATCAGGTCAAAACCCTATGCTCAGAACCTTGCACAATGGCTTCCTGTTTCACAGAGGAGCAATCAAATTTCTTACAAATTGTCCTAGGAGGACCTGAATGATCCGCCATCCCTCTTCCCACCTTTCTGACCTCATTTCCTGCCACTCTTCTCTTTTATCATTCTCTAGCCACATTGACCTCTTAGTTCTTCCTCAAACACAAGGATCACACAGACTTCAGGGCCTTTGCCCTTACTTAGTCTTCCTTCTACCTGAATGTTCTTATCCCAGATATCTGCATGATTGGCTTTGTCACTTCTTTCAGATCCGTATCACAAAGTTGCCTCCTCAAAGATATCTTCCCAGGAAACATTTTTAAACTTCACCTTTGCCCTGATAGCTTGTATCCGCTTTCCTTACTTTATTTTTCTGTTTAGCATTTAAAACTATTCAACATGCTAGGTATGTTTTTTACTTGTTTATTTGTCATCTGTATCCTCTATGAATTACTAAACCTCATGATAATAGGTAATTTTTTGTCTGGTTCACTGATCTATTCCCATTGCTAAGTATAGTGCCTGACACACAGCAGAGGCTCAATAAACATCTGTTGTCTAAATGAGATAAACAACAGAGAACCCAGGGCTTTGTTAAGGCTGCTGATTGTCCCTGCTAACTGAAGGTCAATCAAACCTCAAGACAAGGACCTGCATGCAGTCTTCTGTTTGTTCTGCAAAATGAAAGGTACTCACGTTTTCAGTTTTGATTAAAAATATAAAATGCTCTCAGCTTGACTTGACTTATTTTGATTGAGTCACACTTCTTTCAGGCACTGGGTCAACAAAAACATGACTGGAATACTAAACAGTACTTCTGTTCTTGTTCAGCCTATGAATCAGTTTCTCTCTTTTATTTCTATAGCCACAGAGATACCAGCAGGCAATGCAATATTGCTATGATAGATGTAAAGTTTTGTGGAATATAAGGGCAAGTAACCACTCAAAGGATATGAAATGCATGGTGGAGAAGGAAAATAAAAAAACAGTATTCTTGGACAGAAATTCTAGGAACAAGACCAGACTACCAAAAATAAGAGCTACTGGCAAGTGGAAAGATTTGTGTGTGTGTGGTTTTTTTTTTTCATATTTTTACTTTTAGAGTTTAAAGTTGAGAGAGAGAGAGAGAGAGAGAGAGAGAGAGAGAGAGAGAGAGAGAGAGAAATTAGAAACCCAAAGAATAAAATCTACAGGCAACTAAGATAACTGCAATCTGAAGCTGGGATTTTCAGAATAGTATATAGGGATGAAGTCATAAATCATCCCAAGAACTGGATTAATTCAGGAAAATAAAAATAAAAGAACAAATCCAGTTCGTCAGTTTGGATTCAGGCATTTTAACTGCAAAGAAGCATGATGAAGAAGAAAGAGCTAAAACCTTTGCAATGGGTCAAAGCTCCAGTCTGGGCTCTGCCATCCAACAGCTGGGTGACCTTGGATACTCGACTGAACCTCCAAGAACTTCAGATTCCTAAACTACAGAGCATGGATCATGATACCTAAAGTCATTATGTAGATAAGTCAGGTTGTGTAAGACGTTTGCATATAGTAAAGGATCAATAAATGATATTTCCTTTCCTGGATTGTCAAAATTTGTTTGAACCCAAAGAATAGAGAATTATCAACACTGATCTTTTTTCCGAACAAAATGTCCCTAAAACATTCTGCCAATAGGAGGCAAAAACCTTAACTTGCTCCTGAGCATGATCTGTGAAACAAATGGGAGCGCCAAATTCAAAGACAACAAAGGACAAAAAAAAAAAAAAAAAAAAGGACAAAGCCAAGAAAGGAGGAAAAAAAGCAACGAAGGGCAGCAGGAGGGACTGTTCTCTGCATCACAGAACAAGGGGTGAGTGAGTGACTTTGAACCATCCTCTAGAGCCAGGTGCTTCCCAGTCTTACCCAGACTCAGCATAATAGACCAGAACGCCACTACTCACTGTTTCATGACAACACGCTCTTCATCGCTTGAGACAAAGGGGGCGAAGATATCTCTGGTAACTGGTTGTTGCTGTTTTTTCTTTTATATATATATATATATATTTTTTTTTTTTTTTTTTAGTTGTTGATAGACAACTATGTGTGGTGCTGAGAATCAAACCCAGTGCCTCACACATGCCAGGCAAGTGCACTATCGCTGAGTCACTGCCACAGCCCTGTTTGTTTGTTTGTTAATCACCTAATTCTGTCTACCTATCTGTTCATTCAAACTTTTGCTTAATCAAATCTCTCACCATGCATTTTCTGAGCACTTACAGGAATGAGGGACATAGGTCAAGCATCTGAGATGATACACAGATAAATGTTTTGCATTTTAGGAGCATTTTGTAGAATTGCAGCAGTCACCTATCTACTCCAACATTCTGTGTGCATGTCTATTTATCTGTCTGTATATGCCTACCATCTGTCAGAGTAAGATCTTTGAAAAGTATTCAGACTAATATTTATCAAGACCTCACTATATTCCAACTACTATGCTTACATGTGTTATTCTTGTTGAGTTGTCACAACCACTCTATAAGGTAAACATTGTTATTATCTTTAATAAACCAACTAGAAAAACAGGTATGAAAGAATTTAAGGTCACATATAGCCTGTAATGGCACAGCAGCAGTCTGAATCAAGTGTCTGAATAGGAAGTAAGAATCAGTATTGTCCTATTCACTGCTTCCTTACACAGAAATTTAAGTTGTGATGTCTTCTATGTATCTGTCCTCTGATGTAATGAAGAGATCTGAGGTTTAGAATTCATTAAAAAGTGTTTCTAAGTGTTTCAGGGTGTGTAAGCAAGAAACCATTGGTGGAAATTAGAGATCAGGGACTTAATCAAGATTCTAACTTGTGAAAACTTTATATGCATTTACTGAGACTTGAAATATGACCTTATTATGCTCTCTAGGAAAATGCTTTTTCAGTTGATCAAAATATCCTCTTCACTCTAGAAACACTGCAACTTGAATAATGTTTATGCTTTCAAATATGTGTTCCCATTTGACCTTTGATTTCTGAGAAACAGAAATGGAGTTGAGATTAGGATTCTCATTTAAAAGATGATAATTAAAGTCCTAACACCACCAATGCAGTGGATCCATTGTGAAATCGGAGAATACCCATGATGTATAAAAAGAGCAGAGGCCTAAGAGCAATTAGCCATGCATTCAAATCCAAGCTGCATGACCTTAGATACCACAACTAGCTTTCTGCACCAATTTCCTATCTACCTCACACATCTACCTTGCAGTATTTTGGTAAGACTGAATAAATGCACACTGTTATTACTGAATATAAGGCCAATTCCTTCTAGCATTCATATTTAGAAAATGATAAGGCCTTATATTTTGTTTTCTGGCCATGAATGTACTTAAGAAAGGCATCATGGAAAGGAGCTGAGCTGAATGGTTTAAAGTCCCATGCATTAATCAGATCCCAAGTCTCAGGTTCCTGGAGACCAGAATGAAAACCTTTCAGCCCATCTCCATCATGCCAGATGGGAATACATCTCCTATCTCTTTCACATCTTATCTATATTTTCAAATTAAAGGTGAAATTCCACATAAAACCACAACAGGCGCCTGTGGTTTTTATTTATTTATTTATTTATTTTGGTTTCTCTTTAAATTTCTGTTCCTCAGGTCTCTTTTTAAACTTCTACAGCGTGAGCAGACATGGGATCCTGTATCCAATGCCAAAGGACTGGTATGCAGAGAAGAGATCCAAATCATTTGGGATCACTCCAAAGGTCAGAGCAAGGACTGATGGGGTGGCCTTTGAGGATTGTTCCAGCTCTGCATATGGAACATGTCTGTAACAGGGGTGGCTGGCCAGTCACAGGGACAAGTTTCTGAAACAGGAAGCTCCTTGCTGAGAAAAGACAAGCAGAACATCTTACCACTGCTGCCTGATAGATTATCCTAACTACTTTATTCTAAACAAATTCTTTTATTTAACACTTATTAAGTGCTTTCTATGTGCTAGGCACTAGGAATACAATAAGCAATAAAATGCAGTTCTTAGCCTTCGCGGCTCCAGCTGCCAGGACAGATAGATAAGCAGGTAATTAATTATAAAATGCTATAAGTTCAAAATTGGAGAAATTATAAGAGAAGTGAAGAGTTGGGCCTGACTCAGGAGATGGATCCACAACAGGTGAGGAAATCTTTCTGGATGAGGAGACCCAATAGCAGAGTCATAAAGATTGGAGCAGGGAGAGGAAGTAAAGGCAGGATGGAGGAAGTATACAAAGAGCATTCAGGGCAAAGGGAATCAGCAGCAGCAAAGAAACAGACTGGCAACAGCATGGCTTAGGAGAGGAGCTCCAGGCATCTTGCTATAAATGTGAAGGTGAGGTGTGGTAAGAAACAGGGCTGGAGCCAGAGTCAGAAGCCAGGCTATGCAGGGCCTTGTAAAGGCGTTCTGCAGTTTGAACTTTGTCCTGATGATGTCAGGCAGCCAATACCTTAAAGGTTTTGAGCACGAGTAATAATTTTCTGTGATCTTTGATTTAGAAGCTTTTTTTTCAAAGGAGAACTGTAGGCCGGGCTTGAAAGCTGCTGAGGATCCCAGTGTTGGTGCAGCCCTGCCTGGCTCATCAGCACTGGGCTCCTTTGCCTGCCTCTTCCTCCCCTGTCTGCTGGGCCTCTTCGTAATGCTGACCTCAGAAGAAGATGATTTGGGAACAAGGCAACTTGGCACTATAAATTGCTTGGAAGCAGCTAGAAGTACATACTGAGCCCTGAGCTGCTCTCTGCAGTGGGGACCTTGGCTGACAGGCAGGTCTCAGGTTTGCTGCAATGCGCTCTGTAGTCCTCCTGAACCTCCTTATCGCCATCCTTCCCTCTCTTCTTTGCTCCCTCTCTGCCCGAATGACCTCAGGGTGGAGGATGGCACAGGGAGCCTATTTATCTTGCAGGAAAAAGCATCCTGCAGTTCTCAGCTCCCAGGCCATTCTGATCTCCCCAGCAGGGTGGGTACTCTGGTCTCCAGTACTTTTCAGAACCACTGTACATCTCATCTCTCAACTGCCATCTGGAACTATTTCCCCTCCTTCAGCATCCTCTTTCATCTTTCCAATCCCAATCCTCATTTCCACACCCAAGGTCTCTACTACCTCTGTGACAGTCCTCTCCACTTCTTCTCTGCCATATCATGTCCCTTATGACTCCTTCAAATACTTTATAAACTGCTCTGCCTCCCTAAGCCTTCCTTGATAATTCCTTCCTACCTGGCCCCTCCCTTCCATGATTTCCCTGTATTCTGAGCACCTGAGTGCAGTGTAATAACCTACTCACTTCTATGGTTTACCTGTTCCAACCACTCCCAATAAGCCCTGAATCTGCCTATGTTGCTCATGTTTCCTCAGTTTTAAAATGCATTCCTCCTCATCTCCCTTCTGAACTTTACCTTATCCTTCCAGGAATAGCACAAATGTCATCCTGACTCCAAGGCTTTGCACCCTATCACTTTAAAGACAGATTAAATCTAGTAGGACTTTGTTTACCTTTATTAAATTATGGCTTTTTGCTTATGTCACAGTAACATCTAATGCTTATGTATTAGACACCTCCCTGAGAACTTTATCATTTAATCCTCATAACTACTGCTAATAACTAGTGTTATTATCTCCAAGTTAACTTGCCCCAGTTTATAGCCACTCGAGGGAGGAAATAGGATTTGATCCCACACTGTGTGTCTAATCAGATGCTACATCACCTCTCTGTGCAGAAAAACCCACCTACAAACTAGGAAGCCCTTGAGTTCTGGAGTCATACATTGAATATATCTAGAGTTTCTCTGGTATACTAAATGTCTGGCATACAGCAAGTGCCTACTAAATGATTTTGAATTTAACTGATATTTGTTCAGCATGCATTCCCATGACTTCTTACTGTGTACATTGCATCTGCAAGAGATCCTCAAGAAGAAAGGATCAGGCCATCTATTTTCTTTCTAGGCCCACAATCACGGTACATAATAAGGAGCTGGAGGTCACATAGTATTCGAGCTCTAAGTGCATATGTGGGGGACACTAATTTTAAACTAAAATGTCTTAAGAATGTACACAGTCTTTTTCACATACCTGATTTCATAGGTCCTCAGATAAAATTGGTGAAAGGACATGGAGAAGGTAAGGAAACCAGATTGCAGATTGCTTGAGACCTGGCCAATATCTCAGCTCTAGAAACGTCTGAATGAGATTTCAACCCGAAGGCTCTGAATGAGGAATCTGAAAGCCAGTTGGCTGTTCAGCTGGTACTAGGCAGCTATGGCCATCAGGAACTGAGGGCTATGTGACAACTCTCCCCCTGGCAGCTCTGATGGGGTGAGAGGTCAAAGCCCAACAGGACTGAATGTTCTGGAGAGGAAGCCAACCGACAGAGGTGAACCAGGATGTGTTAGGCACAGGCCAGCAGGTACTGAGGGCCTCTAAGGGCCTCTTGGCATGTTTGGTCACTATCACCAGACAGAACCACATGAAAGGTTACATGATTCCCAAGTGGTCTGATAATATAGATGTAAAGAGTCAGGAAAAACTGGTTTCTCCTTCCCAGCATTAGAGATAATCAATGTTTCGCTACCATTTGTAACTATTCCATGGCATTTCTAAAAACTCATGCCTTTATTTTATTGTTCTAATTCAATACAACTTCAGATCTAATGTACTCACTGTTGCGTGTAGAGGGAAGCATTTCTACAGTAGGATGGGCTTTGGAGAAGCTTTCCTTAGAAGAAAAGGTAGTGACAGTCTAACCACAAGACCTGCCAGATCTTACCAGCTGGTAGGTTATCAGAAACTCTTCACCGGCCTGAGCATCTATCTTCTCTTCTGTAAAATGGGTATGAAAATGCTCACCCAACCCCAAATGAATTCTGAAGCAATGACATGAACTCAGGCCTGTGAGTGGCCCTCCTAAGCTTCCCGCGGATCTGCACGGTCTCCTAGGTCTTGGTCTCACACTCCACGCTACTCAGGAAACGAAGGAGACACTGCAGATGTCTGTAGCGGACATGTAAGGAGAACCACCTCCCCAGGGGACCTCCCTCCCCTGCGGCTCTAATGAAGGCTCGAAGATCGTCAGCTTTTATTGTAGCTTCGTCATGGGTGAGGCTAGCTGTAACTACGTGAGCGCAATGGGGTGGATCCGAAACCGGGGTCCAAGATATCAAAGGCGTGAAGGACTGCCTTTCCTGGCACTGCCCCTGGCAGTACGACAAAGGCCCCCCTTGGAGGCTGGCCCAGGCGCCCCGCCCGGCTCGGGAACCACCTCGCTTACCTGCGGCTCCACCAGCCAGCGCTGCTCCGCGCTGCCAGGCGCGGGACGCGCGGAACGGAATGCTGAGAACACTGGGATGCGATCGCGGGTGTTGTATAGGGTGGCAAAACGCTCGGAGCCCTGGAAGCGCTGACAGATCTTCACGTGGGAATCGGCAGCCAGCCCGGCAGGAGGGGTCTCGGCAAAGAAAAATTTGTCGCATTCGCCAAAACCAGCTTCTTCCTCGCCCACAAGCCGGCCTTCCAGCAGCCCCGCCAGGGCCAGGAGGCTGCCCAGCGCGAACCAGCGCGCGGTGCCCATGGCGGCCTCTGAGAGCGCGGCGGGGCGGCCGCGGAGCGGGCTCTGCGGGCTGGGCTGGGAGCGCGCGACGCAGCCGAGCAGAGCTGGGAGGGGAAGTCCAAACCCCGGCGCTGCGCACAGCAGAGACGGACAGGGCGGCTCCAGCGGTGGGGGCGGGCGGTACAAAGGCCCCGCCCCTTTTCTGCCTCCTCCTTTGCGTCCCAGAAGATGGCTGCAGAGGCTCCGTGGAAGCACCCCAACCTAGAGAGGCTGGTCACCTGCCGCCACTGCCTGGGTCCAGCATACCAGGGGTATGCGCACGGCGAAGAGTGGAAGGTCTGAACGGGCTGGCCTAGTCCGAGGGGCTGGAACGGGCTGGTCGCCTAGGCGTGATGCTTAGAAGAAGCCTCTGATTAAACGCGGCCCACGGGCCCCCAGGGATGCAGAAGGGCGGCGTGAGATGCTCTTGGAGCTCTGGCTCTCTGGATCGGGTGAGCAGATTCCTCCTGAAACCAGATGAAGATCGGTCTCCCCTTCCTCACTAACACCCAAGTTAAGGAATCCTGTTAAAGGAAGTTAGTTGCTAATCTAGGCTGACAGTACAGCCCAGCAGTGGTTTACTTAGTGCAAGCGCGAGAAACCAAACCAACGCTAAGAAAGAGCAGCCAGCATCCTTGACTGACAGGTTAGTCATTACTCCTCTGAATACCTAGGTGCCCTGGGGAGTTAGGCACTGGGTTACTACAATGCTAAACAAGAGCAGGGTCCCTGCAGCCTTGTAGACCCCAGCCTAATGGAAAAGATTGTCGCTAACCAACCAAAGAAGCGCGCTATTAAATAAATAATAATAATTTGAAAACGAACAGGAACTGTGGGAATCTGACCCTTATAAGGGTTCAAGATATAGTCTGGGAAAGTTTGCCTGAAAAAGTGGCACCTGAGTTGAGACCTGAAGGTTGCTGTGTACTAGAGAAGAGGAAAACAGCACATAAGGGGTCTTCCTGAAGAAGGAAGCATGATTTGTTGGAGGAACTTAAGGAAGATTGTTGTGGATAGAGCAAAGAACTGGGCAGAGATTAGAGGAAATGGAGCTAGGAGACAGAGATCATATCACTCAGTAGGCTTGGGCCCTCACGTTTTATTAAATAGTTCTTATGCTTATTGTTATGGTTTGGATCTGAAACACTCCCTGAAAAGCTTGGGGAAAGTGTTGGAAGCAGGGTCTCCAACACTGTTTCAGAAGTGGGGCTTTTAGGCAATGATTAGGGCTCTGACTTCATCAGCAGATTAATACATTTGCTAGATTAATTGATTGATAGCTGAATGGTCTACTGGGTAGTAATTATAGACAAATGGGACATGGCCATATCTGTCCTGGACCCTTTCTCTCTCTTTATCTCCCTCCCTCCCCTCCTCCCTCACTCCCTCCCCCTCTCCCCCTTCCCTTTTCCCCTGCCTGAGCAGAGCAGCTCTCTTCTGCCATGCCCTTCCACCAAAATGTTCTGCCTCACTCAGGCCCAGAGCAATGGAGTTCAAGGACCATGGACTGAACCTTGGAAACCATGAACCAAAATAATCTTTTTCTCCTCTGAATTGTTCTTCTCAGGTACTTTGGTCACTGTGGGGAAAAGCTGAGTAAAACACTCATCATTGCCACTGCATTCTTATATCTCTCCTCTACTTTATATATATATATATATATATATATATATATATATATATATATATATATATATTTTAAGTGCTGGTGATGACTCATGAAATTATTTCTATGATCCACTCATGGTTCATGATGTGTAGTTTGGAAAGAATATTATAAATCATGTGGAGGGTTTTGATCTTTTCAATGATGGTTATACAATCACATTTGCTTTCTAAGACTAGTAGATTAGAGTGATCCAGAATGAATGAAAAAACAATTGCAATAATCCAGATGAGAGATGGTAACTTGGACTAGGGTGCTGATGATAAAGATAGAGCCAGAGATAGTGCCAGCTTCCTCTACTGACATCTTATTATCTAATCTTACTGCTTGGGAAGCTGAGGACCAGAGTGTGTTGACACTTGCCTGGTGAGATAAATGTTGAGTCCTGAATAAATTTAGAGTAGGTCTCTGATTCCCAAGTATGGCCTTTCCTTTAAGTCTAATCTGGAGGTTGAGAACATTCTTTGAAATTTAACAAATTTGTTACAAATTCCAGGGCCTGGAAATGTTGATTAGATTTAGTCCCTGAAATGAAACCTAAATTTGTATATCAATTTAAGAAAAAAGACACATTTACTGTGTTGTCACAGAAAAGGCTAAAGTTAGTGCCTCTTTGATTTGGGGTGATGACCCTGGGTATCTGGTAGTAGTATCTCGGTCGAGTCATCTCATCCTTGTAGGCCTCAGTCAGATTCCTCTCATGGAAGTGATGCCTCTCCTGCAATGCTTGAAGGCTTATAGGTTTTACAGTATCAATCCTACAGAACTGTATAAAACAATTCAATAACTAGGAGTCAATTGCTGTCTTCTCTATGCTCTTTAACTGTGAGTCTATTGTGGTACTTATCATGTTAAGACAATAATGATTCCTATGTGTGTCTTTTCCACTAGATGTATACTCATGAGGGAAAGGCAGTGTCTCCTTAATATCTGGATCATAGAAGCTGCCACAAAGTCCCAAATAATAGAGGTCAAATACACGATTATATTGTACTTCAACTAACAGATACATTATAACACTATAATTGTTGGCCCATATGACTGAAGTATCTGTGGGACTTTAATTCACTATTTCTCAAAAATTTCTTGATTCCTGCCTCTTTATAATAAGCATAAGAATCTCTGTCCCTACCTGCCACCTTCTATGGCAGATTTGAGTTTCTCCAGTCCCCATCAGTGGCTGAACACATACACACAGAACATGTGCCCATCCCACTAATGAGTTTGCCTAGTTTATCTTCTAGTTTACAGTACAAGACAAAGAGATTCTTTTTGTGTAATTGCCTCCCAAGGATAAAATTATATTAAAATTTTTAACTTACTTTTGCAAATTACAAATATCTTAACCCCCAATATCTGGAACAAACTATGCAGGCGGACACCTTGATCTAATTAAAATATCTCCTGGCTGCTCATTCCAGGGGACCTTGTTCTTAGCAGCATCTTCATGTGTGATACACCTAATGACCATCATAAAGTCACTGCTATCTGTTGGGTCACCTAGAGTCCCTTTTCTTTTCTGATGATTCTTCCCACAAAGGAGGAAGTTTCAAACAGATCCTCTTAGGTCTCTACACTCACACCCAATCAATCCTTTGTTAATAGCCTTCAACAAAGGCCTAAAGAGGAAAAGTCATGGCTGCTGTGGAATAAAATGAGTTGGGTGTGTACTTCTGCGGTTTGGTTGGTTCTAAACACTTCTTGCCTCCTGCCCCAACATGATACCACATTGATGAAACCGTCCTCATCTCTCCTGCCTGGGTTTTATCCCATGATGCCTTCTACTCCATCCTCCAGCTGAGGTGACTTTCTAACATAAATCTGCCATATTATGCTTACACCTGCAGTCACTCTCCTTAGACTTGGGATGAGGTTAGTCCTCTCTGGCTGACCTCAAGACCACTGAGATCTGCCCCTCCTTCTGTTGGGCCTCATCTCTTCCCACCTTGTCCCAAACCCTAAGCAGCATTCAACTTCCTGCAGTTCCACAAACATGCAGTACTCTCTTGCTTTTGAGCCTTTGCATCATAAACTACTCCCCTTGGCCTTTCCTGACAAGCCTACCCTCACATCACACCCCTCCTGCCCTATGTTCCATTAAGAGCCCCTTCTAATTGTACCTATCTAGCCCAGTATTTTCCCTGTATCATAATGATTACCTTCTCCTTTGGCATAAATACTATGCCTCTATCAAAGCATGCTGCAGCAGAAAAAGAGAGAAAAGAATCCTTCCTCTATGAAACTTTATTTCTTCATTGCTCTAGTTGATTCATTCATTTTCAAAATGTTTTTTTAAATGTCTACCAAGAGCCAGCAACTGTGCTCAGTGTTGGGTCTTCAAGGGCAGCAAAGCTTAACCTGGCTCCTGTTCTCATGGCACTCATGCCAGCACATCTCAGTTCACAGAAGTTCAGTGATCCTCTGCAAGCTGCTCTGCCGTGGACCAGAGAAGTGCAATAGCAATGCAGGGGGACCTTCTCACAGCTGGCAAAGATTATATAACATTGACTTAATAATGCTCCATTCCACAGCAAGATTGATACACATCTTGGTCTCACAGAACTCGAGGTGTGGCAGAAAAGATAGACAAGCAATTGCAATACAGTGTGAGAAATGCTTTGATAAGGGAACACCAGGAAATAAAGCAATCCTGTTATGCTGCAGAGAAGGATCACCCTAGGCTAATCTGGGGAGGATCAGATCAGGAAAGACAATGGGAATCGTGGGAAATGATAATTGTGAGACATGTTGGAACATAGCTTGTAAACTAGAATAATAATTTCTAGGCCCCTGGGGCCATGTCTTTGACTCTTCTCTCAGTGGAGTCTCTGGCACTCATAAGGAATTCACAAACAATGAGGAAGTTAGCCCAATTTGGCTGAGGAGGAGAGGTGAGGAAGCTGAGTAGTAGTGCTTATTTGGATTAAAATTCCTGATATATTTTCCTAATAATGACCAAATCTAAGACCTGCGTGGTTCACCCCACAGGTGAAAGGCAGAATGTGGTTTACTGAGCCAAGAAGGTTCTCAATGTATGAGCAAGAGGAGGTTGTATCATGCTTTCCTGAAATTGACAGCAGAGCTGTCTTCATTCTAGCAAAATTAGACCTTAGATGATGTTTAAAAGTAACATACTAGTTGTTGTTTTATGAGTACAGAGATTCAGATTTGTAAGATGAAAAAGTTCTTGAGATACGTTTCACAATAATGTAAATGTATTTAACACTTAAAAATAATAAAGATGGTGAATTTATGTTAAGTGCTTTTTACCACACTTAGAATGGATGAAAAAAAAGAAAAATATTAGACAATTTCAGATCTCATGGAAGATGCACACATGAACACATACACACACATCAACCCCCACCACATAAGCCTTCAGTGAAAGACTGGCCTACAGACAACTGAGCCCATCTCTGATGGACAATTAACATTTTAAAAGGTAAATAATATTAAATTTGTTGCAGTTTGGAAACGGCTATAAATTTGCTAAGACAAACTCTCAGGAGGACTTCCTTTCACTGGCATCACCCATGTGCTTGTTCATTTTTCCCCAAAGTACAAAATGAGGTGGAGGTTCTGATGCAGCAAGATGACCCAAATTGCCACCTTCTCCAGATGTGGCTGGACTGCCTGGCTGGACTGACCTGCCTAATCCCTGTTAATATTATGCAGTATTTTTGAAGAAAGCAGTCTGCTCAGTAGGTGAAAGAGGCCCAGCCTCTGCCCCATCTTTAAAGCAGAAGATTTCCCCTCTCAGTGCTGATGGGGATAGAGGAGAAAACTGTTCATTCAACAAATATTGAGTGAACTCTTTTGGACCAGGCTTGGTGCTAATTATTATGGACACAGAGTGAATAAAACATGGTTTTAGGCCCCTTGGAATCCACAATATAAGCTTTCTACCAGGTCATTTCTGTTTTCAACACAGAACTATAAACATTTATTTCAGAAACCTATCAGCCTAAGTATCTATTTCATTCTAATTATGAGTTTAAAACAATTGCTGTTTTATTTTTATCTCTAAAATAAAAAGGAAAACATTCAGTCCTATCTCTAAATCTGTATGTGTCTATCTTATTCTGCACATGATAACATGAGAGAAATGCAAGGGAACTGTAAAAGCATAGACGAATGGGGGAAAAAAAAAGCGTATTTCTGGGTATTAGAAGGTATTGGTTTAAGTATGACCTCTGCCACTTACAAGCTTTTTAAGCTCTCCAGAGAGATAACCAGTGTGAAGCACCTGACTTACAGCAAAACTCAATAAATGCTAGTTCTTTCTTCCCCCTCTATAAGTAGATCACTAGACTTTTACTTAAGGTTGGGGGGAGGCGACAATGAAAAACTGGAACTTTGTAAGCCAAGTATTTTAGGGTTCTGGTTTTTATTTCCATAAAGGTTACACTCAGTTTGCAAAATGGCTGGCTGAGGGATTTAATCTGATGATTCAATTGCAAATCAAGAGAGAATTTTTATGGCATAGGATCTTTCTAATACAACCCCTTGAGACCAAAAGATTTTTGATCCATTGACTTTAGCCAAGTTTCAGGCAGTTTTCCAATGTGTTAGTGCTGGGATTGCCAAGGGCAGAAGGTACTCATTAAGAACCATATCTGCAGCATGTGGCTATGAGCAGAAAGCATCAGAGACAGACATTCTCTACTAAGGCAAGCAACCTTAACTTCTACAAGGGTTCAGGCAACTAAAATCTGAGGAAAAATAAAACACATTGGCAGAACTTAAGAAACAAATTACCTCTCAAACATAAGAGCATTCTGATAATAAGGGAAGAGGAAAGAAAGTCCCAGGTGTTGATAATGTACCCGAAAGGTTCATAGTTTGTAACTTCCCTCCTCTGATTTTTCCAAGAAGGCTATAGTGAGAAAAATGGAAAAGAACAGAAAGAACCCTGACATTGGCCTTGTCTGCCGAAGTATCCACTGATCCCCTAGGCTTGCTATGTGGTTTCCCTGGTCCTAACTTTGGCAACCAGTGGTGACTAGATGGCCTGGGTATTGTTGCTTATGTCCACATGAAGATGTCATCACTTGGTTCTGTGTACCCCTCATCCCTCCCCACAAGAGCTCTGCCTACATTTCCATGAGAGCTATACTATGTATTTAATTCTTGGGTCTCACGACCCAAACATGTAGCATGAACCAGACAGAGTCCCTTACAGCAAGTTCTCGATTTCTGCTATTAAAGTCACTGGAACTGAGGATGTAGCCTCGAGGTAGAGTGCTTGCTTTGCATGCATGAGGCCCTCGGTTCAATCCCTAACACCACAAAAAAAAAAAAAAAAAAAAGTAAGTCACTGGGCATTTGAGGCCTTTGTCTTTGGATTATTACTCTGTTCTGCATGTACCCTGGACCCAACAATGAGGGCATCTGTTCCAAATCTAATATTAGCAACACACACAAGTCACGTCATCTTGTATAAAGAGAATATTGAAGGAGAAACATTTAGTCACTTGCAGAGTCATGGCAGCATTAAACAAGGAGCTCTGTCAAATGCTGGGGCTGTTATGCAGGGGAGGGGAAGCTATAGGAGAGGGAGAAGATTGAATAATATAAACCTTCCTTTCTTTCCTTCTATTTTGCTATCCCAGGAAATTGTAACATATCTGCCTAACTCCTATAATGTCTGGCATCAGGTGAGGCAGAGAAGTCCACTGTGACCCTAGGGCACACAGAGGACTTAGATGGTATAGAGGAAACAGCCATATTTGGGCCTGTGTATATGGAAGATTTGCCTTTGGCCAAGAGTATATCAAAATAACAAATCCAGAGAAAGTCACTGGAATTAAAAACCTTTGGTTACATGACTCAGAAGACATGATACTCAGGTATCTTACCTTTTCTACCAATACCAAAGGTAAAGCAAGATCACTAAGCTTAGTCGCCATAACTCAAGAAACTTTTCCAACCCAAATGGGCAGTTTAGAATACCAGGCATGCCTCAGAGGTCCATAGTGTGCTCTGACCTCAGGAAATGTTTTATTTGGCCAGCAAAGCTGTTATGTTTTTTTTTTTAATTGACTGACAACATTGAAAAACATGAAGGGTCTTCATAAAATTCCAGATTTCCGGCTTCTCTTTAAAATGTAGAATGACCCTGCCTCCCACCCATGTCCCCAAGAGTCCTTAGCTTTATGACCTGGCATGAACAACTGTCTAGACAGCAGCATTCACTCAGATAACTTCCCTGAGCCTACTGGGAACATGAATTTTCTACCAGGGGTCAAGGGCTTGACATAAGAGGTCAGGGAGAGATCTCCCATCAGGTTTTCTCCAACAGCTTCTGGGTACCATGAACATGAACCATGGGTAGGAGAGGAAGAAGCAAGGAGAAGGACATCATTTCCAGGGAAACACAAATTTCCTTCACAGAAAAGACAAGTCCCTTCAGCACAGTAAATTCAGAGAGAGACACAAAGCCAACCAACACAGCCTGGATGCTGAGAACTGCAACAAAGAGAAACAGAAATGCTGGACAAAAAGCCTTGTCACGTATCCTGTTGGCTGGCAAGAAGACTGGGGAATGTTGGGGGTGGGTCAGGAAGAATGTGTCCTCCTTGTGTTCCTTCCTATTTCTACTTTCTTTGGGCCTTAAAAGAAGCAAAACAAACCAGAACTCTCACTGGCAGTTGCTGAAATAAATAAACTCCCATGCACCCCTAACTCCTCCCAGCCAAATGCTCTCTATGGGTGGCTCTCAGCCTTGACTGCACATTAGTGTCACCCAGGGACCTTTTAAGCTTTTGTGCTCCAGCCAATTAAGATGGAATTTCTGGGGCAGGGCAGGGTTGAGGAGCCCAGGCATTGTCTCCAAGCCAAGGCTGAGAACCAATGTTAGAAGTGCTTCTCAAATTTAAACTTACTCATGACTCACCTGGGGATCTAGTCTAAAAGGCAGATTCTGAGCCTTTTCATTCCAACAAGTTTTTGAAGTTGATGCCAGACAGAGGGATTCCAGCCCATGATTTGAATGACAAGGAGCCAGAGCCCTCTGCTTTGTCAATGTCTTTTCAAATTCTCCAGTAGGAAAGAAGGTAGGTCTGTTACCACCAAGTCTGAAAGTAAGAATGATAGTAATAATAACATTGATACTCAAACAGTAAAAATAAAAACTAATAATAATAATAAACCATCAATAATAGATAGACTTTGTTGTTTCTTTCCTGCCACACACTGTATTAAAGAACACTTTTTTAAAAAATGTTCAACAAGAAGATGCAAAATAACAGTTTGTCCTTGTTACTGAGGAAAAAAAATAAACCTTCTACTTTCACTTGCTCTTTGTTGACTTAAAAAATCACTAATTATGGAGATCATACATTACTAGTCTCCCACTAGCTTTGCTGTAGATAACACCTCTGCCATGTGGGTTATGATGATAGTGGTTGCCTAGGTTACTCTTCAGGGACCTGAAGGCCACTTTTACTGAAAAAACTGACTCTTCATTTAGACCTACAGATGTCTGATGGATGACTGGAATGGGATGAAAACACTTATCATCTCTGTTCTCATTTTGTGTCTGTCCACTTTGTTGCCTTAACCTTTGGGTCAGATGCCACTCGGCTCTGTATGTAGAGATGTTGATCATTTGAAGAAATGTTTTGTCCAAAACTATAGCATCTCTGTCTATCCAAAATTAGACATAAATATTTCTTATCTTTATTAGCCTGTCTCTATTCCTCATTATTTTTAGTGTGACTCTGGAAAGACCCTCAAAACCTTATGTGTTGAAGGCTTACTCCCCAATGCTGCTGTGTTCAGAAGTGGGGTTTTTGGGAAGTGATTGCATCAGGAGGGCTCTGACATCATCAGGGGATTAACCCATTGATGGGTTTGTAAATGATTGATTATTGGGAGATGATGGGAACTGTAGGAGGTAAGGCCTCGTTGGAAAAAGTATGTCACTGGGGGTGTTCCCTGGAAGGATACCTCTTGTGCCCAGCCGCCTCTTCTCTCTCTTTGCTTCCCAGCTGCCATGAGGTGACCATCTCTGCTTCACTACACCTCCCTGTCAAGAAGATCTTGGATCATGGTGGCAGTCCATGGCACACCCCCCCGATAGTGGTGGGGCCATGGACTGCCACTATGATCCAAGATAAATCTCCTCTTTCCCATCAAGTTCCAATTTTTAATTCTGTGAAATTGATACAGGTGCATTAAAATCATACTTTACAGCTGGAATCTAAAATTGGAAATCATGATCTAAAGCGTATATTATTGCCTTAATATTACATTAATGATTAAAATATTAATATTATTTTAATTATGTTGTTATTATATAATTATATTACACAATTATATAATATACTTAAATTGTTATAGGTGTTTTACATCTGAGACAATGGGGCACAATCAGTCGAGTTGGTTTTCTCAGGTATTTAGCCAAAATGATGGAAACTGACTAACCTCTCTTACATCTGTAATCTATTCCTTTCCTAGATCTACGTAACCTGTCAACCTTCTGGAATTGAAAAGCTGAAATGTGAACACCTCTTCCCACTTCTGCATTCTTTGGTCGTAAATAAAACCTTCCTTTCTCCCCAACTCTTGTATCTTGCACATTGGTTTTTCCATGGGATGAACTTCTAAACTCATGTTCAGATTATTGAGAATCTTTGGTAACATTCTTACCTTGAGCTGGTTATTGCTCAAAGTGCTTTACTTATATTAGCTTATTTAATCTTCATAACCACCCTTGTTGTGGACACTGCTATTTTAGTTCATTTCCACTTTTGGTAAAAGGAAGCTGAAACACACAGAGATGAAGCAGCTTGCCAAGACCACACATTTATAAGAACAGAACTGGGGTTTAAATAGAGAATATGTGCCAGTAACCACTCTGCTATAGTCTCTCCAGGAAGCTGGAGCCTCAGAGTTGTGAGTCAGTTGCCTGATAAGTGGTAGACCTGGGGTTCAGAATCTCCATTGGCCTTACTATATCGATGGAGCTCTTGGGAGAGAAAATGAGTGAGGTACAGAAAGTGTTAACCAGGCCCATTGTGGACACTCACAATGTAGTGACTGTGTTTCTTGATCCCTTTACCCTCCTTGTTTTTACCTGTCTCCAAGGGTATCTGGTATGAACTTTAGACAAATAGTTTGGAGAATGTCTTGATCAGCTCAGGCCTCAATCACAACTTACCATACACTGAATAACTTACACAGCATTCATTTTCCACAGTTCTGGAGGCTGGAAAGTTGGGATCAAGGTACCATCATGGTCAAGGTCTTAATAAAGGAAACTTAAGGACAAGTCATTCTCTTCCTGTAGCCTCAGGTAGCATAGAGATAAATTACTCTCCTGTCTCTTCTTTTAAGAGCATTAATGCCTTCATGACCTCCCCAAAGCCCCACCTGAAAATGTCATGACACTGGGAATGAGGGCTTCAACACAAGAATTTTGGTAGGAAAGGTTCAGTCCATGGAAGAGAAATGAGTAGAGACAAGAGAGAATGGAACACAGGAAATGGAATTTAAATGATGCCACTCACTAAAAGGAGCCCAGGAATGTCCACAGCACAGATGGAAGATTTGATAGTAAGTAGTACCCTATCCATTTCCTAGAGTAAATCATTCAATGCATCCAATCAAGGCCAACCCCCAGGTCCCTGGTGGCTTATCCTATGCCTGACATTACTCCTAAGAAAAGTGGGTCTATTTTCAGTCACGATTGGGAAAAAAGGGGACTGAGAGGGCTACCAAGAGCTCAGAAACAGATTGACAAAGGTCCAAGGGCCTGTGTGTCTTTGGCCTTAGGTTGAGGCTGACTGCTCCTGACAGAAGACACATTTCTGGTGAAACTGCCTAATTGCTTGTCTGTGACTCCATCCAAGGAGACTCTGAGCTCCATACTTAGCCTCTAGGGTACTGCCTGGCTTAACAGTAACTGTTGGGTGAATGAATGAAAGGCTGGTGTTGCAATGTGAGAAATGGTTTATTCTCTGGCTCTACAATTTATTTTAACCTCTTGCTTAGAACTGTATATCTTATTTCAAAAGATAGTTAATGTGGAAGCAATAATTTATTTGTCATAAGTGTTTCTTACAAAGCTGGCCCTTTTTTCCTTTGTGTTGATGATTTCAAGTCATTCATTCAATCAACAATACTCATTAAGCCCTCACTGTACAGAAAAAAGTAAGAAAAACAATAACCAGTTGTATTAATTAGATTTAATAAATGAGATCAACTGTAGATAAAATAAAGTACTAGAATGCCAGAGGGCCATATACAAGTCCCGTCAAGTTGCTGTCCTCCCAAGAGAAGCAAGATAAGGTTGCTTCGTTCCTAAGGAGTAAGTTTCAGATGGGAAACTTACTCATCCAATCCTTGACAATCACCAGGAATGCTCACTGAGATGATTTCCAATTTCTAATTCTAATACTTTCCCAAATTTTATCCTTATATGGAGCCTCAGTTTCCCTGTGTGTAGTTTTACCCTCCAAATCCATAGCCAGTTCTATTCTCGCACCTGATCGCTCTGTAGCTGTTTTTCCAGGCAATTTTTTTAACATTCTCTTTTTTTTGTTTTATGATTTAGCTTTTACATTTAGTCTGTGATCCACTTTTTACATAATGAATCAGCTTTATTGAGATATACTTCATATACCATAAATGTTACTCTTTTAAAATATAGAATTCAATTGTTTTAGTATGTTCACAAAGTATATGATCTAATTTTAGAACATTTTTATCATCCTAAAAGTAAACCCCTGAGGCTAGGATGTAGCTCATTGGTAGATCTCCTGTCTGGCATGACCAAGTCCCTTTTTCCAGGCAATTCTTGCCACCGGCTCCCTGGGGGATAAGTGTCTCCTTCCTTCCTTCACACTAGCTTCATAGCCCTCTATGGTCTTCAGATATGAAACTCGGTGAATTTCTGACATGTCAACTACATGTCCTTGATTTGGGGTTGCTCATAGGCAGCCTATGTGACTGCAAACATAGTGAAATCCTCTGTGTCTAGTAGAGTGCAGTCTAATGCAATGCCAGTATGAACTACCTACTGTGAATCCTGATACAGCAGGAAAACAACAACAACAACAACAACAACAACAGTTCTTAGCCAGGCACAATGGCACAGGCCTATAATCCCAGCAACTCAGGAGGCTGAGGTAGGAAGATCGCAATTCTGAGGTAAGATTCAGCAACTTAGCAAAACTCTATCTCAAAATTTAAAATAAAATAAAATAAAAAGGGCTAGGAGCTCAGTAGTAGATCATCTCTGGGTCAATCCTCAGTAATCTCTCCTCCAAACAGTGCTGCTATAGTAGGATTTATAACTGTCAAGAAAGACCGTCATTTCCAGGGTTAGTTGTATATTACATGTACTTTCAAAGACTCTGTGGCTCCCAAGTTCTTCCACTCCAGCTTACCTAAAACACCAACTACTCCAACCACTCAGTAATGTTCTGGAGAAGTTTGCCCAGAGCAAGATGTTTCTTCCTGTCTGGCCCTATCCAGACCTCTGCCTTGACTCCCAATCCCTCACCCTTCATGCCAGCCTCTTTGCTAATCTGCAAGCACATTGTTCCTACTTCAAGGCGTTTGTACCTGTCCTTCTTCCCATAAACATGCTCCACTTCCACATCCACATGGTTCACTTGAAGACCACATCCCAAAGATGTCATCCCTGACCACCCAACCAAATATGGCAGCCCCTGTCACTCTCTAACCTTTTACTGTGCTTTATTTTTTTCTCTTGACCTTTTTGATTACGTGGCATATTATTTTATGTCAATCTTCATGATGAGAATGTAGGCTCAAGAGAGTTTAAACTGTTGTCCTCGATTCCAAGAACAGTCCTTGGTACACAACAGGTTCTCAGTAAACATTCATTGAATGAATGAATGAATGAATGAATGAATATAAAGTATTTAGATAGACACAATGTGGGTATTTTAAGAACAGGCTGTGAGGAGTGGGAGAGGAGAAAAAAGCATTTATGAGTGCAGGAAAAGACACTCTGAGATCCACAGGTCTGGATACAGTTCTTTTGGGGGTGGAAGATACTAAGTATTTAGGATATTGGGATACTGGCATCCAGTATCCCAATATCCTAAATAGAGCCGAGGTAAGGAAATGTAGGAAGCCAGCACGCAAATCTTTTGGGAGGGTGGTACCTTCAGTAATGGCCCTCTTCCCCTATGTGCCCATCCTTTGTCCTGCCAGAAATGGCTTATCTCCATAATATCCAACCCTTGCTGAGTGTTTTAGTCAGCCTTTTTGTTGCTGTGACCAAAATAACTGAAAACAATTAGAGAAGCAGAAGTTTATTTTAGGGCTTGCAGTTTCAGAGGTCTCAGTCCATAGACAGTGGCTCCATTCTTCAGAGCTTGAGGAGAGGCAGAACATCATGGCAGAAGAGGATGGCAGAGGGAAGCAGCTGGGAACATGGCACCAGGAAGGAGACAGAGAGAGAGAGAGAGAGAGAGAGAGAGAGAGAGAGAGAGAGAGAGAGAGAGAGAGAGAGAGGGAGATTTGCTCAACAAGGACAAACTATAAACCCCAACATGGATCCACCTCCTCTAGCCATATCCTACCTGCCTGAAGTTACCACCAAGTTAATCCCCATCAGGGGATTAATGCACTGATTAGGTTAAAGCACTCCCAGCCCAATCATTTCACCTCTAAAACTTTCTTGTACTTTCTTACACATGAGCTTTTGGGGTACATTACACAACTAAACCACAACACTGAGGATTGGTGAAAGCATTCTCAAGGTATCATCCTGTTGGTCACTGCAGGCCACCGAAACAGGTCTCTGTGGCAATGAAGAGATAAGAGAGCATTGGGTATTTTATTCTGAGAAGCCAGTGAGCAGAGTGAGGACCCCAAGGCCACCAGAGTGAGGGGTTTTTCCTCACTGGGGTTCTGTTCAACTCAGATCTGTTTCCTTCCTGCTTCTCTCTGTAGTCAATTCCTAGTCACTCTTTGTGTGTTTCTATTTAAAGCAATGATAGGTAACACAAACATTGAAAGAAAAAAAATCTTTAAATACATGGCTACGACCCAATAAAATAAATATCATGGTGAAGTTATTTCTAAACATCTGGAAATGACTGTTTAAATATTAAAAAATAATTTAGCATAGGCTAATTTTTATGAAAAATTCAATGTAGTCAGGTAGTCACACATAATCTATAACTGACAAATTTTAAGAAATATCAGAGAACTCTTTAAAGTACAAAACCTCTACAAGTATGCTTTCAAGTACAGTTTCTAATGTACCTCTTATAAATTCGAGTTTATAAGTAACACTGATAATAGTCAATGATTAGTTAGCACAAGTACTATTCCCACTGGTCTGAACCTGTGTGCCAACTCCAGCACAGGTGTCATGTGGCTACGAGCTTCTTTTGCCTAAATAACGAAATGGAGACCCAGAGGACAGAGCTGATTTTTTTTTTTTTTAAAGATCATTCAAAAAAGCCAGTGTAGGAGTTCTGAAGAAAGGTCAAGTCTCTTGGCTCCTGACTATTTATGAAATCCTGACCTTGCCCTGGTAGCACTGCAACAAGGCCAAACATGACAAGGATTGGAATTTACAAATAAGCATGTGTGACCTTTTGTACAAATATGTGTTGGATCATGAGAAAACAGAACAGTAAGTGATGGATGGAAAATAATTTGGTTCTTTCCTACAAAACTAAACATATTCTTACCATATAATCCAGCAATTGAGTTTCTTGGTATTTAACCAAATAAATTGAAACCATTTATCCACCCCAAAACCTGCATATAGATGTCTTAGCATTTTTATTCATAATTGCCCAAACTTGAAAGTAACAAAAACATCCTTCAATATGTGAATGTTTAATCTGTGGTATGTCCATAAAAGGAATATTATTCAGTAATAAAAAGAAATAAGCTATCAAGCCACAAGACATGAAGGAGACTTCATTGCATATTATTAAGTAAAAGAAGCCAATCTGAAGCCAGGTGTGATGGCGTATGCTTGAAATCCTAGTGACTCGGGAGACTGAGGCAGGATTGCAAATTCAAAGCCAGCCTCAGGAACTTAGCCAGGCTCTAAACAACTTGGCAAGACCCTGTCTCAAATAAAAAGGGCTGGAGATGTAGTCAGTAATAAAGGGCCCCTGGGTTCAGTCCCCAGTAATGAAAAAAAAAAAAAAGGAGAAGGAGGAGGACGAGGAAGAAGAAGAACAACAAGTAGTAGAAGCAGCTAATCTGAGAAGGCTACATACATACTGTGGGATTCCATCTATATGATACCCTGGAAAAAGAAAAAGTTGTCATAAGATCCAGGATTGCCAGAGGCTAAGGAGGGATGAATAGGTGGAACACAGAGGATATTTAGGCAGTAGAGCTATTTTTCTAATATAATAAGAGCGGGTATATATATATCTATATACAGTTTTATAAATCTATAAAATATGCACCACAATTGATTCCTAAAATAAACCATGGCCTTGGGGCAATAACTATGTATAAATGTAGAGTCATTGGGTGTAACAAACATGCCACTGTGGTGGTGGATGTTGATAATGGGAGATTCTGTGCACGTGTTGAGGGACGGGGTATGTGATAACTCTACTTTCCAAAACATAATCTGTCAAAAAAATTCATGAGTCAGCCTGTGTGGGTGGGGAGGAGGGCAATAGTAGAACCGAGTCCCAGAATGAAAGCATTTGAAAGTTTGCCTTTGGTTTCGTGTATAGGAACACAGAAGCCATTTTTTATTTTTCAGATTCATTGAGTGCCTGTCACATGCCTGTCACATTTACACCACACTGCATCTTTTCACACACATAAAATTTACATTATAATTTGGGATCTAAGAAAATCAATGGTTTTTTTGTGAAAGTCACATTACTAGAAAGTAGCACAGCTCACATTCAACCTGACTCCACCCAGCTTTCCTCCCTAACTGCTGGAAAGGTGACAACAGTGACGGAGGGAAAGTTCTGCTCCACTAAACACATCACGCTGCAGGCTCAACTGTGCGCTCGTGATTCATACCTGACCTGAGAATGGGCTATTTGTGGAAAGGAAGGTATCACACCACATCGACGGTTCATCATTTATTTACGTCACCATTTAAAGAAAAATAAGAGGCTGTGGAGAAGGTGGTGGGGAAGGAATGGACTGAGAACCATTATTGCCACACGGAGATATTGCCCTCCTGGAATTTCTCATACCAATGATACAAGGTCACTGGTAATGGACAAGCAGTCAAACTTTCCTGGGAGTCACCACCTCTTTGGCGAGGAGGAAGGAAACCCTCTGCAGCTCTGAAGGCATGCCAGGGAAGGTTGCCTGACAGCCAGGTGACGATGCAGGGAGTGACCGAGGCCCTGGGGGAATCTGGCTCTGTACATCACAGCCACCACGTCTATCCAGAGCAGGCCTCTCAACACCATTTACTGATGGGAGGTTGCAGTGAGAATATGCCAAAATACAGAGTGACAGAGACAAAGCAGTGGAGAACTCAGGGTAGAAAGCTACACGATTTCAGGACTAGGGCTTAATCATGCTTCCATTTATGGCAGCAGTATGAAGTCTTTTCAGAGTGCCCTTCACTATGGTTATTTAAATCTTTTTAACGGGTTAATCTCAAATGCTATAAAAGGTTCATGTAACTCTGGTTACCACAGAGTTTTCTCCACTCCTTGATTACCACTGACAGAACTAATTGTCCTCCTAGATCAACAGCAAGTCTCAGGTCCCTAAATGATGTCCATCAATTGTCCTGAAGTCCATCTTACAGCAGAAGCCCCAGCAGGAGGCAGGCAGCACTATCTCCATGCAACCCCTATGATGGGCACCTCTGCAGACATCCAAAGCCTCACCTCAATGCTCTGCCTCTTCTGTAAAGCAAAGGCGGCACTCTCTGAACATCCTCTCCAGCACTCAATGAGGAACAGCACAGGGACTTTGTTATAGCAGAGTTACCAGGCCCCTCAGACCCAGGCAGGTTTCCCCAACTCTCATTTCTTCTCTGTCGTCTACCCAAGGAACTCAGTCAATGTTTTTCCTCTCGGTACCTACACTCATCCCATTCTGCTATCTTCATCCTGGTTGGAGAAGGACATAAACCTTACCCCCAATTTGTCAATCCAAACAGAACAATTTTAATTCCTCGTTGTTGCAAGAGAAGGCATTGCCAATTCTCTCTCTCTCTCTCTCTCTCTCTCTCTCACACACACACACACACACACACACACTTTATAAAACCCTTATTCTCCTTGACCTAACTTCTGACTCCCTCCTTAGGGGGAATGACAAATTGTCTTTTGACCTGCTCCTCTATTTTTATTCTCCTAAGGGTACTTACCTAAACTCTTCCTTATTCTGTCCCAGACTTTTCCAAAGGCCATGCAAAACCCATATTCCCTGGTGGTCTCTAAAATGACAAATAAGATAAAGGGGTAATTGAGCCCTTAGTATGTGGTAGGCACTGTTAAAAATGATTTACATGGATTAGCTAATATTGTCCTTATGTAGCCCCTGATGTGAGTGTATTGTTTGTATTTTAGAGATAAGAACACTGAGACTCAGAGATATTGAATGGATTTGCTCAATTTCCAATAACCATATAAGCTTTGATAAAGCTAGGATTTTTAACTTGGTCTGATGGCAAATCTAATTCTTTTCAGGCCCAAAATGCTCTATTCTTAGAGATCACTGCACAGTCTACACATGAATCTGCATAATATTTTTCTTTATTCTAATACACAAGGAACACTGATCTAGAAAGATGATAAAATACATTACATATAACATAAGTATTATTCTTTATGGATTTGAGCTACTACCTAGTCACATGGAATCTTCACCAACTTACCAAAACACAGGTATTTATTTATTTTATTGGTTACATCCTTCTCATAGGACCAGGAAAAACAACGTAGTAAATATTCTTGGTGATTTGATAGTATACATGTGTAACTCAGTGGAGTTCTTTTAAATCTAGTGGAATGGCCTGCATTTGGGTATCTCCTTCAAAGTGAAGGATGTATGGATGAGCCCTGAGACTTCAAAATACTAAGAAAGAGATACAGAACTTTAGGTGTCTTTTAGAAATTTGGAGGCAACATATACAATATACCTGGTGAACAAAAAGCTGTTTCACATTGGGCCCAGAACAATAAAAACTTCCCACCAGATCAGGATTGTAACAAAAGCAGCTTTGACACATGTCCCTTAAAATTCTGCTGATTCAGTTGTGTTCACAGCACCTGTGGGTGCTCTGTGGCAATGATCCTTTACTGAACACTGGAATCATCTGAGTCCCTTGTGCATTGGAACTTAAAATATATACATTGTTGATGCCTAGGTTCCCTTTCTAGAGATTATATTACTTGGTTTAGAACCATCAACTTATGGATTCCAGTGGTTGCCAAATTCATGTGAGAACAAAACCATCCAGAGAACTAGTTAAATTGGAGTGCTGAGTCCTACCCTAGCTCCTCATTCAGTAGGTCTGGAAGGTGCGACCCCAGACAGGCTTTTTTAACAAGTTCCAGATGATACTGAGACTCTGGGAAAGGGAACCACATTTCAAGAATCACTGATGAAGGCTGTCAAATTTTCATAGGAGAATCGCAATGAAATCTTTTACATTTTTTTTAATTGGGTGTGTGTGGGGGGGTGCCAAGGATTGAACTCACGGGCACTTGACCACTAAGCCACATCCCCAGCCCTATTTTGTATTTCATTTAGAGACAGGTTCTCACTGAGTTGCTTAGTGCCTTGCTTTTGCTGAGGTTGGCTTTGAACTCATGGCCTCTGGCATTATAGGCATGCACCGCACCACTGCACTGGAGTCTTCTATATTATTTGCTACTCAAATAATGATCTATGATCAGCAGTATTGATAATACCTGGGGTTTTTTTGAACACATAGAACCTCAGATCCCAGCTCAAATTTCATAATTGAAATCTGCAGTGTGATACATCCCCACGTGATTGAAATGCATATTTAAGTTTGAGAACCACTAGTCTGGGGATCTGAAGCAAATCTATGCTGTATTCAGCAAACAATAATTCTCCATTTGAGGAAATGACAACTCTCCATTGGAAGTTCTTGACTAGGTACTATGCCCAACAGGTCCAAAATTGCTCCCAGATTTCAAAGTTTCTATTATATAAGGAGCTACTGATTTTCATGCTGTATTTTTGTCATATGTGCAAGCAGTTTGTCTAACATTTTCCTTCCACATCAAACTTTAGCTATGACTGTATCTGATCTTCCCCCTCAAATTGGCCCCACCTCCAGCATTTCTCCACCCAGTTATCTAGAAATGAACTGCCCCTTCCTTTCTCACCTGTTGCACAGGAAAAGCTACCACAATGTCATGGCCATAACTGATTTTCCCTTTCTTAGGCCTACCATGTGTGAGCCTTTGGATTTGATGAAGATTTATTTTTTGTAAAAATATTTTTAAGTTTTTTCATGACTAGAAAAAAATGCCATTATTGTAAAACTTAGATTCTGAACACCCCTTTCCACAGATGATGTGGTACTGTTGATAAGCACAAAACGCCTAAGTCCCAGGGTCTGCTCTGGATATAGATAAAGTTGAGAGCTACATATATGAAAACACTATCCTAAAAAACATTAATTACAATAACAACAAAACATGGGCTACAGTCTGTCACGAACCACCACCAATTCTAACTTGAGATATTCCAGTAAGATTATAAAGTATCATTCAAGAACTAAATACTGGATTCAGGTGTTTCTGCACCAAGGAAATGAAATATTTATTTATTGATCATTCAGTCAAGAAATACTAGTGGAGAGAGATATGAATGAAAGAACAATTTTATTCAATCAGCCTCAATACAATTCCATTGTTGCCAGATTATTCATGGCTCCAAATTGTTATTTTCTTATTGTTATTGCCTCACTTTGTTATGTCATTATTACTAGGGACAGGCCTAGGCCAAAATTATCACTTGGTTGGGAACTTCTATGGTTCTGAGGATTGAGGGAAGAAGCACAGCCACATTTGGCAGCATATCCAATAGCCACAGTCAGAAGTTTCAGGCCATTGATTGATGGCAAATAATTCAGAATTCATAGATGCAAGTCCATCTAGCTTTAACCCCAGTATATCAGAAAGGGGTACCACAGACACTGGAAACTTCATTTGGGGACAGTATTCTATAGGCATAAATGATCCATTGCTACAACCTTAATTAGGTTCAGGGTGGGGGTGCGGTTCCCACCAGCACTGCTTGGAAAATCTCTAAGGTTAGAATATTGGGAACAGTTAGTCAGACACTGCCAGGGAGATTTCCCATGCTGTTGTCCAGGGACAGCAATTACTTGCAAGGGTGCATCAGATTATCAGCATCCAGAAGTCCCCAAGATTTTAAAATGGAGGCACAGGAGCAGCCAGAAGCCCTTCCATAATGCTGCCATCAGGGCTCAGAAGTGCAGGCATGGGCAATAAGCCACCCTCCTCAGACAGGGGTTGAGCTGAGGAGCCCAGAACTATGCTCTTTGTGCCCACCAATAGGAACCTCTTGGGTGAAGTCTAGAGTCAGCTTCGGAGTTTAAAGTTTTCCAAAGTCACCCACCGCTCACACATTGCCAGGTAATGGGAGAAGGACTGGGCCATGCAGACTCAAGAATGACCATGGGGGACAGAGGTGGGGGGTTCTTGGGAACTCTGGGAGCAGCATCTCTGGGCTGGGCAGCAAGCACTTCTGTAGGCCACAAAGACAGGCTTCTGTACCTGGTACTTCTGGACGCGTGGGCAGAGGAGGGAGTGGGGGCAAGGACAAGCCCCAAGCCCTAGGCTACAGCCATCCCCCCGCATCCGTCTCCATACAGACCCAGGAGAGGGTCAAGTGGATCAAGTCTCTGATGAACCCAGGTGATCAGTTCTGTTTGACACACAAAATGAGTTCCGTGTTGTCCATTACTGCCCTGTCTTGTCCACATTTCCACAGCTCATAGTGCTCGGGTTGCAGGATGCGCACAAAGGGGTCCATGGAGAAGCTGACCCTGGCTTCCCGACAGCTGCACTGAGACGCCACTTTGCCATAATCAATCCACCTCGGAGTGGCGAAATTGATGGCCTCCGCACAGTTGAAGCCATGGTTGAAGCCAGCATGGTAGCCATAGGGAAATGTCACCATGAACTCACCAGCCTCCTGAGTCACGCGATTGAAGGGAATGCCATTCTCATGGAGGACTGTGGGCGAGATGAGGGCCACTTTGTGCCTCAGGAAGGCCTCACAACCCTGGGAACTGGCTGGGAAAAGCTCCCTGGCCAGGCACTCCAGGCGCTGCCCGTGTTTAGTGGGCACCGCGTACCACGTTTTGGGCTCCCCAAAGTGCAAGTAGTTGATGCTGTAAAGGTCCATGTCCTCTGTGTGCCACGCAAAAGTGGCCTTCCACATGCCAAAGTTCAGGTAGGGCGTGTTGACACCCTCAATGACAACTCCACATTCCTGTTCCAAAAGGTCCAGAATGGTTCCCAGGTGTCCCAGGTTCCACTCTTTAGTGTTCTCATCAAATAAGGAGCCACTGATGTCAGCACCATAAATTGGTGAGTCATAGAGGCAGCTCTTCCAGTACTTTCTCTCCAGATCTTCAAAATTCAGGTGAAGGGGAGTTCTGTACTCTTCACTGTCTGCCAGGAGGTGATACTCTCCCACCATCATGGCTTTTTTTTTTTTTTTTTTTTTGTGGTATTGAGTGAACATCTGCCTTCCCAAAGACCACCTGGATCCAGGTGGGTATATTCCAGCACACAGAGAAAGTTTCCTGTTGGCAGCTGCCATCCACAGAAAGCCCAGGTTAGGAACACCCTGGCTTTACACCTGAGTTCTGCTCTAATATAATCAGCACCCACTTAATGTAATCACAGAGCTAGGTTCCTAATTTGACATCTCATTTAATCCATACCTATCCACTCTCCCCCTTTTTAATCCAGTCCAATCAAATCAAGAGGTTGAAAATCAAGGATCAGAAAAGGCAAACAAAGATTACAAAAAAAAGCAGTTGGGATAAAAATATCAATACAAAATAGATTTATAAGATCAAAGAGAGACATGTGATTGCTATTGGGAAAAAAAAACCTCACTAGGAACACATTGCAGCAAATAACTTCATGCTCCTAACCACACAGAGCTGAGATACAGAAACACAAGACTGAGCATTATAAGGTAAAACCAACACATCATGCAAAGGGCTTTTTGAAAAGACCAATATAACATAGAGGAAAAGACTTAACTTTGATCATCTAAACTGCAACAACCACAAAGCGAATGGAAAATGCTTTTCAATGCATAGATACCATTTACAAAAACTTACCCAAAGTACAAAATAAATATTAATTAAATTCCACAGAATTAATATATTGGACATAATCTTGACCACAATAAAGTAAAATTTAAAGTCAACAATAAAAACACAGAGCAAAACCATATTTATTTGAAAATTAGTATCTAGGTTTCTAAAACCTATTGATTTTTAGGTTCAATACAAACAGCTAGCAAAAACAAAGTAAAACCATACAAAACAGGACATTGCCAAAGAAAATGAGATATTGGTGCTGGAGCTGTAGTTCAGTGCCAAAGCACTTGCCTTGAGGTACTAGGTTCAACACTTAGTACCACATAAAAATGAAACAAATAAAATAAAGATATTCTATCCATCTATAAGTATTAAAAATGTTTAAAAAGAGAAAATGAGATATAAAAATGGCAGAATGACAAACAAAAGGAAAAGTTTATTAAAACCAGAAATAATTAATAAATCTGAAATGTGATTATTTTAAATAAAAATAAAATAAAGTACTAGTAACTTTAATCAAAAAAGTTTCCAGCCAGCTATGGTGGTGTGTGCCCATAATTTAACCTACCGGGGAGGCTGAGACAAGAAAATCACAAGTTCGAGGTCAGACTCAAGGTCAGCCTGGGCAACTTGGCAAAACCCTGTCACAAAATGAAAAATAAATAAATGAAAAGAGCTGATGTATAGTTCAGTGGTAGAGCACTTGCTTACATGTATGAGGATCTAGGTTTGTTTTTTTTTTTAATTTCCTTTGTAGTTGTACACAGACAGAATGCCTTTATTTGTTTATTTTATGTGGTGCTAAAGATCAAACCAGTGCTTCACACATGCTAAGTAAGTTTTCTGCCACTGAGCTACAGTCCCAGCCTGAGGCTCTAGGTTTGATCCCTAGTACCCGCTCCTTAAATAAAAGGAAAACATTAAAAAAAAAAAGTTACAAAAAAGTGGCTGGAAATACATGGAATGGACCTCCATTGTCTTATAATGCTGAAAATAAGGATGTGCTAAATACAAACAAAAACATTGGGTCTGTTAAAGGGGCGTATAAAATCATTCCTAATGGTCAACTCTCAAAGAAACTGAGCAAGCAATGAAATAAAAATAGTATTGTAGTATAATCCAAAGTATAAAACAAGTTCACACTGATTTGAATAATGGTTGAATAAATTTAAAAATTGGAGAGAAAATACAATTTTTTCCTGTAGAAGAATTGTAATAAATTATATAAACAAAAATTTGGCCCAGTTTTTAAAATGTTATAGAACTTTACATACAAAGAATCATAGTTATATATATATATTTTTTTTTTTAAAGAAAGAGTGAGAGAGAGTGAGAAAGAGGGAGAGAGAGAGAGAACTTTAATATTTATTTTTCAGTATTTGGCGGACACAGCATCTTTGTCTGTATGTGGTGCTGAGGATCGAACCTGGGCCGCACTCATGCCAGGCGAGCGCGCTACCACTTGAGCCACATCCCCAGCCCTCGTAGTTATATATTTAAATATGCTTTATGTATACTTTTTTGACACTGATATTGCTCCATGTAGCTGTACTTTATTCCAGTTTCTTTCTATAAGGAATTCAATTGTATGACTATTTCTGCTATTGATGAGCATTTGAATTCTTTCAACTTTTCGCCTCTTACAATTACCTTGATCATTTTTGGACTTCGTACACTGTGTACAGGTGTTCATGTGGACTCATATTAATGAATGGATCTCTTGGTCATAGAACATTAATGCAAACTATCATTCAAACTGCTTTTCAACAGTTTTTTTACCAAATTACCCACCCACTAGCTCTGTGTGAGGGTGCTCATTGCTCTACACCTCTGCAAATAATAGGTAAATATCAGGAATCTGGGTTCCCTTTTTTGGTACAGTTATCTCTTAATATCTGGGGTGTAGGAAACTGTTTCCAGGAACTCTCTGAAGATATGGACATCCATGAATGCCCAAGTCCTTATATAAAATGGTGTTGTATTTGCATGTAACTTACATGTGTCTTCTGATATACTTTAAATCATATCTAGATTATTTATAGTACCTAATACAATGTAAATGCAGTGGAGGCAGTTGTTATAGGGAGTGTCAAGAGTACATGTTCAGTACAGATTTCATTTTTTAAAATAATTTTATTCCATGATTGCTTGGATCCGTAGATGCAGTGGAACCCATGAATACAGAGAGACAACTGTAATAGCTCTTTATGTACTTGATAATATAGCTTTTTATTGGATATGAGTATTACAATATCTATTCACACTCCTTGGTTTGTCTTTACTCTCTTGTTCATGCCTTTTGGTGACCGGAAGTACCTCAACAGTCATAATCAAAATATTACTAAAAATAGCTAAAATAGCTGGTGTGGTGGTTGCACACCTGTAATCCCAGCAGCTGGGGAGGCTGAGGCTGGAAGATTGCAAGATTGAGGCCAGCCTTGATGGAACTCAGTGGTAGAGCATCCCTCAGTTCAATCCTCCCTAGTATCAAATCACACCCACTAGCTCTGTATGAGGGTACTCATTGCTCTTCACCTCTGCAAATCCTAGGTAAAAATCCTAGTGTTCAGCTGTCAGGCAAAGGCATAGTGGTATCCCATTAAGGTCTGTTTTCCTGAGAACTAATGAGAGTACATAAAAAAAAGAACATATGTGTTATTTGGTGACTTTCAAATGCCAGACACTGTTTAATTTACTCTTCAAAAAATCATTGACTTAATCCTCACAATAACTTACAAGGAAAATCTTATGAACTCTATTTTCAGGTGAGGAAATAGAGTCATGGAGACATTAAGTGACATGATATTCAAATAAGATATCAGATATTCAAAAAAGAATCTCAAAGTTGATTTCTCTTAAAAAAAAAGTGACTTTTTCTTGCTGGGGATGTGGCTTAATTGGTAGCGTGCTCGCCTGGCATGTGCGGGGCTCTGGGTTCGATCCTTCAGCACCACATAAAAATTTAAGAAAAAAATGAAGATGTTGTGTCCACCGAAAACTAAAAAATAAATATTAAAAAAATCCTCTCTCTCTCTTTTAAAAAAAGTGACTTTTCACTTATCAAACTGTGACATTTGATTTTAAGTGAACAAATACATGTATAAACAAAATAGACAGGCCTGGGTCTTAGTCCGTTTTGTGTTGCTGATACCAATGCCTTGTCCCTAGTGCAAATTTAATAAGGAAGATACAGGTTTATGAAAAAGGAAAAAGGTTTATTGCTTTGCTAGCAAAGGGAAGGCAGAGGGGACTCCTGTCCCAGAGACTGTGATTCTGCCCATACGGGGTCCAAGAAGGTTCTTCAAGAAGCTACTCAAGCTCTACATTCTAGGAGTGCCCTGAGAGGGGATCCCAGGTTTGCCCTGATGGGTACTGAAATTTATTTGCTAATTTTGAAGATAGTCACTTTCTAGATCTTCTGGTTTCCTCTCCTTCCTGTCATGAGCCAATGCTCAAAGACAGATAATTTGGCCTGGCATGGGAAAGGATAATCTAGTTTTCTGCTCCCAGGTAAGGGAGGGTGAGAGGGAGAAGAGGAAAAGAAAAACATGTGCATTTCAAAATAAGCCTCCCTGGCAGAGCAGCAAGGGCTATATTCAAAGCATGAAATGGACCACTGTTACAATGGTACAGTAAAATTCCTGAGGCTTGATAATTTTTGAAGAAGTGTGTTCAGCTCACAGTTCTAAAGGTTCAAGACTATGGGGCTTGGCCTGGCCTGCAATCCCAGTGGCTTGGCAGGCTGAATCAGGAGGATCACAAGTTCAAATCCAGTATCAGTAATTTAGCAAGGCCCTAAGCAATTTAGCAAGACCTTGTCTCTAAACAAAATATGAAAAAGAGCTGGGTATGTGCTTAGTGGTTAAGCACAACCTGGGCTCAATCCCTGGTACCAGAGAAAGAGAGACCATGAAGGAGAAAATGAATTAGTGTTCTAAAATGAAGTCAGGCACAGTGCCACAAGCCTGTAATCCAGCTTCTCAGGAGACTGAAGGCAGGAGGATCATGATTTCTAGCCAGGACTGGACAACTTAGTGAGTTCCTGTCTCAAAAATAAAAATTAAATGGTCTGGGAGGTATATCTCAGTGGCAAAGAATCCCTGGGTTCCAACCTTAGTACTGCAAAAAATAATAATAGCATTAAAAAATGACAACAGATTGATTTTTAAAAAATAGTCAACTCAAAAAAGTAAGCAAAGTCCTAGAACAGACTATCCAAAACAGAAGAAATCCAAAGGGCCAAAATATATGTGGAGATGTTTAAGATCACTAATAACTGGAGAAATACATGAGACAGTAGTTTTTACTGACTTAGGAAAAATTAATAGGTGTGATGATACAGAGTACTAATGGAGATAGAAAATGAAAATCAATCTAGCTGTACCCAGAAAAGTTGAAAATAAACATAAATACAACTCATCAACCTTATTTCTGAGTATGAAGACATTCAGTGAAGTACTATATGAGGTAGCTAAGTTGTGCAAGTAGCTGGGCATGGTGGCGCACACTTGTAACCCTGGTGGTTTGGAAGGCCCCAAGCAGAAGGATTACAAGTTCAGAGTACCCTCAGTAACTTAGTGAGACCCTAAGCAACTTAGAGAGACCCTCTCTCAAAAGAAAAAATACAAAGAGCTAAAGATATGGCTCCATGATTCCGGGCCACTGGTTTCAATCCATAGAACAACAAAAAAATGATGTGAAAGTAATCCATTTGTCCAACAGCAGAGGAAGGGATAGAATAAAAATTGCCCATTGAATCTTGAAGTTGCCAGGATCTATGTGTGTGTAGCAGTAGGCTTAGATTTTGTACATTGATTGTTCTAAAAAGATGACACAGTGGGGAAGAAGTTGGTGAAACATAAATGACATACTACATTTGTGTGCAGACTTATGGTTACAACTGTGAAGATATGCAGAACTCATTATTTCTTAGAAGCGAAGAAAAGCCTAAAAGTAGAGAGAACAATGAGAGTTCTACACTTATCTGTATATAAGGTTTTCTTAATCAATGTCTCTTGATTTTACAAAATAGAATATAAGAAAAACTTATTGAACATGGACAAACATGTAGTGTTGTAGTCAGCTTTTTCTCTGCTGTGACTAAATGATCTGAACAGAACAATTCTAGAAAAGGAAGATTTTATTTGAGGGCTCATGGTTTCAGAGGTCTGAATCCATAGAAGGCGGGCTCCATTCCTCAAGGCTCAAGGTAAGGCTGAACATCATAGTGGAATAGTGTGGCAGAGGGAAGCAGCTCACATCATGGTGATCCAGAAGCAGAGAGAGACACCACTCTCCAGATTCAGATGTATATTGCAAAGCCACTGCATTCTCCTACAAGCACACCCCACCTGCTCTGGATACAGTCAGAACCTTGGTGACCTGTGAAAGCACAAGTGGGGAGCCCTACACTGTCCAGCCCACACCTTGCAATGGGATCTCACATGCTTGAGTGTGTGAAGCTTGGGAAGAGCTTCTTGGCACTGTACAGCCTCCTGTCCACCACACCCAGAAAAACCACATGGGATCTAGAGAGACTACCAGTAAGAGTAAGACATGGAGCATAGCTATATCCAGGCTGTACTAATGAAGGGAAGAAGAAATGTGTTCCTCCAAAGCCTCAGACCCTCACAATGAGGACATATGGAAAGAAACTAGAATTATAAACCTGTCACCTATGATAAAACAGAAGGGACCCAAGAGTTCCCTGAAATGTTTATAGATTTTCACGTGTGTAGAGTTGTTAAAAGGAAAGATCTGTAGCTTTCAGCAGACTCTCAATGCCCATGGGGAATGCCAGAGTTAATTTTAAATCTAAAATAATAACCTTAGTTATAATTTTTTAAATTAAAAAATAATTATATAAAAAGTTATATACTGTAGTTATTTAGTAAGAAATATGGTCAATACGTGCATGATTTTAATAAAGAATAGGGAACTAAACCTAAAGGGTAATAAAAATGGCTTTAAATAAGGACTTTAAAAGATTTTTGTACATGAGTGCTCATGCAGCACTATTCACAACAGCCAAAAGGTGGAAAAAAAATAAATTCCATCAATGGATGAATAGATCACAAAATGTTGGGTACATATGGACTGGGACAGAGTCTAGTGTTGAAGAAGAAGAAAGTTCTGATACATGTTACAATGTGAATGAGCACATTATACTAAATGAAACAAACCAGATACAAAACAACACATACTGTATCATTCCACTTGTTGTAGGTGCCATTAGTTAAATTAATACAGAAATGAAGTAGAATAATGGATTCTGGCAGCTGGAGCAGAGTGTAATATGAAGTACTGCCTAATGGGTATAGTACCACTTTGTGGTGAGGAATGGTTCTGCAGATGGATAGTGGTTGTGACGGTTTATAATTAGAATGTCTTTTATAGTCACTAAAATTATTAATATAATAAATTATATGTTACATATACTTAACCACAACAAAAATATTTGAAATTTAATGAAAGAAAATGTTGCATGGATGTTCATAACTGCTTTACTTTCATTGAAAATTGTGTTTAAAGAGTTCTTTAGTATTATGAAGAACCTTCTAGACAGTGGACATGACCAAAGCATGATATATTCATGTCAGGAGAGGTCACAGTAAAACTCATTAATTTGCATAATTCATATATGTTAATAATTACAATTTGTTTTTTTTTAAAGTGCCCTTTTTCTAGGCCAGGTCTGTAGCCCAATGGTAAAATGCTTGCCTTGCATGCGTGAGGCACTGGGTTCCATCCTCAGCACCACATAAAAATAAATAAAGATATTTTGTGTCAATCTACAACTAGAAAAAAAGTACACACACACACACACACACACACACACACACACCCTTCCTCTACATAACTTTGGTCTCATTTTGTCTGATACTAAGATCCATGACTCCAGTGAGGTTTGTTTGTTTGCATTTTCCTTGGTACAGTTTTGCCAATTATATTTTTTTTCTATCTACTTGAAACACTGTTTAGATATATCTCTTTCATACAATTTTGAAATGAAGAATATATTTTAAGGGTTTCCCCCTCTTTGTTTTGTGGGTACACATCAGAAATAAAAAATTTACTATATACAATAATGTTACAAAACCTGCCTGGGGCAAGAACTACCAGACTCAATTGGTCAAAAGTTTTGGTTTCTTCAGGAGCAGTGGTTGGTGGTAGCCTGGGAAGCAGAGCATGTTACACTTGTTGGGCTCTGAGGTGCTACTGGGCCTCACATTGGCAGTGGCAAGTTCCAGGGGAAGGCTGATTAAGACAGACACCCTGATGGAATTTGGGGATGAAGTAAAGAAGCTCGCTCAGATTCTCTGCATCATCCAATGTTGACCCATGATTGTGGAGGTAGAAGCATATACCATAGAGGAGGAAACAAGGTCATAAGAAACAAGAGGTAGGCATGGCATCTCGACCATGGTAGGGGCCAAGGGCACAGCCAATGTTCAGGAGTGGTCTGAGAGTCCCTGAGAGATGCTACAACTTCCTGTGGCAGCTTATAGGGTGGGGAGATCCACTTCCTAGGCCACAGTGAGCCCTAGTTGTTATAGAGGGAGAAAGCATCAGGCATCCTCAGAAATGTCAATTCTTGAAAGTAACAGGGAACAGGTACTAGAGACAGGCCCGTGCCAGGATTGCTGTATGGCTGAGAACTTCTGTGGTTCCTTCCAAGTTTCCTGAATGGATTTGCCAGGACTTCATTGCTATAATGAATATCCAAGACAGACTACTAGGCAAACATAGAAATTTCTTTTGACTCATGATTTTGGAGAATGAAAGTCCAAACAGGATGATGCAGTCACCTATAAGGGTGTCTACTGGTTGCATCATATGGTAGGGAGAGCGTGTATATATCTCTGTGTATATATGGTCTCTTTCCCTCTCCTTATAATGTCACTAGGATTCTGAGATAACAGCTGGACCCTAAGGACCTTATCTAAACTAATCACAAATTCTAAAGGTCCCAGAAGTAAACACAGATTAACTCTCAATACTCTTAAAACCATTAACATAAGACTCCTTGTTTTAATCAGGTTTTTCATCACTGTGAACAAAAGACCAAGCAAGAACAACTTAGGAAACATTTATTTGGCTCAGGGTTTCATAGGTTCCATGGCTGGTCAGCTCCATAGCTCTGGGCCTCAGTGGAAGAGTGTGGCAGAGAAAAGCAGCTCAGAAGAAGGTAACCAGGAAGCAGAGAGAGAAAAATCAATACTCATCAAAAGGCCCCCAGTGATCTACTTTTCTCTAGCCACACCTTATGTGCCCACAGTTTTGACCCAGTTAATCCATATCACTAGATTAATTCAATGATTAGGCCATACCTATTGTGATCTAATCATTTCTCTTATGAAAATTATTGCATATTTTAACACTTGAGCTTTTATTGGACACATCATAGGTAAATAATAACACTCATACAGGAATAATTCTTCTGAATGAGTTCAGGGGAACAATTTATATTTAAACCAAAACACTAGGACAGGGGTCAAAAACAAAGTCACATTTACAATATACTCAGTAGCCAAGATTAAGAGCATCCATTGGTGGCCAAGGCGTCTCCAAAGTCAAAGGATCAAATCCCTCTAGTGGCAAGGAGAATGTGGAGACCTCCGCTGGATCCAGAATCTTAGAGGAATAAGAGTGATCCAAGCCTACAACCTCAGCAGGTGTCATGCAGTCCCCAGTAGCATCATTATTAACTCTTACAGGTGGAATGAAATCAGGAGGAGTCAGTGGGACAATTTCAGGGAGATTCAGCGTGATGTTATCCAGAGATTGCAAGCATGGGCCAGGGTGCATTGGTTCGTCAGGATCCAGTGGGGGACCCAAGGGTTGAAGATCAGGGGCACAGCAACATCCAGAAGCCTTGGCAGGAAAATAGGGCCCAGCTCTCACAGATACAGAATCCTTCATCAAAGCTCTATCCTCAAGCAAGGGCTGATGCTCAGAACCTGAAGCTGTGTTCCCTGTGGCCACCATTAGGAGTCTTTTGGTCTGTGTCAAGACAGTAGGCTCAAGAGCCTCTAATTCCCAAGAACAAAGAGGATTGACAGTTTTGGTCCTTGACCGGATCCTTCTAGACTTGGAGAAGCAACCTTTAACTGTAGTCCTGGGCTGCATATAACCATTTGGGGATGACATACTATAGGACGTAGGATATATTGGGGTGCAGTCACAGCTTCTACAGCCTGTGGCTACAGGACATTTGAGGCATCTTTTGCCCTGGCTCTGGAGGTGTCTCAGGCTAGGCGCCAGTCTCCCAGGAACCTGTTTCTGTTTTGCTGATGCGGTGGGCTTGGTGTGGTCCAGAGCTGCTGAGTCTTGCCAGACTGGGAACTGTCTCAGGCTGGGGGAAGCTTTCCTATGTGAAAGGACGTCCCTCCAGGTGGTCATTGCCTGTCTACCAGGCGCTGTAGGCTCAGTGTGGTCCACTACGGTCCTGTGTTGCCTGCATTTCCACAGCTCATAGCGCTCGGGTTGCAGGATGCGCACAAAGGGGTCCATGGGGAAGCTGACCCTGAACTTCCCACAGCTGCACTGAGACGCCACTTTGCCATAATCAATCCACCTCGGAGTGGCAAAATTGATGGCCTCCGCACAGTTGAAGCCATGGTTGAAGCCAGCATGGTAGCCATAGGGAAATGTCACCATGAACTCACCAGCCTCCTGAGTCATGCGATTGAAGGGGATGCCATTCTCATGGAGGACTGTGGGCGAGATGAGGGCCACCTTGTGCCTCAGGAAGGCCTCACAACCCTGGGAACTGCCCGGGAAAAGCTCCCTGGCCAGGCGCTCCAGGCGCTGCCCATGTTCAGGGGGCACTGCATACCACGTTTTCGGTTTCCCAAAGTGCAAGTAGTTGATGCTGTAAAGGTCCATGTCCTCTGTGTGCCACGCAAAAGTGGTCTTCCACATGCCAAAGTACAGGTAGGGCCTGTTGACACCCTCAATGACAACTCCACATTCCTGTTCCAACAGGTCCAGAATGGTTCCCAGGTGTCCCAGGTTCCACTCTTTAGTGTTTTCATCAAATAAGGAGCCACTGATGTCAGCACCATAAATTGGTGAGTCATAGAGGCGGCTCTTCCAGTATTTTCTCTCTAGATCTTCAAAATTCAGGTGAAGGGGAGTTCGGTACTTTTCACTGTTTGCCAGGAGGTGATACTCTCCCACAGTCATGGCTTTCTTCTTTTTGTGGTATTGAGTGAACATACCTGCCTTCCCAGAGACCACCTGCTGCAGGGGAGTAGCTATTAAGATGTCACTGACATCATCATAGGACTGCCTGGCTCTCCATTCCTTGGGTGGAATTACCTTGGCCAGGCCAGCTCTGTGTGCCCCTTGGGATTCCATGTAGGCAATATAATTGTTGAAATCTGAGAATTCTTCCATGGTTGGGTGGAATGTCATAATGGTGGAACAACTTGTCTGGGTACCAGAGTGAGCAGACTTCATGGTGCAATATTTTCAGCAACAGATTCTACAACTTTAGATGTATTATAGATTCCTGAGAATGTTTGGGAATTATTTCTTCTCCTTGTCTTCTTCCTCCTTATTTTCTGTGCTTCCTTCTTTACTCTCTCCTTCCTTTCTTCTTTTAAGTATGTTTGTTTACCTATGAGGCAGTAACCCAGTCTTGAGCCTCCAATTTAATGATATATCTTTTCCAGCTTTGCTGATTCACCAAAGGTACTCTATTCTGATCTGCGGATATTTTACTCAAATAAAATATAGTATTTTCCAGTGGAGTAGGTACCACACTCCAAGAACTGGCTCAGCCTGCAGCTCAGCAAGTTTCCCTTTGTTGGGTCTGTAAGGAATGATAATTATCAAATTATACTTATATTGTGAGCAGGTACAAATATGCAACAAATGCAACCATTATAGCATACCATTGTGGCCCACTCCTATAATCCCAGCAACTTGGGAGGCTGAGTAGAAGGATCACAATTTCGAGGCCAGCCTTAGCAACTTAGGAAGATGCCTGAACAACTTCGAGAGACCAGTTTCAAAATAAAAAATGAAAAGAGCTTGGAAATGTAGCTCAGTGATAAAGCACCCCTGGGTTCAATTTCTAGCACCTACTCGAAATTAAATCCAACAATCATGTGGAATTATAATGTAGCTATAAAAATATTGGGGGAAAAAGCTAATCCCCAAACCCTACACTCATAGCATTTTGTAAGTATATTCTCTTACTTTCTTTTCTATAACCTTTTTTAGAATGATTTGGGTTTATGAGGCCATGAGCATAACCTTGATGCCAAAACCAGAACAAGCCCCACTGGAAATCCCATAGGCTCCTTTATCTAATGGCAAATTTACAAAAATATTAAAAAAGAAATAAATGAAATCTTTAATGTAGCTGGGTATTAAAAGAATAATACACCACAAAGGTTTTGTTGTTTTATTTGTTTGGATATTTTAAAATTAACCTTTTAAACTTTGGATACTTAAGGCTTTAGAGGGAAACCCCAATTTTTCATTATATAGCTTTGTACAAAACTTAAGTTATGTAAGATTTAAATGAAAATATACTATCAAGAAAAAATAAATAAAAAGAAGATTAAAAATACTTCATGGTTTTCAGGATGATTTAAAAATCCAGTAGTGTAATGGAAAGCAGTATGGAGATTCCTCAGAAAACGTGGAATGGAACCACCATTTGACCCAGCTATCCCACTCCTTGTTCTATACCCACAGGACTTAAAATCAGCATACTATAGTGATGCAGGCACATCAATGTTTATAGCAGCTCAATTCACAATAGCTAAGCTGTGGTAGCAACCTAGATGACCTTCAATAGATGAATGGATAAAGAAACTTGGTATATATACACACACTGCAATATTACTCAGCATTAAGAGGATAAAATTATGGCATTTTCAGGTACATGGATGGAGCTGGAGAGTATCATGCTAACTGAAATAAGCCAAACCAACAACACAAAGGCCAGAGGTTCTCTGTGATAAGCAGATGCTGATCCATAATTAGGAGTAGGGGTAGGGAAGAATGAAGAAAGTTTACATTGGGCAGAGGGGAGTGCAGAGAGAGGAGGGGGTGTGGGGTGGGAAAAGTGGTGGAATGGACATTATTATTCTATAAACATGTATGATTACACTACCCGAGTGACTCTACATCATGTTTAGCCAGAGGAAGAAATTGTGCTCCATTTGTATACAATATGTCAAAATGCATACTACTGTCATGTATAACTAATTAGAACAAATTTAAAAGTAAAAAATAAAAAGAAATAGTACATATTAAGAAAAAAATCCAGTAGTGAAACTGTTTACACAAATAGTTGAAAAAAGGATATTATTTCATGAGAAATATAATTAAAATAACAATCTCTAATAATTATTTGAATATACATTATGTATGTTTTAACTCTTAATTTTTAAAAAGAGGTAGAAATTCCCTTCATGAAGAATACTTTGTAGCAGATTTCAAACAGAAATTAATCAGAAGAGACAAAGAAGGTCCTTATATCTTAGACAGGGAACAGCCAATAAAAATATAAAGCAATAGTAAATATTCATGTCCCAGATGTCAACCCACCCAATTACATGGAAAAAAAGATACCCCATGATATTAAATACCACATAGACCCCAACATCATAATAGGGAGTGCTTTCAGTATATCTTTATCACCAATAAACAGGACATCAAAAACATAAAATCAATTAGGATATTTCCAACCTAAATAATATTATAAACTTAATTAACCTAATGGAAATCTATAGAATATTCCACCACAAAACAGCTAAATTTACCTTCTTCTCAGCTGTACATGGCACTTTTTCCAAAACAGTTCATATTCTAGGCCACAAAGTAAACTTTAACAAATACAAAAAAAAATCAATATAACCCCACCACCACGTATCCTATTAGATCATGATGGAATAAAGCTAGATATCAAGAGCAAGAAAAATAATAAAAACTTCATAATCAAATTGATATTGCACAAAACTCTTTTAAATGAAGAAGGGATAGAATTTAAAATGCGGATAGAAATCAAGAAATTCTCAGCAACACATGAAAATAAATAAATAAAATAAAAGTCCATCTACAACAAAAAATATTTTTTAAAAATGCATGAGAACAGAGATATAAAACATGAAAATCGCTAAAACAGTATGAAAGCAGTTCTAAGAGGAAAATTTGTAGCATTGAGTGCCTACATTAAAAAATTAGAGGGCTAGGGATGTAGCTCATTGGTAGAGTGCCTGCCTGGCATGCATGAGGCCCTGGGTTTGATCCCTAGTGCCACAAAAAGAAAAAAAAATAAGAGATCTTACAAATAAATAACCTTATATTCCAGCTCAAGGTCTTAGAAAAAGAAGAACAAACTAACCTCAAACCAGTAGAAGACAGGATAACTAAGATCAGAGTCAAAATCAATTAAATTGAGTATAAGAAAACTGCAGAGGATCAACACAACTAAGAGTTGGTTATGTGAAAAGATTAGTAAGATGAACAAACCCTTAGCCAAATTAAGCAAAAGAAAGGGTGAGAAGGTGCAAATCAACAAGAACAGAGATGGAAAAGGAGATATTACCACAAACTCTTCTGAAATCCATGTTCTGATTACCAGAACCTATTTTGAAAATTTTTACTCCAATGAACTGGGAAGTCTGGAACACATTGACAAGTTCCATATGCCCAAATTGAATCAGGAAGATGAAGAAAACCAAAACAGACCAATATTAAGCAATAAAATTGAAACAGCACTTAGAAGACTACAAAAAAGAAAAGAAAAGAAAAAAGAAAGAAAAGGGTTGGGGTTATGGCTCAGTGGTAGAGTACTTGCCTAGCATGTGTGAGACACTGAGTTTGATTCTCAGCACTGCATATAAATAAATGAATAAAATGAAGTTTCATCGAATTTTTTAATTAAAAAAGAAAGAAAAGCCTAGGATATGATATCTTCTCATCTGAGTCCTAGCAGACTCTTTATCAGACTTTCTCAAATTATTATATGAATATGAAAGGGAGAGAACACTCAAAAATACATTTTATGAAGCCAGTATAACCTTGATACCAAAACCAGAGAAATATGCATCAAGGAAAGAAAACTACAGATCAATATCCTTGATGAACATAGAGGCAAAAATCCTTACTAAAATATTAGCAAGCTGCATTCAAAAACACATCAAAAAATAATACTCCACGATCAAGTGGGTTTCTTCCCAAGGATGCAAGTTTGGTTCACCATATGCAAATCAATAAATGTAATTCACCTCTTAGACATAATTCAGGACAAAAATCAATAGACCCAGAAAAGGCCTTTGATGAAATTCAACACCCATCCATGTTAAAAACTTTGGAGAAGCTTGGGATCCAAGGAACTTACACTCAACATCATAGAGGCCATATTAAAAAATATGTTTTATTTAAAAATGGACCTTTATTTATTTTTTATTTATTTATACACAGTGCTGAAAATCAAATCCAGTGCCTCATACATGCTAGGCAAGCCCTCGACTACTGCCACAACCCCAGCCCAAAGACCATTTATGACAAACCCAAAGCCAACATCATACTAAATGGAAGAAAAACTGAAAGAATTTCCTCTAAAATCAGGAAAGATACAAGGCTGTCCACTCTCACCACTCTTACTCAATACAGCCCTTGAAACATTAATCAGAGCAATCAGGCAAGAAAAGGAAATCAAAGGGAGACAAACAGGAAAAGAAGAAATCAAACAATCTCTGTTTGCTGACCACATGATCTTATATCTACAAGACCCAAAATAACTCAACTAGAAGACTCCTATAGCTTATAAATAAATTTAGCAAAGTAGCAGGATACAAACTCAGCACCCACAAATCAATAGGTTTCCTATACTACAACAGTAATTCATCTGAGGAAGAAATCAAGAAAACTATTTCATTCACAATAGCCTCCCTCACCCCCCAAAAAAGAAAACTTAAGGACATAAAAGAGCACTACAATGAAAATCATAGAACCCTGAAGAAAGGAACTAAAGAAGACCTTAGAAGATAGAAAGACATCCCATGGATAGGCAGAATTAAATTGTCCAAATGTCCATACTACCAAAAGCAATATACACATTCTGTGAAATCCCCATCAAAATAATAATGACATTCTTCACAGAATTAGAAAACAACAATTCTTAAATTCATTTGGAAGAATAAGAGACCCAGAACAGCCAAAGCAATACTAAGCAAGAAAAGTGAAGAAGGAGGCACCACAATGCCTGATTTGGAATTTTATGACAGAGATGTAGTGATAAAAACAGCATGGTATTGGTGTGAAAATAGACAGGAAGACCAATGACACAGAATAAAAGACACAGAGACAAATCTATACACTTCGGGCTGTCTGATATTTGACAAAGGTGCTAAAAATGTATTTTGAAAGATGGCCTTTTTAACAAATGGTGCTGGGAAAACTAGAAATGTAGAAAAATTAAACTAGAACCCTCTCTCTCACCTTAACAAAACTCAAATCAAAATGGATCAGACTTAGAAATTAGTCCATAAACCTTAGAAGAAGAAAACATAGGGTCAACACTTCATTTTGTATCTGCTGGCACTGATTTCCTTAACAACATTCCAAAGCACAAGAAATAAGACCAAGAATCTAAGTGGGATGCCATCACACTAAAAGTTTTCTGCATGGCAAAGGAAATGATGAAAAGCATGAAGAGAGAACCTACAGAATGGGAGAAAATCTTGGCTATCTATTCCTTTGATGGTGTATTAATATGTAGAATATACAAAGAACTCAAAAAACTTAACACCAAAAAATAATTCAATCAATAAACGGGCAAAAAAAAAAACTAAATAGAAACTTCTCAAAAGAAGAAACACAAATGGCCAACAAATGTATGGGGAAAAAAATGTTCAACATCTCTAGCACTTAGGGAAATGCAAAACAAACCTACACTAAGATTTCATCTTACTCCAGGCAAAATGACAATCATCAAGAACATGAACAATAATAAATGCTGGCAAGGTTGTGGGGGAAAAGGAACACTTATACATGGTTGATGGGACTGCATACTAGGACAACCATTCTGTAAATCAGAAAGGAGATTCATCAAATAATTAGGGATGAACCACCATATGACTCCCACTCCTTTGTATTTTCCCAAAAGATCTAAAATCAGCATAATATAGTGACATAGCCACATCAATGTTTATAGCAGTACAATTCACAATAGCTAAAAATGGAATCAACCAAAATGACTGTCAATAGATTAATGAATTAAGAAATTGTGGTGTATACATGCAAGGGAGTTCTACTCAGCCATGAAAAAAGAATGGAATTATGGCATTTCCAGAAAATGAATGGAAATGGAGAATATCATGCTAAGTGAAATAGGCCAGACTCAGAAACTTCAAGGTTAAATGTTTTATCTCATTTGTGAAGGCTAGAGTAAAATAAAAGAAAGGGGGAGGGAAGGATAACATAAAGAACCAATCAAATAGAAATTAATAGAGGAGCAAAAGGGAGTCTAGTGTATTAGAAGAACAATAGGAGAGGGGAAGGGGGATGGGAGGGCAAAGTCGGGGAGAAGAGGGAGGTCATGTACTGACATAGATTTCCATGCATCTTGGAGATTGTCTGGATGAACCCAATAACTATGTATAAATATAAAGCTCTATTTTTTTAAAGTATTTTTTTAAAGCAGTAAGCAGGTAAACAGTCACAAAACATGTACTTACTTATACAGGTCCAATAATCATTATTTTTAGTAGCATTTTGATAAAGTTCAATCACTGCTTAGAATTAAGAAAAAAAGTTATTAGAAACACTGGGCTCAGCAAAGTTTCTAGATTCAAGGTCAGCATATAGAAATCTATAGCATTCTGCACACCAGTTAATGATCAATTACAAAATGGAATAACAAAAACTCTTCACTTCTCTTTTTTTTTATTTGATGCTGGATAATAAAGCCAGGTTCTTATATGTTCCAAACACATGCTCTACCACTGAACCTCACCCCTGTCCTGATTTCAACTTTTTTAACAAGAGAAACTCAAGGTTCCAATGAAGAAATATAGACTGTACTGTAGGTGCATACAATCTCAGATATTCCAAAGGCTGAGACAGGAGGATTGCAAGTTCAAAACCAGTTCAGCAACTTAGCAAGGCCCTAGCAACTTAGAGAGACCCTGTCTCAAAATAAAAATTTTAAAAGGATTGGGGATGTGGCTCAGTGGTTAAGTGTCTCTGGGTTCAATCTCTGGTACCCTAAATAAAAAGAACAGAAATGACATGCACTTAATATTTTCTCACTGTATGAATTAAGAAGATGATTTTTTAAAACTAGGAAGTACTTTCTAAAGTAAAATTCATGAAAGGCAGCAGAATACAACAGACATGAGTATATCAATATGTAAATCAATGGAAGTGTAACTGATGTGATTCTGCAAGCTGTATACGGGGTAAAATGGGAGTTCATAACCCACTTGAATCAAAATGTGAAATATGATATATTAAGAACTGTGTAATGTTTTGAACACCCAACAATTAAAAAAATAAAAAAATAAAAAATAAAGTAAACTTCATCATTTTAATATTTTATTACTCAAGGAAATGTGAAACACAAGAGTGTTTACTTTCTGCTACTTCCAAATGATGCTATCTCTAGCTCAGAAAGAAGAGAAATAAAGCAACTTACCTTCCACCAACAAAATCTGAATTTCCTACAGACATACTCCAAGACCCAAAAGAACATTTCCTCTTTGTAGCTACACTTTAAACAAAACCCAAGTACCAAGGATCCTGGAGTTCCACCTGAGCAATGTTTTAATCTTATTAGCTTCCAACTAATATAATCACAGAGTTAGGCTCTGGTTTGACATCCCACTTAATATATACTCACCCCCTTTAAAAAATATCCTTAATCAAACTTAAAGCTAGGAGTTTTAAACATCAGATGATGGAAAAATATAATTCAGACAAATATTAAGCAAAAGAAACCTGGAGTAGCAATATAAATAGCAAATGTATTTATAAGATCAAAGAAAGAGCCAGGTGAGGTGGCACACACCTATAATCCTAGTGGCTGAGGGAAGTTTGAAACAGGAGGACCTCGAGTTCAAAGCCAGCCTCAGCAACAGTGAGGCACTAAGCAACTCAGTGAGACCTTGCATCTAAATAAAATATGAAACAAATCTGGGGATGTGGCTCACTGGCTCAGTGCCCCTGGGCTCATTCTCTGGTACCCCCACCCCCGCCACCAAAAAAAAAAGGATCAAAGAAGAAATTTAAAAAAATAAAAATAAAAAAGAACTAGAAATACATACAGTGATGAAATTTATGCAACTAACACAGTGCTGAGGCACAGAAAACAGACTGAAAGTCATAAATTAAAGGAAAAAATCATCAGTGATGCTGGGAATTTTTTGTTTTGCTTTGGATTTTTTGTTTTTTCTAACACATTCCTCTGAATCCTATACAGAGTAGACAATAAAATTAATTGTGCTATAAAAATGTTTAAAGAACAAACCTAACAACTTCAAACATAGCCAACTACAAATACACGACAATTGGAAAATACTTTTTAATAAACATAAAACAATTATAAGTACATACCAACTACAGGCCTACAAAATAAATATCAATTAAAATTTCATGCAATCAATATATTAGGCATCCTCAAAAACAATGAAATAAAACTGAAATCAACAATAAAAGTAATGAACCCAACCATATTTATTTGAAAATTAGTATCTGTATTTTTAAATATTCACTCATCTTTATGTACACTCAGTCAATAATATAAAATTACACAAAGGAAAATTAAAGTTAAAAGTAATGATAGAATGATAAATAAACAAAAGGGAAAACAAACCGATACAAAAGTTGAGATGGTTAATAAAACTGAAATCAGACACCTTTAAAGAAAATAAATTAACTATCTAGAACTGAGCAGAAAATATATCCAATGAAAGAGGAGCATCCTGTATTGCTGGAAAATAAAGATATGCTAAATACAAACAAAAGCATTGAAGGGAGAATCCGAAGAGAAACAGAAACCATTGGAAATGGCTCTCAAAGACCAGAGTTCAAATGAGTTGACCAAATTAAAACAATTTTTTGGGGGGGTTAGTAATGGGAATTGAACCCGGAGGCACATAATCAATGAGCCACATCTGGAGCCCTTATTACTTTTTATTTTGAGACAGGGTCTCCCTAAATTGTTTAGGGTCTTATGAAGTGACTGATGCTGGCTTTGAACTCACTATCCTCCATCCCCAGCCCAAACTGAGGGAAATCTACTATATGAATAAACAAAGTTTTTAATTATCAAGAACTCACCAATTTTGGTTCTTTAATTGTAACCAATGTCCCACACAAATGCAACATGTTAATATTAAGGGGAGTTTCTGGGCATGGTGGCACACATCTATAATCCCATTGACTCCCTCAGCCTCCTGAGTTGCTGGGATTACAGGTGGGTACCACCACTTCAAGCTAAAATAGTATACAATTCCAGCCAAGGTACAAAATAAATCTCTCTAACTTCATATAGATATACATAAATGATAGAATAACTTGAGAAAAAAGGGAGAGAAGAGACAAATTTCTCCTGCAAAAGAATTCAAATAAATTCCACAGAAGCTCTGCCCTGAAGAAGAGAGCATTGTCCCTGTACTTACTCTTGTCCTTGAACAGTGACTTCCTTCCAGAGGTGCATATGGCTAGCAGGGGAAGGGGTGGGGAGTGCATGATAGTAACTCCACAGTGGAGAAACCTGACAACCACTATTTTGGCCAGGTCAGTGTGGAGTCTTGAGTCATGATGATAATGTGTACCCTGGAAATGATAAGATGTGATAAAAAGGGAAGAAACACAGCTACCCCATCGGATCATAGGAAAGACTGATCAGAGTTCACTCGAGGTATCCTACAGTGTGTCAGACCAGCTCTCCCCCAAATCCTCAAGTTTCTGTATAAATGTTTCCTTAAGACCAGGGAGAGCCTGAGAAAGTGTCAGGGCCAAGAGAGAGGTAAGGAGAGGTGAAAACTAGATTCATGTGGTGCTTTCATCAGGATGCTGCAATAGAAAACAGACCCTAGGCTCAAGAATAGGGAGATATGTTAGGCAAGGATTCTACACTGAGCCACATCCCCAGCCCAAACTGAGGGAAATCTACTATATGAATGAACAAAGATTTTTAATTATCAAGAACTCACTGATATGGGTTCTTTATTTGTAACAAATATACCACAGGAATACAAGATATTAATATTAAGGGGAGTTGCTGGGCAGAGTAGTTTACACTTTTGATCCCACCTGTAACTCCCAGAGTTAAGACAGGAGGTTCCAAATTCCTGCAAGTCAGGGTTGGCTTGTGAAAAGCTGTTAAACATCATGCTAAAGCTGAAATACCAACCCTCACTCTAAACTCTCCCTATTCAGAGCATCTCATAAATAAATCATTTGGTCTTATGACTTTCTGATTTTAGTATTCCCTCCAAGAAGGAGTTTTTTTTTAAATAGAGAGAGAGAGAGAAAGAGAGAGAGACAGACAGAGAGAGAGAGAGAGAGAGAGAGAATTTTTTAATATTTATTTTTTCCGAGGACATAACGTTTTTATTTGTATGTGGTGCTGAGGATCGAACCTAGCGCTGCAGTGCATTCCAGGCAATGCGCTACCGCTTGAGCCACATCCCCAGCCCCCCAAGAAGGAGTTTTAACATTATTGTATACTATTAATGACAGTCTGCCATGTCCTGCCCACAGTACCAATTTTATAAAAAACAAAATATCTTTAACAGCCAGGCATGATGGCACACGCCTATAATCCCAGCAGTTTAGGAAGCTGAGGCAGGATGATTGCAAGTTTAAAGCCCTAAGCAACTTAGCAAGACCTGTCTCTAAATGAAAAAAAGCGGGGGGGGGGGGGGTGGCTGGGGAGGTAGCTTAGAGGGTAAATGACACTGGATTCAATTCCTGGTACCAAAAAAAAAAAAATTAAATATCTTTAATAAAATTAGATACAGTTAAAAAGGAAATTCAAAGAATTAATATTTAAAAATTCTTTTTTAAATCAGGGCATAAAATGAACCATAAACAATAAAAAACCTAACACCTAATATAGATGACAACAAAAAAGAAAAAAATGATTTCTTTGAAAAGACTACGAAATAAATCACAGTGATAAAATAGGAGATACTGCCATAAATTTATCAGAGGTCCTTGGTTTTAAAAGTATTGTTGAATCTTACCAACAACATGGTGGTAACATTTCCTCAAAAGTAAAATATCCAAGAAGGCCCACCGGAGAAACAGAGGGACCTACCTTCCCCAGCAAATTCTAGATCCAGGTGGAGACACTCCAGCACACAGAGAAGGCTTCCTCTGCACACCTACTGTCCACAGGAAGCCCAGACCCTGAGGACCTGGTTTTATACCTGAGATTTGCTCTAATACTATCAACACCCACGGGAGGTTATTTCAGAGCTGAGTTCTAGAATCACCACCCCACCTAATCCAATGCCATCCACCCTCCTCTTTTCTTAATTCAATCAAATAAAATCCAGTGAAGAGATTGAACATTAAGGATGGGAAAAGACAAACAGTCTAGAATTAAGCAAAGGAACCTGACATATCAAACTGTAGTAGCACTCACCTCTTAGCACAGCCCCTTAGGCAGGAGGCTGAAGCAGGATTGCAAGTTTGAGGCCAGCTTTGGCTATGTAGGAAAACCCAGTCTCCAAATAAAAAAGAAAAAGCTTGGGAATAAAGCTCAGTGGTAAGACTTTCCTGGGTCAAATCACCAGTACAAAAAAAAAAAAAAAAAAAGAAAAAAAAGAAAGAAAGAAAGAAAAAAGAAAAGAAACAGGAAGAAAGAAAGGGGCAGAAACAAACCAACCTAGCATAGCAATATTAATGTCAGATAGATCAGTGGGATCAAAGAGAGATTTTCATAGCTATTGGAAAGAAAAGCTCTGAAGGAGCAAACTGCAGTGGTGAACTTTGGCAGCTAACCAGCCAGCAGCGAAACCTAGAGAACCAAGTCTGAGAGCCACAAGGTAAATCTGACCAATCTTCTACCAGGCTTGGAATAGTGCTTTATTTTGACACCCTCAGAAGCTGACAGAGTAGAAAAGGAAAGAAACAATGTCATCAAGTATGAACAACTAAACAAGTTTCATCACATCATCTGCAACAAACACAAAAAGCAATGAATAAAAAATACTTTCTAATATATATAAAATGTTTGCAAAACTTAACCATGCAGAACTACAAAAAACATCTATAAAAATTTCAGACAATATTGAGCAGTTGATCATAATTAAATAACATTAAAACTATAAAACTACATATTTACTTAAAATTTAATATCCACATTTCTTAAAAAAATTATTCATCTTTGTTAAACTGAGTGAAAAGAAATGAAAAACAAACCAAGCAAAAGTCAATGAAGTATAAAAATACTGATAAAATGATAAAGGGGAAAAATATATGAAATTGAGATGATTAATAAAACTGCAATCTGATATTTTTTAAAGAAAAATAAAATGAAGAAGCGACAACACTGATGAACCAGAAGTTTCTAGGTCTGGGCAAGGAAATACATGAGACTGAAGCTTTTTGCATTGCCTGAAAATGAGAAGGTGCCAAATGCAAACAAAAACATGGGCAGGTATATCAAAGGGAAGCAGAAACCATTAATGAAAATGGCCCCACTGATCACAGTTGGATTGACCAGGAGCAAAAGGAAGAGAGTGTACAATTATAATCCATGGTACAAAATCAGTGTCTCTAAGGTGGTACAGAGATACATAAATGATAGAATACATTGAAAAAAGGGGAGAAGAGACAAATTTCTCCTGCAGAAGAATTCAAATAAATTCCACAGAGGCTCAGCCCTGAAGAGGGGAGCATTGTCCCTGTCCTTACTCTTGTCATTGAACAGTGCCTATGGCTATCAAGGGAGGGGGTGGGGAGGGCATACTAGTTAACTCCACAGTGGAGAAACCTGAAAATGACTGTTCTGGCCAGGTCAACGTTGAGTCCTGAGTCATGTTGATAGAGTGTACCGTTGATGTGATGTGATGTGAAGTAATGTGATGTAAAGTGATGAACAGAGCAGAAAACACAACTACCCCAGCTGATCATGGGAAAGACATCAGAGTCCAATTGAGGGACATCCTATAGTATGCCAGACCAGATTCCCTCAAAAGCCTCATGTTTCCTCAAGACCAGGCAGAGCCTGAGAAACTCAAAGCCAAAAGAGAACTAAGGAGAGGTGCAAACTAGATGTAATGTGGTGCTTCAGTCAGGATGCTGCAACAGAAAACAGACGCTAGGCTCAAGAATAGGGAAATATGTTAGGCAAGGACTCTCCAGTTTGAACCAAGGGAAATCTGATATATGAATGAAAAAAGGCTTTTAATTATCAAGAATTCATTGATTTTGATTATTAATTTGCAACAAATGCAACGAATGCAAGATGTTAATGTTGAGGGGAGTTGCCTGGCAGGGTGGCACACACTTATAACCCCATCAATTCCAGAGGCTGACAGAAGCATTGCAAGTTCGAGGCCAGCCTCAGTAATTTAGTGAGACCTTGTCTCCAAAGAAAAGATAAAAGTGGGCTGGGATGTAGCTCAGTAATACAGCGTCCCTGGGTTATATACCCAGTACCAATAAACAAACAAACAAATAAGGAAGTTGTAGGTATATGGAAGGGGTGTTGCATGGCAGTCTCTGTTCTATGCTTAATATTTATGTAAATCTGAAACACTTAAAAATTCAATATTTTTCCAAAACAATATTAGGAAGGAAGTTTAGAAATACAATCAGGGTATTTAAAAGTCTACAAAACAATAAAATACAACATAAATCAAATGATTGTGTCAATGATTATTTGCTTCTTACATGCTTTAGAACAGAAACCACTTGATGTTTTTTAAAATTGTGCAATGTAACATATTTATTGGACATTTACAAAATATATATGTACCATTAACAAATAACACAGTGAACAAAAGTGGGGCCCCATCCGCGTCAAGAAGCAAAACTTGCCCTGCACATGACTGTTCTCTTCTTCCACAGATCAGAGCCCCATCTCTCTCCTAGACTCACCCCTGGTCTAATTTTAAGAGCTTAATTTTCCTTAGCAGTACAAAGTTAAAATTTTGAGTATTTTATAGCATTGCACAGTTTTATATAAAACATAATTATATATTGTAACTTTATATACCTTGATATTGCTTTATGTGGCTATACTTGGTATTGCTTTCCTACCATAAGGTGTTCAGCAAACTAAGTATTTCTGCTCTTGATGGGCATTTGGATTCTTCCCACTTTTGACCCCTTCCAAACAACACTGCTCTGAACAATCTCAGACATGTTCAATATATAGACATTTCAGTCAACAAGTGACCATATTGAGGATTTTTGCATAAGTGTTCATCAGGTATGTTGGTCTGAAATTTTCTTTTCTTGATGTGTCTCTGCCTGGTTTTGGTCTCAGGATGATACCAGCTTCATAGAATGAGTTTGAAAGGGTTCCTTCCTTTTCTAGTTCATAGAATAATTTGAGGAGTATTGATATTAATTCTTCCTCGTAAATCTTGTAGAACTCAGCTGTGAATTTGTCTGGTCCTGGGCTTTTCTTGTTTGGTAGGTTTTTGATGGCATATTCTATTTCCTTGATTGAAATTGATTTGTATACATTGTGTATGGCTTCTTGACTAGTTTGGGTTGATCATATGCCTCTAAAAATTTGTCGTTGTCTTCTAGGTTTTCTATTTTACTGAAATAGAAATTTTCAAAATACTTTCTAATTTTCTTTCGTATTTCAATAATGTCTGTTGAGGTACTTCCTTTTTCATCATGAATTTTAGTAATTTGAGTTTTCTCCCTCCTTTTTGTTAGGGTGGCTAAGTGTTTATCAATTTTATTTTATTTTTTCAGAAAACCAGCTTTGTTTTGCCAATTTTTTGATTTTTTTTGTTTCAAATTCATTGATTTCTGCCCTGATTTTAATTATTTCCTTTCTTCAACTACATTTGATGTTGGGTTGTCTTCTTTTTCTAGGGTTTTGGGATGTAATGATGGAGACCTGGTCTGTTGAGAGGGGTTCAAAAATCCCTATCATCTACTGACCTCAGAGCCTTCCTAATATTATGGAGCAAGGAATAACTAGGATTCTATGATGACAGCTGGATCCTAAGGACCTAATCTAAACTAATCATATTCTAAAGGTCCCACCCTTAAACACTATACACAGATTAACTCTCCATACTCTTAAAACCATTAACATAAGATTCATTTTTTTAATCAGGTTTTTCATCACTGTGAACAAAAGACCCAGCAAGAACAACTTAGGGAACATTTATGTGGCTCAGGGTTTCATACGTTCCATGGCTGGTCAGCTCCATAGCTCTGGGCCTCAGTGAGGCAGAACATTGCAGTGGAAGAGTGTGGGAGAGAAAAGCAGCTCAGAACAAAATAACCAGGAAGCAGAGAGAGAAAATCAATACTCATCAAAAGGCCCCCAGTGATCTGCTTTTCTCTAGCCACACCTTATGTGCCCACAGTTTTGACCCAGTTAATCCATATCACTAGATTAATTCAATGATGAAGTCATACCTATTGTGATTTAATCATTTCTCTTATGAAAATTATTGCATTTTTTAACACTTGAGCTTTTATTGGACACATTATAGGTAAACAATAACACTCATACAGGACTAATTCTTCTGAATGAGTTCAGGGGTACAATTAATATTTGAACCAAAACACTAGGACAAGGGGTCAAAGACAGTCACATTTGCAATATACTCAGTAGCCAAGATTAACAGCATCCATTGGTGGCCAAGGCTTCTCCAAACTCAAAGGTTCAAATCCCTCTAGTGGCAAGAAGATCCTGGAGGCATCCACTGGATCCAGAAACATAGAGGAATAAAAGTGGTCGGAGCCTACAACATCAGCAGGTGTCATGCAGTCCCCAGTAGCATCCTTGGCAACTCTTACAGGTGGAATGAAGTCAGGAGGAGTCAGTGGGACAATTTCAGGGAGATTCAGCGTGATGTTATCCAGAGATTGCAAGCATGGGCCAGGGTGCATTGGTTCCTCAGGATCCAGTGGGGGACCCAAGGGTTGAAGATCAGGGGCACAGCAACATCCAGAAGCCTTGGCAGGAAAATAGGGCCCAGATCTCACAGATACAGAATCCTTCATCAAAGCCCTATCCTCAGGCAAGGGCTGATGCTCAGAACCTGAAGCTTTGTTCCCTGTGGCCACCATTAGGAGTCCTTTGGTCTGTGTCAAGACAGTAGGCTCAGGAGCCTCCAATTCCCAAGAACAAAGAGGATTGACAGTTCTGGTCCTTGACCGGATCCTTCTAGACTTTGAGAAGCAACCTTTAACTGTAGCCCTGGGCTGCATATAACCATTTGGGGATGACTTGCTACAGGTCGCAGGACATATTGGGGTGCAGCCACGGCTCCCACAGCCTGTGGCTACAGGACATTTGAGGCATCTTTTTTGCTGCCTGCGGAGGTGTCTCAGGCTAGGCGCCAGTCTCCCAGGAACCTGTTTCTGTTTTGCTGATGAGGTGGGCTTGGTGTGGTCCAGAGCTGCTGGGTCTTGCCAGAGTGGGAACTGTCTCAGGCTGGGGGAAGCTTTCCTACGTGAAAGGACGTCCCTCCAGGTGGTCATCGCCTGTCTACCAGGCGCTGTAGGCTCAGTGTGGTCCACTACCGCCCTGTCCTGTCCGCATTTCCACAGCTCATAGCGCTCGGGTTGCAGGATGCGCACAAAGGGGTCCATGGAGAAGCTAACCCTGAACTTCCCACAGCTGCACTGAGACGCCACTTTGCCATAATCAATCCACCTCGGAGTGGCGAAATTGATGGCCTCCGCACAGTTGAAGCCATGGTTGAAGCCAGCATGGTAGCCATAGGGAAATGTCACCATGAACTCACCAGCCTCCTGAGTCATGCGGTTGAAGGGGATGCCATTCTCATGGAGGACTGTAGGCGAGATGAGGGCCACTTTGTGCCTCAGGAAGGCCTCACAGCCCTGGGAACTGCCCGGGAAAAGCTCCCTGGCCAGGCGCTCCAGGCGCTGCCCATGTTCAGGGGGCACCGCGTACCACGTTTTGGGCTCCCCAAAGTGCAAGTAGTTGATGCTGTAAAGGTCCATGTCCTCCGTGTGCCACGCAAAAGTGGTCTTCCACATGCCAAAGTACAGGTAGGGCGTGTTGACACCCTCAATGACAACTCTGCATTCCTGCTCCAACAGGTCCAGAATGGTTCCCAGGTGTCCCAGGTTCCACTCTTTAGTGTTTTCATCAAATAAGGAGCCACTGATGTCAGCACCATAAATTGGTGAGTCATAGAGGCGGCTCTTCCAGTACTTTCTCTCCAGATCTTCAAAATTCAGGTGAAGGGGAGTTCTATACTTTTTGCTGTCTGCCAGGAGGTGATACTCTCCCACAGTCATGGCTTTCTTCTTTTTGTGGTATTGAGTGAACATACCTGCCTTCCCAAAGACCACCTGCTGCAGGGGAGTGGGTATTAACATGTCACTGACATCATCATAGGACTGCCTGGCTCTCCATTCCTTGGGTGGAATTACCTTGGCCAGGCCAGCTCTGTGTGCCCCTTGGGATTCCATGTAGGCTATATAATTGTTGAAATCTGAGAATTCTTCCATGGTTGGGTGGAATGTCATAATGGTGGAACTTCTTGTCTGGGTACCAGAGTGAACAGACTTCATGGTACAATATTTTCGGCAACAAATTCTAAAACCTTAGATGAATTATAGATTCCTGAGAATGTTTGGGAATTATATCTTCTCCTTGTGTTCTTCCTCCTTATTTTCTGTCCTTCCTTCTTTACTTCTTCCTTCCTTTCTTCTTTTAAGTATGTTTGTTTATCTCTGAGGCAGTAACCCAGTCTTGAGCCTCCAATTCAATGACATATCTTTTCCAGGTTTGCTGATTCATCAAAGGTACTCTATTCTGATCAGCGGATATTTTATCCAAATAAAATTGAGTATTTTCCAGTGGAGCAGGTACCACAATCCAAGAACTGGCTCAGCCTGCAGCTCAGTGAGTTTCCCTTTGTTGGATCTGTAAGGAATGACAATGATCAAATTATACTTATATTGTGTGCAGATACAATTATGTAACAAATGCAACCATTAGAGCATAGCATTGTGGCCCATTCCTGTAATCCCAGCAACTAGCGAGGCTTAGGTAGAACGATCACAATTTCGAGGCCAGCCTTAGCAACTTAGGAAGATGCCTAAGCAACTTAGTGAGACCATATTTCAAAATAAAAAATGAAAAGGGCTTGGGAATGTAGCTCAGTGATAAAGCACCCCTGGGTTCAATCTCTAGTACCCCCTCCAAAATAAATCAAACAATCATGTAGAAGTATAATGTAACAATGAAATTATTGAGAAAAAAGCGAATCCTCAAACACTAACCTCATAGCATTTTGTAAGTAGATTCTCTTACTTTCTTTTCTGTAATCTTTTTAAGAATGATTTGGGTTTATGAGGCCATGAGCATAACCTTGATGCCAAAACCAGAACAAGCCCCACTGAAATCCCATAGGCTCCTTTATCTAATGGCAAATTTACAAAAATATTAAAAAAGAAATAAATGAAATCTGTAATGCAGCTGGGTACTAAAAGAATAATACACCACAAAGGTTTTGTTGTTTTATTTGTTTGGATATTTTAAAATTAACCTTTTAAACTTTGGATACTTAAGACTTTAGAGGGAAACCCCAATTTTTCACTATATAGCTTTGTACAAAACTTGAGTTATGTATGATTTAAATGAAAATATACAATCAAGGAAAAATAAATAAATAGAAGATGAATCGTACTTCATGGTTTTCAGGATGATTTAAAAATCCAGCAGTGTAATGGAAAGCAGTATGGAGATGCCTCAGAAAACGTGGAAAGGAACCACCATTTGACCCAGCTATCCCACTCCTTGGTCTATACCCACAGGACTTAAAATCAGCATACTATAGTGATGCAGTCACATCAATGTTTATAGCAGTTCAATTCACAATAGCTAAGCTGTGGAAGCAACCTAGATGACCTTCAATAGATGGATGGATAAATAAAATTGGAATATATCACAATGCAATATTACTCAGCAATAAAGAGGAAAAAATTTTGGCATTTGCAAGTACATGGATGGAGCTGGAGAGTATCATGCTAAGTGAAATAAGCCAAACCGAAAAACCAAAGGCCAGAGGTTCTCTGTGATAAGCAGATGCTGATCCATAATTATGAGTAGGGGTAAGGAAGAATGAAGGAAGTTTAAATTGGGCAGAAGGGAGTTCAGGAAGAGGAGGGGTGTGGGGGTGGGAAAAGTGGTGGAATGGACATTATTATCCTATATACATGTATGATTACACTACTCGAATGACGACTCTACTCCAAGTTCAGCCAGAGGAAGAAGTTTTGTTCCATTTGTATACAATGTGTCAAAATGCATACTACTGTCATGTATAGCTAATTAGAACAAATTTAACATTAAAAATAAAAAGAAATAGTACATATTAAGAAAAAAATCCCGTAGTATACCTGCTTACACAAATAGTTGAAAAAAGGATGTTATTTCATGAGAAATATAATTAAAATTACTTAATCTCTAATAATTACTTGATATACATTATGTATGTTTTAATTCTTAATTTTTAAAAAGAGGTAGAAATTCCCTTCATGAAGAATACTTTGTAGCAGATTTCAAACAGAAATTAATCAGAAGAGACAAAGAAGGTCCCTATATCTTAGACAAGGGAACAACCCAATAAAAATATAAAATAATAGTAAATATTCATGTCCCAGATGTCAACCCACCCAATTATATGGACAAAAGATACCCCATGATATTAAATCCCACATAGACCCCACATCATAATAGTGAGTGCTTTCAGTATACCTTTATCACCAATAAACAGGACATCAAAAACATAAAATCAATTAAGATATCTCCAACCTAAATAACATTATAAATCTAATGAACATAATGGACATCTATAGAATATTCCACCACAAAACAGCTATAATTTAACTTCTTCTCAGCTGTACATGGCACTTTTTTCAAAATAGCCCATATTCTAGGCCACAAAGTAAATCTTAGCAAATACAAAAAAATCTATATAACCCTACGTATCCTATTAGATCATGATGGAATAAAGATAGAAATCAAGAGCAAGAAAAATAATAAAACTGCATAAACACATGGAGATTACACAAAACTTTCAAAGGAAGAAGAGATAGAAGAAAAAATGAGGATAGAAATCAAGAAAGTCTCAGCAACACATAAACATAAAAAAATAAAAGTCCATCCACAACAAAAAAAAATTTATAAAAAATACACGAGAACAGAGATATAAAAGATTAAAATCTCTAAGACAATATGAAAGTAGTTCAAGAGGAAAATTTGCAGCATGGAGTGCCTACATTAAAAAATTAGAGAGGGCTAGGGATATAGCTCATTGGTAGAGTGCCTGCCTGGCATGCATGAGGCCCTGGGTTTGATCCCTAGTGCCACAAAAAGAAAAAAAAAATAAGAGATCTTCCAAATAAATAACCTTATATTCCAGATCAAGGTCTTAGAAAAAGAAGAACAAACTAACCTAAAAACCAGTAGAAGACAGGATAACTAAGATCAGAGTCAAAATCAATGAAAATGAGTATAAAAAAAATGCAGAGGATCAACACAACAAAGAATTGGTGCTGTGAAAAGATTAGTAAGATGAACAAACCCTTAGCCAAATTAAGTAAAAGAAAGGGTGAGAAGGTGCAAATCAACAAGATCAGAGATGGAAAAGGAGATATTACCACAAACTCTTCTGAAATCCATGTTCTGATTACCAGAACCTATATTGAAAAATTTTACTCCAATGAACTGGGAAGTCTGGAACACATTGACAAGTTCCATATGCTGCCCAAATTGAATCAGAAAGATGAAGAAAACCAAAACAGACCAATATTAAGCAATAAAATTGAAACAGCACATAGAAGACTTAAAAAAAAAGAAAAAAGAAAGAAAAGGGGCTAGGGTTGTGGTTCAGTGGCAGAGCGCTTGCCTAGCATGTGTGAGGCACTGGGTTCTATTCTCAGAACTGCATATAAATAAATGAATAAAATGAAGTTTCATCAACATTTTTTAAAAATTAATAAAGAAAGAAAAGCCTAGGATATGATAGATTCTCATTTGAGTTCTAGCAGACTCTTTATCAGACTTTCTCAAATTATTACATGAATATGAAAGGGAGAGAACAATCACAAATTCATTTTATGAAGCCAGTATAATCCTGATACCAAAACCAGAGAAATATCCTTCAAGGAAAGAAAACTATAGACCAATATCCTTGATGAACAATGAGGCAAAAATTCTTACTAAAATATTAGCAAGCTGCATTCAAAAACACATCAAAAAGATAATATACCAAGATCAAGTGGGTTTCATGCCAAGGATGCAAGTTTCCTTCACCGTATTCAAATCAATAAATATAATTCACCTCTTAAACATAATTCAGGACAAAATCACATGATCATCTCAATAGACCCAGAAAAGGCCTTTGATGAAATTCAACACACATTCATATTAAAAACATTGGAGAATCTTGGGATTCGAGGAATGTACACTCAAGATCATGAAGGCCATTTAAAAAAAATGTTTTAGTTATAAGTGGACCTTTATTTATTTTTTATTTATTTATACACAGTGCTAAGAATCAAATCCAGTGTCTCACACATGCTAGGAAAGCACTCTACTACTGCCACAACCACAGCCCAAAGACCATTTATGACAAACCCAAACCCAACATCATACTAAATGGAAGAAAAACTGAAAGAATTTCCTCTAAAATCAGGAAAGATACAAGGCTGTCCACTCTCACCACTCTTACTCAATACAGCCCTTGAAACATTAATCAGAGCAATCAGGCAAGAAAAGGAAATCAAAGGGAGACAAACAGGAAAAGAAGAAATCAAACAATCTCTGTTTGCTGACCACATGATCTTATATCTACAACCCCCAAAATAACTCAACTAGAAGACTCCTATAGCTTATAAATAAATTTAGCAAAGTAGCAGGATACAAACTCAAGACCCACAAAACAATAGGTTTCCTATACTACAACAGTAATCCATAAAAAAGAAGAAAATCAAGAAAACCATTTCATTCACAATAGTCTCCTCCTCCAAAAAAAAAGAAAAGAAAAGAAACAGAAAACTTGAAAATTAAACTAACTTAAGAACATAAAAGAGTACTACTATGAAAATCATAGACATTGAAGAAAGAAACTAAAGAAGACCTTAGAAGATGGAAAGACATCCCATGGATAGGCAGAATCAAATTGTCCAAATGTCCATACTACCAAAAGCAATATACACATTCTGTGCAATCCCCATCAAAATACTAATGACATTCTTCACAGAATTAGAAAACAACAATTCTTAAATTCATTTGGAAGAATAAGAGACCCAGAACAGCCAAAGCAATACTAAGCAAGAAAAGTGAAGAAGGAGGCACCACAATGCCTGATTTGGAATTTTACGACAGAGATGTAGTAACAAAAACAGCATGGTATTGGTGTGAAAATAGACAGGAAGACCAATGACACAGAATAAAAGACACAGAGACAATTCCATACACTTCGGGCTGTCTGATATTTGACAAAGGTGCAAAAAATATTTTTTGAAAGACGGCCTTTTTAACAAATGGTGCTGGGAAAACTAGAAATGTAGAAAAATTAAACTAGAACCCTCTCTCTCACCTTTAAAAAACTCAAATCAAAATGGATCAGACTTAGAAATTAGTCCATAAACTTTACAAGAAGAAAACATAGGGTAAATACTTCATTTTGTATCTGTTGGCGCTAACTTCCTTAACAAGATTCCAAAGCACAAGAAATAAAACCAAGAATCTAAGTGGGATACCATCACACTAAAAGTTTTCTGCATAGCAAAGGAAATGATGAAGAGCATGAAGAGAGAACCTACAGAATGGGAGAAAATCTTGGCTATCTATTCCTTTGAAGGGGTATGAATATGCAGAATATACAAAGAACTCAAAAAACTTAATGCCAAAAAATAACTCAATCAATAAATGGGCAAAAAATAAATAAATAAATAGAAACTTCTCATAAGAAGAAACACAAATGGCCAACAAATGTATGGGGAAAAAAATATTCAACGTCTCTAGTACTTAGGGAAATGCAAAACAAACCTACACTAAGATTTCATCTTACTCCAGGCAAAATGACAATCATCAAGAACAAAGAACAATAATAAATGCTGGCAAGGTTGTGGGGGAAAAGGAACTCTTATACATGGTTGGTGGGACTCCATACTAGGACAACCACTCAGGAAAGCAGAAAGGAGATTCCTCAAATAACTAGGGATGAAACCACCATATGACTCAGCAGTCTCACTCCTTGGTATTTTCCCCAAAGAGCTAAAATCAGCATAATACAGTGACATAGCCATATCAATGTTTATAGCAGTACAATTCAGAAATTAATAGAGGAGCAAAAGCAAGTCTAGCAAATAAGAAGAAGAATGTGAGGGGGAGGGAGGAAGGGAGGGCAAAGTGGAGGAGAAGAGGGAGGTTACAAACTGACATAGATTTTCATGCATCTAGGAGTTTGTCTAGATGAACCCAATTACTATGTACAAATATAAAGCTCTATTTTTTTAAAAAAGAGTATTTTTGTAAAGCAGTAAGCAGGCAAACAATAACAAAACATGTACTTACTTATACAAGCCCAACAATCATTATTTTTAGTAGCATTCTAATTAAAATTCAATCACTGCTTAGGATTAAAGAAAAAAATTTATGAGAAACACCGGGCTCCGCAATTTTCTAGATTCAAGGTCAGCATATAGAAATCTATACCATTCTGCACACCAGTTAATAATCAATTACAAAATGGAATAACAAAAACACTTCAATTCTCTACTTTTTTCATTTAATGCTGGATAATGAGCAAGGTCCTTAATGTTCCAAACACATGCTCTACCACTGAATTCCACCCCTGTCCTGATTTCAAGTTTTTTTTACACAAGAAACTCAAGGTTCCAATGAAGAAATATAGACTGTAAGTGCATGCAATCCCAGATATTCCAAAGACTGAGACAGGAGGATTGCAAGTTCAAAACCAGTTCATCAACTTAGCAAGGCCCTAGCAACTTAGAGAGACCCTGTCTCAAAATAAAAATTTTAAAAGGACTGGGGATGTGGCTCACTGGATGAGTGCCATCAGATTCAATTTCTGGTACCATCCACCAAAAAAAAAAAAAAAAAAAAAAAAGAGGATCAAAGAAGAACTTTAAAAAATAAAAATAAAAAAGAAATAGGAATATACACAATGATGAAATTTATGCACCTAACACAGTCCTGAGACACAGAAAACAGACAGAAAGTCAAAAATTAAAGGTAAAAATCATCAGCGATGCTGGGAATTTTTAGTATTGGTTTGGTTTTTTTGTTTTGTTTTGTTTTAACACATTCCTTAGAATACTATACGGAGTAGACAATAAAATGAATTGTGCTATAAAAATATTTAAACAACAAACCTAACAACTTCCAACATAGCCAACTACAAATGCATGACAATTGGAAAATCCTTTTTAATAAACACAAAACAATTATAAGTACATACCAATTACAAGCCTACAAAATAAATATCAATTAAAATTTCATTAATCCATATATTACACATCCTCAAGAACAATGAAATAAAACTGAAATCAACAATAAAAGCAATGAATCCAATCATATTTATTGAAAATCAGTATCTGTATTTTTAAATATTCACTCACTTTATGTACACTCAATTAAACGAACCAAACAATATAAAATTACACAAAGGAAAATGGAAGTTAAATTAATGATAGAATGATACATAAGCAAAAGGGAAAACAAACCAATGCAAAAGTTGAGATGGTTAATAAAAAAGAAATAAGACACCTTTAAAGAAAATAAAAGAACTATCTAGAACTGAGCAGAAAATATATCCAATGAAAGAGGAGCATCCTGAATTGCTGGAAAATAAGAATATGCTAAATACAAACAAAAGCATTGAAGGGAGAATCCAAAGAGAAACAGAAACCATTGGAAATGGCTCTCAAAGACCAGAGTTCAAATGAGTTGACCAAATTAAAACAATTTTGGGGGGCGGGGTAGTAATGGGAATTGAACCCAGAGGCACATCATCAATGAGCCACATCTGGAGCCCTTATTACTTATTTTGAGACAAGGTCTCCCTAAGTTGCTTAGGGTCTTATGAAGTGGCTCACTTTGAACTCACTATCCTCCTTCCCCAGCCCAAACTGAGGAAAATCAAATCTACTATATGAATGAACAAAGGTGTTTAATTAACAAGAACTCACCAATTTTGGTTCTTTAATTGTAACCAATGTCCCACACAAATGCAACATGTTAATATTAAGGGGAGTTGCTGGGCATGGTGGCACACATCTGTACTCCATTGACTCCCTCAGCCTCCTGAGTTGCTGGGATTACAGGTGGGTACCACCACTTCAAGCTAAAATAGTATACAATTCCAGCCAAGGTACAAAATAAATATCTCTAACTTCATATAGATATACATAAATGATAGAATAACTTGAGAAAAAAGGGAGAGAAGAGACAAATTTCCCCTGCAAAAGAATTCAAATAAATTCCACAGAAGCTCTGCCCTGAAGAAGAGAGCATTGTCCCTGTCCTTACTCTTGTCTTGTCCAGAGGTGCATATGGCTAGCAGGGGAAGGGGTGGGGAGTGCATGATAGTAACTCCCCAGTGGAGAAACCTGACAACCACTATTTTGGCCAGGTCAGTGTGGAGTCCTGAGTTATGTTGATAATGTGTACCCTGGAAATGATAAGATGTGATAAAAAGGGCAGAAACACAGCTACCCCATCAGATCATAGGAAAGACATCAGAGTCCAATCGAGGGGTATCCTATAGTGTGTCAGACCAGCTCTCCCCCAAAACCTCAAGTTTCTGTGCAAATGTTTCCTTAAGACCAGGGAGAGCCTGAGAAAGTGTCAGGGCCAAGAGAGAGCTAAGGAGAGGTGAAAACTAGATTCATGTGGTGCTTTCATCAGGATGCTGCAATAGAAAACAGACTCTAGGCTCAAGAATAGGGAGATATGTTAGGCAAGGATTCTATACTGAGCTACATCCCCAGCCCAAACTGAGGGAAATCTACTATATGAATAACAAAGATTTTTAATTATCAAGAACTCAGTGATTTGGGTTCTTTTGTTGTAACAAATATACCACACGAATACAAGATATTAATATTAAGGGGAGTTGCTGGGCAGGGTAGTTTACACTTGTGATCCCACCTGTAACTCCAAGAGTTAAGACAGGAGGTTCGAAAGTCCAGCCTCAGAAATCTAGTCAGGCCCTAAGCTCACTGTCATGGCTTTCTTCATTTGGTGGTATTAAGTGAACATACCTGCCTTCCCAGAGACCACCTGCTGCAGGGGAGTGACTATTAGATGTCACTGACATCATCATAGGACTGCCTGGCTCTCCATTCCTTATGTGGAATTACCTTGGCCAGGCCAGCTCTGTGTGCCTCGTGGGATTCCATGTAATTTCCACTAAATCTAGAAGTAGATCTTGAAATGATTTATCATGCCTAGAGCACAACACTTGCCTAATATCCTTGTGACTTTTAGTACTCAGAGGCATCTGTTTTCGACAGCAGTTACAACAAAAGTTCATGAATTGGAAGCAGAGATTATCATCTGGCATTCTCTAATTCCTCACATCCCTGAACAACCTTGCAATGAAGGATTATAATGTCAGCAGGGGGCACAGACCTTCACCTTCTCAATCAAGACCTAGAGTGGTGTTCTAGTTTCTTGCCCTAGAAACAGACTTCAAGAGCTCAGCACTGGTCGTATTTTTTAGAAGTGCCCTTGGGGTACATATGGGTAGGGGAAAGGGAGGGGACTGAGGCAGGGTTGAGCAGCAGAAAAAGTTGAGCTCTGGTTCAGGACCAAAGACAGTCTTAGCCAATCCTTCAAGGAACTCTGAGCTGAACTGGCCCTTCAGAGTTGTCCCAGGTGGAGCAGTGTGGCCAAACTTTCATGCCTCAGCATGGACCATCATTGGATATGGGCTTCCCTGAGAACAGCCATGGCCTTGGGTGAGGCATCTCTCCACAGCTGTAGGAATGGCAGCTGAAACTGTGTCCATGCACACCAGGGGCAATAAAACTTCATCTGAAGGAATAAAAGCCTCCATCTCTCAGTCCTTATCAGATATAAGTCCATGTAAGATCTTCTATAGGCCCAGAAGCCCCCTAGGGCTGCTCCCTGCCAAGTAAATACAGTGAGCTTCCATCTTGTGATCCCACCATCTCAATATTGACTTATTCTCCTCAGTCAGGCATTTCACTCCCATCCTCCTCTGTTCCCAGATTTCCCGAGTTCAGTCTCTCAGCCTGGTTTTACATCTCTTGTAACATTAGGAAAGACAGAATTGCCACCTAGATGAGATAGGATTAAGATATGGGTTTTGTTGCCTTTACTCAGGATCTCAAACATGTATCAACTTTTTATTACTCTTGTCTTCAATTCTAGAGCCTTACTGAAATTCTGTGGGGAGGAGTAAGGATGGCTGTTACTGAGGAGAGGGGGCTTGCTTCTCTGAAATATTTCTTTCTCTATCCAAACTAGCACTTTCAACTTCAAAAATACATTTTGCATTTGTCCACTGTGTGCAATTTCAACACTACCAATAAAGTCTAAGTTAGCATTACTCTCAATGTATTATCTAGATGGTCTAGCTGCTACTCCAGCCCCCACATTTTTCACAAGACTAAGCTGATTATTGAAATTTGGAAATCATATCATGTCAACTGCTGTTTTCACTTCTAATGCCTTCTCCTTTCAAGTTGTGAAAGAATCAAACACTTACCATGAAATACAAGGCCCACATACTCTGGCCCTGCCTCTTCTTCCTTTCTATGCCCCAGACACAAATGAGCTTCCTTTCTATTCCTAAGAAAACACAATCACCCTGCTCTGCATTATGCCTGTTGCACATATTGATTCCTGAAAGTGGAAAATCCTGCTCTGGACCTTAAGGGACTCAAAAATGTCTTCTGCTCTGTGAAGCATTCCGTGACCAAGTGTACCATTTGGGACACTTGCATCCTAGGGAGCATATCCCCAGTGAGAAAAAAGCAATGACATTTCTGTTTTCTCCAGAACAATCCTCTGCATTTGTGCCATACAATTCCCTCTAGGTCACAAAGGCAACACTTACTGCTCCATTAATCCTAGAAACACAAGCTTAGCATGAAAATTATGAGGAATACCCTTTAACGAACTGACTGATCCCTGTGCATGTTTCTGTGATATTCCTGACTGCATTTTCCTACAAGCACACCCCACCTGCTCTGGTTACATTCAGAACCTTGGCGACCTCTGAGAGCACAAGTGGAATGCACTACACTTTCCAGCAATGGAATCCCACATGCGTGAGGGTGTGAAGCTTGGGAAGAGCTTCCTGGCAATGTATAGCCTCCTCTCCACCACACCCAAAAAAGCCACATGGAATCTAGAGAGACTACCAATAAGAATAAGACATGGAGCATACCTATACCCAGGCTGTACTAATGAAGGGAAGAGTAAATGTGTTCCTCCAAAGCCTCAGACCCTCACAATGAGGAAATATGGAAAGAAACTAGAATTATAAACCTGTCACCTAGGATAAAACAGAAGGGACTCACGAGTTCCCTGAAATGTTTATAGATTTTCACGTGTGTAGAGTTGTTAAAGGGGAAGTTCTGTAGCTTTCAACAGACTCTCAATGCCCATCAGGAATGCCAAAGTTCATTTTAAATCTAAAATATTAACCATATGTATAATTTTTTAAATTAAGAATTAATTATATAAAAAGTAATATACTGTAGTTATTTAGTAAGAAATATGGTCAATACATGCATGATTTTAATAAAGAATATAGAACTGAATCTAAAAGATGATAAAAATGGCTTTGAAAAAGGACTTGGAAAGATTTTTGAACATCAGTGCTCATGCAGCACTATTCACGAAAATCAAAAGATGGAAAAAAAACCCCAAATATCCATCAATGGATGAATAGATACACAATATTTTGTGTACATTCAGACTGGGACAGTGTCTAGTGTTGAAGAAGAAGAAAATTCTGATACATGTTACAACATGGATGAGCACATTATACTAAGTGAAACAAACCAGATACAAAACAACACATACTGTATCATTCCAGTTGTTGCAGGTGCCATAATAGTCAAATTAATACATGGATTCTGGCAGTTGGAGCAATGTGTAATAAGAAGTATTGCCTAATGGGTAGAGTACCATTTTGTGGTGAGGAAAGTTTCTGCAGATGGATAGTGGTTGTGATGATTGTATAATTAGAATATTTTTTATAGTCACTAAAATGGTTATAAATTATATGTTACATATACTTAACTACAACAAAAATATTTTGATATTTAATGAAAGAAAGAGTTTCATGGAAGTTCATAACTGCTTTACTTTCATTGTAATGTGTGTTTAAAGAGTTCTTTAGTATTATGAAGAACCTTCTAGACAGTAGACATGATCAAAGCATGATATATTCATTTCAGGAGAGATCACAGTAAAACTCATTAATTTGCACAATTCATATATGTTAATGATTACAATTTGTTTTTTCAAAAATGCCCTTTTTCTAGGGCCAAGGCTGTAACCCATTGGTAAAGTGCTTGCCTCACATGTGTGAGGCACTGGGTTGGATCCTCAGCACCAAATAAAAATAAATAGATATATTTTGTGTCCATCTACAACTAGAAAAAAAAGTACACACACTTCCTCTATATAGCTTCCATCTCATTCTGTTTGTTTGATACTAAGATTCATGACTCCAGTGAGGTTTCTTTGTTTGCATTTTCCTTGGTACAGTTTTGGCAATTATATTTTTTTCTATCTACTTGAAACCCTGTTTAGATATATCTCTTTCATACAATTTTGATATGAAGAATATATTTTAAGGATTCCCCTCTTTATTTTGAGGGTACACATTAGAAATAAAAAATTTATTAATCAGCAATAATGTTACAAAACCTGCCTAGGGTAGAACTACCAGACTCAATTGGTCAAAAGGTTTAGTTTTTTCAGGAGCAGTGGTTGGTGGTAGCCTGGGAAGCAGAGCATGTTACACTTGTTGGGCTCTGAGGTGCTACTGGGTCTCACATTGGCAGTGGCAAGATCCAGGGGAAGGATGATTAAGACAGACACCCTGATGGAATTTGGGGATGAAGTAAAGAAGCTCGCTCAGATTCTCTGCATCATCCATGTTGACCCATGATTGTGGAGGTAGAAGCATATACCATAGAGGAGGAAACAAGGCCATAAGAAACAAGAGGTAGGCATGGCATCTAGACCATGGTAGGGGCCACAGGCACAGCCATGTTCAGGAGTGGTCTGAGAGTCCCTGAGAGATGCTACAACATCCTGTGGCAGCTTATAGGGTGGGGAGATCCACTTCCTAGGCCACAGTGAGCCCTAGTTGTTATAGAGGGAGAAAGCATCAGGCATCCTCAGAAATGTCAATTCTTGAAAGTAACAGGGAACAGGTACTAGAGACAGGCCCGTGCCAGGATTGCTGTATGGCTGAGAACTTCTATGGTTCCTTCCAAGTTTCCTGAGTGGATTTGCCAGTATTTCATTACTATAATGAAATATGTGAGGCAGACTACTTGGCAAACATAGAAATTTACTTTGACTCATGATTTTGGAGAATGAAAGTCCAAACAGGATGATGCAGTCACCTATAAGGGTGTCTACTGGTTGCATCATATGGTAGGGAGAGCATGTATATGTCTCTGTGTATATATGGTCTCTTTCCCTCTCCTTATGATGTCAAGAGGATTCTGTGATGACAGCTGGATCCTAATCTAAACTAATCATATTCTAATGGTCCCACCCTTAAACACTATACACAGATTAACTCTCCATACTCTTAAAACTATTAACATAAGACCCCTTGTTTTAATCGGGTTTTTCATCACTGTGAACAAAAGACCCAGCAAGAACAACTTAGGGAACATTTATTTGGGTCAGGGTTTCATAGTTTCCATGACTGGTCAGCTCCATAGCTCTGGGCCTCAGTGAGGCAGAACATTGCAGTGGAAGAGTGTGGCAGAGAAAAGCAGCTCAGAACACAGTAGCCAGGAAGCAGAGAGAGAAAAATCAATACTCATCAAAAGGCCCCCAGTGATCTACTTTTCTCTAGCCACACCTTATGTGCACACAGTTTTGACCCAGTTAATCCATATCACTGGATGAATTCAATGATGAAGTCATACCTATTGTGATTTAATCATTTCTCTTATGAAAATTATTGCATTTTTTAACACTTGAGCTTTTATTGGATACATCATAGGTAAACAATAACACTCATACAGGACTAATTCTTCTGAATGAGTTCAGGGGGACAATTTATATTTGAACCAAAACACTAGGACAAGGGGTCAAAGACACAGTCACATTTACAATATACTCAGTAGCCAAGATTAAGAGCATCCATTGGTGGCCAAGGCTTCTCCAAAGTCAAAGGTTCAAATCCCTCTAGTGGCAAGAAGATCCTGGAGGCATCCACTGGATCCAGAAACATAGAGGAATAAAAGTGGTCGGAGCCTACAACCTCAGCAGGTGTCATGCAGTTCCCAGTAGCATCCTTATTAACACTTACAGGTGGAATGATGTCAGGAACAGTCAGTGGGACAATTTCAGGGAGATTTAGCGTGATGTTATCCAGAGATTGCAAGCATGGGCCAGGGTGCATTGGTTCGTCAGGATCCAGTGGGGGACCCAAGGGTTGAAGATCAGGGGCACAGCAACATCCAGAAGCCTTGGCAGGAAAATAGGGCCCAGCTCTCACAGATACAGAATCATTCATCAAAGCTCTATCCTCAAGCAAGGGCTGATGCTCAGAACCTGAAGCTGTGTTCCCTGTGGCCACCATTAGGAGTCCTTTGGTCTGTGTCAAGACAGTAGGCTCAGGAGCCTCCAATTCCCAAGAACAAAGAGGACTGACAGTTTTGGTCCTTGACCGGATCCTTCCAGACTTGGAGAAGCAACCTTTAACTGTAGTCCTAGGCTGCATATAACCATTTGGGGATGACATGCTACAGGTCGCAGGACATATTGGGGTGCAGCCACGGCTCCCACAGCCTGTGGCTACAGAACATTTGAGGCATCTTTTTTGCTGCCTGCGGAGGTGTTTCAGGCTAGGCGCCAGTCTCCCAGGAACCTGTTCCTGTTTTGCTGATGCAGTGGGCTTGGTATGGTCCAGAGCTGCTGGGTCTTGCCAGAGTGGGAACTGTCTCAGGCTGGGGGAAGCTTTCCTACATGAAAGGACGTCCCTCCAGGTGGTCATCGCCTGTCTACCAGGCGCTGTAGGCTCAGTGTGGTCCACTACCGCCCTGTCTTGTCCGCATTTCCACAGCTCATAGCGCTCGGGTTGCAGGATGCGCACAAAGGGGTCCATGGAGAAGCTGACCCTGGCCTCCCCACAGCTGCACTGAGATGCCATTTTGCCATAATCAATCCACCTCGGAGTGGCGAAATTGATGGCCTCCGCACAGTTGAAGCCATGGTTGAAGCCAGCATGGTAGCCATAGGGAAATGTCACCATGAACTCACCAGCCTCCTGAGTCATGCGGTTGAAGGGAATGCCATTCTCATGGAGGACTGTGGGCGAGATGAGGGCCACCTTGTGCCTCAGGAAGGCCTCACAACCCTGGGAACTGCCCGGGAAAAGCTCCCTGGCCAGGCGCTCCAGGCGCTGCCCATGTTCAGGGGGCACTGCGTACCACGTTTTGGGCTCCCCAAAGTGCAAGTAGTTGATGCTGTAAAGGTCCATGTCCTCCGTGTGCCAAGCAAAAGTGGTCTTCCACATGCCAAAATACAGGTAGGGCCTGTTGACACCCTCAATGACAACTCCACATTCCTGTTCCAACAGGTCCATAATGGTTCCCAGGTGTCCCAGGTTCCACTCTTTAGTGTTTTCATCAAATAAGGAGCCACTGATGTCAGCACCATAAATTGGTGAGTCATAGAGGCGGCTCTTCCAGTATTTTCTCTCCAGATCTTCAAAATTCAGGTGAAGGGGAGTTCTATACTTTTTGCTGTCTGCCAGGAGGTGATACTCTCTCACTGTCATGGCTTTCTTCTTTTTGTGGTATTGAGTGAACATACCTGCCTTCCCAAAGACCACCTGCTGCAGGGGAGTGGGTATTAACATGTCACTGACATCATCATAGGACTGCCTGGCTCTCCATTCCTTGGGTGGAATTACTTTGGCCAGGCCAGCTCTGTGTGCCCCTTGGGATTCCATGTAGGCTATATAATTGTTGAAATCTGAGAATTCTTCCATGGTTGGGTGGAATGTCATAATGGTGGAACTTCTTGTCTGGGTACCAGAGTGAACAGACTTCATGGTGCAATATTTTCAGCAACAGATTCTAAAACCTTAGATGTATTATAGATTCCTGAGAATGTTTGGGAATTATTTCTTCTCCTTGTCTTCTTCCTCCTTATTTTCTGTCCTTGCTTCTTTACTTCTTCCTTCCTTTATTCTTTTAAGTATGTTTGTTAATCTCTGATGCAGTAACCCAGTCTTGAGCCTCCAATTCAATGACATAACTTCACCAAAGGTACTCTATTCTGATCAGCGGATATTTTATCCAAATAAAATTGAGTATTTTCCAGTGGAGCAGGTACCACAATCCAAGAACTGGCTCAGCCTGCAGCTCAGGGAGTTCCCTTTGTTGGATCTGTAAGGAATGACAATGATCAAATTATACTTATATTGTGTGCAGATACAATTATGTAACAAATGCAACCATTAGAGCATAGCATTGTGGCCCATTCCTGTAATCCCAGAAACTCGGGAGGCTTAGGTAGAAGGATCACAATTTCGAGACCAGCCTCAGCAACTTAGGAAGATGCCTGAGCAACTTAGTGAGACCCTGTCTCAAAATAAAATATCAAAAGGGCTTGGGAATGGAATTCAGTGATAAAGCCCCTCTGGGTTCAATCTCTAGTACCCCCTCCAAAATAAATCCAACAATCATGTAGAAGTATAATGTAACAATGAAATTATTTGGAAAAAAGCGAATCCTCCAATGCTAAACTCATAGCATTTTGTAAGTAGATTCTCTTACTTTCCTTTCTGTAACCTTTTTTAGAATGATTTGGGTTTATGAGGACATGAACATAACCTTGATGCCAAAACCAGAACAAGCCCCACTGAAATCTCATAGGCTCGTTTATCTAATGGCAAATTTACAAAAATATTAAAAAAGAAATAAATGAAATCTGTAATGCAGCTGGGTATTAAAAGAATAATACACCACAAAGGTTTTGTTGTTTTATTTGTTTGATTATTTTAAAATTAACCTTTTAAACTTTGGATACTTAAGACTTTAGAGGGAAACCCCAATTTTTCACTATATAGCTTTGTACAAAACTTGAGTTATGTAAGATTTAAATGAAAATATACAATCAAGGAAAAATAAATAAATAGAAGATGAATCGTACTTCATGGTTTTCAGGATGATTTAAAAATCCAGCAGTGTAATGGAAAGCAGTATGGAGATGCCTCAGAAAACGTGGAAAGGAACCACCATTTGACCCAGCTATCCCACTCCTTGGTCTATACCCACTGGTTGATGTAGTCACATCAAAGTTTATAGCAGCTCAATTCACAATACCTAAGCTGTGGAAGCAACCTAGATGAACTTCAATAGATGAATGGATAAAGAAAATTGGAATCTATCACAATGCAATATTACTCAGCAATAAAGAGGATAAAATTATGGCATTTGTAGGTACATGGATGGAGCTGGAGAGTATCATGCTAAGTGAAATAAGCCAAACTAACAACACAAAGGCCAGAGGTTCTCTGTGATAAGCAGATGCTGATCCATAATTACGAGTAGGGGTAAGGAAGAATGAAGGAAGTTTAAATTAGGCAGAAGGGAGTTCAGGAAGAAAAGGGGTGTGGGGGTGGGAAAAGTGGTGGAATGGACATTATTATCCTATATACATGTATGATTACACTACTCGAATGACTCTACTCCAAGTTCAGCCAGAGGAAGCAGTTTTGTTCCATTTGTATACAATGTGTCAAAATGCATACTACTGTCATGTATAGCTAATTAGAACAAATTTAACAGTAAAAATAAAAAGAAATAGTACATATTTAAAAAAAACTTGTAGTATACCTGTTTACACAAATAGTTGAAAAAAGGATGTTATTTCATGAGAAATATAATTAAAATAACTTAATCTCTAATAATTGCTTGATATAATTATGTAAGTTTTAATTCTTAATTTTTAAAAAGAGGTAGAAATTCCCTTCATGAAGAACACTTTGTAGCAGATTTCAAACAGAAATTAATCAGAAGAGACAAAGAAAGTCCCTATATCTTAGACAAGGGAACAACCCAATAAAAATATAAAACAATAGTAAATATTCATGTCCCAGATGTCAACCCACCCAATTATATGGACAAAAGATATCCCATGATATTAAATCCCACATAGACCCCACATCATAATAGTGAGTGCTTTCAGTATACCTTTATCACCAATAAACAGGACATCAAAAACATAAAATCAATTAAGATATCTCCAACCTAAATAACATTATAAATCTAATGAACATAATGGACATCTATAGAATATTCCACCACAAAACAGCTATAATTTAACTTCTTCTCAGCTGTACATGGAACTTTTTTCAAAACAGCTCATATTCTAGTCCACAAAGTAAATCTTAGCAAATACAAAAAAATCTATATAACCCCACATATCCTATTAGATCATGATGGAATAAAGCTAGAAATGAAGAGCAAGAAAAATAATAAAAACTGCATAAACACAGGGAGATTACACAAAACTTTCAAAGGAAGAAGAGATAGAAGAAAAATGAGGATAGAAATCAAGAAAGTCTCAACAACACATAAAAATAAATAAATAAAATCTACAACAAAAATATTTTATAAAAAATACACAAGAACAGAGATATAAAATATTAAAATCTCTAAGACACGATGAAAGCAGTTCAAGAGGAAAATTTGTAGCATGGAGTGCCTACATTAAAAAATTAGAGAGGGCTACAGATATAGCTCATTGGTAGAGTGCCTGCCTGGCATGCATGAGGCCCTGGGTTTGATCCCTAGTGCCACAAAAAGAAAAAAAAATAAGAGATCTTCCAAATAAATAACCTTATATTCCAGATCAAGGTCTTAGAAAAAGAAGACAAACTAACCTCAAAACCAATAGAAGACAGGATAACTAAGATCAGAGTCAAAATCAATGAAATTGAGTATAAAAAAATGCAGAGGATCAACACAACAAAGAGTTGGTTCTGTGAAAAGATGAGTAAGATGAACAAACCCTTAGCCAAATTAAGTAAAAGAAAGGGTGAGAAGGTGCAAATCAACAAGATCAGAGATGGAAAAGGAGATATTACCACAAACTCTTCTGAAATCCATGTTCTGATTACCAGAACCTATTTTGAAAATTTTTACTCCAATGAACTGGGAAATCTGGAACACATTGACAAATTCCATATGCCACCCAAATTGAATCAGGAAAATGAAGAAAACCAAAACTTACCAATATTAAGCAATAAAATTGAAACAACACTTAGAAGACTACAAAAAAAAAGAAAATAAAAAAGAAAGAAAAGGAGCTGGGGTTGTGGCTCAGTGGTAGAGTACTTGCCTAGCATGTGTGAGGCACTGAGTTTGATTCTCAGCACTGCATATAAATAACTGAATAAAATGAAGTTTCATCAACTTTTTTAATTTAAAAAGAAAGAAAGAAAAGCCTAGGATATGATAGAGTCTCATCTGAGTTCTAGGAGACTCTTTATCAGTCTTTCTCAAATTATTACATGAATATGAAAGGGAGAGAACAATCACAAATTCATTTTATGAAGCCAGTATAACTTTGATACCAAAACCAGAGAAATATGCATCAAGGAAAGAAAAGTACAGACCAATATCCTTGATGAACATAGAGGCAAAAATCCTTACTAAAATATTAGCAAGCTGCATTCAAAAACACATCAAAAAGATAATACACCAAGATCAAGTGGGTTTCATCCCAAGGATGCAAGTTTTGTTCACCATATGCAAATCAATAAATATAATTCACTTCTTAAACATAATTCAGGACAAAAATCACATGATCATTTCAATAGACCCAGAAAAGGCCTTTGATGAAATTCAACAAACATTCATATTAAAAACATTGGAGAATCTTGAGATCCAAGGAATGTACACTCAACGTCATAAAGGCCATTTTTTAAAAAAATATGTTTTAGTTATAAGTGGACCTTTATTTATTTTTTATTTATTTATACACAGTGCTGAGAATCAAATCCAGTGCCTAATACATGCTAGGCAAGCGCTCTACTACTGCCACAACCCCAGCCCAAAGATCTTTATGACAAACCCAAAGCCAACATCATACTAAATGGAAGAAAACCTGAAAGAATTTCCTCTAAAATCAGGAAAGATACAAGGCTGTCCACTCTCACCACTCTTACTCAATACAGCCCTTGAAACATTAATCAGAGCAATCAGGCAAGAAAAAGAAATCAAAGGGAGACAAACAGGAAAAGAAGAAATCAAACAATCTCTGTTTGCTGACCACATGATCTTATATCTACAACACCCAAAATAACTCAACTAGTAGACTCCTATAGCTTATGAATAAATTTAGCAAAGTAGCAGGATACAAACTCAAGACCCACAAAACAATAGGTTTCCTATACTACAACAGTAATCCATAAAAAAGAAGAAAATCATTTCATTCACAATAGTCTCCTCCTCCAAAAAAAAAAAAAAAAAGAAAAGAAACAGAAAACTTGGAAATTAAACTAACTTAAGAACATAAAAGAGTACTACTATGAAAATCATAGACACTGAAGAAAGAAACTAAAGAAGACCTTAGAAGATGGAAAGACATCCCATGGATAGGCAGAATTAAATTGTCCAAATGTCCATACTATCAAAAGCAATATACACATTCTGTGCAATCCCCATCAAAATACTAATGACATTCTTCACAGAATTAGAAAACAACAATTCTTAAATTCATTTGGAAGAATAAGAGACCCAGAACAGCCAAAGCAATACTAAGCAAGAAAAGTGAAGAAGGAGGCACCACAATGCCTGATTTGGAATTTTATGACAGAGATGTAGTAACAAAAACAGCATGGTATTGGTGTGAAAATAGACAGGAAGACCAATGACACAGAATAAAAGACACAGAGACAAATCTATACACTTCGAGCTGTCTGACATTTGACAAAGGTGCTGAAAATATTTTTTGAAAGACAGCCTTTTTAACAAATGGTGCTGGGAAAACTAGAAATGTAGAAAAATTAAACTAGAACCCTCTCTCTCACCTTAACAAAACTCAAATCAAAATGGATCAGACTTAGAAATTAGTCCATAAACCTTAGAAAAGAAAACATAGGGTCAACACTTCATTTTGTATTTGCTGGCACTGACTTCCTTAACAAAATTCCAAAGCACAAGAAATAAGACCAAGAATCTAAGTGGGATGCCATCACACTAAAAGTCTTCTGCATAGCAAAGGAAATAATGAAAAGCATGAAGAGAGAACCTACAGAATGGGAGAAAATCTTGGCTATCTATTCCTTTGAAGGGATATGAATATGCAGAATATACAAAGAACTCAAAAAACTTAACGCAAAAAATAACTCAATCAATAAATGGGCCAAAAATAAATAAATAAATAGAAACTTCTCAAAAGAAGAAACACAAATGGCCAACAAATGTATGGGGAAAAAAATGTTCAACATCTCTAGTACTTAGGGAAATGCAAAACAAACCTACACTAAGATTTCATCTTACTCCAGGCAAAATGACAATCATCAAGAACATGAACAATAATAAATGCTGGCAAGGTTGTGGGGGAAAAGGAACTCTTATACATGGTTGGTAGGACTGCATAGTAGGACAACCACTCAGGAAAGCAGAAAGGAGATTCCTCAAATAACTAGGGATGAAACCACCATATGACTCAGCAGTCTCACTCCTTGGTATTTTCCCAAAAGAGCTAAAATCAGCATAATACAGTGACATAGCCATATCAATGTTTATAGCAGTACAATTCAGAAATTAATAGAGGAGAAAATAAGAAGAAGAATGTGAGGGGGAGGGAGGAAGGGAGGGCAAAGGGGAGGAGAAGAGGGAGGTTATATACTGACATAGATTTCCATGCATCTAGGAGTTTGTCTAGATGAACCCAATTAATACGTACAAATATAAAGCTCTATTTTTTTAAAAAAAGAGTATTTTTGTAAAGCAGTAAGCAGGCAGGCAGTCACAAAACATGTACTTACTTATACAGGCCCAACAATCATTATTTTTAGTAGCATTCTAATTAAAATTCAATCACTGCTTAGGATTAAGAAAAAAAGTTATTAGAAACACTTCACTTAGCAAATTTTGTAGATTCAAGGTCAGCATATAGAAATCTATACCATTCTGCACACCAGTTAATAATCAATTACAAAATGGAATAACAAAAACACTTCAATTCTCTATTTTTTTCATTTAATGCTGGATAATGAGTAAGGTCCTTAATGTTCCAAACACATGCTCTACCACTGAATTCCACCCCTGTCCTGATTTCAAGTTTTTTAACAAGAGAAACTCAAGGTTCCAATGAGGAAATATAGACTGTAAGTGCATGCAATCCCAGATATTCCAAAGACTGAGACAGGAGGATTGCAAGTTCAAAACCAGTTCATCAACTTAGCAAGGCCCTAGCAACTTAGAGAGACCCTGTCTCAAAATAAAAATTTTAAAAGGACTGGGGATGTGGCTCACTGGATGAGTGCCATCTGATTCAATTATGGTACCACCCACCAAAAAAACAAAAAAAAGAGGATCAAAGAAGAACTTTAAAAAATAAAAATAAAAAAGAAATAGGAATATACACAATGATGAAATTTATGCACCTAACACAGTCCTGAGACACAGAAAACAGACAGAAAGTCAAAAATTAAAAGTAAAAATCATCAGCGATGCTGGGAATTTTTAGTATTGGTTTGGGTTTTTTGTTTTGTTTTGTTTTGTTTTAACACATTCCTTAGAATACTATAGAGTAGACAATAAAATGAATTGTGCTATAAAAATATTTAAACAACAAACCTAACAACTTCCAACATAGCCAACTACAAATACATGACAATTGGAAAATCCTTTTCAATAAACACAAAACAATTATAAGTACATACCAATTACAAGCCTACAAAATAAATATCAATTAAAATTTCATGCAATCTATATATTATGCATCCTCAAAAACAATGAAATAAAACTGAAATCAACAATAAAAGCAATGAACCCAATCATATTTATTGAAAATCAGTATCTGTATGTTTAAATATTCACTCACTTTATGTACATTCAATTAAACGAACCAAACAATATAAAATTACACAAAGGAAAATGGAAGTTAATGATAGAATGATACATAAGCAAAAGGGAAAACAAACCAATGCAAAAGTTGAGATGATTAATAAAACTGAAATCAGACACCTTTAAAGAAAATAAATTAACTATCTAGAACTGAGCAGAAAATATATCCAATGAAAGAGGAGCATCCTGTATTGCTGGAAAATAAGAATATGCTAAATACAAACAAAAGCATTGAAGGGAGAATCCAAAGAGAAACAGAAACCATTGGAAATGGCTCTCAAAGACCAGAGTTCAAATGAGTTGACCAAATTAAAACAATTTTGGGGGGCGGGGTAGTAATGGGAATTGAACCCAGAGGCACATCATCAATGAGCCACATCTGGAGCCCTTATTACTTATTTTGAGACAAGGTCTCCCTAAGTTGCTTAGGGTCTTATGAAGTGGCTCACTTTGAACTCACTATCCTCCTTCCCCAGCCCAAACTGAAGAAAATCAAATCTACTATATGAATGAACAAAGGTGTTTAATTGACAAGAACACACCAATTTTGGTTCTTTAATTGTAACCAATGTCCCACACAAATGCAACATGTTAATATTAAGGGGAGTTGCTGGGCATGGTGGCACACATCTATAATCCCATTGACTCCCTCAGCCTCCTGAGTTGCTGGGATTACAGGTGGGTACCACCACTTCAAGCTAAAATAATATACAATTCCAGCCAAGGTACAAAATAAATCTCTCTAACTTCATATAGATATACATAAATGATAGAATAACTTGAGAAAAAAGGGAGAGAAGAGACAAATTTCTCCTGCAAAAGAATTCAAATAAATTCCACAGAAGCTCTGCCCTGAAGAAGAGAGCATTGTCCCTGTCCTTACTCTTGTCTTGTCCAGAGGTGCATATGGCTAGCAGGGGAAGGGGTGGGGAGTGCATGATAGTAACTCCCCAGTGGAGAAACCTGACAACCACTATTTTGGCCAGGTCAGTGTGGAGTCCTGAGTTATGTTGATAATGTGTACCCTGGAAATGATAAGATGTGATAAAAAGGGCAGAAACACAGCTACCCCATCGGATCATAGGAAAGACATCAGAGTCCAATCGAGGGGTATCCTATAGTGTGTCAGACCAGCTCTCCCCCAAAACCTCAAGTTTCTGTGCAAATGTTTCCTTAAGACCAGGGAGAGCCTGAGAAAGTGTCAGGGCCAAGAGAGAGCTAAGGAGAGGTGAAAACTAGATTCATGTGGTGCTTTCATCGGGATGCTGCAATAGAAAACAGACTCTAGGCTCAAGAATAGGGAGATATGTTAGGCAAGGATTCTGTACTGAGCTACATCCCCAGCCCAAACTGAGGGAAATCTACTATATGAATAACAAAGATTTTTAATTATCAAGAACTCACTGATTTGGGTTCTTTAGTTGTAACAAATATACCACAGGAATACAAGATGTTAATATTAAGGGGAGTTGCTGGGCAGGGTAGTTTACACTTATGATCCCACCTGTAACTCCGGGAGATAAAACAGGAGGTTTGCAAGTCCAGCCTCAGAAACTTAGTCAGGCCCTAAGTAACTTAGATAAAACCTGTCAAAAATAAAAAATAAAAAGGGCACCACTGGATCAATCCTCAGTACAAAAAAAAGTGGTGGGGATAAGGATCCCTGCTCTTCTGAAGCCAGAGCCCAAACCTAAACAGTCCCTGCAAAAAAAAGGAAAGTACTAAAGGGGAAAGTTGAACTCACCTGGGTGCGAATAACCCTGTAAAAATGGAGATGCCAAAAACACAGGGAGTTGAAGGTTCTGGAGATGCCAAGGGACTGTGCACTGTTGATAACTGGGTGCTCCTGGCCACTGCACAGTCTGAAATACTACTTTTATCAAGTTCATAAAAATGCAGACTCTGTTTTACTTTTTAAAAACGCTAAGTTGTTTTCACATGAGGCACTTCATTTCCGCTTTGGGGGAAAGGAGCAGGTCATTAGTAGAATGTCTCCAAAGCTGCATTGCTGTGGAGAAACACCTTTCCCTGCTAGCTTTGAGACTTCCTCTTGGCTCCCAGAAGGAGGGATTCCCTGACCTTGGCCCACACAGCCACTTGGCACAAACACCTTGTGGTGAGTGGGGGAAAACTCAAATTCATCTTTATGTTCCCTCCCTCTCTGCCATCTTCATAGACTTAACTCCCTAAATCTAGAGACTTACTAGGACCTGACCCCCACCATCCTTTCTACCCATGTCAGCCAATCTGGACTTTCCAGTGACATTTTTGACATAGTGCTCTCAAAAGGACAGCAATTCCTTCTCTAGACTGGGCCTCTTCTCTAACTGGGCCATTTTCTTTCCATTTCCTACAAGTCAGGGTTGGCTTCTGAAAAGCTGTTAAACATTATGCTAAAGCTGAAATACCAACCCTCACTCTAAACTCTCCCTATTCAGAGCATCTCATAAATAAATCATTGGGTCTTATGACATTCTGATTTTAGTATCCTCTCCAAGAAGGAGTTTTACCATTGTTGTATACTATTAATGATGGTCTGCCATGTCCTGCCATTAGTACCAATTTGTTTATAAAAAATATATATATTTAACAGCCAGGCATGATGGCACACATCTACAATCCCAAAAGTTTAGGAAGCAGAGGCAGGATGATTGCAAGTTTAAAGCCGGTCTCACCAACTTGGCGTGACCCTAAGCAACTTAACAAGACCTGTCCCTAAATGGAAAAGAAAAGAAAAAAAAAAGTCGGGTTGGGGAGGTAGCTTAGAGGGTAAATGACACTGGATTCAATCCCAGGTACCAAAAAAAATTAAATATCTTTAATAAAATTAGATACAGTTAAAAAGAAATTCAAAGAACTAATATTAAAAAATTCTTTTTTAAATCAGGGCATAAAATGAACCATAAACAATAAAAAACCTAACACCTAATATAGATGACAACAAAAAAGAAAAAAATGATTTCTTTGAAAAGACTACGAAATAAATCACAGTGATAAAATAGGAGACACTGCCATAAATTCATCAGTGGTCCTTGGTTTTAAAAGTATTATTGAATCTTACCAACAACATGGTAGTAACATTTCCTCAAAAGTAAAATATCCAAGAAGGCCCACCAGAGAAACAGAGGGACCTACCTTCCCCAGCAAATTCTAGATCCAGGTGGAGACACTCCAGCACACAGAGAAGGCTTCCTCTTCACACCTACTGTCCACAGGAAGCCCAGACCCTGAGGACCCTGTTTTATACCTGAGCTCAGCTTCAATCTAATCAACACCCACCGGATGTAATCACAGGGCTGGGTTCTAGGATCACCACCCCACGTAATCCAATGGCATCCACCCTCCTCTTTTCTTAATTCAATCAAATCAAATCTAAGAAAGAGATTGAACATCGAGGATGGGAAAAGACAAACAGGCTAAAATTAAGCAAAGGAACCTGACATATCAAACTGTAGTAGCACTCGCCTCTTAGCCCAGCACCTTAAGCAAGAAGCTGAGGCCAGATTGCAAGTTTGAGGCCAGCTTTGTCTATGTAGGAATACCCTGTCTCCGAATAAAAAAGAAAAAGCTTGGGAATAAAGCTCAGTGGTAAGACTTTCCTGAGTCAAATCACCATTCCAAAAAAAAAAAGAAAGAAAGAAAGAAAGAGAGAGAGAGACAGAGAGACAGAGAGACAGAGAGAGACAGAGAGAGAGAAAGGGGCAGAAACAAAACAAACCTGGCATAGCAATACTAATGTAAGATAAACCCGTAGGATCAAAGAGATTTTCATAGCTATTGGAATGAAAAACTCCGAAGAAGCATACTGCAGTGGTGAACTTTGGCTGCTAACCAGCCAGCAGCCAAACCTAGAGAACCAAGTCTGAGAGCCACAAGGTAAATCTGACCAATCTTCTACCAGGCTTGGAATAGTGCTTTATTTTGACACCACTCCCTCAGAAGCTGACAGAGTAGAAAGCAAAGAAACAATGTTATCAAGTATGAACAACTAAACAAGTTTCATCACATCACCTGCAACAAACACAAAACCATGAAGGAAAAATACTTTTTAATGTACATAAAATGTTTGGGCTGGGGATGTGGCTCAAGCAGTAAGGCGCTCGCCTGGCATGCACAGGGTTCCATCCTCAGCACCACATAAAAATAAAGATGTTGTGTCCACCGAAAACTGAAAAATAAATATTAAAAAATTTTCTCTCTGCTTTTCTCTTCTCTTCTCTTCTCTTTATAAAAAAATAAAAAATACATAAAATGTTTGCAAAACTTAACCATGCAGAACTACAAAAAACATCTATAAAAATTTCAGACAATATTGAACAGTTGATCACAATTAAATAACATTGAAACTATAAAAGTGCATATTTACTTAAAATTTAATATCCACATTTCTTTAAAAAATCTATTCATCTTTGTTAAACTGTGTGAAAACAAATGAAAACCAAACCAAGCAAAAGTCAATGAAGTATAAAAATACTGGTAAAATGATAAAGGGGAAAAATATATGAAATTGAGATGATTAATAAAACTGCAATCTGATATTTTTTAAAGAAAAATAAAATGAAAAAGTGACAACACTGATGAACAAGAAGTTTCTAGGTCTGGGCAAGGAAATACATGAGACTGAAGCTTTTTGCATTGCCTGAAAATGAGAAGGTGCCAAATACAAACAAAAACATGGGCAGGAATATCAAAGGGAAGCAGAAACCATTAATGAAAATGGCCCCACTGATCACAGCTGGAGTGACCTGGAGCAAAATGAAGAGAGTGTACAATTATAATCCATGGTACAAAATCAGTGTCTCTAAGGTGGTACAGATACACATAAATGATAGAATACATTGAAAAAAGGGGAGAAGAGACAAATTTCTCCTGCAGAAGAATTCAAATAAATTCCACAGAGGCTCAGCCCTGAAGAGGGGAGCATTGTCCCTGTCCTTACTCTTGTCTTTGAACAGTGACTTACTTCCAGAGGTGCCTATGGCTATCAAGGGACAGGGTGCGGAGGGCATACTAGTAACTCCACAGTGGAGAAACCTGAAAATGACTGTTCTGGCCAGGTCAACGTTAAGTGCTGAGTCATGTTGATAGGGTGTACCCTTGATGTGATGGGATGTGATGGGAAGGGATGAACAGAGCAGAAAACACAACCACCCCAGGTGAGTCCAATTGAGAGACATCCTATCGTTTGCAAGACCAAATTCCCTCAAAATCCTCAAGTTTCCTCAAGACCAGCCAGAGCCTGAGAAACTCAGAGCCAAAAGAGAACTAAGGAGAGGTGCAAACTAGATGTAATGTGGTGCTTTAGTCGGGATGCTGCAACAGAAAACAGATGCTAGGCTCAAGAATAGGGAAATATGTTAGGCAAGGACTCTCCAGTCTGAACCAAAGGAAATCTGATATATGAATGAACAAAGGCTTTTAATTATCAAGAATTCATTGTTTTTTGGTTATTTATTCAAAACAAATGTACCACACGAATGCAAGATGTTCATATTAAGGGGAGTTGCCAGGCGGGGGTGGCACACACCTATAGTCCCATCAATTCCAGAGATTGACAGAAGCATTACAAGTTCGAGGCCAGCCTCAGTAATTTAGTGAGACCTTGTCTCCAAAGAAAAGATAAAAGTGGGCTGGCATGTAGCTCAGTAATACAGCATCCCTGGGTTAGATCCCCAGTACCAATAAACAAACAAACAAATAAGGAAGCTGTAGGGTTATGGAAGGGGTGTTGTATGGCAGTCTCTGTTCTATGCTTAAATTTTACGTAAATCTGAAACACTCAAAAATGCAATATTTTTCCAAAACAATATTAGGAAGGAAGTTTAGAAATACAATCAGGGTTCTTAAAAGTCTACAAAATAATAAAATGCAACATAAATCAAATGATTCTGTTAATGATTATATGTCTCTTACATGCTTTAGAACAGAAACCACTTGATATTTTTTAAAATTGTGCAATGTAACATATTTATTGGATATTTACAAAATACATGCATATGTACCATTAACAAATAACACACTGAACAAAAGTCGGACCCCATTCCAGGTCTAGAAGCAAAACTTGCCCTGCACCTGACTGTTCTTTTCTTCCACAGATCACAGCCCCATCTCTCTCCTAGACTCACCCTGCAAGGACTTAATTTGTCTTACAAGTACAAAATTAAAATTTTGACCATTTTATAGCATTGCACAGTTTTATATAAAACATAATTATATATAGTAATATATTTTATGTATCTTCATATTGCTTTATGTGGCTATACTTGGTTCTGCTTTCCTACCATAAGGTATTCAGCAGACTAAGTATTTCTGCTCTTGATGGGCATTTGGATTATTCTCACTTTTGACCCCTTCCAAACAACACTGCTCTGAACAATCTCAGACATGTTCAATATATAGACATTTCAGTCAACAAGTCACCATATTGAGGATTTTTGCATAAGTGTTCATCAGGTATGTTGGTCTGAAATTTTCTTTCCCTGACGTGTCTCTGCCTGGTTTCGGTCTCAGGATGATACCAGCTTCATACAATGAGTTTGAAAGGGTTCCTTCCTTTTCTAGTTCATGGAATAATTTGAGGAGTATTGATATTAATTCTTCTTCATAAATCTTGTAGAACTCAGTTGTGAATCTGTCTAGTCCTGGGCTTTTCTTGTTTGGTATGTTTTTGATGGCTTTTTCTATTTCCTTGATTGAAATTGATCTGTATAAATTGTGTATGTCCTCTTGACTCAGTTTGGGATGATCATATGCCTCTAAATATTTTTTGGTGTCTTTGAGGTTTTCTATTTTATGAGAGTACAAATTTTCAAAATAGTTTCTAATTGTCTTTCACATTTCAATGTCTGTTGAGGTATTTCCTTTTTCATCATGAATTTTAGTAATTTGAGTTTTCTCTCTCTTTTTGTTAGGGAAGCTAAGGGATTATCAATTTTATTTATTTATTTTTTCAAAGAACCAGATTTGTTTTAACAATTTTTTGAATTTTTTTTTGTTGTTGTTTGTTTCAAATTCATTGATTTCTGCCCTGATTTTAATTATTTCCTTTCTTCCACTATGTTTGTTGTTGCTTTGTTCTTCTTTTTCTAGGGTTTGGGACGTAATGATAGAGCCCTCCCCTTGAGATGGAGTTGAAAAATCCCTATCATCTACTGACCTCAGAGCCTTCCTAATATTATGGAGCAACAAATTACTTGTGTGTTTATTTTGAAGTTGGTGGAAAAAAACCCATTGTGCTGCCAGTTGTATAAAAATGTAGCATATACAATTACATACTGTACATAATATTTGAAAATAAAAATAAATGACTATGCTCCAGGTTTATGTATTTTCTATACTGTATTATTTATTGTTGCTTTAGAGTGTCCTTCTACTTACAAAAAGTTACTGTGAACACTGTGCTGGCGAAGCCTTTTATCTCACATTTACCACATTTATTGATTGCAATATTCTCTCATATTTGATCTAATCTCATATTTTTCTGTCCGTCATGACCCCTGAGCATACAAAAAGTACTGCTAGTATTACCAGGAAAAGGCCATATCAAGAGATGGACCTGGAAATGAAATTAGAAGTGATTGAGGACTACCAAGACTTTGAACTCATGATCCTCCTACTGTGACTTGAATGATTTTGGGGGAGGATGGATACTGGGGATTTAACTCAGGGGCATTCAAACTCTGAGCCACATCTCCTGCCTATAATTGTATTTTATTTAGAGGCAGGGTCTCATTGAGTTGCTTAGCACCTCGCTTTTGCTGAGGCTGGCTTGGAACTCTCAATCCTCCTGTCTCAGCCTCCTGAGCCACTGGGATTATAGGCGAGCACCACAACTCCTGGCTTTGAATGATTTTTTCTCCCTGCTCTCCAACTTAGTTCCCTCTTTCAATTCACCCATTTAAAAATATTGATCTTAAAAATCCTTTTCCCTTTTAGTTTGAATACAATAGTACCCCGAAATATTTTACCTAATAGAGAATCCCCAAATGTTCAGCCCTGTTTAATGCTTTTCTTTTATTTATTTTTTAATAATAATTTATCAGTCACTTAAATATAGTTTATTTGATTTTATAGTTTAAAAATCAAGGTTCATAATATTTAATAACATTAAATAAATATTTAATAACAAAGCTACAGAGCTGAGGAGTAGATAAGTATATTTTTTTTGGTTGGAAATATTTAAATTTTTTAAATTATTTTTTTATGTATATATGACAGCAGAATGTATTCCAATTCTTATTACACAGAGCACAATTTTTCATGTCTATGGTTGTATACAAAGTATATTCATACCAATTCGTGTCTTCATACATGTACTTTGGATAACTATGTCTATCACATTCCACCATCATTTCTAACCCCGTCCTTCCTCCTTTTCCCTCCTATCCCTCTGCCCTATTAGAGTCCCTCTACTCCTCCCATGCTCCCTCTCCCTATCCCACTATGAATCAGCCTCTTTATATCAGAGAAAACATTCATCATTTGGTTTGGGGGGATTGGCTAACTTAATTTAACATTATCTTCTCTAACTTCATCCATTTACCTGCAAATGCCATGATTTTATACTCTTTTATTACTGAGTAATATTCCATTATGTATATATGCCACATTTTTATTCCATTCATCTGTTGAAGGGCATCTAGGTTGTTCCACAGTTTAGCTATTGTGAATTGTGCTACTATAAACATTGATGTGGCTGTGTCCCTGGAGTATGCTGTTTTAAGTCCTCTGGGTATCATCTGTTGCAGAAAGGCTCTTCACCTTCGAACTTACTGAAGAAGGCAGAGAAGTAAAGTGTAGGTGATACAGAAGACCTGCTAGCTTGAAGAATCAGAGAAAAAAGATAGGAATGACTAGCCTCCCCCTTGGGTTTTCCAGGCAACCAGTCATCTCAACTGCAAAGGAGCAAAGTAACATTGGTCTCTTCCCTTGCATCACTTATTGTTCTAATTTTTGCATGGGTTAATACCTCTAATTTTTATAAATAAATTATTAGCATCAATGTCTCACATGTTTTACATTGGGGAAAATACTGGTGTTGGGGTTAAGAGAACTAAGTAGACAATTAGAGAAACCATTATTATTTTAAGGACTATCCATTGCTTGTTTCTTGGTGTATATTTAAAATGAGAGGAGACCAAGTGTTGATTGTTTTCAAATGCCTTTCAACAATGATAAAAATGATCACATACTTCTTACTCTTGGATCCATTTATAGGATTCTTACATTTAATTTATTTATAGTATTCCAGATTGAAGCCAGGGCTTCATGCATGCTAGGCAAGCACTCTACCATTCAGCTATATGCTCAGCTCTTAAATTTTCTTATTCAAACTGTTAAAAGAAGCAACCCTCATGCTAATGAAATTTTTATTTTATTGATCAATTAAAAACAAAACAAAGCAAAAATGAGGGTTTGGGACATAACTCAGTGGTAGAGTACTTGCCTAGCATGTGTGAGGCCCTGGCTTCCATCACCAGTACCACAAAACAATGAAATAAAAAATTAAACCAAAAATGATTCACAAATCTAACAGGCCTCAGAAATAAAACAAGTTTAGAGAACATCAATTAACAATGTGATCTGACAGCATATACACAAACATAAAAGTGAGGTATAGAGACAAATTAATTAGTTAGTGGTTAATTGGTTAACTATTTGCAGATTTTCCTACAATTAGCAACTGTTCAGCTACTGTGATGTAACTCCACATTAGTTTGGTCTGTTGGGCTTCGTGTGAATTCCAGTTCATACCAACAGTCTACACGTTTTATCTAACAGAACTATTATTGCCTACAGGCAATGAACTCCATTAGTCATTATATAATTATTCTTTTAATGGGATTAATATCTCTTAACTAATATTTAACTTGATATTTTTGCATCAATCTTCATAAATAAGTTTTATTTATAATTTTATTATTATGCAAGATTGTCATGATTTTTTACCAATATTGTGTTGACTTTACAACTTGAAGTTTCTTCTTTTTAAATGCCCAAAATGATTTGGAAAGAGGTATTACATAATTACTTTGTAATATTATTTCCTCTGGGGAATTTTTAAATAGTAGATCTTTTGACATCTATCTGTATTTCTTTTTTTTCTTTCTTTCTTTCAATGGGGAAATCTCACTATGTTTCCCTGGTTGGCCTTGAACTCACATTCTCCTGCTTCCTGCCTCCTGCCTCAGGCTCCTGCATTGCTGGGCTTAACAGGCATGGGCTACCACACCTGGTTTTTGTATATTTCTTTCTTTCTTTTTTTTTTTTTTTGGTGTGTGTGTGCCAGGGATTTAATGTGTGGCCACTTAATCAGGGTCTCAAAATTACTCAGGGCTTTGCTAATTTGTTGAGGCTAGGTATGAATTTGCAATCCTGCCTCTGCAGGGATTATAGGCTGGGATTATAGGCATGCACCAGCTTTTCTATATTTCTGACATAGAAATTTATGGTTTAGATTTTCTAATTAAATTAGTTTTAGTAAGTTAATTTTCTAGAAAAGTGTACATATTATTCAAGCTTTCTGTTGATTTATTATGATTTTAATTATTATTATTTTAATTTTATTTTCTAGAGGTCCATGGTGATTGAATGCAGAGCCTTGTGCGTGCAAGGCAAGCACCCTACCAACTGAGCTATATCCCCAGCCTCGATTTTAGTTATTCTTAATCATTAATTCCTGTGTGTTTTCTCTATCAATTCCTTCATGCTACTCATTATTTGTTCCTAACTTTTTGAATCAGAACCTTGATCCATTTAATTTCATCCTATCAATTTGACTGAAAAAAATATCCAACACTGCAAATCCTCTTCAACGCGGTCTTCACTGAATCTCATATATTTCTGCACATATGTGTACTAATTTTGAAATCTAAAAACTCTCCAGTAATACATGTTGTGTCCTAGGCATTGATCTTAACACTTTATGGATATTAACTCATAGAACTATTGGACCAGACACATGAGGTAGATGTTATTTCTTTTTTAAGTTGAGGAATCTGTCATCAACAAGTAATTTTCAAGGCCACACATGCTGTTAAGAGATGGAACTAAGTTTCAAACTCAGGCTGTCTGACCCAGAGTTCATACTGTTATTCTGATTTCTGACAACTTGGCTTTTTCTGGCTTTTGTTTCTCTCTAATTCAATAGAGAATTTTTAACTTTGAGAAAAGTCCTTCCAGATTCTCTGGTTTTTAAATGTATTCCTAGTCTTATTGCACTGTATTTTAGAATGTTCACATTTTTTTTACTTTGGTTTAAAAGTGTATTTATGTTTTCTTACCACCCTAATTTATTGTCAAATTTGATCCTCTGGCACTTGAAAAAAGCAAGCATCTTTATCACCAGGTACATAAATTCCACCTTATTGTTAATGTGAATTATTTATATCTTTATGTTTGTCCATTTGTTTTTTTGTTTGGACTGAGATGAATTAGATTCTACTTTTAATGTTTGTTTCAACTTGTATTTTATCTAGTATAATTTATCCAAGCTGCATGAATGTTCATGATTGCTTTATTTTCAGTGTGAACTTTAGCCTTTAGTATAATTAAAAGCTCTTCTATGTATTTTTGGTCTCAATTACAGTTTTTCTAATATTAAAGTGTGTGGCTCTATTTTTGTTTGCATTATCTTTGATAGCACCTCCCATTCTTTTGTGTTCAGCCTTTTTATTTTAGCTCTATCTCCTTAATCTAATTCTGAGTTCGAAAACACATTTTAAGAGCAGGGTGTGGTGGTAACCGTCTGTAACTCCAGCTACTGGGGAGGCTGAGGCAGGGAAATTGCAAGTTTGAGGTCAGCCTTAGCAACTTAGCAAGACCCAGTCTTATTAGAAAAGGGGTGGGAATGTGGTTGAATGCTTCCCTACAATATGTGAGGCCCTAACTTTGAAACACAGTACAAAAAAAAAAAAAATCATACACACCACACATGTGTGTACACAGATTTATATTATATATACACACATTTATATTTTTTAATTCAACTATCTTTGCAGGTACAAGAAGAAATACCAAATTTATTTATTAAACAAAGAAGAAATAACAAATTCATTTATTAAATATCACAAAAGTACAAAACACCTAGTGTCAGAACACTCAGGCCTACTCCAAAAAGTCGGAAGTTCTAGTTTCTGCATGAACAATGGTTGGTGGTGGCCTGGGAGGTAAAGCATGTCAGTGTTTAAAGAACTTCGATAAGCCCTGGGCTTCACTGAGGCTATAGCAATGTCTGATGGAAGCTAAAGTCAGTGGCTTAGAGGCCCACATTCAACTTGGGATGAAGTGAGGCTCAGTCATCCTATATTGGCTCAAATGATTGTGGGGGCCAGAGGGGAACACCACAGGGGAGATATCCTGAGGGTGACATAAGAAGCAAGAGGTGGTCATGATATCCAGGCCACGGTAGGGTCCAAAGGCACAGCCATGTTGAGGAGTGGGCTAAGAGTCCTTGAGAAATACCACAACCTCCTGTGGCAGCTTATGGGGAGGGAAGGTCCACTTCTGTGGCACAGTGAACCCTGGTTGCCATAGCGGGAGAAAGCACAAACATCTCACTGGTCTCCACTCTGGGGTCTCCACAGGTGAAAGACTCAGGCCTGAATTGTTGCTTGATGAGGATATTCTGTGGTTCCAAGTGTTAGGAGTCAGAGGCACAGCATTTGGCAATATATTAAGTAGCCATGGATTCAGAGGTTGAGAGCAACCATTAATAAAGTGATTTTAGGCCTCAAAGGTGCAGCATCATCTAGCTTCAGCTGGGAGGAATCCCACCCAGAGACATAAGGGATTTTGGCAACCTTAGTTGAGTCTAAATTCCTAGAGGAAGAGTGGTTCAACACTACAACTTCTGCAAGGTTCATAGGGGTCATTTAGTACCCAACAGTGGCCCTGAAGAGCCTTCTAAAAGGCATAATAACATTGGAAGCAGTCAGCAGGACAATTTCAGGGAGACAACTTAGTACTGTTTTCCAGAGAGAACAAGCATGGGCTGGGGTGCATCAGGAACCAGGAGGGGCCCCAAGGGTTGAAGATCAGGGGCACAGCAGAATCCAGGAACCATGGCAGAAAAATGAGACCAGGTCTTACAGATTGTGTAAATGCCATCCAAAGGCAGGCACTGAGGCTCTGTGTTGCAAGCTGTTCTCTTGGTGCAGATCAAAAGGTGACTCTTGGTTGGAGTCTGGAAAGTTGTCTCACAAATTGAGTCCCACTTTGCAAAGACCACAACCACGATTATCACATCTACCAGTTGATAGAGTTACGATGGATGGATAGTATTTCTTGACAGAGTCACAACAGGCAACACGTGAAATTAATGACTCTACCAGGCTTTGCATCAGCTCTGTAGCCTTAGGAGGGGCATCTGGACCCTGGGCTTATGAGTACACTTAAGAGCTGCCAGCCAGCACAGTTCTCCAGAAACAATAAGCATCTAGGTATCTCTCAAGAGCATCCAGTCCTCTCTGTGGTCAGCAGCTCTGGCTTAGTCACTTCTTGGACTCAGTGTGGTCCTCTACTGCCCTGTCTTGACCGAATTTCCACAGCTCATAGCGCTCAGGTTGTAGGATGCGCACAAAGGGGTCCATGGAGAAGCTGACCTCTCCAGAGCTGCATTGAGACACTGCTTTGCCATAATCAATCCATCACAGAGTGGCGAAATTGATGGCCTCTGCACAGTTGAAGCCATGGTTGAAGCCAGCATGGTAGCCATAGGCAACTGTCACCATGAACTCTCCAGCCTCCTGAGTCATGCGGTTGAAGGGAATGCCATTCTCATGGAGGACTGTGGGCGAGATGAGGGCCACCTTGTGCCTCAGGAAAGCCTCACAGCCCTGGGAACTTCCCGGGAAAAGCTCCCTGGCCAGGCGCTCCAGGCGTTGCCCGTGTTCAGGGGGCACGGCGTACCCTGTTTTGGGCTCCCCAAAGTGCAAGTAGTTGATGCTGTAAAGGTCCATGTCCTCCGTGTGCCACGCAAAAGTGGCCTTCCACATGCCAAAGTACCGATAGGGCGTGTTGACACCCTCAATGACAACTCCACATTCCTGCTCCAGCAGGTACTAAATGGTTCCCAGGTGTCCCAGGTTCCACTCTTTAGTGTTCTCATCAAATAAGGAGCCACTGATGTCAGCACCATAAATTGGTGAGTGAGTCATAGAGACAGTTCTTCCAGTAGTTTCTCTCCAGGTGTGGGGGAGTTCTATACTTTTCACTGTTTGCCAGAAGGTGATACTCTCTCACTGTCATGGCTTTCTTCATTTGGTGGTATTAAGTGAACATACCTGCCTTCCCAGAGACCACCTGCTGCAGGGGAGTGACTATTAGATGTCACTGACATCATCATAGGACTGCCTGGCTCTCCATTCCTTATGTGGAATTACCTTGGCCAGGCCAGCTCTGTGTGCCTCGTGGGATTCCATGTAATTTCCACTAAATCTAGAAGTAGATCTTGAAATGATTTATCATGCCTAGAGCACAACACTTGCCTCATATGCTTGTGCCTTTTACTACTCAGAGGCATTTGTTTTCTCCAGGAGTTAAACAAAAGTTCATGAATTGGAAGCAGAGATTATCATCTGGCATTTTCTAATTCCTCACATCCCTGAACAACCTTGCAATGAAGGATTATAATGTCAGCAGGGGCCACAGATCTTCACCTTCTCAATCAAGACCTAGAGTGTTGTTCTAGTTTCTTGCCCTAGAAACAGACTTCAAGAGCTCAGCACTGGTATTTTTTAGAAGTGCCCTTGGGGTACATATGGGTAGGGGAAAGGGAGGGGACTGAGGCAGGGTTGAGCAAAGAAAAAGTTGAGCCCAGGTTCCATCTCAAAGACAGTCATAGCCAATCCTTCAAGGAACTCTGAGCTGAACTGGCCCTTCAGAGTTGTCCCAGGAGGAGCATTGTGGCCAAACTTTCATGCTTCAGCATGAAGCACTCATTGGATATGGGCTTCCCTGAGAAGAGCCATGGCCTTGGGTGAGGCATCTCTCCACAGCTGTAGGAACTGGGAGCTGAAACCTGTGTCCGTGCACACCAGGGGCAATAAAACTTCATCTGAAGGAATAAAAGCCTCCACCTCTCAGTTCTTATCAATATAAGTCCATGTGAGATCTGCTGTGAACCAGCAGCTCCCTAGGGCTGCTCTCTGCCAAGAAATACAGTGAGCTTCCATCTTGTGATCCTAGCATCTCAATATTGACTTACTCTCCCTTTCAGTTGGACATTTCCCTCCCATCCTCCTCTGTTCCTGGAGTTCCTGAGTTCAGTCTCTCAGCCTTGTTTTCCATCTCTTGTAACATTAGGAAAGACAGAATTGCCACCTGGATGAGATAGGATTAAGATATGGGGGTTTGCTGCCTTTACTCAGGACCTCAAACATATATCAACTTCTTATTACTTATGTCTTCATCTTTACCTGGTGTTTCCAATTCTAGAGCCTTACTGAAATTCTGTGGGTAGAAGTAAGGATGGCTCTTACTGAGGAGAGGGGGCTTGCTTCTCTGAAATATTTCTTTCTCTATCCAAACTAGCATTTTCAACTTCAAAAATACATTCTGCATTTGTCCACTGTGTGCATTTTCAACACTACCAATAAAGTCTAAGTTAGCATTACTCTCAATGTATTATCTAGATGGTCTAGCTGCTACTCCAGCCCCCACATTTTTCACACGACTAAGCTGATTATTGAAATTTGGAAATCATATCATGTCAACTGCTATTTTTACTTCTAATGCCTTCTCCTTTCAAGTTGCGAAAGAATCAAACACTTACCATGAGACACAAGGCCCACATACTCTGGCCCTGCCTCGTCTTCCTTTCTATGCCCCAGACACAAATGAGCTTCCTTTCTATTCCTAAGAAAACATAATCACTCTGCTCTGCATTAGGCCTATTGCACATGCGGATTCCTGAAAGTGGAAAATCCTGCTCTGGATCTTAAGGGACTCAAAAATGTCTTCTGCTCTGTGAAGCATTCCGTGACTAAGTGTCCCATTTGGGACACTTGCATCCTAGGGATTATATCCTCAGTGAGAAAAAAGCAATAACATTTCTGTTGTCTCCAGAACTCTCCTCTGCATTTCCGCCATACAATTCCCTCTAGGTCACAAAGGCAACACTTACTGCTCCATCCTAGAAACACAAGCTTAGCATGAAAATTATGAGGAAAACCCTTTAACCAAGCACAGACTGATCCCTGTGCATGATTCTGGGACATTCCTGACTGCATTCTCCTACAAGCACACCCCACCTGCTCTGGTTACATTCAGAACCTTGGCGACCTCTGAGAGCACAAGTGGGGAGCCCTACACAGTCCATCCCACAAAATGCAATGGGATCCCACTTGCAATGGGATTCACATTTGTGTGTGAAGCTTGAGAAGAGCTTCCTGGCACTGTACAGCCTCCTGTCCCCTACACCCAGAAAAGCCACATGGAGTCTAGAGAGACTACCAGTAAGAATAAGACATGGAGCATACCTATATCCAGGCTGTACTAATGAAGGGAAGAGTAAATGTGTTCCTCCAAAGCCTCAGACCCTCACAATGAGGAAATATGGAAAGAAACTAGAATTATAAACCTGTCACCTAGGATAAAACAGAAGGGACTCACGAGTTCCCTGAAATGTTTATAGATTTTCACGTGTGTAGAGTTGTTAAAAGGGAAGATCTGTAGCTTTCAGCAGACTCTCAATGCCCATGGGGAATGCCAGAGTTAATTTTAAGTCTAAAATAATAAGCTTAGCTATAAATTTTTAAATTAAGAAATAATTATATAAAAAGTTTATACTGTAGTTATTTAGCAAGAAATATGGTCAATACATGCATGATTTTAATAAAGAATTTAGAACTGAACCTAAAAGGTGATAAAAATGGCTTTAAAAAAGAACTTTAAAAGAATTTTGTACATCAGTGCTCATGCAGCACTGTTCACAATAGTTAAAAGGTGGGAAAAAAAACAAATATCCATCAATGGATGAATATATACATAAAATGTTGGGTATATACAGACTGGGACAGTGTCTAGTGTTGAAGAAGAAAATTTTGATACATGTTGCAATGTGAATGCGCACATTATACTAAGTGAAACAAACCAGACACAAAACAACACATACTGTATTATTCCACTTGTTGTAGGTGCCATAATAGTCAAATTAATACAGAAATGAAGTAGAATGATGGATTCTGGCAGCTGGAGCAGTGTGTAATAAGAACTATTGCCTAATGGGTAGAGTACCACTTTGTGGTGAGGAAAGGCTCTGCAGATGGATAGTGGTTGTGTAGATAATATAATTAGAATGTCTTTTATAGTCACTAAAATGGTTATAAATTATATGTTACATATATTTAACCACAAGAAAAATATTTTGATATTTAATGAAAGAAAATTTTTCATGGATGTTCATAACTGCTTTACTTTCATTGCAAAGCATGTTTAAAGAGTTCTTTAGTATTATGAAGAAACTTCTAGACAGTGGATATGATCAAAGCATGATATATTCATGTCAGGAGAGGTCACAGTAAAACTCATTAATTTGCACAATTCATATATGTTAATAATTACAATTTGTTTTTTTTTAAAGTGCTCTTTTTCTAGGGCCCAGGCTGTAGACAATGGTAAAGTGGTTGCCTCGCATGTGTGAGGCACTGGGTTCGATCCTCAGCACCACATAAAAATAAATAAAGATATTTTGTGCCCATCTACAACTAGAAAAAAAGTACACACACACACACACACACACACACACACACATATCCTTCCTCTATATAGCTTTGGCCTCATTTTGTTTGTCTGATACTAAGATCCATGACTTCAGTGAGGTTTCTTTGTTTGCATTTTCCTTGGTACAGGAAAACCTGTTTAGATATATCTCTTTCATACAATTTGATATGAAGAATATATTTTAAGGGTTTCCCCCTCTTTGTTTTGTGGGTACACATTAGAAATAACAAATTTACTTCACAGCAATAATGTTACAAAACCTGCCTAGGGTAGAACTACCAGACTCAATTGGTCAAAAAGTTTAGTTTCTTCAGGAGCAGTGGTTGGTGGTAGCCTGGGAAGCAGAGCATGTTACACTTGTCGGGCTCTGAGGTGCTACTGGTCCTCACTTTGGCAGTGGCAAGATCCAGGGGAAGGCTGATTAAGGACAGACACCCTGATGGAATTTGGGGATGAAGTAAAGAAGCTCAGTCAGGTTCTCTGCATCATCCAATGTTGACCCATGATTGTGGAGGTAGAAGCATATACCATAGAGGAGGAAACAAGGTCATAAGAAACAAGAGGTAGGCATGGCATCTAGACCATGGTAGGGGCCACAGGAACAGCCATGTTCAGGAGTGGTCTGAGAGTCCCTGAGAGATGCTACAACATCCTGTGGCAGCTTATAGGGTGGGGAGATCCACTTCCTAGGCCACAGTGAGCCCTAGTTGTTATAGAGGGAGAAAGCATCAGGCATCCTCAGAAATGTCAATTCTTGAAAGTAACAGGGAACAGGTACTAGAGATAGGCACATGCCAGGATTGCTGTATGGCTGAGAACTTCTATGGTTCCTTCCAAGTTTCCTGAGTGGATTTGGCAGCACTTTGTTGCTATAATGAAATATGTGAGGCAGACTACTTGGCAAACATAGAAATTTCTTTTGACTCATGATTTTGGAGAATGAAACTCCAAACAGGATGATGCAGTCACCTATAAGGGTGTCTACTGGTTGCATCATATGGTAGGGAGAGCATGTACATATCTCTCTGATATATGGTCTCTTTCCCTGTCCTTATAATATCACTAGGATTCTATCATGACAGCTTGACCCTAAGGATGCAATCTAAACTAAACACATTCTAAAGGTCACACCTTTAAACACTATACATAGATTAACTCTCCATTCTCTTAAAACTATTAACATAAGACCCCTTGTTTTAATCAGGTTTTTCATCACTGTGAACAAAAGACCCAGCAAGAACAACTTAAGGAACATTTATTTGGCTCAGGGTTTCATAGGTTCTATGGATCATCAGCTCCACAGCTCTGGGCCTCAGTGAGGCAGAACATTGCAGTGGAAGAGTGTGGCAGAGAAAAGCAGCTCAGAACAAGGTAACCAGGAAGCAGAGAGAGAAAATCAATACTCATCAAAAGCAAAACATAAACCCCAAAGTCCCCCAGTGATCTACTGTTTTCCAGACACATCTTACATGCCAACAGTTTTGACCCAGTTAATCCATATGACTAGATTAATTCAATGATGAAGTCATATCTATTGTGATCTAATCATTTCTCTTATGAAAATTATTGCATTTTTTAACACTTGAGCTTTTATTAGACACATACAGGTAAACAATAACACTCATACAGGACTAATTCTTCTGAATGAGTTCAGGGGGACAATTTATATTTGAACCAAAACACTAGGATTAGGGGTCAAAGACACTGTCACATTTACAAAATACTCAGTAGCCAAGATTAAGAGCATCCATTGGTGGCCAAGGCTTCTCCAAACTCAAAGGTTCAAATCCCTCTACTGGCAAGAAGATCCTGGAGACCTCCACTGGATCCAGAATCTTGGAGGAATAAGAGAGGTCCAAGCCTAAAACCTCAGCAGGTATCATGCAGTCCCCAGTAGCATCCTTGGCAACACTTACAGGTGGAATGATGTCAGGAGCAGTGAGTGGGACAATTTCAGGGAGATACAGCGTGATGCTATCCAGAGATTGCAAGCATGGGCCAGGGTGCATTGGTTCATCAGGATCCAGTGGGGGACCCAAGGGTTGAAGATCAGGGGCACAGCAACATCCAGAAGCCTTGGCAGGAAAATGGGGCCCAGCTCACACAGATACAGAATCATTCATCAAAGCTCTATCCTCAGGCAAGGGCTGATGCTCAGAACCTGAAGCTGTGTTCCCTGTGGCCACCATTAGGAGTCCTTTGGTCTGTGTCAAGACAGTAGGCTCAGGAGCCTCCAATTCCCAAGAACAAAGAGGACTGACAGTTTTGGTCCTTGACCGGATCCTTCCAGACTTTGAGAAGCAACCTTTAACTGTAGTCCTGGGCTGCATATAACCATTTGGGGATGACTTGCTACAGGTCGCAGGACATATTGGGGTGCAGCCACGGCTCCCACAGCCTGTGGCTATAGAACATTTGAGGCATCTTTTTTGCTGCCTGCGGAGGTGTCTCAGGCTAGCCGCCAGTCTCCCAGGAACCTGTTTCTGTTTTGCTGATGCGGTGGGCTTGGTGTGGTCCAGAGCTGCTGGGTCTTGCCAGAGTGGGAACTGTCTCAGGCTGGGGGAAGCTTTCCTACGTGAAAGGACGTCCCTCCAGGTGGTCATCGCCTGTCTACCAGGCGCTGTAGGCTCAGTGTGGTCCACTACGGCCCTGTCTTGCCTGGATTTCCACAGCTCATAACGCTCGGGTTGCAGGATGCGAACAAAGGGGTCCATGGAGAAGCTGACCCTGAACTTCCCACAGCTGCACTGTGACGCCACTTTGCCATAATCAATCCACCTCTAAGTGGCGAAATTGATGGCCTTCGCACAGTTGAAGCCATGATTGAAGCCAGCATGGTAGCCATAGGGAAATGTCACCATGAACTCACCAGCCTCCTGAGTCACACGATTGAAGAGAATGCCATTCTCATGGAGGACTGTGGGCGAGATGAGGGCCACTTTGTGCCTCAGGAAGGCCTCACAGCACTGGGAACTGCCCGGGAAAAGCTCCCTAGCCAGGCACTCCAGGCGCTGCCTATGTTCAGGGGGCACTGAGTACCACGTTTTTGGTTCCCCAAAGTGCAAGTAGTTGATGCTGTAAAGGTCCATGTCCTCCGTGTGCCATGCAAAAGTGGTCTTCCACATGCCAAAATACAGGTAGGGCCTGTTGACACCCTCAATGACAACTCCACATTCCTGTTCCAACAGGTCCAGAATGGTTCCCAGGTGTCCCAGGTTCTACTCTTTAGTGTTCTCATCAAATAAGGAGCAACTGATGTCAGCACCATAAATTGGTGAGTCATAGAGGCGGCTCTTCTAGTACTTTCTCTCCAGATCTTCAAAATTCAGGTGTGGGGGAGTTCTATACTTTTCACTGTCTGCCAGGAGATGATACTCTCTCACTGTCATGGCTTTTTTCTTTTTGTGGTATTGAGTGAACATACCTGCCTTCCCAGAGACCACCTGCTGCAGGGGAGTGGGTATTAAGATGTCACTGACATCATCATAGGACTGCCTGGCTCTCCATTCCTTGGGTGGAATTACCTTGGCCAGGCCAGCTCTGTGTGCCCCTTGGGATTCCATGTAGGCAATATAATTGTTGAAATCTGAGAATTCTTCCATGTTTGGGTGGAATGTCATAATGGTGGAACTTCTTGTCTGGGTACCACAGTGAGCAGACTTCATGGTGCAATATTTTCAGCAACAGATTCTAAAACCTTCGATGTATTACAGATTCCTGAGAATGTTTGGGAATTATTTCTTCTACTTGTCTTCTTCCTCCTTATTTTCTTTCCTTCCTTCTTACTCCCTTCTTCCTTTCTCTTTTAAGTATGTTTGCTTATCTATGAGGCAGTAACCCAGTCTTGAGCCTCCAATTTAATGATATATCTTTTCCAACTTTGCTGATTCACCAAAAGTATTCTGATCAGCGGATATTTTACCCAAATAAAATTGAGTATTTTCCAGTGGAGCAGGTACCACAATCCAAGAACTGGCTCAGCCTGCAGCTCAGTGAGTTTCCCTTTGTTGGATCTGTAAGGAATGACAATGATCAAATTATACTTATATTGTGTGCAGATACAATTATGTAACAAATGCAACCATTAGAGCATAGCATTGTGGCCCATTCCTGTAATCCCAGCAACTCGGGAGGCTTAGGTAGAAGGATCACAATTTCGAGGCAAGCCTCAGCAACTTAGGAAGATACCTGAGCAAATTAGTGAGACCCTGTCTCAAAATAAAAAATCAAAAGGGCTTGGGAATGGAATTCAGTGATAAAGCACCCCTGGGTTCAATCTCTAGTACCCCCTCCAAAATAAATCCAACAATCATGTAGGATTATGATATAGCAATAAAAATATTGGGGGAAAAAGCTAATCCCCAAAGCCTAAACTCATATTATTTTGTAAGTAGATTCTCTTACTTTCTTTTCTGTAACCTTTTTTAGAATGATTTGGGTTTATGAGGCCATGAGCATAACCTTGATGCCAAAACCAGAACAAGCCCCACTGGAAATCCCATAGGCTCAAGTTAAATTAATGGCAAATTTACAAAAATATTTAAAAAGAAATAAATGATATTTTTAATGCAGCTGGGTATTAAAAGAATAATACACCACGAAGGTTTTGTTGTTTTATTTGTTTGGTTATTTTAAAATTAACCTTTTAAACTTTGGATACTTAAGGCCTTAGAGGGAAACCACAATTTTTCATTATATAGCTTTGTACAAAACTTGAGTTATGTAAGATTTAAATGAAAATATACAATCAAGAAAAAATAAATAAATAGAAGATTAATAATACTTCATGGTTTTCAGGATGATTTAAAAATCAAGCAGTATAATGAAAAGCAGTTTGGAGATTCCTCAGAAAATGTGGAATGGAACCACCATTTGACCCAGCTTCCCCACTCCTTGGTCTAAACCCAGAGGACTTAAAATCAGCGTACTATAATGATGCAGCCACATCAATGTTTATAGCAGCTCAATTCACAATAGCTAAGCTGTGGAAGCAAACTAGATGCCCTTCAATAGATGAATGGATAAAGATACTTGGTATATATACACTCTGCAATATTACTCAGCATTAAAAGAGGATAAAATTATGGCATTTGCAGGTACATGCATGGATCTGGAGAGTATCATGTTAAGTGAAATAAGCCAAACCAAAGAACCAAAGGCCAAATATTCTCTGTGATAAGCAGATTCTGAACCATAATTAGGAGTGGGGGTAGGGAAGAATGAAGAAGTTTAAATTGGGCAGAGGAAAGTGCAGGGAGACAAGAGAGTGTGGGGGTGGGAAAAGTGGTGGAAGGGACATTATTATCCTATATACCTGTGTGATTACACTACCCTCATGACTCTACACCATGTACAGCCAGAGGAAGAAGTTATGCTCCATTTGTGAAAAATATGTCAAAATGCATACTACTGTCATGTATAGCTAATTAGAACAAATTTAAAAACAAAAATAAATGGAAATAGTACATATTAAGAAAAAATCCAGTAGTGTAACTGTTTACACCAATAGTTGAAAAAAAGATATTATTTCATGAGAAATATAATTAAAATAACTTAATCTCTAATAATTACTTGATATACATTATGTATGTTTTAATTCTTAATTTTTAAAAAGAGGTAGAAATTCCCTTCATGAAGAATACTTTGTAGCAGATTTCAAACAGAAATTAATCAGAAGAGACAAAGAAGGTCCCTATATCTTAGACAAGGGAACAACCCAATAAAAATATAAAACAATAGTAAATATTCATGTCCCAGATGTCAACCCACCCAATTACATGGAAAAAAAATACCCCATGATATTAAATCATACATAGGCCCCAACATCATAATAGTGAGTGCTTTCAGTATACCTTTATCACCAACAGACAGGACATCAAAAACATAAAATCAATTAAGATATCTCCAACCTAAATGACATAATAAATCTAATGAACCCAATGGACATCTATAAAATATTCCACCACAAAACAGCTAAATTTACCTTCTTCTCAGCTGTACATGGCACTTTTTCCAAAATAGTTCATATTCTAGGCCACAAAGTAAATCTTAGCAAATACAAAAAAATCTATATAACCCCACATATCCTATTAGATCATGATGGAATAAAGCTAGAAATGAAGAGCAAGAAAAATAATAAAAACTGCATAAACACATGGAGATTACACAAAACTTCCAAAGGAAGAAGAGATAGAAGAAAAAATGAGGATAGAAATCAAGAAAGTCTCAACAACACATAAAAATAAATAAATAAAATCTACAACAAAAAATATTTTATAAAAAATACACGAGAACAGAGATATAAAATATTAAAATCTCTAAGACACGATGAAAGCAGTTCAAGAGGAAAATTTGTAGCATGGAGTGCCTACATTAAAAAATTAGAGAGGGCTACAGATATAGCTCATTGGTAGAGTGCCTGCCTGGCATGCATGAGGCCCTGGGTTTGATCCCTAGTGCCACAAAAAGAAAAAAAAAATAAGAGATCTTCCAAATAAATAACCTTATATTCCAGATCAAGGTCTTAGAAAAAGAAGACAAACTAACCTCAAAACCAATAGAAGACAGATAACTAAGATCAGAGTCAAAATCAATGAAATTGAGTATAAAAAAAATGCAGAGGATCAACACAACAAAGAGTTGGTGCTGTGAAAAGATGAGTAAGATGAACAAACCCTTAGCCAAATTAAGCAAAAGAAAGGGTGAGAAGGTGCAAATCAACAAGAACAGAGATGGAAAAGGAGATAGTACCACAAACTCTTCTGAAATCCATGTTCTGATTACCAGAACCTATTTTGAAAATTTTTTCTCCAATGAACTGGGAAGTCTGGAACACATTGACAAATTCCATATGCTGCCCAAATTGAATCAGGAAAATGAAGAAAACCAAAACAGACCAATATTAAGCAATAAAATTGAAACAGCACTTAGAAGACTACAAAAAAAAAAAAAGAAAAGAAAAAACAAAGAAAAGGGGCTGGGGTTGTAGCTCAGTGGTAGAGCACTTGCCTAGCATATGTGAGGCACTGAGTTTGATTCTCAGAACTTCATATAAATAACTGAATAAAATAAAGTTTCATCGACTTTTTTAATTAAAAAAGAAAGAAAGAAAAGCCTAGGATATGATAGATTCTTATCTGAGTCCTAGCAGACTCTTTATCAGACTTTCTCAAATTATTATATGAATATGAAAGGGAGAGAACACTCAAAATACATTTTATGAAGCCAGTATAACCTTGATACCAAAACCATAGAAATATGCATCAAGGAAAGAAAACTACAGACCAATATCCTTGATGAACATAGAGGCAAAAATCCTTACTAAAATATTAGCAAGCTGCATTCAAAAACACATCAAAAAGATAATACACCAAGATCAAGTGGGTTTCATCCCAAGGATGCAAGTTTTGTTCACCATATGCAAATCAATAAATGAAATTCACCTCTTAAACATAATTCAGGACAAAAATCATATGATCATCTCAATAGACCAAGAAAAGGCCTTTGATGAAATTCAATAAACATTCATGTTGAAAACATTGGAGAAGCTTGGGATTGAAGGAACTTACACTCAACATCATAGAGGCCATTTAAAAAAATATATGCTTTAGTTAAAAATGGACCTTTATTTATTTTTTATTTATTTATATGCAGTGCTGAGAATCATATCCAGTGCCTCATACATGCTAGGCAAGCGCTCTACTACTGTCACAACCCCAGCCCAAAGACCCTTTATGACAAACCCAAAGCCAACATCATACTAAATGGAAGAAAACCTGAAAGAATTTCCTCTAAAATCAGGAAAGATACAAGGCTGTCCACTCTCACCACTCTTACTCAATACAGCCCTTGAAACATTAATCAGAGCAATCAGGCAAGAAAAGGAAATCAAAGGGAGACAAACAGGAAAAAGAAGAAATCAAACAATCTCTGTTTGCTGACCATATGATCTTATATCTAAAATGACTGTCAATAGGTAAATGGATTAAGAAATTGTGGTGTACACATGCAAGGGAGTTCTATTCAGCCATGAACAAAGAATGGAATTATGGCATTTTCAGCAAATGAATGGAAATGGAGAATATCATGCTAAGTGAAATAGGCCAAACTCAGAAACTTAAAGGTTAAATGTTTTCTCTCATTTGTGAAGGCTAGAGTTAAATAAAAGAAAGGGGGAGGGAAGGATAAGATATCATAAAGAACCAATCAAGTAGAAATTAATAGAGGAGCAAAAAGAAGTCTAGCAGATTAGAAGAAGAATGGGAGAGGGGAGGGAGGATGGGAGGACAAAGTGGGGGAGAAGAGGGAGGTCATGTACTGACATAGATTTCCATGCATCTAGGAGTTTGGGTGAACCCAATAACTATGTATAACTATAAAGCTCTATTTTTTTAAAAAAAAGAGTATTTTTGTAAAGCAGTTAAGCAGGCAAACAGTCACAAAACATGTACTTACTTATACAGGCCCAATAATCATTATTTTTAGTAGCATTTTGATTAAAGTTCAATCACTAGTTAGGATTAAGAAAAAAGTTATTAGAAACACTGGGCTCAGCAAAGTTTCTAGATTCAAGGTCAGCATATAGAAATCTATAGCATTCTGCACACCAGTTAATGATCAATTACAAAATGGAATAACAAAAACTCTTCACTTCTCTTTTTTTTTTATTTGATGCTGGATAATGAGCAAAGTCCTTATATGTACCAAACACATGCTCTACCACTGAACCTCATCCCTGTACTGATTTCAAGTTTTTTAACAAGAGAAACTCAAGGTTCCAATGAAGAAATATAGACTGTAGGTGCATGGAATCTCAGATAATCCAAAGTCTGAGACAGGAGGATTGCAAGTTCAAAACCAGTTCAGCAACTTAGCAAGGCCCTAGCAACTTAGAGAGAACCTGTCTCAAAATAAAAATTTTAAAAGGATTGGGGATGTGGCTCAGTGGTTAAGTGTCTCTGGGTTCAATCCCTGGTACCCTAAATAAGAAGAATAGAAATGACATGCACTTAATATTTTCTCACTGTATGAATAAAGAAGATGATTTTTTAAAACCAGGAAGTACTTTCTAAAGTAAAATTCATCATTTTAATATTTTATTACTTAAGGTAATGTGAAACACAAGAGTGTTTACTTTCTGATACTTCCAAATGATGGTTTCTCTATCTCAGAAAGAAGAGAAATAAAGCAACTTACCTTCCACCAACAAAATCTGAATTTCCTACAGACATACTCCAGGACCCAGAGGAAGGTTTCTCTTTGTAGCTACACTTTAAACAAAACCCAAGTACCAAGGATCCTGGAGTCCCACCTGAGCAATGTTTTAATCTTATTAGCTCCCAGCTAATACAATCACAGAGTTAGGCTCTGGTTTGACATCCCACTTAATATATACTCACCCCCTTTAAAAAATATCCTTAATCAAACTTAAAGCTAGGAGTTTGAAACATCAGATGATGGAAAAATATAATTCAGACAAATATTAAGCAAAAGAAACCTGGGGTAACAATATCAATAGCAAATGTATTTATAAGATCAAAGAAAGAGCCAGGTGAGGTGGCACACGCCTATAATCCTAGTGGCTGAGGGAAGGTTGAAACAGGAGGACCTCGAGTTCAAAGCCAGCCTCAGCAACAGTGAGGCACTAAGCAACTCAGTGAGACCTTGCATCTAAGTAAAATACAAAACAAGTCTGGGTATGTGGCTCACTGGCTGAGTGACCCTGGGCTCATTCTCTGGTAGCTCCCACCACCATAAAAAAAAAAAAGAAGAACTTTAATAAATAAAAATAAAAAAGAACTAGGAATATATACAGTGATGAAATTTATGCACCTAACAGTGCTTAGTCACAGAAAACAGATGGAAAGTGATAAATTTAAGGTAAAAAAGATCAGTGATGCTGGTAAGTTTTTGTTTTGGTTGTGATTTTTTGTTTTTTCTAACACATTTATTTCTCTGAATCCTATACAGAGTAGACAATAAAATGAATTGTGACATAAAAATGTTTAAACAACAAACCTAACAACTTCAAACATAGCCAACCACAATTACATGACAATTGGAAAATGCTTTTCAATAAACATAAAACAATTATGTTTAGTTTTCAGCCGACACAACATCTTTGTTCGTATGTGGTGCTGTGGATCGAACCGGGCCGCACGCATGCCAGGCCAGCGAGCTACAACTTGAGCCACATCCCCAGCCCAAGAGACAAATTTCTCCTCCAAAAGAATTCAAATAAATTCTACAGAGGCTCTGTCCCAAGAAGAGAGCATTGTCCCTGTCCTTACTCTTGTCTTGTCCAGAGGTGCATATGGCTAGCAGGGGAAGGGGTGGGGAGTGCATGATAGTAACTCCACAGTGGAGAAACCTGACAACCACTATTTTGGCCAGGTCAATGTGGAGTCCTGAGTCATGATGATAATGTGTACCCTGGAAATGATAAGATGTGATAAAAAGGGCAGAAACACAGTTACCCCATTGGATCATGGGAAAGACATCAGAGTCCAATCCAGGGGCATCCTACAATGTGTCAGACCAGATCTCCCCTAAATCCTCAAGTTTCTGTATAAATGTTTCCTCAAGACCAGGGAGAGCCTGAGAAACTGTCAGAGCCAAGAGAGAGGTAAGGAGAGGTGAAAACTAGATTCATGTGGTGCTTTCATCAGGATGCTGCAATAGAAAACAGACTCTAGGCTCAAGAATAGGGAGATATGTTAGGCAAGGATTCTATACTGAGCCACATCCCCAGCCCAAACCGAGGGAAATCTACTATATGAATACCAAAGGTTTTTAATTATCAAGGACTCACCGATTTTGGTTCTTTATTTGTAACAAATATACCACAGGAATACAAGATATTAATATTAAGGGGAGTTGCTGGGCAGGGTAGTTTACACCTATAATCCCACCTGGAACTCCCAGAATTAACAAGTCCTTGAAGTCAGCGTCAGCTTGTGAAAAGCTGTTAAACATCATGCTAAAGCTGAAACACCAACCCTCACTCTAAACTCTCTCTCCCTATTCAGAGCATCTCATAAATAAATCATTGAGCCTTATGAGTTTCTGATTTTAGTATTCCCTCCAAGAAGGAGTTTTAACATTGTTGTATTCTATTAATGATGGTCTGCCATGTCCTGCCCACAATACCAATTTTATAAAAAGAAACAAACATCTTTAACAGCCAGACATGATGGCACACGCCTATAATCCCAGCAGTTTAGGAAGCTGAGGCAGGATGATTGCAAGTTTAAAGCCAATCTCATCAATTTGGCGTGGCTGTAAGCAACTTATCAAGACCTGTTTTCTAAATGAAAAATAAGTGCGGGGGCGGGGCGGGGGGACGCTGGGGAGGTTTTGTTTGCAAAACTTTACCATGCAGAACTACAAAAAAACTATAAAAATTTCAGACAATATTGAGCAGTTGATCACAATTAAATAACATTGAAACTATAAAAGTACATATTTACTTAAAATTTAATATCCACATTTCTTTAAAAAATCTATTCATCTTTGTTAAACTGAGCGAAAACAAATGAAAACCAAACCAAGCAAAAGTCAATGAAGTACAAAAATACTGATAAAATGATAAAGGGGAATGCTGGTAGCAGGCCTTCCCTGGCCCCCGGGGGCTCAGCCCCCAGTTCTTTGTTCTGCATGTCAATGTGGCCAGCTCACAAGGCCGTGATACAGGCTTGGGGTTTCCAGTATATCTGCCTCGAGCATATGTGTCTCTCGGAACAGCTTGACCTGTTGGAGCCTCCTGAAAGGGGACATGACGGTAACCCAAGGACGCAGTTATTACACTTCCCTCCTCGCTTTTGAGTCATTTCCCCAGCTGTTACAAAAGATATATAAGGAGAACAAACTTGGCAATAAAGCGCGCACATGCCTCCTCCTGGATGAAGAACCTTGGTGTCCTGTGATTTTTTATTTTATTTTAACCTCGACGTCTCTCGCTGGACTTGGTTCCTATTAGCCGGACGCGGCAGGGGAAAACATATATGAAATTGAGATGGTTAATAAAACTGCAATCTCATATTTTTAAAGAAAAATAAAATGAAGAAGCGACAACACTGATGAACAAGAAGTTTCTAGGTCTGGGCAAGGAAATACATGAGACTGAAGCTTTTTGCATTGCCTGAAAATGAGAAGGTGCCAAATGCAAACAAAAACATGGGCAGGAATATCAAAGGGAAGCAGAAACCATTAATAAAAATGGCCCCACTGATCACAGTTGGATTGACCAGGAGCAAAAGGAAGAGAGTGTACAATTATAATCCATGGTACAAAATCAGTGTCTCTAAGGTGGTACAGATACACATAAATGATAGAATACATTGAAAAAAGGGGAGAAGAGACAAATTTCTCCTGCAGAAGAATTCAAATAAATTCCACAGAGGCTCTGCCCTGAAGAGGGGAGCATTGTCCCTGTCCTTACTCTTGTCATTGAACAGTGACTTACTTCCAGAGTTGCCTATGGCTATCAAGGGAGGGGGTGGGGAGTGCATACTAGTAACTCCACAGTAGAGAAACCTGAAAATGACTGTTCTGGCCAGGTCAACCTTGAGTCCTGAGTCATGTTTATGGGCTGTACCCTTGATGTGATGGGATGTGATGGGAAGGGATGAACAGAGCAGAAACATAACTACCCCAGCTGATCATGGGAAAGACATCAGAGTCCAATTGAGGGACATCCTATTGTATGCAAGACCAGATTCCCTCAAAATCCTCAAACTTCCTCAAGACCAGCCAGAGCCTGAGAAACTCAAAGCCAAAAGAGAACTAAGGAGAGGTGCAAACTAGATGTAATGTGGTGCTTTAGTCGGGACTCTGCAACAGAAAACAGACGCTAGGCTCAAGAATAGGGAACTATGTTAGGCAAGGACTCTCCAGTCTGAACCAAGGGAAATTTGATATATAAATGAACAAAGGCTTTTAATTATCAAGAATTCATTGATTTTTTATTCACAACAATTGTACCACACGAATGCAAGATGTTAATGTTGAGGGGAGTTGCCATGCAGGGTGGCACATGCCTATAATCCCATCAATTCCAGAGGTTAACAGAAGCATTGAAAGTTTGAGGCCAGCCTCAGTAATTTAATGAGACCTTGTCTGAAAAAGAAAAGATAAAAGTGGGCTGGGACGTAGCTCAATAACACAGCATGCCTGGGTTAGATTCCCAGTACCACTAAACAAACAAACAAATAAGGAAGCTGTAGGCATATGGAAAGGGTGTTGTATGGCAGTCTCTGTTCTATGCTTAAACTTTATGTAAATCTGAAACACTTAAAAACGCAACATTTTTCCAAAACAATATTAGGAAGGAAGTTTAGAAATACAATCAGGGTTCTTAAAAGTTTACAAAACAATAAAATGCAACATAAATCAAATGATTCTGTTATGATTATATGCCTCTTACATGCTTTAGAACAGAAACAACTTGATGTTTTTTAAAATTGTGCAATGTAACATATTTATTGGATATTTACAAAATACATACATATGTATCATTAACAAATAACACACTGAACAAAAGTGGGACCCCATTCCAGGTCTAGAAGCAAAACTTGCCCTGCACCTGACTGTTCTCTTCTTCCATAGATCACAGCCCTGTCTCTCTCCTAGACTCACCCTGGTCTAACTTCAAGGACTTAATTTGCCTTAGCAGTACAAAATTAAAATTTTGACTATTTTATAGCATTACACAGTTTTATATAAAACATAATTATATAGTAATGTATTTTATACATCTTGATATTGCTTTATGTAGCTATACTTGGTTCTGCTTTCCTACCATAAGGTATTCAGCAGACTAAGTATTTCTGCTCTTGATAGGCATTTGGGTTGTTCCCACTTTTGACCCCTTCCAAACAACACTGCTCTGAACAATCTCAGACATGTTCAATATATAGACATTTCAGTCAACAAGTCACCACATTGAGGATTTTTGCATAAGTGTTCATCAGGTATGTTGGTCTGAAATTTTCTTTCCTTGATGTGTCTCTGTCTGGTTTTGGTCTCAGGGTGATACCAGCTTCATAGAATGAGTTTGAAAGGATTCCTTCCTTTTCTAGTTCATAGAATAATTTGAGGAGTACTTATATTAATTCTTCTTCATAAATCTTGTAGAATTTGGCTGTGAATCTATCTGGTCCTGGGCTTTTCTTGTTTGGTAGGTTTTTGATGGCGTCTTCTATTTGCTTCCTTGAAATTGATCTGTTTAAATTGTGTATGGCCTCTTGACTCAGTTTGGGTTGATCATATGCCTTTAAAAATTTATGGTTGTCTTCGAGATTTTATATTTTACTGAAGTATAAATTTTCAAAATAGTTTCTTCTTTTCTTCCACATTTCAATAATGTCTGTTGAGGTATTTCCCTTTTCATCCTGAATTTTAGTAATTTGAGTTTTCTCTCTCCTTTTTGTTAGAGTTTATCAATTTTTTTTTCAGAGAACCAGCTTTGTTTTGACAATTTTTTGAATTTTTTTTGTTTCAAATTCATTGATTTCTGTCCTGATTTTAATTATTTCCTTTCTTCTACTACTTTTGGTGTTGGTTTGTCTTCTTTTTCTAGGGTTTTGGGATGTAATGATGAAGCCCTGGTCTGTTGAGATGGAGTTGAAAAATCCCTATCATCTACTGACCTCAGAGCCTTTCTAATGTTATGGAACAACGAATTACTTGTATGTTTATTTTGAAGCTGGTGGAAACAAACCCATTGTGCTGCCAGTTGGATAAAAATGTAGCATATACAATTACATACAGTACATAATATTTGATAATAAAAATAAATGACTATGCCCCAGGATTATAATGTTTTCTATACTATATTTTTTATTGTTGCTTTAGAGTATTCTCCTTCTACTTACAAAAAGTTACTGGGAAACACTGTGCTGGCTGAAGCCTTGTATCTCACATTTACCACATTTATTGATTGCAATATTCTCTCATATTTGATCTAATTTCATATGATTCTGTCCGTCATGACCCCTGAGCATACAAAAAGTACTGCTAGTATTACCAGGAAAAGGCCATATCAAGAGATGGACCTGGAAATGAAATTAGAAGTGATTGAGGACTACTAAGGCAGAAAATCCGTGATGGTTTTTTCTAGCCATTCAGGCATGTCCAACTCCACTGGGGCTTTGAACTGAAACAGTAACAAAGTGAGAAAAGCTGCTGAAGGATCTACTTCATTGAAGGCAAGGAGACTAATCAAAATTGGAGTCAGGTCCTCAGATAGGCAGAAACTTGTAATGACTGGATTAAAGACCAGAGAGCATTGGGACCTCCTCAGCACCATGATAATCCCAGCCAAAGCAAAAAGGTTGTGATGTCTAAAGAAAAAACTGAATCTGATTACAATGTTGAATTTACTGCTGGCTCTAAGTGGTTTAAACCATTCAAGAATTTTTATTAATTACATAATATGAATGCTGATATGAAGCAGATGGAGGATATTGGGAAATTCTAGAAAAGCTGATGTGTGGGGGGGGGGGGCGTTGGGGACATGGCTAGCCAAAGTGTATCTTCAATATAGACAAACCCTTCCAATTCTGGAAACAGATGTCTGAAAGGACGTTCATCTATACTAAGGCCAATTCAATGTCAGGTTTCAAGACTTTTAGGGATAGGATTATGGCCTTGCTTGAGAGTAACATTGCAAGCAACAAATTGAAACCTTTCACAGCAAGAAACCTAGGCCTTTAAGCATATCACTAACTGCACAAGCCCACAAAGTACAGGAGCAATAAGAAGTCAGAAATTACCCAGCTCCTCTTCCAATATGCCCTGATGAATTTCTGTGCTATCAAAATGGGAAAGTACTGTTCAGAGAATAATATACCTGATGACACATTTCTTAGAACGTATCTCCATTATTAAGTGTCACATGGTTGTATATTAGAGGTCTTATGTACTCATACTTTAGATCTCTTGATCATAGAATATGTGAATGCAATCTATCATGTACACTGTTTTCAACGGTTTTCACCAATATGCACACTTACTAACTTTATGTGAGGCTCTTTACTTTTGCAAACCTTAGTAAATATCAACCTTTTTAGTTTTAGTCAGTCAGGAAAAGTATCTCATCAAGATTTGAATTTCCTTGATTATTGATAAAAATAGGCAATTTTTAATGTTTATTGATCTTTTGGATATTCTTTTTTTTTTTTTTTAGATTTTACTTTGAGAAAGAATCTTGCTACTTGAACTCATGATTCTCCTATTGTGATTTGAATTATTTTGGGGGGTATGGATACTGGGGATTTAACTCAGGGTCTTTCAAACACTGAGCCACATCTCCTGCCCATTATTGTATTTTATTTAGAGACTGGGTCTCACTGAGTTGCTTAGCACCTCGCTTTTGCTGAGGCTGGCTTGGAACTCTCAATCCTCCTGTCTCAGTCTCCTGAGCCACTGGCATTACAGGCATGCACCACAATGCCTGGCTTTGAATGATTTTTCCCCCTGCACTCCAACTTAGTTCCCTCTTTCAATTCACTCATTTTAAAATATTGATCTTAAAAATCCTGTTCTCTTTTAGTTTGAGTACAATAGTACCCCAAAATATTTTACCTAATAGAGAATCCCCAAATGTTTAGCCCTGTTTGATGTTTTCCTTTTATTTATTTTTTATACTCATTTATCAGTCACTTAAATATAGTTTATTTGATTTTATAGTTTAAAAATCAAGGTTCATAAATATTTAATAACATTAAATAAATATTTAATAACACAAAGCTACAGAGCTGAGGAGCAGATAAGTACATTTTTTTGGTTGCAAATGTTTAGATTTTCTTTCTTTTTAATTAATTTTTTATGATGTATAACAGTAGAATGTATTACAATTCTTATTACATATATTGACCACAATTTTTCATATCTCTGGTTTTATACAAAGTATATTCACACCATTTCGTGTCTTCATACATGTACTTTGAATAATGATATACATCACATTCCACCATCATTTCTAACCCCATGCTTCCTCCCTTCCCATCCTACCCCTCTGCCCCATCTAGAGTTCCTCTACTTCTCCCATGCTTCCTCTCCCTATCCCACTATGAATCAGTCTTCTTATATCAGAGAAAACATTCAGCATTTGGTTTGGGGGGATTGGCCAATTTAATTTAACATTATCTTCTCTAACTCCATCCATTCATCTGCAAATGCCATGATTTTATTCTCTTTTATTGCAGAGTAATATTTCATTGTGTATATATGCCACATTTTTAATCCATTCATCTATTGAAGGGCATCTAGCACAATTCACAGTTTAGCTATTGTGAATTGTGCTGCTATAAACATTGATGTGGCTGTGTCCCTGTAGTATGTTGTTTTAAAGTCCTTTGGGTATAGTCCGAGGAGCAGAATAGCTGGGTCAAATGGTGGTTCCATACCCAGTTTTCCAAGGAATCTCCATACTGCTTTCCAAATTGGCTGCACCAATTTGCAGTCCCACCAGCAATGTATGAGTGTATTTTTTCCCCCCACATCCTCGCCAACACTTATTGTTGTTTGTCTTCATAATAGCTGCCATTCTGACTGGAGTGAGATGATATCTTAAAGTGGTTTTGGTTTGCATTTCCCTGATTGCTAGAGATGATGAACATGTTTTTTATATATTTGTTGATTGATTGTATATCCTCTTCTGAGAAGTGTCTGTTCAGGTCCTTAGCCCATTTGTTGATTGGGTTATTTGTTTTTTCGGTGTTTATCTTTTTGAGTTCTTTATATACCTTAGAGATTAGTGCTCTATCTGATGCGTGAGGAGTAAAAATTTGCTCCCAGGATGTAGGCTCTCTGTTCACCTCACAGATTGTTTATTTTGCTAAGAAGAAACTTTTTAGTTTGATTCCATCCCATTTATTAATCCTTTGTTTTAATTCTTTCGATATAGGTGTATTATTAAGGAAGTTGGGGCCTAATCACACATGATCAAGATTAGGGCCTACTTTTTCTTCCCTTAGACACAGAGTCTCTGGTTTAATTCCTAGGTCCTTGATCCATTTTGAGTTACATTTTGTGCATGGTGAGAGATAGAGGTTTAATTTAATTTTGTTGCATATGGATTTCCAGTTTTCCCAGCACTATTTGTTTAAGATGCTATCTTTTCTCCAAAGCATGTTTTTGGTACTTTTGTCTAATATAAGATAATTGGAATTTTGTGGGTTAGTCTCTGTGTCCTCTATTCTGTACCATTGGTCTACCAGCCTGTTTTGGTGCCAATACCATTGCTATATTGTTACTCTTGCTCTGTAGTATAGTAAGGTCTGATATAATGATACCACCTGCTTCATTCTTCCTGCTAAGGATTTCTTTAGCTATTCTGGGTCTCTTATTTTTCCAGATGAATTTCATGATTGCTTTTTCTATTTCTATGAGAAATGCCATTGGGATTTTGATTGTAATTGCATTAAATCTGTATAGTACTTTTGGTAGTATGGTCATTTTGATAATATTAATTCTGCCTATCCAAGAGCAAGGTAGATCCTTCCATCTTCTAAGGTCATCTGTGATTTGATTTCTTTCTTTAGAGTTCTGTAGTTTTCATTATATAGCTCTTTCAACTCTTTTGTTAAGTTGATTCCCAAGTACCTTTTTTTTTAGGATATTGTGAATGGGGTAGTTTTCCTCATTTCCTTCTCAGAGGATTTGTCATTGATATACAGAAATGGCTTTGATTTATGGGTGTTGATTTTATATCCTACTACTTTGCTGAATTCATTTACTAGTTCTAGAAGTTTTCTGGTGGAGTTTTTTTGGGTCTTCTGGGTATAGTATCATATCATCAGGAAATAGAATTAATTTAAGTTCTTCTTTTCTATACATATTCCTTTTATTTCTTTCGTCTGTCTAATTGCTATGGCCAGTGTTTCAAGAACTATGTTGAATACAAGTGGTGAAAGAGGGCATCCCTGTCTTATTCCAGTTTTTAGAGGGAATGCCTTTAGTTTTTCTCCACTTTTAGAATGATGTTGGCCTGAGGCTTAGCATAGATAGCCTTTATGATGTTTAGATATGTTCCTGTTATCCCTAGTTTTTCTAGTGTTTTGAATATAAAGGGGCGCTGTATTTTGTCAAATGCTTTTTCTGCAACTATCAAGATGATCATATGATTCTTATCTTTAAGACTATTGATGTGATGAATTACATTTATTGATTTCCTTATGGTGAACCAACCTTGCATCCCTGGGATGAATCCCGCTTGATCATGGTGCACAATCTTTTTGATATGTTTTTGTATTCAATTTTATTGAGAATTTTTATTGAGAACTTTTGCATCTATGTTCATTAGAGATATTAGTCTGAAGTTTTCTTTCTTTGAAGTGTCTTTGTCTGGTTTTGGAATCAGGGTGATATTGGTCTCAAAGAATGAATTTGGAAGTGAAGGAGCTACTGATTTTAATGCTATATTTTGGTTATATGTGCAAGCAGTTTATCAAACATTTTTCTTCCAAATCAAACTCTAGCCATGGCTTCATCTGAGACTTCCTCCTCAAATTGGCCATACTCCTCCACCTCCAGCATTTCTCCACCCAATTATCTAGAAATAAACTGCCCCTTCCTTTCTCACCTGCTGCACAGGAAAAGCTACTACAATGTCATGACCATAACTGATTTTCTCTTTCTTGGATAGGCCTACCTTGTGTGAGCCTTTGTATTTGATGAAGATTTTTGTTTGTTTGTTTGTTGATCATCTGTTTATTCTGATTTGTTGCACATGATGGCAGAATGCAATTTATTTCATATTACACATATAGAGCACAGTTTTTCCACTGGTTGAACATCATTCGTGTTTTATACATGTACTTAGGGTAATGATGTCTAACTCATTCCACCATCATTCCTATCCCCTTTACCTCCTCCCTTCACCTCACTCCCCTTTGCCCTATCTAAAGTTCTTCCATTCCTCCATGCTTCCCCCCATCAACATCATTATGAGTCAGCATCCTCATATCAAAGAAAACATTCAGCATTTGTTTTTTGGGGGGATTGGCATGCTTCACTTAGCATTATATTCTCCAACTCCATCCATTTAGCTACAAATGCTATGATATTTATTCTCTTTTAATGCTGAGTGATGTTCCATTATGTATATATACCAAAGTTTCCCTGTCCATTCATCTACTGAAGGGCATTTGAGTTGGTTCCACAATTTAGCTATTATGAATTGTGCTTCTATAAACATTAATATGGCTCTGTCCCTGTAGTATGCTGTTTTCAAGTCCTTTGGATATAAACCGAGGAGTGGGATAGCTGGGTCAAATGGTAGTTCTACTCCAAGTTTTCCAAGGAATCTCCACACTGCTTTCCAGATTTGTTGCACCAATATGCAGTCCCACCAGCAATGTATGAATGTGCCTTTTTCCCCATATCCTTGCCAAAACTTATTGTTGTTTGTATTCTGATAGCTGCCATTGTAATTGGGGTGAGATGAAATCTTACAGTGGTTTTTGATTTGCATTTCTCTAATTGTTAGAGACGTTGAAGTTTTCTTTCATATGTTTGTTGATTAATTGGATATCCTCCTCTAAGAAGAGTCTTTTCAGTTTCTTGGCCCATTTATTGATTGGGTTTTTTTGTGTTTTTGAGTGCTTTATATATCCTAGAGATTAGTGCTCTATCTGATGTGCTTGTGGTAAATATTTGCTCCCATTCTGTAGGCCCCCTATTCATTTCACTGATTATGTCTTTTGCTGAGAAGAAGCTTTTTAGTTTAAATCCATTTCATTTATTGATTCTTGATTTTAATTTTTGTTCTATAGGAATCTTATTAAGAAAGTTGGGACCTAATCATAATGGAGATTTGGGCCTACTTTTTTTCCATTAGGTGCAAGGTATCTGATTTAATTCCTAGGTCCTTGGATCCACATTGAGTTGAGTTTTATGCATTGGTGAGATTTATTTTTCAAAAAATGTTTTAAAGTTTTTTCATGACCATAAAAAATGCCATTATTGTAAAACTTAGATTTTGAACACCCCTTTCCACAGGTGTTGATGTGGTACTATTGATAAGCTGGAAACTCCTAAGTCCTAGGGTCTGCTCTGGATATAGATAAAGTTGAGAGATACATATGTGAAAACACTATCCTAAAAAACAATAACTGCAGTAACAACAAAATATGGACTACAGTCTGTCACATACCACCACTAATTCTAACTTGAGCCATTCAGGTTAAGATTATAAAATATCTGCAAGCTTGCCAATTTATTCAAGAACTGAATACTGGATTCAGGTGTTTTTGCACCAAGGAAATGAAATATTTCTTTATTGATCATTCAGTCAAGAAATAATAGTGGAGAGAGATATGAATGAAAGAAGAATTGTATTCAATCAACCTCAATACAATCCTATTGTTGCCAGATTATTCATGGCTCCAAATTGTTATTTTTCTCATTGCTAATGCACCTCACTTTGTTATGTCATTATTACTAGGGACAGGCCTAGGCCAAAATTGCCACTTGGTTGGGAACTTCTATGGTTCTGAGGATTGAGGGAAGAGGCACAGCCACATTTGGCAGCATATCCAATAGCCACAGTCAGAAGTTTCAGGCCATTGATTGATGGCAAATAATTCAGAATTCAGAGATGCAAGTCCACCTAGCTTTAACCCCAGTATATCAGAAAGGGGTGCCACAGACACTGGAAACCTCATTTGGGGACAGTATTCTATAGGCATAAATGATCCACATCCCCAGCCCCATAATCAATGCTTCTTGATTTTACAAAATAGAAAAACTTATTGAATAAATGATCCTTAATTAGGTTCAGGGTGGGGGTGCAGTTCCCATCAGCACCCCTTGGAAAATCTCTAAGATTAGAATATTGGGAACAATTAGTCAGACACTGCCAGGGAGATTTCCCATGCTGTTGTCCAGGGACAGCAATTACTTGCAAGGGTGCATCAGATTATCAGCATCCAGAAGTCCCCAAGATTTTAAGATGGAGGTACAGGAGCAGCCAGAAGCCCTTCCATGATGCTGCCATCAGGGCTCAGAAGTGTAGGCATGTGCAACAAGCCACCCTCCTCAGACAGGGGATGAGCTGGGGAGCCCATCAACAGGCACCTCTTAGCTGAAGTCTGAAGGGTCAGCTTCTGAGCTTAAAGTTTTCCTAAGTCATCGACCACTCACACATCTGCCATGTAATTAGGCCACACAGACTCAAGAAGGAGGGGGTGGGGGGCTCTTGGGAACTTTCTTGGGAACTCTGGGGAGCAGCATCTCTGGGCTGGGTAAAAAGCACTTCTGTAGCCCAGAGACAGGCTGCTGTGCCTGGTACTCTGGGGATGCATGGGCAGGGGAGCGGGGAGCAGGGACAAGTCTCAAGCCCTGAGGCTACAACCCCCATGGACACAGACCCAGAAGAGAGAAGAGGGTGGTCCAGCTTGGCAGAGGCTTGAGTCTCTGATGAACCCAGGTGTTCATCTTCTGTTTGACCCACAAAATGGATTTATTATTTCTTAGAAGGGAAGAAAAGCCTAAAAATAGAGATCTTGCAGAAATAACAGAAAGTTCTACACTTATCTGTATATATTTTTTTTATTTTATTTTTTTGAATATTTTTTTGTTTGTATATAATTTTTGAAATCAATGTCTCTTTTTTTAAAAGAGAGAGAGAGAGAGAAAGGATTTTAATATTTATTTTTTTGTTTTCGGCAGACACAACATCTTTGTTTGTATGTGGTGCTGAGGATGGAACCCCGGCTGCATGCATGCCAGGTGAGCTTGCTACCGCTTGAGCCACATCCCCAGCCCCATAATCAATGCCTCTTGATTTTACAAAATAGAAAAACTTATTGAATATGTACAAATAGGTAGTGTTTGACTCAGCTTTTTCACTGCTAAATGACCCGACCAGAACAATTCTAGAAAAGGAAGAATTTATTTGAGGGCTCACGATTTCAGAGGTCTTAGTCATAGAAGGCCGGCTCCATTCCTCGGGGCTCAAGGTGAGGCTAAACATCATAGTGGAATAGTGTGGCAGAGGGAAGCAGCTCACATCATGGTGATCAAGAAGCAGCCAGGAACTCCACTCTCCAGATTCAGATGTATACTCCAAAGCCACGCCCTAGTTCCCACCACCTCCAGCCACATCCTACCATTTCAGTTACCAGTCAGTTAATCCCTATCAGGGGATTAATTCACTGATTAGTAGGTGAAAGCTATATTTGGTCATTTCTCCTCCCACACATGTGCTTTTGGGGGACACCTTACCTCCAAGCCATACCAGGTAGATATGGGTGTGTTTTACTCAGAAGAATGCTCCAAATTGAGTGTGTTCAGATTGAGTGTGGGAACAGCAAGTAACATAATTCTGAATAACATTTCTTGAAGGATCTCCTCCATGTCTTGAATCTCCACCAAGACTAATTTAGAAATTGGTTTAATGTACTATTCTTTGCACTTATAGGGCAAAGACAGGGAATAAACACTAATGAATGCTACAGAGTAAAAGTATAGGAGTGCCATGGAAACAGTGTTTTCAAAAAATGAATTGTGTGCTTATGTTTTTTGTCTTTCAGAGCCCCCCCCCCACCAATTTTTTTTAAAGCAAAGACTTCTCACAGCATCTATCCATCTGGGAAGAAAGTGTGATATTTCTGAAAGATGATGAGAAAAAATCAGCATCTGTTTTTCAAAACAGGAACACCAGCCAAGGCTACTGCTTTCAGAGATACTTTTCATAATTCCCAAATTTCTCTGCATTGCCATATCCACCATCTAATTCTACCACTAAATTTTAAAATTACCTTTCTCACTTGGAAAACAAGAACATCTGGTCGTCTACTGAGATCACTGTAAAGGACTTGCTGGGATGATCATTTGATGGAGCTGACCCACCAACTACTAACTTTGCAAATAAATTTTCAACACTCCCAACTCCAGTGGCATAGTAGGTGTCATAATTTCTCATCCCCATTTAGTTTTGCAGATTGGGCTGCTTTCTATTTTTTCATCCACTAACTTAGGAACTCAGCTTTTGAGGTTTGTTGAGACAGTTCTCACTTTTTCTCTGCTATTATCCTTTCTAGTACTCAGTTTGCTTCAGAATACAATAAATGCATGAATATTAGGTCTTCAGTGAGTATCAAAAATGAGTGCAACATGCAGTCATCACCCCAAAATGATGTAGGATGATTCAGCAACAACCCTGTCATATTCTCTCTTCCCTAGCCTTTCCTAATCTGTCCCCACTCCCCATTAGAAGCAACCCCTGACTAGCTTCTATGACTGCATATCAATCTGGCCCATTCTTGGAAGGAATATAAATGGAATCATAATCTTTTTAAAAGTACATATATTTAGTTGTCGATGCATCTTTACTTATTCATTTATTTATATTTGGTGCTGAGAACTGAACCCAGTGCCTCACACGTGCCAAACAAGTGCTCAACTACCGAGCCACAACCTGAGCCCTAGAATCATAATCTTGTTTTCTCTTGGAAATGACTTTTTTTAGCCCAACCTCATATTTCTGACATCTATTTATTATAGCATGAACCGTGGTTCATTCCTATAGATTGATAAGTCATATTTCTTTTTTATCACTTTTTAAAATTTTTTACTGGTTCTTTTTAATTATACATAATAGAATTCATTTTGACATAAGTGCATGAAATATAATTTGTTCTAATTCAGTCCTCAGTACTTCCTCTTCCTGTCCCATCGTCCCTCCCCTGTTTTCTTCTCTAATCTTTCTGCTATTTACTAATTTTTTAAAATTAGTGTCTTGTGGATTTACAATGATGGTGACATTCACTGTGGTATATTCAAACATGTACATAGAAAAATTAGGTCAAAATCATTTCCTTTCCCTATCTCATCTTTCCTTTCTTCCCTTCATTACCCTTTGCCTACTCCACTGATGTTTCTTCTGTTTTTATTATTTTGGATTAGCTTCCATTTCTTAGAGAAAACATTTCACCCTTGATTTGGGGGATTGGATTATTTCACTTAGCATGATAGCCTCCAGTTCTATCCATTTACCAATACATACATAAAGTCATTCTTCTTTATATCTGAGTAGTACTTCATTGTGTATATATACCACCTTTTCTTTATCCATTCATCTAATGAAGAATATTGCAATAAATTCTTATTTTTCCCATCCATCTGTTCAGAGACATTTGAATTGTTCACAGAATTTGAATTGATTTTCTGAATTTGGTAAATACCTATAGGAGCATATTTTCTAGGGTTACATGTGTGCTTAGGTATATAAGTGTTAGGGTCTGTAAACAAGTCAAGATGGCGCCTGGCATTTTGCCAGAGGGAGTGGTTTGTGAAGTAACGCCAGCAAGCCATTAAGTGTGGAGATTCCTTATTGGTTGACTGCTGTATCGAGTTTATGTTAACTAAGATAAGCTGTGTGGAACGTATATATACCCCTCCTGTCCTACAATAAATGGCTCCCACTCCTGCTGTATCAATCTACACAAGTTGCTCGTGACTCCCGGGTTAGTTTGCCCAGCCAGCATATAAGAAATTGCCAGTTTTTCAAAGAGGTTGTGTGACTGTCAATTGCCACAAGCTTGAGACACACATGAGTGTCTATTGCTCCAAATATGGTATTGTTCCTCTCAGAGAGGTACTTCCACTAAATCTAGGGGTAGATCTTGGAATGATTTCTCAAGCCCAGAGCACAACACTTGCCTCATATGCTTGTGACTTTCAGTACTCAGAAGCATCTGTTTTCACCAGCAGTTACAACAAAAATTCATGAATTGGAAGCAGAGATTATCATCTGGCATTTTCTAATTCCTCACATCCCTGAACAACCTTGCAATGAAGGATTATAATGTCAGCAGGGGGCACAGACCTTCACCTTCTCAATCAAGACCTAGAGTGGTGTTCTAGTTTCTTGCCCTAGGAGCAGACTTCAAGAGCTCAGCACTGGGGGCATTTATTTAGAAGAGCCTTGGGGTACACATGGCCAGGGAAAAGGGAGAGAACTGAGGTAGGGTTGAGCAGAGGGAAAAGTTGAGCTCAGATACAGGCTCAAATACAGCCTCAGCCAATCCTGCAAGGAACTCTGGAGCGGAACTGGCCCTTCAGAGTTGTCCCAAGTGGAGCAGGGTAGACAAACTTTCATGCATTATCATGGAACAGTCATTGGATATGGGCTACCCTAAGAAGAGCCATGGCCTTGGGTGAGGCATCTCTCCACAGCTGTAGGAACTGGCAGCTGAAACCTGTGTCCCTGCACACCAGGGGCAATAAAACTTCATTGGAAGGAATAAAAGCCTCCATTTCTCAGTCCTTACCAGATACAAATCCAATTGTTTCTCATATGAGATCTACTGTAGGCCCAGCAGCCCCCTAGGGCTGTTCCCTTTCAAAGAAATATAGTGAGCTTCAATCTTGTGGTCTCATCATCTCAATATTGATTTCTGATTTTTGGAAAACTGTCAATTTCTTATAAACCTAAGCATACATGTAACCCTAGAAAATATGCTCCTATAGGTCAGGCATGTCACTCCCATTCTCCTCTGTTCCTGGAGTTCCTGAGTTCAGTCTCTCAGCCTGTTTTTCATCTCTTGTAACATTAAAAAAGACAGAATTGCTCATCTATATGAGATAGTGTGGGGAGCCATTCTCACACGTGACTGGGCGACTCCTGGTTTGGGTCTGAGGCGTTCTGGCTGTGTCAGAGCTTTCCCAGCCCTCTCCTGATGAGAGAACCCATCCGTGTGGGGGTGTGACTGACCACTGACACTTGGGGCCCAATCACTGAACCTGACCTTGGAGTGCACCCCCCCAACCTTCATTGGATGGAATTCTCCCCTGAATTTCTTGTTCCCCAATAAAAGGCTACTCCCTGGCGTGTTCTCTCTCTCTCTCTCTCTCTCTCTCTCTCTCTCTCTCTCTCTCTCTCTCTCTCTCTCTCTCTCCTGCTAGCCCTGAGTAATCCTTGCTGCCCTACCGGGTGGTTAGAGGTGGGAACCAGAGAGGGGAGCCGTCTCAGACCTGGCCATAGAAAAAGGTAACTGAGTCTGTGTGTTTTATTTTGATCTCTGCTAGCTAACTTTTATGGCCGCATGGTGGAATAGGGATAAAGATATGGGCTTTTGCTGCCTTTACTCAGGACCTCAAACATGTAACAACTTTTTACCTGGTACTTCCAATTCCACAGCCTTACTGAAATTCTGTGGGGAGGAGTGAAGATGCCTTTACAGAGTAGAGGGGGGCTTGCTTCTCTGAAATATTTCTTTCTCTATTCAAACTAGCACTTTCAACTTCAAAAATACATTCTGCATTTGTTCACTGTGTGCATTTTCAACACTACCAATAAAGTCTAAGTTAGCATTACTCTCACTTGTATTATCTAGATGGTCTAGATGCTATTCCAACCCCACATTTTTCACAAGACTAAGCTGATAACTTAAATTTGGAAATCACATCAGGTCAACTGCTGTTTTCAACTTCTAATGCCTTCTCCTTTCCAGTTGCAAAAGAATCAAACACTTACCATGAGATACAAGGCCCACATACTCTGGCCCTGCCTCTTCTTCCTTTCTATGCCCCAGACACAAATGAGCTTCCTCTCTGTTCCTAAGAATCCTGAAACACCTAGCTTCACATTAGGTCTGTTGCATTTGTTGGTCTGTGAAAGTAAAAAATGCTGCTCTGGACCTTCCCTTTTTTCTCATTTGGGCCTCAAAAATGTCTTCTGCTTTGTGAAGCTCTCCCTGACCAGGGGCTCATAACACATAATAGTAACTGAAATTGTCTCATTTATAGATTTGTGCACTTTTTTATTGGGCTGAATAAGGGAAATGTGAAATATACTTACACTACTGTCATGTATAACTAATTAGGGCAACATTTTTTTTTAAAAAATAAAAGCTTTCAAAAGTCAGTAGAAACTTGAAGAGAACACAGTAAAGTGATAGAATGTTTTTCCTATGCTTAATCATCTCTCCCAGCAACTTAACTTCCATTGCCCTGCATATCATCCTCAAACATGGTTGCAAACAAAAAAACTTTCAAAAAGATAGCCAGAATTCAGTGTGCATCCCCAAGCCCACTCACCATCACCACACAATGTAACTAGTCTACAAAAAAAAATATTTTGAAACAATTAAGAAACACACATAATAGAATATACTCCACTACCTGCCCCCATTGTTTGAAACTATAGTATTAGAAATAAGGTCAAATTTTAACATTTTGGTTCCATTACCTTTAATATACTTGTGAACAAATACTGGGTGAGAATACATTTTAAATACATCAAAATTTTAAAAGGTTTATCACCTTCTTTTCAGTGCTCTATTAACCTAATTGGTCAAAAGTGCCTCATTTTCCAAGAAAGGTAAGGGTGAGTGGGGAAAGGGAAGAGAACCAGAGCTCTGGATTCTTCACAAGTGCATCATCATCCACAATGGGTTTGGAGGATGAGAGATTAGGGAAAATCAGGTTTCAGCAACCTCAGTGGAACCTAGTTCTCAAAGACACCAGAGGTATCCAGTGGATGATACCTAAGCTGGAGATCCAGAAGTTGCCAGAGTCCAAGGTCAGTGAGGAAGAACAAAGTATGCCAAATTTTATAACTATCAGGGACTCAGCAGTGCAGGAGGGGCATTGCAGGAGGGGCTCCCTCACGTCATGACCAGTGTTCCCCAAACTCATTCAAAGTTCTAAGATGTAAATTTGACCTGTCTCAGCAAACATCCATGAAGCAGAGCACTAGGCTATAAAGGCAGTCTCAGGGCTTAGGGGTTATAGCAGGGTGTTGCAGCCTAGGGCTTAGAGGTTCAGGGTTGATCATCAAATCTCCATGAGCAGTTTTGAGCCGAAGCTTTGGGTCCAGAGCTATGCTGGCTGTGCCAGCAGACAGGCGTCTCTTGGCTGGAACCTGGGAAGTCTGTTCCTGAACCCTTAGTTCCCTAGGACGACGACCACGACCACGTCTGCCAGTCAGAACTGACGGATGCAGGGTCAGTGGCGGGGCTGTTTCAGGCCCCTGGGAGCTGTGGGCTGTGGCCCTAGGCTGAACTGCAGCATTTCTGGCTGCCGAAAGTAGGTTGGGCATCGGGCACACCTGAGCACTGCAGTGGGTCTCACCAGTGGCGGACTCCGGCAGAGCAGATTGTGAGGCCTGGCGGAGTGGGAGATGCTTCAGGCTGGGGGAAGCTTTCCTATGTGAAAGGACATTCCTCCAGGTGGTCATCGCCTGTCTACCAGGCGCTGTAGGCTCAGTGTGGTCCACTACCGCCCTGTCTTGTCCGCATTTCCACAGCTCATAGCGCTCGGGTTGCAGGATGCGCACAAAGGCGTCCATGGAGAAGCTGACCCTGGCCTCTCCACAGCTGCACTGAGACGCCACTTTGCCATAATCAATCCACCTCGGAGTGGCAAAATTGATGGCCTCCGCACAGTTGAAGCCATGGTTGAAGCCAGCATGGTAGCCATAGGGGAATGTCACCATGAACTCACCAGCCTCCTGAGTCACACGATTGAAGGGAATGCCATTCTCATGGAGGACTGTGGGCGAGATGAGGGCCACCTTGTGTCTTAGGAAGGCCTCACAGCCCTGGGAACTGCCGGGGAAAAGCTCCCTGGCCAGGCGCTCCAGGCGCTGCCCATGTTCAGGGGGCACTGCATACCACGTTTTGGGCTCCCCAAAGTGCAAGTAGTTGATGCTGTAAAGGTCCATGTCCTCCGTGTGCCACGCAAAAGTGGTCTTCCACATGCCAAAGTACAAATAGGGCGTGTTGACACCCTCAATGACAACTCCACATTCCTGTTCCAACAGGTCCTGAATGGTTCCCAAGTGCCCCAGGTTCCACTCTTTAGTGTTTTCATCAAATAAGGAGCCACTGATGTCAGCACCATAAATTGGTGAGTCATAGAGGCGGTTCTTCCAGTACTTTCTCTCCAGATCTTCAAAATTCAGGTGTGGGGGAGTTCTATACTTTTCACTGTTTGCCAGGAGGTGATACTCTCCCACTGTCATGGCTTTCTTCTTTTTGTGGTATTGAGTGAACATACCTGCCTTCCCAGAGACCACCTGCTGCAGGGGAGTGGCTATTAAGATGTCACTGATATCATCATAGGACTGCCTGGCTCTCCATTCCTTGGGTGGAATGACCTTGGCCAGGCCAGCTCTGTGTGCCCCTTGGGATTCCATGTAAGAAATATACTTATCAAAATCATTAAACTCTTCTTTGGTTGGATGAAATATCATTATGCTACAGTTTGGATTCTGAGCACAGTTGGGCTTAGACTTCATAGTTTTGATTTAATAAGCAGCAAAATCCCAATATTTAGATATGTTCTAAATAGATGAGGTGGCAGAAAAATGCTACTTTTTAATAATCAAATAGCTGTACTATGAGGCTGCAAGATCCATCAGACAACTATTTTTCAAATGAGATGATAAGTCTTTCTTAGGCTTTTTTGTTGACCAAGAGGACTGCACTGCAGGCAATTTAGCTTTATCCAGATAAGATGGTGGCTTAGTCAGCAGCTCTATTATTCTCCTCAGTTGGTGTGTGGTTCTGTCCTCTTGAGGTCTTCCAAATTACCAAGGCTTGGGTGAGTGACTCAAATGTAGCAGTGTGTCTTTAGGGCAGTGTATAAAATAAAGTCTGAAGGAAAGAATACAGAAATATTGAAAATTAATATGTGAAAAATTATTAGCAAACTACAAATTAAACACCATAATGGAATATTACCATTACAGAGAGGCTAAAATTTTATAATAATATTGTCAATACAGTGATGATGTCAATGTGGAAGAAAATGCTAGGAATTCTCATACCCTACTACTAGAGGGAATATGAAACACTATAATCACTTTAGAAAACTATTTGGACAGTGACTTCTAAAATAGAACACGTGCATTTTTTATGATCCAAGTGTTATACATGCTCAGGAAATGTGTAAGACTCTGCACTGAAACTCACATCTGAGAATGTTCATAACAACGTACTTCTAGTACCAAATACTGTAAACAACAAAAATGTCACCAACAGAATGGATAAGTGTAGTATATTATTCCTATAATAGAATACCATATAACAATGAAGACAAAAACTACAGAAATAGATTTTATAAAGATAATATTGAGCAAAATGGTTAAATTCAAGAGAATATCTATTACATGATCTCATTTACATAAAGGTCAAAGGAGACAAAGTAATCTATGCTCAAGGTAAAAGTAATGGTTACATTTGGGAAAAAGAGAGGTTGCTGTGAATTGGGGCTAATGGAGTCTCTAAAGTAATGTTAATATGCTCTGAACCAGGGTGCTACATATATACCCATCAGAATAGCTAATTTAGTAATGCAGTAGAATGAATCCTATGTTCATATATGAATACATGACCAATGTAACTCCATATTATATCCAACCACAAGAATGGGAAGTTATATTCCATATATGTATGTCAAAATACTTTCTACTGTCATGTATAACTAAAAAGAACAAAAAATTTTAATTGTGATAACTCATCAAACTATTACTATTTCCACAAATTTCTGTATGTATTTCAAATAGAGTTTAGATCAAAAACCACTAAAGACAACTAAGAAGTATATTTCATTATATTTAAATGGAAAAAAATGACTGAAAATAAGTGAACTAAACAATCTATTGAAGAGGCTAGAAAATTAGAATTTGAAGGAAAAAGGAGTGATAGTAAAGAAATAACCACAAATAACAATCATTTGTTTCCATAACTCATATTGTGTGGCTTTGTGGCATTTGTCCCCCCAAGTCTTACACAAGTGATAGCAACCCTACACAAACCAATCTAGCACAACAGAATTATTCCCCATAGAGGAGGGTCATCCAAAAGATATGAGAAAAGCAAATAGTGCATATTCAGTCAGAATTAGGGTTTTTCCTGGCAACTATAATACAGAGAGAGAGGAGGACATGGATGTTGGTGGAAGGGATGGGTGACCAAGAGAATGATTATAATGATGGACTATTAAGTCTATTCTGGATTTTGAAAAAAAGGAAATGAGAACATGAACCCCGGGGATCCAGTTTGAGCTTCTCTCCTGTTTACAATCATCACAACTCAAGCTAGACTTAAAGGGTCTATATGTATCATGTGATAATGTCCCCATCATACCCTAATTTTTAATATAAAAAATTATTCTAACATAATATCAGCATATTTTTGGAATATATAATCAAACATTTCAGAATATATAACCAACTAGTTCATTCTATTTGAATACTTTCTCTAAAAACAAGAAAAGAGGAGTGTGAAATAATTTAGGAGGAGAGTTCAATATCAGAAACTTAAATAAACATGCTAAGGGGCTTTCCTATAAGAAATAACAAATACAAAGTATAGTATCACAAAGCTCCCATTTTGTATTGAATATACTATTAAAATAAGCTTTGAATATTTGTCTTTGTTTTATACATTTGTTTATAATTACGTTATTTCTACATTTGTAAGGATTTTAAGAAGAATGAGGCTATGTTTCCTTAAATGTATAGTCTTCAGATATTGCACATCAAAAAGAAATACTCTGGTTTTCCTGAGTAATTCTGTGCTCACAACAAAACTGCTCAGAATTTGCCAGGAAAAATGACAGAGTAAGCCTTCTGTACTCTCGCCAAATGTGTCACTTCTCACTAAGTCTTGTATGTTCAGTTTTAGTGTTAGACTGCCTTCTTGCTTCTGTCAAGTAGAACCACATGACACCAGTAAAGAATAATTACCCTGCCTTCTCGGATAATCTTCCATTTTATCCTTACCCATAGTAACTACAGTAAGAAAAAATCTTCATCTAAGGAAATTTGATAGTTCTGACAATAAAAGAAAAGCATTCCCTTTTTATCAGAATGATTTAAAAAATGATTCTTGCAGGGCTGGGGTTGTGGTTGGTTCAGTGGAGAGCGCTTGCCTAGCATGTGAGGCACTGGGTTTGATCCTTAGCACCACATAAAAATAAATAAATAAAAAATTTAGGAAAATGATTCTTGGTCCCTTAAACCTGAAGAATTTCTGGAAATTAGGAAGTTTTTCCTTTATGTCTTTTAAAATATTGCCTTCTAAGCCTCTCAGGGTGTGTGTGTGTGTGTGTGTGTGTGTGTGTGTGTGTGTGTGTGTTTAAACTGGAAAGGTGAAGACTGAAGACTAATCAGTTTAACAGCCCCTTTACTGCAATCCTTGCCCAAATTGTAGGATGAGTCTTTTTATCTTTCCAGATGCATATATATTTCAAATTTATTACTTCAAATGGGGGGTTTTGGCAAAATGCCTTAGACATTGGTCAGAGTTTCTTCTGACAGTCAATATTCAAATGCTGTACTTAACATTTTCTTATTAAATTAGAAAGTCTATTTACTATTCACTGAAAATAATTTATAACCATAATGTCTGATAGGTGAATAAATTCTATTAGGTAATTACTTATGTATTTATTCCAAATTCATTGTCCAGAACAGTATACCCAGTAAAATAAAGGTTTACAGTATACCCAGTAAAATAAAATTCCTTAGATATTGATAAAAAGAATTTATTATAGGATTAAATATCTTAAGATCTAAAACTTTCCAGCAAGAATCTATTATTTTATATCATCACTATTAAGCAAACTTATTATGGTAAATTTTTTTTTACAAATTTGGGAAGTGACAAACTGTAGCTCAAGTTGTAATTTACATTTTTGGGGTTGCCACTAAGGTTAATTTTTTAAAAGAATATTAGCCATCTAGATTTCATCATATGTATTGGTTCATATCTCTTGTCCATTTTTCTCTAGTGTGTTTTCTTATCTATTTTATGAACATTTTACTTATTACTTAACATATTAAACCCTTTGTTAGATATGTTAATGATTTTTCCCAATTTGGTATTTCCTTAATTTCAATTTTTGATATTGTTGAATCTACTTCCCCATAAAGAGGTATATAAATATTTTCTAGGGTTTCTTTTCCTTTCTACATGCTAATTATGCCTTTAATTCTGTTTTTCTTTTAGGGAGTTTTTAATTGCTTTGTGGATATTGGCATAAGAGTGGGTATGGGTATTAGGAGGATATAAATCTGTCTCTTGTTCATTGTATGTGCTTGTCATTCTTGTTTTGTTGGGCTTCCTTTTAAAAAATTGTTTTGTAGGTGTATATGAACAGAATGCCTTTGTTTTGTTTTGTTTTGTTTTTATGTAGTGCTGAGGATTGAACCCAGTGCCTCATGGCATGCGCTCTGCCACTGAGCTACAACCCCAGTCCTGATGGGCTTATTTTTGTTGTTTGATTTAGCTTGTTTTCTCTCAAAATTTTTGTTCCAATATTCTTAAATTTTATAAATCACAAAAATTGGTTTCTTTAATGTTAGGAATTTTTTAGTAACTTCCTTTAAATGACTTTAATGCATTTCATCTGTACATAATTCCTGTTAATTGGATATTGGATCACTCATGTATTAGACCTCCAGTTTTCATATTATTCTTTTCCTCCCAATTTTCTATCCATTTTATCATTACACCATATCTTCTGAAAAATTTCCCCTTTTTCATCTTCTAAATCTTCTATTTGTTTTTTTTCATTTCTCTCATCAAAATTTAAATTTCCAAAATTTAAATCATTTCTGTTCCCTTGTTTTTGTTTTGTTTTTTTTATATGTAGATTACCTTTGTTTTCTTTCTTATTGTCTTGTTCTTGTTTTATGGATATATTTCTTCTATTTCTTTGAAAATACTAAAATTTCAGTGGTTTTTGAAATTTTATTTTGTTCTCTTATATGGTGTGTTTCTTTGACATTGCTTTTTGTCCTTTTTTATAATTTTGGGTCTTTATCTTTCACATTTAAGGTTGTCCTCAAAGGTCTTCAAAATGTCCTTAATAGTTGCTTTATATAAAAGCAAACTCAAGAAACCTGAGCAGGTTTGAGGATCATGCTTCCTGCCTGGCGACCTGGCTGTTCTGGGTGAAGCTTGATGCTAGTCAGATTCCATGTGAGGGATCCTTTGACTTTTCTCCTCAAGGCAACAGGTCTTCCCCAACAGAATGAAAAATAGGCCTAAAAGTTCCAGCATCCAGCTCATAAAATTTACTTGCTTTTTTCCAACCAAATTCTTAATGGTTCCTGGAAATTTCCACTCCAGAGACCACCTTTTTACTTAGAAAATTAATCTTCTGCTCGGTTCAGAGAATAGAAATTTACCTGGCTTTCAGAGGAAGAGTGGAGATCTGGGACACAAACTGCTACTTACACTTTCAACAAATCCTCCTTGGTCTCATTTCAATTGCCACTTCCAGTGGCGCCTAACACCATGGGATCCTAAGCCTTTTGGACTCTGTAGAGAAAATTGTGATGCTTCTTGACTTCTCCCTGCAAATTTAGGATCCAGCTTTCAGGGTTTAACAAATCAGTTTATACTTCTTCATTGACTTTCCAACATCCAGATTTTACCATGATCTTGTCTTCTTTATCACTTTCTATCTCTGTAAGTTTATTTCTTAAAACACAAATCTTATTATTGTCACTTTGTGGGTTTTTTGGAAAGAGTAAGGAATAATTGGGTTCAAACCACTATCTTTATTGATTTTCATTTTCTTAAATGTATCTCACCATACTTTCCTATACAAACTCTTGGTTCTAGTCAAATAGTTTTAGTCACTGCTCATGACACCATGTTCTTCCTTCCTCACTTGACTTCTTTCTCCCTTCTTTTAAGTTATCAACCCTTACTTTCAGACCAATCTAAGCCCTGCTACATGAGGAATCTTTATTAATCATTCCTAGACTTTGATGAGGATTCTGTCCTCTGTACTCCATGAGCACTATTTGCCTTGGCTATTTATTTGGTGCTTAATACAAATTGTTGATGTGGGAGTCCTCCAGAATGCATTTTACTTGAAAGGCATCTTTCATCTAATGGGCATTTATCTTAGGTAATGAATCTTACTTCTTTGAGATGCATTTGCTTCTCTCTTCAAAATATCTGTGTGTCTCTGGACCCAGAAGCCTGTATTAATAAGCTGCTCAGGAAAGGAAAAGTAAAAAGGTGACTTTTCCTGTATCCTTTTAAAGTGTCTATTCATGAAATATTTGGTGTGGGCCTCCTATTTAGGAATATCAGAAGGAGTATGAATATAGAGAAAAAGACCCATAGAAGTATCAGGCATGAAGAACAAGATTAAATTGTATATAAAACCTGAAGATTGAGATTTAGCCTTTAAATTCAGCTATTTAAGTGTCACTTTAAAAATTCCATTGTGACATAATAATTTGAGCATGAGATTATTAACCGCATTGAAGTCATCTCTATTTGCTTTCATCTGTTGTATGGATTCCATAGTAGTAATAGTGCTATAGAATCTGGGAGCAGAGAGACACAGGAGTGAGAAGTCTTTTTTAACATTTATTTATTTATGTATCTTTAGTTTTAGGCGGACACATTATTTTGTTTTTATGTGGTGCTAAGGATCGAACCCAGTGCCTCATGCGTGCTAGGCGAGCACTCTACCACTGAACCCCAGCCCCAGCTCCGAGAAGTCTTCTTGAATCTATCTTCAAGGATAGAGTCAATGAGGCAAATACTAATACATGCTTCTTTGAATTATTAATACTTTAAATACATTTCTTGAGTAGCATTTAAGCCTGGTTCTTGGGTTCCTCCAGAGACTCTATAAATACTCAATACTTCAAGGAACAATCTCCTTTGGCTTAAACAAAATAGAGTGCTTTCTATAGTATGCAGCTAAAAGAATCCTGATCAATGCATTTCCCCCCCTCCCTCATTCCTACTCTTCAAAGGCAATTATCATATATTATAGCTGTTTCTTCTGGGTTTGTTATTTTTACCTATGTTTTTGGATTTTTCAATTTTAAATATTGCAGACACTGGTACAAAGACATGAATTTTATTCTTTTATGACTGTTCCATAACCTGTCATCATAACTCTCATGTAGCTGTATCAAATTTTTTGGTTAAATTAAAGGCCTGAATTTTTACTATGTAAGATCAGACACAGATGATTTATGTAAGGTATTGCGATTGCATTACAATTGAAGTACAAATTTGTTATCTTGTATTTGAAAACTGTCTCATTATTTCATTTGATTTGCTTTACTTTTTATATATTCATTCCAAGATCATTTCCACAAATTTATTTTAAATGCATACAACATACCAGGTACAAAAGTAGATTTCTCTTCTCAGAAATCCAAGGGATTGCCTTTCCCTCTCTGTTATGTGAGAGCCCTGAACCTCCTCCATCTTGGTCTCATTCCTAGTTTACTCACTTGTGTTGGTATACTATATCCACCAACAGCACCCTTAGAAGCTTAATTAAGTAGAGATTTAGTAGCTCAAAAGCATCTCTAGGAGGACTACAGATTTGGATTTGAAGACTGAATCCAGGAATACCCAAATTACCTAACAAACTGTTTTGAGGTATTCATGTACCTCTTCTTGTCAAAGGAACCAAAATCAGAGAAATTTCCAACTAGAATTGATGTCATTGCTGCCTCTGAAAGCTAACTCTCTTAGCATATTCTTCCAGAAATGTATCCTTTGCAAAATCTGCCTCTTTACATTTCTTCAAATTAAAGCTCTGCATGGAAGTGTTGGATACAGCCTAGGTTACAAGTCTATGTCTTTGCTGCAATAGATGCTGGGCAGTTGAATTCTGGCTTCAACTTTGGTGAGACAGAAATCCCAATATGGAAATATCTCCAAATACAAAGGAATTTTAAAGTTATTGGGTGGCCGAAAATATCACAATTGTTTACCAGAGTTTGCACACCTGAAAATGTTTTCATTCTACCCTCATGCTTTTCTTTCAGAATTCTGAAAACACTCTTCCATTGAATTTTAACTTCTCAAAATCCCAAACCAATCTTTCGGATCCTTTTTTTTATAAAGGACACTTTTAGGATACTCCTTTGATCTTCATTTTCAAAGAGTTCACTAAGACATGATTTGTAGATCTTTCTTGTCAAATATTGTTGTGTCCGATATAGAAACTCACATTCTTCATTACCGTGAAATTGTCTTAGATCATTTCTTTAATGTATTTTTTCCCACTTTATTTTCAGTCTTTTGTTTCTCTCCTTGTACATACAATTAGTTGGACATAAAACCTCTTGACTGTGCTCTAATTTTCATACTTTTCCTCTTACATTTTAACATTTTGTTTTATATTTACCAAACTTCTTGGTTATTTTTAATTTCCAGAAATGTTGTTCTTTGAATATTCTTTCTATCATAGATTTTTTTAAGATTTTGCATGGCTACCCATTTTCTCTTCTCTAGGAATATTAATTACAGGGATTTTTTAAAGTTTCATTTATGCTCTACATTGTATCTGTTTTCTCTGCATTCACATTTCCAGGAAGTTTTGGTTTCTATCTTGCATGTTAAATGTATTCCTCACATATTTGTTTATATGTCTTGTATTTAAGAACAGGGTATTAAAGAGTTGCATTTACAATGTAAACTAGTGAGTTTCATAGTTTCTAACAGGGACCTTGTCATTTCCTTTGGGATGGGAATACCTATCAGTACTGAAGATAAATGTCTAATAGAAAGCTTCTAAAATTACACATTTATCTAATTTGAAATTGATATCCCAGAAATTATGGTGTCTGAGTTTTTGATTTTGAGAAATATTAAAAACAGAAAAAAATATAGACAATCTATAACAAAAACCTGCATTCCAAACAGCGAAAATTGACACCTTCAGATTTGCTTAATGTAGTTTATTTAGAATTTACAAAACACAAAATTCACCCATTTAAGTGTACATTTCAGTGTTTTTAGTATATTTACAAAGCTGCTCAACCATCACTGCAATCTAATATTAGAACATTTCCATCCCTCCAAAAAAAAAGAATCTTTGTTCCAATCTTCAGTCACAGCCCATATACACTCCACCCTCCAAGGCAGCTACTATCTGCTTTTTAATCTCTTATCAATTTGCCTACTCTTGATATTTAACATAAACAAAATCATATATGTGTTCTTTTGTGTCTGTCTTCTTTCATTCAGCATGTTTTTGAGACTCATTCATGTTGTAGTTATCAGTATTTTTATTCCTTTCATGGCTGAATAATATTTTATAGTGTTCTGGATAGACCATATTTTACAGATCAATTCTTTGGTTAATGGATATTTGGACTGTTTTCATTTTTAAGCTATTATGAATAATGCTATTATGAATATTTGTGTACAAGTCTGTATTGTAGATATGTTTTTATTTATCTAGGATAGTTACACAGAAGTGAGATTGTTGGTTCTTATCACAACACCGTGTTTTAACATTTTGAGAAATGTTAAACAAAAATAACATTTTGTTTTCCAAAGTAACTACAACTTTTTATATTCCCACAAATAATATATGAGGATTCTAATTTCTAACATCCTTACCAATACTTGTTATCATCAGTCTTTTAATTATAGCAGTTCTAGTAAGGATGAAGTAACAGTCATTGTAGGCTTTCATTTGCGGTTCCTTAATGAATAATTGAGCATCTTTTTATAAGCCTATTGGCCATTCACATTTTTTGGAGAAAATTCTATTCAAATTTTGCTCATTTTTTGATTTGTCTTCTTATATATGAGTTGCAAGAGATCTTTATATGTTCTGGTCAAAAGTCCTTACCAGATACATGACTTGCATGTATTTTATCCAAATCTGTGGATTTTCTTTTCACTTTCTTGACTATGTCTTTTGAAGTGTACAAGTTTTGAATTATAATGAAGTCCACCTTATCAATTTTCCACATTATTGCTTGTACTTTTGGTGTTGTATCTAAAAAATTATTACCCAGCCCAAGGTCATGAAGAGTTTCATGATTTCTTCTAAGATTTTTTAAATTTTAGCTTCCATTTAAGTCTATGATCAATCTTGACTTAATTTTTTTAAAGAGATCCAAATTCATTGTTTTTGTATGTAGATATCCGTTGTTCCCGCACCATTTGTTGAAGATTATTCTTCCCACTCCCAGCATTGAATTATCTTAGAACTTTTGTTGAACATCAATGATCATAAATGTGAGTTTATTACTTTCAATTGTATCCCATCAAACCTATCACTATGCTTACACCATAGCCTTAAATATTATTATAGCTCTGTGGCTCCATGTTGTTCTTTTTCAAGATTTTTTTATGTCTATACTGTGTCCTTTGTTTCCAGACAAATTTTAGTATCAACCCTTTAATTTCAAAGGACAAAGAACCAGCATAAATAATGATAGAGATTGCACTGACAAAGCAGATCAATTTAGGGAACATTACCATCTTAACACATTTAAATCTTCTGCTCTGTGAACATGGAATGTCTTTCATTTAACTTTTAATTGAATAATGTTTGTAGTTTCTAGTGTATAAGTTCTGCATTTGTTTTACTAAACTTATTCCTAAACATTTCTTTTTAAAAATATTGTAAATAAAAATTTCCTTAATTGTTTATTGCTAGTACATAGAAATCAACTGTTTTTTTTTAACTGATCTTATACCCTGAAACCTTGCTAACTTTTTGTTCTAATAGTTTTTTGGTTCCTTATGATTCTCCATATATAAGATCATGTTCTCTGGCAAAAGTTTTATTTTTCCCTTCCAATCTGGATGCCTTTTCAATGCATTCCCTTACCTAATTGCCCTGACTAGATATTGAATAGAAATAGTGAGAACAGACATCTTTAAGGATATTTTTCCTCCTTCAAATGCTTCAAAGCAAAAGAAATATATTTCAGATTAAGTAGAGGTCCCCTTCTGTTCCAAATCCCAAAGCCTTTTCTTCTTTCTCTCCCCACAAGTAACTACAATCATGAATTTGGATATCTTTTTATTTCTGTGTGTGTATGTCCCCATTAATAAGAATATTGTATGGATATCTGCCATTTTTACTTTATACAAAAGATATTATATAATCATTTCCAATAATTTTTAAATTCAAATTTAAGACATGATAATATATCATATACATACATATAAGTGTATATACACACATACATATGTTATCCATGGCCTGTTAATAAGAATGTATTTTACTAATGCATTTCCCTATTGGTGGGCATTTACAATACTTCCAATGCTTTGTATTATAAACAATGGTGCATGGAAATTTTCATTTGTGTCTTGTGCTTATACTCAATCATTTATCTAAGGTAAATATTTTGAGACATTATTTCTAAATGATATAGAACCTACATTTTATATTTTACTAGGAAATGTCAAATCAACCTACCTAATCAAATTGCCGTACCAGACATCATGTCAACTAATTGAGAAAGACAGTTTCTGATTCTCTACATCTCCAAGTATGCTTGATAATGTCAGTTTCTTATACTAGAGCAATTTGAACGATTCATATCCTTTTTATTATAACTGTGTGACCTACTTAATGATGAAGTCAAATACTTTTTCATTGATTTACTAACCTTTGTGGGTTTCAGTTCTGTCAATTCCCAATTATATATTATACTCATTTTTTTCAGTTAGATTCCTTTTCTTTTTCTATTGATTTACAAAAGTTCTTTAAATATTTGAGACAATAATTCTGCTTTGTACTCTAACAAATGTTTTGTTCCAGCTCTCTACTTCCACTTAAATATCTTATAATGTCATATTTTGAAAAAAAATGTAATAAAATTTATTAATTTGTTTCATTATATTTTATTCCTTTAAGTCTTGTTTAAGTAATCCATCTCTTTGAGGTCATATCTTGTAATTGTTTTACTTTATTTTTCATTTGTTTCACTCATTTAAAATACTATATTGTTGTTAGGAGGCAGGAATCTATATTTTTGGTTTGGGCTTGTTTGGGGGTTTTTTGATTTGTTTGTTTTTGTTTTTGTTTTTAGGAATCCAGATGTCTAGAACCATTTTTTCCCTTGAGTTGGAATCTTCCTCTCACATGCCAAGTTACAATCTAAGCAAAGACCTCTTTCTAAACTCTCCATCTGGTCCACTGATTCATTTGTCCACTTCTGTGCTAATGTAATGCTGCTTTAATTATTACATTATACTTACCACTGATAGTTGGTAAAGGAAATCTCCATATCCTTATCCTAATCTTCTTTTAGAATTTAGCTAGATTTATAAACTTTAGCATTCACTTTTGAGTAAATATGTCAAGTTCTATAAAAGTCTTGCTGGTTGAATTAGAATAACACTAAAATTATAGTGTATTATAAATTAAAAATTTTTCTATTCATTTTCTCATTATGTATTGATCTTTCATTCCTTTTTAAACCTTATATTTACTATCTTCTATTAGTTTTACTAGTTTGACCATAGATTCTAGATTTTTTCCATATAAATTATCATATTTAGGGGGGATAATCTCTTATTTTTCCATTATTCATATTTCTTATTCTTTTACTTTGGAGCTGGGCAGGAAGGGGGGTCTTAAATAACTAAATGTGATCTTTAGAAAAATGTTGAATATTGACTGAGTAAAAATTCTATACTCTTTTTAGATTTTAGTAAGTGGTTCTAAACTTTAACATCAGGTTACATCCTATCATTTATCACCAAATCTTACATACCTTTGAAAGTAAAGGAAACCAGAGATGACAGGCATAAACTGCAATGCTACTCATACAAAAAGCAGTTTAAAAGCAATAGACACATAAAACTCTGGATTCCCAAACTTCAGAATATTTTTCAAGTACTATAAAAGCTTTACAAAGTTGGCCATAAATTTGTGTCTATAAACCAAGTTTCTACAAATGTCAAAGGGCTAAAAGCACACAGGACATGTTCTCTGACCATAAAGTTAGAAATTAGTAATCAAAAGAAAATTCCTAATTTTATTTAAAATTAAAATACATGTCTAAATAAACCTTTAATGAGAATAAAACAAAACAATGAAAATTTGGAATACTTTGATCTAAATGAGAATGAATATACTACATTTCAAACACTATGAGATGTTGGTAAATAGTATTCAAATAAAGATTTAAAGCCTTAAGAAAAGGAAGAAATCTAGAAAAATTAAATGAACTAAATATCTATCTACCTGAGGAAATCAAGAGAACAAAAATAGCAACAACAACAAAAAAAATCTAGGAGATAGTATGCTTGTGAACCCATCAACTCAGGAGACTGAAGCAGATGGATGAGCAAGTTGGAAGCCAACCTCAACAATTTAGTGAGACCCTGTCTCGAAATAACAAAATTAAAAATGTCTGGGGGTATAGCTCAGATGTAGAGGGCTTCTGAGTTCAATCCCCTGTACTATCAAGAGAGAGAGAGAGAGAGAGAGAGAGAGAGAGAGAAAAGAGAGAGAGAAATAAAAGAAAGAAAGAAAGAAAAAAAATTAAAAAAAGAGAGAAGTAAAAGACCAGAAGTTGATGAAATACAAAGTCAATATAAGAGAATGAACAAAATTTTTAAAAAATTGTCTAGAAAAATTAAAAACTCTTTGCTGAAAATAGTGGAGAATAAAAATATAAGACAAATAATATAAGGAAAGAAATATTATAAAGAATCTCTAGCTATTGCAGACATTTAAAAAATAAAGAGACAAAGAAAAATAATATAGACTTTATGCCAGTAAATTTTAAAATTTAAGTGAAATTAATTATTAGAAAAATAAAACAGCAAAATTGACACAAGAAGAATTAGAACACTAAATATATTCATAATCATGGAAGAAACTGAAACAGTAGTTCAACTCCTTCCAGAAAGAAATCCAGGCTCAAGGAACTATCCCAGCAAATTTTACCAAACATCCAAAGGAAAATGTAATACCAATCATTGACATATTTTCCTGGAGAACAGAAAAAGAAAAACTCTTCTGATTCATATTATGGCATAAATTTTCTGAAACAAATCTTCAACACTATGAGAAAGGAAAATAAATAAGCCAATCTCTCTTATGAACATAGATTCAAAAATCTTAAAATCTGAGCATACTGATTCTAGAAATACATACATCATAATCCATTTAGTCTATTTCAGTAATGAAAGATGAGGTGAAACTTAATCTCAGATGCAGTATTTGATAATAGGATCCTAATTAGAAAAAGTTATACTCCATGTATGTATAATATGTCAAAATACACTCTACCATCATATAAATATATATATATATAAAATTTTTAAAAATCACTTTTCATCAAACTAAAAATAGTAAGAAAAATTTTAGTAGCATAAAATGTATCTACCTCTAAACTTCTGCAAAATCATAGTTAACAGAAAAAAGTTGAAAGTTTTCCCTTGCAAATCAAGAAAAAGACAAGGATACCTGTACTCAGCATTTTTATTTAACATTGTCCTGGAAGTCCTAACCAACATATGACAAGGAAAAAAGAAAGCAGGGAAAGAGACTGTAAAGGAAGAAACATAGTTGTCATTATTGGCAGATGATATGATTGGATATGTGAAAAATGAAAAAGATCTCTGAGTAAACTACTTGCATTTAAAATAGCTGTATATAAAGAGCAATTTTCTCTGTATACTCCAGCCACAGTAAGCAAAATCTAAGAAAGATGCTATTTACAATAGCATTAAATATTAAGTAGCACCTGAGGCTAACAAAAAAAAGATTTGCAAGATTTCTATTAAGACAATAATATAAATATTCTTAGAGACATATACTTTAGAGTATTTAAAGATGACCTAAATTATGGGAAAGATACAGCCTGTTAATACATTTGAAGACTTGATATTCTAAAAATGTCAATTTTTCTTAAATTAATCCACAGAATTAATGTTATTTAATTAAAGTATTTTTTTAAAACTCGACGATTGGCTCCTAAATTTTATGGTAAAGTCAAAAAGGCCAAGCATAGCAAAGATACTCATAAAAAGAAACAAGAAAACTTGTTTGACCATGTTTCAAGACCCTTCCATCAGACCTTGTGCAAAAATGAATTTCTAGCACACTTAAGAAAGTCCTAAGAAATATTTAGAAAAGATTATCTGAAAATATCAGTATGACTTTTCAATCAAACATAACTGAATAATTTATGCAAACATAACTGAATAAATTATATTATGTATTTTCACACAATCAAATTCTATATAATACACCACAGCTACATACAACACACATTAAGTGGGAGATAAAAAGCAAAACACAAAAGAGTACATATAATTCATTTATATAAACATTTGAAATATTTATATAAAGTTCAAAAATTGGCAAGACTAACACAATTTAGAAATGCACACACAGGCATTTATTGAAATTGATTTTGGGGCTTTATACTTGATTAATTTGGAAAAATATTCAATGTTTATTGAAAATAATGTGTATTCTGTTTTTGTTATAAGATTTTATATACATATATAAATATAATAAGCATACATATATAATACACATATATTCACACACATATAACATATATATTAGATCAATATTGTTAGTCTGCATGATCTACCAAGATGAGAACAATTTATGTTAAAAAAAGATTTCCACCATGATTGCAGATTTGTCTGCTTTTCCTTGAAATTCTTTTTGCTTCACACTTTTCCAGCTATGTGGTTAGTTGCATACTTGTTCATGATTACATTATTTTCTAGTGGATTTTTCTTTGTAAAATAATAAGATGCACATCTTTGTCCCTATTAATGTTACTTAATAAAAAGAATAATTTAATAATTAATATCACTCCATAAAGTCTTGTTATTGTTTATATTGCCTGGTATGTATTTTTCTATTCTCTTATTTTTTTATAGTTTAGATATTTTAACTATTTTTAGTAAGTTTTATTCTTAATTGTCTTAGTAATAATTGTCTAGCTTGCTAATTAGTATAAAATAACCATGTAATTAGACAAGTAGTAGTTAGATTATAATATTATCCAGTAATCTACCTGGACTATCAGCAAAGAAAATTTCACACTGAGGTTATATCCAGGAAACCACCCCTTTGAACCTAAGTGTCTTCATTTAAAATCAGAATTTGGGGATAGAAGGCAAGCCACCTTTTAAAAACCTCCTTACTTGTCAAAACAAATTAAAGCACTAACTTTTCGTAGAGAATTAGGTTTAAATTTCAAAGCAGATTCCATTATTTATATTATTCATTAATGCAATTTTTGACTCATGCACATTGGGTTTTCTGTTTCTTATCAAAAACATCCAACATTTTTAAGCACAAATTTCAACTTTGTATATGAAAGGATTTACTAGAATTGGAAGGAAGTGATTCAATTGGTAGAAATGGAGAGTGATTGGACTTGGGTAGGGAATGACTTAATTAGAATTTTGATGGTATATATTGAGCCTGATCAGCACATGAATTTTCACTTAGAGATTCTCTCCTGAATGGAAATCATTTCTCTGGGTCTTGTCATATCTTCATTTCAAATCAGGATTTCAGACTAGTGGAATGTAAGTTACTTTTTTCTCCTTTAAAATATAAAAAGATTAAGACAGTAACTTTTTACATAAGAACATGATTTTTTCCTGTTAAAACTTGTTCAATCATCCATCCATCCATTCACTCATTTATCTTCTTATTTGGAAAATTATTACTGGGCAACTATTGGTGTCAGGCATTGCTTTAGATGCGTGGACTTTATCACTGAGCAAAACAAAGATCCTTGCCCTTATAGAAATTATATTCAGAATGGAAAAGGTGGAAAAAGAAACAAATGTAACATAACTTAAATAGGATCATGGAAGAAAGTTCATGCTGCATAGAAAAAGAAGAGCAGAGTAAGGGAGATACACAGTATACAGAATTTTCAGAGACAGAAGGGAAGTACAGTTGTCATTTTAAACAAAATATCAGGGTTGGTTGGTTTAATTTGAGTAAAGACCAACAGGAGAAGGAAGACTATCTTGGCAGAGAAAATAGCTAGTTTGAGGGCCTCAAAGCAGAAGCAGCTGTGTGAGTTCAAGTATCATAGTCTAGAAAGGCAAATAAATATGATGAGTCCAAGAGTCAAAATGACTACAGAACACCTGGGGGGGCCTGGGGCACTTTTGAATTTAACTATGAAAGTAACAATACCTCCCCACTGTCTGACTTAATATCCTTTTCTCTCAATCATATCCAATTCTATTAAATTTGCTTAACTGTTGCTAATTAATGCTGCAATGTGATACTTTCTTGTTAGTTATGTTCATTTTTCTCATTGGGAGATTCAGTGTCTTTCATATTTATTGTCTATTGTTGATTTGGAATTATTCTTCCTGAATAGCCTGTTTATATCTTTGTTAATTTTAATTGGGTTGTTTGTATTTTTATATTATGTATATTAGTGTACATATTATATTAGTATTAACAGTAGTCGTAGCAACCCTTTCTGTTATAGACATGAAATTTATCTGCTAATCTAGTAGTTAGCAATTGATTTTGTATTTGGCATATTGGCTATAAAACTAATTTTTATCATATACATGACTTTTTAAAAATCATATATTTTAAAGCTCTTAGAGGGTCTACCTTGATTAAAATGTCTTTTCAAGCACTAGGTGCTATAATTTCTTAAAATTTTTCTTTTTAGATTATTATGGTCTTTTTTCCCTTTTGGGGTATTGTTTTTGTATTAGCTTTGAAGCTAGAATTCGTCCATTACTTCCTGCCGTAAGAATAGCCAGTTTTGCAATCACAATTATTGAATACAACACCCTTTTTACACTATAAAACACTACCTCTGTCATATCTGGAGAATTTTTACAGTTAAGATATACCATACTATGTCCAAAAGCTATTAAGTATGATTTGAAAAGGATGGCTTTGTAGATTATGAGAAACAAGAAATAAAGCAGTCATTAAGAAGTCCAGAGGATTAGGATCCAAAGCACAAGGGGGTTTGAGGTCACCTCCTTTCTAGTTACACATGGAAAGCTGAGGATATGGGCATAGCCAAAGGCAACTTGATAGATATGCCCAGAGGTAAGATAAGGAGTCCTTGTTTAAGAGTTTCTATTTTACCAGATAAATCAAAAGATCTTCCACTCTCAAGAAAGAAGATGAGAAAGGAAAGGAAATGGAAGAGGCACGTAAACATAAAGAAAGAGGGAAATGTGGGAAATGTTATTGAGTAGAAAAATAAACAATTAGAAAAATAGAGGAAGATTGTTAGGTAGAATTAAGGACCCAACTAGATTTCTGTGATAACAGGTTTAAATTAAGAATTGTAGAGAGGTTATATGATTTTTTCTGGTTAACTTAGCAGATAGGGTAAATTTTAAGCTTTTACTGAATTTTCCAACTTTTAGTTTCTTTTTCTTAATATTTTCAAAACTGCTTATGTCAAAGTTTTATAGTTCAATTTTCTGATAAGTATTTTCAGATAATTTATGTATAAATTTTTTAGTATTTTTCTTATTAATACTTTTAGACCATTTTAGTTAGAATCTTTTAATTTTGTGAATGGACTGACTATAATGTACATTGGTATTAATAAAATCATGGCATGCTTATTAAATTAAAGTTAGCAGTTAAAAGAATGGGTAGTAGGTGGTGAGTTAAATGGATTGGGATTACTCACTCAGGATTGATAAAGGCAGTTAGAATATAAAAAGTGTGGGTATTTTCTAAAACTGTGTCACCATCTTGTCATTGTTACTTCATTCCCCTATTTCATAGTACATGATTCATTCATTCATTCATTCATTCAACAAATACTTACTCAGCACCTATTATGTGCCAGGCACTGTTCTATATGCAGAGGATACACCAGTGAACAAGAGAGACAAGGTTCCTGATTTCCTGGAACTTATGTTCTAATATAGGAAAATAGACAATAATAATAAAAAAATAATATTAATAATAATAATAGCTAACATTTATTTAGCAAGTACTGTTTGCTGAGACAGTTCTAAGCATTTTACAAGTATTAATTTACTTAATCCTTTCAGTAACATTATGAGGTAGGAACTAGAATTATCCCCATTTTTGCATGAGGAAATTGAGGGCACAGAAAGGGAAAATGACTTGCCTAAGGTTACAAAACTAGGAAAGGGCAGAACTAGAATTTAGAACCTAGACTAGATCTTTACTCTCCATGGCTTTCGGATACAGCCTCTCGGATAAAAAACAAAGCAATACAACAAACAATAAATTCAGGAAGTGTTCGGTTTTATGAAAAGTGAAACAGGGTTATATGAGAGTGTGTGTTCATTGGAGGGGTGGGGTGTTGATGTAGATGTCAGGAAAAACCTCACCGAGGAGGTGGCATCTGAGCTGAAAGTTGAAGAATAGCAGTTGTTATATTAGGACTGAGATAACAGAAAATCTAGTGCAAAAACAAAGAATCTTTTCTTGTTTTGTGAAATAAATGCCCCAGTTGGCTACATCTTGAGCTAACTATGTAATTGACTGAATGAACCAGAAATCAGGGAGGTATGCAAGAGTCAGGCTCCATGGGGCCTCAGGACATATTCTTAATTTTTAAGAGCAATAGACTTTTATGCAGGAGAATAATGCTATCTAACAATTTTAAAACATAACTCTTGCTGCTATGTGTAAAATTGTAGCTAAAGAGAAGGCACGAAGATCCGCTAGGAGGTAATCACAATCCAAGTGGAAGATGATGGTGGCTTGCTTGGATGAGGGCAGTAGCAATGAATTGAAATGCTGGGTAAATTTTTTAAAAACTGGTAAGATTTGCAAATGAATAGGATATGAAGAGTGAAGGAAAAGCAATTTAAGTAGGTCTTTCAGGATTCTGGATGTGAGACTGGTGAAGGAATACCTTCAAGTAAGATAAAAATGAAGATTTTTTATTTTTTCCAGAGTTTCCTGACATCTATTCCTCAATAGTTTGGTGTAGGAGCATTTGCTCTAGTATGAGAATTAACTCGACCCCCACCCTACCCCCGTGCTGGGGTGGGGGTGGGTCAAGATTTTTATCTCGAAATTTATGGGCAAAGAGGGTTTTTTCTTTCTTCATTTGAAAGTTTTTTGAAGAAAGAATCCATGGAGAGAGGGTTTAAGCATCCAATTACGTAAAAAATTTGACATTTGAAACTAAATTGGGGGAGCTGAATTTTCATTTGTTGAACAATGACTTATTGAGCATTTACTATGCTCCAAGATCTGTAATGAAAATAGCAATGCAAACAAAGCAAAAAAAGATCTCTGCTCTCTGTCTTTTTTTTTTTTTTCTTTTGATAGCAGTGGGAGACCATTGGTGATTATTTCCCCCAGGTTTTCGTTGTCTTATTTAAACTTCACCTAACGCTTGAGTAGCCATCTTAATTCCATCTCGCGCTTCTGACAGTTGGGCCCACCGTTCTAAACGCCAACGTCGTAAACCTAAAACTGACATCTCCTCTCCCATTAGAACTTAGCGCTTAAAAAAAGAGATAAAAATTCTAACCAACAATACGACTACAACCTTTGCTTTGAAGTCTAAGGTTTTTGAGGAATGGTACCTTTATAAAGATCGTGGTTGCCCCCGTACATATTTGTTCTTTCTTCATATCCAATTAAGTGAAAATACTAGTCTTTCCGTAGCCAAACTCCCTAGGCTGGTTGGGTCTAGCTCAGGAGCAGGACGGAAGCAGGAGCCGTTGGATTTTAACAGTTTGATATAATCCTTTTCCACTCTCTCTCCCGCTAGTTGGGGGACGTGGTGTCGGCTACCCGGGGCTTTCCGTCCACGCAGTACCGGAATGAAGGAGTCTGGGAGGGGGTCGGGGAAGGAAAAGACGGAAAAGACATTAAGTAATTGGTTCTCCAAGGTATAAAAATGATATTTAGGGTCTACTCTGAGGCACAGATTTCAAACGCCCGCCCCCTGGGCTGTCTCAGCCCCACCCCCTGCTGTCGTCACGCCAACTTCCACCCGGGCCTCTGCTGATTGGTGGTTAAAGCGCTTGGGTTTTGCTTCCGGGTCTTAGGCTTTGGCCCCGGGAGCAGAGGATTCTGGGGGCCGAGAGTGGCAATGGTATCTGTGTGATCTGCGGAGGTGGTCAGACCTCGGCTAAGGTGAGCTGCAGGACAAGGTGTTTCTTCTGCGGGTGGGAAAGGAAAGGTGGGGTCGGAGTCCGCGGCGGGCGGAGGAGCTCCGGAGCAGTAGTCAGGGCTGGTGAGTGCGAAGCTCTTGGGCCCACTACAAAGAAAGCGGCGCCAGGGCAGCTTTGCCTATGGCTTAGGTGGGCCCGGGGTACTCCCACCGTCTTCCCCCACGGGTGAAAAGACAGCGAGTTCCTGGTGACAGCCTAAGGGAGCGCTCCCGAGATACCGAATCGCGAGGTGTGCCGGACGCGGAGGCACCTAGCAGCAGGCAACCCTGTTTCTCCCTCTCTGGACACACGCCTTTACCCTTTATGAAAATCAAGAGAGGTATACCTCTCAAAATCTTTCCATTTCCTTGTTCTTTTGATAGGAGTGGGAGACTATTGTTTTTCCGACGCTAATGGGATTTAGCGATTGTGCCAGGTGGTAGGTACTGTTGGTTACCCAGAGCTGAACGTAACATACAGAATGTGTTCCTGATTTTTTGGTTATTAGAATCCTTTGGGAGTGAGTTTCCTGTCTTCTGAGCGTCTCTTAAATTATAACCTTAAAAGGGCTGATTTATATTGTGATGACTTACAGGAGAAAATCAACAAATGGTTGTTAAAATTTTGCCCATGTAACTGTCATTGAATTTTAGCACACTTACCTCTTGGACACTAAGTTTGTCAGTGATTTTTAAATTTTGTTTTGATTAACTTATTTGTTGTTCTGTGAAGTTTAGAAAAGATGCAAATCTTGGAAGCTTGGGGGAATGTGGTTGAGAATTCTTAAAACTTAAGAGGTGAAACTGTATATTACAAGAAATTGAGCATGTCATGTCCCATAATTCCAGTAATTCTAAAAGGAATATCCCCATTCCACCGATGACAGAAACAAGTTAGGGGACTTGCCCAAGACCAGGCAGCCAGGAGAACAACAGGATCACAAACTTAGATCCTCATGACAGAATTTTTTGTAGTAGTAACTATCTGCAAAGCTATATTCCTTGTTTACCCCTTAGGCCATAGTTTGTTTCTTTCGAACTTGTGTATAGAAAGATTATGCAATTTTGGAGGGATGAGTTTTGAAATTATTTCACAAGGGTAGATATTGATGAATAAATTTATGAATTCTATTGGGAATAACTTAATACTGTTTTTCTTCAGAGCATAAAAGATGACAACAGCAGCCAGGCCGACTTTTGAACCTGCAAGAGGTGGAAGAGGAAAAGGAGAAGGTGATTTGAGCCAACTCTCAAAGCAGTATTCAAGCAGAGATCTTCCCTCTCATACAAAGATAAAATACAGGTAATAAAGACTTTCCAAAGACCACATCTGTTAAATGGCGTGATCATGATATATGATCAAGTTTGAGTTATGCATGTAACTTAGGTTATCTATTTTTAAAGGAATAGAATGCAACAGAGGGCTTAACAATAAAATTATGCCATATGATTTTTAAAGTGCTACTAACATTCCTTCAGCAGAAATTGCTATTAACTAGGAATTTCCATATGTGGAGGGAAGAGTACCTAATATTACCTCAGAGAAACTATGCACTTTCAGCACAAGTTAGTGGGATAAATGTTATACTGTAACAAGCTCTTGAGTCTATGTAATGGGAACAAAAATTAAGGACATTTTAATCAATCTGCAACCATATTAAGGAAAGTATGTGATTTGTTTGGGGCTTCTTAAAATATTGGAAATATCATAAGTACTAGTTAGTAACCTTCAGATTAGGTTATTATCTTGTCCTCTTCTTTGTTTTATGTTTGAGGGACAAAATTGTACTTGTGAATTGAATTGTCTTCTATTCACATATGATTTTTGTTTTCTTGGGCTTGGACAGGTCGTAACATTTTGTCCTGATTTGTTTCCACTTTAGACAAACTACTCAGGATGCCCCTGAAGAGGTTCGTAACCGGGACTTCAGGAGGGAGTTGGAAGAAAGAGAGAGAGCTGCTGCACGAGAAAAAAATAGAGATCGTCCAACCCGAGGTATCAACCCTGTCCCAAACATTTGTCTCCTAAAATTATATTGTCCATGGTTTTTCTTTCATGTAGTAATTAGAAAGGGTTCGTATTTTTGTGAGCTTTACTTCCTTAAATAATGAGAGATAATGAGGTTTATTCCAATTTCATCTTTTTATCCTTCTATAATAGAAGGAACAGGGTGATCTGGAGATATTCAGCAGCCATCATTTTATTTCAAACCAAAAGTTTTAACTCATTAGAGCAGCCGGGCCCCAGGATTTCTGTCTGAGAGATTTTATGTTTTCAGACAGGTAGTGATGCGTGCCTGTATTCCTAGCAACTCTGGAGGCTGAGGCAGGTAAATTTCAAGTTTCAGGCCAACCTCAGCAAAATAACAAAAAGGGCTGGGAATATAGCTCAGTTGTAAAGGGCCCTGAGTTCGATTCCCAGTACCACCACTCTCATCCCCCCCAAAAAAGAGATTTAATGTTTTCAGTTTATATAAACTTCACCCTGAATTTCCTGAGGTTGCAGTTCTAATATTAAAATCAATCCTTTTATTAATATATTTAATTATTTACCATCAATATTTACCAAAGACTTATTTGCCAGTCACAATAGGTGATCCCTGATGGCATGATGCTTTGAATATGGATTCTTTATACCTATAGGTCCTTAAAACATTATAAGAAATGCAGCACTTGTTTCACTAAGTTAAATAATGTGTGTTTTCCACCAGAACATACAACCTCCTCTTCAGTGTCAAAGAAGCCTCGGCTAGATCAGATTCCAGCTGCCAACCTTGATGCAGATGATCCTCTAACAGATGTAAGTTTTGTTTTCTTTCATTTGAGTATTTTTCTTTGCCGAGGGTTCAAGAACAAGTTTGATATCTAGAGAACTCACTATGAAAGCAGTCTATTAAAGAATATGCCTTCCTCCAGAAGAATTCTTTATTTTAAACCCTAGAGTTGAGCTTCTGTTTTTATATACACAGGGCACACATTGGGCTCTCTGGAAACATTCCCTGTAGTTATACCCTAGGGCCTTTCCTCATTAGCTATGATCAGATGTATTATGCACATGCTGGTTCCCTCTGTGTTTAGGGAGGAAAGTAATCTAAGCAGAATTTTTTAAAAGTTAGCATATCAATTAAAATTTAGTGGGACTCCATAGTCAGTAGTTTGTGCTCTTCTACAAAACATAAAAAAAATGAGTGGCCTTTCATAGATAAGATGTAATCATACACATATGTCAGCAATTAATTCTAGAGCTGACTGATTAAGTTATAGTCATTAAAACAAGAAGCTCAGTTATAAGTGTGATTTAATTATTATTCATCTGAAATTATTTTATTGTGGAATTTAATGCTGTTTTTTGCATGTCTGATCATCCTTACTTAATAGCTTAAAATTGCTATAAGTTACATACTATCATTTTGTCTCTCCTAGAGTGAACCCTGTACATACCTACTGTATTTCATCATGAGGTGTTCCTTTTTCTAATTTTAGCCATGTAAATTTGAAAGGTACTTTATTAGGAGTTGACATTTTAGGAAGTATTCTAAGCTTTTTGTGAGACTTTTATTTATTTGGTTGGTTTTTATTTTAATCATAATATTCAAGTGCAGTTATTTTCCCACTAGGAAAATTAATTCTGTCCCAAAAATATGGTAAATATAGTTTTTAAGGGACAAAAATTAACATTGTGCATTTTCCCTCCAACATCATGGATAATTACTGCTTTTTACTGTTTTTAGGAGGAAGATGAAGATTTTGAAGAGGAGAGTGATGATGATGATACTGCAGCTCTCCTTGCAGAACTAGAAAAAATTAAAAAAGAAAGAGCAGAAGAGCAGGCCAGGAAGGTAAAAATCTAAGGGTTAAGTATTTATATATTCCATCTTCACATGCTATAATAGGAATATTTTTTATTCAAATAATATCTTCTTATATTAGAAATTTTCCTTACCATGTGTAAATATTATGGCACCTGAAGTCCTATAAATCTAGTTATTTTTATGACATTTTAAAGATCCTGATTATGTTGGAAATTCTAAACAGTTCAGGCATGCTGAATAATACTCCTCAACTTGCTCATATTTACTTGTTTGTTCTTTGTTCAATAGACATTTAGTTAGTGTTAAGTATCCGAAGAACCAACATGATTAAGATTAGTCTACAAATTTGTCTCTCGTCTCCTGCCTAGACACTTGTGAGGCAACCTGTCAATAGATTTTATACACAATCTATGCCAAGTTATCATACTCTTGTATACCCAGTCTTTTCAGTTATACAGTGGGAGAAAAGAATGCTTACCTCAAAAATTAAGAGATGAAACTGAGGAGGCAAGCAGGAGTCCAAGCATTGGCAGTTTGTAAACCAGTGTTAAAGGAATTCAATTTTGTTCTAAAGGATGAGAAGCCAGTAGAGTTTAGCAGTAGATTGGTAAGAGTGCATATGCATTTTGGAAAGATTACTCTGGCAAAAGTATAGAAGATGGATTGGAAATAATTGAGTGAGGAGGTTATTTCAATACTCCTTATGGGTAATGAAGAGAATCTTAACTTACATGATAGAAGTTGGGATTGGTAGAAATGAACAGGTGCTGGGAAAGCTCTCAAGGAGGAGAATTGACCAAATAAAGTGAGTGATTGGTTGTGGAAGCAAAGATGACACCCACCACACACACAGTCTTAGTATATATTGGTGCCATATAGTAATACATGGAAAGCAGAAAAATGGATATGTTTAGGCAGAGGGAAAAAAACATGAATTCTATTTTGAACATGGTGAATTTGATACATTAGAAGACATTCAAGTAAAGATGTCTGCACCCATTTTCAGCCAGAGTAGTGCAGCTTTTTTTATGGATGTCAGTGTAGATTTCATTTGAGCCGTGGGTTATGTTTTTAAAAATAAAAAGCAAGGGGGCAGGTGAATGGGGGAGAGAAGACACTGATAAAGGTTAATGATAAGAATCTTGGGAAGTAGATTTGTAAAGTCCATGTTAGTCAGAAGGGTCAGGGAAATTTTCAGGAAAAAAAAATAATATGAGATAGTCTTAGAATTCAGATTGGAAGAAGAAAAGATTTTTTTTGTTGGTGATGGCAGTGGTAGTTTTGTGGGTTCTTTTGTTTGTTTGAATGCTACGAATCGAACCCAGGGCCTCAAACATGCTAGACAAGCACTCTACTTCCAGTCCCAAGAAAATTATTTGCAAATAAACTTCTCATTAAAGTTTGACATAGGAAAGCATAATTCCTATTAATAGCTTATAGTTTTTATCTAATGTTTAAAAATAAATATCAAGAACATTACCAATATCACTCGTCTGCCACTAGAGGGCAGTTGTTCCAAATTCTTTGAGGTTCGCTATTCTCTGTATCTAGACTGAAAGAACTTTAAATGCTTTTGGTTGATGTTTAGGCAGGATAAATATTTTAGATGAAAGATATGGGAGATTCATCTAATCTCTTTGTGAAAAATGACAATTTTATCCCCCTAAGTCCCTGTTTTTTCATTGTATAAACTGTTTTTTGAGGTATCTCAAAGTAACATTTTCAAATTAACCTATGTCAGGGTTAGTACACTTTGTGTAAAAGGTCAGATACTAAGTATTTTGAACTGCCTTGTCATCAGCCTGTGCATCCTCTGTTGCAACTGCTCTGCTGTTGTGGCACAAAAGCAGCCTATGCTCCAATAAAATTTCATTCTCATAAATAGCAAGAAAGAGATTGTTTAGATTTGATCTGCAGGCTATCTTACTGCTACCTTTTGTGCTTAATATTTGATGGAAGAAGTTGGTGCTTTTTTCCCCTCCAGTGCTGTATGTGACAATCAAGTAACCAAAGGAAATAATATTGCAAATATTAAAAGACTGGAATCTTATATGTTAACACATTATTATTATAAATTTCATATGTTATATACTTGAGCTCCTAATTTTTATAGCATCTCAAAGAAATGTCTTTTCACTTTTAGCATCCATGTTATTTGTTAAAAATAAATAGGTAATTTTTAGAAAGCTATTTATGTTCTAATCTTCCAGGGGATGGTTCCTGACTTGCTTAAGATCTGGTCCAAAGCAGTTTTTCTGTTTATTTTCCTAAAAATCTCACCTGCCAGTTATTTGTCCTGATAAAAATGAAATGCATTGTTTATATTTGCATATTAAAATGAACAATCAGTAACATGTATGGAAAATTGGATTAATTTTAAAGTAACTTCTGAGCAATTGTTTTTTTCCCTTGATCTACTAAGTTAACAATTTCTGTCATCCTCAAAATACAACAAAATGGGATTTTTATTTGGTTTAAGATAATATGTTTCAGGTAAATCTAGAAGTTGCAGCTAAAGATTTGGACACTTTATGTTCCTGGTTCTGAAAATGAAACTGCAGGTGATTTGAGTTTGAAGCTAAAATAAAATGAAAACAATGTTATAACTAGTGAATGATAAGAGGTATAAAAATAGAAAGTGGATGACAATAAATCCTAAAAACAAAGTGGATACACTTCAGGAATGTTGTATATGGTTGTTTGTCTTATTTTAGGAGTTACTCCTTAGATATTAATAATAATTTTATCATTAATCCTAGAGATGTAAGCTTACATTGTTAGTAATTTAAAATGGAAGTATTTTTATCAGTTTGTCTGTGGCCCTTTAAATAGCTTTGCTAAATGTCTTTTTTATGTTTAAAATGTTCTTAAATTATAAATGTAAAACAAAATTTAAAGTAATTCGTTTTATATGTTCTTCAAAAGAAAACAGACTTAAATATGCATCACAAAGCTTTTCAGAATTGGGAGATACTTATGACTATATGATAGCAAGTATGAAATATTTATAATAAAGATGCCAGATTGTTTTTTTTTCATGAGCTTTTCTGTTATCTTAAGAATCAAAATAGAAAGAAAACTACCTTGATGCATATCTTTCCTCTTTAAACAATGCTAACAGTCTCTCTCTTTTTTTCTTTAATGAGCTAATATAAGAAAATTGCATCTTCCTCTTTCATTGCCAGGAACAAGAACAAAAAGCTGAAGAAGAGAGAATTCGTATGGAGAACATTCTGAGTGGAAACCCTCTTCTTAATCTCACTGGCCCTTCCCAGCCTCAGGCCAACTTCAAAGTTAAAAGAAGGTACTATAAGTAATGGGTTAGAATTCTATATACAGATTATGAGTTGGATAGCAAAGTATATTATGTAATGCTTCTAAAACTCCGCCTTCCACTGATATTTTTCTCTCTCTAATTTTCGAGTAATAAAAGAAAGAAAATAAAATTTTCAGCAGATATTTATAACCAGCTACATATCGAATAATGATCTAAACACTAGGGTAAGAGTAATGAACTAAGCAGTCTTAGGAACCTTACAAAGCTTATGTATATTAGGTACGTGTATCCTTGGTCCCCAAGACTGCTCTTTACATTCAGATATTCACTAGAAGGATTCAGGGGACTTAGTTATAATTATATTCATGGCTAACATAGAAAAGATATGAAACCAGGTTGGTTTTTTGTTTGTTTGTTTTGTATTTGGTACCAAGGATTAAACTTGGGGGCACTGAGCCACATCCCCAGCCCTATTTTATATTTTATTTAGAGACAGGATCTTGCTGAGTTGCTTAGCATCTCGCTTTTGCTGAGGCTGGCTTTAAACTCACTGTTCTCCTGTCTCAGCCTCCCGAGCCACTGGGATTGCAGGACTTATGAATTAAGTATTACTTTGTTCTTTTGTTGTATCAAATGATGTGCATGTTGAACATCTTTCTGTGTAATGACTAAGCTTTACAATGCACATGGTATTCTTGTCTCCTAATAAAAACATTATAAGGCATTTTATTTTCATTTTTCCTTTCAGGTGGGATGACGATGTTGTGTTCAAGAACTGCGCAAAAGGTGTAGATGATCAAAAGAAAGACAAAAGATTTGTAAACGATACACTTCGATCTGAATTTCACAAAAAATTCATGGAGAAATATATTAAGTAGTACAGTTTTATGTGCTTAATTAAAGACTGTAAAATGTAAAGGATCATTTTGATGTTTTTTTTTTCCTTTTCCGCCGTCTAAATGGTATATAATAGACTTCCCTAATTTTAAGTTCCAAAGTATCTTTTTCTTTATTGAGACCTTATTGATAATGGACTTGGGAATAGGTTTAACTCCGTTTCTATTCTCTGAATGTTTTCAATCATGTTTTTTTTTTTTAATATGGGAAAAAAGAACCTGCTTGTAATAAATGATTTTAATCTAAATAACTGAATCTGTGTCCCCAGCTTTTTATTGTGATGTATGCAGCTTATAAAATGTTGCATCATGTTTTTCAAAAAAATTATATGTTGTTTCTTTATGCATTAAATTTTTCCTTTATTCCCTTCACTGGTTTAAAATCTATGTGCTTCTGCTTTGTAACTCAAGTTTCTTTCACCAAAGAAAAAAGTTAATTCTTAATCATTTAGGAGTTCTTAATATTTTTGACATGTGTTTTTAAGAGTATGATGAAAGATTAAAGGGATTCCATTTTGGACCACATGTTGGAATAGAAGTGTCGTCAATTAGTAAGTGGCACCCCAGGTTTACATCTAGGAAGGCACAAAGTACCTCACTTGTGCAGGTACTCATTTCTTTTCTTTTGGCCATGACAGGAGCTCTAAGTATTCCAAGAAAAGCGTATGGCACTCACTTTGTCCTGGATGCTGAACTGCTATGTTTCTCTTGAATGAGCTAAGAGTTTGGATGTATAGTTTATGCAAAGCTGAGGAGTTCCAAATCAAACATAAAACTTTTGGAAATAGAATTTGTTATGTTGGAGGCCATATCTGTAGAAGTGGGAGAGAGAGATAGCTAGTCCTTACTAAAAGCATTACTCCTAGAAAATGAATTTTTCCTAAACCCGAGCTATGTTGAAAGGTGCCACTTTGATAGAAATTTAGAACCAGAAATTGAGCCTCACACAGATAGAGATGACCCCCCTTTTGGGGGGGAGGTGGAATTGGACTTTATAGAAATTAAGAACTTATTAAAAAATATCAGTAGGAAAATGAAGAAAGTTGCAGGCAAGGATAATATAAATATCTGTCCATCCATTTGACAAAGGAGTTCTATCCTGAAGGTATAAAGATCATATTATAAACAAATTAAGACAAAAAAAATATTTTTAAAGAATGGGAACAAAAGAATATCCAAATGGCTATTATGCATATGAAAAGATATCAACATCACTATTCATCAGGCAAATTAAAATCATGAGATGCTATTTTATATCCAACCAGAACATCTCAGCTTTATTTTTTTAGAATTATTTATTTTATAAAGTTTTTAAATTTGTTTTAATTAGTTATATATGACAATGGACTGTATTTATGCACTTTGATATATATAGATAGAATGTAATATCTTTCCTGTCCCCACATCCCCTCTCCTTCCTTCCCATCACTTCCTTCTACCTAACCTAAGGTAAAGCTATTCTTCCCTAGTGCCCCACCTCTGCCTTATTGTGAATTAGCATCCGAATATTAGAGAAAACATTTGGCCTTTGGTTTTGTGGGATTGGCTTATTTCACTTACCATGATATTCTCCAACCATTTACTGGCTAATGCCATAATTTTTACTCTTTTTTAAAGCTGAGTGATATTCTATTGAGTATATGAACCACATTTTCTTTATCCATTCATCTATTGAGTGACTCCTAGATTGGTTCTATAGTCTAGCTCTTATGAATTGAGCTGCTGTAAACATCTATGTGGCTGTGTCACTATAGTATGCTGATTTTAAGTCCTTTGGGTATAAACAAAGATTGGGATACCTGGGTCAAATGGTCCCATTCCCAATTTTCTGAGGAATCTCCATACTGCTTTCCATAGTGGTTGCATCAATTTGCAGTCCCACAGCAATGTATGAGTATACCTTTTTCCTCACATCCTCAACACTTACTGTTGTTCGTATTCATAATAGCTGCCATTCTGACTGGACTGAGATAAAATCTTAGAATAGTTTGATTTGCATTTCTCTAATTGCTAGAGATGATCAACATTTTTTCATGTTTGTTGATTGATTGTATATCATCTGAGAAGTGTCTTTTCAGGTTCTTAGCCCATTTATTGATTGGGTTATTTGTTTGGGTTTTTTTTTTGGGGGGGGGGTTGGTGCTTAGCTTTTTGAGTTCTTTATATACCCTAAAGATTAGTGCTCTGATGTGTGAGGGATAAAGATTCGCTCCCAAGATGTAGGCTCTCTATACACCTCACAGATTGTTTCTTTTGCTGAGAAGAAACTTTCTAGTTTAAGTCCATCCCATTTTTTGATTCTTGATTTTTAATTCTAACGCTAAAGGAGTTTTATTAAGAAAGTTGGGGCCTAATTCCACATGATGGAGATCAGGACCTACTTTTTATTCTGTTAAATGCAGGTCTCTGGTTTTATTCCTAGGTCCTTGATTCATTTTGAATTATTTTGTGCATGATGAGAGAGAGGGGCTTAATTTCATTGTTTTTTCAGTTTTTCCAGCATCATTTGTTGAAGAAGCTATCTTTTCTTCAGTGCATATTTTTGATGCCTTTGTCTAATATAAGATCATTGTAATTTTGTTGGTTAGTCTCTGTGTCCTCTATTCTGTACCATTGGTCTACCAGTCTGTTTTGGTGTCTATACCATGCTGTTTTTGTTATTATTGCTCTGTAGTATAGTTTAAGATCTGGTATAGTGATGCCACCTGCTTCACTCTTCCTGCTAAGGATTGCTTTAGCTATTCAGGGTCTCTTATTTTTCCAGATGAATTTCATGATTGCTTTTTCTATTTCTATGAGAAATGTCTTTGGGATTTTAATCAGAATTACATTGAATCTGTATAGTGCTTTTGGTAGTATGAGTATTTTGGTAATATTAATTCTGCTTATCCAAGAGCAAAGTAGATCTTTTCATCTTCTAAGGTCTTTTTTGATTTTTTTCTTTAGGGTTCTGTAATTTTTATTATATACATCTTTCATCTCTTTTGTTAAGTTGATTCCCAAGTATTTTATTTTATTTTTTGAGGCTATTGTAAATGTGGTAGTTTTCCTTTCTGAGGATTTGTCAGAAATGCCTTTGATTTATGTGTGTTGATTTTATATCCTGCTACTTTGCTTAATTCATTTATTAGTTCTAGAAGTTTTCTGGTGGAACTTTTAGGGTCTTCTAGTTATAGAATCATATCATAAGCAAATAGTGCCAATTTGAGTTCTTCTTTTCCTATGTGAATCCCTTTAATTTATTTCATCTGTCTAATTGCCCTGGCCAGTGTTTCAAGAATTATGTTAAATAGAAGTGGTGAAAGAGGGCATCCCTGTCTTATTCTAGTTTTTAGAAATTGCCTTCAATTTTTCTCCATTTAGAATGATGTTGGTCTGTGACTTAGCATAGATAGCCTTTGTGATGTTGAAATATATTCCTGTTATCCCTAATTTTTCTAGTGTTTTGAACATGAAGGGAGGCTGTATTTTATCAAAAGCTTTTTCTGCATCTATTGAGATGATCATATGATTCTTATCTTTAAGTCTATTGATGTGATGAGTTACATTTATTGATTTCCTTATGGTGAACCAAACTTACATCCCTGGGATGAATCCCACTTGATCATGGTGCACAATGTTTTTAATATGCTTTTGTATTCGATTTTCCAGAATTTTATTGAGAATTTTTGTACCTGTGTTCATTAGAGATATTGGTCTGAACTTTTCTTTTTTGAATGTCTTTGCCTGGTTTTGGAATCAGAGTTATATTGGCCTCATAGAATGAGTTTGGAAGTGCTCCCTCCTTTTCTATTTCCTGAAATAAATTGAAGAGTATTGGTATTAGTTCTTCTTTAAAGGTCTGGTAGAACTCAGTCATATATTTATCTGGTCCTGGGATTTTCTTGGTTGGTAGACTTCTGATGGCATATGCTATTTCATCACTTGAAATTGATCTGTTTAAATCATGTATATCATCCTGATTCAATTTGGACAAATTATATGACTCTAGAAATTTGTCGATGCTTTGATATTTTCTATTTTGTTGGAGTACAAGTTTTCATTAATTTCTAATTATCTTCTGTATTTCTGTAGTATCTGTCATGGTATTTCTTTTTTCATCACATATGTTAGTAATTTGAGTTTTCCCTCTCCTTCTCTTCATTAGTGTGGCTAAGGGTCTGTCAATTTTATTTATTTTTTCAAAGAACCAACTTTTTGTTCTGTAAATTTTTTCAATTGTTTCTTTTGTTTCAATTTCATTGATTTCAGCTCTGATTTTAATTATTTCCTGTCTTCTGCTACTTTTGGTGTTGTTTTGTTCTTTTTCTAGGGCTTTGAGATGTAAGATTAAGTCATTTATTTGTTGACTTTTTCTTCTTTTAAGGAATGAACTTCATACAATGAACTTTCCTCTTAGAACTGCTTTCGTAGTATCACAGAGATTTTGATATGTTGTGTCTTGTGGGAGGCTGACTAGCACATGACTGTGTCTATCTCCCCTTCTGACCTATGTGGCATTGTTGGTCACTCTGACAATTGCCCCAATCTTTAGGGTGCAAGTGACTGTGTCTTCGTGTATGGGCATACCTTCCTATAGCCCCATGGGTGGAGCTATGCTCACCTGTTCCTTTGTAATATTACCACTTGCCCTGTTTGGGATAGAATGTTCCATGGAAACACCTTTTGTGTATCCCCTTCTCTTACTGTGCCCTTGGGTGTGGCCTACCTAGATGTCAATCAGCCTGCTGACAGCAGATATCATGAAGCTAGACTTAGCCCCTTGAAACCTGACCCCTTGCCTCATTTGAATAGCTTCTCCTCAATAAAAGGGGTCAGCACGTGTGTGTGTGTGTGTGTGTGTGTGTGTGTGTGTGTGTGTGTGTGTATTCTCTCTCTCTCTCTCTCTCTCTCTCTCTCTCTCTCTCTCTCTCTCTCTGCGGAACTTTAAGTCAGAAGAGCCATTACAGCACCTCCAAAGAAAAAGGTATTTCTGTCTCTTGTGTGGTTATTTCTCACAGCCCAATTAGCCTAGTTCCCCTGGAGTGACCCCTGAGTGTTTTAGTCGTGATCAACCCAGCAAATGGAGTCCCTGGGTAGGCAAAATGCCACAGTATCTGTGTTCTCGTTCACCTCTAAAATTTTTTTGTTCTCTTCCTTGATGTCTTCTGCAACCCATTGTTCATTCAGTAGCATATTATTTAGTCTCCAGGTGTTGGAGTAGCTTGTATTTCTTATTATATCATCGATTTCTAATTTCATTCCATTTGATCTGATAGAATGCAAGATAGTGTCTCTACTTTTTTATATTTGCTAAGGTTTGCTTTTTGACATAATATATGGTCTATTTTAGAGAAGGATTTATGTGCTGCTGAAATAAAGCATATTCTCTCATTGAAGGATGAAATATTCTATATATGTCAGACTAAGTTATTGATTGTGTTGTTGAGTTCTATAGTTTCTTTGATCAGCTTTTGTTTGGAATATCTATCCAGTGGTGAAAGAGGTATATTAAAGTCACCAAAAATTATTGTGTTGTGGTCTGTTTGACTCTTGAACTTGAGAGGAGTTTGATGAACGTAAATGCTCCATTGTTTGGGGCTTATATATTTATAATTGTCAAGTCTTGTTGGTGTATGGTTCCCTTGAGCAGTATGTAGTGTCCTTCTTTAACCTTTCTGATTGACTTTAGCTTGAAATCTACTTTATTGGATATGAGGATGGAAACCCCTGCTTGCTTCCGTAGTCCATGTGAGTGATATGATTTTTCCCAATCCTTCACCTTCAGTCTGTGGATGTCTTTTCCTATGAGATGAGTTTCTTGAGGCAGTTGTAAATTCTTTTAACTTTTGTTTATCATGGAAGATTTATATTTCATCACCAAAGCTAAAGCTTAGTTTTGCTGGATATAAAATCCTTGGTTGGCATCCATTTTCTTTCAGAGCTTGGTATACGTTGTTCCGCGATCTCCTGGCTTTGAGGGTCTGGGTTGAAAAATCTGCTGAGATACAAATTGGTCTCCCCCTATATTTAATCTGATTCCTCTCTTGCAATTTTTAAGATTCTATTCTTATTCTGCATGCTAGGCATTTTCATTATAATGTGCCTTGGTGTAGATCTGTTGTAATTTTGTACATTTGGTGTCCTGTAAGCCTCTTGTATTTGGTTTTCCAATTTGTTCTTTATGCTTGGGAAATTTTCTGATATTATCCCATTGAAGAGATTGTGCATTCCTTTTGTTTGAAACCTTGCACCTTCCTCTATCCTAATAACTCTTAGATTTGGTCTTTTGATGCTGTTTCATAATTCTTGGATGTTCTGTTTATGGTTTCTTACTATCTTCACTATGTGATCAACTTTATTTTCCAGATTATACACTTGGTCTTCATTGTCTGACATTCTTTCTTCCAAGTGATCTAATCTAGTCTGTTGGTTATGCTTTCTATTGAGTTTTTTATTTGGTTTATTGTATCCTTCATTTCAAGGATTTCTGACTTTTTTTTTCCAGAATGTCTATCTCTTTCTTGAAGTAATTTTTTGCTAATCTTATCTCTTTGTTGGAGTGATCAATTTTTCCCTGTATTTGCTCTCATTTAGGTCAGTCTTTAATTCACAGATCATTTTAATTATGAGCCTTCTGAACACATTCTCTGACATTTCATCAACTTTGCCATCCATGGGTTCTGTTATTATAGTGTCCTAGTTTGTTTGGGGCACTTTCCTCCCTTGTTTTTTCATGTTGTCTCAGTGTCTTCCTTTCTTGCAGCATGGATCTGAGATATTACAGTTTTTACCCTATATTCTTGTAGTACCTGTGCAGATTGTCTGTATCTCACCTTGATATTGGGCTTCCAGACCTTGCTGGTGACCTTCAATGTATGCTACTGCATTTAAAAATGGTGATGGCAATAGCTGAGGTAACTCAAGATAATATTGAGGTGCCCCAAAATGGAAGCAATGTTTTACAGAGATGGAGCTGAAAGAGTGGGCTTCACACTCTCTTTGAGATGCGTGCTCTGAGATGCAACTGTTTCTACACACCGTTGTCAAAAAGTTAGGGGATACTGCATGGGGAAGGCTATGGCGCTGACTGCAGTGTCCCAAGATGGAAGTGGTTTAGGTTTAGGCTTAGGCTCCCAGGTGGGGGGCCAGGACTCAGACCTACCCTGGACCTGGGTCCTGCACAATTCGAGGTAGGCGGATCTGCGCTGAGCCTGGGTTCCCACAGTACTTGTGAGCCTGGGTCATGAGCAGGCTGGTGTGGGGAGATCTGGGCTGCTGGGCTTGACTTCCTGCCATAGTCTGCTGGTTGGAAAGGGTGGTCCTATTCTGGAGGCTGGGCTCAAGTGGATGCCTGCTGGTGGAGGGGTAAACCTGGGCCTACTGTGAGCCTGGGTCCTGCTCAGGCCAGTCTGGGTGGATCTGGCTGGGCTTGACCTCCCACTGGTTGGAAGGGGCCATCCTGTGCTGGAGCTGAGTGTTGATTTTATATCCTGCTACTTTGATGAATTCATTTATTAGTTCTAGAAGATTTCTGGTGGAATTTTTGGATCTTCTAGATTTAGAATCATGTCATCAGCAAATAGTGATAGTTTGAGTTCTTCTTTACTTATTTGTATCCATTTATTTTTTTTTTTGTCTAATTTCTCTGGCTAGAGTTTCAAAGATGATGTTGAATAGAAGTGGTGAAAGAGGACATCCTTGTCTTGTTCCAGTTTTTAGTGGGAATGCTTTCAATTTTTCTCCATTTAGAATGATGCTGGGCTTGGGTTTAGCTTACTTTTTAAAGATTTTTTTTATTCTTTTTAGATATATATGAATACAGAGTATATTTTGACATATTACTTATACATAGAGTATATCTTATTCTAATTAGGATTCCATTATTGTAGTTGTCTGTGATATGGAGTTTCACTGTGGTATATTCATATATGAGCATAGGGAAGTTCTGTCTGATTCATTCCACTCTCTTTCCTATTCCTATCCACCCCTCTTTCCTTCATTCACCTTTGTGTAATCCACTGCACTTCTGTTCGCCCTCCCTTCACTTGTGTGTTAGCATCCATGTATCAGAGAAAATATTCAACCTCTGTTTTTTTGGGATTGTTTTATTTTTTCTTTCTTTTTTTAGTTCAGTACTGGAAGGGCTTATGTATTCGTCATGAGTGTGTTTCACAATGTACACCAAAATATTTGTTAAATGTACTTTAATTCATATTAGCTTGCCAGAATAATATTGACATTATACTAAACTTTCAAATGTTTCCTTTATAGGTAAAATTAGAATCTATGGCAACTATTTAAAATATTTTATAAATTAACTTATTTTTCCCCACTTACTTAAGAACCATTTGAATTATTTTTCCATTTAACACCAAATATGATTTATTAAATTCAAAAAAAAAAACCTTCCGGGGCTGGGGATGTGGCTCAAGCGGTAGTGCGCTCACCTGACATGCGTGTGGCCCAGGTTCGATCCTCAGCATCACATACAAACAAAGATGTGTCCGCAGAAAACAAAAATAAATAAATATTTTTTTAAAAAAACTTCCATTCTCAGAAACAATATTAACAAAACATGTGTGATAAACATTATTAACAAAACATGTGTGATAAACATGCCATTTGAAATTTAAAATAAAGTATAATAACAACATCTAAGCAATTCCATCTAAATGTCCACTGTTAATTTTTAAAAATTGTTTGTTGTTTATGCATGACAGTAGAGTGTATTTTGATATACATACATGGATTGGAACCTATCACAATTTTGATCCCATTCTTGTAGTTTAACATGATGTAGAATTATACTAGTCGTGTATTCATATGTGAACATAGGAAAGTTATGTCTGATTCATTCTATTGTCTTCCTATTCCTATCCCCCTGCCCTTCCCTTCATTCCCCTTTGGCTAATCCAGTGACCTTCTATACTTCCCCTATCTATCCTCCCTTGTTATGTGTCAGCATCCATATATCAGAGAGAACATTCAGCCTTTAGTTTTTGGGGAACTGACTTATTTCACTTAGCGTGATATTATCCAGTTCCATCCATTTACTAGCAAATGCCATGATTCATTCTTCTTCAGAGCTGAGTAATATTTTCTTTATCTATTCATTTGTTGAAGGGCACCTAGGTTGGTTCCATAGCTTGGCTATTGTGAATTGAGCTGCAATAAACATGTGACTGCATCACTGTAGTATGCTGATTTTAAGTCCTTTGGTTATAAGTTGAGGAGTGGGATAACTGGGTCAAATGGTGGTTCCATTACAGGTTTTCTAAGGAGTCTCCATACTGCTTTCCACAGTGGTTGCACCAATTTTCAGTCTCACTAGCAATGTATGAGTGTACCTTTTCCCCTCATATCCTCAACAACATTTATTATTACTTGTGTTCTTGGTAACTGCCCTTCTGACTGGAGTGGGATGGAATCTTAGTGTAGTTTTAATCTGCATATCTCTAATTGCTAGAGATGTTGAACATTTTTTCATATATGTTTTGACAATTTGTATTTCTTCTGTGAAGTGTCTGTTCAGTTCCTTTGCCCATGTATTGATTGGGTTATTTGGGGGTTTTGGTGTTAAAGAGTTTTTGTTTATTCTGGAAATGAATGCTGTATCTGAGGTGCAGGTGATAAAGATTTTCTCCCATTCTGTAGGCTCTCTGTTCATGTTCTTCATTGTTTCCTTTGTTATGAAGCAGCTTTTTAGTTTGATGCCATCCCATTTATTGATTTTCTATTTTATTTCTTGTGCTTTAGGAGTCTTATTGAGGAAGTCTGTTCTTGAGCCAGTAAGATGGAGAGTTGGGCCTACTTTTTCTAGTATACGCAGGGTAGAAACCCTTTCATAGGATTCCTCATTCATGAATGATATTTATTAGTTTGATAAAACTTTAAAGCAAAATACCACTTGCTATTTATTTAAATACTTTTCTTTAAAGCCCTATTAATTCCTCCAGCATTTTCCCAGTGGAAATTTGGATACAGGTTTTTTATATAGTTTGAGTCAGGAATAGAATTGGGAATGGAGGATAGGTCTTAACTTCACATATGTGCTCTGCATTTCTCAAACAGAGCTATTTACACAAAATTTCAAGTACATTGGCTAGTGGTGTTTTTTTGTGGTGCTGGAGATCAAATTCAGGGCCTTGTGCACGCTAGGTAAATGCTGTACCACTGAGCTACATTCCTAATCCTTGGCTAGTATATATTTTTAAAAAGCTTTAATAGTGATTTTGAAACCTTATTTTTATCTTCAATTGTACCATTTATAAAGTACCTGTACTTTCTTATTCTATCATCTTCCTAGCAACACTGTTAGAAAGTGCTATGTTTGAAAATTCAATGTTAATAAAATTAAAGCTCAAGCCAAGTGACTTGACCAGGTTAATATTCGATGGCTGGTGTATGAACACCTTAAAATTACATAAAATGTGCTCACAGGTGTGAGCAGCATTACTGGGTTTCCCAAACTTTCATTCTTGTTTTCTTTTTTTGGCATCTAAAAGGCATATAATTCATACCCAGCAGTATCATTACCCCCAACATCCACTTACTTCAGATTCCCTATTTGAGCATTGGATTTGGAAGAATCAGAGTAAAACTAATTTGGGCGATTTTTTCCCTTCCTTTCCCTATGATTTTTCAGTGTATAATAGCATCATATATTATGGGTTGCATATTCAGAGCACACATAAATGTGTCAGCTATCAGATTTATGGCACAGGTTTCAGTCTACTTTAAAAAAATGCCTTGCATCCTCTTTGCAAAATACCTTACTTTGGAGTACTTGAGGAATCAGTCTATCCCTTCAAGGACACATACTGAGTGGAAAGAGCCAGGGCTTTGAAGCCAGATGGGCCCAGGTGTATGGCCCTGCTTTGTCACTTTGAGCTTTACTAGAGGAACATTTGTTGAATATTCACCAAGTGCACTTGTACTGTACTCATGTATTTGACACTACTCACTATAAGGAAGGCATTAATATTTTCAGCATTTTATAGATACAGATGATGTTGTAAGAGAAGTTTAAAAGTTTTTAAAAAGTCAAACTTTTAAGAAGGAGGGCTGAGATTCAAACTTAGAATACTCACCGCTCATCATCTTTATTATGCTTGACTGCTTCTTCATGTGAAATAGCCCTCCTTCATTTTTTATCTCTTGTGAAATAATAATAAGACATTCTTGAGGGAGTTTGTGAGGATTAAATAATAATTTAAGGTTCGAATGTCTGGCAGACACAGGGCTTCATACATGTTTACTTCCTACCTACCTCTAATAGCATATAGTTGGGGCTAGCTAAAAAACACAAAATTCAATTTTTTTCTATTATGAAAGTTTAATTCTGAATTAAAAGGGTTGCTGACTTCATAGGGCTTGAGTTGGGCCCTAAGTATGGCCTAGATAGGCATTGTTTGTTTGCTAGGATTAAAAATCCAGTCACAGAAACTCAGTAGAAGTAGATCTTAAGAATATTTCAAAGACCCCCTCTGTCCAGGTTTTTTTCAGCTTCCCTATTCATCTGCCCTACTTCCTCTGAAAGATTTGTTTTCTGTACTGTAAAACTGGAGATCACCTACTCCTGCCCCTAGCTTCCCTTGAAGAGAATCATGATATTATAGGGCTGCTAGCCTACGGAACCTCCACATCCTGAGACAAAGGTAGTCCGGTGATTAGTGGCCAGGAACCTTTTTGCCTAGAACCCCTGTAGCAAGGACAGGTAGATGCTGACAGTATTCTATCTTGTACAGACATGGCTTGAGATACTCAACTATACATAGTAGATAAAACCTGCAAATCAAAAATGTCATAGCTGCATCCAAGAGGTATCACCTGTCTCTTCCACACAGGATCTAGCACCATGGTGGATAAATAGTAAGGCCTTTCTAAATACTGGGTGGCTTGGATTGGGTGGTTTATATATTTTGTTTTGTTTGTACCAGGGATTGAACCCAGGGGTACTTAACCAGTGAGTTACTCCCCCAGCCCTTTTTATTTTTTATTTCGATACAGGGTCTCACTAAGTTGCTGAGGCTGGCTTTAAACTTGCAATCCTCCTGCCTCAGCCTCCAGAGTTGCTGAGATTACAGCCTTGTACACCACACCTGGCAGATGTTTGCTCTTTTGAAAGAAGCATTATGGGATAGAAAGAGCACAGGAGAATCATTAACTTTTTCTTACTTCAAATACTAGAGGCGGGATACTTGTGAAGAAAAGAGGTTTATTTAATGTACAATTTCTGAAGCTGAAAGTCCAAACAGCATAGTACAGGCTATGAAAATTGCCCCCATTGTCTGTGTCATTTTGTAGCAGATGTCCTTCTTGCTGGCAGAATGCCAATGCAGTTCAAAGCATCATACAGCATCTCATAGCATCACTTTATGTGTGTTTGTGTGTGTGTGTGTGTGTGTGTGTGTGTGTGTGTGAGAGAGAGAGAGAGAGAGAGAGAGAGAGAGAGAGAGAGAGAAGAGAGAGAGAGAGAGAGAGAGAGAGAGAGAGAGAGAGAGAGAGAGAGAGAGAGAGAGAGAGAGAGAGAGAGAGAGTGTTTTCTCCCTTCTTATAAAACCATCAGGATTCAATCATGGGAGCTCCACCATAATGGCCTAATCACTTCTTAGAGGCTCCACCTCTAGACACTGTGGTTCTGTGGTTGGATTAAACTGCCACCCTTTTAATACAATCAACATAAGATTGGGGATTAAATTCCTACATGAGTTGGGGAACAAACTATCTTCAAATCATAATGGTAACTCAAAGAAACTAGGTTGGATTTTAGTCCTGGCACTTACTAGCTTTTTGACTTTAACAAATTATTTAAGTCTCTGAGCCTTAGTTTCCTCCCTTGTACAGTAATAATAATAATCCTTGTGCCAAAGCTAAAGATTAGAGGTGATATAAATGTATGGCTAGTTCACAGAACTGTCAGAGGCTCTTGGGAAGGTGTGATAATTATTCCCTTGTCCTCCTCTCCCAAATTCCCAATCAGGTAAGAAATAAAGGAAATATGTTAACTAAAGATCTGAGCCAGTCTCCTGGCTCCAGGGCAGTTGCACAGACTGATGCCAAGAAGGGCCCACTTTCAAGGTGTAATGCTGACCTTGCTATCTCTAAATTGTTGATCATTTATCTTTTCTTTTTTACTTTACGTTTTTTTTAACTGAGGTGTGAATGAAGAGGTGCTAAGACTGAACTACATCCCCAGACCCTTTTTAAAATTTTGTTTTGAGACAGCCACACTAAGTTGCCTAGGCTAGCCTTGAACAATTGATCCTCCAGCCTTATGTCCAAGTAACTGAGATTACAGGCATGCGCCACATGCCTGTATTGATTATTTTATCTTTTAATGTGTGTGTGGTATAAATAAACTGTGGTGGAACAATGGAGCATGACCCTGGGGCTTAGAGCCTTGGCTCATATGAGGTCCCGGTGCAGGTTCCCTTCTGCAGGCCTGGGCCCAGACACAGAGGGTTAAACACCCATAGAGACACAGGGATCCTAAAGAGAGAACTAGAGAGAGGGAGTCCTGCCAGGAACAGTCCATAATGGGTTAGTTTCCTTCTAGATCTGGAAGCACCAGCACCAGGGAGCAAGGTAGGCCTGGCCCTGTCTTTAGTGAACCTTCTTAGACCTTCCTGGACTGACCCACTCCAGAAGGGAGAAGATGGGGCAAGTGAAAGGGCAAGATGACAGCTGGAGCTTCTGAAAGGTACTGTAATGCCAGATTCCTGGGACCCCAATAGACCTCCAGGAGCCGAATCCAATGCAATCACAAAAGAATCTTTATTGCAAGCTCGAGCCTGGACTCACAACGGTTCCCCAATGCAGTGGTCCCGGGGAGTGTGCCCTGGTCCTTTGTTCAGTGAGATTGTATAGGTTTTTGGGGATACTCTATGTGTGACAACATCACACAGCAAATCATTTCACACCTCGGGAAAGTCAAACAACAACTCTTAGCATTGATTAGCACATTCACTGGCGGAAACAAGTTGGGTAGGAGTGATTAGTTAATACAGGAGAGGGTTTCCTTTGAACTGATTGGTTTAAGCCACGAGGGGTGTATGTGCTAAACTACATGGTTTCCCAACATGTTATCAACCACCATAAATTACTGGGGGGTCATCTGGCATCCCAGGTATTTTCCCTGTCTTATGCTGATTGGAGGTTGCTAGAAGGTTGTTATGGGTCCTCACCTAGCTTAACTGAGTCAGGGACACCTGGCACCACAGATCTCTCCTGTTATTTGCAGACAAACAACTCAGCAGGGTGGGTATGTGCTTAGGAGTGCCCTGTGGGTTTTTCCAAGGACAAGGGTCACGCCCACTTCCTTGGACACGTGCAGGTTCCCTTCTGCAGGCCTGGGCCCAGACACAGAAGGGTTAAACACCCATCCAGACACAGGGAGCCTAAAGAGAGACCTAGAGAGAGGGAGTCCTGCTAGGAACAGTCCACAGTGGGTTAGTTTCCTTCTAGATCCTGAAAGCACCAGCACCAGGGAGTTCTGAGGTAGAGGCTGGTTTCCCAAAAATGGAGTCACATCAGTTTCTCAGTACAATTTTGGTCCACATTCCCTCTTCAGAGCCAAGGTCAGAACAAAGAAAACCTGGGATCCACCTTGGCATCACCTTTCAGCAAACACGAGGTGTCATTGTGTGTGTGTGTGTGTGTGTGTGTGTGTGTTGTTGCTATTGTTATTTGTAGTAGTGTTGTCATGGATTGTGTCATCCCTTTCCTAAATCACTCCCAGAGAACCTCACTGACCCTCCAGACACCCTAGCTTCTAATTTTTTTTTTTTTAAATGAAAGCTCTTTAGGAATTTTTCATTTTTAAAATGTCCCATTCTCACCCGACCTAACTCTCAGAAGCACTGTAGAAAGGAGGGGGAGGAGGAAGAAGAAAACTGTTGTATTCACACTACTGGGAGAACCATCCACCAGGTTTCCTCTCCAGAGTGATCTTTTCATCCTACCATAATTTCAAAGAGCCTCCCTTTTGACAAGTAAGTAGGGAAATGTTTGCTGAAGGTCCTAGACTAATTGGAAGCAGCTTCCTGGGAGCTCAGCCATCTGTATGCATGAGAGAGCCCGAGGCAGGGGAGAGAGGGTGGGAACTTGAGTAACTTTGCTTTTTCTGAGAAGAGACATCTAATACCATCTGGAGATGTCCTGATGCACTCAGTCTGAGGGGGCTCTTTCCAGAAGATATGTGGAATAAGAACTGGGGGTTGAGACACTCTCTTGAAGAATACTTCAAAGAAGCCACAAGGGAGGACAACTGGGATAAGAGAAGTGTCAAAGCTTGCACAGCATCAAAGGCCGTTCCCTGTGGTTTCAATCCCTGCAGATTCCAAAGTTCCTAACCAGGCTCCACGCCTCCCACCATGTTATCCCACCCACCTATTCCAGCAGAGTTTCCTATGCCATTTCCCTGCATAAACCCTTCAGTAAACAACCACAATTTAAGAAATATGATGGAAAAACGATTCCATTCACAATAGCTACAAAAAAATGTAAAACAATCATAACTTCAACAACAACAACAAAAAAATGTGTGGAACCTCTTTGAAAACTGTAATACTCTATTGTGGGCATTCAAAAAGACTTTAACAGTCAGGTGTGGTGACTCATGCCTATAATTCCAGCCACTTGGGAGGCTGAGGCAGGAGGATCACAATTTAGCCAGTCTTAGCAACTTAGTATGACCATGTCTCAAAAGAAAAATTAAAAAGGAGTAGGGGACCCAGACAGGGGATGTGACTAGAGATGTAGTATCGTGGTAGAGCCCTTTCCTAGTATGTGTAAGACTCTTGAGTTGGATCCCCGGTAATGGGAGGGGAAAAAAAAAAGGCTTTTAAGAGTGGGGGTGATACCAGTCTTGAAAAATCAGGATCGAGTCCTCAGTCCACAAGTGTTGAAGATTAAACACCCGAGAAAAGTTAAGCCAAGTGTAGGAAGCAGATTTTATTTAAGAGACAGAACAGAATAAGGGGGTGGGTGAGAGAAGAGTCACCTGGGACCTAGAGCTAGTGCCCATGAGAATGAGGGTGTCTTGACCCTTTATAGATTTTAGGTGTCTTTTCCTCTCACCACCCACCTCCCCACTGCATGACCAAAAGGCAGGAAAAGAGCCTCCCAGGGGGCACATCCTAGCAACTCTTTGTGTTGGAATGAGGTGGAGGTGTCCTAACCTTGAGGAGGGAAAGTGCTCTGGAGGTGTTAGCATTTCATTTCCTTTTCTTTGAATCAGCCAACATCTTCCCGATCATTATCTATGCTGTCTGTCCTTTGGCCTGATCAAAGCTGAAGACAAGATCTACTCCTGGATGGGAAGACACAGGGTGTGAAAATATCAATTCTCTACTCAACAGAAATCAATAAAAATCCCAGTGGTTTTAGATTTATTTATTTATAATTTGACCAAATTAACTTAAAAATTTATAAGAACATTCAGAAAATAATCTGGGAAGCAAGATAACAAGCAAGGTTTTCCCTACCACTTATAAAACAGATTTAAAACAGATTATTATTATTATTGGTTCCAGACCCAAAATAGAAGAACGGGAGGAAATTGAATACTGTAAAGTTTGGAAACAAAGTCAAAATAATCTTGAACATAATTTTTCAAAAAGAAAAATATCTGTAGGGAAAAAATAAGTTACTCAGTAAAAAAGTTAGGAAAATCTACATTTACTATCCAACCAGTACAAAAAACGGCAAGCCCATTTTAGATCCAGACAGCTTAGTACTTACATAGTAAAGGAAGTGGCCAAAAGTGTGGCCTCTGTGCCCAGCAGCAAGGTAATGACACAAAAGGACCAGGTAATAGAATGGTAGCAATGCCAGAGAAGCCATGGTCCTGCTTCAGCTGTTCCCAGATCCACCCTAAGGCAGTGAGGCTGAAAGCCCCCTAGGTATCAGAACCAAGAGGTAAAAGAGAAGTAACAAGTGCTCTTGTAGCAGCTCCTCACAAGAATTCCATTTGCCATCCCAGAGGGTCACAGGACATTCTGAAAAGACTCAGGTCTTCTTGAGGTCATGTCTTGCCTGCATGGTCTACAGAAATACTTACGAGGTCATAGGTGTCAGTCCAGAGCTGTCCCATGATATAGCTACCCCACAAGTTCTCCAGAATAAGTTTCATGTGGTTGAAAGAATTAGAACAAGAAAAACAAAAATATACTAAAAGAAAGATACAGGCAAATGTGTGTTTAATTTTGAACTGAGATGGTCTTTCTCAGCAGATATCATAAACCAACCAGGTTAAGTTGATTAAATAGCCAGGCAGGGTGGTATGCACCTATTATCCCAGGGATTTGTGTGGCTGAGGAAGGAGGACAGAAAGTTGGAGGCCAGATCAGGCAACATAGAGAGACCCTGTCTCAAAATAAAAATAATGAGTAGGGATGTAGCTCAGTGGTAAAGCACCTCTGGGTTCAATTTCTCAGTACTGCAAAAACAAAAACAAATTTATAAATAAGAAGATGTTATACATCAAAGAATTCTAAACACCAATGCTCTGATTCAATTTTCTTTCTTGTTTTTTTTTTTTTCTTAGAATTTCTGATTTTTATTCTGTCTGTTTCTGGTACTGGGGATTCAACCCACGGTTTCCCCTGCATGTAGGAAGGTGCTCCACCACTGAGCTACATCCTCAGAACTTTTTAATTTTTGTTTTGAGATATTCTCTCTTGAAGTTGCTCAGGCTGACCTTGAACTTGCAAACCACCTACCTCAGCTTCCGGAAAAACTGGGTGTGAACCATATGTCCTACTCTCCCCCTTTTCTTTTTGTAATTTCCTCATTTATTTATCTTCACTCAAAGAAAAAAAATTATTACATTATTACGTTACATGAGATACAGTCAAGTCCTCTCTTTCCCAGAATCTTCCCTAAGTTAATTGATACATACTGTTCACTATCGACTATATTTACATTTAATTGCATTTGCCTTACTTTGCCTCAATTCAATTTTAAAATTTTTGAATTTTTGGATACCTATGTTTAATTTCATATAAAATATAATAATATCCAAAATTATGCATGCTTAAAGAAATAAAATATAAAATACCCATGCTGTGGTCTGAATCTTTGTGTTCCTCAAAATTCATGAGTTAAAGCTGGTCATGGTGGTGTTCACTTATAATTCCTGCAATTCAGGAGGCTGAAGCAGGAGGATAACAAGTTTGAGTCCTACCTGAGCAATTTATTGAGACCTTGTCTCAAAGTAAAAAATAAAAAGGGCAGGGGATGTAGGTCGTAGTAGAGTAACCCTGGGTAACCCAGGACTGCAGGAAAGAATAAAAACATTCATGAGTTGAAACCTGATCCTAAATATAATGGTTTTAGGAGGTGGGTCTTTTGGGAGGTCATTGAATCATAAAAGCAGCACCCTCATGAATGGAATTAGAGCCCTTAAAAAAGAGATCCCAGAGAGCTGCCTTGCTTCTTCCTTCATGTGAGGACACAGAAAAAAAGCGGGCCTTCTGTGAAGAGGAGGTTCAGACACAAAATCTGCCGACACCTTGGTCTTGAACTGCCCAGCTTCCAGAACTGTGAGAAAAAAATTCTGTTGTTTAGAAGATGGCCAGTATACAGTATTCTGCTATAGCAGCCCCAACAGGCTAAGAGTATTTTCCTTTTATTTTGTTTCTTGCCTCTCCCTTTTTTGTCTTCTCCTACTCCTCTCGCTTTAACCTCCTACAGGTAACTTAATATGTATCTTCCATTTTCTCTCTCTCTCTCTCTTTCTCTCTCTCTCTGTCACACACACACACACACACACACACACACATAAACAACACACACACATAATCCTGTTTCATAGTTCTTAACAGCATTCAGAAGTTTGCAGAAATATCTGGTATAGTTTTAATTCATTCTTATTGATGGCAAAACTCAAAGGCGTTCTGGAATCATTGTCATGGTTTAGACAGGGTGTCCCCCAAAAAGCTCACTTGTGAGACATTGCAAGAAGATTCAGAGGAGAAATGCCTGGGTTGTAAGAGTCTTAACCCAATCAGTGAATTAATCCCCTGATAGAGATTAACTGACTGGTAACTGAAGTGGTAGGGTGTGGCTGGAGGAGGTGGGAATTGGGGCAGGGCTTTGGGATATATATTTGTATCTGGCAAGTGGAGACAGACCTCTCTTTCTGCTTTCTGATCATGTGAGTTGCTTCCCTCTGCCATGCTCTTCTTCCATGATGTTCTGCCTCACCTTGAGCCCCAAGGCATGGAGCTGGCCTTCTGTGGACTAAACCTCTGAAACAGTGAGTTCTTAAATAATCTTTTCTTCCACTACAGTTGTTCTGGTTGGGTTCTTTAATCATGGTAGTGAAAGAGCTGGCTAAAACAATCATCTAGTATTTAATAATTGCCTCCTAAAAGCTAGTTATTAAGTATTCCATAGTTTTATGACCTAGATATTAACCCATGATTAGCTTGACATCATCTCTGGTGGGAGAATCTACAACATGGAAATTGGAAACAATACAAATCATCATTTCCATTTTTTAAAATTCTTTTTAGTTATATACAACACAAGCATACAACCTGACATAATCACAATAGCATGGAACACAATCTGCTCCAATTCAGTCCCCAGGGTTCTACTACCCCCACTTCCCTCCCTCCACTCTCCTGATCCCTCTTCATTCATTTACAGCTTACTTTTTTAAAAAATTAGTTTGCTGTAGGTACATTGGGTGCCAGGACTCACCCTGCCACAACCATACATGCATATATGAAAGTTTAGTTAGTTCATTCCACTGTTCTTCCCTTTTCCCTTCCTTTGGTCTCCTCCTCAATCCCCTTTGTCTACTCTACTGATCTTTCCTCTGATACATAGCTTCCATGTATCAGAGAAAACATTCAAAACTTTTGGAGACTGGCTTATTTCACTTAGCATGATAGTCTCCAGTTCCATCCATTAACCAGCAAATGCCATAATGTCATTCTTCTTTATGACTGAATAATACTTCATTGTGTATATAACACATTTTCTTTATCCATTCATCTGTTGAATGGCACCTAGATTTGATCTAACTTAGCTGATGTTAATTGCACTGCTATAAACATTAATGTGGTTACTTCACTGTACTATGCTGATTTTATGTCTTTTGGATGTATACTGAGGAGTAGGATAGCTGGGTCAAATGGTGGTTCTATTCCTATTTTTTTGAGAAATCTCCTTACTACTTTCCTGAGTTGTGGCACTAATTTGCACCAAAAAATGTATGAGTGTATCTCTTCCTCTACATCCTCACCAGCATTTATTATTCTTCACATTCTTGATAATTCTGATTGGAGTGAGATGAAATGTTAATGTAGTTGTAATTTGCATTTTTCTAATTGCTAGAGAGATGTTGAACATTTTTTTCATACATTTGTTGACCATTTGTATTTCTTCTTTTCAGAAATGTCTATTTACTTCTTTTGCCCATTTATTGATTGGGTTCTTTGTTTTTTGTTTTTGTTTTTGAAGTTAGGTTTTTTGAGTTCTTTGTATATTCTGGATTCGAATGCCCTATCTGAGAAGCAGTTGGCAAAGATTTTTTCCCATTGGGTAGGTTCTTTCTTTATGGTCTTTATTTTTTTATTTTATTTATTTATTTTTTTGCTGTACAGAAGCTTTTTAATTTGATGCCATGCTTATTGATTTTTTTTATTTCATTTCTTATGCTTTGGGATTCTTGTTAAGGACGTTGGTTCCTGATGCTGCAATATTGGAGTGTTAGGCCTATATTTTCTTCTAGCAGTTGCAGGATTTCTGTCTAATTCCTTTGTCTTTGATCCACTTTGAGTTGACTTTTGTAGAGGGTGAGAGTTAGAGGTTAAATTTCATTCTTATACATATGGATTTCCAGTTTTCCAGCACCTTTTGTTAACAAGGCCTTTTCTCCAACGAGTATTTTGGCACCTTTATCTAGTATCAAATAACTGTACTTATGTGGGTTTGTCTCTGTGTCTTCTATTCTGTTCTATTTGGGTTTTTTTAAAAATATTTTTTTTTAGTTGTCAATAAACCTTTATTTTATTTATTTATATGCAGTGCTGAGAACCTAATCCAGTGCCTCACACATGCTAGGCAAGTTCTGTACACTGAACCACAACCTCAGCCCTGTTCCATCGGTTTTCCTGTCTGTTTTGGTCCTGGTACCATGCTGGTTTTGTTACTATAGCTCTGTGGTATGATTTGAAGTCTGGTATTGTGATGCCTCCTGCTTTGTCTTCTTGCTTTGTCTATAGTGGATTTCTTATTTTTCTAAATGAATTTCAAATAGCCTTTTATATTTCTGTGAAGAATATCTTTGGAATTTTGATGGGAATTGACCTCTCTATAGTGCTTTTGGTAGTGTGGCCATTTTGATAATATTAATTCTGCCTATTCAAGAACATAGGTGGTCTTTTCATCTTCTTAAGGTCTTCAATTTCTTTCTTTAGAGTTCTATAGTTTTCATTGTAGAGGTCTTTCATTTCTTTTGTTAGATTGGTTCCCAAGTATTTTATTTTAGGCTATTGTGAATGAGATAATTTTCCTAATTTCTTTTTTAGCAGATTCATCATTGGGGTATAGGAACATGATTGATTTATGAGTGTTTATTTTGTATCTTGCTGCTTTGCTGAATTCATTTTTGAGCTCTAGAAGCCTTCTAAATATAGGATCATGTCGTCAGCAAACAGAGATAATTTGAACTCTTATTTTCCCATTTGTTTCCCTTTAATTTCCTCTTGCTTGATTACTCTGGCTAAAATTTTCAAGGACTATACTAAATAGGAGTGATAAAAGTGAGCATCCTTGTCTTGTACCTGTGTTTAGAGGAAATGCTTTCAGTTTTTCCCCATTTGGGATAACATTGGCCTTGGGTTTGTCATATATAACATTACAATGTTAAAGTAATTCCTTCTATTCCTAGTTTTTCTAATGTTTTAAACATAATTGGGTGCTGTACTTTGTTAAATACTTTTTCTGCATCTATAGAGATAACTATGTGACTCTTGATCTTGATTCTATTTATGTGGTGAATTACACTTATTGATTTCCATATGTTGAACCAACCTTACATCCCTGGGATCACTTGATCATATCTTACAAAGAGTTAGCATACCACTGATGAAAGTGTAAAATAATTTGTACAACCAATCACCTGTTGATTGAGTGTTCATTTTGTTTCTCTTATCTATTTCTTTTCTGTTCCTCACCTGAAACTATGAAAACATACTGTCATAAATGCAAAGGGATTTTTTGGGGGGGAAGGACTGGGAAAGTTGAACCTTGGATGGGAGGGTTACCACTGAGCCATGTTCCCACCCCTTTTTATTTTGAGATAGGATCTCTCTGAGTTGTTTAGGGCCTCACCAAGTTGCTGAGACTGATTTGAACTTGTGATCCTCCTGCCTCAGCCTCATGAGTCACTGGGATTACAAGCATGAGCCACTGCACCCCACATTAAAGGAAATCGGAGGCATACTCTACTGAAGAGGTTTGGGAAGTTCCACCAAAGTGAAGGTGAGTCCAGAAAGGGCAGAAGAAGAGACAGCTGGCTTCTTATGACAACTGAAGCTACCTGATTGTTCCCTTGTATGGCATAAAGGTGAGGATGGCTGCCCCAATTTTGAGAATGTCCTATGTGGACACTTTCTATGAGGGTGTCCAACAGTGCTGTTCCACGTTATAGTCTCCTCCATTTGAACCCTTCCTGTCTGTTGTCCTGAGCTGTCTCCCCAACCCTCGGCATTCTGAGCAAGTTCCACTGAGAACAACAACAAAGTGGGTCCCTTAGGCTTTGAAAATTCTGCAGCTTGGAAAATCGTGGGTGGTATAAATGTTGAGTGGAAGTGGGAAGTTTGTTCCATTTAGTTTAAGCTTTTCCAGAAAGTGAGCTGTAAGCTGTATGCCACTGATCTTTATAATCACATCTCTAGCCCAGGTTTATATTCAAAAGCACTTTAATTCTGCCCTTCTGTTGAGCATCTCTGCTTAACTGCCCACAGCACTTCAAATTCAACAAACATCTATAAAAGAGAAATTCTCATCTCTCCATCTCTGTCTTTTACCAGCACCATGGCTTTGGGCAGCACTGTCATTTCTTCATTTGCATGTGCCCCAGAACATTGAACTCTGGGGATTTAAATGGTATTCTTTATGCAGAAGGCCTTGGTGTTCACAACATGTCAGTTCCCTCCTCCCCTCTTGCCTCTCACTTCTTCCTTTTTTTTTTTTTTTTAATTTTTCCTTTTTGGAGGAAAAAAATTCTCAATTTGGGGGAAAGGAAAAGTTCATAGGGTTTCCAAAGAGAATGTGCTGCTACTTAAGGTATAAAATATTGCTTAGATACATAAGTCAGGAGTGAACCCTGAAAGCAATGTGACACTTGAAGTTGGTGCTTTACCACATTTTCCATTGGCCAAGAGTGAGAAGAGGTGGGTGATGAGTGGGGTCAGTGGCTGTCATCCTGGCATTCTTATCACCAGCTGCAAGGGCCTCTAGTCCAGAGCAGCCTGGAGGTGATGCTGCAGCTTAGGACTCTAGCCTGGCTAAGGGAAAGAGTGTTGTTTGAGGCCATCTAAATTGCTCCTGAGTTTCATTTTTTTTTTTCCCTTTCATTTGAAAATTGCCAAAGGCTGGCAGACACATCCATCAGGCCTGGATAAACACAACTGCATCCATTCTCCCATTATCTCCTGAGCTGGGTCATTGGAAAGAGCTCATAAACACAGGAAGACAGAACATAATTACTTAATAGGTTGTCAGAAGCCTGAGAGCATCAAGGCCCAGCAGCATACCAGGAAAAGTGAAAGATGGTTTATGTGGAAATGGTTGTGGTTTTGAAGCAGAGAGAGGGGAAGGGAGGAAAGTTTCTGGGGTGGAGGAGAATGTAGAAGAAATAGAGTGGGAATGTGGCTTGCTCATAACAGGGAGTCAGCTTTTAGAGGACAATCTAAAAGTGTGCTCTGAACCTGGGTGTCCACTATGTGCAAAACACTATGCTGAACTGGAGATTCAAAGGCACCCAAGACAGAGGTGGTCTTCTGTCAGCTATCTGCCTGTCTGGGATCAGACAGAAGTGGGTTCAAAGCATAGCTCCACCACTTACTCAACTTGGGTCTGGTCATTTTTTCTTCCTGAATCTCCATTTGGGGATTTGCCAAATGGGGACACTGATTCCATTTTTATAAGGACGTAACACATGTAAAGCTCTTTTCAGGATGCCTGGAATATAGGTACTGGTACTCTTCTGTTCCTGCCCACCTTCTTCCCTCTCCTGTCCACAAAGTGCCTTCTACTTCTTTGTGGCTATTTTCCTAGGGTCTGAAGGAGTGTGCAGGAGCACACAGGAGGGGAGAGGGTGTCAAAAGGCAAAGTTGTGTGTTGGGAGAAATCAATGAACACATTCAGAACAGAGTTAGAAAGAACTCCCTCCATGGTCTACTTTGGATCTTACAGAGAAAAAGAGCTATCGTTTCCTATTGTTAAAGCATGGAGGGAGATTAGTACCTACCATAGCTCATGTCCTGTGAAAAATATTTCTCCATTCTAATTCTCTCAGTTCAGAGAAACGAAGCTTTGTGAAGCAGGAAAAATGATAAGATTATGAGTCATACCCTTAGAGAAATGCAAAAGTAAGCTGATTGCCCCACAATCCCATTGTTTTCCTTACCTGAGTTCTCCAATAAACTCAATGTGCTGTTCTCAAGTTAGACCAAATTTTAGTGGTGACTTAATTTAGTCCTGAAATTTGAGCCAGTAGCATAACCACAACCATAGCTTTACTTAAAGTGCCTGAACTTAACGTTCCAATTTATAAGAGAGCATTGGCTTAGATAATGTCTCTGCCCCTTACTGCCCGAGTGACTCTGGCCATGTGCTGTGGCTGTGCCCTCATAGGGCAATGATTGTCTGTGGTCAGTGACAGGGACACAGTTGACACATTTGGTCAATATTAGGGATAAAGCCTCCCTTCCCCCTCTTTCTCCCACCCCTCACTCTCCTTCCTCTACCCCCAATGGTCTCCTTTCTGCTTACATGAAATCCTTTATTTTTCCTTCTACCTTCTACATATGAGAGAAAACAGGATATTTGTCTTTCTTTGTCTGGCTTCTTTCACTCAATGTGACGCTTTCTTCCATTTTCCTGCACATGACATGATTTTATTCTTCTTAATGCCTGGATAAAGCTCCATTGTGTGATTTACCACACTGTTTTTATCCATTCATCTGTTGACAGACACCTGGGATGAACCCCTAACTTGGCTATTGTGAATTGTGCCACAATAAGCATGGGTGTGCATATATCTTGAAAGTATGCTGACTTTAATTCTTTTGGATAAATACCAAGGAGAGAGATAGCTGGATCACATTTTTAAGTTTCTGAGGACCCTCCATACTGACCTCCATAGTGGTTATACTAACTTACATCCCACCACCAACAGTACGTAAGAGTTCTTTCTTCCTTGAATCTTCACCAGCATTTATTGTTGCTTGTTGTTTTGTCTGCTACTGGGGACCTGACCCAGGAATGCTTTACATCTCCAGTCATTTTGATTTTTTATTTTGAGGCAGGGTCTAAGTTGCCCAGGATGGCCTTGAACCTGCATTTGTCCTGCCTCAGCCTCCTGAGTAGAATCACAGGCACCCAGCATTTTGCTTGTATTCTTCATGATTGCCATTCTCACTGGAGTGAGATGGAATCCTAGAGTGGTTTTGATTTGCATTTCCCAGACAGCTAAAGATGTCATGTAATTTTCATATAATTGTTGGCCATTTGTATGGAGAAACTGTTGTGACTCCATCACATCAGTTTCTCAATACAAAAAAAAAAAAAAACCCAATCTCTACCTCAGAGCAAAGCCTGTCCAAGGAAGGGGGTGTGACCCTTGTCCTTGGAAAAACCCACAGAGCCTGAGGAGGCAGATAGCCACCCTGCTGAGTTGTTTGTCTGCAAATAATAGGAGAGATCTGTGGCACCTGGTGTCCCTGACTCAGTTAGGCTAGGTGAGGACCCATAGCAACTTCCTAGCAACCATCAATCAGCATGAGACAGGGAAAATACCTGGGATGCCAGATGACCCCCCAGTAGTTTATGGTGATTGATAACATGTTGGGAAACCATGTAGTTTAGCCCATACACCCTTCATGGCTTAAACCAATCCGTTCAAACAAATCCCCCTCGTGTACTAACCAATCACCCCTACCCAACTTGTTCCCACCAGTGAATGTGCTAATCAATGCTAAGAGTTGTTGTTTAAATTTCCTGTGGTGTGGAATAATTTGCTGTGTGATGTTGTGACGCATAGAGTATCCCCCAAAACCTATAAAATCTCATTGAACATAGGACCAGGGCTCACTTCCTGGGACCGCTGCTTCAGAAACCGTTGTGAGTCCAGGCTCAAGCTTGCAATAAAGACTCTTGTGTGATTGCATTGGATTCGGCTCCTGAAGGTCTATTGGAGTCCCAGGAATCTGGTTTTACAGTACTTCTTTTGAAAAGGGTCTGTTCATTTCATGCACCCATCTATTAAATGGGTTGTTTGTTTTTTTATTTGCCTGCATGTTGAGTTTTATCACTGGGTAATACTGGATTATGAAAGAGCTACGCCCTTGAACTAATAAGTTTGAGTCCCATGGAATCACATTCTCTGAACAGTTGCTCTTGGGGTACCATTGTTCCCCCCCTCCCCTGCCCCCCCAAACCCCCAGCATCATGAAATCAGCCTGAGGCAGAATAAAGAGGCTTTTGTAGGGTGTTGTGCAGGGCCATCCCCCCCACACTTCATCACAATATGGCTTCTCAGTCAGGAGCCCTGGAACATTCCTCAGGGCCAGATTGTGGCAACTGGAGGAACTGGGCTGGTTTTAAATCACAGCCTGTGTGAGTCCTATAAAGGCTGGACGCTCCTATTTGTTCCATCATGAAGTTCTGAGGCAGATCTGTGCAGATCCCCTGTGTGGGATGGTAAAAAACCTCTTCTACCCTCCAAGATTCAGTACCTGGAAATTAACTGACAAAAGACAAGTTAAGAGGAGAGAAAAGGTTTTTCATATGCATATGAGCTAACAAAAGGAGTAGCCAGCCTGGTCCACACCTAAAGTTAGAGATTTATAGATCTAAATTAGTAGTGGGAGAATAAGTGTCTCTGGGAAGAACAGTTTTCTTTAGAAAGACAAACAGATTCTTAGGAGAGAAAAGAGAGATAAGAACGTCTGTGATACTGTTTGTCCATACAGGAACAAGTGGTCCTCCTGTCTTCTTAGGGCCATAGAACACCTGGTGACTTATGCTCAGTGTGCTATTTCTTGCCCCTGGGAGTAGATCCGTCCTGAAGAGTGACTATAAGTCATCCTCTTTTCCTATAAGTAGCAGCTGTTAGTCAGATAAAGGAAGCTTATTTCTACGCTACTGAGTTTCAAATGTCTTCAGCTTAAAGCCTCCTCATAGCAACTCTGGGGTTCCAAGCAGGTCCTGGAAACTGCACCCCACGTCTCACCATGATTCCTTTGCTAGTCTATTTTTCCTTTGCCCCCTTGTTTTGAGTCCTGTGTAGTTTATAAAGCAGCATGCATCCTTTCTGGTAAAAAGAATAGATTTAGATGATTATATTTAGAATATTTACATTTAGAAGATTATAAGACACCTTGAATGATTTCTTAGCAGTTTCCTTATGTACATTTAATCTTCTTAAATAGATTATAGTCAAAACAAAAGGAAAATCATTTTTTCAAGTTGCTGGGATTACAGGCATGTGCCACCATGCCCAGCCATTTTTATTACTTCCTTTATGTCTTTTATTGTGTCATCTGTCTCCAAGAAAGAATTAGACAGGCAAGAGATTTCCTGGGGACAGGGAGCTGGAGGGGTGAGAAGCATCTTTAGTTCCTGAGGTAGATATGTCACCAATGAAAGGAGAGAGCCAAGTCAGGCAGGAAGAGTTCTGTGTAACAGGAGCTCCTACCTGCAGGGCACTCTGGAATCTTAGCCAACCAGGCCAATGGGGAGAGCCAGAGCAAAGGTTCTCCACCAGAGCAGTCTGCCTTGGATAGAGAATCCTCTGGGAGAAGTCACTGGAGACCTGGCCTCTGGATGAAGATGAAGACTTGGATGGATCTGAATGGGCATAGCTGGAAACTGCTCCCCAGCTACCCTCCCTGCAGCAGTTTCCCTTGAAAAGAGATCCAAGGGGCACTTAGTGGCTGCCACCCGTGTGGCACCTCACCAACCATGTGCCAGGGACTCCAATTTTGAAGTCACTTCAGCAGTGTTCATGCATCATATCTTTCATTCTCTCCTCAGCATCAGGACTTGGTTGTTTTGCATACAGTTTTTTTATTAATTGATTAATTAACTTTTTGCATATTGTTCGAGATGTTGTGTACCATTTCCTGAGGACCTGGATTCCCTCTATAGAAAATGCTGCTGCAGTGGAGTAGTTAAGAGTCTGGAGCCAGACTGCCTGGGTTCCCAGCCCAAATTCACTACCTACTAGTTGCAGGAAGATGGAAAAAGTACTGAAGTTTGTGCCTCAGTTTCTTCATTTACAAAATTATAACAATTATGGTGAAGCAAGAATTAAAGACAGGCAGTCAATATAGATAAGTAACCAGATTGGATGCAGTACTTGGAAATTAAATGACAAAAGACACATTAAGAGGAGAGAAAAGGTTTTTCATAGGCATATGAGCTATCAAAAGGAGTAGCCAGCTGGTTTGTGTCTGAGCAGTTGGAGACCACCACTGGGAGATTGGAATATTAATGTCTCCAGAGCATTTTGATTACCAAGATCACCTGCCTATACTACCTCTCCCAAAATGTTGCAGACAGGCAGTTGTTAGTTAATGCCTCCTGGGCTGCTTCCTGCCTGGATCACTCCACTTGGCCCTTCCCCTTGCCCATCTTACCTTTTGGCCAACCCACCCAGCATCTCCTAGGCCTAGTCAAGTTTTCAGGAAGGAGAGAGAGAAGGAGGAAGAGGGCAGAAGAACAAAGAAAGTCTAAAATGCATAAAAGGGGCAGATTGCTCTCATTTCTTGGAATATCAGAAATGAGACACCAGCTATGTCCCCCTTTTCCCTCTCAGGAGAAGTCTGTGTTACTATTTTTTAAATATAACCTGCTTTATACACTTGCCTCAGTGTACTTCTCTAATGTTCAAACTTCAACATTTGAGGAAGCAGAACTCATCACAGATAAATGGTGGTATCAATAGCATTATTGTGAAAATTAAATGCTGCATGGGAAGCACTTAGTTCAGGGATTGGGCAGTTGTGTGTTTTAAGTCAACATTAGCATATGTCTCCCATTGATTCTTTTTTTTTTTTTTTTTTTTTTTTTTTTATTTTTTTATTTTTTTTTTTTTATTGGTTGTTCACAACATTACAAAGCTCTTGACATATCATATTTTCATACATTAGATTGAAGTGGGTTATGAACTCCCAATTTTCCCCCAAATGCAGAATCACATCGGTTATACATCCACAGTTTTACATAATGCCCAATTAGTAATTGTTGTATTCTGCTACCTTTCCTATCCCGTACTATCCCCCCTCCCCTCCCCTCCCTTCTTCTCTCTCTACCCCATCTACTGTAATTCATTACTCTCCTTGTTTATTTTCCCATTCCCCTCACAACCTCTTATATGTAATTTTGTATAGCAATGAGGGTCTCCCTTCATTTCCATGCAATTTCCCTTTTCTCTCCCTTTCCCTCCCATCTCATGACTCTGTTAAATGTTAGTCTTTTCTTCCTGCTCTTCCTCCTTGCTCTGTTCATGGTTGCTCTCATTATATCAAAGAAGACATTTGGTATTTGTTTTTTAGGGATTGACTAGCTTCACTAAGCATAATCTGCTCTAGTGCCATCCATTTCCCTGCAAATTCTATGATTTTGTCATTTTTTATTGCTGCATAGTACTCCATTGTGTAAAGATGCCACATTTTTTTTATCCATTCATCTATTGAAGGGCATCTGGGTTGGTTCCACAGTCTAGCTATTGTGAATTGTGCTGCTATGAACATCGATGTGGCAGTATCCCTGTAGTATGCTCTTTTAAGGTCTTCAGGGAATAGTCCGAGAAGGGCAATAGCAGGGTCAAATGGTGGTTCCATTCCCAGCTTTCCCAGGAATCTCCAAACTGCTTTCCAAATTGGCCGCACCAATTTGCAGTCCCACCAGCAATGTACAAGAGTACCCTTTTCTCCACATCCTCGCCAGCATTTGTTGTTGTTTGACTTCATAGTGGCTGCCAATCTTACTGGAGTGAGATGGTATCTTAGGGTGGTTTTGATTTGCATTTCTCTGACTGCTAGAGATGGTGAACATTTTTTCATGTACTTGTTGATTGATTGTATGTCCTCCTCTGAGAAGTGTCTGTTCAGATCCTTGGCCCATTTGTTGATTGGGTTATTTGTTATCTTATTGTCTAATTTTTTGAGTTCTTTGTATACTCTGGATATTAGGGCTCTATCTGAAGTGTGAGGAGTAAAAATTTGTTCCCAGGATGTAGGCTCCCTATTTACCTCTCTTATTGTTTCTCTTGCTGAGAAAAAACTTTTTAGTTTAAGTAAGTCCCATTTGTTGATTCTTGTTATTAACTCTTGTGCTATGGGTGTTCTATTAAGAAATTTGGAGCCCGACCCCACAATATGTAGATCGGAGCCAACTTTTTCTTCTATCAGACGCAGAGTCTCTGATTTGATATCAAGCTCCTTGATCCATTTAGAGTTAACTTTAGTGCATGGCGAGAGGAAGGGATTCAGTTTCATTTTGTTGCATATGGATTTCCAGTTTTCCCAACACCATTTGTTGAAGATGCTATCCTTCCTCCATTGCATGCTTTTAGCCCCTTTATCAAATATAAGATAGTTGTAACTTTGTGGATTAGTCTCTGTGTCCTCTATTCTATACCATTGGTCCACTCGCCTGTTTTGGTACCAGTACCATGCTGTTTTTGTCACTATTGCTCTGTAATATAGTTTGAAATCTGGTATCGCTATACCGCCTGATTCACACTTCCTGCTTAAAATTGCTTTTGCTATTCTGGGTCTTTTATTTTTCCATATGAATTTCATGATTGCTTTATCTATTTCTACAAGAAATGCCATTGGGATTTTGATTGGCATTGCATTAAACCTATAGAGAACTTTTGGTAATATCGCCATTTTGATAATGTTAGTTCTGCCTATCCATGAACAGGGTATATTTTTCCATCTTCTAAGATCTTCTTCTACTTCTCTTTTTAGGGTTCTGTAGTTTTCATTGTATAAATCTTTCACCTCTTTTGTTAGGTTGATTCCCAAGTATTTTATTTTTTTGGAGGATATTGTGAATGGGGTAGTTTTCCTCATTTCCGTTTCAGAGGTTTTGTCGCTGATATACAGAAATGCCTTTGATTTATGCGTGTTGATTTTATATCCTGCCACTTTGCTGAATTCATTTATTAGTTCTAGTAGTTTCTTTGTAGACCCTTTTGGGTCTTCTAAGTATAGTATCATGTCATCTGCAAATAGTGATAATTTAAGTTCTTCTTTTCCTATTTTTATGCCTTTAATTTCTTTCGTCTGTCTAATTGCTCTGGCCAGTGTTTCGAGAACTATATTGAATAGAAGTGGTGATAGAGGGCATCCCTGTCTTGTTCCAGATTTTAGAGGGAATGCCTTCAACTTTTGTCCATTCAGAATGATGCTAGCCTGAGGCTTAGCATAGATAGCTTTTACAATGTCAAGGTATGTTCCTGTTATCCCTAGTTTTTCAAGTGTTTTGAACATAAAGGGATGCTGTACTTTGTCGAATGCTTTCTCTGCGTCTATTGAGATGATCATATGGTTCTTATCTTTAAGTCTATTGATGTGGTGAATAACATTTATTGATTTCCGTATATTGAACCAGCCTTGCATACCAGGGATGAATCCTACTTGATCATGGTGCACAATTTTTTTGATGTGTTTTTGTATTCGATTCGCCAGAATTTTATTGAGGATTTTTGCATCTAGGTTCATTAGAGATATTGGTCTGTAGTTTTCTTTCTTTGAGGAGTCTTTGTCTGGTTTCGGAATCAGGGTGATGTTGGCCTCATAGAATGAATTTGGAAGAGCTCCCTCTTTTTCTATTTCCTGAAATAACTTGAAAAGTATTGGTATTAATTCTTCTTTAAAGGTTTTGTAAAACTCTGCTGTATACCCATCCGGTCCTGGGCTTTTCTTGGTAGGTAGTCTTTTGATGGCTTCTTCAATTTCATCCATTGATATTGGTCTGTTCAAATTGTGTGTATCCTCCTGACTCAGTCTGGGCAAATCATATGACTTAAGAAATTTATCGATGTCTTCACTATCTTCTATTTTATTCGAATATAGGTTTTCAAAATAATTTCTAATTGTCTTCTGTATTTCTGTAGCATCTGTTGTGATATTGCCTTTTTCATCCCGTATGTTAGTAATTTGAGTTCTCTCTCTTCTTCTCTTTGTTAGCATGGCTAAAGGTCTGTCGATCTTATTTATTTTTTCAAAGAACCAACTTTTAGTTTTGTTAATTTTTTCAATAGTTTCTTTTGTTTCAATTTCATTAATTTCCGCTCTGATTTTAATTATTTCTTGCCTTCTGCTATATTTGCTGTTGTTTTGCTCTTCCTTTTCTAGGGCTTTGAGATGAAGTGTGAGCTCATTTATTTGTTGGTTTTTTCTTTTTTTGAGGAATGACCACCAGGCAATGAATTTTCCTCTTAAAACTGCTTTCATTGTGTCCCATAGATTCCGATATGTTGTGTCTGTATTTTCATTTATCTCTAAGAATTTTTTGATTTCCTCCTTTATGTCTTCTGTAACCCATTGATCATTCAGTAACATATTGTTCATTTTCCATGCGATGTAGGATTTTTCCTTCCTTCTTTTATCATTGATTTCCAGTTTCATTCCATTATGATCAGATAAAATGCATGGTATTATCTCCACCGCTTTATATTTACTGAGGGTTGCCCTGTGGCATAATATATGGTCTATTTTTGAGAAGGATCCATGTGCTGCTGAGAAAAATGTATATCCATTTGATGATGGTTGATATATTCTATATATGTCAGTTAAGTCTAGGTTATTGATTGTGGTATTGAGTTCTATAGTTTCCTTGTTCAACTTTTGTTTGGAGGATCTGTCCAATGGTGAGAGAGGTGTGTTGAAGTCACCCATAATTATTGTGTTGTGGTCTATTTGATTCTTGAACTTGAGGAGAATTTGTTTTATGAATGTCGCAGCGCCATTATTTGGTGCATAAATATTGATAATTGTTATGTCTTGTTGGTGAATGGTTCCTTTTAACAGTATATAATGTCCTTCTTTATCCCTTTTGATTAACTTAGTCTTGAAGTCGATTTTATTTGATATGAGGATGGCCACCCCTGCTTGCTTACGAGGACCGTGTGCATGGTATATTTTTTCCCATCCTTTCACCTTCAGCCTGTGTATGTCTTTTCCAATCAGATGTGTCTCCTGGAGGCAGCATATTGTTGGATTTGTTTTTTTAATCCATGATATCAGCCTATGTCGCTTTATTGGAGAGTTTAAGCCATTAACATTCAGAGTTACTATTGATATATGGTTTGTACTTCCATCCATGTTTGATTATTTATCGTTTTTTTTTTTTTTAAAAAAAATTTAGTTTGTTTTTCCATGATTATTTTTCCCCCTCGCCCTCTGTCTTTACCGAGGCACTTCCCTCTGATGGTTTTGGTTATTGTTTTTCATTTCTTCCTCGTGTAGTGTTTTGCTCAAAATGCTTTGCAATGCTGGTTTTCTGGCTGCAAATTCTTTTAACTTTTGTTTATCATGAAAGATTTTTATTTCGTTGTCATACCTGAAGCTTAATTTTGCTGGATACAGAATTCTTGGTTGGCATCCATTGTCTTTCAGTGTTTGAAATACATTGTTCCATGACCTTCTTGCTTTCAGTGTCTGTGATGAAAAATCCGTTGTTAACCTTATTGGTTTACCCCTGAATGTAATCTGTCTCCTTTCTCTTGTAGCTTTTAATATTTTCTCTTTGTTCTGTATATTGGATATCTTCATAACAATGTGTCTTGGCGTTGGTCTACTGTGATTTTGTGTGCTCGGTGTCCTGTATGCATCTTCAATTTGTATATCTGTTTCCTTTTTTATTTCTGGAAAGTTTTCTGTAATTATTTCATTCAGCAGGTTACTCATTCCCTTGGTTTGAATCTCTGTACCTTCTTCTATCCCGATGACTCGTAAGTTTGGCTTTTTTATGTTATCCCATAACTCTTGGATGTTTTTCTCGTGATTTTTTACCAGCCTTTCTGAGTTGGCTAGACTCTTTTCAAGATGAAATAATTTGTCTTCATTATCTGACGTTCTGGTTTCTACTTGCTCCACTCTGTTAGTGATACTCTCAATTGAGTTTTTAATTTGGTTTATAGTTTCCTTCATTTCCAAGATTATGTTTTGATTCTTTTTTATAATCTCTATCTCCTGATAAAGGTGCTTAACTTCTTCTTTTATCTGTTTGTGAAATACATTCTCAATGTGTTCTTTTGCTGCTTGAATTTGCTGTCTCGTATCCTCTTTAAGGTTCCATTCCATCTGTCTAAGGTGTTCCTTGAGTTCTTTATATGACCATTTTTCTGATGACTCTAGTTCCTCCTGAATATTTAGGCTGTCCTGCATTGTTTGTACTCCTTTTCTTCCTTGCTTTTTGAAGCTGCTCATGTTACTTCTTGTTCTGTTTGACTGCTGCGTTACTGTTTACTCCTATAAATTTATTTGATGCTGTAGCCGCAGGTTTCAATGAAGTTATCTCCTCCGCCGCAGTCTGATGACGTCAGTTGTCTGCCATGGTGGTATCTCTTGCAAATGGCGACAGATCGTTTCCCTTTGCCGGGTGACCAATGCAATGGGTGGGTCCTTACTGTCTCTCCCAAGCCCCGTTTCACACCTGTGGCCACTACCTATGAAGGCTCGGTTGGCATTTACCTCCGTAGGATCAGAAGGGCTGACCGGTTGTTTCAGCCGGATGGATTAGTGCTGAGTCACAGCTGTTTGTCTGCGGGAAGCAGGCGAACGGGAGCTTGAATTCAGCCGATCCAGGTTCAGTGTGTCTCCCATTGATTCTTTTACCTTTGAAATTTTGCCTTTCAATGCATATATCCTTTTTGAAAATTTGGAGTATGCATTTTGGTCTGGCTGAGTGTTTAAGGACCCTTCCTATCATATTGGGATGGTGGATGTTCTGCCTAGCTTTGGAATCTGCTATAAAATTAGGTTAACCTAGAGTGTAACACACAGTAAACACTTGAAAATGGTAGTGATTTCTAGTGGGAGCTCTGTTAAAAGTTAGTCTCTGCCTCCATTTATTCCTCTTCACTCTCATTTACACAATGAACATTTATTGGGTATCTGTGAATGTCAGGTACTATGTAAATACCAGAGTATTGAAGACAAGTCAGCCATAGTCCTTATCCTCTACAAGACCAAACTCTGAGAGAAGGTACCAGCATACACACACACACACACACACAATCTATAATAAGAATTGTGAGAGTTTTAGTTGAGGCCTGGATAACATTCTAGGAAAAGTAGAAGGAGAAATTGCTTTCACTTGGTTCTTAAGTGCCACACTCTAGGGTCCAGGCTAATGCATGTGAGAGGCCTTTTGAAAAGGAGAAACACTGAGCATCACATTGAGCATCATCTGCTTTAGGTTGGCCTAGGAGAATATTCAGGAACCACCTGCTTCTCAAATCACATTGTAAATACAAATGGCTGAATTACACAGTGAAGCAGAAATAATAACAAGGATTGCTTCAAGCCTGTCATCTGTTCCTCTTAAGCATTCTATAAACAACATCCATCTCTGGCAAGATTACTTTTCTGGAGCATGAGGAGAAGTGCACCAGGGCCCTTTCTATTCTTTTCTTTCAGGTCATTAGCAGAATAATTGCAGGAGGTGTCAATGCCCCATTAACCATGTTGACTCCATGCTTCTGGGGAATCACACCTGTCTTCTGCTCAGCCGGAATCTGCTTTGAACTGTGTTTGTTACTCTTTTGATTTATTTACGTTCTGCCTTCACAGCCTCCCTCACTAGGTTTCTCCTAAAATACTGGCACTCCAAGGGCTCAGATCACTTGTGTTTTTGTCCCTTCAAAACTCCTCTTGGTAACAAGAGCTGCTGGCTGTCAATCACGGTTCAGTTGCCCTATTTGCAGCCCATTTTGTGAAAGAGCAGGGACCTCAGGGTTTTTCTGCCCACATGTGATAACTGGGAGGCACTGAACTGGCCAGGCCATTTCATTTGTGCTCTGTTACTAGATTCAGCAGTCCTGATTCTAATATAGGGAAAAGCAAGGAAACCTGTGGTGACACGGGGCTAATGAAGGAGCAGGATTCCTGGCAATGCTGCCTGAAAATCGGTTCACTAAGACTAAGAACTGGGGGAACAGAGAAAATAGGAGGAAAAGGAGTTTAGTTTGGGAAACTTTGGGATCTCTTTCAAGCCATCCAAGTGGAAATACAGAGAATACATATATAAATGTGTAGTTTCAAACAAAAAAAAAAGAAGTTAAACTTACAGAGTACACACACACACACACACACACACACACACACACACACACACGAGAACCTTCAGGTTATAGAATTTCTTAAATCCATAAGACTGGATGATGTCATCAAGGAAGTGAATATTTATGGAGAAGAGATCAAAGAGTTCTAGGGCCTTCCAAAGTGTAGACATTAGGGAAAAGAAGAAGACTTAGCCAAAGAGATCAAGGAGTAATCAATAAAGCAGGGAAGTCTGGAACCTGGAATCTTGAAAGCATTTCAAGAAGGCAGAATGATCAATTTTTCCAGTCAGCTGAAAGGTCAAGTGTGGTAGGGACTGAGAACTGACTGTCAGGTTTAGCAACTTAAAAGTTTCTGTTAACATTGACAAGAGCACTTCAGGCAAGTTGGCTCTGGCCTTGGAGCCCATTTCTCCCATACTAACTTTTGGGGTTCTAGCCCTCTGCCTCCCAGACCTCTGGCCTCTTCTCCTGGCTCTCAGCCTCTCAACATTCTTGGACTCTTTTGCCACTGCCTTGATCTTCTGTATTCAGATATTGCCAAATTTCTCAACTGCTTGGGATCACCAACCGTTTAAAAAACCTGTATAAGTATGTGCTCTTTCTGCACATATGCAACACATATATGGATTTATGTATATAATTTCAGGTGCTCATGGACTTCCTGATTCCTGGGCCTGTTAAGAAATCCTTACTCTAGTTTCACCAAATAATTTTCCCTTCACCTCTGGGAGCTCAGAGTTTTTAAAGTCAGTTTGCCAGTCCCTGGGCCCAAAAGCCTTCTCAGATCATTGTTCAAATTAAAGACAGAGCTAAGAGCATGTTCTTAATTTAAGCTTTCAGGAAGACAAAATTTGAGATAAAACCAGTAGTCCTGTAACCAATTCAAGGATGTGTTAAATATGATGATTTCATCTGTATTCACACCTTCTTAGTTTGGCTTCAGATCTGATATCTTCTAGTTACCATAGATGTTACACTAAGGACAGCCAAATCCCCTAGGCCAAGGATCTAAAATTAACATCCATGGGGACCAGAAGTTGAAAGGCATGGAAAATGATCTTGTTACAGAGTCTGTGGTGAACAGACAAGGAGAAAGCAGATATACTTGGTTTAAAAAGAGAAGTTGATACTCTACTCAAAAAAAATTGTTGACTTGCAAGAATTTCAGCTCAAGTTGGGCATGATCATGCAAGCCTAGAATCCCAGCTACTTGGAAGGCTAAGGCAGGAAGGTCACAACTTTGAGCCTAGGCTGGGCAACTTAGTGGGATTCTGTCTCAAAATAAAAAAAAATAAATAAAAGGTCTGGGGATTTAGCTCAGTGGTAAAGAGTTCCTGGTTCAATCCCCAACACCACCACCAAAAAAAAAAAAATCAGTTCAACAATACTAGAACTTCAGATTTTTTGAGATAATCTAAAATCTTGATTTTCATACAGACTATGTAGGCAGAAGCCTAACTCTGATGACCGGCTTATGATCCCATAGCTAGGTGAAGTCAGAGAATGTAGGTTAATTTTATTGTAGAGTCCACTTGAAAACTCTTTTCATCATTATGACAGACTGTGTTTTCAAAATATAGTGAAAGCAATATTTCTAGTTGTATTAGTAAGCTTTTTGTTGCTGTGACAAAACACTTGAGATAAACAACTTAAAAGGGGGATGTATTTTTGGCTTTTGGGTTCAGATATTTCAGTTCATGGTTGCTGACTCCACTATTTCTGGGCCTGAGGTAAGGCAGAACATCCTGATGACAGGGGACAGGGGAGGAAAGTTGCTCACCTTATGGCAGCTGGAAGCAAAGAAAAATAGAGGAAGGGGCCAGGGACAAAATATACTATTCAAAGGGATGGCCCCCTACCAGTGACATACTTCCTTCAACTAGGCCCCACATCCAAACACTATAGCATTAGGAACCAAGCCTTGGGCACGTGAGCTTTTGGTGGACGTTTTAGATCCAACCCATAACACCAGTCCTGCATATTTTTGAATGTAGGACTTGACATTCATATCAAGTGAATCTGGAATGAGGAAGGCCCTTGTAACTACCTTGACAAACAGTATGTGGTTTGTGCGATGCTGCACAACTTCCAAGGTCGGGTCCTGCAAAGTGATATGGTTTCTACTCATTCTGTCTTGGGACACTGCCCCTTGGAACCCAGCCCCAAGGCGTGAGGAAGCCAAAGGAGCCCACACAGAGATCATTAGCAGAGATGTACTGTTATGTTTTAGTCCTATGCCAGGCAAGGCCCCTGGAGCTGTCAGTTATGAATGGGAGAAGGTTAGTAAATAATAAGTAGGGCCTGACAGGGGAATTAGGGCCTTGCCATGTGTGCCTGCAGGGGGCACCAATCACACAGAACACCGAAACCTAGTTAGTCTAGGAAGTGAGGCCCAGTGGGAGCAGAGCCAGGAGCAAGCAAGCACCTGGCTGACCTAACCTGAACTTAATGCCAAGGTGAGTGGGCTGAGTGGAGGGCACAGTGCACGGGGCAAGTCAAGTGCCCAGGAGGGGGGCTGACCCAGAGACAAGGCACTGGAATGAGCCTAGGCACTTGGTCAGCATGGATGATTTCAGTTGAACAAATTAAGCATTCCATTATGGAGCACATTCTGGGAACATCTCACAGGTTACGGTGTCTGTGTAGGATTTTGAGACACCCTCCATATCCAGGGCCTACTGCAGATACCAAAATCTATGAAAATCTGTTCATTAAAGTCTTTTCTATTAAATGGCATTTTTGCATATAATATGTGCACATCTTTCTGTTTGCTTTATATCATCTCTAAATTATCATATTATCGTATCAAATATCATTATGTTCTGTGAATAATTGTTACACTGTATTGTTAGGGAATAATGACAAAAAGGCCTGTATTGTTTTTAATATAACAATATTTTTCTAAATAATTTTGATTTGCAGTTGATTGAATCCACAGATGCCAAACCCATGGCATATGAAAGGCCAACTGTACATAACTAATATTGTTCTCATTCCTCAGAGTTCATTCATTCTCAAGGAGCAGTTTTGTGGTACTCCTAAGATGCACCACAGGAACATACCATAATGTCACTTACTTCTCTCTGCACTTCCTTTTTGTTTGTTTTTTTCTTTGGAAAAAGGTCTTACTAAATTGCTGACGCTGACCTTGAACTTATGATCCTCCTGCCTCGGGCTCCAGAGTTACTGAAATTGCAGATGGGCACCACCATGCCCCACATTACCTCTGCTCTTTCTGATATATCTTTCCCTCCATCTTGAAAATTTAAGTCCAGTGTCACCTTTTCCTGGAAACCTTCTCTTGGATTGGTTGCTGCTTCCCTTGTGTTTCTGAATAGTACTAAATGGTCTATGGACTTTTCTCCTCTAAATTATGAACTCTTTGTGTATGTTCACAGATGCATAAAAGATGTTCAAAAAATGCTTGTTGAATGTGTCAATCATTGGCACAGAGAGGAGACATTTTACCTGGTTGAGTCCAGGTGAAGGTCGATTACCTGGGCTCAGAGTGGCAGTTCAGTTGGACAGCAGCCTGTATACCTGTGGTCTGAACTGGGCCTGCCCCTGCTGGAGGGCTGGGCAGGCAGGGTACCCTTCACATGCACAACAGTTTCTTGTTTTTGTTCCCTCCTACCAAGGAGCAGCCAGAGTCACAGATCCCAAAGCCCAGGAAGGTGCGGCAGCTAATTGGTAATAAAACTCTGGCTGAGGAGGAGAAAGATTGAACTAGCCTCAAGTACACTGGTCCCAGACTCAGAAATCTCATTAGTTACAATTTTGCTATTGGCCTAATATGAGTGCACCACACACATCCAGTGGGGATGGAAACCAGGGCTTCACATATGCAAGGCGAACACCATCACTGCACCACATCTCCTGGCTGTGCAATTTTCTGCCAAGTTGCCTCTTTTCGTGGGTGAAAAGTTGAATCACTTGCCTCTCACTGCCAGAACTCTCAGAAAGAAGGGAGGTGAGGAAAAAAATCAGCTGTAGTCAATTGGCTTGACCAGGTTAGGGGCCTGCCATTTTTCCTAGGGAAAGAGCTTCCCTCTACAAGAAAGGATATATGTCTGATCTAAGACCTGGAAAATTTTCTCTTTCATTCAGATTCCTATCAAGATATTTGCTATACATTTTAAAATAAAAAAATATTTTAACTACAATTGACTTTTATTGGTTTGTTTATTTACTGGTACTAAGGTTCACCCAGGGGCACTTTATCAGTGATCTACATACACCCCAAGCCCTTTTTATTTTTTATTTGGAGACAGGGTCTCACTAAGTTGCTGAGGCTGGCCTTGAACTTGTGATCCTCCTGTCTCAGCTTCTTGAGCCTTTGGAATTACAGGCATATGCCATTTGCCTGGTCAGTTTTATATTTGGAGTTGGCATTTTTGAACATTTACTAAACCATTCTCAATAAGTTCCTAGTAATTTTCAAATTTGAATTGGTGAGGACAAGTCTCCCCAACCACATTCACTCCCTAACCTGGAAGGACTAGGGCAGTCAAGAAAAGGTGGGAGGGAAATGGATCAGGTGGGACCCACAGCCCAGCTCTGAAGCCACTCTCCTCCCAGCTTATGTAGTCCAGGCCTGGGTGTTCTTAGCAACTGTCAGGAGTGGCTACCATGCAGCATAATGCCCCGAACACAGACTTGCCTAGTCCTGCCACAGGATGCCTGCTAACACGGATTGTCCCATGCCAGCCATGACCCTGTTGGTTTTCAGGACTGCAACTAGTTAGCGGATGCCTCCAGGCCTCTCAGCCTCCCAGCCCTCCTTATGAGACAACCTAGAGTCAGGTGTTCTCTGACTTTTTGAGCCAAAGAGCAAATTGATTGTGTTTGGGCGGCGTTGAAGATTGAAGAGGTTGCACACACCATCAGCCACCTTTGACTCTTGCCTTTCCCTCCCCATGGTCCATCTGGCCAATGAGCTGGGAAGGCTAATCATCTTAAAAGCAGGTTGGGCACATTGCTGGATACCCACATCTATTCCAAGGAAAAATTAGGGTCCGTCTCTCTTACCACACCCTGCTTCTCAGCACCTCCACCCAGCCCGGTCCCCACATCAGTGCAGGGGGATAGGATGAGGTCAGAAAGGTTGTTAGCATGCTTACTTTAAAGAGAAGAGTATGTGAAGCCAGTAAAAGTTCTCATCCATGAGGAGATGTTGAATTTATGCAAAATATTACAGAGGTCCCCTGCCCTGGGTGCTCTGTGCAAAGGAAACAGACCACCAGCAGAAGAAGTTCCTGGTTTCCACTCCATGTCCTGTGGCTGGCCTGACCCTTCCTGGGCTCTCCAGGGAGTCAGGGCCATGAGGTCAGAGATGCAGATGGTGACCCAGACCTGAGGCCCAGGGAAAGAATTTTCTTGTTTTCTTGTCCCAGAGGGCTTCCTCTTCCCCACTGAGACTGAAGCCACAGGAAATTAGGTCAAATAGCAGCAAGAGAGAGTGATTTCCATTAGAGAAAAGGGGGTTTCAGACAAAACTGAGGACTTTCTAGCACTCAGGTCAACCTAGTCTGGAGCTTTGGTGGCTGTTTAGGAAGAAGTTATGAGGCACACTTGAAGGAACACTGGGACAGGAACTGAGGGTTCTGATTCTGGTTCTGGCACTGTGACAAAGTCAACTTCCCAAGGACTCAGTTTCCTCCTGGAAAATGGGGAAAATGTGACTTGCTCTGCTTGCTACACACAGTGCTCAGGATGATGATCAAACAAGAAACAAAATGTGCACAGAGGTTCTCTGTGATCAAACAGAACAGATTTTACAAGCACTTTGAGTCACTCAGAGAAAAAGTGTTGTTAAAAACAGGCAGTAATAAATCTGGTAGCAGGAAGGCCACTCTGATTGCCTGACATCCTTGCTCTGCTCCCCGCTGGTTACCCTTTCTTTACCCACAACACTGGTTGTAGAAGATCAAGGAGAACATGAATCAACTAATTTTTCACAACTAATGTATTAGGTCAGTTTAAGCCAACTGCTTTCCACTCTAGATAGAATTGGTTGAGCTGAATTTCGAACAGAATTGAATTGTCAGGTAGAGCATCAGCTAGGAAGCCTTACCTGATACAGCCCCAGGGGAATAAAGAAGCCTGGAACCTCTGGGTGAAGCCTAGGCTGACAGGGGCAGCACGGAAGAGACTGAAGGCCCAGCCCTAAAGCCATAATCACAATAGCTGTTGTTTTCAATATCATTAAAATAAGTGGAGTGCTTACTACAGGCCAGGTACTATGCGAAATTCTTTAAAATATTGCTCTTTTAAATTCAAAAACCCTGTAAATTACCTATTGCTATTTTACGTATGAAAACACTGGAGCTCAAACTGATTCCATTAGGTATGTAACCAGAATCACACAGGTGAGGGAGCCAGCATTCAAACATAAACATGTTTGATCCCTGAAGCTGAGCCACTAGTCACTATGTTAGTGATCCCACCAGGATACAAGGTACTGGAATCACCACAGGGCCAGCTCTATCCCCAATTTCTGGGCCCTATGCCCCAGAGGGTTTGATGCAGTCGGCCTGGAATTTCCACTCCTATCAAGTTCCCAGGTAATGCTGATGTCAACAGCACCAGGGAGCACCCTAGGTGGGGGAGTCTTAATGCTTCTCACGCAGCTAGGGGGCACTGCAGACAGAGGAGCCAGCAGGGCTGCTGGTGTATTCACAGCTGCAGAAAAACCCAACTGTCCTCAACACCTTCCCTGCAGGCAAAATCCCTCATGTAGGAGCCTCACCCGACTTCGACAGCAAATACAGGGGCTTTCAGCTTTTTAGACAGTTGTTTTCCAGTTTGCTTTCAATTAGTTTCCCCCATTAACCTATTCATCATTTGCTCAAAACCCTTACCCACCTCAGAACCTAGATCTGGAAGGATCTGCCATAGAATTGCAAAGTTGCAGCTGAATCTTCTCGTGGGGTGGGTGCCAACAGAGCCTGATGCATGCATGGTAGGCATCCGTTATGACTCAGGCAAAGTATGCTGAGCTGTAAATGCAGACAGGTCTATGAATCTGGCTGAAGGCTTTCTCAGAGGTGTCTTGCTGGCCTGCTTTCTAGCTGTCAATATCAAACTCATCCCACCATATGCTTGAATTTCTGCCTGTGCCTCCTATAGTGAATTGAATGTCCACATTCTAACCTTGAATAAAAAGTCATAGATAATAGGACCATAGTCAAAACCAACCCTGTGTAAAAAACAGTGGAGCAAGAGTTTTCTACTTTGCATTTTTCTGAAATTATAGTCTGACCTCAAGTAGCATAATTTTGCCATGGAAAGATCAAAAAATGCCTTTAGCCTCTATATGGTCTTTAGACACACATGTATTTATGGAGAACTTTGTTCCTGGTTGCAAGTCTTCCTCATCACTCCTATCAGCAGAAAAGTTCAGGGTCATGGTGGGCAGACATCCAATCCCCAGCTTATAACTCTAATGATCTCATCACTGTTCACCTCCACCCCACTTTAGCCTTTACTCCATGGTCACACCTAGACCTTGCTATACCTGGAACTCTTCTACAAAAGAAATATGACTTCTCCTAGCATGACAGTCTGTCATTCCAATCTTCTATTCTTCCTGACCTTTCACTTTTTTTGAATGTTCCTCATGCCATCTCAGACCTCATCCAAATCTCTCTGTCCATCATTCCTTTATTTCCTCACCTCCCTATCTATTGGCCTGTGGACCTTCCCTAACTTCCTTGTAACAATTCCAACTCCTTTATGCCGTTAGTGTAATTTTTGGACTTACCTGGCCAATCCTCAACTCTGAATGATTTAAGCCATCTGTTTCTCCAAGATTTTGCTCAGATTTTTCTCAGTCTTATGCTCACATTGTCATAGGCATGTGCAGATTGAGTTCATCACAAATGAACACAAGATCTCCAAATTCAGAGGGGTCCCAGTCCTATCTGGCAAGCCCTTTATGGTATTTTGGTCAGCAACTCAGTGCCAGGCTTTCAGCTACTACACAGAGAGTGTTGGTGCAAATGGCAGAGCCACCATCACCCCTATCCCAGGCTGTGTGGAGCTCAGGGCCCTGTGCAGGGCTGCAAGTGCTTTGGGAGAGTATCTTTGTGCAATTCCAAACCACATACCTGTATTTGCTCTGCCTCTCTTAATCTCCACAATAACTGTTCCAAAACTTTCCTATGGCCATCATTTCTACCAAATAATGTACCTTTATTTATTTATTTATTATTTTTTCTTTTTATTTATTTATTTTTTTGTAGTACTGGGATTGAACCCATGTGTGGCCTCACACATGCTAGGCAAACATTCTACCACTGAGTTACATTTAATATTTAATAAGAGAAGATAAAGATCAAGGGTGATCTTCAGAGATTTCTGGTCCCTGACCTTGACAAACCCTCCTTCTTGACAAACATCCTCCTGTCTTTTCTTTCCTCTACTCTCAAAAGAAGTTTCTTTCTTGCTCATTAAGGCAAATATTTCCTCCTGTGTTTGCAATTCTTCCCCAATCTCTCTCTTCCTCCCTTGATCATTCTCATTTCTTCACAGGATTTAAACATGTTCAAACCTCTTTCATTAGAAAAACACCCTCTGCCCACACTTCTATCTTTTTAGCCACAGCTCTATTCCTATTATCTTTTTTCAACCAACACAATACAATTAATATTATACATATTTTTTAAAATGAAAAAAGAATAGTACCACGTATACTTATGTCCCAGATTCAAGATGTGCCACGTGTCCATCCAGGGTCCTGGAGAGCTAGCGCTGCTCACTTCCCCCTCATCACACCAGTGAGGCTGTGCTTTCAAGTGTCTCCATTATTGGATGGCCAGATCTAGCAGACACTTTTCCATTTGCAGCTATTGACCGCTTCACCCCCTGACTTCCTCTCCTGCTTACGTGTCCCTCATTTTCTTCCTGCTTCTCAGTTTCCTCTATGGCTCTCTGAGCTCTGCTTGTTCCTTAAATATTCTATCTTTAGCTTCCTCTTGCCTCATTCTTCACCGAGACATCCCTGACACACTCCAGACTGGAGGAAAACACCGCTTTCCCACTTATAAGCGCCTTTCCCAAGGTATTATACTCACTTGGCTACTTATTGGCATGCCACAATAGCCTATGAATTCCCTAAGGTCAGAGAATCTTCTTCATGTATTGCCAGAATCCAGCTTGAAGTAAAGCCCAATAAATATCCATAGAAAGAGGAATGTATTCCAGACCTTTAAGACCAAGGAGAGAGAACAGGTCTATCACCATGACCACAATTCACCACTGCTTGTTTACAGAGGCCTCCAGCTTGGCTATGAGGAGGAACAAACAGAAACAACTCTTTATTGTCCCTGCTAATTAGGGCATGAGTAGGAAAAATTCCAGAGATATCCAGAGCCTCCTTTAAGCCTCCCAAAATAGTAAAGCTATTCCTGCCAGAGGGGTGGATTTATGTTTCAGTTGCTTCTAGGTTTTCATTTACAAGTCACAGAGGCCAAAGAGTCACCTTCAGGCTAGAAGGAGGATGACGCTCTTAGCACAGAGATTTCTCACAAGTCTGTCATAAATTAATGGCATTGGTATCTCACCATATCAATTTTTTTCTTTTTTCTTTTTTTTTTTTTTTTTGTACCAGAGATTGAGATCAGGGGTACTTAACACTGAACCATATCCCAGGACCTATTTATTTTGAGACAGTGCCTTGCTAAATTGCTTAGGGCCTTGCTTAGTTGCTGAGGCTGGCCTTCAACATGTAATACTCCTGCCTCAGCCTCCAGAGCCACTGGGATTACAGGCAATGCGCCACCACACAGGACTCACCACATGAATTTTGAGACTAAGAGAACTTCCTTTGGCTGTGAGATTCACTCCTTGTTATTCCCAGATGTTGTGCAGGATCTCTATTCAGACCTGGGGACAAAAAGCTGGAGGCCAAATGGGAAGTTACCAAGTTGCAGCACACAGTGGAAAAAACCGTTACTTAATTGAGTACCTATTGTGTGCCAAACACTGTAGCAGGCTCTCTTTGTAAATTTAATTGTCTAACCAGCCAGAAAAGCAGCTCTTACTCATAGAAGCATTGCCAACAACCTAAACCATCTTCATCCTCTATCCTTGATAGAGCTGGCATGCTGTCTTCTAAAAGTGTTCTCATTGGTATCATTTGGTTTGGTTTTTAGAGATAGGCATGAAGCATCATTCCCCATTTATGAACAGAAAACTAAGCCCTGGACAGCATCTTGCCAAGGGTCACACATTGTAGAATCAGGCCTGGATCTCCCTGAACTCTTTTCAACATTTGGGATGCCCGAAAAGGGCTTTGTCTCCCACTGCCGCCTGGCTGTGTGGACCCAGATCCTGCTCTGTGTGGAAGGCATGAGCCCTGAAATGACCTTATTTCTGCACTGACAGTCTCTGCAAGATACAGACTCTCTGAGCTGCAGTTTCTTCCTCTGTAAACCAGCTGGTGATCCGGGCTCTGGCTACTTAGTGGAGTTTTGTGAGAATCAAATGCGGTTAGGTCAGTGAAGGCATTTTGAAAAGCACAACATGGAGACAGTGGCCCCAAAGTATTATTATTAGTAGAGACACAACATTCAGAGGAAAGCCCGATTTCTTTGCTTTAAAAAAAAAAAAAAAAAAAACTTAAGGTGACCTTTAAGCAAGAAGCCAGCTGGGTTCTCAGCTCACAGTCATTTAACACACTTCAATTCAGAGTCTTTGAGAGCAAAGGGAAATATTTGGAAACACAGTTCCAGAAATAGGCAAGCAGGAGAAACTGAAGCTCCCCTGGGAAGTTGGGCTGGGGACAGGAAGCCAGCCCAGACCTCCTCTGTCACCAGCTTCTCATCCCCAAATTCAGGAAATCCGTCCCACTCCTGGAGCCCTTTCCCACACTGGCTTCCCAGTGCCTCCCACAGGGGCGGCCGTTCTCCTCTGGCATCTTGTTTGGGGTGAAAGATGGGGGCGGGGGTCTATGGGCAGGAGGGGCCCTGTTTATTGGCCCTGCCTATGGGGAAAGTGGGAGAAGGGTCGTGAGTGGCGGGAGGGATCAAACCTATACTGGTTTGCTGTATTGGGCCCTGTGCTGCGTGCTTTATGTATTTTATACACTGTGCACAAAGGGACTAGGAGGGAGATATCCCTATTTGTATTTCAGAAAAAAGGAAACTGAGGCTCAGAGTTGGGCTGGGTGGAACTTGAACACACTCTCAGAGCTGCAGAGCAGTGGGGCTGCATTCTAGGTGAGTCCACAATCGTGGCGTTCTGCTTTCTCTTGGGGTTTTCTCTCTGAAGGATCATCACAAAGGTGTGCAGACCCAGTTCTGAGTGCAGAACATGACCGTGTGCTGTCCATCAGCGGAGCTCAGCCAGTAGGCTCGTGCTGTCCCTGCTCACATTCACCTCCTTCCAAGTTGTGAGTGCTCACCTCCTCTAGGAGTTGTTTCAGTGTGACTTTGCTTCATTTGGTCTCCTCCTCCAATTATATTGTCACTCATCAAGCTGCATGCTATGCACATGTCTCACTCAACTGTCCCATGCTGTCATTCACTGTTAAAGTGCAGGGCCACAGTAGACATTCTTCAGTCAAGGGGTGACAAGGTTGAAATCACCTGAGTCCTGAAAACAGCAATGGTTAAGAAGTCCCCCCACCCTTTTATGTTCTGGATATGACTTTCCACTCTGAGCTGAAATTCACTGTCCACTCTCTCTTGATTCCCAAGGATTGTCCATGAAATGGGAACCTGCTGAAAGGCCAGGCACAGACTCTCTACCTTCCTGTTTTTCATCTCATTAGTGATTTATTGAGATAAGAAGTTTATCTCCCTGAAACTAGTTAGGTACAGAGGTAAATATTTCCTGTTCAGCTCACTGATTGAGGCTTCCTCTGATTAAAAATTCCCGCCTGTAACCTACCCACCTATAACCTAGGTGAGTCTACGTTCCAGTTCAAGTGGATGGGACGATCACGGTCCACATATAACCTGTCTACTACTCTCTAGAAAAATCTAAGGCAGAATCCCTCCCCCACAACAGTCTGGTTCCCCAGATGTGGGTAGGGAGCATCTCCGGGCAAGTGTGTTAGTATAACTTTTCCAGAGAAATAGAAACAATTAGTTATATAGATGTAGATATAGGCACGATTTGCTATACAGAATTGGTTTGTGGAATTATGGATGCCAAGAAGTCCAACATCTGCAATCCGTAAACTTGAGACCCAAGAGAACTAAAAGTTCCAGGCTTGGTCCAAAGGTCTGACAACCAGAAGAACCTATAGTGTACATTCCAGTTCAAGTCTGAGTCTGAAGGCAGGAAAAGACCAATGTCTGAAATTGAAGACAGGCAGAGAGAGAATTATTTCTTACTTAGTCTTTTGTTTTATTCATTTAGTGGATGGGATGATCACGGTCCACATTGGGGAAGTCAGTTTCATCTGAAACACTCACAGACACACAAAAAATAATGGTCGAACCAAGCATCTTGGCACCTTATGGTCCAGTCAAGTTGGCATATAAAATTAGCCATGGCCACAAAGGACAGAGGATGTTGGGAGCAGCTTTTGCGAGGGTGGTGAGGGGAGACATTTGAGCAGTGACATCTGAATGGAGTCCTAATTGATAAGGAGGAGCCAGGCATGTGAAGTTCTGGGGAAGGGGGGTCCCAATAGGAAAAGTAGAAAATGCAAAGCTCTGCTTGTTTGAGGAGTACAAATAGGGTCAGGAAAGCTGGAATGAACCTAGCAATAGGTAGTGGGTATGAGAAGAGGTGAGCAGGAAAGCAAGGGTCAGATCACGTCCTTGTGTTTCCTACCCCTGCCTCTTGGCTGTTTCGTTTCTGATAAACTCCGTAGGGCTTAGAATGATGCAGGCCTCACAGAGCCAGATGAGTAATTGGCTGACTTCCCAAAGGCCCGATTACTTATTTGTTCCCCCAAACAGAAATGACAGGTAATAGGGCTTTTCTACTCACAAGTCTTTTTTAAAAAAATCTTTATTTTTTAGTTGTAGATACTTTTATTTATTTATCTTTATGTGGTGCTGAGACTCAAACCCAGTGCCTCACATATGCTAGGTGAGTGCTTTGCCATTGAGCCACAGTCCCAGCCCCATGCTCACAAGTCTTAATGTGAGATAATTCAATCCAAGTTTTATTAGGAGAAAGTTGAGGCTTATCCTGAATCCTAGGAGCCTTTCAGAGCATACTCAGCTGGACAATGGATCCCCCTCATCTTCAGGACCTATAGGATGGAGTCCCTGAGAAACAAAGGGATTTAAAATAGCTGTAATATCTCTACTGGTAGAGATAAAGTGGCTTTCAAGCAAGAAGTGAAAGAGAAATCGGAAACTTCTATTAACATCTTTCACCTCTTTGAAATGGCTGCCCGTTAAATCTGAGTTCTGGACTTATCTCTTCAATATTATCTTTTTGTCTTTTTTTTTTTTTTTTTTAAGAACATATGGCATAGCTACCCAACTCCCAAATACACCAAGCATGTTCACTTGCCTTTGCTCCTTCTGCCTGGAATTCCCATAGAGCCTCCCTCCAGGTGTTTACCACTCTGTCCCACCCCTGTACTCCACCTGGAAACCATTTACCCATCTTCTAAAACTCAGGTCGAGGATTACTGCCTCTGTGATGCTTTTTCTTACCCACCTGAAGGTAGGATTGATTTTTCCCCTCCTTTAGCTACTTTAAAGCCTTAATTGGTTCTGCAAGGTGGGTGCTTAAGTTGCCCTAAATTTCAACTTCAACATTATTAAATTTGGATGAATTAATAACCCTCTTGTCATAGGGTTTCTGTGGATACATAGATGTTGCATGTTGGGAGACAATTTTCCATTTCTTATTTGGAAACTCTTGTACTTTCTTCCTTTTGTTTCAGACTGTTCTTTTAAGATGTTTATATAGCAAACAGCATTGAAGTTAGACATAGTGTCTCCCTCCAGAGCTGCTTGGTGGCCTTTATAAAATATTGGTTTTCCCCAGCTCAGGGTGCCTTTTCGTCCCATGCAACCCACTGCATGTGCCAGAGTCAACTTCCTGTCTTGCCTCACCCTGTGGGAATTGGGGCTTGGGGATTTGGCATGCACATCTGGTATTCTAGCTACTGCTAGTGTGAGTAAAATACTATCCTTCTTTTCTGACCTTCAAGACTTATTTCTTCTGTGGCAAGCTAACTTGTTAGTTGGTGGTTAGAAGTCTAATAGCTCAGACTTTTCACAGTCATTGACAGCAAGTGGTACTCACTAAATATTAATTTTCCTCTCTAACAATTCACAGCTGCCTCATTTTCCAAAACATTGCCCTGGACAGCAGGAGCCCAGGCCCAGGAAATTCCCCCACTGGGACTGACAGCCAATTATTGACTCAAGTAGGAAAGCAAAAGCCAAATCTCTGGCTCTGGGTCTGGGGGTTTTGGGTGCTATCTACCCTTCAGAGCCTTCTACCTTTTCATCAGATCAAGGATAAACCACCTGAAGCTACACCCTTTCCTGCCTGGCTCCCTCTCTTATGGATTTCACACAAGATTCCCTCATTAAAAGACATGGACCAAATTTGTGCATTAGGCTCTGCTTCTAGGTCGCCTGGCCTAAGACACACATGCCATTTCTTCCTAAAGATGCTCCAGATATTCTGTGAAGGTTTCAGTCCTCAGCCTGTCCTGGAAGTACAGAAGAGCATTCAAGAGTGTATACAAAGGGTGCTTCATACCCCTGCTTTCAACAACTCTTTCAGCCAATCAGAGGCAGCTACTGCCCATGCACTACCCATCATTCTTAGGACCAAGACAGAATCCAAACTGAGCATTCTTATCCTAGGCTTGAGTGCTCATTCTCTCCCAAGGCCCAGCCCTCAGACCCTGGAAGTATTATGACCCTTTTTCCTCTAGGCAGTAGGTGTCTGATAAACTTCCCTCCAACTCTCCTCAGCATGCTGAGTCCAGAGTCTTGAATTTCTGCATTACATGGCCCCTGCTGTTGAACTGGTTCTCATGTGTTCCTGGAATCTAGGGCATCCCTTCCTCAAGTTAGCCAAAATTTTCAGCTTGTTTTTTGGCCCATCTGAAGATAGCCTTTGGAAAAAGCCTTAGGTTTTGCTTGTGTCGTGGTTTGGATATGATGTGTCCCCCAAAAGTTCCTGTGTTAATGCAGTAATGTTTGGAGGTGAAATGACTAGTCTGTGAGAGTTGTAACCTAATGGGTCCATCCAAATTTGAATGGACAGACTGGGCATTAACTGTAGGCAAGTAGGGCAGGGCTGGAGGAGATGTGTCACTGGGGGCATGCCCTAGAAGAATTCATCTCCCCTGTGGTCCCTCCCTCACTGCTTCCTGGCTGTCATGACGGGAGCATGACATGCCCTTCCACCATGATGTGCTGCCTTACATTGGGCCCAGATCATGGAGTCTGCCCACTAAACTGCTGGAACCATGAGCCAAAATAAACTTCCCATTCTTTAAGTTGTTCTTGTCAGGTGTTTTGGTCTCCATGATGCAAAGCTGATTAATAGTTTTCCTTCCAGACCCCAGTGGTCTCTGCAGAGCAGGGAGGTTAGGAGCAAGGCTCTAGCTCTGCTATTTACTAACCCCATGACCTTAGCCATGGTTACTTCTATTAGAAAATGGAGGGGGCTATAACGGTACCTACTTCAAACAGGTGAAGTGAGACAATGCATGTAAAGCAGCAGTGCCTGACACATGGAAAGAACTCAACATACGCAAATGACTATCTTTACCACTGTCATCATTACCATCAGTAGCAAGCAGCATGTTTACAGTCCCATACAGAATTCTGAAAGCACCTTCATACTGAGGATCCGATCTGATCTTCACCATGGTCTCTCAAAGCAGGGTGGACAGAGGTCTCTATCCCAATTTATAGTTGAAGTTGTGATTGGAAGATTGCACTGTGTGAGGTCGCAGAGGAGGTAAGCAAAATTAGATCTCTCCATTCTAGATCTTGGACTTCACCTCACTGCCTCCAGTCCAGCTGTGTAGGCTTTAGTAATCCCCATATTACATAAGTAGGGGGATGGGGGAGTTGGCTTGTTTGCTTCTATAGGGATGAGAGAGAGAGAGAGAGAGAGAGAGAGAGAGAGAGAGAGAGAGAGAGAGAGAGAGAGAGAGAGAGAGCAGCCTGAGAAGTAGATTCAGCAGCTTCTGTTCTCTCCAGGCCCTGGATTAGCTCTGTCCTCCCCTGCTCCCTCCCTCTATCCTTCCTCCTTGCCGGCACTGATATCCACAATGTGCAGACATGGGGCAGTGGGATGCTTATTATCTATTCATTGGTAGCACATCTGCAGATTCCTTCTCCATTTGCCTAGAGAAAGGTCACAATATGCCAACCTGTGCCTTATCATTCCCAGGGACTGGATTGCAGGACACAGAGATCTCCACCATAGAAAGCAGAGGAAGGTTTCTTTAGGCAGGAGAGTGTTTCTGATATAGCCATAAATGAACACAATGGAAATTTGCTAAGGAAATGTGCAGAGGATTTGGAAAATGGGGAAGAGACAAGAGAATCTCTTTCACTAGCCTCTAGTCACCATGGCAACAACAGCATATTAAGCAGGAGAAATGATCATTTTAAATCAGGATTTTAAAAATACATTATGACATACTGGATTCGAGCCTCATTTGTAATTCTGGACTAGCTGAGTGAAAGGGGGATTTGTATCCCAACTCAACATGCAGGCATAGAGGCTTGGGGGGACATTGAATCTGAGGTGGGAAGTCTCTAATTTCCTTATCCTGATTCAGAGCATGCTTTTGAAAAGGGTTGAGTATGTCAGTGGGAATTGCAAGAGGCATAGTTGAGACCCATGCAGGGAGTGACTTAGGATGGGTGGGATTAGCCTTTCCAGGAACACCAATGGGGCCCACCCAAGAGCAAGGGTGGAGGTGGCCCTCACATCAAGGGACAAAAATACAACATGTTATTTGCTCATGGCCTAGTTTCTGGAATCTGTGAATGTTACCTTACATGGCAAAAGGCACTTCTCAGACATGGTTAAGAATCTTGAGATGAAGTACTTATCCGGGATTATCCCAATGACCCAGTGTCAGAGTACAAGGATGATTATAAGTGAGAGGAAAGAGGATCAGAGAAAAAAACTTAATATGTTAATGGAAACAGAGGAAAATTAAGAGATGTGTGGTGGAGGCAGAGACCCTGAGCTCTCCACTCCCCCGCCCTCTCCGCCCGCCCCCTGACAAAAATTGCAAGCAACTTCTAGAAATGGAAAAGGCAAGGAAATGGATTCTCTCCTAGAGCCTCCAGAGGGAATGCAGCCCAGCTGACCCTTTGATTTTAGGCTTCTGAACTAGAAGAGAATAAATGTGTGATGTTTTAAGCCACTATTTTTTTATGGTAATTTGTTACAGCTGCAGTAGGAAACTCATATAAGACTAATGTTAATAATGACACCAGCTTCATCACAGAGATGAAGGGACCAGAAAACAAGGGTTCACCAGTGGATGATCAGTGTGTTAGTCAGCTTTCTGTTACAGTGACAAAATACCTGGAATAATCAACTTATAAGGATAAAAGTTTTATTTTGGCTCACAGCTTCAGAGCCTGCATTTCATGGTCAGTTGGCTTTTACTTTGGGGCCTGAGGTGAGGCTGTACGTCAGTAGGAATGCACGGCCAAAGAAGCTGCTCAACTCATGGCAGTAGGGAAGCAAAGAGAGAGACAATCAGGGTCCCAGGACCTCCTTCAAGAGCATGCCCCTAATGACCTAACTTCCTTCCATTAGGTCCCACCTCCTTAAAGGTTCCACCACCTCCCAGGAGCACCAAAGGCTGGTGACCAAAGGTCACTCATGGGTTTTGGAAGAACACTCCAAATCCAGTCTTTAGCAATCAAATATTCTAAATCTCTCTGTGCCTGGCATCTTAAAGCAGGATAGGAATCTTTGAATGAGTAAGCCTGAATTGTTTAGAGATGGTTGGGCATAGAGGAAAGGTCTGGACTTCAATAATAAGCACAAGGTGTTCAGGGACACAGAGCCTTCTTTTCTTTTCTATGATATGTCCAGTGCAGGACGTAAAAAGGATAGGGAAAGAAAACATGAACTTCAGGTCTTTAAAAATGTCAACCACGGTCAGGAATCTCAAATAGCTTTCCAAGCCCATGCAAACAGTTGGGGAGAGATATAAAACAATGAAAGAGGTACATGTATAAATCCTTATCAATAAATCCTATCAACGATCAGCTTTCTAAATCAGAGTGGCCAAAATATCTGGGATGGATAGTCATGTTCTTACATTTTAATGTTAAGTTCAACAACCACTAATTATGTATACGCACATGTACCTTTGGCCTTCTGTATTCACAAATTCTGCATCTGCGGATGGGAAATATTTGAAAAAAATGTATCTCTACTGAACATGTAGAAGCATTTGTTTTCTTGCCATTATTCCCTGAACAATGTAGTATAACAAGTATTTATATTAGGTGTTCTAAGTAATCTAGAGATGTTTTAAAGTATACAGGAGGATGGGTATAATAAGCAAATTATATGCCACTTTACATAAGTGACTTCTGTGAAGTATTGAGTGTTGTGAGTGATTGTAGGATAAAAAGTTTATTTTTCCTATATACGAGTCCTTCATAGCCACTAGGCTGTTCCATCTGTCTTCTAGGCTAGCTCAGATATGCACAGCCCCCTCTCAGGTCTATTCTGTCCTTGGAAGTTTTGAAAATGGCCTCCCTGGAGTGCTGGGCAAACTTCTGAGTGAAAATAAGAATTGTGGCTATTCTACAGATCCTAAACATCTATCTCCTCCCAATATCATATCCTAGCTGTCAAAGAGCTATTAAGGTGAACTCTGTAGCCCTACACATTGGAGAGTCAACATATCAAAAAAGCTGTTTGGAATGGTGGACAAAGAGCAGTGGTCTGGGGGTCAGTGCTATCGCCAGAAGCTAACTCTGGCAAATCCACTCCACCTCTCTGGGTCTCAGCTACCTTGATTGTTTATTAATTGACTTGAACTGGCGTTTTCTAAACAACTAGAATGTCATGCTTCAGAAAATGGCAGCATGGGCTGGGCGCGGTGGTGCACATCTGTAATTCCAGCATCTCAGGAGGTTGAGACAGGAGGATTGTGAGTTCGAACTCAGCCTCAGCAATGGTAAGGCACTAAGTAACTCAGTGAGACCCTGTCTCTAAATAAAATACAAAGTAGGGCTGGGGATGTGGCTCTTTGGTTCAGTGTTCCTGAGTTCAATCCCCAGTACCTCTCCCCACCCCCCCAAAAAAGGAAATGGCATCATGGAAACTACAAAGGAGTAGTGGAAGGAATAAGAAAAAAATCATAGAAAAAGAAGCAGCACATCACATCCTGCACCCTCCACGATATTCTGTTGTCTCTGTTTCAGGACATGCATTGCTTTGACCTTGTATGACATGTTTACCTCGTGTTAGCTCTGCAGCAAAACCCTGTGCTCCCTGGGGGCGAGCACACTGTGGTACTTTCCTGTGTTGCTCAGAGCCTGTCACACAACAAAGGATAGCAGTCAAGCAGTCATTCAAACCATGACCACAGCATAGGCCGTGCTCTGAGTACTTACCCAACAACTCATTTAATCCTCAAACCAGTTCACAGGTAAGATCTATTATTTATCTCCATTGTTTAGAGATGTCAATTGAGGCCTGGAGAGTTTAAGGCACTTAACCAAATTTGCATGATTGAGAAGTAGCCATAACAGGACTCAAGCCCAAGCAGATAGGCTTCAGTGTCCACCTTTTCTGTCTCATGTGGGGTGTTAAGTCATGTGTGTGACAATTTGATGGATGAAAGTAATGAATCTGTTAAGAGAGGCCTGCAGGCCTCAGGATGCCCCCAACTTCACACCCAGCAGGGAAAACACACTACAGGGAAAGCACCCAGGTGAAGGGCTGGCCATCTCAAGATGTGGGTTTTTATATTGTGAAAAAGAAGATACCCATAATTCACAGGATCTCACACCCACACAAGATACAGCTCTTTACTGAGATGGTATGACCATCCCAGGCACAAACATCCAGCTGTGCCCTGACTTAGCCCCCAGACCCATTTCTCTCAAATCTTCATTCATACTCAGATGCAGGAAGAACTCCCAAGTATTTGTCTCTGAGATTTAAAGGAACAACTAAAAAGAAAGCCCTCCTGACTTGCTGCACATTTGAAAGCTAAAGGATTTTTCTTTCCAAATGGAACACACATAAAAGACAGGCATCTATTATTCACTCTATGCTAAGGGAGTAACCCTAGAGACAATAACACGAGCTTATGTCTCAGATCCACCATTTACCAGCTGTGGCATTTATTTTATGTCTCAGCCTACTTGGCTGTCACTTTGGCAATGTGACATCAACCTCATAAAGCCTTGGGAGGACTAAATCTATGTAAAAGCAATAAAATATATTTGTTCAGGATTGTTCTGAAAGGGGGCATTGTTCACCTCTTCTGCCCCCATCTTGGCCCTGGAATGATGACTCCAGTTGTAGGTTGGTGTCTATAGCTGCTGGTCCATCTTTTCAGAAACATTTCTTGAATCTTGCCTAAAGGGCTCTTTAAATTCAGGATAGTATAAGAACTGCAAAAGGATTAATTGAGTAAAACAAACACTTATTAAGGAGTTGATCTAGGATGGTTTATTAATCCTGGGCTGGTAAAATCCACATGGTGGTGCAGAACCCAGGGTGGGGAATCATAGGTCTGAGCTGCCAGTCAGCTCTGTTACTGCATCTCCTTAGGAAAGTTACTTACATGCCTAAGTCAGAGTTTTCTGTCCTCTAAAATGTGAATAATAATGATAACCACTACATGGGTTTAGTTTGGTTTGGTTTGGGGTTAGGAATTGAACACAGGAGTGTTCTATCTTTGAGCTACGTCTCAATGTTTTTAAAATTTTGTTTTGAGACAGAGTCTCACTAAGTTTCCCAGGCTGGCCTCAAATTTGAGATTCTCCTGCTGTAGTTTCCCAGGTAGTTGGGACTACTGATCTGTGTTGCTGTACTTGGCTTACGGTTGTTGTGAGTATTAAATGTGATGGTATTTGTAGAATACAATACACCACCATTCCATAGCCACTCCCAGCTCCCTGTCCAGGGGCCAGGCTCATAGGTAGGGTTTCACTGTCAATAGGTGAATACAACATTCTACGTTTATCTTAACATTCCAAGGAAATAGATCTACAAAGTAATTTTCTCATCCCGGGCTTGATATTGGCAAGTCACTCACAGCCTTCTATACTTTAAGCTAATAAAAATGCTGCTTTGCTTAAATTTAGCCTGGGGCAGGATTTTTGCAAGGAGGAGGCAACCTGTCCCAGATGTGAATGTTGCTGAGATTCTGGAACCTTTGTAATTTTCCTGTGTCTGTTTCTTCTCATATCTAGCACAGAGTATAGTATCTGATTAGAACCTGGGTTTGAATCTCAGCTCTGCCACTTAGTAGATGTGTGATATTAGACAAGTTGTCTTACCTTTCTCTACCTGTAACATGGGGTATTGCTGCATTTACTATGGACTTGTGAGAATCAACTGTGTTATTTGTCACAACAGGAACTGGGTCTAAGCAAGTGTTATGTAAGGGCTAGACTTCACTACTATCTGCTTTGCTTTCCCAGGTGACTCGCAGTCATCACTAGGGCCATCAACAAAGGGGAAACTGGTACCCTGAGACTCCTGACAGTTTAACCTGGTCTTGGGGGAAAAAAGAGTGAGGAGTAGAACAGATGGTCAGAAGGCAAAAGAAAAAGAAGAAAGAGGAGGACCCAGGAATAAGACTATGGAGTTGGAGAGTCATCCTGGGACTTAATGGTAGAAAGGCTGGTGAGGATCCTGAACTGACTTTACAGTGAGGTTGGACATACTGAAAAGTTCGAGAAACCCTGGAGTTCTCTAAGATAAAGGGTTTCAGGGCGTAGAATTTATAATCAGTCAGACCTGAACTTAAATTCCTTAGTGTATACTTATTTATTGTATGACCTTGAGCCTGAGTTCTAGTTCACAGAAAACAGAGAGACTCTCAGTATTTACCTTATAGGTAGTTGTGAAAATAAAGACTACCCAAGTTAGAGCATTCAGAGTCTATTTATGTAGAGCTGGCTATGACAAAGGAGTTGGCCACCATCAGTTGAGTTTGGGAGATTTGAAGGCAGGAAAAGCAGTGGGAAAGCTCTAGAATGGGAAAAGGCGTAGGCGTGGGTCCGCTGTGATTGGAGGCTGTAGGCATGTGAAAGCTGGAGGTGGGCTAGCTGGAAGGGTGGGCTAGCTAGAAACATGGGTATGTTTGACTTTCTCCAGTTAGTCCTAGGTTGGAGGCAGAGCCAAAAACCAGGGAAGCTGGCAGTTATTGATTAAGTCCTGACTATTTGGAGCTAATTGCTATCAGGTGGTGGTTTGGCTGCCTGGACTAGTATCTGCAGATTGTGCTCCTGGGTTCTGTTTTTATACATGATCTGGCCATTGTTCGTCTAGTTTCTCATGATTAATATTACTTTATCATAGAAATGAATATATACGTACAATTGTAAATTATTAATACCATTAATATTAAATATTAATGTGACTAAAGTGCTTAGCAGAATGATTGACATATAACCAGTGCTTAATAAGTATTGGAATGGGAGAAAAACATGGAGAAATAAGTTTTTGAGAATACAGAACTATGAAACGATCAAACATTTTAAAAACCAGGCTTAGTATGCTTCGTTTTTGAGAGCAGGATAGACTGGACAGATAAGATAATTTTTCTAGCTTTAAGATTCCAGGATGCCAAGGGAATGTCTTCCTGGAGTTTCACACATGAACATTTTATTCTATTGCCACTGTTTCTTGGTGGCAGAGGTCGCTTCATATCTGTGCTCCCTAGCACAGCCCCTCCAACAGCACCAGTCATCAAGAAATGCTCAGGGTCAGCATCTGTCCGTGGACCATCTTTTCACTTGCAGAAGACAGCGAGATTTGAGCCTTGTCCTTCCACTTGCAATCTGAGTGATTTGGGGCAAGCCATGTCTTCATTTGAGTTTCCTTCTCTGTAGAGTGGGAGTAAGGGCCTGCCCAGTCTACCTGACTGAGTTTGTGGTGAGGTTTAAATAAATCAATGTGCATGAAAGCACTTGCCAACGGGACATGGAGGGCCCTCCATAACAGTCTTCTCTTTATGGAGTTCTCTATCAGAAAACTGCTCCCTAGGGTGCAGTCAAAACTTTCTCTGTTATTTCAGACTTGGGCCCCCAGGCTTCCTTCAGGGGTGACCTAGGAGGAGTGGACATGCTTCACCACATGGCAGCCCTTCAAATATTTCAATACAATGATTATGCTGGTATGGCCCATGTAAACTGGGAGAGGAATGGGTACACAATGACAGCTCTGAGCTGTTGCAAATGAAAACACTTCTAAGGATGCATTGAGACCCAGGCATAGCCATTTTCCCCACAAGGGGGAATCCATTTTAAGTTCACATCTGGTGTAGCACAATCTTGGCCAAAAGTGAGTAGGAACTAACATGCAGGTTACTGCAAAGAGCAGCAACCAGGAGCTTTATGCAAAGGGGCTGAGGGGAAAGCACAGTTCCTTAGTAACACAGACCACAACATTTGCTACATAAAATAAATTTTGATCAATAATGATGTAAAACTTTTCAACATTTAGTAACAAAGGCACTGTTTTAGCAAAATGGATGCCCAGAGTCTACCAATGGGATAAGAATATGGCAGAACTCAAAGGAAAGGATCCATAGACCGTCCCTGTCCAAAAAAAAAAAAAAAAAAAAAAAAAAAAAAAAAGATTGAGTTGAATCAACAACAGGATGTTCATGGTTTTCAGTTTTTTAAAATTAAGTGACTGAACAGTGTACAGGATATAAGCACAGTTTAGCTTAAATTTTCTCATCTCTCTGTTTACCCATGCACCATGGAATCTGTCTTTCCCACCTGCTAACAGCATACGGGGTAGATTCCAGGGGTGGCTTGCATTTGAGGTATTTAACTTCCAGTCCAGCCTAGTCCTGCTGAAAGTTCCATCTCATCTGATTTAAAACTTGCCTATTCAAACTGGATGATTTTGGGAAAATACAGAGGAATATGTTGAACACAGTTTGGGGATACAGTCAGCCCAATTCATATCTGAGGAAATGATATAGAATAACTGACTATGGCAGTTCAAAAAAAAAATAAGAAAGAAAAACAAACCAAAAATGATGGTTAAGAAGCCTGAAAGAAAATGCTCATAACTAGGCTAAAAGTCACAGTGACAGCAATCCAATGAAAACCATCAGGAAGCAGGCCACCCATAGTTTCAAAGGCATGGGAGGAAAAGATTCCTGTGCCCAAAGACCAGGAAGAAGCTTTGCTTCTCTCTGGTGCCATTTGCATAGAGCTCCCTCCTCTTCCACGAGGAGATTTCTATGGCTGCCAGCGGGCACCTCATCCTCTCTGGATCCGTTATTCTTCCTCCTTGCCCACATCTCCCGTGAGCATGTCTCTGTCTAGAAGCTACATAGGTGCTGCCTGCCATTGCTGGCAGGCAATTCTATCATCTTCTTCACCAGCTTCACTGTCCTCTCCTGAGAATCATCCCTCCTGCTCATAACATCTTTTTCTTCTTAGTCCTCACAATCTTCCTATGAGTTCTTTCCAGACTTCTCCTTATTTTTAGCTTCTTGGGGAGATAATCACATTTTCTTAGCAGGAGGGCCTGCATGCATCTCATCCTTAATCTTCCTCCATCAGCATCACCCTATTCCTGAAACTGTGAAAAAGTAACAACTTTCTTTTTCTGACAGGCCAAGGCATGTTCACTGTTCAAACAGGACAGAGTAAAGAAACCAAAGAACAGGAGCCCTGTGCACAGCCTGCAAGATCAGCCTTCTGTCCCTACCCGGCCCCAAACAGCAGCTGCTGCAAACTCACAGCTGCTGGCTCCTCAAACTCTGCAGCTCCTTGGTTCTGGGTCCCTGGATCAGTAAGTCCCACCCCCTACTCCCACTCTCACTCCACCATCTCTTTGGAATGCTGCTGTTACATTTTTAGAAGTATATCCTCATCTATTAAGTATACATGTTAAAATGCATATGGATAAAATGACATAATGTCTGAGATTTGCTTCAAAATGATAGGAGAAAGAGGGAATGGATGAGGATGTGGATGAAGTCAGATTGGTTGTGAGTTGTTAATTGTGTAGTAGCTGGACCTCTTTCAAGAGTGCAAAAGCAGAAGCTGCCAGGCCTTGCTGAGGGTCCTCTGCCTCTTCCCAAGCCCACTGGCACTCAGCCTGAAAGGAAGGCACTGTTCTCCAGTGGCATCTTTCCTTGGGGGGTGTTCTTCTACCTGCACTCTGCCAACAGGGCCTTCTGCCTCTTCCCTTTGAGCCCAACCCTGACCTCATGTCCCAACCTATTCTCCCACATAGAGGCCAATGTTCTAAACTCATCCTTACATCTTAGGCTGTTAGGATCCAATCCAATCCAAGGTCCTGCAAGGTGTTGTCCCTTCCTACCTTCCTAATCTATCTCTGAGCCCTACGCTCTCACTGCTGACCAGAGCTTGGCCTCTTCCTGTCTCTCTCATGCAGTGTATCTGTTTCTTCCACCCTTCCACACCAGTTATTTCCTCTACCACTTCCTACCTGTCCCACCTCATTACCTGGTGAATTTTGTTTAACAATTCCTTATTCTAGGAAGCCTCCTTTTCAGGTTGCCAGGATACTGGATGACCCAGATTCCCTCTGGAGAAGGGCTTGCTGCCTCGGTGTGAGGAGAGCATCAGCAGACAGCAGATGGCTTTGGGCTCCACATCCAGGAACCTCGCTGGTGGGGTAGGAGCAGCTAGAGCAGTTCCAGTCAGCCTCAGGTCCCTAGCGTGGGCAGTTTTCTCGTCACAATCCCACGCCTGGTTGGCCAAGGCTTTGACAGGATTGCACTGCAGTTCAATTTCTTTCTCTACCAATCCTGCTTCACCTGCTTCTTTTCATAGACGTTAATCCTGACTAACCATCTTTTACCCCAAGTTGTCTCAGTATCTTCTTCCCAAAAGCCCAACCAGCAGTACCTTCCCATCCCATGCCTGTTTCTGCACCACTCCGGGTAAATGCCTCTTCTAGTTACTTAATCTAATGGCTCACATGCTTTGCTTTTCATACTCTAGCTTGCCATCCCCTGCACAGTAATTATCTATGCCACAGTCTGCATCCCCCACTAGACCCTGAGCTCTGTGTTGCTGCTTTATCTTGCTCATCTGGGTATACTTGAGGCACAGCACAATTGTTGGCACACAATTGATATTGAATGAACTAATAGAAATCCTAGTGATCAGGGTATTGGAAATCAATATCAGAATCCCACTGTTTACGTTATTCATAAAGAATGAGTGCCCCTGTTTTGAGATTTCCTAAGATTTGGCCTGAGAAGTCATGGTTCATTTAATGAAAGCAGCAACATTTCAGAGTATAAAAGCCTTTAGAGAGAAAGAACCATGGAAAAAAAAAAAATCTTCAAGAGGAACAAGCTACAAAGAGGAAGAAAATGGGGACCATGTAGCCATTCTTTGGATCTATAAATAAATAAATCTGTTACCTGGTCAAGATCTTTGGGGATATCTTTCTACAGATATGTATAGAAGTAAGTTTTTAAAATACTCTAGAAGATATATCATCTATCTATCTCTTGATCAATTGATTGATCGATCGATCTACCTCCTTACAGCATTAATTTCCTTTAATAACCAAGAACCCCTCTGGGACTTTATGAGACCCATTATCTATAATTAATTTCATCCAGAAAGGGGCCACCTGGATTCCCTTCATTAGTAGTTGCTGGATAATCAGAGAAGAGGGAAGATGAATTCCTTTTCCTTCTCTCTTACACTCTCTTTCTTTCCTAAGCCGTCCCTACACATCAAGCACATTTGCCAAACCTCTGTAGAGCAAATAGTCATAATAAAACCTGATACCTACTAAATCCTCAGTGTGCTAGACTTATCCTGCTTCACCTGCTTCTTTTCATAGATGTATGTTATCTGAAGAAATTTGCAATCTTGGGGAACAACTGTCTCCAAACGATAAGAAAGCTGAAACTGGAGAGATTTATTAAACATCCTGAAGCTTTCAGGATCCTCAAAAATGGAGTTTAAGTCCAGGTTTGTCTGACCTTGTCCTATGAGCCCAAATTGTGTGTCTGTTGGAATAGCAGAATTTCCAAGTCTGGATCCTGGAGAGAATAGTGGTCACACTTAGGTCTGGCCACTAGAGGGGGCCATCACCAGAACAGCAGCTTTTCATTTCCTGTAGCTATGACCTTTAGTTCAGGGTATCTAGACTTCCTCACAGCTCTTGTTCTGTTTCGCTTTGTTTTTGCAGGACTAAGGATTGAACTCAGGGTTCTCTACAACAGAGGTACATCTCTGACCCTTTTTATTTCTAATTTTGAGACAGGTCTCAGTAAGTTGCCAAGGCTGACTTCAAACCTCTGATACTCCTGCCTCAGTCACCAGAGTAACTGGGATTACAGGCATGGAAGGTGAGGTTTATGGAAGACTTAGGTCATTGAAAGGGAAGAGAGAAGAAACTGAAGACCAGACTCACTTAGTAGCCTAACTCCTCTTTCACTGTTACAAGAACAACACACAAGAACTTAAAAGGATTCTGATTATCCCACCTATGGCTAGTGGGGTCAACAGAGAGGATTGGATGACCTGCTTCGACCATGCTGGGACCAGTCTCTGGTCTTTAGTATTTCCATCAAGAGGAATGCTCACCCCCTGGGACTTGAGCAACATTTCTTTCCCATTCTTGGTTCAAACCTATGGAGGCACTTGCCTCCATTCAGGGGAAATGAGCCTTAGATATAGACCTGCCCAGGATCACTGAGCTAGTAAATGGGAGAATTAGGTTAAGAACCAGGTCTGTGTGATTGAGCCTGACCGTGGATGGTTGTGCAGGTACACACTGCCCCACATGCACATAGGCCTCTCCATATTTGCAGTTTTTCAGTAAATGACAAGCAAATGACTTAAGAATAAATGGCAATCAAATGACTTTCTCTAATTTGCAAAAGATGCGGTTTGAGCCCCCAATTGTTCTGGAATGACTGTAGTCATTTTTCTCTGCACTGTAAATAGAGCATAATGGGCTATTCCAGAAACCCAGATCACCTTGACAGCTGCTCCTTTTCAGTCATCCTCTCGTGCACTTGTATTCCAAAGGTTGCCAGGAATCTGCTGAATCCTAGCCGGGCCCTTGGGTAGGCACAGGAGCTGGAGGTCAGAGGAAGATATAGAACAATTTATCTTGGTAAAGAAGAACTTGATAAAACAACCCATTTCCTATAGATTGGGAAGAATCAGCAAGGAAATGAAGCCTGAAAACTGGAACCAGTCAGACTGTGGCCCAAGTCCATTGCTCACTAGCTGGTGGACAGGCAGTGAGCTCACTAAATTTCCTGGACCTCAGTTTCCTTATCTGGAAGTGGTTGAGGGGGTGATGAGAAGGATCTCCTTTTTCAGAGGTCGTGGTGATTGAATGACATAACACATGTAAAGGGCTTGGTATGGTGCCAGGAACAGTGATGGTCCCCAAAATGTCTGGCTATCATATTGCTAATAGATGTTAACTCAGCAGCCAGAGATGTGTCCCCCAGGGTACTGGGCTGGGGAGTGAAGAAGTCACAGACCTAGAGCTTAGAAACTCTCTGCAGTCCTGTTTGTAGTTCAAGGAGACAGGATGGCTGTGGGAGAGTGAGTCTCACCCTCACCAAGGCCCATCCAGGCATCGTTCCCTGAATTCTGAACAGGAGGGGTGTTGGGAGAGTCTGCCATGGGTCCTAATCATCCCTTCAGGTTCCCACTAGGTATTCCAAGAATGCAATCCCCTGACTACTTTTTTACCCAGACCATTTCTCTGCGTGGTGTTTGCAGCAAGCAACCTTGAGGGATGAGGTAATGTCTGTCTCCCTCTGCACAAAGAGCAGGCTTTTTACAATTCATTATAAAAGCAGTGGAATCCTCAGCCTTGGTGCTCCTCAGCTGTGATGTCTTTATATACAGCATCTGTCTGGCTCCCTGCATTGCCCTGTGTGATGTGAGCGTGAAGCTCATGCTATTTGCTGTGCTGTAACCAAGTCCTATGCCTCTGCCTCTGGAGTATTATGTTTTCTATCAGCATCCATGAAACAGTAACAGACTTGTTTATTACCTTAGGAGTAGGGTAAAATTACAGAGCCCAACAGAAGGCCAGAAGGCTTTGGGAATCTTCTGATCGAAAGAAGAAACTATGAGGTTTTGTCATTTGAAATTTTTTTTTTTTAAATTTTGACCTTGAAATTGACTATAAAGCACACTAGGAACTAGCTAAGAGAAAAAGAACTTACTGAAATCTATCAAAACACTTACCACTGCCCCATAAGTCTCCTTTGGCATCAGCACAATATAGGATGGGACTTTATAAGTGCAGGTGGGCTGGGGGGCAGTGGTGCACACCTGTAAGACCAGAGGCTCGAAAGGCTGAGGTAGGAGGATCACAAGTTCAAAGCCAGCCTCAACAACTTAGGGAGGCCCTGAGCAACTTTGCAAGAGTCTGTCACAAAATTTAAAAAAAAAAATAAAAAGGGCTGGGGATGTGGCTCAGTGGTTAAGCAGTCCTGGATTCAACCACTAGCACCAAAAATAAAAAGTGGTGGGCAGGTGGGCAGAGGAGATGGACCAAGAGGGCTGTAAACCTGGCCACAAGCTCCATCCTACAAGGCGCACAGCTAGCCTTGGGGAGGGGTTGAGGTGGGCTGCCACACTGTAGAGTGTGTGACCTGATCTCCCCAACTCCCTGCCAACCCCAGCATATAAGGGTGAGCTAAGGCTGAGTGGATCAAATTTCAAGGGATTTCAAATTTTTTTTTTTGAAATTATTTTATGTCACTGATTTTCAACATTTTTAAGGAATAGCTGACTGAAACTGGGGATTTTACATCACAAATACCAAGGTTCTCTCTTTTCTACTTTATTAACCATTTTGTATGTGTGTGGTTTGCTACTGGCTCCTCAAATACACGTGAAAAGATGAAAGATAAAAACAAAGAAGCAAACAAATGTCAGAAAGACAAAAGGCCCACATTCAGATCCACCCAGGGAGATGCTAGTGAATTTCAAAGGAGTGACAGAACATGAACCCATGTGTTCTTTGAAAGCTGTGTGCCAAAGCAAGCTCTGTAAAGACTCCTATTTGAAACCTACCTGGGAAATGAGGCTGATTTCATGTCAAAGGAATCTTGGGAAGTGCACGGCCTGTAGGAAAACTGGGTTTTTTAAGTCAGGCATATCCTATTCTTTAATGTTGTTTTTGTTTGTTTGTTTTCAAAAAGAAAATGAAATGAAATATTAAAAGAAAGGAAAGGAGCAAAAAAAAAAAAACAGGAGGTGGAGGGGAAAAAAGCCTGTGAAGCTGGTGATATGGAAAGGGGAGGGCCTTTCCCACAGTTGGAGTCCCTGGAAAACCCCTCAGCAGGTCTGACGGTTAGAGCCCCTGGGCACTGGGCACAGTGGTCTGGTTGGCAGAGTTTGGAAAGAAGGTTTTATGGAAGCCGAGGGGATGAGGACATGATCCATCCTCTGATATCTTACTGCAGGACATGGAGGCTGTGGTGGCTGAGTCTGCCCTGTGCTTCCATTACCCAGGACTCTTCCAGCACCAAATTAGAGGAACCCAGCCTGCTGGCTTAGGCAAAGGGAGAGATATTTTGGTTCATAAACTGAATTAGCAGAGGGAGAGGAGTGCACTTTGGCCAGGGTCGATGGGAACCTGGAGCAGGAACACAGCCTTGATGTCTCTCCTCTCTGCATCTATCTGCTATTTTTCCCTCACAGATCTGCTTCTGTGAACACAAAGAAGGACTGCGACCTGATTCAAGCTGAGAAGTTCTGTATGGAGGAGATGAAGAATGGCCCGGCTTGAATAGCCAAGCAGAGATGTCTTTCTCACAATGGGTGTCATCAGGAGCCTTGGCATCTTGGCTCCCTATTCACTCTTCTGAATCTACCCATAAAAGCTTTTATAAAGCCTACAAAGCCCTTTTGGGGAGCTTCAGCCCTCCCTTCATTCTGGTCATGGGGCTGATTCTTGGAGCCACTGCCTGCTGATGCTAGGAGAAGCCACCTCATGTAGCAGCAGGATGATATCCTACCCAGGACAGTTGTCTGTGTGTCAGAAGTATGGACAGAGGCCCAGCTGGTATGAAAGTCAGGCCTAATTCAAGGTTTCATGTAGCTCCTCCTATGCTGTGCCTTTCCGTATATAAACCCCAAAGCAGAAGTGGCTTTGACAGGCAATGAGGATAGTCAGTGGGAAGATGCTGAGGATTATAGGAGGCTCTTGCTTCTTATTTTGTAGCTCATTTGCTGATCCAAAACACGAACCTTTAAGTCCAGGGCCTCCTGCCCTCACTGCAGTGCAGTGCCATGGGCCATGACTCAGGGCCCTGGCTCTCCGCACTTGCACCGTGTTGGCAAATTCCTCCCTTTGCACGCTGACCTCATTCCCCATTTAATTGGTTGGTTTAGCCCTTGTGTGTGACTTGGCAGATTCACCCCACCTCCACCCCAACAAGGCAAGAGTAAACAGGCTGCTTCCTGGCCCTCTGCAGATCCTGAACTGAGAACTTATGGTCTCAGAATCAATCCCAAGGAACTGTTGGCACCAGCTCTACACAAATAACAATAGTTGACATAGAATGAATGCATTAGCTGTAGCGGGGTCTGCACTGGGCACTGGTCAGCCTAAAGGGAACTTCTGTGAGAAAGAGGCTGCTATCCCCATTCTATCAATCAGGACACTGATGCACAGGAAGGTTAAATGATGGACTCAGGGTTACACAGCTGGAGGCCAATTTCCAAACCCACAAATCTGACTTTAGAGCAGGGCCTTCTATGTACTTTAAGTCTTTTTTTTAAAGTTAATGTTTTGTGAATATACATGATGGTAAGATTCACTGTGGTAGATCCATATACGTACATAGGGAAGTTAAGAAGATTTAGTCCACTGTTCCTCCTTTATCTGCTGTTCCTCCTCCCTCCCTTTCAATTCCCTTCTAGTACACTGATTTCTTTTATCTTCATGGACCCCACCCCTGCCCTTTCCCTTTCTCTCCCCTAGTAATTTTGGACTAGCTTCCACATATCAGAGAAAACATTCAACCTTTGACTTTTAGGGACTGGCTTATTTCATTTAGCATGGTAGTCTCCAGTTATAGCCATTTACCAGCAAATGCCATAATGTCATTCTTCTTTATGGCTGAATAATACTCCATTGTATATATACACCAATTTTTAAAAATCTATTTGTCTATTGAAGGACACCTAGGTTGGTTCCATGGGTTAGCCATTGTGAATTGTGCTGCTATAAATATTGACATGGCTATATCACTGTAGTATGATGATTTTAGATCTTTTGGGTATATGCTGAGGAGTGGGATAACTGGGTCATATGATGGTCCCACTCCTGTTTTTTTGTATTCATACTGTTTTCCAGAGTGGTGACACTAATTTACAGTTCCACCAACAATGTTTGAGTGCATTTTTGCCCATTTTATTGATGTGTGTGTGTGTGTGTGTGTGTGCGTGCGTGCGTGCGCACGCAAGCATGTTTTTGAGTTCTTTGTGTCCTGGATATGATATATCCACTATCTGAGGAATATGTGGCAAATACCCTTCTCTCCTCCTTTAGGCTCAGAGAGGGACCTTCTTAAACACTCCATGGCCAGTGGTGCACTGAGGGGAGGTCATCAATTCACCTATTCATGTTATCACATTGCTGAATGGGGAAAGATTTCATGGGGCAGGGGTGGACTTCCTGGGGCAACGTCCTCTTGTTCCACATTCATGTCTTTAAGCCCAACAGTAATAACAATATAATTACAATAACTCACAGGGTTATTGTAAATATTAAATTAGGTAATGCTCACAATATGCTTAGGACTTGTTAAGTGATCAGGAACTGTCAGCTCTCCCTCCTTGGTGTGACTGTGGGCAGTAGCTCTGCAGTGCTTTGCAACAGCTATTGCAGAGCAATTCTGTCATCTAGCAAATACCAGCAGATACAGCATGAATGCGATTGGTCAGCACAATCTGTCGATTCAATCTCAGGTTCTGCTCATAAATTGCTTTCCCTTTTCAGTGTGACACTCTGGGGCCTTCTGTCCCCATGTTTCCTTCCTAAAGCCAAAGTAGCTATAGTGAGGGAAAGGGACTTTGAGTCACTGGGCTTGCATGAAGCCAAGCTTCAGACTTTGGGCTGTCTGACTTTACACAGACAATGTCTTCAAGCCTCAGTTTCCAGGTATTTATGATGGGAGGATAATGCCTACCTCACAGTTAGAGGGGAGAATAAAATGAGAAAACGTATGTAAAACAGATGATAGATGATAGATGATAGAAGTACCGACTCTTCAAAAACACAAACAAGAACATGGAGCTCTTTTCTGGTGCAGGAGTTTGAAAAGTCCCAGCACCCATGCATCATGGGCATAGATGGCCCCCACTGCCCCAAAATCACCAAGGGGGCTTGCCCAAATCTGGCTCAGCTGGCATTTTGCCCTGACCTTGGGAAAAGGTCCAAGTTCTCTGTTCTCCTTTTCTCCACCTCTGTAAAAAAAGAATGACATTTGCTTCTAGATATTTCTGCAGGCAATGGTAACAGCATAAAAGATACACTCGGGCTCTTTAGGAGAAAGGCATTGTGCACACGCAGGGGAATGCCACTCTTTGAATGACCGGTATCACTCTACGGAAAACAGATGTGAGTGGTGGTGGGTTTTGTGTGTTTGTTACTGGAAGCCCTGATGCAATGAGCATTCATGGTTCCCTGCAGCACACAATGACAGGCTGGACTGAGAGCTGCATGTGACCTGAGCAGCAGCTGGCTTTGCATTTTGTGATTATTACTTCTGTTTGTTTCGATGTGCAACAGTTGCACATGCCAGGCAAGCTGCACCCTGAGCCCAAGTCTGAGTGTTTGAATAGAAGGGGACAGTGATGTGACAGAAGGAACAGAGAAGGTATTTCTTGTTTATCAATGTATAAAGTACTTCATACACCTATGTTTATTTAAAAAAAAAGAAGAAAGAAAGAAAGAAAGAAAGAAAGAAAGAAAGAAAGAAAGAAAGAAAGAAAGAAAGAAAGAAAGAAAGAAAGAAAGAAAGAAAGAAAGAAAGAAAGAAAAGTAAGGTGATTGTTATGCTTACTGACACCAGCCAACCCCTTTCTGGGAAAAACCGAATTGTGGAGGTAAACAGAACAGAGAAAGTGGAGGGGAGGGAACACTACTGGCTCATTGTGAGCCCTCTCAGTGGCTGTTCCAGGAAGACTGGGGCAGTGGCACAGCAGGTGGGCTCTGCTGCTGCTGGTGGAGCTCTCTTCTGTAATGGTGTCCCAGTTGTGAGATTGCCACATGCAAAGTTTGGTGGGACCTCTGTTCTTATCTGGGGAGGATGTCCATCCTGTCCCCTCCAAGCCTGGACTGCAGTGCATCCTGGGCACCAGCCATCAAATTCTTTCACATGTGGAGAATAACGGGGTCTTAAAACATGTGCCCAGAGATCCTGGTGTATATTTTCCAACACGAATGAACAAGTCACATGTTTTTTAAATGTACCTATCTTCTGACCTTGATCAGACTTGAACATGAGGCTGCTTGTCATAATGAAAAGGCTTGACCTTTCGAGTCACCCAAGCCTAGGCTCAAATGTCACTTCTGGTGATCTGCTTGTGGGGATTTTTCTCCTTTTCCTCCTCCCCTCCTTCCTTTTTTTTGGTCCTGAGGATTGAATCTAGGGATGCTTTACCACTGAGCTATATCCCCAGTCTTTTTTTTTTTTTTTTTTTTTTTTGAAGCAGTGTCTTGCTAAGTTGCTGAGATTGGCCTCAAACTTTGGATCTTCCTACCTCAGCCTCACACATCACTGGGATGGCAGGATTGTTCCACTGCACCTGCATGAACTGGATCTGATTCTACAGGTGAATATCTGTAAAAATCTAATAGACACTCAGAACAATAGTGCCAGTGTCAGGGTAGGAGCAATGTCATTGACATCTTTGAACAAAGTCAGACGGGAACTAGAGCAGGGTTGAGTTGTGTCAGGAAAAAATATGTTCTTCTCTAGGTCAAAGGGTAAGACATGGGATGGAAAACCAGCCCCCACAGTTAAGGGCTGACAGAAGTTTTCTGGGTACGAACAGGACAGGAAGCCCAGATTGGGCTGAGCCATCAGCTGGGCCCATGGTGCCATCCAGTCCTTAGGCTCCCAATGTCATCGTGACAACACCACCAAGGGCTTGGACTGACAAAAGGAAACACTACCATGTTCTGGAGGAACCCAGGGATGGCATTTGGCCAGGCCCGACTTACTCTTGTGACTTCTGGCCTCTTCTGTGGGGAGGAAAAAACCTCCCCCCAGGTTCCCCCTGCTCTTAGCTTCCCCTTAACTACCAGGGAAATCTGTGGGGAGCTGGGTGGCAGCAAAGGAGCTCCCTTGGATTTCAGGGAGCTCCCTTCCTTCATCCAAGGACATTACACAGCCACAAACCACAAGATACAGCTGTCTACACTGCCAGGGGGTTATGCACGTAATCTAGCATTGAATGAAAAAAATCACGTTGTTGGACCTACACAATGTATTTTTAAATTAATATTCTCTCATTCATTACTATGTGTATACTTACATGTCTACAGAAAGAAGTTTTCTGAACTGTTAACAATGGCTACTTACAGGGATTTAGAGGAGGGAATAGCTCCTATTTTATACACTCCTGTACCATTTGTTTTTATGACAAATGTGCATTACTTGCATAATAATTTTTAAGTAAAATTTTACTGTAGGATCTCTGATGTCCTCTTCCAGTTTCCCCTGACAACAGTCACTGAACATATGCAATAAGAAGCTTGGAATAATTCTCAGTCATCTCACTGTTAATGAGCATCTTCTCTGGGGACAAGTAAGGGTTCCTACCCCAGACAGATGAGCTGACAGACATTGTGTATATAGTTCACTGTCGCAAGAGGCAAACTGGGGCCAGGCTGAAATAGCTGCCACACTGCACAGTGCTGACATTTGTGAGGGTGTATTATGTGCTATGCACATTATAACTTTTCTCTCATGAAACCCCATAGGATCGACTCATTTAGTCAGCAAACACTCCAGCACCCTGGAGTGTAAGGAACTGCATCAGGAGCCTGAGTCACATTAGTGAAGAAAAAAAAAATTGACATGATACTTGCTCTGTGTCATCTTACAAATGAGAAGTCCAGCAACTCTCTGAAGGTGACTCAGTTAATAATAATGGAAGAGAAGTAATTAATTTTGATCTTAGTGACTTGAATGCCTTCCTCGGGAAAAAGACAGTTGAGTCTCACCTTGAAGAATGAGTTAAGGTTTGGGTGGACAGACGCAAGGGCATTCCAGACCAGGTGACCCTGCAGGCCGGGACCAAAATGGAAATGCACATAAATTCTGGGCACAGTGGTGCCCAGAGTGACGAACTTTGAGGATCCAGAACTTTGAGGGCAAAGTTCTAGTCTCAAGGGCTGGATAGAAACCAGATTGGGGGAATGGGCTGAGTGTAGGGCACAAATGCCACAGCTTTATCCTGAAGGTCCTGGGAGGCTAATGATTTTGCTGTTGTGTCCCTAAGGGGAGTGGTGTTACCAGTCTTGCTCTCAGAAACTCCACAAGAAAAACAGTGTGGTCTAGGGTACCTGTGTTAGTGTGCATGGATCCCAGCTCTTCCCCTCACAAGCTTTAGAACTTTGGTCGAGACCTTTAAGTTTTCTGCCTCTTAATTTCTGTCAGTAAAATGGGCTATGATAATTCCGCTGGCCTCTGAGAGTGACTGTGAGAATTCAGTGTCCTAATATAGGAAAGGTTCACAGGGGTGTGAGGTGCTTCATGACAGTAAGTACCAGTTATTATTCATTTCTGTAGTGTCTGGGTCACCACAGAAAGAGTGGGATGAGATGGTAGGCAGGATCCTGTTGCACCTGCCTGAGCAGGAGATGAGGTCTTGAACTAAGCGTCTGAGACTGGAGAGATGTGGAAGCATCATGGGAAGGCACAGTGGGCAGGAACAGGGGACTGACTAGCCATGAGGGAGAGGGAAGGAGGAGTCTAAGATTAGGAGGCCAGGTAGTGGATAGAAGAGAAGCAAAGCGGTGAACGAGGTGGGCAAAGTGCCAAGTCCCAGGGGACTGGGTCACCCACATCTAGATATCCATCAGGAGCAGTCAAGGATTGATAAACACTTCTATTTTGCACCTCGCACCTCTGGACCACCATTTGCCTGAGGAAATAGAAGAGCAGGAGCCCAGTCCCTGGGCAAGCCTGAGGCAGCTTCTGCTTGTGGATCCTTTATCCCCATGTTGCTTAGCAGGAGCATCCTGTGTTCATTAACAAAGTCCAGAAAACATAAATTAAAACATAAATTTCTGCCTCACAAATAGACCAGAGCCGTTGATGTGGCCTGACCCTTCAGTACAGGCTTCTGCTGGCAATGTCATATTTCCAAAAAGAGCCTCCATAATGATTTTTCAATTAGACATTTGCCTACCAATCACTATTAAGAAATAACTGGCCTCAGAGGTCACAGGCAGTGCACGGGGAGAAGACAGGGACAGTAGGAAGGGGCAGGCTGGGTCTGCCCTAGAGCCCTTGTCACTCATGAGCCTGTTTCTTCATCTGAAATGCAGGGGTGAAAACATACCATGAGACTGACTGCAGGGCTTTTTTTTTTTCTTCTTTTTTTTTTTTTTGTGGTGCTGCGGATTGAACCCAGGGCCTTGTGCATGCAAGACAAGCACTCTACCAACTGAGCTACCGGGCTTCTTAACATGAAATAATATTCCAAAGCCAACTCAGTAAATGTTAGGTCCCACCTCCCTTAAACATGCAGAGGGCAAAAACAAATCTGGAGGTGGCCCTGTGTTATTTATTAGCTTCCACAATTCATGTGCTTGTCATTGTCCTTGAGCCTTATGTTCTGTGTGAATACATTTTAAGTCTCCCAAAATGGGGTACAGCCACCTTTTGATATGCCCTTTGATAGGGTCTCCTTCCGGGCTCCCATAGGCTCCAGATTCAGTTTTAAAAATCATATTTGTAAATGCATCTCCCAGTATTCTATAAAGGGAAGGGCCTGGAGGTCAACAGCCCCATTAGGAGAGGAAGCAGCTCTGGCTCACCTGTCAGGAACAGGGGCAGATAAAGGGAACATACCGGGCAATGTCATGTTTGATAAAAGCGTGTCTAAAGCAATAGAACATAAAAAACATTGAGTGACAGAAAGTTTTCTTTTATATTGCCAACACGAAACACTTTTCTTTTCTAAGAAGAAATTCCACAGCTCCGGGTTTATTTCTCATTTGTGTCCTAACTCCCAATTACGAGGAGCCCAGGCATTTAAAATGCATTGCCTTTCCCAGCAGCTCTTCGAGGCCCCAGCCAGGCTCTCAGCAGAGGCCTGCATTCCTTTGGGGTACAATGACATGTCCTGCTTGGAATGACTACACAGAACTTCTGGGACTGAGGATTTCTCTCCTGCAGTGTCCAGGGGGCCAAGAGAAACGCCTGAGCTTAGGGAGCATGTCACAGGAGCTCTAAGGACTGGGTGAGGGCAGGGAGATGGGTGTTGGTGGAGGAGGTAGCTCTGATGCTCCTCCAGTAGTCTTCCAGGGGCAGTCCTGCACAGGTAGGAGCAAGGGTTCTTTCTTGCTGAGGGAGGCACAGAGGCAGGCATGCAAAAATGGAGTTACTCTGGATCGAAGGCAGGACAGACAAGAAGCCAAGCTGCTGGGAGCTGGAGCTCCCCACTTCCCAGGCCCCCTCCTACCCCCCCACCCCCCGTTTCACAGGCAAGTCCATAGACTCTGGGCAGGTACAGCTGCTTCAAATCCCCACTCTGCCAATTTTTGAGTCTTCCAATGTCAGTTTAAATCCTCATAAAACGGGATCATGACTTGACCGCTGTGAGGGCTGCTGGGAACAATGCATGTAAATCACCAGTGTTTCTTGGGGGGACTACAGATGCATTCTTCACACCCACCCCAGCTCACATTTAGGAAGTTTTTCGGTGCTACAGCTAGGGAAGGGTGAGCAGAGACTTGCAGCGGAAAAAGTCAGGTCTAGAGGACAGAGGGCACTGCCCTCCTTAAAACAGAGATCCCAGGGTCACATCTCTACCCTGCAGCCTTCAAGGGAGGACTCTCCTGAGGTTTATTCTGTTCTGCTTTAGTCACTGAGGTTCTTGGACTAAATTCCACCAATTTACCATGTGACTTCTTTCTACCAAAGCCCCCATCACCACCATGCCCCATGACCCCGAAGCACTAACAATGCAGTTTCCATGCCCCATGTCCATCCTGGGGCACAGGGGGCACCTCCGACTCCCGTCCAGTCCCCAGGGTCCAGGCTGCTTGGGCAAATCCTTGAAGCATAGCTGTTTCCAGAAGTAACAGGCAGACTCTGAGTCCTGGAACCCCAACAAGAATGCTAGCATGTGATCAAAGAGGACATGCCTCCCATCCCTGTCCCCTGAACTCCCTTTCTCTTGATTTATTTGGAGGAAGCCGGAGGGTAGATGGCCAGCGCCACCATGACTCATTTCCTCCTCAGAACCATGAGCTCCCTGTCAGTGTGAGCTGAGGCCCACAGGGGGCGCTGAAGGCCTCTCGGGTGGAAAAATCAGTGGTGCTGCCTCCATGCAGCTCAGTGAAATGAAGCATTTATTGAGCACCCGGTATGTACGTTCTTTGGGGAAGAAAAGAGCCAGTGAGAGGGACAGAAGAGCCACTTTGCCATTTTATCCATTTATTATATACAATATTAAGGCACAAGTTTAAGCAGCAAAGAATAGGAAAATCTTTGGCTGACCGACAGCATCCACATTTGCCGTGGGGGACGCGCCATGTTCTCAGTCTCCCCCCACTCTGTACACAGATCCATCTGGCTGTACACCACCCCTCAATGCAGACCAGCAAAAATGAAGGTGACAAAAGGTCACACTCGATGCCAGATTCTATGGGAGGAACATCACATTGACAACCAGGCACAGTGACTCACACGCTCAGGCAGGGGGTGCAGTGGCCTGAGGGCGCCATCATTCTGGTGGAACGCACCTGGCTCACCCTGGTGTCATAGAATTTTACAGATTCTGTTAAGTGCCTCGTTGAATAAGAGGCTCCAGTGTCCCTCCCTAAAAGGAAAACCACCTTGATTTAAATAGAACCACTGTGGATAAATCTGCTTACATTCTGCTTTATAATAAATACTCACAGGTGTCTATCTGAGAACAGAATCCTAGGCAAAAATCACATGTCAACACAACACTGGGCGTCAAAACTTCAGCAGCTGATACAAGAATATGCTGTATACGTACTGCCTTATATATAGAGGACAGTGTTTAACTCTGTGAAGAAGCAAAGTTTCAGGACAAAGAAACACCTCAGTCACAGCATACATGACAATAACATGCTCTTAAGTCTAACTCAGTTTTAAAGAATACCTACCAGATATTCATACTAACAAATATGCACTTACATCTGTCGTGTATGCAGAGATGTGAATACATACGAGGCATGGCAAGAGAACAGCCTTCTAAAACAGAATTCTCTAGAAGCTGCACATTCTGCTGAGTACTGTCCTTCCTTAAATGGGCACTTTGAGAGGCTCTGAGTCCAAAGACTCATTCCAAGACACTTCAAGATCATTTTTAGAAACAAGAATGGTCTGACTTACTTTAACTGCCAACTTTATTCTTTCACCTGTGCTGTCAACAACTTGGGATTATTTCCAGATCTTAAATCCATCTTCAAAGGATGGACATTCCTCACCTCTAAGGGGAATCAAAGGAACATATCATGTCCTGAAGGTCATTCTAACAGAGGAGTTCCCAAAGTGTTTTCATTACTTAGACAGCATTGCAGTCATCAGTACATAGTCTCCCAAAGGGACACATTTTAAAGGAAGGTGGGGTGAGATGAAACACTTGGATTTTCTGAAATATTAAGAAATTCTACTCACAACCCTAGAGTCATACCTCATATGTAAGCACTTACATGTACACATCTTAATATATCATTAAATTACTAAATAAGAAAAGGGTACACTTCTTAAAAAGGAAGAGAAAAAAATTGCTCATTAGTTCCAGAAGAAATTCTTTTACTGAAATGCTGACCTTTGCATGCTCCCAGCTGACCAGTTTCTGGAAACTTCTTAATTATCCTTTCCATCTCTGTGGATCCACACACCAGAGGCAAATGCACTAAACAATTCTCACATCAAATGAAAACATTTCAAACACATGGATGAATTAGCAGGAAAAGAAAAAGAAAAGAAAGTCAACATTTATAAAGGATATAGCATGGTTGCCTCAGGTTTGGGGATATGGAGAAGCTATTGGTAGATACTCTCTGGCTTCTTAAAGCTTTCACCATGAAAATTTCTCATAAGATCCCACTTGAAATGGCCACAAGACTCCTTTACCTACAAAGTGTACAATGTCATTCAGGAAACACAGAAAAACATGCTCCTCACTTGCTCCAGTGCAGACATGGAGCACGACTTTGGTTTTGGGAAGCATATCTCTTTGCTCAGTATAGGTCCTTGCAGTCCCCACGTGAGCTGCGTGTCCTGAAATCTTTTAAACCCCATCTCTTCTTTACTGTCTCCTAGGACCCCAGTCCCAGTTATGTTTGCATACACCTCTGGGATTCTGAAGGCTGTCAGGGAGGACAACTTCTCACTCCCCCTGAACTGGCAAAAAGGCGCTTTAGCCACTGCCTCACCAAGACCCAAGGAAAGAGGCCAACCCAGGTGAGAATGGATAGGAGTAATGACTGGCTGCAGGGACATTCTGAAAGCCTCTTTCCTGAGCAACAGATTCACAAAGTTCTCTGTTCCAAGTTCAGAACTTATTTGGAGCAACTGTTTGGATATTCATTCCCAGCCCTGTAGACTGACAAGGGTTCTCAGGGCAGCCCTCATGGGACTGTAGCCAGAGGGGCTCTGTCATCTCTGCCCTCCCAACCAAAGCCTGGGTAGAACTAGGCAGCCCTACCCGGCAGGCACGGAGAGAACAAGTGAACTCCACACTGTCACTGGCCACCAAGCTGTGGGAAGCAAAAGGAATGCCAAGAAAAGAAAATGCTGAGCAAGTGTTCTGTACATGATCTGAGATTTTTGCAAAACAATGTTTTTCCTGGCAGCTTAGCTATGTGAACCCACAGCAGTAATAGTTCTTGTGTACAGAACAAGCTAGTTAGTGAATGTCTAGTAAGCCCAACAACTTCTAATATTCCGTATCTCATACCCTGGCATCACACAGAAATGACCTGACAACCCATTCAAGGATGGAGCCAAATTACGCTGGGATACTTTCATGCAAAGCCAAAGTCTATTTTACCCTTCACCTGGAGACAGGATCTTCAGATTCTATGATCAGATGTCCCTGGGAACTTCTGAAAAAGTCTAGAACTCCAGACAATGTGAACTTTTTTTTTTTTTTTTTAATGTAACCAACTTATTTATCTACAGGAATCAACTTAGGGCTTCTCTTGCTAGGTAAGCACTCTACCACTGAGCCACAGCCCCAGCCTGCAAGTATTTTTCAGATATATTTTGTAGCTGTGCTCATAATAGAACACAAAGATTTCCAGCTATGCCTGGTGTTTATGGGCAATTCTAGGTGTTTTAGGTTTAGTCCTATTTCTCAGGCCCTGAGAGGTGGGCAGAGAGGTGTGTGTGTGTGTGTGTGTGTGTGTGTGTGTGTGTGTGTGTGTGTGTGTGTGTGTTTGCAAGCACATTACAAAGTCACAGAGAATCCAGATGGAGTGCTGCAGGTCATGTTTAAGTCCAGGCAAACTGTGGTTTAGGCTCCTCTTTAAGCCTTAGCTTTAAATACTAGCTTGTCCTGGCTGAGAGGCTTTGAGAGAGACTTCAACCTCCTGAGCCACTTTTTGCATTCCTGCAGCGAGGACAGTAAACTTACCCTTGCAACCCAGGGAGTTTTCACTTCAGTGCTCACATATGGTCAGTATTAAAAAATATAGCTAGCGTTCTTCTCAAAATCAGCTGATGTAAGACATCATACAGCACCTGTAGTCCCTTTGTCCTACAGGCAAGCTAGGTTTCAAGCAAACGACGATGCTGAAAAGTCCCTGGCTGTCAGGAGATCTCCCACAGAAGAAAACACATGAAGGCCAGAGATCCCCTTTCTCAAGGAGGGGTCATAATAGGTTAGAAAAGAGAAGACTGGCATAAGCCTCACACAACTGTAATTGAAGCCCTGAAAAACAGTGTTTCCATCTGTATTCTGAAAGATCTTTGACGATTCAGGGGGCCCCACGAGGGCAAGCCTCATGCCCAAGAATGCCAATCTGGTGTTCGGAACATGCACATCAGGCTTTGGGGGGAAACTGGGCTGTGGCTCTCGGTTTTACCCATTGCCGGGGAGACAGCCTAAGTCTGGGTGGCTCAGTCACGGCAGTAGAGGTGGCAGAGGTGACTTTCCATCACTGGACACTTTGCTTTCTGGTCTATATCCAACATTAAGGGGTACAAATGTCATTAAGAGAGTTAGTTGCAATTCATTCAGCCTCATTCCTGTGAAAAACTGGCAGGGAACAGAGACTGGTGGGATCCCCCTGCCCCATCCCTACCCTAGCCATACTTAACCCTTTCCCCACTGAGGAGGACTCTCCCATATACCAGGGCATGGAGCCAACTCACGTCTCAGAGCTGCCTCACTTTCCCATTCTGTACAGTAGATGCTCTGATGCTCCATGTGAGACTACAGGAGAAGCAGGTAGCACAAACCCCACAGCAGGGCTCGGAGCATTAGTTCCCAATCACTCTGTCATGTTAGACAGATCAGAGGCCTTCTGGCCAAGCCATGTGTTTCCTCCCTCCCCTTTCTGGCTCACACCTCTCGTCTTCTTTCTATTACCTCAATGTGGGGATGCTCTAACTTTGCCCAGGTTACGCTGTGATCATCAGTCCTAAAATAAGCTACCCAAGCTAAGTTTCCTGAGTAGTATTGTCTTCAGTGCTCATTTAGGAGGTACCAAAGTCTTAAACCTAGGGCTTGTTCCCTCCCACTCCTCCATCCCCTTCTCCAAAGTAAGCATGAGGAAAGGGCCTGAAAAAGCATGGATCCAGCTGACCTGGGAGAAAGATTCAGGACCCTGCAAGAGCAGCTGACACTGGATGAGCTTCCCCTCTTGTCTAAGCCAGCATCTCCTGGATTTGGAAGGGCAGCTTCTTCGTGAACATCACAGCAGGGGTGCAAGAGGCCCACTTCCTCTCTCACTCCTGGCTCTTGTCCCATGGCATTTCTGTCTCACTCTGGATACACTATCACACAATTAAAATCTTGAAAAACCTGACCACATTGTATACATACTGGCCCGACAGATTACAAAGCAAGTTCATGGCAGAAGCGGAGGCAGAGAAGTCTGTAGGCTCCGCAACAGCAGGCAGAGGAGTGTGCAGGGCAGGGGAGAGTGATGAACATGCTTGTGAGCCCCAGATATAAGGAAGTGGAACAGGGGTGCCTGGCAAAGATTCCCCATGCCACTGAGACGACTGTAAACTGTCATCCATTTCCTGCAGAGCTATCCTGAAAGTCTTACCCTAGCAGAAAAATGGAATATGTCAGGTTCCTTGCAAGAAAGATGACGCGAGACAAAAAAAAGCCAGTGCTGTGATCTTGATGCAAGATCTCACAGTGACCTACGGAACCCTCTGTCCCGTCAAAGCGGACAGTCAGCATGAGATTCACAGCTGCAGCCCACTGTGCAAAGGTGGAGGAAGCAGCCGGGAAGCCAGCAGGTGGCTTGTCCTACTGGCCATTATTACACATAGCAAGAAGGAAGACAGTCAGATGCTGCTGTCCTAAGTCCCACACCTAAGGAAGGCTGCCACATCTTTAAAAAAAAACAAACGACGGAACAATGAAAAAGTAAAATGAAAGCAAGTAAAGCAGAGAAACTCAAGAGAAGTGAAGGAAAATAAAGACCAAGATCATAATGCTCCCCTCCTGTTTAGAAAACACTGCTGAATCCAGAAAACCTAAGAAGCCCATAAATCTCCTGAAAATTCAAACTCAAGAGGTAATTAGGTGAAGCCCGCCTTTGAAATTCTCCATGACCCTGGACATTTCTTCTTGCTGCCAAACCTCCACACACTCATGGGACACTCCACAATGGTAAGGCGGGCTACATTACATCAAGATGGGCTCTAGAGATTTCTAGAAGGTTCTTCTTAAGCCAAACATGCTAAGAGGCAAGGAGAATGGGGATATTCCAAGGAAGGCCCATGTTTAGGTTTATCTATTTATAACCAGAGAACGGGGTATACACAGAGCCTTCCCAGGAGGTACAATTTCTATACAATAAAAAATTCCATTTCCTATTTCTTCTTAACTTTGTTTCCAAACCTACATGCATCTTCTCCCTTCTGCTATATGCACTAAAAATACATAGCTCTCTCTTCTCTCTGTAGTCACGTAGGTCTCTTGTTTTTAACAACTATAAAAAGTGTTCTTATTAATCTGAAATCTTATCAGTTCATATCATTCCTGGCTTCCCATCTGCAACCTTCCTGATCTTTCTTTTCCTCTGCCACTCTCCTTGTTTGTCAGTGTTCCATAATGACATTCAGCAGGGACGACAGAGTTAGATGAGAACTTCCATCATCTCTCCATCAGGGAACTCGGGCTTGTGCAGCAAGCTGCTCACGCGGCCTCTGTGCTCCGGTGACTTCCCGTGGCCAGGAGAGTTCTCTGCCAAATAGAGAGGGAATAACGTCAGCATTCCTCAGGAGGAGCAGAGGCTTTATGAGCTCTCTCTACAACAAACCCATTTCAAATGCTGGGGCTCTCCTGGGAGTCTCACTCACCACAGAGTATGCAGGAAAGGCCTAAGTAATCCATCTCACAGTGGAAAAACGATGAGTGACTGAACCAGGATTCAGATTCAAATGAAAATGAGGACATTGATGGAAGAGGATTAAATGGAAAAGATGACACTGGGCCTTTGTGCAGAGCCGGCACACCCACTCTCCCTCCACTCAAAACCACCAAGCACTCACTACAGGCCAGGCACTTCTTACAAATTCCAATTCTTACTTGGAAAAGCATATCCCAAGAATTACATCTACAAAAAATGACAACACTGAATTTACCTGTCCGTTTTGGAGGGTGGAAACAAAGACCACACCCCCTTGGAGGAAACAGGTAACACATGCCCCCAAGGAATTCCCACCTCTTTCAAAGAATTCCTGAAAAGAACTATTCCCAGAACTATGATTGTCCAAGGCCAAGTCTACTCTTCCCCTGGACACTTTGGACTCACCCTCCCTAGCTGTTTTCTCTTAAATGTTTAAAACAACTCATTAGAATTGGCCCCAGTGCTGTGGTGCAATTAAAACAACTCTGACTTCACTCGACTTCCCCTTCAATGAGCATGTCTTCCACGGAGGCCTGGATCCTTGGCAAGTTAATGCCTTGAAGGCACTATCTATGAACCTGGGGACCAAATGTAATGGAGGGCACTCATACCCTAATATCCCTCAGAGGTGCTGTTTTCACTCCTTCTGGGGAAAGTAAACATTATAGGGTGGACTGGAGCTATGTGCTCATTTTACATGGTAATGACTTAGGAGTGTCTTCACACATTTTATCTCCATGATGACAAAGAGTAAGCAGAGCCTATAAGTGCTGCTGCTCCCTCTCCAGCTCAACAAAAACCACCTTCCTGGGCCCACAGAGCTCGGTGGGGTCTCAGATATAGAGGACATACCGGTTTTCTCTGTAGTCCCTTTGGCGGCTGGGTGTTTCAGGATGGGGCTGTTGGAGGGGGTGGTGCTCAGCCTGCCGCGGTTGGGGAGCGAGGCCATGTTGGGCCACAAGAGTTCAGTGCTCTTGTCGGTCTGGGTGCTGCTGTCCTTGCTGCCTGTCTTCACGTGGGCACTGCTGGCTGACGTTACAGATGCCGCAGGGGACAGTACAGAGGCCGGTGGAGTTGGCAGCAGAGGGGCAGAAGCATGCTCATGGTGCTCTTTCCCCAGCAGCAACCCTGAGGGCAAAAAAGAGGGGGTTTTTTTCAATGATATTCTTCTCTTTTCTTTTAAAAGCCTAGAAATTGTTTTATTCTTGCCTGAGGATTGCTTCGGTCATTGATTGACTCATTCACCAAGCACTTAATACACACTTTTTGTGACAAACACTGAGAGAATAAATAAAAACGTGAGCGATTCAGTCCCCTCTCTTAAAAGTTGTTTTTTTTTTTCTGCAGAGGAGGAGGAATCATCAGGTTATAATAAAAGTCATAGGATGAAATTATTCATAGGATGGTGTCCACGAACAAACAACATGTAACAGGAAAGAGTGAGGAGACTCCTGTAAGGCTTTCTAGAGACCACACTTACTTTACCCAACATGTCCCGAGGGGGATTCCAGGGGACACTTGCTCCACCAAAGGAAAATTAAAAGGCTTCCCTGGTCCTAGATATGTCCCCACTGGCCCTTTGCTCTTCTGAATAGTCCTCAATTCCAACACACTCATGATAATGGATGAGTGTGGCGAGCCAGCCATGGGCTGTGTGTGTGAGCTGTGAGCATTTCGAGTGCACAAAGTGGACTGGACTGACGATGCAGCTCTGTCTGGGCTGTGCAGTATGTGTCCCTTTCACTTGCTCTGCCTTTGATTATCACACAGCACATGAGATGGGTGTGACTTTCCAAGATGTCAGTCAATCTGCTGACTGCAAGACATCACGAAGCTAGACTCAACTCCCTTGAAACTTGACCCTTTGCCTCATTTGAATGGCTTATCCCCAATAAAACTCAGGTTCTAGGTATGCTCGTTCTCTTTCTTGCCTGCCTTGCCCCCTTTGTGGGAGCTGTGGCTGAGGAGCGGTCACTGAACCCAAAGAAAAGGTACTTTTCGGTGTCTGTGTCTTCTTTAGTCAGCCAAAATTTACTTGGAGTGACCCTGACTGGTTTAGTCGTGTGTCACGATAGAGTAATGTGCTCCTATTGCCAGATTCGAAAACAAATGTCTTCCCTGGCTGGGACAACCACCAAGTCGTACAGGTTATTCCCCCCACAGAGCTATGGCCCCCAAGAAGAAGGAGCCACTGAGCCTTGTTCTTGACCTCCCCAGAAAGTGGTGAGGCTGGGGTGGGAAAGAGGGCATGCTGGCATGGAGGAGGGAGGTAAGGAGAGCAGAGGCATCCATTTTCCTCAGTCTTCCTACAAAGCTGGATAGGAAGGTAACTTTTCTATTTTTAAATAGGGCACACATTTCAGAAAAGCACCAGCACTCAGAACTCTGGCCTACAGGAGAAGTGATGAGCACAATCAAGTATTTGTTCATTTGTCTTAGTAAGGACCCAGCAATCCAGAAGGTATCCTTGCCAGAGCTGTTCAAGGTGCCCTTTCATAACTCAGGGAATTTCAGTGTGACCGTGGTATGCTTCTCAAAATACAATGTTCCTGTCAATTACTTGGCTGTATGGCAATAATGAAGAAATGATGCAGGAACTGGGCCTGAGCTTCTCTGTCTTTCTTACAAGCTCCCAGGTGATGCTGGTGCTGTCGGTCCACAGACCACACTTTGAGTAGGAAGAGCAACTAGCCTTTCAAACTCCTTAACCAGGGCTGCCTGGGCATCCACTCTGCTAACTGGGCTAGGATAGCTAAGTGTGCTTGGGATGGTGTTTGATGATCCCAGCTGCTGTGCTAGGGTTTAACACATTATCTTACTTTGTATTCCACAACTTTCCTGTGAGGTAGGTCTTATCCTCTGTCAACAGAGAAGGAAATGGAAGCTCAGAGAAATTAACTTCTCTCAGCTCTAAAGCAGCAGGAAGGGAGTCAAACCTAGCCATGCCTGATCTGGAGCTCAGCCTACACTCTTTCCTCCTGAACCTGCCTGGTGAAACTCTGGAGTCTGACAGGATGTTCTCAGGGTGAATGGGTTGAGTAAATCACTAGGCAGCTTCTCTCCTATGAGCCTCTGAGCAGTAAGGAAGGTGGACACTGTCATCTCTGCCTCCTCCCAAAGCTGATCAGGTAAGAGAAGACAGAACGTGGGGGACTGAATGAATGCCTCTGCCTGGACCCTAAGGGTCCCTCCCTGTTTTTGTGAGACATGGACACCAGTTACAATAACAGAGAGGAGTACGGTGCAGACAATACAGCCACTCTTCCTTCAGGTCAAGGTCCGTGGCTCCCAGACCTGATTTAGAACTGCTAAATCCTAGGGGAAAAGACACTAGAGTGTTTGCCTGGCTGTAGGTCAAAACATGGGCTTCTCCCAGAGACATTTCCACCAGAGCTGAGCAAACTTCAAACTCCTTAACCAGGGCTGCCTGAGCATCGCCTCTGCTCTCTAACTGGGCTAGGAGAGCTAAGTGTCCTTGGGATGGTGTTTGATGATCCCAGCTGCTGTCCACACGTGTCCTCTTTGAAGTGGATTTCCTTTGAGGGCAGGGGCTGCTACGGCCACCAGTGGAGGGACTTCAAACAGTGATTCTAGCTAGGAGCCTTTGATCCCCCCAACTCTGTTGGGTTCATACGGAAGCTCTTTTCCCCTCTGGAACAAAGCAGCCAGGCTCCTCTGGGGTCCTGTACTGGTGAAAGTTGGCTCTGGGCTCAGCAGAGAAACAAAAATACACACTGACCCAGGTACATGCATCAGAGAAGGGCCAGATCCCTGGAGTTGCCAGAATGCAGGGGAAGGGAGTAGAGGGTGTGTGTGTGTACTGTGTGTACGTGAGAGAGGGAGGGAGAGAGAAAGAGAAAGAGAGAGAGAGAGAGAGAGAGAGAGAGAGAGAGGAGGGAGCTGCCCATTTCCTCTCCTCACTAACCCATGCAGTCAAGGAATGCTGCCCTCCCTTCAGGAAACCCACTTCTGGCTAGGACCACACTTGTAGAATTCCCAAAATTCTGCTTGCACAACAACAACACAGCAAGAGCCACCACCTCACACTTGAGAGCACTTCCTCCAACATGCATCCCCCACCCCTGTCATCTCACATGGCCCTCCCATGCCCCATGGGGCAAAGCAGGGCAGTCCTGAACTCTTTCTAGACACAGAAGCAAAGGCTTGGAGCAGAGCCCAGTTCAGAGGCCTGATGTCTCTAAGCCTTTTCTATTAGGACATTTTGTGTGTCACCTCAAATCTTAACAATAATGACATGGGTCCACTAAGGCTAACAACTACTCTGCGGCCTTCAGAATTTACACAGGGCTTCCACATAGCCCACTTAATTTCTACAACCAAAGTATGACTGATTTTCTGTCCAATTTACAGATGAGTAAACTGAGATGAGGAAATATTTAGGGAAATTCCTGTGTCCCACAAAGGCAGGAAGACCGCCTCTCAGTACTTGTGTGATCTTGCTTTCTAGGAGGAGGGGGGCTCACCTATGCTGCCTTTCCAGGTCTTCTCTTCCTTCTTCTCTTCCGCCAGCTGGTTGCTGGTAAGTGAGGTCTGGCGGGAGTGTGCCCCAGAGGCCGCCGCGATGGACGGGACAGAGCGGGCTGGCCGAAGGCTGGAGGAGTCAGTCTTCCCAGCATCCTTACGGGATCGCTGCTGAAGGACTTTAATCATGGCATCCTTCTCGATGATTTTGGCATGGAGATTCTTAATACTGTGAAACAAAACAAAACAGTCTTAATAAAGTTTATTTAGTTAGAAAAAACCTGAATTTTTTCTCAGGTTGTCCTGGAGACTTCAACTGAAACTCAGGGTGGAGGGTCAAGTACAGTACAAGCCTTCAAATATTCAGAATTTTCAAATTGCATAAGGTGGGTCTTTTGTAGTAGGTCAAAAGGGCATACCTTCTCTGACACCTCAAGAGAGTGGGACTTGCGGGAGGTGTGGTGAGAATGACCATGGCCACCTGCTAGAGACTCTCTGGACCAATGTGCTTGGGACCACATTTAGCAGGTCTAGTATGGGACGCAACGGAGGAACCCAGAAACTAAGGCTCAAACGGGTGAGCTTCTTTACATTCTAAGGGGAAAATGAAGATATGGAAAAAGGTTCTTTTCCCTCATGGATAGCCCAGAGTGGGAACCAGAAAAATACCTGAGTTCTTTTCACAACTCTGATAGTGACTACTGATGGCTCAACCATGCAACCCTATTTTCACATCTCCACAGGTCCTCAGGTGGTCAAGTGGGGCAGGCCAGTTTTATAATGTTAAAAAGCCCGCAGGTAATCTTGTGCAGCCCCACAGAGAATGAGTTAACCAAGTTCCTTATCATTGGCTAGAATATGTAAACTTTGGCTCAAAAACCTCTGGATCTTTGGAATAAAATTGGTTTCTCCTTTCCAGCCCATCATGTCTGGAAGGTAAAAGAGATGTACACCCAGAAATAACACAGGCATCTAAATTCTCCCTTCATTACACTCGGCCTCCATCCTAAAGCCTGCACTGACTTGCAGCAATGCCCCCAAAAGCACCAACACCAGTCCTCCTGCTAAGTGAAGCCACCTACTTAGGTGTGAACCTTTCCCTTCTCTCCAGGGCAGGTGAACGTCTTTGGAGACCTCAAGCTCACAGCATTCAGAACAGGCCAGAGAAGCAATCCTCTCTGAAAGGGCTACAATGGGGGTGCTATAGCAGCTGATGGTCCCACTTGGGTGAAGTGCAAGCTGTCAGAGTGGTGCCCAAGGGTTCCATTGCACACGAGGTCCCTTACGTGTACTCCATGTCCTGACACCTCCTGTTGGCCTGCACCACTTCCTCCTCCTCCTGCCAGATGTGGGCCTCCAGTGAGCTCTCGCCATAGCTGCCGTTCCTTGAGTGGTTGATGATGGTGGTGTCCCTGGGAACACAGGACATGCACTGGATCACAGGAGCCTTCTTGTTTATTTTCAACACAGACACAGAATGGACAAGCTGGTGTTCACGTTGGAACAGAGATTTTCTCTTTACCTTCACCTGGATCTTAAAAGCCTCCTGTCTCCATTTCCTCGCTCATTTAGCAATCTCATCAAATCCAACAAAATATGCAAATGCTCATGAACAGGCAACCAAAGGGTGCACGCTAACAAAATCCACAAACTCCTTCACCTAGTTTTCCTTTCTTAAATCCTGGCCAGTTCGCCTCCTGAACTCGAAAGAAGTAAGAAAGTGACTAGGGAAAGCAAAATAGAATTCAACATCAAATTTGTCTGACCCTTCTACTAAGAACTTTGCATATTAATCTATGTGGTAGGTTATAAATATATAGATGGGACACGTATGAATTTCATCTACTGGCACGGGGATATTTTGTCATTATATTTACTGGTGTTTCTATGTTTGGACTTTTCATACTCATCTTAATCTTCCAATCAGAGTTAAAGTTCCACCTGTATGTATCATCTACACAGCAGTATTTCGGTGTTTTACAGTAAAAGCAAAAGGATTCAGTAATGGATAGATGCTGAGATTGATCTTCTTGGGCAGAGAGGCCTCATACTGAATTCTCTCTTTCTGTCTCTATGCTGCTTCCCTTCTTGTTTTATGGGCTCTTGCCTAGGATTCAGGTCAGTTCAAAGTAACAAATATACAGGGTACCAGGGAAGAAAGATGAAGATGACAGACACATGGTACTGAAAGTTCAGTTGAGGTGGGCAGAGAGAACACAAGGACAAGATGTAGGTAAATGAAAAAGCAGTTTATCTGAAAGCAGGTGTCTGCAAAGAGCCGGTCAAAGATAACTATTCCTGGGCTGGGGTTGTGGCTCAGTGGTAGGGCACTTGCCTAGCATGTGTGAGGCACTGGGCTTGATTCTCAGCACTGTATATAAATAAATAAATAAATAAATAAATAAATAAATAAATAAAGGCCCATTGACAACTAAAAAAATTTTTTTCAAATGATAACTATTCCTACCACTAATTTTGTTAATTTAATCTCTCCAAATTAAGTGATAAGCAAAAATATAATGAGCCATTTTTGTGATATATCTTAAGATACACAATAATGCCTGATTATGTGAATGCTAAATTCATAAGAAATAATCCAACTAAATATTTCACATCTCTTTAACTTCATATTCCAAGGCTACAATCATATTGAAAACCTTAAAGCTTTTTCTAGATTATCCAAAAACAGCAAGACAACAACAAAACAATAACAACAACAACAAAACAGAGGCCCCTTTTTCACAGGAGCTATCAATGAATGAGCATTATTTCATGCAGGACTGGGCAGAGCATGGTACACGTGGTCTCTCTCATGTAGTTCTTATAATGTGTGTAGCAGGTATTAGTCCCAATGTACAGATGAAACCAGGGCCAGATGACTTTTCCAAAAACACTCAATTAGTGAATGGTGGACATTGATTCAAATTCAGAGAGTAATAACTCCCATGTCCATGTCCATTCTACTACACTTCTGGAAATTTCATTTGCCTTTATGAAGCAGGCTTCAGCAAAGATACACATAAAGAGGGCACATATGTAAATGTGCCTCAAAAAAATGCAAACTATGACTGAAAATATATCATACAAGCAAATAATAAGGCAAAAATGTTTTAAACATACTTACAAAGTTATAAAATCACTCTACAGTGCACAAAATTCATCAATATAGGAATTAGCGACTAGAAACATTTTCAACCAATTGACTTTTGGAGAACTCACATAGAACCACAAATTTAAAAATTCATGCTTATACTGACAAGTAAGGACAGCAGGCACAATTAGATGAAAACAACATTGAAGGTAAATAATGCATTGCTTTGAAATTCATAAAAAGTTTCAAAACCTTCTCCACATGTGGAAAATAAGTTAAGCCATTAACAATCCTGATCAGTGGCAGCAAGATGCATAAAGATGACAAAATCAGTTGGTTTATAAAAATTATATTCTTTGTTTAAAGATCAATGTAAATAAATGTAACCCAAGTACCAGTGGCTGAAAAGCCACAAAACTAATAAATTTTACCAATTTAACTGTAACAATTCAGCAACTAGACGTGAGCTTAGAATTTCAACCTTTCTCAAAATGCTTTATTTTTCTCCCCACCCCACTGCACCACCTTGTTATCAACAGAAAGGCAACACTGACATTTCAGAGATTTTCTATGAAAAGAACATTAAAACTGGAGTAAATATCTGCACATCTCTGAATCCAGCCCCCTCACCCTTGTTCTGGCTGTGGGAAGGGGTAGGCTACAAAGGGGAGGGCAGTTTCCCACAGAATTATCAGATGCTTGAAGAGGATATGTGGAAATAAACAATGGGGAGGAGAAAGGAGGGATGGTTGAAAGGGACTCCAATCCTCCATTTAGGTCTCTAAACAGGGCAAAGAACAAAAAAACTGGGAAAAATCCCACAGAACTATCATTCTCTGAGATAAGAGCCATTTCCTCCTGTATGAAGGCTAGTGAACAACTCTGGGCCTAGAATCTGTGAGAGGGTCTGTGTGGTTCTTCTTATGCACTCCTCCCTGTGCCCATCACAGGGTCTATTTATCCACCACTTCTGATTGTATGGTCCAGTTCCAATCATCCCCTTAGGACCCAAGATCCCAAACAGACTCTAATCTGAAAAATTAATAGAAGTTGAAACAATAATAATACATGAAGGGCCCTTTGTCATCTCTCCAGGGTGACACAGGTACACTGCTATGGGCACTTTAACATCCTCAGTTAGAGGAATGTGTTCCCTGCTCTTAACCAGTCCAGAATTATAATTTCCATTTCACACATGAGATCAGAAACCCTCAAAAGGCTTGTCCCAGATCTTATACCCTCAATCAGCAATAAATGGAAAGGTCTTGAATGCAGATCTCCTGCCTCCCTGTGCAGAAATCTTTCCTCTTAAACCCACACAGAGAAAGCAAACTCCTAGGGACATCATTGACAGTGATACATGTGTTTTTTTTGTTTTGTTTTTTTTAAAGGCTAAATTTGGGCTAAGGTTATGGCTCAGTGGTAGAGTGTTTGCCTAGGCACTGGGTTTGATTCTCAGGACCTCATATAAATAAATAAAATAAAGGTCCATCAACAACTAAAAAATTATTTTTTAAAAAAGGCCATATTTCTAACTGTATGATGTTCTGCTCTCATACCTAGGACAGAAAGGTAGTTACCAGCTTAAAAAAAAAAAAAAAGAAAGAAAGAAAGCTGGGGGCTGGGGGTTGTGGCTCAGCAATAAAGTGCTCACCTAGCATGTGTGAGGCCCTGGGTTTGATCCTCAGCACCACATAAAAATAAATAAATTAATTAAAAATTTCAAAAAGGTTAATAAAAAACCCCAAACCCCAAAAAGCTGAAAATAAAAATCTTCCAATTATGTAAAAATCAACAAATGTTTCGGAGGGCTTCACTATTGCCACCTATAGAGTACGGAGACTGGGCTGGAAAACATGACTTCCCTCCAACTTTCACCCCACAACTTTGGAGCATTCATATCTTCTCAGGTTGTCTATTTCCACTCCCAGAGTCTCACTTGGATGAACACTCTAGGTGGTTTTCCCTCAAAGCAAGGACATACAGAAGCAACATATACATGGTAGAAAATGATTTCAAAGTGGTAATTTTCCATGAGTCTGCAGGTTTTCCCAGGTGCAGAATGCTGGGGAGCCCAGTAGAGACACCTAGCCCATGAGATGGCAATCTTTGCTTTCTCTGCTTTCTCCAGTCCCAGGAGCTAACATCTGAGCATGCTACCAGGGATATTTCTTTACTTATTGATGAATCTGAGAGCCCATAAACAGCGTATATAAAATAACCCCTCCATCGACACAGGCTTTTCTATACTCATAAGAGAAGAAATAAGTTTTTATCTCAATGCAATGAGGAGCTGACTACATAACTGGCTTGTACCATTCCAAGCAGAACAATAGCTCTCATTTTCTAAGAGGTCTGGTTTTCTGAATGTTGCTTTGAGATTGAAGGTTCCCCTCCAAATGTACTGACCCTACATCTTGGTGAACTAAATTAAATGCCCAATATGACTTCTGGGAAAAAAGTAAACTGAGTGAAAGGTAGTGAAGGGCCTGACCAGCCCAAGCAAAGCCTCTCAGTATGGGCAGTCATTAGGACTGCAGCTAAGGCACAGCAGTCCAAGAGCAATGGGCACTACCTTGCTCATTTGGTGAACAGTCTTTGTGAGTGGTTTTTGTGGATTATGGCATATTTTGAGCTAATTTTAAAGGAAGAAAAAGACTTCATACCTACAGAGAGAAAGTAAAACAACAGAGGTAAACACTGAACAGCAGAAAAGGATTTTTGAACTACATGAATCAGGTTTTAGGTCAGAAAGATCTCCATGTGACCAAGGTCTTCTACTACCTACCAGCACAATATGGAACCCACCACTGGGCCTTTCGTAGCCTTGATCCTTCACTTGTAAAATGAGGATAGGAATACTACCTGCTCTCAGGGTCAACACGAGGATTATATGTTCTCCTCTGGCTCATGATACAGACCCAGTATTAAAAAGAATCACAAATATACTTTCCCAACATCATTCTTAAAGATCACATAGTATCCCAATGTGTGGGTGCACTTCATATTATTAAATTAATCTCTTCTTGTTGGAATCTAGGCTGTTTGAAATGGTGTTAGTATTTTCAGCCACACTGGGATAAACATCCTTGGACATGACTCTTTAGGCACTCATGTGATGATTTCCTTAAGACAAATGTCTAGATGAGAATTTTAAAACCACAGGAAAGGTACACATTGCCAAATTATCATCCAGGAATGTACACCATTTACTCTCCAATAGCACTGCAGCCTCTAAGAGATTATCTTTAGCTGAGCTTGCTGCCAGGGATGAGCCTCTGGACCACTTTGGATCCTGTTTGTTTTGTTCCCATGTTCTTCCCAGCGGTGCTCTTCTGATGGGCAGAGCGCCACTGTCTCACCTCTCAGCTGCAGCAGTGGCTGCAGCACTCATGGCAAAGTGACGGATGGTGCTCTCCTCCAGGTACTTCTGCTCCCACTTGGTCATGTCAGCCTCCAGGGCCAGGATCCGCTCCTCCTTCTCCCGCACGAGTTCCATGAGGGCCGGAGCATTGTATTCTGGCATGCTGGCTGGCTGGCCATTTCCATGTTTCTGGATAAGCAGAAATAACATTGTGGTGCTCAAAATGGGCTCACGGTCCTGGAGATCCTGCAGCAATTCACACACAACCCCATCATGCCCATGTTCCCTTCTCTCCAATGTGTACCGCCTGAACTCAGTGGATCCAAACACCATGCCACCTGTTATGGTTCAGATGTGAGGTGTCTCCCAAAAGCTCATGTGTGAGACAATGCAGGAAGGTTCCAAGGAGAAATGATTGGGTTGTAAGAGTCTTAACCCAATCAGTGATTTAATCCTCTGATAGGGATTAACTGAGTGGTAATTGAAGTGGTCGGATGTGGCTGGAGGAGGTGGGAATTAGAGTGTGGCTTTGGTGTATATATTTGTATCTAGAGAGTGGTGTCTCTCTGCTTCTTGATCACCATGATGTTAGTTGCTTCCCTCTGCCACACACTCTGCCATGATGCTTAGCCTCATCTCAAGCCCCAAGAAATAGAGCCAGCCTTCTATGGACTAAGACCTCTGAAACCATGAGCCCTCAAATACACTCTTCCTCCTCTATAGTTGTGCTCCTCAGGTCCTTTGGCCACAGCAGCGAAAAAGCTGATTAACACACCACCTTACCTCCACAGTCCTCTATCTCATTTAACAGCTATACAATTCTGTAAAACAGACAATATCCCAATTGTACAGAGAGAATAAGCTTCTGAAAGGTTAAATTAATGGTAATGTTCTCTCAATCAGTAGTAGAATTGGGATTCAAACTGGAGTCTGGCTCCATAGCTCGGGGACTTTGCATGATAATAGTGGCCTGTCCAAGGCAATGCAGTCAACTTATACCAAATGCAAGAGCAGTGTCTAGGACACTTCTCCACAATTCAAGGAAGTGATTCCAGCTGATTGCTTCCCCTGGGGCTTGAAGACCAAAAGGAAATGCCAGAAAGCAGGAGTGAGGTGCCCAACATGCCTGCTGTCAGATGCCAGAGTCTCTGGCAGTGGAGGTATAAAGATTTGCCCCGCCAAAGGCCTGAGAATAAGAAGCAAATTAGATAAAGCATGTGAAAGCAAGTGATGTCTAATGCAAGACAAGGTCATTTTCTGGCCCTTTCTTTTCATCTGTGTTGGTAAGAGGAAATAAAGTGGCTGTTATCTGGACTGATCACATTTCAGATTTTGTCTTCTCTGAATTCAGGTATGCTATTTCCCTAAAAAGCATGACATGGGAGATGATGGGGTTTTCCAGGAAAGTCTAAACTCAAACCAGCAACAAAAATGGCACATCTCAGAGTCTCAGGTTTAGGTGCCCAGTCTGAACATGAGCCAGCTTCCTTTGCACTTGAGAGGAGAATGATTTCATCCCAGCTGTTGTACATCCTGGGACATGCATTCCCCTCGTGTTTTCCAGTGATCACAAATTTTAAATGTAGAGCTAGTTGCAAGGTGAGAGGTACTTAAATGTTTCACCGAGACCCACATAATGTTCTAGATTAAGAAAGGACTCAAATTACCTACAGCAGCAGCTGGGTATTGATCTGCACTGATGTCATCTAATCCTAGCAGAGAAGAAAACAAATGTGCCTATGGGATTTTCTATTCAGCTTTTAAAAATTCCAAATATAAATTATCCCAGAAAGAGGCAGCTTGTCAGGGACTGACATTTAAGTAAAAATACAATGAAAGGCACATACCTGTCCTCACCTGACCTGTACAGGAAATCACTGATCCCATCTGGCCAGGCACCCGGACTCAGGCAGGAGGACAGATGAATCAGTCCATCAGATGAGAAGCTCCTCTATTTTTAGAAATTTTCCAAGAAAGAGCTCCCACGGCCTCAGTAAGCTGCCATCTATGCTTGTCAGTTTCTATCTACATCTTTTCTGTTACCATCTCAGCTGGCTTGTTTTTGCAGAATCCTCTTGACCTCACATGAGATAATGACAAACTCTTCACAGGCCCCCTAATTTGGGTCATCAAGTTATGTAATTAATACACAAGTTTCAGCCTTCAAGAGTACAGAGAGCATGGGCTAATGAGTAATTATGCTAGTTAGAAAATCAAAATGAGGGTCAGGCAGGACAGCTTCTGACACCCACTTACTTAGCTAGTCCACATATATGTACTGCATAAGTACCATGTGCCAGGGATACAACAGTGAACAACGCAGGCAAAATCTCTTGCCCTTGATGAGCTCACATCAAAGAATGTCTCAATGAGCTACATGACCTTGGGCTGGCCCCTTAACTTCCCTGGGTCTCATTTCTCAATTTCAGAACAATCCCACCTTCTCTCATAAGATCCAACAGGACTACTGTGGAAGAAGTGAAAATTACTTAGAGTTCTTTGTTTAAAAAAAAAAAAAGATGAAATTGAAAGCTCTTAAAATATATAAATTTTTCCCCTCCCTATTTTTAAAAAACTTATTTATCTTTCATCTCCCTCACAGTTTCTATTGATATTAAAGTACTATGTCACCTCCGTGGTAGAGGAAATATGACCTATAATGACAAGATCAGTTGAGTTTCTTTATAGGCTAGTCCTAACCTTTCTTTCTCGCCCTGACTCTTCAATCAGCCTTACTTCTGTTTGTCACTTTTTTTTCCCCCTGAGTGGAAAAGTTGGGTAAGTGGAGAATTTGAGAGAGGATACCAAGAATGCCCTAAGCCTTCAAATGACACTGAAGGTAATGATGCTAATATAAACGCAGCACTGAGAGTTTGCCTTTTCTAACCAATTGCTAAAGAAGCACTTTTGTGCAGATTTTCTCAATTGTTGTTAAAAGCATGAGCTAAGTATAATCAGTTTTCCTCACTTTATAGACAAGGTAGTCGAGGGGGCCAGGTGGACAGACTCAGCTGCATCCCAGTGTTAGTCTAAGGACAAAGCCCTTATGTAGGGTGTTGATCCAATAAGTACTCTAAGCCACTCTTCAGAATCATGTCCTGGGGAAAGTGGCCAGACAGAGTGGCTGGTCTTACTGCTTTGCTGAGGGTGGAGATGACCCCAGGCTTTGTTATAGTGTGACTTCAGCTTTGTTATAGTGTGATTTCTTAAGGGGTGGGATAAATGCCTGATTGCCACAGAGGGTGAAGGAGCAGGGTGTGGTGTGAGTGTGGAAGCTCTCCCAAGGCTGCCCATGTCCGAGTCAAGAAGGGGCAGGCATATGCTTGGCTGCTGGGTGAGTGAGGAAGAGGAGATGGGAGAGGCCTGGGACACTCTTTCCTGGAAAGGTCACGATGCTCAGATGATCCTTGTGTTCCTGAGTGGGCTCCAAGTCATCCCTGCTGGGTGCCAGCAAAACTGCTCCACACTTGTCCAGGGGCTTCAGACCTGAGTGTGACCAGACTCTACCTTTTACAGCATCTGCCACATGGCACTGGAGCAAACTCAAGAATATTTGGTTGCATTATTTTGTAATATTTTTACCTTTTCTGGTTATATAATGATGTATACTCAATGGTAAAATTAGAAAATAAAGAACTATTAAAAGAAAAAAAAATAATGCTTATCTTTTTAACAAGAGGGCAAAGGCAACAGGAAAATCTCAAGTATATTTCATATCACAGGGGATATAATCATACTTTCATTTTAAACAAATCAAACTGCAATATTCTTTATTGTGCAGATTTTCAAGAAATGTCAAGCATCCATATTCTGTTCAACTCTAAAGATTGTCTCCTCCTCTCTGGTCTCATGTCAGCCATACACAGCTGCAGATCTATCAGTTCCTGAAGACAACTGAAATGGCAAGCTGAGCCCTTTCCCTGGAGAACCTCGATTCTAACACTGGGGCCCTCTGAGGTGTGCCTAGTCTGTCAGTTGCCTCTGCATACGGAAGGAGGAGGACAGAGGAAAGAATGTGAGTGAGAGAGCATGAGTCTGCACGTGAGCAGTGAACTGTCCTCTGTGGCAATGATGGTATTTTTCACATAATTCCAGATTCACATTTCTTCTTGATCCATCACAAAGATAACAGAGTCTGGTTTCAGAGCACTCAAAAGAAGAGCCAAATTCAGTAACCAAACTGCAGGGTGTGGCTAGCACATTAACTGGGAAAGAACATTCTTTTTGACTCTAAATATTGAGATGTGCCCATTTTGTCAGCCAAAGACTTGCCAGGGTCTACTGTACTGGATACTAGAGAAGCCTGCCCTCATGTTGGGGAGGTTCGGATCTCAGTAACTGAACAACAAAGAACAGGCAAAGGGCTTAACTGATGACAGAATATGTGGCACAGGTTCTAAGTCTCAGAAGACCAGAGAAAGACCTACTCTTCCTTGCAAGCCATCAACCAGGCAAGGTGGTAGGAGGTCAGGGTGGGTTTCTGGATTTTCTGGGCAATCTAGGTAACACCTTCTTTTCCCAAGTGCACACACCCAGTGGAAACTGCATGGCCTGCCAGGCAAGAGGGTGGAGTGGGCCTGAGCTCATGCTTTCAAGTGTTTCAAGTGTTTCAATCACAACCACTGTGCCCTATCCAGTAGATAATTCCACAGAGCCTGCCTTGCATTTCCCTGATATCCCAATACTCCCTTCATCAGCTCTACAAAGGGCTTTGTCCACCATGTTGGCAGAAGATAGACAAGCCTAGTGTCATCTGCAACCAGGAACCTTTGATGAACCTGGACTGGAGCTTTTTTGCAGACTTCTCTCTACTGAAGTACCCATGGACCATGAGCTGAATTGTTCTATTCAGCACTTACTCAGAGGTGAGTTCCAGTATCTCCTCTCTGTTGCCAGCAGAGAAGAGGCAGAAGGAATAGCTTATGGCCAGTACCACTTCCTAGGAGGGGTCTTGAACTCCTTCTCCTGAAGACTCGATGATCAGCATGTTCTATGATTCTAACCCCTTACTAGTGGTTTCAGCTGTACCATGGATTCTGCTCCTACACCACACTAGCAGCCTTCAGCCTGGCCACCATCTGTGCTCTAGATGGTTCTGTCCCTGATCTTCTGTGTCACATTCACCTCCAACTTAAAAACCTCAGAGGTGTTGACTCTCTTTTAATTACAGGAATAAGACCAATCCCGCTAGTTGACCCAAGGCTTTCTGTGATGGAGCCATGCTCCTCACCGTGATCTCACTGGGCATTGCCTGCTCACAGCGGCACCAAAACCGCCTTAGACTTGCCATGATGTTTCACGACCCTCTCCTTCATATCCTCCTCTTCCTCTACTTCCACGTTATTGCCCCTGAATACCCTAAACCTTACCTTTCAAAGTCCAGCTCACATCTCCTCCTCTCTGAAGCCACTTAAAGGCAAATTCCATCCTCCCCCTAGACCCAAGTCAGTGACCCCTTTGTTCCTCTCTGTGTTCCTCCACAGTGAGTAGCCCACCTGACTCCCCCGCTGCACTCAGGGCAGACCGCAGTGGCTGGCTCACAGGGGGCCTCCATCCTCTGGACAAGAATCTAATTCACCTGCTGCTCAAGCCTGTCCCTCACCTGCTGGGTCCTCAGTGCATCCAGCTCTCTCTCCAGCCAGGTCCGCAGCCTGCGCTCCATCTGCTCTCTCTTCTCACATGCGGACTGCAGCTGGGTCAGAGCCTGTTGCAGCTTCTCAACTTTCTCCACATACGCTTGCTTCTCTCGCAGCTGAGTGCAGAAGAGCAAAGAAAGCACAGAATTGAGACCCGTCATTCTCAATGGTGAGGTGGGGGAAGGGTTGGACTACCTGGAGATCCTATTTAAACCACAGCTGTGTGCACATCTTCTTCCTGTCCCCCAGGGCTGCTGGTGACAGAAAAAGTTCACACAAAGGTCATCAGTTACACCTGGAGTGGCTAAGAAGTTTGAAATGGAAGACCCTCCAGGATACCTGCATTTGATAATTTGTTCAGTTTTGAGCTCAATGTTTGATCATTGCTTAAATTAATTATAGCAATGGAAATGAGGTTGAGAAAAAGTTTTTAATATCAAGAAGAAAGGCTTATTCTGTAATGTCAAAACTTGTATACAACATCATCACAACTGTTTGCCCATGAAAAAAGACTGGGAGGAAATATGTAAAGCATTAACCATGTTCATCTGTGTGTCAGAATAGAAATTTCTGTGTTTGAATATTCTGTATGGAAAGTAAAGGCTTTATTATTTCATTACTTTTCTATAATATAAATTATTTTATAATGAGGGAAGTGTGTATGTATACATGCATGTATATCCATTTGAGTATAAACATTTTTTATTATAGATATTTATGGAGTAACTTTCACCTGAAGATTTCAGAGTCCTTTAGAGCTGAGAAGTTAACAGCTCTGAAGAGACAAGGAAGGGCATAACGAACACTCAACACAATGGCTGAGGAAATGGAAATTAAGGTTGAAATGATTTATGTCAACTTCACATCAGGCATGGACTTAGGATCATGACAACAACTTCAAAATTTTACCCTCAGACTTTGTTTTTTTCCATTTGGGAGTCTGGCTTGTGTTCATAAATCCAGGCACATTTTTAGATTTCTGGGAACTGGCTGATGCCAAAAATCAGGCTGAGGCATTTACTTGATCTGGTCTCAGGTGGGAGACACCAGATCCAATTTCCTGTCATTCTGCACCTGGGTGTGCTGATGCCCTGCAGACAACTCAATCCTGAGCTCCAGGAGAGACCAGGCTGAAAAGCTAGGATGTGTTAGTGACTTTGCAGCTTGCTTGTTTCTGACTGAGTGGGCAGCAGTGCTGTATGCTACACCTATACCCCGACCTCTTGGAAGTCACTGGAAGAAAATGGAGGCATTTCCAACCTTACAAAGAGGGACAGAAACTTGAAAGATTTTTCTACTTCTCTTTTGGGGGTTCAGTTCTTATCTGAACCCTTTCATTCATTGTGCTTTTGAACATCTCATTCAATTTAGTAGACTTCTGAGAACCTAATAAGCACTGTTTTTGTGCTTTTTAGAAGCCTCAGTGGATTCAATATTTTATGTACTGTTCATTTGTACATTTTCCACTACACACAGTTTCCTGAGTATGTAGTCAACAGAATACAAGCCAGCCCGAGATTTGTCTGTTTTGGTCCCTGCTGGCCAATGAGCAGTGTGTCCTAATGTGTATTTGTTGAATAAATGAATGAATATTATCCCTAAGCAACTGCAGGCATGAACTGTCTCCTTTGCTTTTTATCACCCTTAAATCTAGCAGGAATACATCATGATGAGAAGCATCTGCAACAGTGATGATAAGAGCCAACATTTTTAGAGCACTACCACATCAAGCATGGTGTGTTATGGAGTATCTCATTTAATCCTCCCAAAGGTAGTAGGAGGTACAGTCCTTTATTATCCCCATTTGAGAGATGAGAAAACCCAGTTCGAAGAAGCTGAGTGACCTGCACAAGGCCAAACAGTTGATATGTCCTGGGGCTCACATCTCACCTCCACACTTGGCTCTACAGTCTACTTTCAACCACCACAGTAAGCTAGTGTAGGCATGTGCACTGAATTAAGACCTTTCGAAAGAAACTTCAATAAGAACAAGCAGTGAGGCTGGAAGTTAGATACATGAGACGCCACTAAGCAAGGATGTTTCATAAAAACCATGACAAGAAGAAACCCTAATGGTGACTGTAAAGAGCCTGTCTTCAAGGATCCCACAGCCAGCTTTCACTTGAACAGTATAACAATTTAAAAAATTATGATTGTCCTCAGTTCCATACAGAAAGACAGAGCCACAGGAAGTGATTTCAGTGATGACAATAATAAGTCCAGGCCTCCCTTCCTCAGAACAGACCTCCTGTCCTTCAAGGGTTCAGGTCATTTTCTGTGGTGACAAGCGAAATACTCAGCTGCTGCTCAGGATGCTCCCGCTAATATTAGAATCACAGTCCCTACACCGGGTTTCTGAGGCTTCTACTGGGCAAGGCCCTTGTTTACCAAAATCCCTCCTCTCCAGCTGCATTCCCTTCAAGTATTGAGGTTTACGGGGACATCTGAGTTACCTGGTCCCAGGTAACATTTTCTGAAAGGAAAACTTTTTTTTTCTTTTTTTTCAACAACCCACAGTTGCACAGTTGTTGTTTGTATGCCAAAGCATCCAGCTAAGTACTGACGTAGACTGTTTCAGTTAAACCTCTTGCTGACACGGCACATTTGCCTCCCAGGAGGGAATCTGCTCAGGTCATCTCCACAGCACAGGGGTGCCTGTGTCCTCCAGGGAGCTGGATGGTGCGGGCACAGGCCCCTGGCTGCCTGGATGCACCTCCCTTCCTCTCTTGCCTTGACCTCACAGCCAGGCTCCTCTCTGGCTTGAACCTCAGAAATGGTTATTCTGACTGCTTAGTCAGGCTTAAAGGGAAAATGCACATCACAAAAGTTAAGCTGAAGGGTGATTTCATCAGACTCTATTAAATCCGGTGTTTGAGTGGGATCCAAATTTCCTGGACTAGGAGCAGGAGGTACTGTATGGGTCAAGACAACCTCTGGAAATTAGAAACACATCTACAGGATACCACCCCACACTACTCCACCAGAAGGCTTTTGCCTTTTTCTATGTAATCGGGAGCCTAAAGACACAGGGACTGAACTACTTTCCAAAAATCGTTAGTCCCTTCTCTGCACAGGCACCAGTGGTTTCCTGTCCTTATATTTATTGCCAGCTCTGGACACTTGCCTACCAGTGGGCTGCAGGCGGGGCCTAAGGCTGTGAGCTCTTTGCTGATGGTATTCATGTGTGCCTTTCATACTCTGCCTGGCTCTGGGGTGGATAAATGCTGCTTTTATTCATTTATATTTGGGAGGTTTCCCACATCCCTCCCCGGTCTCAACTTCTTGGATCTGGATCTGGTTAAAGTAAGCAGGGGTAGGAAAAGGAAGGGAAGGCCCTCAGGGCTCTGCCTCCCTCCTCCCTGACCCAATCACCCTCCAGCCTGGTCTCACCTCCTCTTCCAGCTTGATGACTCTGGCCTGGGCATTGCTCAAAGCCTGGTCCAGGATCTCAATGTGTCTCCGATGGTCCTCACTCGCAGTGCGCACAGCTGCTAACTCCATCTCTAACTTCTCCTTTTCCTTTAAGAACTCTTTGTCTAGAAGGAGACAAGAACAAAACCACCTCTATCAAAAAAAAGCTCAGTCTCTGGGCTCACGGCCAGTCTACATCTGGCAAGGATTAAAAATAAAAACGCATGCAAACGGTAAAGGATTGAATTACCGCTATTGCTCTCTCTTAATAGTGGTATGTAAGGTGAGGACTTTCTCAAAAACCACTATTAACTCCAGAGACATTCCAGACTGCAGTTAAGAACTAGCCACCTCATGCTCTCCATAACTCACTTCCCTAGAACATTGACTTCAGTGCTTCAAACAGATCAATCAAATCAACCTTGTATCCACTATCTCATTTTATGCCCCACCTCCTCTGCCTCCATTTTCCAAGTCTGTAAAAGTAATGATATGAATATTGTCATTCACAGAAAAATAAACCAAGTTTTGTTTTGTCTGAGGCCAGACAGTAGAGGGGAGTTTCCAGTCCAGGCCTTAATCTCAAGCTGGATCCTCTTTTCATATGACCTGGCCCCACATTTTCTCCTAGTCCTATTCAAGAGACAAAAGGGACCAATGCTTCACAGTCCTTCAAAGGCAATATAAGTGCCAGTGATTGTGATTCTTTCTGCATGTGTAAGCCAGGCTGGGGTGTCCTCAGTTCCTCTCTCCACCTCCCTCTACAGACTGCTGTTCTAGATTAAGCAGGAGTGTTCACAGAGTCATGGGATGAGCAATTTCTTAAGGGAAAATGTGTTTCTTGTTACCAAAGCAATGTATTTTGTTTTTAAAGTAAACTATATGTCATTTATGGTACAGAAAACTCAATGTGAAAGTAAGGGTCAGGAGTTGGTTAAATAGACGACTGTAAACTCTACAACAGAATAGGATGCAGCCATTAAAATTAAATAAGAGAATCTTGGTGACAGAGAAAAAAACTTCACCGTTGATAAAAGGTGGTTACAAAACCACACGCACATACACTATTCCATATTTACAGAAAATAAGATATATCATTGTAAGAGCAATAATCAGAAATTGATTTTGGTGTGCCCATGTCACATCCTAGCAATCCACCCTGAAGCACAGAGTCCCAGTCTGGGTGCGACACCAGCATGTTAACAGTGGTTGTACTCACTCATTATTCCCTCTTACATGTAGTCATTCATTCATTTAACAAATAAGTATCAGAAATTAAAGAGAAGTACTGTGGACTCTGAAGCAATAGAAAGAATGCTGCAGTAAAGGAGCAGAAAGATGTGGTTTTGAAGACAGGGCATGAAAATTAAAAAGACTAGAAGGCTACAAATATCAGATAATAAATCACAACTTTAGAGCCAGAAGGGACTGTAGGAAACATCAAAATTCAGTTCTATCCCCTTTGCTTTATGGGTAAGGAAAGGAAAGCCCGCTGGGGTGGAACCAGGTCCAGAATTCGGATCTCCCGATGTCCTACTACAACGTCCACTGCACTGCCCTCACACTGTGAAATTATGTGGATGGGATCAGAGGGCCATGGAGCAGCTTCTGCTGAATGAGTAAACTTTTAATCTTAAGTAGTGCCTGTGCTTCCTAGAAACAAAATGAGCCCACCAAGATCCTGACCCCAAATAGCACTGCTTTGGGGCTCTTGGTGCTTTATTGCAGTCACCAACTGCCCTCCTCCTTCCCCTTTCAGTGGTATTTGAAATGCTGCCCATGAAACTTCCTTTCCAATCCAAGGAAAATGGGCATGCAAGAGCCTGAACAAATGGGCCAACAGCTGCCCACCACCCACAGCCCTGAATAGGCCACAGCATTTCTTTCTTTCTGTCCAAACTCACTGACATCTGAGCACCAGCTCCCTGGTCAGATAATGTTTCAATGGACAGGGTACCTGCTGGTCTTGTCCAGCCTTGGAGGGCACCCAGGAATTGCTAAGCAGGCACTGCTGGGAATGAACCACTGGATTCCAGGGCCTCTACTTGGTTATTGACCTAAACATAGAAGTTCCTCTCTTTGTTGAGGCTGCTGAGTATACATCAATTTTGATCAGAAGCAGTAAAATGACAGGTGGGACTTATGAACAGGAGCTACAACCAAAATTTCTTGTTCTGAGCAAATTGAGGATTGCAATTATTACCATGACACAATGACAGCTGCCAAGACAGAGTTCTAAATTAACAAATCCCTGCAACACACACGATTCCAGAATTTGCTGTTTCCTTGCTATGTAGTATCATGGAGTGGTTGAAGAATTGAGTTGAACACCAGGAAGACCTGGATTCAAAGCCCAGGCCCACCACTTCCCAATTATGAGGCCCCAGGCAAGGTAATTGGACCTCTCTGAACCTCAGCTCCCTTATCTCCTTGATGAAAATGACAGCATTTGCATCACAGTGTTGTTGTGACACCTCAGTCAGTGTAGACCCATGTAAAGTGCAAAAGACGTGAATATTTTGTATGTTTTATTCTATATTCCCTGGCCCGAAAGAGTGGCTGGCTGAATAATATTGCTGAGTGAGCAAATGAGACTCTCTTATATGCCAAGTTCAATGCCAACTGAACAATAAATTGTAGCTCTTGTTAGCTGTTACACATTCAGCATCCTGTGATATCCCATCAGCCTCGGCTGTACAGCTGTCCACTCTACCTTTGTCCCACTGTTCATGGAGAAGCCACTGCTCATCAGAGGTTTGTACTGACCATGGACTTCCCCAGTTCACTCCCTGCCCAGGCTCCCTGAACCCCACAGTGTGGTGCCAATATTGATTAAACTCCAAAAGTTCTGGAATACTTTGCAGTACATGGGACAAACCATCTCTGTCCTGAGTTTCGTGACTTTGGACTTCATGTTGCAGCTATATCTTTATCGCTCACACTGGCTCAGAGGTATCTGCCCTCTGATAGGAAATAGTAATCTCAATGATCAAGGTTTAAAAACAATGTCCATGACGACAGTGATAATAACAACAATATCTGCTTGTGTTTGTTGAGTGAGTACTGTGTTCCAGGAATGGTTACTTATATCATTCACTTTAATTATTCCCTCGGTATTTCCTTTATTCTGAGTTACTGTATGAGGTAGGCACCATTATTATTCCTATCTTCCAGTTGAGGAAAATGTCACTAAGAATGTATAAGTGACTGTCCCCAAGAAGTGATGCTCATCAATGGGGGAGGCAGAATTTGCATTTGTACCTCTCTAATGCATGCTCACAAGGGCTGCCTTTCCAGAATCACAGAAGCAGGACACGAGATTAAAATATGTCACAAATTGAAGTATGCCATGGTCAGATCATATTTCCCAAAACCCAGCAATTACATTCATGTGCAGAACCATTTACACACATTAATTAAGCAAGCACTGCATGGAGGCAACACAGAATATGGTTAAAAGCTGGAGTCTAGACTTAGGCCACTTAGGTTCTTATCCAGCTCTACCTTACCACCTATGGTTTTGTGACTTTCAAAGTAAGTGAATCTCTATGTGCCCCATTTCCCTTACTTTTTTGGGGGGTGGGGTACCAGGTATTAATCTCAGGGGCACTTGACCACTGAGCCACATCCCCAGTCCTATTTCATATTTATTTAGAGACAGGGTCTCACTGAGTTGCTTAGCGCCTTGCTTTTGCTGAGGCTGGCTTTGAACTTGCGATCCTCCTGCTTCAGCTTCCCAAGCTGCTGGGATTACAGGCATGCACCACCACGTCTGGCTACATTTTCCTTACTTTTAAAGTCAGGTACACAATAGTACTTACTTCAAAAGGGATAATTAAGTACCCAATAAATGTCAACTAGGATAACAATTTGGTTATTATTGCTGTGCCAGGAAATGTGACATATTCTGGGGCTATACGGTGAGTAAGAGGTGCATTCTGTTCTCAAACAGGCAGGAAGAGGCCAGGACATGGAAAAGTGCTGTGACAAGTTACTCTAATAGATGCATGCAGAGGGTGCTATGAGGAGAGAGAAAAGGTCTAGCTAGGCCTGGGGCAAGGAAAGGGAGCCACAGGTGGGGCAGCTGGGTTCCCTGAGTCTTTCAAGACATGAGAACTCTGAGGTGTACAAGAATTTCTCAAGAGTCATCCTTTGGGAGAAGACAGGAGTGAGTCCCCAGCTCCTAGAAAGGGTCACTGAGTGTTTTTTTTTTTCTTTTCCTTTTTTTGAAGGGTCCTTCAGTTTATTACTATCTAAGTCCAATGGGATGGATCTCAAAAAAGGCCAGACTTGCTGTGAATTTTTGGTCAGGCTCCAACGTATATACTGAGAATTCCTAGAACAGGCAAGTTGACACAAGGGAATTCGTGCCCAGAATGGTCTGTTTGCTCAGTGGATACGAATTACCCAGAACAGTGTGGAGCAGGGTTGTTTAGCCTGATGGCTCTGGGCCCACTGCACAGAGGATGTCTGCTTGTACACTGTTTACTCTCGAAACCACAGCGATGGCACAGGCTCCGAGGCCAGGCCAGCCTGGTTGGATCCTGGCACCTTCGCATACCAGTTGACTCTGGACATGTGACTTCACCTCTCTGAGACTCCATCTCCTCCAAGCAAACTAGGGAGCGAGCGCAGGACTGTTGGGAGGCATAAGAGGGCTATCAGTGAAATGCTTACCAGAAGACCTGGCCCGTAGCGGGTACCTGATAAATAATAACAAGAGCTAACGTATATTCCTGGAAACTTACCAGCAGAACCTTCTCTAATCCCCTATCAGTCCCATTTGACAAAGGAGAAATCTGAAGCAAAACTAACTGTGATACTGCTCCAAGGTCTGTGGCCCCACTTGTAGCTCTCGCTTGAGGAAAGAGCAGAAGTGAATGGAAACCAGAACTGGGCCCCCTAATGTGAGGATGCTCCCTCTCCATCCTACCCTCTTCTTTGCCAGTTCAAAGTGGACAGCCTGCTGACACTGTTTCTGTGACCTCTAGTTGAGCACTGAGCTCCACTGAGGCTAGATGACACAGGCTCATCTAGATGACAGGATGGTGGACTCTAGTAAATTCTGTTGAGAAATGCTGAGGGTGGGGTCTGCCTGGGGGTGGGATGTGTTGCCATCTTCTAATTCAGTCGCCAATTATGCTTGGGAATCATGAAGGCAGCAAAGCTGTAACCCGGCCCTTCTAAAGAAAGAATGAATTTCCGAGCTTTTCTAATAATAATGAGTTTTGATGCACTTTTCCTTATGGGCCAGAGAACCGAGGGGTAGAAGAGTCCAGCTGCTGCCTCTCTGACCCAGGGGTGACCTAAGAGATTGATGTTTTTCTCTCTCTTTGCTTCTCTCATCTGGAGCAGAGTTTGACCATTGATTGGATTTGAGGGGAACAGGGTTGGAGCTATTCTGGTGTATACGTGTGTGTGTGTGTGTGTGTGTGTGTGTGTGTGTGTGTGTGTGTGTGTGTGTGTGTGTGTGTTTTGTGGGCATAAAAACAGACCAAGCTAATTCTGTTGCAAATCTCAATTATTTCCCATAATGATAGTCTGTTCAAGCATCTGGTTCTGAGTCAGGTATCTCCCTGGCATTTCTTGGGGAAGGTTCTTATTGCTTTGGATGTAGGAGAAGCAGATGGTAGAGACAGAGTTAAAGGAAGAGGAGGTGGGCACAATTCAACAAACCTTTTCCTGAGATGCCACTGACTAGAAATCTTGTTCTAGTCTGATGAGACTGACTTTGGGGTCCTGTCTCTTGAGACTCATTGAGTGAAATAAGCTTAGACAGAAGAGGCCATAGACAAAGAGGAGGCAAGGTGGAGAGGCTGAGGAGAGACACGGCAGTGTCCAGACCCTCCTGTGCATAATGGCAGTGGAGTTCACTGGGAGAAGGCCTTCCAGAGGCAAAGGCTTCCTAACTTGGATTCTCTCTAGAGTAGACAACTTTCATGGTATCTACCCAGTCAATGCCCCATTCCAAAGAGCTATCCACTGCAATCCTCCTTCTGCAGGGTAAGTTCTGGCAGGAAGCCACATCCACAGCATAAAGCCCTTCCCATCTATCTCTACCTATCGCTCCCATCTGATAGCTGATCCAACCTGCAGGGCCACTAAAGAGGTAGTCCAACCAGTCTCTCATTTGGAAATTTGTAAGTGGGAGCTTGGGAGAAGTGGTAATAGCATGGGCAACCTAGCTGTTTCTCTCTGGGTAAAAACAGAGAAAACCACACTAAAGGGAATGAAGGATCATGCAGATGTATACAGAAAGGTGGATGAGGGTCTATGTGAGGAGAGCAGGAAACACATTCTTACAGTCAGACTCCTAAGTGCAGACTGCGACTTGATTCTCATAGGCTCCTAGCCCTGGGGAGGCCTGCCTACACGTCCTGCCTGTGAGCGCCATTACACACTTATATAAACTTAAAACACAGTCCTCTTATTTGGGCTTAGGCTGGCTCAAGCAGATTTTTCTTTTTAAAATCTGCTGATAAAGATTCTCTGGTAAAACGTGTCTTCGACCTGGAGCCATCCCTGTACTCCAGTGCAGGTTGCCTTGTTGCGGCAGGCAATGGACATACAGGTTATGGGTGGCAGCTAAGTAGGTTTATTGACAGCCACAGGAACGCTCCAGTGAAGGCTAGCTTTAAATGGTTGGAAGAGTAAACTGTCTTTAAATGAACTCTGTAATAGAAAAATTAAAAGCAGGAGATCAAAAAAACCTCTATTCTACAAAGCCCTGGGAGAGACAGGGAAGGAAGGGAGAGAAGGTAATGTCTGGCTGCTATGATCTAGACATGGTTTGAGTCTGACCCCTACAGATTCATGTGCTAGAGTCCTGGTCCTCAGGATGGCAGTGTTAGGATGGTAATATCCTTAAGAGGTGAGCCTAGCAGAATATAATTAAGTCATAGAGGTACTGCCCTCTTGAGATGTGTTTTTGCTCATAGGCTTTGAGAAAGGAGGTTGTTATAAGTGATTCTATTTTTAAAATGGTCCCTCTGGGAGCTGGGGTGGTGGATCAGTGGTAGTGCATTTGCTTAGCATGTGTGAGGCACTGGGTTCGATCCCCCATCACATAAAAAATAAACAAAATAAAAGGTATTGTGTCCATTAAGAAAATGTTATAAAAAATAGTCCCTCTGAATGGCAGATGTACCTTAACACCAGACTGGCTGTGGAAATTATTGTATCTGAGGAAAGAAGAGGTCTGTGCCAGGACTGGTCAGAGGGAGTAATGTGCTGCCTGCAATCATATGTCCTCCCTTCCTTTATTTTAACTTCTGCAACCGCTCCCATTGTCGTTTTTGTGACTTGCTTTGAACAGATCCTTTTTCTCTCTTCTTTTCACCAAACCACAGTTTTTGTAAGCAAGGAGGAAAATTAGTAGCAGATGCAAGCTTATTTTTAATGGTGTAAGACCAAATTTTCTGGACTTCAAACAAACACTTTGACCCCTTCAAAGTTCTCTGGTTCCCTCTAGATACAGCTGTAGGCTCTCACCATAATTCGTGAACTAAAAATAGTTCCAAAAAACTAATTGTTAAGAACCCACACCACAGAGTTACTCATTGTGTTCTGCTTATGTTTTTATTTCATCATCCAGAGAACAAAAAGTTTTATTTCACAGACATTTTGAGAAGATAATTTTTTAGACTCTAAATTCTATTCTTCTCTCAAAAACTTTTGTGTTGGAGGCTAACTAAAGAGGATATCCTAGTTTAACAAACAGACCTTTTATTATAACTGGCTCAAGTTCAAAGATAGAATAAGAAGTCAGAAGCACAGAACATTATTTATCATCTGAATACTTTATTATTAAGTCACAGTACTGAGTTAAATTATTTGCAACCAAATAAGATTTCTAGTACAAAACTTTTTGCTATCCAGGATTCCTCCCATGGTAAAAAATGTAAAATTCTTCACTCACCAGGGGATAATAGAATTGACTTTTTGGAAAAAGGGAAGGAAAAAAAATAAGAAAAAGGAGGTCCCAATTCTAGCTGTGGTTTAGTCCCAATTTTCCAGTGTGGAATCTTGGGCAAACCACTTGATTACTCTCAGTTGCAGTTTCAGCTTTTGCAAAATGTGGATGCTATACTGAGCTCCAAAGTCACCGGGAGTTCAATGCTTCTCTCATTCCAGCCTCTCTCCACCCATCTGGCCCAGTCAGAATGGCCTGGGTTCCAAAATCTGTTTGCTCCATTTACCAGCTTGTATGAAGATGGCCAAGTTACTTAATCTTCCTGTGCCTCGGTTTCCTTACCTGTAAGATACCTGTAATACCGACCTCAAAGGACTGCTTGGAGGATTAAGAAATAATGTCCCTGTGCAGGCTAGCATAGTGCTTGGCTCTAGTAAGTGCTTGATTAGTATTGGTCTCTGTCACTCTCGTGATATGACCACACCAGGACCAGAAGGATAGTGACTGGGTTCAAACTTGCAACTCCACCTGAGGATGAGCTTTTAACCAGCAGGTCAAAACCATGAGGACACTGTTACTCACAGTGACAATGAAACTCTTGCTTCAGAGGACACATGCATTGCTTGTGATCAGACATGCAACTTTTAAGATATTCTCCATAGTTGATAATCAAACCTGCCCAACTCATCTCATGACAGGATGCTATGGCAGGAACTCGTGGCCCCACTGAGAGAGCCCTCTCTCTCAAGGCAACAAACCCTCATGGCTAACCACAAGACTAGAACTGCCCAGCACTGTCTACATTGTTGGCTAATTTGGGATCCTCACTGGGTAACTAAGATTTGTGACTGCATTTCTATGTATCTTTGTTTTCTCAGTTTTTCTAAAATGATCATAATCATGCTCCCCTGATATGGGATTACAAAAGAATGAACAATTATATCCTTTTTGAAATTAAGGCAATTTACAAAGTAAGATCTAGGGAACACTTCTGAAGTTCCTAATTTTGATTCTTCTTCGATTCTCCTTTTGCTGGGGTCCCTTCTTCATCTTCCTCTTCTATAACAAGTGCCTGGAATTAAAGGCAGCAAACTCTGGCTGTGGGCCTAATCCAGCCCACAGCCTGTTTTTGTAAATAAGGTTTGATTGGGACATGGCCACACCCATTTGTTAATGAATCATCAGTGGTGGCTTTTGGGCAAGACACAGACTTGAGTAGTTGTGGCCTCAGAGCCTGCAATATATACATGTGGCCCTTAACAAAGTTTGCTGACCATGGCTAGCACACAGCTAGTTCATAGTAATTAACTTTTAACTACTTGTTTGAACAAATAATAATGATCATCATTTCATTCAACATTGAGCAAATATTTGTTAAATGTCTCTAAGCACTATGCATTGGGCCAAGTTCTGGAAAAACAATGAGCTGGGGCTACAATGGTGATGATGACAGACAGACAGGGCCCCTGCACTTCGAGTGCATACAGTTCAAAGGGAGAAAACAGAAAATGATTATCCAAACAGTTTCTTATTTGCACTCGTGATGAGTGTTTACTAAAAAAAAAAAAAAAAAAAAAAAGTACAGGACGTTGGGGAGTATATAAAAGGATCATCTAACCTTATCATCTCAGAAAGTCTTCTCTAAGCAACTGCCATTTAAGTGGAGGCTGCCCATGGATTTCCTGGTTCTAAGTCATTAGGAAAAGTGAGGGTTCCTTGATACCACTTGTGATGCAAACAGATTTTGGTCTGTTTCGCAGTCTGGCCTTACTCTATTTATCTGTCCTGCTATGCAGTGCAAGGAATGCAGACCATAAAGAAGCTTAAGAGGCCCAATTTTTCAAAATAATAGCAGGAATGCCAAGCAAACAGTAATTTTAAGACCTTCAGTGTGAAAATCAAAACCCATGTTCACTTGCTATAGACAATATCAATTAATGACCAAGAAATGGTTAATGACCAAGATATCAATACATGACCAAGAGACAGTTCTTCAATTAGATCTGCTTGTTAAGTATGGAAAATCAGAGCCTAAATTGAGTAACACTAATTTTCACACTTGGGGAGAAGATACGATTGAACATAAACAGATACCCTGCAGACGGTGTGCACTTCTGGTTGTCATGAAAGCTTGAAGTTCCTCAGTGTTGCCTGTCAAGGTTGATCAAGTGGCTTAAGTGCTCACATGCTCTGCCTTCCAAATTCAGCAAGGCTAAGGCTAAGTAAGGCATGCAGGCATTTATTGGGAACACAGCCCATTCCCCTTCCCTAAAAATTGGCACGTCCCTCCAGAGGTGGTGAGTACTAAAATAGATGCAAGGGGGCAGGAAGAAGTGCTGCAGAACTATGTATTTCATAAAGTCTCCTTTATTTCCTTTCTCTGGCTATCCTCAGAATCATGTTCGTTAAACTGGGAGAGTCATACTTTAAAGGAAATGGAGGTACAAGGAGGTTTAGTATTTAACTTCAGGTCACTAAACACATTAGTAAAACACCAGGAATCAGAAGATGCAGGAGTGAAGTCCAGCCTATTTGCTTGGGCCTGTGCCTATAAAACCAAGTTTTAGAACCACAGTCCAACTAACTAAAGAGATCATTTATAAGGAGAACCAGTTAATTTAGAGCAAGAAAATCTTGATCAAAATGATCCCGCTTTGGCCGGCTTCGAGGGCCAGTCCTTCTCCTTTGCCCATGGTGCTGATCTGTGGTATCTAGCATGGTCTATGGATTGGTCAGTGTGAGCATCTGACTGGTTGCTATAAAAACATTTCTATGCCACAGTGAACTCTCACCATTAACAGAGCACAATAAAGAGGAGTCAAGGAAATTAAAAAAGAGCTAAGTTTACCAACTTTCTCAAAAAATACTGTTTTTAATAATAAAAACTTTCTCTCCCTTGGATATTCTACTTGGAAAAAAGAAAGGAGAAAAAGAGTAAAACAAAAAAATAAATTTGGGTGTTTTAAAGTTACTTCTATTGTAACAGTATTATTTTAATAATTTCACCAACTCACTGAAGCAACAGAGTACAACCTAGAGCATCTTCCCACAGACTGGAGACACTGAATTTAAAAGAAAGTTTGGGTATTGATGCTGCATAAGGAGGATTTCAGCCTTGTTACTTGAACGTTTTAGTTTTATTCATTTCCTCAAG